>NC_040087.1:61959500-63209500 GCF_003369695.1 Bos indicus x Bos taurus
GTAAGAGGAAAAGGGGACAACAGAGGATGAAATGGCTGGATGGCATCACTGACTCGATGGACATGAGTCTGAGTGAACTCCAGGAGTTGGTGATGGACAGGGAGGCCTGGCATGCTGCCATTAATGGGGTCGCAAAGAGTCGGACACGACTGAGTGACTGAACTGACTGAACTGACTGATACCCCCTATACCTTAGCATGTTAGGCTTAATATTAAATATATGGCTGATTAAAGTGGAATCTTGAGGAGTATGTCATTTTTGAGATGAGCTGGGGTGAAAGGGGTTAGAAAGGAGGATAATGGAGGAATAATTGGCAAGGCTGGAATTTCTTAGGAAGGGAAGAGGTTCAGACTGAAGAGCACTTAAGAGCCAGCTCAGTGTCTGTGAATCTGGATAAAGGATGGAATCTGGATAAAGGCAAGAAAATGGATATATATTTGGGGTCAAGGAAGCTTTGAAAAGGGTCATCTGACTTTGGACATCATGTCAGGAATATCTAGGAAAATAAAGTATTCCTTTCTGGGCTAAATGCCAAGCAAGAATATCATTTTAAAAGAGGTATGACAACTTCCTTATTAGGAAACAAAAATCACTCTCAGCAGCAGTTGGTCAGCAGCAGCCATAGATGTATTACCTGTAAGAGAATGTGATTATGATTATAGGAAAAAAATAAATCCTAACTCAGCCTTGAGAGAACCTAGAACAAAGGACAGACTGACACTTGAGCACTCACCACCCATTTGGGTTTGAGCCAGTGTGTGAGCCTATTCCCTAAGATAATGCAATAGGAGGATTGAAATCATAAAAGAAAAATATACTATGAGTGAGAAAGTATTTTTTTCATGTGATATAATCCAGTACTTATCTCAAGCTATAATTATGTTGGATAAATACCCTATACCAAGTATTTTTCTCATAAACTAAGCACAATGCCTCAGTTCAGATTACATTTTTTCTCATTTATTGAAATAGAAGATATTTTGTGTTGCTTTGTTTATACTGAGGACTGAAGTAATTATCTACCTAATTTCAGATTTTTTATAGTATGCTCACATTAGTTTTAATTTGTGACTATGAAATTTTACATGATTATATTTAAGACTATCATCTCCTTCTATATCATTGTTAGCTGATAAAAAGTGTATTCTTTTATATTCGGGTCAAGGACTGTATAGAACTTACAACTTATCATTATACTTGAAATCTGATTCCAAAATGAAGTAAGCACTGAAAAATAGAAAAATCATGCCATTGCCTTCACTGTAAATTTGATTGTAATAATAAAATCAAATAACAATATTATTGGATTTTAGGTCAAGAATCAAATTTCTTTCATTTATCAAATCCTATAAAAACTTCAAAAAATGCCATTCTTCCTTAGACTACCTCCTTTATACTTGAAATATTTCCAAAAAATCATGCTAGTGTATCATTAGTCTAAAAACATAGAACTATGGCATGGATATTATCAACATGTTAATAATAATAATATTCACAATAGCATGAGCCTATCTGCAAGTTCTTTAATTTTTTTTAGTGATTTCAAGCTACAGCATTCACTTAATAGCAAGTATTTATTTTAGTTGTAAAATCGAGATGTCATGTTTTAAGGATTGCTTATGCATGCATGCCTATATCCCTGTCTTCAAAGAACATTATTTGGTTCATACAATGCATTAAGCAGTTTATTAGAAATTGGGGAAAACAGCCTTCCCAGGTGGTTCTAGTGGTAAAGAACCCGCCTGCCAATGCAGGAGACATAAGATATGTGGGTTCTATCCCCAGATCCCAGGGTCAGGAAGATCCCCTGGAGGAGGAAATGGCAAACCCCTCCAGTATTCTTGCCTGGAGAATCCCATGGACAGAGGATCCTGGTAGACTACATGGAAAATGGCAATTTGAGAGCCTAGAAAGCTTGTCTAATAATTCTATGATAGATATAAGCAAAACTTTTTTTTTTCTTTTTGGCTGATAATATGGGAAGACTCGGAGAAGGCAATGGCACCCCACTCCAGTACTCTTGCCTGGAAAGTCCCATGGACAGAGGAGCCCGGTAGGCTGCAGTGCATGGGGTCGCTGAGGGTCAGACACGACTGAGCGACTTCACTTTCACTTTTCACTTTCATGCATTGGAGAAGGAAATGGCAACCCACTCCAGTGTTCTTTCCTGGAGAATCCCAGGGAGGGCTCCGTCTATGGGGTCGCACAGAGTTGGACACGACTGAAGCAACTTAGCAGTAGCAGCAGCAGCCCCATGGGAAAACTAATCTACTGATGGTAGGAAAAGGATAGAAGAACACAAAAGGAACTTTGTATAGCTATCTTCTGAGCTACATCTTCAATTAATAGTAATTATTAGTAGTTTGGGAATTTTGTAAGAATTGTGTGCTTTCTATGACCTTAATATTTCTTTCTCTCTCTTTCTTTCTTTTTAAATCTTGGAGACATCAATGATACTCTTTTGGCCTCTTTATTTCCACACTGAAAAACCAGATAATTGTGTAAGTATCTTATCATTGGGTACTCCATTGACCAAGTTGTTTTAATTTAATTTAATTTAATTTCTTTAAAATTCCCTTCAATGATCCTTATTTTTAGTTTGTCTAGAAATACATTGTTAAAACAGTTCAAATTTTAAGGTTTTAATGGAAGACATAGATGTCACCATCATGAATGGTGAAAGGACGGAATCTCTTATGAGCTGTCTGACCTCTATGGGTAAATGGTTTTGGAAGACCTGGGTCACATGTGATTAAAATTTCATGTATATATCTGTACTCACCTGTCAATTTCTATGCATGGCTGTTTAACATAAATTCCACATCATTCTTCCCATATGACATTCTGAAATTTAATAATGCAAATAATGTAGTTATTTATTTTTGTAGTATATATTTTTAGAGTATTTTCTATGTATCAATGTAGAATGTTGAATGAAGCTATTGAAAACTGACATACATTATATGACAAGATACTTTAATCTAGTTTTACTTGCAGATGACAGAGTGGAATAAGAGTTTCATAATAATATAAGCAAAATTAAGCAAATTCATTATACAGTCTTTCATATCCTACAGGTAAATGACCTAATGGGCATTGAGCATTTCTGATATGCCAAAACCAAATGCTTTGCAAAATTATTTTGTTTTATCCTTGCAAAAATACCTGTAAAATTATCTATTACCCTTATTTTGCAAAAGAGGAAACTGAGACATAGGAAAGTTAAACAACCAGATAATCAAGGTTATAATGCAAACTAAATTTTTTGGCTATAAACCCCATAATGATTCTCCAATAGCATATAACACCTGATTAATAAGCTGACTTTTCTAATTAATGTGAAATTAGTGAACTATTCATAAATAAGAAATATTTAGATTTAAATAGATCAGGAATAACTCTGAAACTATAATAAATATCATAGGCTCTCACTTTTGTTCTGGGAAACCCTATTGTATCTTAGATTATCTTGTGACATAATGCACACTCTATAAATATGTACAATATTAATTGTAATTGGAAGATATTTTTATAGAATCCTAGGCAACTATATTTTATGACAGTGATATCTCATATACCCTATAGTTTAAGTAGCATTGACTATGATAAATTGAGTGAGGTTCCCTCCAACCACACCAAAGACCCTACATCCCTGGAGCTAGAACCTTGCAGATGAATTCCTAATGGAGATTCCAGGAGACTCCATTTCTTGCCTCTTTCACTTTCCAGAGATTGACCAGTTCCTTGGTACACCAGAGCACTCCAACCTCTGCCTCCCTCCTAACATTGGCCCTACCATCAGCTTGATTTTCGCCCATCAATACTCCTTTCAGTTTAGCAGAACTTATTTTGCAGAACTTATTTTGATAAGAGAATAAATATTTTGTTTATGGCAGCTATAGGAAATGAAAACTTATTGGGAATAGTTTTCATTTTTTTATACTAATTATTGGATAATCTTAAGAAGTTAACTTGAAGTCAAATTATTTTGTTATAATTCGTAGTAGACAAAAGGTTGAGAACTAATGAAAATGTATGAAATAGCTGACATGTTTTATATTTAATTGATACTATTGTCAAAGACTAATTATGCTGCTGTAAGTACCAATCCCAAGTTTGGAAGTAAGTAACTTATATGAAACTACTCATTGATATGGTTATCCAGTGCACTGAAGATTTAATTGAGATATTTAACTATGTGTATTCATTAGAAAAGATCAAAAAAGAATCCTGGTAACTACAGAATAAATATTTAAAATTTTCTGGGAAAACTTAAGCAATATGTAAAATAATTGAGAAGAAACATTAAAATTGTTAGAAATTCCACATGGGTTTATAAGAATAAATTATTTTTAATATAATAGAATTCTTTGGAAAAATAAATTTTCATGTATACATTTGGTGTCTATGATAATATTCTTATAATTCAAAATTCTTTTTTGCAATGTTTCTAAAAGTATTTCACTAAGGTAAATCATTTTATAAGGGAGTACAAATTCTGAGAAGTGAAGTTGCTCAGTCACGTGCAACTCTTCGTGATCCCATGGACTGTAGCCTAGTACACTCTTCCGTACTAGAATGGGTTGCAATTTCCTTCTCCAGAGGATCTCCCTGACCTGGGGATTGAACCCAGGTCTCCTGCATTGCAGGCAGATGCTTTACCCTCTGGGCCACCAGGGAAGCCATTTATATTGTTTTCTAGGTGGAAAACCTACAATAAAGAAGGAAATATAAAACTTGCTAGGAAGATGGAGTAGCCAGATTTACATAGAGTTGGTGAGGAGACCACTTACACAGCATCTATAAGGAGATGTACACTGGGATTTTCAGATTTGAAGAAAAATCCTTAATAGTGAAACATAAAATCAATTGGTCAAAAAATAAACAGAGAGGATTACTCTGCTACCAGGCAATACATAAATTGTCAGAAATATTATAAACTTAAAACTCTTTGCTATAACTGAGTTATTAATAAAACCAACTTGAGAAACATCAAGCAGTGTCTGACATATAAAACCCATTGATAAGTGGAAAGGAATCAAGAACTTTTTAAAATCAAGAGTAGACTGGGCCTTCCCTGGTGTTACAGTGGATAAGGATCTGCCTGCCAATGCAGGGAAAACAGGTTCAATCCCTAGTTTAGGAAAATTCTATATGCTTGGAGCAATTAAACCCACAAGCCACAACTAATGAGCCCTGTGCTACAACTACTGAAGTCTGTGCACCCTAGAGTCTGCACACAGCAATGACAGCCTACGTGCTGCAGCGACTGAGGCTTTTGCACCAAGAAAAGCCACCACAATGAGAAACTTGTGTCCTGCAACAAAGAGTACCCTCTGCTCACTGCAACTAGAGAAAGCCCACGCAAAGCAATGAAGACACAGTGCAACCAAAAATAAAATTAAATAATTATTTTTTTTAAAGTATAGACTGGTTAAATGTACCAAAGAGATGCACTAAAACTAAACCAAAGTTATCAAATCTGCAAATAGTGATTATTGCATATACATGTACAGATTAGGCCAGAAAAGTAGAGGCCCAAGTGTTTATTATGATGAATATGTATTTTTCTACTTATAATTAATACCCCGTTAACTTCTAATTTAATTTTCTGTGATTTGTAGTTATATTTCTACATTGCATCATAACTGACTTTCAGATGTATATGTATGATAAATTCAAAAGATTAATACAAAGAGCTGTTTCTTGAAAAGATTACATGACAAAATACTTCATCAATTCGCTTAAAAATTTAGGCAATTAACTCAAACTGAAAGAGTGAAAAAAAAAGGGGGAAGAAAATTAGAAAAGGTGGTGCCAAAGGAGGTTCCTGAAAAGCCTCTCAATCATCTTCAATTTCCCTGTGGGATTGTATTAAAAAATATGATCTCCAAAACCAAGAAGGGTGATTCTTATTAGGTAAAAGTTTTGCTAGTAATTTTATCATCCATTCAACACCTTCTCCAAACAACTGTCAGAAATTGACTAATATTATTATGGACTACAATAGCAACAATTTAGAACTTCAGTTCAGTCACCCAGTTGTGTCCAACTCTTTGCAATCCCATGGACTGAAGAACTGTCATAAGTTACAGTGCACCATAAAATCACATTTAGCAGTAGTGCATTTTTGAGCTTTTATTTTTAAAGTATATTTATAACATGACAAAATATATTTAGGCAATTTCTAAAAACAATGAGAAACATCAGAGTGAAGAATTTGTTTACTCTTCTAGGAGGAAAACTAGTGACTTAAACATTTGAAATTTATACGTATGGGCTTCTGAGGTGGCACTAGTGGTAAAGAATCCACCTGCCAATGCAGGAAATGCAAGAGACTCAGGTTTGATCCCTGATTTGGGAAGCTCCCCTGGAGTAGGAAATAGCACCCCACTCCAGTATTCTTGCCTGGAAAATTCCATGGGCTGAGGAGCCTGGCAGGCTATAGTCCATGGGGCCACAAATAGTTGGATGTGACCGAGCATACATTTATAGTGAAGCTCGCTCAGTCGTGTTTGACTTTTTGCTACTCCATGGACTGTAGCCTACCATGCTCCTCCGTCCGTGGGATTCTCCAGGCAAGAATACTGGAGTGGGTTGCCGTTTCCTTCTCCAGGAGATCTTCCCAACCCAGGGATCGAACCCAGGTCTCCCACATTGCAGGCAGACGCTTTACCATCTGAGCCACCAGGGAAGCTCTTATAAATAAGATATAATTGTCTATATTTTCCAAAAGTTAGAAATCTAAGAATGATTAAAACATATTCATTCAACAAGCATGTATATTTAACCTATAATATATTAAATACTCTGCTTCATTTAGGAATTAATATACAACTAAACACATAGTTTCTAGTCCTAGGATTTCAATCTCAGTTCAGTTCAGTCATTCAGTCATGTCACTCTTTACAACCCCATGGACTGCAGCACACCGAGCTTCCCTGTCCATCACCAACTCCTGGAGCCTGCTCAAACTCATGTCCATCAAGTCAGTGATGCCATCCAACCATCTCATCCTCTGTCGTCCCCTTTTCCTCCTGCCTTCAATCATTCCCAGCATCAGGGGCTTTTCCGGTGAGTCAGTTTTTGTGTCAGGTGGCCAGAGTATTGGAGTTTCAGCTTCAGCATCAGTCCTTCCAATGAATATTCAGGACTGATTTCCTCTAGGATGGACTGGTTGGATCTCCTTGCAGTCCAAGGGACTCTCAAGAGCCTTCTCCAGCACCACAGTTCAAAAAAATCAATTCTTCGGCATTCAGCTTTCTTGTAGTTCAGCTGTCACATCTATACATGACTACTGGAAAAAACCATAGCTTTGACTAGATGGATCTTTGTTGGCAAAGTAATGTCTCTGCTTTTTAACATGCTGTCTAGGTTGGTTAGTTTCTTCTAAGGTGCAAACAGACTAGTGGGACTTGATTACAGAACTTCCACAGGGAAGTCTGAGTCAGACTTGCCTATAATTGTCCAGGAGTCTCTGGTGGAGGCAGGGGCTGACAGTCTGACCTCAGGCCAAACAAGAGGGAGGGAACATAGCCCCGCCCATCAACATAAAATTGGATTAAAGATTTACTGATCCCCACCCATCAGAAGGAGATCTTTTCCCCACAGTGAGTCTCTCCCTTGAGGAAGCTTCCATAAGCCTCTTATCCTTCTCCATCAGAGGGCAGACAGAATGAAAACCACAATCACAGAAAACTAACCAAACTAATCACAAGGACCACAGCCTTGTCTAACTCAATGAAGCTATGAGCCATGCCGTGTAGGACCACCCAAGACAGACGGGTCATGATGGAGAATTCTGACAAAATATGGTCCACTGGAGAAGGAAATTGCAAACCAGTTCAGTATTCTTGCCTTGAGAACCCCATGAGCAGTATGAAAAGGCAAAAAGGATTCCAATCTAGTGGGGATCTTAAAATTAGTGTGAGTCTAGTGAATCTATTAATCTATCAACACAACTTATAATAATTATTGTGTTGCTATCTGTATTTCTTGTTTTTATGTTGAATGACATTGTGTCTTTATCAAAGTGCACACAAGGAAATTTTAAAACATTTGAATCATTTTTGAACATAAATACTAATTTGGTTAATAATTACTGAGTGTTTTCC
This sequence comes from Bos indicus x Bos taurus, assembly GCF_003369695.1. Classification (NCBI taxonomy): domain Eukaryota; kingdom Metazoa; phylum Chordata; class Mammalia; order Artiodactyla; family Bovidae; genus Bos; species Bos indicus x Bos taurus. Next base: position 61,967,616 of record NC_040087.1, read on the forward strand.
AAGTGCCAGAAACTATACTAAGCATTTAAATTCACTGTACAGTTGTGAGTATTAAATAAGCAACACTCCAATAACAAAAGGAGCTATTATTATCCTCATTTACCATTAAACATCTTGGAGACAGTAAATAATTTTTCAAGTTCACAAAGAAATTAATTGGCAAAGTCAATGCTGAAACTCACACCTGCCTGCCCCAAATGTTCAGCTTTTATATACATTATATTGATATCAAATTTTATTTTATATTTTTATCATCCTGCCTATGCAAATGCTTATGTTAAGATGTGCCTTTCTGCAGATTAAAAGGCAATTTTACATTGATGAAGGCAATAGAATCAATGAACTGTCAATAAGGATTTTGTCCAAAACCCCCAACTGTGTATAAATTTATACTGTTCTTTCCTGTGTCATCAGTTAACATTCTCTTTGTGGTCAAGGGTATAAGTTGGAAGCTTATATTAATTGAGTTTAATTATTCTGTCTATGGCTATTAAACAGTGGTAAGTTAACTATGCTAGAGATAAAACTCAAGACTTTAATTATATTAAGATCATGCTTTAGTCTATAATACTTTTTAGTATAAACACATATAATTAAGAGATAGTTTCTTCCAAAGCTAGCCTAATCTGATTCTACTTGAATTAATCATAAAATGTATATACTTAACATACTGAACATGTTATCTGACCACAAATCAAGGATAAAGTGTATGGGGTACACACATACAGAGGATCACTATATTCATGTATCATCATTTTTTCATATCAACCTGTACTCCTTGCTAATATTTTTTTAAATGTTAGAAATATAAATTTTGAGAATTTGCATAATTCCTATGTCAAATATCCATATCAAGGCAAGTTTGGTATATTTTCAAAACTCTTAAAAGCTGAACTTGTTTAAATAAGCATACTTTATTCAAGACACTAAAGTTGCCTAAAAATATTTAAAAAAAGTCAGATATTTTTAGTGAGTTAAATATTCATGATTTTAAAATTAAATGTTCAGCTTAATTGCTTTATACTCTAAAGGGATTTTAATAACCTGTACATCACTTAGTATGTTTTCACATTGTGTAAGACAGTCATAAAGACAGAAATGTGACTATATCTTAGTCCCATGTATCCAAATAATTCAAAATCCTGCTAGAAAGCATTTGTGCCACTAAACCATCAGTGAATTATAAAAGAAAACGTTAAAGTGTCCTTCATCTGTTAGAGAACCACCATACTGATTGTTTCCAAACCTTTACATTTCATCTAGAATGTTTGATTTGCAGCACTCTGAAATAAACAAGTCTTATAATTTACTACCTGCTCTATTAGACAATATTTGTGATTTTTTTCTTTAAAACTTCATTGTTCTTTTTTTAAATTTTTAATAGCTCCAATATGCTTCTTTCCTTCTTACCCAGGTTTTTGAGTCTCTAGAATTTACATGAAGTATTTATATATTCTGTCATGGCTTGTCTGTCTCTTCCCACACCTGTCACTTGTCTGATTAGATGAACAGATGACTTTGTCTTCTCGATTACCTTCTAGAATAACATCAGTTTCTCCTAGAATAACCTGGTGGGTTTGCATCAACCTGAACCGTGTTCTCTTCTGCACTTAGCTGCTTTTCCCCAATTTTCTCTTTTACCACCTATTTTCATTTTTGTGTTCTCTGTATGGAGTCTATTCTTTATATGAAGACTACTTACTCCCTGAAATTTGACTCAGGTCTTAATAATTTAAAACTCTTCTTCTTTTCTTCTAAAATTGAAACTTTGAAACTAACAGAAAGAAGTAAGATTCTCTTTAAAAACAATACTCTATCTTTAGTTCATATGAGAAAAGGAAAGAGAGAAAGGAAAATTCAGGACAGAGAAAGTTCTTCTATGATTTTATAAAAGAACAAAGATCTTAATTATATATATATGAATGTAATATATTCGTTTGTTATGGCTTATACTTCCTGAAAAAGAGTATAATTTAAAATACCAAAATATAAGTAATATATTATCTGCTCTAATTAGAAGCAAAATTATATATATATTAATATACTTTTCTTCTTCAAATATTCTTTTCCCATTTGTCTCTTCTAATAATTGTTTTTTCAGTTTATAATATCTTTTCTCTTTCTTGACTTTTAAAAATTTTATCATAAACTATGTTTAATTAAAAAAAAAAACTATCTTTTCTAAGTCATTAACATATAAGTTAAATAAAAGACTTCAAACAAAATCACAGGAGCAGACCAACCAGAATTTAGAATTGATTGTTTTTCTCTGTAACCACTTCATATTTAATTTTGCTGCCATCATCACAAGTGACGATTTATGAATTATTATAAAAAAGGTTTGGAAATAATATTCTTAGAATGGTTGTCATGATCAAAATACAAACATAAATATATATACACACACATTAGTAAAACAAAAATCATTTCAAAACTAGGAACTCACTTTCTCATGATTTTATCATTTTTATTGGATTAAATTATCAAAATGATATAAATCTGCATTTAAATGTCATTAATTTTACAGGTAATATGAGATTGCTGCTGCCAAGTCGCTTCAGTCATGTCCAACTCTGTGTGACCCCATAGACTGCAGCCCACCAGGCTCCCCTGTCCCTGGGATTCTCCAGGCAAGAACACTGGAGTGGGTTGCCATTTCCTTCTCCAATGCATGAAAGTGAAAAGTGAAAGTGAAGTCGCTTAGTCGTGTTGGACTCTTAGCGACCTCATGGACTGAAGTCTGCCAAGCTCCTCCATCCATGGGATTTTCCAGGCAAAAGTGTACTGGAGTGGGGTGTCATTACCTTCTCCAATATGAGACTACAAAAATAATTTTCATGTGATTAAAATTTATCTTGTGAATAATTTCCATAAATATAGCCATTATACCATAATTCTAATTTTATTGTTTATTGTATTCCTATATGAAAGAAATCAATATTTGATAAGACATAGAAATAAATATTTTTTAAAAAACTATATGATATTCCTATTTATGTCAAGAACATTCTGAAGCATTTAACTAAACTATCAATACTAGCCACGGTCTGTAATTAGGCAAGTGTGGTTTGCCCTTTGAATTGCTCACAATCTACTGGAGAAATATTTTTATATTAATTCTGCAATAGCATGACTCTTCCCTCAGCTTCTATGACATACATCACCTGATTCTATATAAGCTAAATGGTTTTTGCCATAAGGTCAATTGCCAAAGGGATTGGCTATGACTTATTTCTTCTTGTCAAGAAAAGAAGAAATAGGATACAAATAAGAAAAGAAAGGAAAAGGAAAAATGATAGGTTTCAGTCATATAAGAACACTCCCACTTCATACTATAACCATTGGTATAGGAACAGATGGTTAAAGGGTATATTGAAAATCTATGGGGGTTAGTGATACATAACGCTGAGTCTTTATGAGCTAAATGTTTTTGGCATCAAGGTCAATTGTTTCTCTTGCTTCCCTATTTTAAAGTGTTGCTATTTCATCCTAAAAAGATGGATATTCACATCAGGAGCTCAGCTCATCTGTGAGAAAGGAGAGAGCTACCAGGTGTTGGAGTAGCCAATTAAAGCAACAAGTCAAAAATGAAAGATAATCTTTAATCACTACTGCCAAGGTACAAACAAGAATCTGAAAACAAAGGGAGTGCTAATTTCCCTAGTTCCACTTTACTCCATGGAACGGTATGTAGGTTGAGGGTCAGTGGATCATTCCACTGTTGAGGGAGCCCCAAACGAAAGGCTTCAGCAGGTTTCTGGACGCCAGGGTAGGGGTAGTGGGGAGATCAGGAGGAAAGGCTCAGTTCAGTTCAGTCACTCAGTCGTGTCCGACTCTGCAACCCCATGAATTGCAGCACACCAGGCCTCCCTGTCCATCACCAACTCTCGGAGTTCACTCAAACTCACGTCCAGCCTTGACTAGATGGACCTTTGTTGGCAAAGTAATGTCTCTGCTTTTTAATATGCTGTCTAGGTTGGTCATAACTTTCCTTCCAAGGAGTAAGCATCTTTTAATTTCATGGCTGCAATCACCATCTGCAGTGATTTTGGAGCCCAAAAAAATAAAGTCTAACACTGTTTCCACTATTTTCCCATTTATTTCCCATGAAGTGATGGGACCGGATGCCATGATCTTTGTTTTCTGAATGTTGAGCTTTAAGCCAACTTTTTCACTCTCCTCTTTCACTTTCATCAAGAGGCTTTTGAGTTCCTCTTCACTTTCTGCCATAAGGGTGGTGTCATCTGCATATCTGAGGTTATTGATATTTCTCCTGAAAATCTTGATTCCAGCTTGTGCTTCTTCCAGCCCAGCGTTTCTCATGATGTACTCTGCATATAAGTTAAATAAGCAGGGTGACAATATACAGGTTTGATGTACTCCTTTTCCTATTTGGAACGAGTCTGTTTTTCCATTCCAGTTCTAACTGTTGCTTCCTGACCTGCATATTGGTTTCTGAAGAGGAGTGGAAAAGAAATGAGTCAGAGTGGGGAAAACTGGCTTCAAATATGCCCCTCCTCCTCCCATAAGAAGGCCTCAGTGAGAGGTGTTTGAAGAGAACTTTTGCCCAAGGTCTCAGACAGAGAGACCCAGGAATGAAGGCACAGGGCCCCAAAAGGCAAATACACCACCAGCCAGTCATCTGGCAAAGTGCCCAGGTCCTTGATGGCAACTGTCCTCAGTGTCATCAGCCATGCACCGAGCCTGGTGTGGGAGTAGCAGCCTTTCTCTTTGAGGTCTGATAGAAAAAGCCTTTGTAATTGTCTGTGCTTGGGCCTGAAAAATCACATTGGTTTTTAAGCAGGAGCCAGACCCCTCAGTTTACATTACAATACTCACATCAGTAGCTGTGAGAATCATTGTGGAGAATCAGCGTTAGCACTGTAGAAGAAAGTGGCTGATAGTCTGCTTTAGATGCTTCTTCAAATAATTTTTTACAACCGTGGGTCAAGGCTTAATCCTTACAGACAGAAAAGAGCAACTAAACAGAGCTAGTGGTAAAGAACCTGCCTGCCAACACAGGAGACCTAAAAGAGGAAGGTTCGATCCCTGGGTTGGGAAGATCCCCTGGAGGAGGGCATGGCAACCCACTCCAGTATTCTTGCCTGGAGAATCCCATGAACAAAGGAGCCTGGCAGGCCACAGTCCATATCATCGCAGAGTCAGACATGACTGAAGGGACTTAGCAGGCATGCACGCACCAACTAAGTTGCATTGTTGTGTGTGTTCCCTGATGCGTAGGCCTCTCTTTCAGTACTCTGGAAAATCTAGGACTCTCAGTAATTACAACATATTGCCTCCCAGATTTTGAGAAAAAGATGAGAGCAGGAGAGAAAGGAAACAGACCTAGGAGATGTGAAAGTGAATTCGGCAGGCTGCTTAGTGGTAATATGAGGGTTATGTAATAAAGTATTTCAAGTTTATCTTAAGAGAGGACAGGGAGAACCGTGACATTGAGATGGGTTTTAATCCCAGAAGAGAGATGATGGTGGAAAGAGACTTCTTTACTGATAAAAAGAAATTTCAAATGAGTGCCCTTGAATGCAGGACAGCTAGCACAGGATTGCTTCCTTCTTCCTTCTATAATTTTGTGAGGTCCAGGGGAAATCCATTCAACACGGGGTCAGTTGTTTATCTCTTAGGCTCAAGCTCTTGACCTGACAGCTGGAGGAGCATCATTCATCAAGACAAGAGTCCTTGAGAATGAGGATAGTGCTAAGTGCTGATTATGTATGTTTGTTTCTAACTATATATCCTGGTTCCAATAGCTCTGCATGTGGAATGACTGAAACAGAACATCTTCAGGCTTCTGGTGGAGGGGCATGGATTCTAGGAGAAAGGTGCCATCTAGGTGGCCAAGCCATCATCTAAGGCAAGCCAGTACAAAAAAACTGACTTCGACTGATGAACTCTTGTTTGGAGGAAGGAGGGGCAAGGGAATAGTCTATAAGAGCCCATGAACCTTAATCCGAATTTGGAGGACGGTGCCCACCTGCACCCTATGGTTGTGTAGGTGAATGACTCAGGGTTGGGAAGCAGCTTGTCTTCCCTGGGGAACCTCCACTGACAGATGTTGTTAAGTTACAGAGAAAAGACATCCAGAAATGAAATGAGCCTGAGGGATTTTTTTTTTTTTCTTCTTAAAAAATGTTTCCACAAAAAATCAAGTTAAAGTATAAATTAATTTAATATTATATTTACAATAATTGGAACAATACATTTAGCTTCATATTGACTAACATAAATACATACTTAAAATTATTTAAAATCAAGTTTTATGAAATAATTTGGTTTTAAAAGATTAGAATCTTGTATTTAGCAGTCAGGTGCTTCATGCTACAAAAGTGGATCTTTACATAATGGTCTGAAAAGCTAATATTCCAGTGTATTTAGTCATTGCCAGATTCACATTATGACTAACTATAGGAGATGAATACTGTTACCTCATAGACATATCTTCACTGTCCATTTAGTCAAGGCTATGGTTTTTCCTGTAGTCATGTATGGATGTGAGAGTTGGACTGTGAAGAAAGCTGAGCGCCGAAGAATTGATGCTTTTGAACTGTGGTATTGGAGAAGACTCTTGAGAGTCCCTTGGACCGCAAGGAGATCCAACTAGTCCATTCTGAAGGAGATCAGCCCTGGGATTTCTTTGGAAGGAATGATGCTAAAGCTGAAACTCCAGTACTTTGGCCACCTCATGTGAAGAGTTGACTCATGGAAACGACTCTGGTGCTGGGAGGGATTGGGGGCAGGAGAAGGGGATGACAGAGGATGAGATGGCTGGATGGCATCACTGACTCGATGGATGTGAGTCTCAGTGAACTCCGGGAGATGGTGATGGACAGGGAGGCCTGGTGTGCTGCGATTCACGGGGTCGCAAAGAGTCAGACATGACTGAGTGACTGAACTGAACTGAACCTCATAGATTTATATATTCAGGCAACCTCAAGTCCTGGTGCCAGAGAGTCCTATTCACCTTCTCTACAGAAATGAGTATCTGCATATTTGCAGCCATTGACTAAGTTTATCTCAATGAAGTGCATGTGATATAATTTCACCTTTTCTTTCTCTATTTTTTTTTGTATTGTGTATTATGTAAAGTTTAAGTAAATTGGATACTATGTAAAAATATGAAAAAGGTTCGATACACTCGTCCGTGGCTTAAAACTTTGTTTTGTAAGATGATGCTATTTCTCCATTTTATTTATTTTTTACCTCACCACACAAGTGACTTAGTTCCCCAGCCAGGGATGGAGGCTGTGGCCCCTGCAGTGGAAACACAGATCCTTAACCTGGCAGCCTGGACTGCCAGGCTTAAACTTTTTTGAAGAAATATTGTAATTGTGTGTGGTCAGTTGTGTCTGACTCTTTGCAACCCCATGGACTGTAGCCATCCAGGCTTCTCTGTCGATGGGATTCTCCAGGCAAGAACACCTGAGCAGGTTGCCATTTCCTACTTCAGGGGATCTTCATGATCCAGGGATCAAACCTGCATCTCTTGGGTCTCCTGCATTGATAGACAGGTTCTTTACCACTTGCACCATCTGGGAAGACTTAATGTACAGTGAACTTTCTAAAGTATAAGATACACAAAATGATATATAGAAAAATGAATACAATTATATTTACAGAAGTTAGCAGAGGTTATGCACTCAAAAATTCCAGGAATGGCTCTAAACTTGAGTAAAACAGATGAAATAAATATAGCAAAATAAGTTTTAATTGGTGAATGGCCTAAACTTTAAACGTAAAATTGTAAAACAACACAAATATACATATTTTTCTAATTTTTCTTAGCATGACTCCAAAACCAAAGAACTTGAAGAAAATAAACTACATACAAATTTAAAATATTCCATATCTGAGAAACGACAAATTAAATTTAGAGACAGCTGGAGAAATACTTAATTACAACATTCACTAATCATATAAATTGTATAATGTGTACTTCTGTGATACATGAAGAATTTCGGCATATTAGTGAAAAAAGGAACATCTTAAAAACAAAGTATGTAAATTATATGAATAGTCTATTCCAGTTAGAACTGGACATGGAACAGCAGACTGGTTCCAAATAGGAAAAGGAGTACGTCAAGGCTGTATATTGTCACCCAGCTTATTTAACTTATATGCAGAGTACATCATGAGAAATGCTGGACTGGAAGAAACACAAACTGGAATCAAGATTGCCGGGAGAAATATTAATAACCTCAGATATGCAGATGACACCACCCTTATGGCAGAAAGTGAAGAGGAACTCAAAAGCCTCTTGATGAAAGTGAAAGAGGAGAGTGAAAAAGTTGGCTTAAAGCTCAACATTCAGAAAAACAAAGATCATGGCATCCGGTCCCATCACTTCATGGGAAATAAATGGGAAAATAGTGGAAACAGTGTTAGACTTTATTTTTTTGGGCTCCAAAATCACTGCAGATGGTGATTGCAGCCATGAAATTAAAAGATGCTTACTCCTTGGAAGGAAAGTTATGACCAACCTAGATAGCATATTGAAAAGCAGAGACATTACTTTGCCAACAAAGGTCCATCTAGTCAAGGCTATGGTTTTTCCTGTGGTCTTGTATGGATGTGAGTTGGACTGTGAAGAAAGCTGAGTGCTGAAGAACTGATGCTTTTGAACTGTGGTGTTGGAGAAGACTCTTGAGAGTCCCTTGGACTGCAAGGAGATCCAATTAGTCTATCCTATAGGAAAACAGTCCTGGGTGTTCATTGGAAGGAATGATGCAAAAGCTGAAACTCTAGTACTTTGGCCACCTCATGGGAAGAGTTGATTCATTGGAAAAGACTCTGATTCTGGGAGGGACTGGGAGCAGGAGGAAATGGGAACTACAGAGGATGGGATGGTTGGATGGCATCATCTACTCAAAGGATGTGTGTTTGAGTGAACTCCGAGAGTTGGTGATGGACAGGGAGGCCTGGTGTGCTGTGATTCATGGGGTTGCAAAGAGTTGGACATGACTGTTCGACTGAACTGAACTGAACTGAAGGAAGAATATATAAAACAATTTCAAATTTAAGTGTTCAAAAAAAAAATAGAGTGGAGATATTTCTTTTGCAATTATACTACAATGTGTGTACACACACACACACACACACACACACACACACACACCATGCTGAGAACAGTTCAGGTCAAGGCCCAGGTTCATATACAGGCACAGTGACATGAATATCAGTATAGGCAAAAAATTAAAAGAAGTTTCCACTTTTGTATGTACAATTTTAAGAACATATTGTAAAAATATAAATAAAATGTGGACAAAGGCTTAAATCTAAAGCTTTCTTATCTTAATATTACTTATTGTAACAAAGAATTACAAATATCTATAACAAATTTGAGGCAATCTTTTAAACAAATCATGATATTTCAGAATAATGAGAATTTAAAAGTGATATTGCAAATTCATTCTCCTTACATAGAATACTTTATTAACTTACTTTACATGTTTTTACATAAAGACATATCATAATGAATTATAATAATTTTTATCTATAAAAATGACTCACACTGAATATTATCAGTATTTTTTATGACTAGTAGACTTGTACTAATTTTGATTCTTAATTCCGTGTTTCATGGTTTTTCTACCACAACATATCTTCCTTTTAGAACAAAATGTATTTAGTTCCAAACAACAATAGAAGTATTTACTGCAGGTTATCCTTATAAGGATTTTTAAATATATGGATAAATATTCATTGAATTGCTGTTTTTAAATCAAATGGTACCAGGGAAATTTTTTTTTTCAAATTATGTAATGGGAGGAATATTATACTTAGAATTTAATTTTTGAAACTCTAGGCATTTGATGATAATTAAATAATGTGGGAAATAAGCTAACACATAAAAAGTTATACTAATTATAATCAGTAGTTGTTTAGTCTCCAAGTTGTGTCTGACTCTTTTGTGACATACACACTGAGGACCCTCAGGCTTGTTCTGTCCATGGAGTTTCCCAGGCAAGAATACTAGAGTGGGTTGCCATTATCTTCTCCAGGGGATTCTCCCAACCCAGGGATCAAACCCATGTCTCCTGCCTTGGCTGGCAGATTCTTTACCACCTGGGAAATACATGCACACAACTGCAGGAAACACACACGCTATCACTCTTACGATGAAAATACAGATGAGTTTACCATATATGCTGGCTGTATAGCTAGGACGACTTTCTTGCCACTGATAATTATGGTTATTAGCTGTCCTTGATAGCTTACTATCAAAAGTGACATTGGCTTTGAGAGTACAAATGTGAGGGAAAAACAGAGAAGTGGCTGTTAAATTGTAATCACATATAATTAAAGAAGATTATTAAGTTTATTGAAATAATCCAAATGAGGTAGCGTGATTTCATTATAATATCTTCTGTATTGAATATTAATCATATTTTACCATTTATAAAATTATTTTATTGAAATTCAATTTTTCCCATGAGCAAAAGATAAAGGTTGAGATGCTCTGTTCTAGAAGTATACATTTTAATCTATTTTCCATTTCTCAAATTTTGTATAAAGAAAGTGAAGTTGCTCAGTTGTGCTGACTCTTTGTGACCCCATGGATAGAAGCCTGCACCAAGGTCCTCTGTCCATGGGATTTTCAAGGCAAGAGTACTGGAGTGGGTTGCCATTTCCTTCTCCAGGGAATCTTCCCAACCCAGGGATCAAGCCCAGGTCTCTCACATTGTAGACAGTCGCTTTACCCTCTGAGCCACCAGGGAAGTCAAATTTTGTATAGGGAAATATTTTTTAAAGTTCTTTAAATGAATCATAAAGGAAAAATGACTTAGGTGTTCATCTAAAGAAAAAAGGAAAAACACCACAGTGCCTGCTAAAGCTTTCAAAATTATTTCTTCATATACTTTTGGCCTACTTATCTTGATTAATCATATTTCAGATACAATATTACTTCATTGATTTATAATAAAACTTTACATGTTAGAGAACATAAAATGTATTCTCTATGCATCCTGATGTAATGTAAATATCTCATTATTTATCTAACTTCTAGGAGCATACAAATCCAAGTTTGGCCAGAGAGATCTCCATTTTACATGTGTTGGAATAGTTTGGACCACATAATTTGGAAATTATCCTTTACGTTTTCATTTTTAATTGTTGTAGTATTACCAGTTATATCTATAAGTATAGTTATATAATCTTATAGATATAACTGTATATAACTATGCATGCATGCATGCTAAGTTGTTTTCAGTTGTGTCTGACTCTGTGACCCTATAGACTATAGCGTATCAGTTTCCTCTGTCTACAGAATTCTACAGGCAAGAATACTGGAGTGGGTTGTCATGCCCTCATCCAGGGTATATAACTATATATATAGTTACACAGCTATATATTAATAACTATATATAACTATATAGATATATGCTAATATTATTGATATAAGTATAATATGGTAATCTTATAGATATAACTATCTATAAGACTAGGACAATTCTCTCCTTACGTGAGCCTTTTCATAGAAATATCACCAAATGTTACCTTTGGAGATATAGCCTGTTAGGCTGCTCATTACTAAGACAAAATTTAGACATGTATAAAGAAAAGATAGTTTAGGTAATAGTTTTTAAAAATCAAGTATAAGTTAATAAATATAAATTTATTTGACATAAATAGTTTATAGTTGTATTATATTTTTAAAACCTGTTCAATTTTCAAAACTTTGCTGGTTGATGATAAATTAGTCAACCCTACCTATGACCATCATCAAAAGCATTGATTGTTTATTATACCTCAAGTTCTGTGTGAGTAAAAATCTCTCATAAATCTCTGAATGCTCTTTAACAATTAAATATCAAAATGCCCTCAACTTTTTTAATTATCAAGCTATTAAAATTCTTGACATGATGTTATCTGTAATTAGAACTCTTATTTATTCAAATTTTTCTAATTTACTCTTTTATAAACTTAAAACATAACTTTTTATAGCTTTTTACATTACTTGGCAAATACACTAAAGGTTTTGTGTTGCCTGTTTTTTTTTGTATGATGGATGAAAATGTACCCAGCTCACTAGCTTTTTCATTTTTGTATGTCTTTAAATTTGGGGACAGAGTCAAGACATCTCATTGCTTCAGTTGAGTTGTTATATAAAAGAGCTTTTATTAGAGTTGCTTTCATTAATGTATTGTTTCATCATTTGTTGCAAATGAAAAGTGAAGAGATAGGAAGATAGATCCCAAGGACAAGAAGAAGGAAAACAAAGAGAACAAGAATAAACAGATTCTGATTAAACTAAACAGATTTTTTTACATATTCAGATGGACTTTGTTTAAGCATTGTGTTTCTTTTAGAAGTAAATGATAGAACTGTTTAGAAAAGCCACTCAAATGAATTCTTATGACCTCTAACTGGAAGTTAATTCAACCTGAGAAGAAATAAAGAAAAACAAGATATAAACTTGAAACTAGAAAATTAATGCTCAATTATTTAATAATTCTGGAATTAATGATAATCTAATGAGTGAGATATATGCCTAATATATTTGTCACAGATCCATCTGGGATATTTTGAACAAAGTGTAAAAGCATCTCTGTTGGTGGGGAAGGAAGAAAACATGGAAAATGAGTAGCATTGTTTTGCAAGAATTTAACCTACTGGAAGGACTTCAAGAAAAGCAGAATTAGCAAACTATTTTAGTAATTAAGCCTAGTTTAAACAAAAGAAGATCTTTCCTTGGCAAGGTCTGCATCTGGATAAAACGTATATTAGTAAGATATTATATTTCCTATTATTTGTGTTACTAAGTTGCTGTCCTGTGGTCATGTATGGATGTGAGAGTTGGACTGTGAAGGAGGCTGAGCACTGAAGAATTGATGCTTTTGAACTGTGGTGTTGGAGAAGACTCTTGAGAGTCCCTTGGACTGCAAGGAGATCCAACCAGTCCATTCTGAAGGAGATCAGCCCTGGGATTTCTTTGGAAGGAATGTATAGATCAGTCTTATGGACTCTGTGGGAGAGGGAGAGGGTGGGATGATTTGGGAGAATGGCATTGAAATATGTATAATATCATGTATGAAACGAGTCGCCAGTCCAGAACGATGCACGATGCTGGATGCTTGGGGCTGGTGCACTGGGACGACCCAGAGGGAGGGTATGGGGAGGGAGGAGGGAGGAGGGTTCAGGATGGGGAACACAGGTATACCTGTGGCAGATTCATTTCGATATTTGGCAAAACTAATACAATATTGTAAAGTTTAAAAATAAAATAAAATTAAAAAAAAAAAATAAATAAAGCTGAAACTCCAGTACTTTGGCCACCTCATGCGAAGAGTTGACTTATTGGAAAAGATTCTGATGCTAGGAGGGATTGGGGGCAGGAGGAGAAGGGGACAACAGAGGATGAGATGGCTGGATGGCATCACTGACTCGATGGATGTGAGTCTGAGTGAACTCTGGGAGTTGGTGATGGACAGGGAGGCCTGGCGTGCAGCGATTCATGAGGTCGCAAAGAGTCGGACACGACTGAGCGACTGAGCTGAACTGAAAGTTGCTGTTGTCATCTTCCCTCATTTTGGAAAAGCACTAAAAGTAGAACATCTGCTTTAAATTAATTTGTTGTATCAGTATTTCTGTGCAAATCCCAATCATAATTAAAGTTTGCTATTCCTGTCATTTCAAAAGGTGTTTTGGAAATTACATCTCATTTAGAAAAATTACTTTTCTTTTTATCTAGTAGTTATACTTCTTTTTGTTTCTCAAAAATAAAATAAAGTGACCTGTTCTGTAAAGGTTAAAGCCATTGTTCTAAATACTTTTTAGCTCATGACAGATTTTTTATGATAGTTGTCTTGGTGAGGTTAGCTAATAAATGAATCTTCTAGACAACTTTCATATGCTTTTCTTTCTGAAAGTTAGTCAAACTGCAACATTATCTAAGAGTTCAGTTCTTTGATTTATATTTAATGGTGCAAGGGAGGACTCTGCCAAGTTTAAAAGAAAATGAGAGATTTTTTTTAAAAAAAGCTTTCAGAAAGTGAAGGTTTTTTTTTTTTTTTTTCTTTTTATTCCTCAAATTTGGGCACTTTCTATTACACAACTCTTATTTCTTTGATACCTTTACTGAACTGTGTTTACAACTATTTGGATAGAAATTGATTCCTTGCCATAAGTCTTGGAAGAATGTCTTGACATATTCAGTTCTGATTCTCACTGGCATCTGAAACTCAAAATGTACCTTATGAACCACATGTTCTAGTCATTTCTTCCTACATTTTCTATTTCAGAAATTTACCCCACTATCAACGTCATATTGGTCCGTGCTATAGATGACAGCATGTTAATTGTGATTGATGAGCCAGAAATGGCAAGCATTGTGAAAGACTTGGTAACACACTGTACTCTAGAGGATGCACGGTGAACCTGCAAAGGTTTATGAGCTTGCTGTATTGGTACAGTTCTTATGGCCCAGTTATCTGGGGGCATACTAGGACATTCTACTCCAAGGTATAGGTTAAGTCATTGCAGCCTGTGCCCCCTACAACGAAGAAAAAACATAAAGCTTGGAAGGCATCTTTAGGTTTTGATATCAGTGTATTCCATGCTGTGGAATAGTGCCACAACCCATTTATTGGTGTGTAAGCGTGCTAGATTTGAATAAGACAGAACAAGAAAAAGGTTACATCCCTTCTAGAGTGTGTTATAAAAAGTCCTGCCATTTCCGCCTTATAACTCTTCAGATCTCAGGGTACTTGAGGTTTCTCTGGTAGAAAAAGTCCATACAGATTTGCTAGGTATTTGCTAAGACTGTCAAGTCTTAATAGTCAAAGTGCAGACAGACACTAGGACTCTGGAGAAAGGCAATTCCAACTGTGGCAGAAAACTATACAACATTTTTTTTTTAATTAAGTTTTTTCTTGTGTGTGTGTGTGTGTGTGTGTGTGTGTATTTTTTTTTTTTTTTTTTTGGCTCCAGCATGAAGCATGTGGGATCTTAGTTCTGCCAGGGCTCAAACCCACGCCCCATTCAGTGGAAGCGCAGAGTCCTAAGCGCTGGACCATGAAGGAAGTCCCCAGCCAACATTTTAAAATCAGTTCTTGGCATGCTCCTGGGCCCTAGTAGAAAAGGGCATCTGACCATGGGACAGCGAATGATCACATGTTGTCACTAAACGTTCCGTTATGAAGTAGATACTGTCATGTGTTTACAATGATGGGTGAGCTCACAAGCAGTTCAGCATACAGTGGAAGTGGGCTGCAGAGGACTCAGGGAGCATGAGCTGCACAAGCTGCCCAGCACCTCAAGGCATCTGCCAATGTTGCACCAAACCTCTCTCGCAGCTGATATCTATACCCTTTGAGGAGCTGATGAAGGGTGAAAGAATTTGAACTTGTTTCCTGGATGGGTCAGCACGGTGTAAGGCTAGAAGCTAAAAATAGGCTGCTTTGGCACTAACGTTCTCAAAAGAGATCCTTTCTCAAAGAAGAGAATAGTGAAGGAAATTCTCCCAGTGGGCACAGGCTATTTTGAAAAGACCTGAGTAAGAATATACATACCCATGGCAACAGAGATTGGCTTAGTTTATTCATCAGGGGACTGGGAAGAATGAGATTGAAATGTTGATGACAAGGAGACCCGGGAAAGCACTATGTAGATGGACCGAAGGACTGGAAGCATGAGCAAGTAGACAACAGGTTATCCAGTGGGTAGATTTCAGTAGGTCTCTATCCTAGGCCACCAGTCCAGTGCTTAAGCACTGGAATTATAATGATTAGCATTACAGGGGCAGAGGTGAGGGACAAATAGCAGGGACCCCATCAAATCAAGGATTATCTACTGGTGTTGGTGAATAAAGGAATTGCCAGCAATAGAGACCCAAACTGAGCCTCTAGTATGATACCTTATAATGGATATAATGGATATGATGTTTCCAGGAAACTTTTATTGTGACAAACAGCTTTATTTAATGAATTTATAAACTGTCACTGTATGTTTCCATGAAAAAAATATAATTGTTGGAATCAGAAAGATTACTATTTATAAATATATAGAAGAAATAAGTATTCAATGGAAAATAATCACCAAATATTAATGGTGTGTCTTAGCACAGTAATGATGCTGAAACGTTATTACTGATTGTATCAAACTACATTAAAATAATGTAATTGAAAATCCTGTTGTTGATACTCCAGTGAAGAAATGTATGCATACAGTGATAGACATGTTTACTTGCTCAGCTGTGTCTGACTTTTTTGCCATCCTTTAGACTGTAGCCCGCCAGGCTCCTCTGTCCATGGCTTTTTCAGGCAAGAATACTGGAGTGGTGAGAGAGTCATTTCCTAGGCAGGTTGATAAGGAGTCTAGGGGTCCCCAAGGAGGGAGGGGTCTGGAATTCTCAAGGAGGAAGAAAGGACAAACTTTTTTTCTTTCTCCACATTCCTTAGGATTATATAACAATAATGTATCCTGCCTAAGGACAGTCTTTGGATTCAACCTTCTGTTATCTTAAAATGTTAATTATGGGAGTAGACCTGGTCTTTACAAGGATGTATCTTGCCTGAGGACAGTGTTATCTTAAAATGTAAATTATGGGAGTAGGTCTGATGAGGTCTTTACAACCTCCAGACATTCTTTGGATTATATAACCTCATTGTTAACACTAGCAAGCGGGTACTCTTTCTGCCCCCTTCTGATGCCTATGTCAGAAGCTTTCTCTATCTCCTTTATACTTTAATAAAACTTTATTACACAAAAGCTCTGAGCGATCAAGCCTCGTCTCTGGCCCCGGATTGAATTCTTCTCCTCTGGGGGCCAAGAATGCCAGTATCTTCTCGTGATTCAAAAACAACCTTTCAGTGGGTTGCCATTTCCTTCTCCAGCGGAGCTTCCCAGCTGAGGGATCAAAGCCACATCTTCTGTGTTTCCTGCATTGCAGACAGATTCTTTACCCACTAAGTTATCAGGAAAGCCGCATACACATGGATGTAAAATAATGATACTTTAGGTAAAGTAACCAATATGTCTCTGTGTTACCTTACTCTAGAACTCACAGACAATATGACACTAATTATAAGTACAAGTTCACTGAGGTTTATTAAAGTGTGAACACTTTTCTCCTATAACTTTCTAAACCATTTAGAGGCATCTTCATCGGTAAAATATACACATTCTCTCTGCCCACACAATTCCCATCCTCATTCTCAAAGAAAAGGGACACTGATACAGAAAATAGTAATGACTTCAATATACACACTTTACTTGGCAGTGGGTAAATTTTCTCAAAATACAAAGGTCAGTAGTCCAGCATTTTTCTATTGGAACACAATAAATAAGTAGGAGACATTGCTTGCATTGACCATCCAAATTTTAATCCAACAATATGTATCAGACAATAGCATGAGGAATTTTCTCAGGTCTAGTATTGTTATCTTAAATCCACCTGAATCTGAGTCTATTTACACACCTTCAGAGAGTTGGCATCTGTTAAATATTTCTCATACATTGAAATTCTTAACTACAATATATTAATGAAAAGGATGCTAACTTCTATCATGCTCAAATAATAAGCAAGCTACCAAACTAGATAACTGAGTAATGCCAAAAACTATAGGGAAGTAGAAATTCATGAGCTTTGTTTATTTAAACCAGAAAAATAATATGAGTTTTTCAGCTATTGATATCCTAAAAAAGCAAGCAAATAAGAATGGTCTAGGGAAGAAATACAAAAAGTAAAATAAAAATGTCTGCAAAGGCTCTAAGACTAAAGCCTGATCAGGCTAGAGCCTAATCCCTGATCAGAGATTGAACCAGTGCCTCCTCCATTGGAAGTATAAAATCTTAACCACCAGAAAATCAGAGAAGTCCCTATACAATTTTTTAAGGCAAGTTCTTATAATTTTCAAAAGACAGGCAATTTCTAGGCTATATAAATTGCTCTATGACATGAAGATGGCTGGTGTGATCCTAAATTTTACAATATAACTATACTCTAACAGACTAATAAATGTACATATGCATGTGTGTATTATAAATTGGTCTATTGAATATGTGTTTTTATTTAAGATGAAATTAAATGGTGTCTAAGCTTAAGAAATATTGCATACCTTAGTAGAATATTCTAAGATATACACATAATTTTCTACCATGTTCGTATCCATCAATTCATCTGTTGTATCAATATTAATAAAATATATGATATGACTTGTAGAAAAAGAAAACTTGAATATCTATTCAACTGGACTGCTGAATAGAAAGAAATTGAACAATTTTGGAAAGCTATTTGTTCAGATTCATTAAATTTTAAAATGTGAATATGCTCTGACCAGCAAATTAAGTTCTAGGAAATGCCATAAAAAGGAATGTACAAAGGGTTAAATGTAGAAGTGTATTAACTGCAGCAAGATTTGTAATAATATAATGAAATATATTAAATTTTCATCAATACAAAATTGATTTTTATCTCCATAAGTTGAAATGCATACAGCTGTTTTAAAAATGAAATGCATATTACTCACATATATTAAAAAGTTTTGATATATACAGATGTACATATGTATATATATGATATATGTACATTCTATTTGTAGAAGTTTGCCTATCTATACATATATAGGCAATTTTTCCAAGATAGAATTTATAAAATATAAGTTGTTAGTCATTGCACATTGTATAATATTCTTTTTATACTGGACTATAGTAATAGCTATAGTTAAAATAATGCATTACAATATATATGGAAGTGATTGACTTTTATAATTATTAAAAAAGCAATAATATATTTTATAACTTTGAACTAGCAGTCCTCTTTTAGATATCAATTATAAGAAAATACTCAAAAATTTACTTAAAGATTTATGTTCAAAGTTGCTCATATCAGTGTTAATTTTAATTGCATAAACAAATGGAATCTGGTAATATGTTCAATTGCAGGACAATAGCTAATAAACTATGGAGCACTCAAATAATATATTTTAATCATTGAAAATATTTTGGAATATAATTAATGATCTTAGGAAATGCTTACAACATAATTCCAGTTAACAAAGAGAAGATAAAATTAATAAAACATATAAATCAAGATTCTGTTTTTAAAATATTACCTGTACAAGCACATTAAAATTGGTGATAAATTAAGAGTTAAGAGTGAGAATGACAAATTGGCTTATTGGGAAAATCCTCCAAGAGATAATAGCTTAAAACACTGAAGAAATAAAGAGGAAAGCAGAGGTTATGCTAATCAGAAAGAACCATCTTCCTGGAGCTTGAACATTATAGAAATGTTGAGAGGTCAAGGAAGAGATTCCAGAAGAGTAAGCAGTGTTCTCTAGCGCCAGTGTGCCAAATCGCTTCAGTTGTGTCCAGCTCTTTGCGATGCTGTGGACTGTGGCCAAGCAGGCTCCTCTGCCCGTGGGATTCTTCAAGCAATAATACTGGAGTGGGTTGTGCTGCCCTCCTCCCAGCGATCTTCCTGACCCGAAGAAGGAAGTCTTTTATGTCTCCTGCATTGCAGGCAGTTTCTTTACCACTAGTGGAGGGGCCCTTAGCGTGAGCAATATAATGTAAATCATCACATTCTCAACCTCCATTTTGTCTGAGGTCTCCTAAACACTCACCTTCTTATGATCCTGAAAATATATTCAGTAGGACTACAAATATAATGACATACCTAGTGACTGAATTTGGTGATGGCTAGGATTATGCTCTAGTCTGCAGTGTTGTGGGTGCTGGGTGGGTTGGGGACGTGATTAAATTCCTTGAGTAGATCTAAAAGAATTAAGGAGTCATGTGGGAATTTGAGAGAGAGAGAGAAATCAGAAGCTATAAAATTTGAAGAACACCAAAACTTTCTGCTGGTGAAATTGGGTGTTTGAATCAAATTGTATTAAATCCCTGATGATATGGAAATCCAAAGGCAACACTTGAGCAGAGGGAGAATATACACAATATATACATTTCCTAAGTATTAAATCCTTCCTGTAATACTTTAAACTTTGACAGACTCAACTATAGTGACTGATAAAGTTGTAAATGAAATGCTGCTTTGAGTTGTGGACTAATGGTTCAGATATATACTGGATTAAACTGTACTGATTTCGTTAGAAGCAGCTAGCACAAATATTTCGGAGAAGGCAATGGCAACCCATTCCAGTACTCTTGCCTGGAAAATCCCATGGACGGAGGAGCCTGGTAGGCTGCAGTCCATGGGGTTGCTAAGAGTCAGACACAACTGAGAGACTTCACTTTCACTTTCACTTTCATGCACTGGAGAAGGAAATGGCAACCCACCCTAGTGTTCTTGCCTGGAGAATCCCAAGGACGGCGGAGCCTTGTAGGCTGCACAGAGTCGCACAGAGTCGGACACGACTGAAGCGACTTAGCAGCAGCAGCAGCAAAAGATTTACTTAAATCTTAAAAAATGTCAATGTCTTCGGAAACTAGGTAGCTTTTAGTAAATATCTGGACTTTCCTAGTGGCTCAGTGGTAAAGAATCCACCTACCAATGAAAGAGATTTGGGTTCAATCCCTGGGTCAGGAAGATCCCCTGGAAAGGAAATGGAAACCCACTCTACCACACTTGCTTGGGAAATTCCACGGACAGAAGAGCTAGGTGGACTATAGTCCGTGGGGTAGCAAAAGAATTGGGTGTGACTTAGCAACTAAAGGGCAACAAGTGAATACCAAGTGTATTAATTTGCTAGGGCTTCCATAACCATATATCATAGACAGGGTGACTTGAACAACAGAAATTTATTTCCTCACAGTTCTGGAAGCTAGATGTTCCAGAGCAAAGTGTTAGCACATTTAGTTTCTCAAGAAGCCTCTCTCCTTATCTGCCTTCTGCTATGTCCTCATGAGGCCTGTGCCAGTCTATGCTTTCCTTTTGTTATAAGTGCACCAATCAGTTAGCATGTTGGGTGCTCTTCTTTTGGATTAATTTATGACTCAATATGCCAGCAAATTTGCAAAACTCAACAATGGCCACAGGACTGGAAAAGGTCAGTTTTCATTCCAATCCCAAAGAAAGGCAATGCCAAAGATTGCTCAAACTACCACACAATTGCACCCATCTCACACACTAGTAAAGTAATGCTCAAAATTCTCCAAGCCAGGCTTCAGCAATACATGAACCATGAACTTCCAGATGTTCAAGCTGGTTTTAGAAAAGGCAGAGGAACCAGAGATCAAATTGCCAACATTCCCTGATCATCAAAACAGCAAGAGAGCTCCAGAAAAACATCTATTTCTGCTTTATTGACTATGCAAATGCCTTTGTGTGGATCACAATAAACTGTGGAAAATTCTTCAAGAGATGGGAATACCAGACCTCCTGACCTGCCTCTTGAGAAATCTATATGCAGGTCAGGAAGAAACAGTTAGAACTGGACATGGAACAACAGACTGGTTCCAAATAGGAAAAGGAGTACGTCAAGGCTGTATATATTCACTCTGCTTATTTAACTTCTATGCAGAGTACATCATGAGAAACGCTGGGCTGGAAGAAGCACAAGCTGGAATCAAGATTGCCAGGAGAAATATCAGTAACCCCAGATATGCAGATGACACCACCCTTATGGCAGAAAGTGAAGAAGAACTAAAGAGCCTCTTGATGAAAGTGAAAGAGGAGAGTGAAAAAGTTGACTTAAAGCTCAACATTCAGAAAACTAAGATCATGGTATCTGGTCCATCACTTCATGGCAAATAGATGGGGAAACAGTGGAAACAGTGTCGGACTTTATTTTTTTGGGCTCCCTAATCACTGCAGATGGTGACTGCAGCCATAAAATTAAAAAGATGCTTACTCCTTAGAAGGAAAGTTATGACCAACCTAGACAGCATATTAAAAAGCTGAGACATTACTTTGTCAACAAAGGTCCATCTCGTCAAGGTTATGGTTTTCCTAGTAGTCATATGTGGATGTGAGAGTTGAACTATAAAGAAAGCTGAACTCAGAAGAATCAATGCTTTTGAACTGTGGTGTTGGAGAAGACTCTTGAGAGTCCCTTGGACTGCAAGGAGATCCAACCAGTCCATCTTAAAGGAGATCAGTCCTGGGTGTTCATTGGAAGGACTGATGCTGAAGCTGAAACTCCAGTACTTTGGCCACCTCATTGGAGACCTGACTCATTTGAAAAGACTCTGATGCCGGGAAAGATTAAAGGCAGGAGGAGAAGGGGATGATAGAGGATGAGATGGTTAGAAGGCATCACTAATTCAATGGAGATGAGTTTGAGTGAACTCCAGGAGTTGGTGATGGACAGGGAGGCCTGGCGTGCTGTGGTCCATGGGATTGTGAAGAGTTGGACACGACTGAGCGACTGAACTGACTGACTGATGACTCCATTAATACCTTAACACAAAAATCTGTTCATTGGATTTCTCTCAATAACGTATTTGTTGTTATTCAGTTGCCAAGTCGTGTCAGACTCTGTTCAACCCCATGGACTATAGCCCGCCAGGCTTCCCTGTCCTCTACTATCTCTTACAGTTAGCTCAAATTCACATCCATTGAGTCAGTGATGCTTTCTAACCATTTCATCCTCTGCCACCCTCTTCTCCTTTTGCCTTCAATCTTTCCCAGCATGGGGGTCTTTTCCAATGAGTTGGCTCTTCATATCAGGTGGCCAAAGTATTGGAGTTTCAGCTTCAGCATCAGTCCTTCCATTGAATATTCAGGACTGATTTCCTTTAGGATTGACTGGTTTGATCTCCTTGCAGTCCAAGAAACTCTCAAGAGTCTTTCCCAACATCAAAGTTCAAAAGCATCAATACTTTGGCTATCAGCCTTCTTTATAGTGTAGCTCTTACTTCCGTACATGACTACTGGAAAAACTATAGTTTTGACTGCACAGACCTTTGTCAGACAAATGATGTCTTTGCTTTTTAGCATGTTGTCTAGGTTTGTCATAGCTTTCCTTCCAAAGAGCAAGCCTCTTTTAATTTCATGGCTGCAGGTGCCACCATCAGCATGTTTTTGGAACCCCAAAAAATAAAATCTGCCACTACTCCCACCTTTTCTCCTTCTATTTGCTATGAAGTGATAGGACTGGATGCCATGATCTTAGTTTTTTGAATGTTGTGTGCATTATTTGAAAAGAAATATATTAAAAGTAAATCTACCAAACTGAAGGCTGCTTTTGTTTTTCATTTTTTTAATTTAATTTTTTTAGTCAAGTTACTGAGAAGAAAGAACTAACAAAAATAATAGGTATATTATTCTTTGAGATTAATTTCTCAAGCAGATTGATGATGATTTCAATCAGTCTGGTGAAGAAATATCTAAACCACCTTTCAGGAATAAAAGAATAAAAGGGTGAATTATTCTTAAAATGATACTACCAACTAGGATAACAGGTAAAGGCCAAGTCTTTTTTACCTATTCTACAAATCCTCCTTGATTCATGGACCTGACATTCCAGGTTCCTATGCAATATTGCTCTTTATAGCATCAGACCTTGCTTCTATCACCAGTCACATCCCCAACTGCATATTGTTTTTGCTTTGGCTCCAACCCTTCATTCTTTCTGGAGTTATTTCTCCACTGATCTCCAGTAGCATATTGGGTACCTACTGACCTGGAGAGTTCCTCTTTCAGTATCCTATCATTTTGCCTTTTCATACTGTTCATGGGGTTCTCAAGGCAAGAATACTGAAGTGGTTTGCCATTCCCTTCTCCAGTGGACCACATTCTGTCAGATCTCTCCACCATGACCCGCCCGTCTTGGGTGGCCCCACGGGCATTCAATTAGTTTCATTGAATTAATCCCTAGTGTGATTAGATTGACTAGTTTTCTGTGAGTATCGTTTCAGTGTGTCTGCCCTCTGATGCCCTCTTGCAATACCCACCGTCTTACTTGGGTTTCTCTTACCTTGGACGTGGGGATCTCTTAACGGCTACTCCAGCAAAGCGCAGCCGCTGCTCCTTACCTTGGACGAGGGGTATCTCCTCACTGCCGCCCCTTCTGACCTTGAATGTGGACTAGCTCCTCTAGGTCCTCTTGCGCCGGCGCAGCCACCGCTCCTTGGAGGTGGGGTAGTTCCTCCCTGCCGAGGCCAGATACTAGAGTGGGTAGCCGTTCCTTTTTCCAGGGGATCTTCCTGACCCAGGGATGGAACCTGGGTCTCTTGCATTGCAGGCAGATTAGTCTAGTCAAGTCAAGGCTATGGTTTTTCCAGTGGTCATGTATGGATGTGAGAGTTGGACTGTGAAGAAAGCTGAGTGCCAAAGAATTGACGCTTTTAAACTGTGGTGATGGAGAAGACTCTTGAGAGTCCCTTGGACTGCAAGGAGATCCCACCAGTCCATTCTGAAGGAGATCAGCCCTGGGATTTCTTTGAAAGGAATGATGCTAAAGCTGAAACTCCAGTACTTTGGCCACCTCATGCGAAGAGTTGACTCATTGGAAAAGACTGATGCTGGGAGGGATTGGGGGCAGGAGGAGAAGGGGACGACAGAGGATGAGATGGCTGGATGGCAGCACTGACTCGATGGACGTGGGTCTCAGTGAACTCCGGTAGTTGGTGATGGACAGGGAAGCTTGGCGTACTGCGATTCATGGGATCGCAAAGAGTCAGACACGACTGAGCGACTGAAGTGAACTGAACTGAACAAATCCTCTTACTAGCATGGCCTAATCTGAAGAGGGAATCTCTGAATGGGCAACTTCCCAAGTAAGACCTGAAAGAAAAATAGGAACTAACTAATAAGAGTGAAGAACATTCCCAAGAGGATAATCTAATTATTGCCTTGAAATTGACAAAACAAATTGCTTTTGAATCAAAGTATCCTTTTTCAATTGCAAACAAAATGTTTATCTTTACCCTTTTGACTTAGGTGAACAGAATAACATCTCCCTGCTTTATTTCATTAAAATCCTGTAGTTTGGATTCCACCTTGTTTCAATTATGGACTAACTAGTTTGACTCTAATTTTCTGTTTGTTTGTTTTTTTTTTTAATTAAATTCCTTAAACAAATGGGACTATAAAATAAAACTATAGGTCTCATATTCTCTTGTGCTTTGTATCATTAAACTTTTAATATTAGTATAAAAGGAATTAAAATAGCTAAAATTAAAGCAAAACTGCTACAGATCCAGTGACTACATACACTCTGACAGCGCATTAGTTTGGTAGTATGTTATACTGGGTAATATCTGGCATGCATCAAAGCTGTGAACATACTCAAGGTAATGCTTTCTTTTTGAATAATATGTCATGGATAGTTAACTGTTTATTAAATCTTGCATACTGATGCAACTAAACCAATCCATGGCATACCTTGATCATCAAGAATGTTACCAAGGTCATGGAACTACAGAACAGAGCCAGGGGCATGGAAGGAGTTTGGGGGGTTGGGAGAACACTGCTCATTCAAATGGAACCAGACTTTAATCAGTTGTTTTAAGTTGGGTTTTTTTTTTTCTCTCCTCGTAAAAAGCAGATGGAGCCTACTTCCCTAGTGGCTCAGATGGTAAAGGATCCACCTGAAATGTTGGAAACCTGGGTTCAGTCCCTGGGTTGGGAAGATCCCCTGGAGGAGGGCATGGCAGCCCACTGCAGTAGTCTTACCTGAAGAATCCCCATGGACAGAGGAGCCTGGCAGGCTACAGTTCATGAGGTCACAAAGAGTCAGACACAGCTGAGTGACTAAACAGCAGAGTTTACTTTGCTCCATTGCTGCTGTTGCTGCTGCTAAGTCGCTTCAGTGTCCGATTCTGTGTGACCCCGTAGATGGCAGCCCACCAGGCTTCCCCGTCCCTGGGATTCTCTAGGCAAGAACACACTACTTCCATATAAACCAGATGAGGCCTGTGCAATGGTCACACAATATTCTGAGGCAGTAAATACATGTATAAGGTTTGGGAATTTTAATTAGGCTCTTGCACAGAAGTTTTAGAAGGTACTGGGGTTTGGGGTTTGGGTTTGGGGTCTAGGAAGCTGGACCTATATTGCCTGTTCAACTTTGGTTACTCTTTTCCTTGTTGTTGGATGGACTCCTGACTCAAAACAAGAATCGTGGTTGGAATAGCCTCTAAGAATTCATCTGGCTTTCCGGAAACCTTTCTGAGGTATCCTGTCTCCTTTGCCAAGTGAACACAACTAAGCTGAGCCTTGCTTTTTAAGTAACGGCCAATTATAACAGTAGATCTTAGAAACCCAGATTAGGTTGTTACTGTGAACCTTATTAATCAGTAAATTTTTTATATAAGGAAAAACCCTGGTGGATCAAGGGTAAAGATTTCATCTGCAATGCAGGAGATGCAGGTTCCATCCTTGGGTCAAGAAGATCCCCTGGAGGAGGAAATGACAACCCATTCCAGTATTCTTGCTTGGAGAATCCTATGGACTGAGGAGCCTGGCAGGCTACAGTCCATGGGGTCAAAAAGAGTCGGACATGACTTAGCAACTAAACCACCACAAAGGAAACTGACAGATACCCCAAGGGAAAAACAGCAACAAAAGATGGCCTAGTTCTTTACATATGGGACTGGAAGGAGACATTCATTTAATTGTAACCTGTAAGTTTGATATTAAGTTCGGGTAAGATTCAAGAGAGTGAACTGACTCAGCCAGATGGTTAGGGCAATTTCTGGAAGCTGAAAAATAAATCAGTAATGGAAACAATTGAGGAACCTCTTCCAAATGGGTGAAGCAACTACATAATATGTTTGTGCCGATGTGGAAAATTTAAGCCAAAAGTAAACATCTTCCAGATTCTCTTCAGTGTATCGCAGAATGACACAGTTTGTGTGTGAAGGTAAGGGGAAATAAGACAGGCACACTCAATGCTTGGACAGTGTATGAATTTACCTTTAAAGGGAAGTTCTAAGAAGACGTGCACAAAAGAGAGATCAGGGTTAAGTCCAGCTTTGTATTAGATACTATATCCAAAATAAGCCGGGTAACCACATACTTTGTTTTCCAAACTGGTACACTCCTAAAACAATAAACATAAACCAGCACTGACCTGGGCAAATTGGATGTGTGGTCCCTGTAACAACAGAGTTTGCATTTTGTATTAAATTATTCCTCTCAGTGGGTATCAATGCACATGATTTATGTAAATAGCATGTATTTTTGTCAGTCAAATGACTATGATATAGCTCTTACTACCCTGTTAATGCTGACAGGAGAAGGATGATAGGAAGACCCATTTATGAAAAAAATAAGCTTCTCAGGTGGTGCCATTGCAAGAGACACAAGGGAGGTGGATTTGATTCCTGGGTCAGGAAGATCCCCTGGAGTAGGAAATAGAAACCCGCTGCAGTATTCTTGCCTGGAAAATTCCATGGACAGAGAAGCCTGGTGGACTACAGTCCATAGGGTTGCAAAGAGTCGGACTGAGCATCTGAGCACACACACACACACAAGCATAGGAGAAGGAATGGTGGTTATACGTCCAATTTTTGTACTAAGAATAGGTCAGCTAGATAGACTTAAGAGAAAGAGGACATAACATATAAAACTAAAGGTGAATAAGGTTGACAGAAGGATATAGACCTTGAAGACTCCAAAGCTATTAGACGTATCCATTCAAAGTCAGAACACTGTTAAGAGTGTAAATAACTGAGACTATCAGTAATGTGAAGCCATGAAAGTTGCCAGGTGATCTTACTATGAAAATGGTCTCCAACATTGAGTAGAATAAGACTGATTGAGAATAAGAGATTCTACAATTTTAGATGAAGTTTCAGTTTCATGATAGCCTATAAGAGAAAAAAATTAAAGCACTACCACAGTGAACACAGACAGGATTGAAAGGTGCTTCCCAATTTCAAAAAGCAAATTAGTGAAAAAAGAACTCTGACTTGCTTAAAATACATGCATGTGTTTAGAAAATAAAAGCAGAACCAGATAAAAGGATTGATTACCTCCACATACCTGAAAGGATTCATTAAATAGGGAATAGATACCCAGCTCAGGTATGCTCTTTCTGATAGTTACTGTGATAAGCTTGTATTTCGGGTGATAGTCAGTGATCGTTCATGGAATTTCATTATTTGTATTAGGGTTTTTGTTAGTTTCAATGGTCTTGGGATTTATGGCCAGAGGGAATGAGAATACCAATTTATAGGAACCACTTCACATGTAAGGTGATCAAATCTGTCATCAACAGAGTTAATTGTCTTGTTATTGGAGAAATAATTAAAATAAATGTTATTAAATATTTTGCCAGTAGGCTAAGATGTTCCTTGGCCAAAATTTCCAGGGGAACCAATGACTTGTATCTGTGTTTATTATACCATTTGGATGAACACTAAAACATATATTTGGGTATTCCAACAAACAGAACAAATGTAGGTCCCAGACAAATTGAAAACAGTATCGGTTATTGTAGATTTACCGTTATCCTGAATTATTCAGTTCTCACCTCCTTGTAAAGAATGTTATATCCTCTTCCATTGCTCTGTGACTTGCCAAGAGTCTTTCCTATTGGAGGAGTACACATTTACATTGGTTTTGGCCATGTGAATGGATCTGAACAAAAGGATATGTGTGTACATGAATGATGCCACTTACAAATCAAAGTCCCTAGACCATTTTTCCTTGCCATGAGAGTAACATATTCCAAACAGAAGCTGCTCTTCCAGCATAAACTAGAAATGAAGCACAGCCACAAAAACATGGGTGAGAAATAGAATGTTCTTGGAAGGCTCAATGTGAGACACAACGTAAGCCAGTGAAGATCTTGAATTTTTTTCTTTTTAAACCAGAACAAAGCTAACCAATACAAGAAACCTTCAAATAAGTGGTAAATACAAGTAGGTTAATTGCAATTTAAAGGAAATAAGGTAAATATATCTTCTTTTTAAATTCTGTATTGATGTAGTGTTGCAAAATTAAAATCTAATAATGCCGAGAGGCTTATGAATGAGTACTACTATGAGCCTAAACAGTTAGCAAGACTTTTAGCCTTTAACTTAATAACTTGGAAATACCCACAAATGTGGATCCTAGCCAATGTCCTTTATTCCTTTGAATTAAAAATAGGTTCCACTCCATACCATTGAAGGAAAAATCTCAGTACAATGTTAAATCACACTGAAATTAGGCAGAGAACACGAAGAGTTCCATCAGAAAGCTTGTCCACTTATATGAATACTGTTAAGAATAGAAAGCCTTTTGTTAATTGAGAGTTTTCATGATCTCTGGTTAATACTTTTTAGCCAGAAATCACAGGGATATTAGAAAATAACTATCCATATGTTGAAGGAATTTAAGGAAAATAATTGCTGGTCTGACTTGGTGAAGCACCTCTTCCTCAGTGGGAAAATAAACCTGGAGTTGAGATGTGCAATATACTAAATTCGTGTCCTTTCAGTAACAATCAGCCATGGAGAGAAAAGCAGCAGTTAATAAGGAAATTAATGGAAGAGACAATAGCTGCACTTTTGCTTGGCCTCATTAACATCTGATGAAACTTTTAACCTTCATGCAATAATAACTGCCAATAGTATGATGATCGTAATTAAGTGCTGAGGAGAAAAGACACATGTGGTATAGGTCTACAGAGGGCTTTGCCAAGTGAAAATGACCTGGTGAAAGATGCCTTGCTTGTTTCAGGGGAGTACCACAAACCTAGACTTTGATTTGGTGGTGGTGATAATGACAACAAGAATTCAGAGCTAATCTTCTTACTAAGTCCATTAATGGGCATAAGCTGGATATATTTTTAGAAGGACCAATCTGTAATAACTGTTGCCTAGTGGACATATCTATATAAAACTGTTAGAGAGGTGGTGGTCTGATCAGGGGGCTAGGATCACATGAGAATATTTGCATTCCATTATAAATATAATTTATTTCATCTAGTGTAGGAAGACCTAGCCAGTTTTGACAGGAGATAGACAGAAAGATAAATAAATGGATAGATAGATGATAAAATATGCAGAAGGGGGTTGTAAATTCTATGAGAACATAAGAATTTCAGGAGTTAATGCCATTATAACTTCAGGGAGAAAATCATGGATTCCTCAGATTCAGTAGGCCTTGGAAATTGTGTCAGGAGGCTGAGATAAATGTCCTATAAGACTTTGAAAGTGAAAGTGAAAATCACTCAGTCATGTCCGACTCCTTGCAGCCCTATAGACTATACAAACCATGAAATTCTCCAGGCCAAAATACTGGAGTGGGCAGCCGTTCCCTTCTCCAGGGGATGTTCCCAACCCAGGGATTGAACCCAGGTCTCCCACATTGCAGGTGGATTCTTTACCAGCTGAGCCACAAGAGAAGCCCAAGAATTTTATGGTGGTGGTGGTTTAGTTGCTAAGTCCTGTCCGACTCTTGTGACCCCATGGACTGTAGCCTGCCAGCTCTGTCCATGGACTTTGAAAGTAAAGGAAAATTTCCCCTGATGATTGTAAATGTTGCTATGAATCTAGGAACAAAATGCTATTCTGATTTGGTGAATTGATTAACCGTTTCAGGCCTAAGATGGGTTGAGTATAGGGGTAGATAAAAGATGTAACTTCAAAATCACAACAAAATACAAAATGCGAAAGACATGAGACCTGCAAAGACCAGTGTAGGGCTTCCCAGGTGGCTCAGTGGTAAAGAATCCACCTGCCAATGCAGGAGATATGAATTTGATCCCTGGGTGGGGAAGATCCCCTAGAGGAGGAAATGGCAACCCACTCCAGTATTCTTGCCTGGAGAAATCCATGGACAGTGGAGCCTGGTGGGCTACAGTCCATGGGTTGCAGAGATTTGGACATGATTTAGCAACTAAAGAACACAACAAATACCAGTGTGGGAGTGAGGGAATATTGTAGAGCAGCTTTTCAGTTACTTTAGAAAGCTGCCTGGGGCTTCCCAGGTGGGACTAATGATAAAGAACCTGTCTGCCAGTGCAGGAGATATAAGAGACATGGTTCGATCCCTGCATTCAGACAATCCTCCAGAAGAGAGCATGGCAACTCACTCCAGTATTCTTGCCTGGAGTATTCCATGGACAGAGAAGTTTGGCGGGTTACAGTTCATAAGGTTACAAAGAGTTAGACATGACTGAAGTGACTTAGCATGCATGTCATGGCAACCCACTCCAGTACTCTTGCCTGGAAAATCCCATGGACGGAGGAGCCTGGTAGGCTGCAGTCCATGGGGTTGCTAAGAGTCCAACACGACTGAGCGCCTTCACTTTCACTTTTCACTTTCATGCATTGGAGAAGGAAATGGCAACCCACTCCAGTGTTCTTGCCTGGAGAATCCCAGGGATGGGGGAGCCTGGTGGGCTGCCATCTCTGGGGTTGCCCAGAGTCGGACACTACTGAAGCGACTTAGCAGCAGCAGCAGCAGCATGCATTCACCAATAAATGGGACCATCATTTTATTTGCATTATAATAGCAGTAGTTTCTCCAGAATCAACAGAGGCTTTCCTCACCAAATAGCAATCTATTAAGGAACTGCAGAGATTCTAGCATGTGGACTTTCCTATAAAACACATTTCTCTAAAATTATGTATTAAAATGACCAGTCCACCTTTAAAGTAGAAAACTTGAAGGAATTATGATCTATTTTCATTTCTATATATGCCTTATATATTGTAGTAACCCGAAATCAGCTGGGAAATTATAAAATAAAATTACTTTAAAGGGGAAGAAACATATTCAGTTACACCACTTGGCTTTTATGCTGACATGAGATCTAGAAGAAATCATTCTATTTACTTTATGAGTTTTTGGAAATCCTCCCCTCATATACACACACCCTTGTTTTTTACATATTTGCAAGTAACAGTCTCAATTTCTTTACCCCCCAATCCCCAGGAAAGAAAACTTAACTTTTTTTTTTTTTAATTAAAGTACAAATCCTTTTAGGTAAGTCTATGTTTCATCTTGTTAACAGTGAAGGTATCTTATACATAATAAATGAACTTTTACCCCATGCCAAAATTAACTTATCTTAGTTGTACTTGGATAAACTCATGTGCATGCATGCGTGGTAAGTCACTTCAGTGGTGTCTGACTCTGTGGGACCCTATGGAGTGTGGCCTGCCAGGTTCCTCTGTCCATGGGATTTCCCAGGCAAGAATACTGGAGTGGGTTGCCATGCCCCTCCTCCAGGGGATCTTCCCCACTCAGGGATTGAGCCCCTGTCTCTTGTGCCTCCTGCATTGGCAGGCAGGTTCTTTACCACTAGTGCCACCTGGGAAGCCCAGAAAAAACTCATATAGAGTCAAAATTTCTAATACACATAAGAGCATGAATCTAATGTCTAAGTGGGTGTGGCATGATCTGGAACCTGATCTAACTTTCCTGGATGAAGGAACATAAATTAGAAATAAGCTTAGAGGATTTACATGTTTGTCTCAAACCCAAATGCCAAAGACAGTTTTTTTCCCTGAGTTGTATGTGGCTACAAACAATATGTAGCATCAAAAGAGAAGTCTGTTTTTGTAGTCCTGAAATCCCCTTCTGTGACTGAAGCATCCCTTATAGCTTTGTTGAATCTACTGAGATAATGGTTATTTTATCAATTTATACTTTATGCATGATATACTATTTACTCAAGATATATAGAAAAGAAATACAACAAACTTGGCTCAAAGAATTAATATTAATTCAAAGAATTAATATTAATATTCAGGAAATAAAGGAAACATATTTTATAAAAGGCCAAATAAAATAAGACACAGCCTAGGGCTTCCCTGGTAGCTCAGTCAGTAAAATAGTTTGCCTGCAACACAGGGGACCCGGTTTCAATTCCTGGGTTGGGAAGATTCCCTGGAGAAGGAAATGGCAACCAATCCAGTATTCTTGCCTGGAGAATTCCATGGACAGAAGAACCTGGTGGGCTACAATCCATGGAGTCACAAAGAGTTGGATACGACTGAGTGACTAACACTTTCACTTTTTTCTGAGAGAATAATAAAAATATAATATGAACTAGTGATTTTATAGAACATAAGTTGGTGCCTTCCTCCCTTCCTCCCTCCTTCCCTCCCTCCCTTCATTCTTTTCTTCTCTCCTTATTTCCTGTCTATCTCACATTCCTACACCAACCTATATTTTTCTGCTATCTTCTTTTCAGCCTGTTGGGGTTTATTTAGTTTTGATTTGTTATAAGGTGTCACTGTAGGATTATTGCCTTAACAAAGTGATTCCAGATCTTGTTTTCACTTGTCCACACCAATTTGATATCCTTAGCCTGCCATCTCTTTACATGTACCCAGAGACAGGATGGTGCTAGAGACCCAAAACTGAACCTAGAAGATTCTGGAACTTACTGAGATCTCCCTTCCTCTTTCTATCTGTAGCTGTCCCCAAACTATTTGAGAGATCTGGACCTTTGTTTTCCAAAGAAAGAAAATTAAAGTCTAATTAGAGATTTCACCACTGGAGGGCTTGAGAGGAATACTCACTAAGGGATTTTGCTTTTAACACTGCTGCTGCTGCTTTTAAGTTGCTTCAGTCATGTCCGACTCTGTGCGACCCCATAGATGGCAGCCCACCAGCTTCCCCTGTCCAGGGGATTCTCCAGGCAAGAACACTGGAGTGGGTTGCCATTTCCTTCTCCCACTAGGAAAGTTTATTAACATAAAAAAATAATTAGACCTTTTCCTTTCATATATTAGTATATTTTTCTAAAACTTTCTCACATATACTAGTCTCTGGTTTATTGCAGGTACAATGACCCTTAATGTCATAGAGTAATAAAAACTCAAGTCCTAAGAATACTCAGTCAACTGAACTTTCTCAAATGCAGGGGGAATTAAAATCAATGAGCGTAATTCGAATTTCTAAAAGTATGTTAGATATTTTATTATAAGAATTGGGCTTCCGTACTGTTCTCCACCCAGGTGCCCTTTCCCAGTAAAATCTCTTGCCTTGTCAGCATATGTGTCTCCTCGGACAATTCATTTCTGAGTGTTAGACAAGAGCCCAGTTTCAGGCCCTGGAAGGAGTCCGCCTTCCTGCAACAAATGGAGACTCTGGCGGGACTCTTCTTTGCTGAGACTGACATCCTGACCGCTCGGGGTACTCAGAGGCCAGCTTGCCTGCCAATGGACCAGACCCAGTGGCCAAAACTGGGACCCTTTTGTCCCTGGTCTCCTCCTGATGTGGACAACTGGCCAAAGTGCCCTGACCAGTAAGGAACAAGAGGCTTTATTGATCTCTCTCCTCTTCCCTCTCTCTTTCCTCTCCTTAACCCTTCCTATCCTTCCCTGTTTTTCTAGTCCCCTAGTCCTGGACCCAGGAATCTGGTCGAAGGGCCCTCAGCCTGAGCTGAGGATTGGAGACTGATCACCTCCTCTTGGCAGAGAACTCAAATTCTGGTTCTGGTCTGGTCTGATTTCTGGTAGGGCTGAGTTCCAGTCCTCCCTTCTTTGGAGGCCCAGAGAAAAGTCCCATAATGCCTGGGTATCTGTAGGTGGCAGGAGATGTCTGTTAGGCCACTCCTTTTGCTCCCCCTCTCCCGCCTCCTCCCCCTTCTTCTTTCAACCTGGCTTCCTCTCCTCACTTGAAATCTTTGATGTTAGTACTTTGATCTGAAGTTCTGTGTGTCTATAGGAGGTTTTCTGAGGGACTATATTCTTGTATTTAAGGGCTTACCTGGTGGTGCAGAGGTTAAAGCGTCTGCCTGCAATGTGGGAGACCTGGGTTCGATCCCTGGATCAGCAAGATTCCCTGGAGAAGGAAATAGCAACCCACTCCAGTATTCTTGCCTGGAGAATCCCATGGACGGAGGAGTTGGTGGGCTACAGTCTATGGGTCGCAAAGAGTCAGACACAACTGAGCAACTTCACTTTCACTTTCAATAGCTCAGTTGGTAAAGAATTTGCCTGCAGTGCAGGGGACCCCAGTTCAATTTCTGGGTTGGGAAGATCTGCTGGAGAAGGGATAGGCTACCCATTCCAGTATTCTTGGGCTGCCCTTGTGGCTCAGCTGGTAAAGAATCTGCCTGCAATGCAGGAGACCTGGATTGGGGAAGTCAATCCAGGTAAATCTTAGGGATCCCAAGCTGATACCTAGGTTGGGGAGATCCTCTGGAGAATGGAAAGGCTACCCACTCCAGTATTTTGGCCTGGAGAATTCCATGGATTGTATAGAATAAGAATTAAAAGCTAAGCAGTTTAATTGGTTTCTGTCTTTGTTGTTGAATTTTTTTCTTTAATATGAAATTATACATAGTGTTGAGTCCAGACTGATAGCTTCTAAAACTAGAAGAAAAAAATTACTTTCATAAATGTTGCTACAATTTGGGATTCACAGCCCTTTAGAAATCTAGGAATTTAATGATGAGTAAAACAGACCTCATTTTGCTGTCAACAAAATGTAGTCTAGTGGGAGAACCAGCTATTGAAAATAATATGGGAAGTGTTGTAAAGGACAAGTGCAATGTGCTGCAAATGAAGGCTTTGACTTAGCTTAGATAATGATCTTCAGTATTTCCCTGAAAAAAAAAAAAAGTTTTATCTTTTCATTGAGATCAAAAGAATGAGTGGTTGACTAACAGAAAAGAGAAAGAATGGTTTGGGCAGAGGGAACAATGTGTGTGATGGTCTGAATCAGGGAGCAGTATTGCTCACTAGCAGAAATGAAGAATGGTCAGAGAGGGAACAAAACAGGAAGCTGTTAGAAGATAAAGCTAGAGAGTGAATGGTGTTTATACATACTGAAAGTGGGAAAGCCACTGAAAAGTTACAAACAAGACGCATTTGCATTAGTAAGTGATTGATTTTCCTATACTGTGGAGAAAGGATTTGCAGGACAAAAAGGAAATAAGACCACTTAGAAGGGCGCTGCTTTAATTCAGGGAACAGATGATAATAGCTTGGATTAGGAACCTGGCAGAGAAGATGCTGAGAGGTACAAAGTCTGAGAGCCATTTAGGAGGTAAAATCAATAGAGCATCAGGATTTTCTGAGATGAGGGATGAGAGAGAGGAGAATGTCTTGAAGAATTCTCAGGTTTCCTACTTGTGCAACTGGATGGATGTTGTTGTGGTTCATAGAGATGGGAGCCAGTAGAGAAGGGCTCTGTAAGTTCACTGTTGAATACGGAGACATACAAAAAGGCAACTGTATATTTGGAGCCAGAATTCAAAAGAAAGAGCTGAGATGTAGACAGACGTTAACATATTTAGTATGTACCTAACTACTGAAGCCATGGATATGGTTTGAACACTTAACTGAAAGTCACTGAGTGAGAAAGGATATATGACCTAGAACAAAGCATAGAGAAATTCAATAATTGAAAACGGGGTAGAAGAAAATAGACCATCCGAGTGACTGAGAAGGGAGAGTTCGAAAGACTAATGTCAGAAGAGTGGGATATCAAATGAACCGAGGCAATATTCTGTTATTTATTATTATTGCACGCATGCATGCTAAGTCCTCTCAGTCACGTCTGACTCTTTGTGACCCTACAGACTACAGCCCACCAGGCTCCTCTGTCCACAGGATTCTGCAGGCAAGACTATTAAGTGGGTTGCCATGCCCTCCTCATTTATTATTATATTACAAACATTATTTTATAATAAGGTAGCACTTATTTTATTTAGAAGTTGAAGTTTAATGTTAATTTAGAAGTAGTGTGAAATGCTTCTGAAATACTGGGCAAAGTGAAAACTAGAAAATATTACCTGGACTTACTGACTTGAAGATCAGTGATTACAAAAGAAAGAGCTCTCTGAGTAGAGAAATCAGTAGACAGGATGGAATGCAGTAAAGAATGAGAGAAGGCTAAAGAAATTCATTAAAGAAGCTAGGCTCTGAAGGTAAAACAGGATGCTAGATGGGTAGGAAATTTATTTTGCAGGAGAAAAGTTGTTTTAATCATTTAAGGTTAGAGAGATTCCAGCCTGCTTCAGTGCCAGTGAAAAAGATAAAGTAAATAGGTAGTGAGTGATATACAGAAAAGAGCATTGTGATTAGTTCTGTAACTAATCAGGTAAAGAGGAGGCAGAAGTAGCTGAAATGCAGAACCTCTTTGTTTCTGAAAAGGAGTAGTAACAGAGGTACATATACTAAAAATGAATGTTTAAACACCCCAAGTCCTTTCTGAATGTTCATAAGTAATAACTCATTCAATCCACAGCCAGCCACATAACCCAGAAACAACCAACATTCCCATTTTATAGATGAGAGACTAAGTTGTCAGAGGTCAATTCTGTAACTGATAGAAGCAGTAATCAAACCTGGAAAGCCAAGGGTCAATGTGACAGCCACCCCTTATCCTATCTCTCTATGTGGTCTTACAATTTCCCAGCATACTTGTGAGACCCCTTAGGGAAGCCTGTGTCAGGACCTCCATTGTTTTTCAGCAAAGATAAATATAATCTTCATAATGAAAACCTGTGATTATGCCAAATTTTAGATAAACAAAAGTTCAGAGGAGATGAGAAATGACCTAAATTTTATATATAGTATGGTAAAGACCAAATTTGAATCCAAATCTACATTTAAAGCCACTGACCTTTTGCCCTTGCCAAGATAAATGATATTTAGATTCTCGTGGTTGAAAGCTGCTGTCCCCCTGATCACAGTTACTTCAAGACTGATCACTCAACCCAGCTTTAGAAGAGAGCTTTCCTTTTTCCTGTTCTCTTTCTTTTCCCCGCTCTGCAGCCTACTATAGTCATTCAGATGGTCACCCTTGTAGGTGCTCCCATAGTAACTCATACCTACTTCAATCACAGCACATCTCTTTGTACTATAATCATCTGATTAATTATGGAACAGAATAACTGCACAAGACTTCTTTTTTTAATAGGAAAGGTGACCAGTTGAAAAAGTAGCCTTGCTGACAGTAACCTGGAACAAATCTTGTAGATTAGCAAACCTTGCTTATTTTGATGTCTCAGCTTTGTGAAGGCTTTGAATAAATTATGTATGGAGCCCTGGGGCTTTTACAAACACAAGGAGTTGCCTTGAATCACTACACTCTGAGATCCAGTGCTGGAGCAACATTCCCTGTGAGGAAAGGTGTGCCCTATTTGGATAAAGAAGACCACAAGGACACCAAAGAAAGTTCTCAGGCTGGGTAGGCTACGCTGAGGTGGTGGGGAGGGTTTGGTGATTCTTGTGTGGATCTTCAGCCTATATTGAAGGCTAAGAACTTCTGAGGCTCACCAGTTGTATTTGCCAGTCAGCAGCTGTGCTGGGGGAAAGCACTGAAAGTTATCCAGATGATCTTGGATAATACTTGTGGACTTAGAAATATCAAAATTAGCTTGGATGATATTTGATACTTATGGACACCATTGCGGTTCTTGCAGTTTCTGTCTAGCTCTGCATCTCAGCAGCACTGAACAGGATTAGTCTTCTTACTGTGCCTGATCAGGTGTAGAAACCTGTTTCTTTGACACAGTGAGAAAAAGTCACAAACTTTATTTTCTTACCTTGGTATTAAAAGGCACAGACCCACTCCTTTTCTACCAACAGACTCAAATTTCTGTGACAGGACATCTTAAGAGCTAAATATTGAATTTATTTATCTATGCTTCTATAAGCATCAAGGATTAATTAGAAAAATGAGGTTCAGTTTGCTACCACATGGCCAAGTAGGGTAAAAAGAAAGTGTTCCTTGCTAACTTCTCTGCCATGAGAACACCCTTCTGATTTATTTTTGCCATTCTTGTACTTCAAACATCTGGTCAAAATGGAACTTAATAATTCTATCTTTAATAAGAAAAATGGGGAGAAGCATAATATATGCATTTTTCCTTCAGTGGTAGCTCGTATGGACATAGCTCTAGGGAATTATAATCATTAATTCTTTCATGGCACCTGCAACATTATGCTAAGAATGTTATAGATATTGTCTCATTTACTACTTAAACAACTCTGTGGAATAAGTACTGTTATTTGTTCAAAATAGAGAAATGCATTAAACTTTGTGGCCAGTATCCTGTAGTTAGTAATTAACAATATCAGCATTAAATCAGGATTGAAAAATAACTCCTACTGTTTCAGAGAAGCACAGAGTACTTCTGTACCTTAATCCTACCCATTATTTGGGGCCTTGTCAAGCAATATTTTAAACAGACAGTAAAAAGTAAACCTTCCTTCACTATCAATATGCTAAGCATGCATGCATACTGAGTTGTGTCCAACAGTTTGAGGACCCAGTGGTCTGCTGCCTGCAAGTTCCTGTGGCTCTGGAATTTTCCATGCCAGATTCCTGGAATGGGTTACCATTTCCTACTCCAGGGATCATTCTGACCCAGGGATCAAACCATCTCCTGTGTCTCCTGCATTGGTAGGTAGATTCTTTACCATTGAGTTACCTGGGAAGTCCATTTTAGGCCTAAAAGTCTTGTATTTTCTTATCGGTAAATTGTATTTGAGATGCAGAATAAAGATGTTTTAGGTAATTAACATCAAAATTTTAACATTGATTCAGAAATGTGATTTTTGAAAATATACTTAGAAATTTCAATAACCAATTTTTAATTTTGCATCAATATTTTTGAAACACAATGATTATAAACTGTTTAATTAGAAATTTCATCTCAGCTGACAGTGAATAGACGTTATTGGTTGTGTTTTTCTTGAAGGAGTACATTATAAAACTTGTTCCATGGTCTCTCATGTTCTAAGCCATGTACACAAAAGTAGAGGAATTCCACTAAAAGGAGTCATACAATAACACAGAGGTTTACCTTGAATTGAAGCAGAATAATAAAATATTCTTTGTATAGGCTCTAAAGATATTTTACACCTGTCTTTCACTCTCATCTCTTCCTTTTTTTTCTCTCCCTTTCATAAATGTTATATGGTTTCACAAGAGTGGATGTAGCTTTACAGAAGTCAACTGATTGCTATTATAACATCTTCCACATTTCCACAAAGAAATGCATCACACTGTGTTTTGAATTATATAGTAGGTCACCATGAAAATCACTGATAACTGAGTTATAATCCTGAATAATACAGGGGGAAAATTAATCATATATGAATAAATAGTTCATTAAAAATTACATGGCTATTCCTCCACAGTTTTCTTCCTTTTCCTCTCTCTCCAGTTCTTCAGGCCTTCCTGTTTCTCCTTTATCAGTCATTGACTCTTGAATGTGAACAGACACTGTCCTGGGCATTTATCTCTTCAGGGACTTAAGTTTAGTTAAGGAGAAAATATCTAAGTGAATAAATTGCATAAGAAAGTAAATCTTTTACATAAATAAAGCATTGAAAGCTGTATTTTTAATTGTACCACTTATATTTTGAATAATGAGGTACTTTTCTAAATCAGTATCTTTAACAACTGAGTACTAAAAAAAATTGTGAAAACTGATTTTAATTAAAATTGTCATTTAAATTATTATATTTTGCATTCTAAAATCTAAGAGCTAAACTGCATTACCTTCTAAATTGATATCAGATTATTTGGTTGAGCAAAGGGAGGGAAGAAATTTTAAAATCTCTTTCTCATTGAAATATGTTTTCCAATGGCATCTTTTTCCATTTCAATAATTATCCTTATGGGAAAGTTTTGATAATATGTAATAAGATGAATTTCATTTATAGTATTTATATAACACTATACATCTATCATTGGAGTAGGAAATGGAAACCCACTCCAGTACTCTTGCCTGGAAAATTCCATGGACAGAGGAACCTGGCGGATTACAGTCCATGGGTTCACAAAGAGTTGGGTATGACTGAGCACACACTTTTTAAACCTTTACATCTATGATAACATCCTTTCTGAAACATTTGCAAGTAAAGAATTTGATATTTTCACTAAAGTTTAGTTATTTCAAGGTATTTGACTTCAAAATGTCTGCAGCAAATTAGTGATGACTAATTCTAACTAGGATCAGTTTTCTAAGGATTAATTCAGTGTACTTCTCTTGAAACTAGACTGACACTAGGGTTTTTTGAATTTTCAGTTCCTATTTACATAGTGTCACACATATTAGTTTGCCCTAAGGAAGTATCTCAAAATGAGTACTTAAACAATAGAAATGTGTATTTTCAGTTTTCTAAGTCTGAAGTCCAAGAAGGACGGGTCATGGTGGAGAGGTCTGACAGAATGTGGTCCACTGGAGAAGGGAATGGTAAACCACTCCAATATTCTTGGCTTGAGAACCCATGAACAATATGAAAAGGCAAAATGATAGGATACTGAAAGAGGAACTCCCCAGGTCAGTAGGTGCCCAATATGCTACTGGAGATCAGTGGAGAAATAACTTCAGAAAGAATGAAAGGATGGAGCCAAAGCAAAAACAATACCCAGTTGTGGATGCAACTGGTGATAGAAGCGAGGTCCGATGCTGTATAGAGCAACATTGCATAGGAACCTGGAATGTCAGGTCCATGAATCAAGACAAATTAGAAGTGGTCAAACAGGAGATGGCAAGAGTGAACGTCAACAACCTAGGAATCAGCGAACTAAAATGGACTGGAATGGGTGAATTTAGCTAAGGTGACCATTATATCTACTACTGTGGGCAGGAATCCCTTAGAAGAAATGGAGTAGCCATCATGGTCAACAAAAGAGCCCAAAATACAGTACTTGGATGCAATTTCAAAAATGACAGAATGATCTCTGTTTGTTTCCAAGGCAAACCATTCAATATCATGGTAATCCAAGCCTGTACCTCAACCAGCAGTGCTGAAGAAGCTGAAGTTGAATGGTTCTATGAAGACCTACAAGACATTTTAGAACTAACACCCAAAAAGATGTCCTTTTCATTATAGGGGACTGGAATGCAAAAGGAGAAAGTCAAGAAACACCTGGAGTAACAGCCAAATTTGCCTTGGAGTACGGAAGGAAGCATGGCAAAGGCTAATAGAGTTTTGCCAAGAGAACACACTGGTCATAGCAAACACCCTCATCCAACAACACAAGAGAAGACTCTATACATGGACATCACCAGATGGTCGACACTGAAATTAGATTGATTATATTCTTTGCAGCCAAAGATGGAGAAGCTCTATACAGTCAGCAAAAACAAGACTGGGAGCTGATTGTGGCTCAGATCATGAATGATTTATTGCAAAATTCAGACTTAATTGAAGAAAGTAGGGAAAACCACTAAACCATTTAGGTATGACCTAAATCAAATTCCTTATGATTATACAGTAGAAGTGAGAAATAGATTTAAGGGACTAGATCTGATAGACAGAGTGCCTGATGAACTATGGACAGAGGTTAATGACATTGTATAAGAGACAGGGATCAAGACCAACTCCATGGAAAAGAAATACAAAAAAGCAAAATGGCTGTCTGAGGAGGCCTTACAAATAGCTGTGAAAAGAAGAGAAGCGAAAAACAAAGGAGGAAAGGATAGATACAAGCATCTGAATGCAGAGTTCCAAAGAATAGCAAGGAGAGATAAGAAAGCCTTCCTCAGCAATCAATGCAAAGAAATAGAGGAAAACAACAGAATGGGAAAGACTAGAGATCTCTTCAAGAAAATCAGAGATACCAAGGGAACATTTCATGCAAAGATGGGCTCGATAA
Source organism: Bos indicus x Bos taurus (assembly GCF_003369695.1). Lineage (NCBI taxonomy): Eukaryota > Metazoa > Chordata > Mammalia > Artiodactyla > Bovidae > Bos > Bos indicus x Bos taurus. Next base: position 62,009,998 of record NC_040087.1, read on the forward strand.
AGGACAGAAATCATATGGACCTAACAGAAGCAGAAGATATTAAGAAGAGGTGGCAAGAATACAGAGAAGAACTGTACAGAAAAGATCTTCACAACCAAGATAATCACGATGGTGTGATCACACATAGAGCCAGACATCCTGGAATGTGAAGTCAAGTGGGCCTTAGGAAGCATCACTACGAACAAAGCTAGTGGAGGTGATGGAATTCCAGTTGAGCTATTTCAAATTCTGAAAGATGATGCTGTGAAAGTGCTGCACTCAATATGCCAGTAAATATGGAAAACTCAGCAGTGGCCACAGGACTGGAAAAGGTCAGTTTTCATTCCAATCCCAAAGAAAGGCAATGCCAAAGAATGCTCAAACTACCACACAATTGCACTCATCTCACATGCTAGTAAAGTAATGTTCAAAATTCTCCAAGCCAGGCTTCAGCAATATATGAACTGTGAACTTCCAGATGTTCAAGCTGGTTTTAGAAAAGGCAGAGGAGCCAGAGATCAAATTGCTTACATCCATTGGATCATGGAAAAAGCAAGAGAGTTCCAGAAAAACATCTATTTCTGCTTGGAAAAGATGCTGGGAGGGATTGGGGGCAGGAGGAGAAGGGGACGACAGAGGATGAGATGACTGGATAGCATCACTGACACAACGGATATGAGTTTGGGTAAACTCCGGGAATTGGTGATGGACAGGGAAGCCTGGCGTGCTGCGATTCATGAGATCGCAAGGAGTCGGACATGACTGAGTGACTGAACTGAACTGAAATATGAAGTCAAGGTGTTGACAAGGTGGGTTCCTGCTGAGTGCTGTGGTTAAATATCTGTTTAAGGTCTCTCTCCTTGACTTGTAGAGGCTGTCTTTATATTCACATATTTTCTCCCATGGGTGCCTATGACTTCCCTGGTGGCTCAGATGGTGAAGTGTCTGTCTACAATGCATAAGACCCAGGTTCAGTCCCTAGGTTGGGAAGATATCCTGGAGAAGGAAATGGCAACCCACTCCAGTATTCTTGCCTGGAAAATCCCATGGACAGAGTAGCTTGTGGGCTATACAGTCCATGGGGTCGCAAAGATCAGACAGGACTGAGCGACTTCACTTTCACTTTCACAGGTGCCTAGGGACAAATTTTCCCCTTTTATAAGGATATTAGTTATATTGGACTGGGCCAACCTAATGACCATGTGTTAACTTAGCCCACTACATTTGAAATGGCCCAGCTTCCCTGATGGCTCAGATGGTAAAGAATCCACCTGCAAAGCAGGAAACTCAGGTTTGATGTCTAGATCAGGAAGATCCCCTGGAGAAAGGAATAGAAACCACCACCCCACCCCCCGCCCCCCGCCCCCGCCCAGTAACCTTGCCTGGAGAATCCCTTGGACAGAGGAGCCTCTTCCATGGGGTTACAAAGAGTTGGACACAACTGAGACTAACACTTTCACTAATTTTAAGTAAGGTCATTTTCTGAGACATGGTGAGTTTAACTTCAACACATGACTTGTGTGAGGACACTAGTCAACCTGTAACATCATCAAAGTTTGTATTTCATTCCTCCTTTTGTGGAAAGAAATGAAAAATAATGTCGTGATCTTTGGATTTGGAATTTTTAATTAGCAAAAAGACAGTAAATTAGCACTGTAGCTCAAATGGTAAAGAATCTGCCTGCAACGCAAGAGATCTGGATTTGATCCCTGGGTCAGGAAGATCCTCTGGAGGATGGAATGGCAATCCACTCCAGTACTCTTGCCTGGAGAATCCCATGGGCAGGGGACCCTGGAAGGCTACAGTCCATAGGATCACAGAGTTGGACATGACTGAGGGACTAACACTATTATGAACAAAAGTTGCTCTTTTTTTTTTTTTTTTTTTAATTTTCTGTTGTATCTACTTGTATACCAAGAATTTGAACTGATGATTTAATATGCAACAGGGCCTTCCCTGATGGCTCAATAGTAACGAATTCACCTACAGTATAGGAGGTGTGAGCTCAGTCCCTGGGTTGGTAAGATCGCCTGGAGAAGGAAATGGCAACCCACTCCAGTCTTCTTACCTGGAGAAGCCTGTGAACAGAGGAGCCTGGCAGGCTTGCAAAGTGTGGGACATGACTTAGCAACTAAACAACAATAAAAATAATGTCAAAAGCATTTTGATTTGTTATGTTTTGTGCATGAAAGCTGGGGAAGGGGGCTACAGATGTTGGGGGTCACTACCTGTGTGTGTGTTTATTGAACAAATTACTTTCTGATTAGCTTTGACCCCTCAGGATTATTTCCAAGTGTCATTATCACTCTCAAAGTATTATACTTGGGATATTTTGCTTTTCCTCACCCCATTCAACACGCAAACTCACATACCACAGATTACAAAATGTGAAGTATAAAATAAGTGATAATTCTAGATATAGATTAAGCCTCTCTTCATGCGTTTCTAGTGGTTTTTTTTTTTTGGAGTTTCTATCACATTGCCTTTATCTCCCAAGTAGTAGAAAATTGTATCTTTCAGGATGGAAATTAAAAATATAAAACAGTCAAGTAAAAGAAATCAGAGACTCCAAGGGCCATGGGGTGTGAACCAGCACTCCAGCTCTTTCTCCTTTATAATGATTTTCAGATAAAGGCAACTTTTCTGAGATGGATAATGCTGTAGTCATCAAGCTCCTTCCTCTCAGTTTATGATGCTCCTTAAAATTTTGTGTAAAGCTATGGCACATCTAGACAGCATATTAAAAGGCAGAGACATTACTTTGCCAACTAAAGTTCATCTAGTCAAAGCTATGGTTTTCCAGTAGTCATGTATGGATGTGAGAGTTGGACAATAAAAAAGACTGAGACTCTTGAAAGTCCCTTGGACTGCAAGGAGATCCAACCAGTCCATCCTATGATCAGTCCTGGGTGTTCCTTGGAAGGACTGATGCTGAAGCTGAAACTCCAACACTTTGGCCACCTTCATGAGAAGAGCTGACTCATTGGAAAGGCCCCTGATGCTGGGAGGGATTCGGGGCAGGAGGAGAAGGGGACGACAGAGGATGAGATGGCTGGATGGCATCATTGAATCGATGGACATGAGTCTGAGTGAACTCCAGGAGTTGGTGATGGACAGGGAGGCCTGGCGTGCTGCGACTCATAGGGCCACAAAGAGTCGGACATGACTGAGCGACTGAACTGAACTGAGCATTGAATAATTGACACTTTTTTATTTTTTATTTTTTTTATTTTTAAACTTTACATAATTGTATTAGTTTTGCCAAATATCAAAATGAATCCGCCACAGGTATACATGTGTTCCCCATCCTGAACCCTCCTCCCTCCTCCCTCCCCACACCATCCCTCTGGGTCGTCCCAGTGCACTAGCCCCAAGCATCCAGTATCGTGCATCAAACCTGGACTGGCAACTCATTTCATACATGATATTATACACGTTTCAATGCCATTCTCCCAAATCTTCCCACCCTCTCCCTCTCCCACAGAGTCCATAAGACTGTACTATACATCAGTGTCTCTTTTGCTGTCTCGTACACAGGGTTATTGTTACCATCTTTCTAAATTCCATATATATATGTTAGTATACTGTATTTATGTTTTTCCTTCTGGCTTACTTCACTCTGTATAATAGGCTCCAGTTTCATCCACCTCATTAGAACTGATTCAAATGTATTCTTTTTAATGGCTGAGTAATACTCCATTGTGTATATGTACCACCGATTTCTTATCCATTCATCTGCTGATGGACATCTAGGTTGCTTCCATGTCCTGGCTATTATAAACAGTGCTGCGATGAACATTGGGGTACACGTGTCTCTTTCCCTTCTGGTTTCCTCAGTGTGTATGCCCAGCAGTGGGATTGCTGGATCATAAGGCAGTTCTATTTCCAGTTTTTTAAGGAATTTCCACACTGTTCTCCATAGTGGCTGTACTAGTTTGCATTCCCACCAACAGTGTAAGAGGGTTCCCTTTTCTCCACACCCTCTCCAGCATTTATTATTTGTAGACTTTTGGATCTCAGCCATTCTGACTGGTGTGAAATGGTACCTCATAGTGGTTTTGATTTGCATTTCTCTGATGATGAGTGATGTTGAGCATCTTTTCATGTGTTTGTTAGCCATCTGTATGTCTTCTTTGGAGAAATGTCTATTTAGTTCTCTGGCCCATTTTTTGATTGGGTCGTTTATTTTTCTGGAGTTGAGCTATAGGAGTTGCGTGTATATTTTTGAGATTAGTTGTTTGTCAGTTGCTTCATTTGCTATTATTTTCTCCCATTCTGAAGGCTGTCTTTTCACCTTGCTAATAGTTTCCTTTGATGTGCAGAAGCTTTTAAGGTTAATTAGGTCCCATTTGTTTATTTTTGATTTTATTTCCAATATTCTGGGAGGTGGGTCATAGAGAATCCTGCTGTGATGTATGTCAGAGAGTGTTTTGCCTATGTTCTCCTCTAGGAGTTTTATAGTTTCTGGTCTTACATTTAGATCTTTAATCCATTTTGAGTTTATTTTTGTGTATGGTGTTAGAAAGTGCTCTACTTTCATTCTTTTACAAGTGGTTGACCAGATTTCCCAGCACCACTTGTTAAAGAGATTGTCTTTAATCCATTGTATATTCTTGCCTCCTTTGTCAAAGATAAGGTGTCCATATGTGCGTGGATTTATCTCTGGGCTTTCTATTTTGTTCCATTGATCTATATTTCTGTCTTTGTGCCAGTACCATACTGTCTTGATAACTGTGGCTTTGTAGTAGAGCCTGAAGTCAGGTAGGTTGATTCCTCCAGTTCCATTCTTCTTTCTCAAGATCGCTTTGGCTATTCGAGGTTTTTTGTTTTTCCATACAAATTGTGAAATTATTTGTTCTAGCTCTGTGAAGAATACTGTTGGTAGCTTGATAGGGATTGCGTTGAATCTATAAATTGCTTTGGGTAGTATACTCATTTTCACTATATTGATTCTTCCAATCCATGAACATGGTATATTTCTCCATCTATTAGTGTCCTCTTTGATTTCTTTCACCAGTGTTTTATAGTTTTCTATATATAGTTCTTTAGTTTCTTTAGGTAGATATATTCCTAAGTATTTTATTCTTTCCGTTGCAATAGTGAATGGAATTGTTTCCTTAATTTCTCTTTCTGTTTTCTCATTATTAGTGTATAGGAATGCAAGGGATCTCTGTGTGTTGATTTTATATCCTGCAACTTTACTATAGTCATTGATTATTTCTAGTAATTTTCTGGTGGAGTCTTTAGGGTTTTCTATGTAGAGGATCATGTCATCTGCAAATAGTGAGAGTTTTACTTCTTCTTTTCCAATTTGGATTCCTTTTATTTCTTTTTCTGCTCTGATTGCTGTGGCCAAAACTTCCAAAACTATGTTGAATAGTAATGGTTAGAGTGGGCACCCTTGTCTTGTTCCTGACTTTAGAGGAAATGCTTTCAATTTTTCACCATTGAGGATAATGTTTGCTGTGGGTTTGTCATATATAGCTTTTATTATGTTGAGGTATGTTCCTTCTATTCCTGCTTTCTGGAGAGTTTTTATCATAAATGGATGTTGAATTTTGTCAAAGGCTTTCTCTGCATCTATTGAGATAGTCATATGGTTTTTATTTTTCAATTTGTTAATGTGGTGTATTACATTGATTGATTTGCGGATATTGAAGAATCCTTGCATCCCTGGGATAAAGCCCACTTGATCATGGTGTATGATCTTTTTAATGTGTTGTTGGATTCTGATTGCTAGAATTTTGTTAAGGATTTTTGCATCTATGTTCATCAGTGATATTGGCCTGTAGTTTTCTTTTTTTGTGGGATCTTTGTCAGGTTTTGGTATTAGGGTGATGGTGGCCTCATAGAATGAGTTTGGAAGTTTACCTTCCTCTGCAATTTTGTGGAAGAGTTTGAGCAGTATAGGTGTTAGCTCTTCTCTAAATTTTTGGTAGAATTCAGCTGTGAAGCCGTCTGGACCGGGGCTTTTGTTTGCTGGAAGATTTTTTATTATAGTTTCAATTTCCGTGCTTGTGATGGGTCTGTTAAGATTTTCTATTTCTTCCTGGTCGAGTTTTGGAAAGTTGTACTTTTCTAAGAATTTGTCCATTTCTTCCACGTTGTCCATTTTATTGGCATATAATTGTTGATAGTAGTCTCTTATGATCCTTTGTATTTCTGTGTTGTCTGTTGTGATCTCTCCATTTTCCTTTCTAATTTTGTTGATTTGATTTTTCTCTCTTTGTTTCTTGATGAGTCTGGCTAATGGTTTGTCAATTTTATTTATCCTTTCAAAGAACCAGCTTTTGGTTTTGTTGATTTTTGCTATGGTCTCTTTTGTTTCTTTTGCATTTATTTCTGCCCTAATTTTTAAGATTTCTTTCCTTCTACTAACCCTGGGGTTCTTCATTTCTTCCTTTTCTAGTTGCTTTAGGTGTTGAGTTAGGTTATTTATTTGACTTTTTTCTTGTTTCTTGAGGTGTGCCTGTATTGCTATGAACTTTCCCCTTAGGACTGCTTTTACCGTGTCCCACGGGTTTTGGGTTGTTGTGTTTTCATTTTCATTCGTTTCTATGCAAATTTTGATTTCTTTTTTGATTTCTTCTGTGATTTGTTGGTTATTCAGCAGCGTGTTGTTCAGCCTTCATATGTTGGAATTTTTAATAGTTTTTCTCCTGTAATTGAGATCTAATCTTACTGCATTGTGGTCAGAAAAAATGCTTGGAATGATTTCTATTTTGTTGAATTTACCAAGGCTAGCTTTATGGCCCAGGATGTGATCTATCCTGAAGAAGGTTCCATGTGTGCTTGAGAAAAAGGTGAAATTCATTGTTTTGGGATGAAATGTCCTATAGATATCAATTAGGTCTAACTGGTCTATTGTATCGTTTAAAGTTTGTGTTTCCTTGTTAATTTTCTGTTTAGTTGATCTATCTATAGGTGTAAGTGGGGTATTAAAGTCTCCCGCTATTATTGTGTTATTGTTAATTTCTCCTTTCATACTTGTTAGCATTTGTCTTACGTACTGTGGTGCTCCCATGTTGGGTGCATATATATTTATAATTGTTATATCTTCTTCTTGGATTGATCCTTTGATCATTATGTAGTGACCTTCTTTGTCTCTTTTCACAGCCTTTGCTTTAAAGTCCATCTTATCTGATATGAGTATTGCTACTCCTGCTTTCTTTTGGTCCCTATTTGCATGGAAAATCTTTGTCCAGCCCTTCACTTTCAGTCTGTATGTGTCCCCTGTTTTGAGGTGGGTCTCTTGTAGACAACATATGTAGGGGTCTTGTTTTTGTATCCATTCAGCCAGTCTTTGTCTTTTGGTTGGGGCATTCAACCCATTTACGTTTAAGGTAATTACTGATAAGTATGATCCCATTGCCATTTACTTTATTGTTTTGGGTTCGAGTTTATACACTGTTTTTGTGTTTCCTGTCTAGAGAATATCCTTTAGTATTTGTTGGAGAGCTGGTTTGGTGGTGCAGAATTCTCTCAGCTTTTGCTTGTCTGAAAAGCTTTTGATTTCTCCTTCATACTTGAATGAGATCCTTGCTGGGTACAATAATCTGGGCTGTAGGTTATTTTCTTTCATCATTTTAAGTATGTCTTGCCATTCCCTCCTGGCTTGAAGAGTTTCTATTGAAAGATCAGCTGTTATCCTTATGGGAATTCCCTTGTGTGTTATTTGTTGTTTTTCCCTTGCTGCTTTTAATATTTGTTCTTTGTGTTTGATCTTTGTTAATTTTATTAATATGTGTCTTGGGGTGTTTCTCCTTGGGTTTATCCTGTTTGGGACTCTCTGGGTTTCTTGGACTTGGGTGATTATTTCCTTCCCCATTTTAGGGGAGTTTTCAACTATTATCTCTTCAAGTATTTTCTCATGGTCTTTCTTTTTGTCTTCTTCTTCTGGAACCCCTATGATTCGAATGTTGTAGCATTTAATATTGTCCTGGAGGTCTCTGAGATTGTCCTCATTTCTTTTAATTCGTTTTTCTTTTATCCTCTCTGATTCATTTATTTCTACCATTCTATCTTCTAATTCACTAATCCTATCTTCTGCCTCTGTTATTCTACTATTTGTTGCCTCCAGAGTGTTTTTAATTTCATCTATTGCATTATTCATTATATATTGACTCTTTTTTATTTCTTCTAGGTCCTTGTTAAACCTTTCTTACATCTTCTCAATCCTTGTCTCCAGGCTATTTATCTGTGATTCCATTTTAGTTTCAAGATTTTGGATCAATTTCACTACCGTTATTCGGAATTCTTTATCAGGTAGATTCCCTATCTCTTCCTCTTTTGTTTGGTTTGGTGGGCATTTATCCTGTTCCTTTATCTGCTGAGTATTCCTCTGTCTCTTCATCTTGTTTAAATTGCTGAGTTTGGGGTGTCCTTTCTGTATTCTGGCAGTTTATGGAGTTCTCTTTATTATGGTGTTTCCTCACTGTGTGTGGGTTTGTACAGGTGGCTTGTCAAAGTTTCCTGGTTAGGGAAGCTTGTGTCGGTGTTCTGGTGGGTGGAGCTGTATTTCTTCTCTCTCCTTTAGAAGAGTTGGGTTGCTTTTCTGGGTGCCTGATGTCCTCTGCTGGCATTCAGAAGTTGTTTTGTAGAATTTACTCAACGTTTAAATGCTCTTTCGATGAATTTGTGGGGGAGAAAGTATTCTCCCCGTCCTACTCCTCCGCCATCTTGGCTCCTCCCCGCTAATTGACACTTTTGAACTGCGGTGTTGGAGAAGACTTTTAAGAGTCCCTTCGGACTGCAAGCAGATCAAACCAGTCCATCCTATGATCAGTCCTGAATATTCATTGGAAGGACTGATGCTGAAGCTGAAGCTCCAAAATTTTGGCCACCTGATGAGAAGAGATGACTCATTAGAAAAGACTCTGATGCTGGGAAAGATTGAAGGCAGGAGAAGGGGAAGACAGAGGACCAGATGGTTGGATGGCATCACTGACTCAATGGACATGAGTTTGAGCAAGCTCCGGGAGATGGTGAATGACAGGCAAACCAGAAGTCTTGGGGTCACAAAGAGTTAGACATGACTGAGTGACTGAAAAACAACAATATTCAACACTTTTTCTATAAACCTTCCTTTTTTATTTTCCTTCCTTTTATTTTCTTTTTATGTTTCAAGATTCTTGCATTCACTTTTCCCCTCTAACTTGGCTCTTATATTTTTTAGACATTTCAGATAATAGTCTTTATTATCACTAAATTCAACAAAAATTAGGACAAAGTACAAGAATTAAAACATTTCTCCAGGCTTTTCAGTGCATTATATAAGCTTCATCCTGACTTTAATATATATGTCCAAATTTAAGCATAGACTTTATACCTGACCATTTTGTGATCTCAGAGCTGAAAATTGGGCATAACATAAATATGCACAAATTACTTAAACTCTCTAGGCTTCAGTTTTCTCATCTGCAATATAAGGGTATAATAGCTACGTTATAAAAATCTGTGCAGTGCCTAATACAGACGACAAACATAAATTGCCTTGAATATTGTTTGTTTTTAGTATATAAATATATCACCATTATAGTAAAACAAAAGTTTTAAAAAAGTGTTCTTTCCATCTTTCTAATACAAACCAGCTAAGAATATCATCTTTAGCAATCATCCCTTTTATACCATCTCCAGACATACAAAGTAGCTTGGTAAATTTTATTTTCATTCCAGAGGTGAGATCTTAGCTTTCTTCGTTAAAAATCTTGTCACTTTCAGCAAGCATTTCTCTCTCTGAGCCTCAGTTTACATACCTAAAAAATGGGAATGGTAATCATAGCTGACAAGAATATGACTGGTTTTGAAAATATACTGTAAAGCATAAAGCACAATATAAATGTTTCAGCCATTTTTGATCAGCTTTGTACTAATATTGCCACTAAAACACAAGCAGTTGGACTTATTCTGAAATACTGAGGAGAATGTAATTGTATAATTAGCTGTGTGCTATGTGCTCACTCAGTCATGGCCCATCCTTCACGACCCCATGGACTGTAGTCCACCAGGTTCTTCTGTCCACGGTATTTTCCAGACAAGAATGCTGGAGTGGGAGGTAATTTCCTCCACCAAGGGATATTCCTGACCTAGGGATCGAACCTGAGTCTCCTGTATCTTCTGCATTGCAGGACGATTTGGTGAGTAGAATCTATCCACCAACCACTAACATTTTTACCAGGTATTATTCTAGTAGACTTGAGTCAATTTAATATTATAATTCAAGTCATATGTACTTTACAATATAATTTTGAACATTTCAAGGTTAATCCTTCCAAAACAACATTATTAATCAGGCACTTTATTTTTCTGGATGCATAAATGACTATCAGACATATGGAACACATATTTGAGCCTTGACCAGCTTTGCACATTAGACTTGGAACCTTGAGTTACAGAAGTAGTATATATTGATCCAATATGCATATGAATATGAGGCTTGCTAGTAGATTTCCAAAGAATAGCAAGGAGAGATAAGCAAGACTTCCTCAGTGATTAATGCAAAGAAATAGAGGAAAACAATAGAGCAGAAAAGACTAGAGATTTCAAGAGAGTTAGAGATAACAAGGGAATATTTCTTTCCCTTGCAAAGGAAAGAATATTTTTTTTGTGTGCAAAGATGATGGGCACAGTAAAGGACAGAAATGGTATGGGCCTAACAGAAGCAGAAGATATTAAGAAGAGGTGGCAAGAATACCCAGAAGAACTATACCAAAAAGATCTTCAAGACCCAGATAACAACGGTGTGATCACTCACCTAGAGCCAGACATCCTGGAATGCGAAGTTAACTGGGACTTAGGAAGCATCATGGAGAAGGCAATGGTACCCTACTCCAGTACTCTTGCCTGGAAAATCCCATGGACGGAGAGCCTGGTAGGCTGCCGTCTTTGGGGTTGCACAGAGTCAGACATGACTGAAGCGACTTCACTTTCACTTTTCACTTTCATGCATTGGAGAAGGAAATGGCAACCCACTCCAGTGTTCTTGCCTGGAGAATCCCAGGGATGGGGAAGCCTGGTGGGCTGCCGTCTTTGGGGTTGCACAGAGTTGGACGTGACTGAAGCGACTTAGGAGCAGCAGGAAGCATCACTAAAAACAAAGCTAGTGGAGGTGATTGAATTCCAGTTGAGTTATTTCAAATCCTAAAAGATGATGCAGTTAAAGTGCTGCACTCAACATGCCAGCAAATTTGGAAAACTCAGCAGTGGCCACAAGACTGGAAAAGGTCAATTTTCATTCCAATCCCAAAGAAAGGCAATGCAAAAGAGTGTTCAAACTACTTCACAGCTGCACTCATCTCGCATGCTAGCAAAGTAATGCTCAAAATTCTCCAAGCCAGGCTTCAACAGTACATGAACTGTGAACTTCCAGATGTTCAAGATGGATTTAGAAAAGGTAGAGGAACAAGAGATCAACTTTCCAACATCCTTTGGATCATGGAAAAAGCAAGAGAATTCCAGAAAAACATCTACTTCTGCTTTATTGACTATGCCAAACCTTTTGACTGTGTAGATCACAACAAACTGGAAAATTCTTCAAGAGATGGGAATACCAGACCACCTGACCTGCCTCTTCTGAAATCTATATGCAGGTCAAGATCTGGACATGGAACAATAGACTGGTTCCAAATAGGGAAAGGAGTACATCAAGGCTGTATATTGTCATTCTGCTTATTTAACTTATATGCAGAGTACATCATGAGAAACACTAGGCTGGAGGAAGCACAAGCTGAAATCAAGATTGCCAGGAGAAACATCAGTAGCCTCAGATATGCAGATGACACCACCCTTATGGCAGAAAGCAAAGATGAACTAAAGAGCCTCTTGATGAAAGTGAAAGAAGAGAGTGAAAATATTGGCTTAAAACTCAACATTCAGAAACCTAAGATCATGGCATCCGGTCGAATCACTTCATGGCAAATAGATGTGGAAACAATGGAAACAGTGATTTATTTTTGGGGCTCCAAAATCACAGCAGATGGCGACCACAGCCAGGAAATTAAAAGATACTTGCTCCTTGGAAGAAAGGTATGACCAACCTAGACAGCATATTAAAAAGCAGAGACATTACTTTGGCAGCAAAAGTTCATCTAGTCAAAGCTATGGTTCTTCCAGTAGTCATGTATGGATGTGAGAGTTGGACTATAAAGAAAGCTGACTGCCGAAGAACTGATGCTTTTTTTTTTTTTTTTTTAGAACTGACGCTTTTGAACTGTGGTGTTGGAGAAAACTCTTGATTGTCCCTTGAACAACAAGGAGATCAAAGCAGTCAATCCTTAAGGAAAGCAGTCCTGAATATTCATTGGAAGGACTGATGCTGATGCTGAAATTCTAGTACTTTGGCCATCTGATGTGAAGAACTGACTCATTTGAAAACATCCTGATGCTGGGAAAGATTTAAGGCAGGAGGAGAAGGGTTCGACAGAGGTTGAGATTATTGGATGGCATCGCCGACTCGATGTATGTGAGTTTGAGCAAGCTTCAGGAGTTGATGACGGACAGGGAAGCCTGGCATACTGCAGTCCATGAGGTTGCAAAGAGTCGGACAGCGACTGAACTGAGCTGAGCATTTAAAAATGTTTGCTCTTGCTTTTTATAAATGTTCAACAGCACATAAAGTCATTTTCATGATAGGCTGAGATTTTTGGGAACATATCCTCTTTCCTAAAAACTGGCAAATCAAACATTTGCTTAATAAATAGAACTGCTATTGAATATATCTTCCTTCTTTGTGTATATTTTAAGTGGTAGTTTGTAAAACTTATCAACAGTTCTAACATAGCATTACTTAGTCACATACATACTCAGTAATCCATGAAGATAAGTTGTGATTGATGCAGGAATTAAATGACAACGTATCTGGCAAACATTTGTGAAGAATGTGTATATATTTACAATGATTTAATAAGTCAGTGGCACCCCACTCCAGTACTTTTGCCTGGAAAATCCCATGGATGGAGGAGCCTGGTGGGCTGCAGTCCATGGGGTCGCTAGAGTCGGACACAACTGAGCGCCTTCACTTTCACTTTTCACTTTCATGCATTGGAGAAGGAAATGGCAACCCACTCCAGTGTTCTTGCCTGGAGAATCCCAGGGATGGGGAAGCCTGGTGGGCTGCTGTCTACGAGGTCGCACAGAGTCGGACACGACTGAAGTGACTTAGCAGCAGCAGCAGCAGTAGCAGCATTTTTTATTAAGAAAGAACAGGGTTTTCTGGGTTTCAAAAAGAAGGAATAGAAACTGGAATTAAATGTAGTTTATTTCTGTTCTATAGTATAAATGCTGTAAGCTTTAAAAGATTTCAGGAAAGAAAAATAGAGAACCAGTTCAAGGTAAGAGCATGAAGGTAAGACCAGCCTTGGTACATAGCAATAAAGAAAATATATAGCTTTAGATGGGTTACAAAATTAGGTCAATTCATTTTTAATTGCCTTTTTTTGAAAGGTCTTTTGAGAGAGTGTAATATGATATTTTAAGAACAAAATACCTTTCTTCTCCCATTCTCCTATTCGATCATTAAATTTTTTAGCATCAAGGGAAACTTACTATATTCCACTTTGAATCCACTAAATTATATGAATAATTTTTTTTAATCTGTAACAAAGAGCTGTAACATGCTTCTAAAGATAATTAGTAACTGTCAAGTTAATGAATTTCAAAATAAAAAGTTATTTGGAATATATATTCCATGCTATTTACTTTCTCTTATTTTTCAATGGTCTGCATCAGGTTATTAGTAGAATAAATAGATCCAAAAATGGAATGAATTGTTTTGGAATTTATCATAACATGTTTAATTGATGTACTGAACGAGAGTATTCATTTTCTGCTATGATCATTAAGAATAAACATGGGTGATAATGATGGGAAAGCAAAAGTAGAGCTCTATATTTGTACTGGGCTGCACCCTGCAGGCCTGCATGCCCTGTGCTTGTGCAGCCTCAAGACCAAAGAAAGAGCACAGAGTCAGCAACAGAGAGAGATGTGGATGGTTTAATAGATAGAGGGATCTTTCATGTCTTGAGCCAGGTAATGGAGCGACACCCCACTGTGTGCAGCAGATGGGTAGCACATGACTTTAGTCTTTCTAAAGATAGGGGTGGGAGATGGAGGTGGTTAAAGTTGCAGAAGGAATAATTGAGTTAAGTTGACTCATTGGTTACCCCTGGGAAACCAGCAGAGGGGCCCCTTTGATAAACTATCATAATGGAGATTATGTGGACAGAATAGCCTTACAATCCATGGGGTCAGAAAGAATCAGACAGGACTGAGAGACAAACACTTTCACTTTCATAATAGAGATAGAAACAGTGGCGGATTTTATTTTCTTGGGCTCCAGATTCACTGAGGATGGTGATTGCAGCCTTGAAATTAAAAGACAATTGCTCCTTGGAAGAAAAGCTATGACCAATCTAGACAGTGTATTAAAAAAGCAGAGACATCACTTTGCCCACAAAGGTCCATCTAGTCAACGCTATGGCTTTTTCAGTAGTCATGTATGGATGTGAGAGTTGGAACATAAAGAAGTCTGAGTGCTGAATAATTGATGCTTTCAAACTGTGGTGTTGGAGAAGACTCTTGAGAGTACCCTTGGACAGGAAGAAGATCAAACCTGTCAATCCTAAACCAACCCTGATGCTAAAGCTGACGCTCCAATACTTTGGCCACCTAATGTGAAGAGCCAACTCACTGGAAACAACCCTGACATGCTGGGAAAGACTGAAGGTAGGAGGGGAAGGAGGCAACAGAGCATGAAATGAATGGATGGTATCACTGAATCAATGGACATGAGTTTGAGCAAACTCTGGGTGATAGTGAAGGACAGGGAAGCCTGGCATGCTGCAGTTCACTGGGCTCCAAAGAGTGGGACATGACTGAGTGAACAATGGCAAAAGAGTTCTGATCAAAAGATTAGAAGAATCACTCCCTGGGGCTGGGGACAAGTATGTAGGCACTTACCAGTTAGATTCTGTGATTAAGAGGAAAGGCCAGTGAGATGAGTAGGGTGTGGTTAGCAAACTGATCAGGTTCAGAACCACCCACGGCATTTACTTGACATGACTCTCCAGTTTCCTTCAAACTAGGATAGTTCTCAGTGTTTTCTTGACTTTCATGATCTTAAAACTTTTGGAGCTTAAGAAAAATCATTTTGGAGAGCATTCCTCAATCTGAGTTTGTCTAATGCTTTCTCACGATTATCTGCACAGGCTATGCATCATTGTCAGAAATATTGCAGAGGTTATGATAAGTTCTCTTCACATCTTGTGGGGTGGCATGTAATTTCTGTTTTTCCCAATGCTGATAATGACCACTTTGACCAGTTGATTAGTAGGGGGTCTTGCCAAGGTTCTCCATTGGAGAGTTACTCTTTTTTGCAATAAACAAGTATTTTGTAGACAGGTACATTGAAACAATTCAAATAATCAAGTTCCTAATTAAACTTTTAATTTATTCAAGTTATTTTTATCAACATGGATTCATGCTTTCCTGTTTATTTCATAAGTTAAAATCAATTTATATAATATGTCAACTATTTTATTGTTTGGTCGCTAAGTCGTGTCCGACTCTTTGCGACCCCATGGACTGTAGCCTGCCAGGCTCCTCTCTCCATGGAATTTTCCCTGCAAGAATACTGGAGTGGGTTGCCATTTCCAACTCCAATATCAATTATTCTTCATTAAAAATATAATCAATTAATATTATTTATTTGGCCAACTAGGAGAACCCCTTTAAGCTGCTTCTCTAATCTTAAAAGCACCTTTGATTCCTCACTCTGCTCAGGTTCTAGCACTCAGTCCTGGCCAGCTACCCACTTTCATTCTCTGTGACTCCCTACTTCAGTCCTGCTAACTCATGCCTTCACTGCTATGTGCCATTTAAGAGTTTTAGGTTTAAATTGCTTAGAATGGTAAATGAATGACGGATGGAATAGTTAAGAGGGAAAAAAATCAACATTTTAATTTTTATTATTAAAAACATTATTTTGTTGCTGATTCAGAAGGTTAAATGCTTTTTTCAACCATTTTAATGTTCTTTTAGAAAACAGTGAGTGTGAAACCAGTGGTGGTGTGTGGTATGTGCGTGCTTTTTCTCCCAAAGTGGAGTAAGGGTGTTACAATTACAAATATGTTATTAAGATTTAAAGAAAACTAAAATTGAAAAAAAAAATAGAAAAATGCCACTATGTAGCTAAATCTGAAGTATTAACCGTATATCTATAGCTCCTTTGACAATAAAATATTACCACTCAGAGCTTAAAAACAAAAGAATCATCTTTGAATTCTCCCACAATCTTATCTTCTATAAAATTCTGTTGTTTCATGTTTGCAGTACTTGTTATACCTATTTCTATTTTCATTTATTTATATCTGTGCTTTGACTCTTTCTGCCAGTATCTCATGGTGCCAAAAAACTAGTCTTCCTACTACAGACTTTATGCTCTTATCCTATGTTGGGCTACCAAATTAGTGTCATATCCTTCCCTGTTGTCCAGAGAATAAATGCTGTCAACAACTCTATGACCTCTTTTCCAGCCTACCTATTCAGTCTCTTCTTTCTCATTTTTTTTCAAAATTGATCACTCTAGCTCAAGTAAAGATTTATTGTTCCTTTTGGAAACTCTTGAATTTCAAGGTCTGTATCCATTCTTTCACTTTCTCCAATAGCATTCTCTTCTTTAATTCTCTGTTTGCTTATATCTTCCCAACATATAAAGCCAAGCTCAACTGCAACATCCTCTGTGAAATGTCACATGTGCTTCCTGAGAGGTGCATGCAGCTGATTTTTAACCAAATGATATGCTTTATCTCCCACTATTTTAAATTTACGAGCCACGTAACATTCACAATGTGCTAAACACTATTCTCAGTGCTCCACAAATGCTCACTAATTTAATGCCCAAAACAACACTATGAGATAGGTACTATTATTAATCTAATTTTAAACGTTAGGAAACCAGAGTTTTTAAACAATTCAAGTGCACACACTGATTCTTGAGATCATATATTTAAATTTTATTCTGTGAGGCTGATGTTACTTATAATTAAAATTATAATCTTACCTCATTTATAAGTATATAAGAGAAAATCTATGTATCAATTATTCCTCCCTACCCCCAGAACAAAGCTCATTGCATTACATTTATAATGCATTCAACTAGTGATTTTAGAATATAGGTTATTTTTACATGAATCAAATATTTCATTAGGTATTGCAAAATGGTTAATTTCTAACTCCAAATGGCTACAAAAATTTATTACCATAAATTAAATAGTTGTTTCAAATACAATTAAAGAAAACTGGGATAACTGTCTGATTTTTTTTTTTCATTTATTTAAAAAGGCTCAGAGTAACTAGTTCACACCACAGATCAGATCAGATCAGATCAGTCGCTCAGTCGTGTCAGACTCTTTGCAACCCCATGAATCGCAGCACGCTAGGCCTCCCTGTCCATCACCAACTCCCGGAGTTCACTCAGACTCATGTCCATTGAGTCAGTGATGCCATCCAGCCATCTCATCCTCTGTCGTCCCCTTCTCCTACTGCCCCCAATCCCTACAAGAATCAGAGTCTTTTCCAATAAGTCAACTCTTCTCATGAGGTGGCCAAAGTACTGGAGTTTCAGCTTTAGCATCATTCCTTCCAAAGAAAGCCCAGGGCTGATCTCCTTCGAATGGACTAGTTGGATCTCCTTGCAGTCCAAGGGACTCTCAAGAGTCTTCTCCAACACCACAGTTCAAAAGCATCGATTCTTCAGTGCTCAGCCTTCTTCACAGTCCAACTCTCACATCCATACATGACCACAGGAAAAACCATAGCCTTGACTAGACAAACCTTTGTTGGCAAAGTAATGTCTCTGCCTTTGAATATGCTATCTAGGTTGGTCATAACTTTCCTTCCAAGGAGTAAGCGTCTTTTAATTTCATGGCTGCAGTCACCATCTGTAGTGATTTTGGAGCCCAGAAAAATAAAGTCTGACACTGTTTCCACTGTTTCCCCATCTATTTCCCATGAAGTGATGGGACTGGATGCCATGATCTTCGTTTTCTGAATGTTGAGCTTTAAGCCAACATTTTCGCTCTCCACTTTCACCTTCATCAAGAGGCTTTTGAGTTCCTCTTCACTTTCTGCCATAAGGATGGTGTCATCTGCATATCTGAGGTTATTTATATGTCTCCCGGCAATCTTGATTCCAGCTTGTGTTTCTTCCAGTCCAGCGTTTCTCATGATGTACTCTGCATATAAGTTAAATAAGCAGGGTGACAATATACAGCCTTGACGTACTCCTTTTCTTATTTGGAACCAATCTGTTGTTCCATGTCCAGTTCTAACTGTTGCTTCCTGACCTGCATACAAATTTCTCAAGAGGCAGATCAGGTGGTCTGGTATTCCCATCTCTTTCAGAATTTTCCACAGTTTATTGTGATCCACACTGTCAAAGGCTTTGGCATAGTCAATAAAGCAGAAATAGATGTTTTTCTGGAACTCTCTTGCTTTTTCCATGATCCAGCGGATGTTGGCAATTTGATCTCTGGTTCCTCTGCCTTTTCTAAAACAAGCTTGAACATCAGGAAGTTCACGGTTCACATATTGCTAAAGCCTGGCTTGGAGAATTTTGAGCATTACTTTACTAGCGTGTGAGATGAGTGCAATTGTACGGTAGTTTGACCATTCTTTGGCATTGCCTTTCTTTGTGATTGGAATGAAAACTGACCTTTTCCAGTCCTGCGGCCACTGCTGAGTTTTCCAAATTTGCTGGCATATTGAGTGCAGCACTTTCACAGCATCATCTTTCAGGATTTGGAATAGCTCAACTGGAATTCCATCACCTCCACTAGCTTTGTTCGTAGTGATGCTTTCTAAGGCCCACTTGACTTCACATTCCAGGATCACACCACAGACAGCCTCTAATATGATGGATGGGTTGACTGTTTCAAATCATTTTATTGTACTCATGGATTTTTACATGAGTATATAAAGTACATTTGAAGTGTTTAATGACAATTGTTAATCTTTTTTTGTTTAAATTATAACATCTTAGAAAAGTGGGGGCTTCTTCCAATTGATTCTTGTCCTGTGGACATAACTTTTGTGGTTTTATAACCACTTCAACAAAGCCGCAGTTTCTTTTTTGGAAATGAGATTTAGAAACCATGATTTGAGTAATGGGAGATGAAGAGGGCTCACTCACAGGCTTTGTACTAGACAGATACAGAAATGATGTTTTGAGGGGAAATGAACCATAAATTCATACTGGTCTATTTCTTTTCAAATGAAAGGGTGCAACATTTCTTCCTTTTTATAGAACCACAGGGCACTTGCTCAGTCAGTTCAGTTTAGTCGATCAGTTGTGCCCGACTCTGCGACCCCATGGACGGCAGCAGGCCAGGCTTCTCTGTCCATCACCAACTCTCAGTTCAGTTCAGTTCAGTTCATTCAGAGCTTGCTCAAACTCATGTCCATTGAGTCGGTCACGCCATCCAACTATCTCATCCTCTGTCATCCCCTTCTCTGTCTTCCTTAAATCTTTCCCAGCACCAGGGTCTTTTCCAATGAGTCAGTTCTTCACATCAAGTGGCCAAAGTACTGGAGTTTCAGCTTCAAACTCAATCCTTCCAATGAATATTCAGGACTGCTTTCCTTAAGGATTAACTGCTTTGATCTCCTTGCTGTCTGGGATTCTCAAGAGTCTTCTCCAACACCACATCAATTCTTTGGTGCTCAACTTTCTTTATAGTCCAACTATCACATTCATACATAAATATTGGAAAAACCATAGCTTTGACTAGATGGACCTTTGTCAGCAAAGTAATGTCTTTGCTTTTTAATATGCTGTCTAGTTTGGTCAAAGCTTTTCTTCCAAGGAGCAAATGTCTTTTTAATTTCTTGGCTGCAATCACCATCTGCAGTGAATTTGGAGCCCAAGAAAATAAAGTCTCTCATTGTTTCCATTGTTTTCCCATCTATTTGCTATGAAGTGATGGGACAAGATAGTTTGATCCTAGTTTTTTGAATGTTGATTTTATTTAAGCCAACTTTTTCACTCTTCTCTTTCACTTTTATCAAGAGGCTCTTTAGTTTCTCTTTGCTTTCTGCCATAAGGGCAGTGTCATCTGCGTATCTGAGGTTATTGATATTTCTCCTGGCAATCTTGATTCCAGTTTGCGCTTCATCCAGCCCCAAATTTTAGATGATGTACTCTGCATATAAGTTAAATAAACAGGGTGACACTATATAGTCTTGAAGTACTGCTGTCCTAATTAGGAACCAGTCTTCTGTTCCATGTCTGGTTCTAACTGTTGCTTCCTGACCTGCATACAGATTTCTCAGGAGGCAGGGAAGGTGTTCTGTTATTCCCAGTTCTTGAAGAATTTTCCAGTTGTGACCTATACAGTCAAAGGCTTTGGCATAGTCAATAAAGCAGAAGTAGATATTTTTCTGGATCTCTCTTGCTTTTTTGATGATCTAATATATGTTAGCAATTTGATCTCTGGTTCCTCTGCCTTTTCTAAATCCAGCATGAACATCTGCAATTTCATTGTTCATGTACTGTTGAAGCCTGGCTCGGCGAATTTTGAGCATTACTTTGCTAACTTGTGAGATGAGTGCAATTGTGTGGTAGTTAGAACATTCATTTTCCTTGCCTTTCTTTGAGATTGGAATGAAAACTGACCTTTTCTAGTCCCGTGGCCACTGCTAAGTTTTCCAAATTTGCTGACATATTGAGTGCAGCACTTTCACAGCATCATCTTTTAGGATTTGAAATAACTCAACTGGAATTCCATCACCTCCACTAGCTTTGTTTTTAGTGATGCTTCCTAAGGCCCACTTGATTTTGCTTTCCAGCATGTCTGACTCTAGGTGAGTGATCACACCATCGTGGTTATCTGGGTCATAAAGATCTTTTTGGTATAGTTCTTTTGTGTATTCTTCTCACCTCTTCTTAATATCTTTTGCTTCTGTTAGGTCTATACCATTTCTGTCCTTTATTGTGTCCATTTTTGCATAAAATGTTCCCTTGGTAGCTCTAATTTTCTTAAAGAGATCTCTAGTGTTTCCCATTCTATTGTTTTCCTCTATTTCTTTGCATCTATCACTGAGTAGCGCTTTCTTATCTCTCCTTGCTATTCTTTGGAACTCTGCATTCTAATGGGTATATCTTTCCTTTTCTCCTTTGCCTTTAACTTTTCTTTTCTCAGCTGTTTATAAGGCTTCTTCATTTGCTACTCCTTAGAAAATAATAAGGAGGACAATAATTAAAGGCAACAGTGAAAATCAGGTGAGTAGTCTGCTGACTACTACCCAACTAAAACCTCAGACTTGAGTTGTTCTTACTCTGAGAAATCCAGCCATATGCAAAGTACTTTGCCAGTATGTTGTTATTCTTTAAATCAAACTCAACCGTGCTCATATTATTCAGAAAATATTAAAACATAAATTTTAAAGGCTAACTTTAGCTTGTATTTTCTTATAATATCAGAATATAAAAATGAAATTTCCATAATATTCCTCAAAATTGTTATTTTTTATATATGCATAATGTACTTTTCAAACTTTTTAAGCTACTGAATCTTTATTAAGTTTCATATAAAAACTTAATATACAAATGAATGGAAGAATTACTCTGGTTGGGGAGGGTTTTATATAAAATTTAATTTCAATAGGGTTGCCTAGAATCTTCCCACTCAGAGAATCATGTTACCAAAATCACTTTAAATAGAAAAATAAAATAATAAGCCTTTGGTTTTCAAGTAAGAATGACTAGGGCCTAAATTGATTGTTGCACTTTTTAGCTCTGTAAATCAAGGAAAAATTACATAATCTATCATGGACATGACTTCCTTATAAGTAAATTCAGAATTTTCAGAGGATTTTATTATGACAACACAATAAATCATGGTTTTGAAAGCATTTTACATTGTGTATGTTTTATATAAATGCATACTGGAATTGTTTATACTCTAAATTTCAATTTCCATTAACATATTAAATCTTGATCCTATAGGAATGAGAACCCTGTCTTTCTCCTCCTCCAGGATTGTCATATATAGTTCCCTGTTTGTTGTTTAGACATGAAGTCGTCTCCAACTCTTTGCGACCCCATAGAATATGCCCCTCAGGCTCCTCTGTCCATGGCATTTCTGAGGCAAGAATATTGGAGTGGGTTGCCATTTCCTTCTCCAGGGGATCTTCCTGACTCAGGGATTGAAACCTTGTCTCCTGCTTGGCAGGTAGATTCTTTATCACTGAGCCACCAGGGATAGTTCCCAAGTAAATCTGAAACAATTGTGAATACCTAGGGCTTCTGAAATATGAGACATTATTGATAAAAGGTATTCATTTTCACCACTGACTAAATCATTCTTTGTGAGTTATTATGTAGTCAGTGGCAGTACAGCATCTATTGATATTTTAGGACCTAGTATATTTCATCCCTCCCTATAAACTCATAATATCTGTAAAGCTTTGCAGCAGGCAGCATATGAATAAGCTATTTTAAAAAATCTGACCCAGGAGATAATTTTACCCTCAAATATGAGTTAAATCTTTGATAGAAAATATTTTCTGCATGAGACAATAAGCCTCTTTTAAGATAATTTCAGCTCCAAAGTCATCTTTCACTATAAACCTTGAAGAAGATATTTTAGAATTTTAGAGACGTGCCCTTGTCAGTGCAATGTAACTACATCATGATGTGGAGTCGACGTCTAAATGTTTGGTTAATAACTAGCACACTGGGAGACGATGTGCGTATTACTTTCTATTCCCTGTTTGTTGTCTAATATCATTCTTACTGCTAGCATTTGTTGAACTCAGAAAAATGGAAGTAAAATTATCCTAATAGAAGTTTAAAGAGATTATTCTGGGTGTTATATTTTGGGAAAGTAAGGAGAATGAGAGATTGCAAGCTGAAAGCTCGATAAACATAAAAGACTACAATGTCATAGAATATTTAACATGACTATATTTAACTAGAGATCAGTGAAATTATTTTATTATTTAAAACACTTCCAAGACTTAAATTTTACTTTATAGTTATTCGTTCCCCAAGAAGAAAATGGAAACAGGATCTTTCAGTAATGAAGTTGGAACAATGTAAACAGAAATACAGCGTCGACAGGGAACATTACATGTGTTCATCATTTGATGTAGAAACAGTGGTGCCTAACAATGTTGAGTCTCTGATATAATTTACCTCTGACAACACATATTGGAAGTCTTGCACCTTAAAAGAATGCTGTGTGATGACAGGTTATACTATAATCCCAAGATTAAAGCTATTCTGCTTGTATATATCTATTTCCATAATGTACTATTATTGTTATGAATGTTTCAGAAGACAGCAGGGCAAAAATTAGTGTGGTAATCCATGTAATTAGGCAAATAACCACTTAACCCAGAATAAACTGCTTAACAGACTTCATTTACTTTTCAAACAAACAAACAAAAACCTTTTTTTTCTTATGTTTATTTGCAAATTTCAGGACTTGCTTTTCTTTTTCAACTATTAGATTTGTAAAGTAGCCATACAAGCTTGTAATCTCTTGGTAAAATCCATTCAATGAAGCAACATAAGATTTTTGGTAACAATATAACAATGGCAAAAAATAATGAAAAGTGAGAATATTATTAAACTTACTATGATTTATTCTTTGGACAGAGTCTAATGTTACATAAACCCTACTGGAATAGTGAGTGATTATGTGCATATAAGAAAAAGTATGTGAACTGAAAGGAGGTGGCCACCTGAAAAATAGGAAACTTCCACTTTAGCAGATAAATAGCTGGTACCTGAAAGGAGGAAAATAAACTAGCTTGGTTGCTAAGGGCAACTCTAAATGCTACTTCTTCAAGCATGACATTGTATTGGAAGATTCATGTCTGTGCCTATGCTATTTATCTATCTGCAAGTGATTAAGATGATGCTATTTTAAGTTAGGTGTTCACACAACTGTCAGCAATCATGAGTTGTGAAGCAGAGAGCATAAGCACAGGGGCTTAAATTCTATACCTATGTGATGCCCAAGGCACAAAACTGAAAGATAGTGGAGGCTAGGAACATGAAGAAATGTGGGCTTCTTATCAAGCGGAATGTCGCCCTTGTCAAGTAAGGCTGACATTTGCTGGAATGTAACAGGATGCCCATCTGTTTTGGTCAAAATGCAATTGCTGTACAATGGAAAATTACTTGAGATTAACTTGACATATTTGTTGTTTTGCAGTTCTTTGTTCAGTTACCTTATATAAAATTTGCCAGATAAGTCATGGATGTAAAAGTAAATCAGGTTAAAATTTCAATGAAAAATTTATAAGGATGTGTCAATTTTTTTCAGGTATTATTACGACTACTAAAATTGTGTAATGTTTGACTGAATAGTATTTCAAATGAAATTTACAGTTAATATTAGACAATATTCCATGGACTAAATGTTTATAACTATATCTTTTCCAGCTTTGAGTTATAATTGACAAATAAAAATTATGTATGTATTTATATATTAATGGTGCACAATGTTTTGATATACATATACTTTGTGAAATGATTACTACTACCAAGCTGACTAATATAGCCATAATCTGACATAGTCATCTTCTTTGGTTTTTTGTAGTGAGAAAATTTAAGGACTACTTTCTCAGGAAAATTTCAAGTATATGCTACAGTATTAATTAATGATTGTCACCATGCTGTACAGTATATCTCCAGAACTTATTCATCCTACATAACTGAAACTTGGTACCCTTAACCTACATCTCCCTATTTCTCCTACTTCTCAGTCCTACCTCCTGCCTCCCTGGCAACCACTGTTACCCTCTGTTTCTATGAGTTCTACTTTTTTAGGTTCCACAATAAATGAGATCAGGCTATAATTTAAAATCCTAAGTATTTAATGTTGTTGCTTCTAAGGAGGACTTCCCTGGTGGCTCAGACGGTAAAGCGTCCTCCTATGATGCGGGAGTTGGAATGTTGACTTGTGCTGGCAGAAAAGAAAAAAAAAAAAATCTACCAATTCCATTTTCCTAATGAAATTGTGCCTATTGAAAAAATAAAGTCTCATTCCAACTTTGGCATCTGGTATTTTCTATTTGAATGAAAGATGTTGAGGTTACGGGATGGAATGGTAGTTGCCTGTAGACTGTGATTTCCACTCTGGCACTGGATGTACATTCATTTTGAAAGCACAGCCTCCTTTCATCTTTGTTTCTACTATGCCAGTCAATGCCTTTAGACAAGATATTTTAAACTGTAGTGCTCAGCTGCATTAACTATAATGTAGACATTAAAGTTCACAAAAATTACTTGACTCCTAATCCACTATATTCTAAACAGCACTTCCTAATTTTTAGTATAAAAATCATATAAAGACTGTGAAAGGGAATTACCCAGAAAGAAAAGCTTAGACGGTGTATGCAACACAAATAAGCTTAACACCAAAGTTATCACTTTGCTTTGCACCTGCAAATAGATAAGTCACCAGCATACTGCTGAGCACAGGTGTGATGTGCTCAATTCATCTGAGACCCCTAACAGAATAAACTGCTCTATTTACTTCTCCATGAAGCCTCGGTGTGGATCTTTATGAAGCTCTTGATAGAGTGAACTTTTCTACAGCCCTATAAGTAGTTGGGTCCAAATTCAGTCCCGTTGTTCATGCCAATGGAATATAAAGTTCTGTGGGATTACTTGGTACGTGAAAATTGATGAATCTGTTCTCAAAAAGCTGATAAAAGAAGCATATTAGATAACAGTGTTCTGTACTTCTTAAGAAAAGTGTGACTACAGCTGGTCCCAGTGAGATGTGATGAATTGATTTTCTTTAACAAGCTCAGCAGGCAACTCCGAGGTTAGAACTATGAAACAAATACTTATGTCAGAGCAGCGGCTTGGAGGGTAATTATAAAAGGTGTGGCTTTCAGGAATCACACTTAAGAATCTTGTTCAATAGGTCTCTTGGGGCCCAGAAATCTCAGTGCCTGACAACCCTAGATCCCCAGGCATTTTTGATACAATCAAAGGTTTATAGACTGAACTTTTAATTAAAAGTCAGGTTTACTAAGATACTATTTACATAAATAAAAATCACCGTCTTTAAGAGAACAAATTGAAGAATTGTGTGACCACCAGTATTGACAATATAGGGAACAGTTTTATCATTCCCAAACTTTTCCTCCCACCTCTTTGGACTCAGTGCATCTTCCTGCCCAAAACACCTGACAACTAACCACTCAATTTGTGTTTCTGTCACTACAAGTTTCCCTTCAGGAGAATGACGTATAAAAGGAGTCATAGGATATATGTTCTAAGTGTTATTTCACTAACATTATGCTATTGTAATTCATCCATGTCGTTGCATTATCAGTCACTCATTTATTCCTTTTGTTAACAGTAATATTTCATTTTGTGAGTGTACTACCTTTCTTAATTCATTCACAAGGATGTGCACATTTGAGTTTTCTTCAGATTTTGACAATTATGGGTATAGCTGCTATTAATACTATCAAGTAAGTCTTTGCATGGACAAGCATTTTCACTTCTCTTGACACTGCTAGGTTATATAGTAGTTGTTGGGCTTCCCTGGTGGGCTCAGACAGTAAAGAATCCATCTGCAATGCAGGAGACCTGGGTTCAATCCTTGAGTTGG
The DNA here is from genome assembly GCF_003369695.1 of Bos indicus x Bos taurus. Taxonomy (NCBI): domain Eukaryota; kingdom Metazoa; phylum Chordata; class Mammalia; order Artiodactyla; family Bovidae; genus Bos; species Bos indicus x Bos taurus. Next base: position 62,036,613 of record NC_040087.1, read on the forward strand.
GCAAACCCCCTGGAGAAGGGAATGGCTACCCACTTCAGTCATTCTTGCCTGGAGAATTCTGTGAACAGAAGAACCTGGTGGGCTAGAGTCCATGGGGTCACAAAGTGCCAGACACAACTGAGCAACTAACACAATTATAGTAGTTGTATATTTAAATTTACAAGAAAGTGCCAAAACTGCTTTCCAAGTGACTGTGCCATTTTGTACTGTACCAGCAATGTGTGATAAATCAACTTGCACTATGTACTTCTCAGAACCTGATACTGTTAGTCATTTTTATTTAGCCATCCCACTCGATAGTTAAGGGTATCTCATTATGGTTTATGTTTTAATTTACATTTCCCTGTTGACTTATAATGATGCCGGTTGCCATCCACATACTTCCAAAGGCAAAACATGTCTGTGTATCCTAACACTCCTATAAGGGACTTGTCAGCATTTGTATCATGATCTAATAGATTATCTGGCTTTTTCTCATGGTTAGGGTAGGGTTAATATTGTCTTGTAACTGTCAATGTTTTAAGCAGAATCTGATGCAGACAGAACTCTAATATACTTTTCTTAAAGTGTCTGAAGGAACTGAGCCCACTGAAGGAAGTCATAAAGTTTCATTTCTGTGAGTGGGTGTCCATGTGAAAACTCAAGATACTTTCCTAACTGCAGATGTATTTCTGACTCTTGGAAAAAAATGGTGGGGTAATAAAAAAAACTTATATATATATATATATATATATATATATATATTCATACACACATATATATATACTGGAGAAGGCAATGGCATATATATATATCACTTTCAGTTCAGTTCAGTTGCTCAGTCGTGTCCAACTCTTTGCGACCCCATGAATTGCAGCACTCCAGGCCTCCCTGTCCATTACCAACTCCTGGAGTTCACTCAAACTCATGTCCATTGAGTCAGTGATGTCATCCAGCCATCTCATCCTCTGTCGTCCCCTTTTTCTCCTGCTCCCAATCCCTCCCAGCATCAGAGTCTTTTCCAATGAATCAAATCTTCGCATGAGGTGGCCAAAGTACTGGAGTTTCAGCTTTAGCATCATTCCTTCCAATGAACACCCAGGACTGATCTCCTTCAGAATGGACTGGTTGGATCTCCTTGCAGTCCCAGAGACTCTCAAGAATCTTCTCCAACACCACAGTTCAAAAGCATCAATTCTTTGGTGCTCAGCCTTCTTCACAGTCCAACTCTCACATCCATACATGACCACTGGAAAAACCATAGCCTTGACTAAACGGACCTTTGTTTGCAAAGTAATGTCTCTGCTTTTGAATATGCTATCTAGGTTGGTCATAACTTTCCTTCCAAGGAGTAAGCGTCTTTTAATTTCATGGCTGCAATCACTGTCTGCAGTGATTTTGGAGCCCCCAAAAATAAAGTCTGACACTGTTTCCCCATCTATTTGCCATGAAGTGATGGGACCAGATGCCATGATTTTAGTTTACTGAATGTTGAGTTTTAAGCCAACTTTTTCACTCTCCTCTTTCACTTTCATCATTTTTAGTTCCTCTTCACTTTCTGCCATAAAGGGTGGTGTCATCTGCATATCTGAGGTTATTGATATTTCTCCCAGCAATCTTGATTCCAGCTATATATCACTTAGTATTTTTCAAATTATTTATTTCAGAAACATAATAGAATAATGTAAATGGTCATGATAAGCCATTTACAAAAGTCTCTAGAATCAAGGTATTAAATAAAGGCAGGAGAAGGAAGAATAGAAAATAAAATTGGATATCACACATATTTTCCTTGTGAATTTTAAATTCATTTATATATAATATTGGAAAGGGAAAGATTTTTTAATATCAGTGCACAAAACCACTTGTCATAAAATGTATGGTAAAAGGGAAAGATTTTTTTAATATCAGTGCACAAAACCACTTGTCATGATGAAAATGTATGGTAAACTTCTTAATTTAAACTTTAATTATTTTTAACAGTTAATGATCATAACAGGAAGTTATCAGATAATAATATTTTAGATAGGACACTCAAAACAATTAATGAGAGTCAATATTTACTGGACAATCATTACATGCCAAGTGTTCAACTTCATACTTTGAAAATATTGTCATTCAGTCATTCAGTCGTGTCCAGCTCTTTGCAAATCCATGCACTGCAGCATGCCAGGCCTCCTTGTCCTTTACTCTCTCCTGGAGCTTGCTCAAACTCATGTCCATTGATCAATGATGTCATTCAACCATCTTGTCTTCTGTCATCCCCTTTTCCTCCTGCCTTCAATCTTTCCCAGCATCAGGGTCTTTTCCAAAAGTTGGTTAACATAAATATTATAAATATAACTAATATAAATATTAGCTCATTGAAATAACCTAACAAGCCAATTAAATGAATAATATTATTATCCATATTATGCAAATAGATCTAAAAACTTGATTATGTGTACAGTTGGCCCTTAGTATCCATGAATTCCACACCCGCTGAGTAATGGCTGTACCATACCATTTGTTATAAGGGACTTGAACATCCCTTGGATTTTGGTACTTGCAACAATCCTGAAACAAATGCCCCATATATACCAAGGGACTGAAATGACATGTCCATGCTCACACAGCCTTTACGTATTTATGCAGGGTAACAAGATAAAAACCTAGGCCTGGGTATCCTAAATTAGTGCTTCTTGGGATTTAATGTGCATTTGGATCAACCAGGGATCTTGTTAAAATACAAATTGTGATTCAGTGTGTCTAGGTTGGGGCTCAGGAGTTCATCTCTAACAAGCTCCCAAGTGATGTGGATACTGCCTGTCCAAAAATCACACTATGACTAGCAAGGTTATAGAGTATGACTCCTTACTGCTAAGGTATACTCCCTCACATACAGATACCAACTGAATCAGTCATAGATAAGTGTGAATTCTTATTAGTGTGAAGTGTGAAGATGAGAGTCTATCATTTGTTTATGTCCGATGAGTGAGTATGCTGGGATCAGGAATTCTGTATAAGATAATAAGTGTAAAGGCTTCCAAAGTTTAAAATGCAAAGGTGAAAAACTTCTTTGTACCCATTATATGTTTACACATTTATTATGGAAATAGATTCTTACATGTGTTTAAATATTTTTGAAAGAATTTACTGCCATGTTATTTGTAATCACAACAAAACAAATGGGATTCTCTCTAGTATTTAGCAGTAGGGACAGGTTAAATAAAGATGAATAAATCTATTCAATGACATACTGGGCATCATTTAAAAGTGCTTTTAAAAGTTACTTTCTTGTGCTTCCTTGATGGCTCAGACTGTAAAGAATTTGCCTGCAATGCAGGAGACCTGGGTTCAATCCCTGGGTCAGGAAGATCCTCTGGAGAAGGGAATGGCAACCCACTCTAGTACTCTTGCCTGGAGAATTCCATGGACAGAAGAGCCTGGTGGGCTACAGCCAATGGGGTTGCAAAGAGTTGGACATGACTGAACAACTAACACTTCTTGCAAAAGAACTCCACTTGTTTTGAAAGCCCAGTGTAGGTAGAGACTGTCTGTTTTATTCATGTCTGTGATGTCCATACAGATGAAGCATGCCTTCTACACAGCAGGTATTCAAAACTCAACAATTTTTTGTTGCCTGAATGAATATATGACTTATAAGTTATACTATGCCTGAATGAATATATGACTTACAAGATATATAGAAGAGTCTTTTGGACTCTGTGGGAGAGGGAGAGGCTGGGATGATTTGGGAGAATGGCATTGAAACATGTATAATATCATGTATGAAACGAGTCGCCAGTCCAGGTTTGATGCACGACCCTGGATGCTTGGGGCTGGTGCACTGTGACGACCCAGAGGGATGGTATGGGGAGGGAGGAGGGTTCAGGATGGGGAACACGTGTATACCTGTGGTGGATTCATGTTGATATATGGCAAAACCAATACAATATTGTAAAGTTAAAAAATAAAATAAAATAATAAATAAATAAAATAAATAAAGTTTTAAGCAGAAAAAAACAAAAACAAGATATACTACTGAGTGAAAAAATGTATAATAATAGTTATAGGATTTGGGGGGAGGGAATCTGTAAATTTTGGATAGAGGTAAAATTATACCTTCTTCCACAGTTTGAATATTAATGTCATATTTGCTATTATTTGGAAAATAAAATTAATTAAAATATAAGAAAAGGAGTATCAGAAATATCAAGAAGTTAGTATATTACTCCTTAGATTCCAGTTTCTTTTTTCAATGGTTGAAAGCATACAACATAAAATTTACCATCTTAATCATTTTTACAAGCTGAAATCAAGATTTCTGGGAAAAATGTCGATGAATCAGATACGCAGATGCTAACTCTCTAATGGCAGAAAGTGAGAGGAGCTAAAGAGCCTTTTGATGAGGGTAAAGGAGGAGAGTGAGAAAGCCAGCTTAAAACTCAATATTAAAAAAAAAATAAGATCATGACATCTGTTCCCATCACTTCATGGCAAATAGAAGGGAAAAAGGTGGCAGCAGTGACAGCCTCCTCTTCTTACGCTCTAAAATCACTGCAGATGGTGACTGCAGCCATGACATTAGAAGGCAATTGCTTCTTGGGAGGAAAGCTATGACAAACCTAGACAGTGTGCTACAAAGCAAAGACATCGCTTTGCCAACAAAGGTCCAAATACTCAAGGTTATGGTCTTTGCGGTAGTCATGTATGGATACGAGAGCTGGACAATAAAGAAGGCAGTGAAAGTGAAAGTCCCTCAGTCGTGTCCGACTCTTTGCGGCCTCATGGACTACACAGTTCATAGAATTCTCTAGGCCAGAATACTGGAGTGGGTCACCTTTCCCTTCTCCAGGAGATCTTCCCAACCCAGGGATCGAACCCAGGTCTCCTGCATTGCAGGAGGTTTCTTTACCAGCTGAGCCTCAAGGGAAGTGTAAAAGAAGGCAGAGCACCAAAGAATTGGTGGTGCTGGAGAAGACTCCTGACAGTCCCTTGGACTGCAAGATCAAACCAGTCAATCTAAAAGTCAATCTAAAATCAACCCTAAATACACCTTGGAAGGACTGATGCTGAAGCTGAACCTCCAATAGTTTGGCCACCTGAAGTGAACAGTCAATTTATCGGAAAAGACCCTGACACTGGAAAGATGGAGAGTATGAGGAGAAGGGGACAACAGAGGATGAGATGGTTGGATGGCATATGGATTCGTTGGACACGAACTTGGGCAAATTTTAGGAGATGGTGAGGGTTAGAGAAGCCTGGTGTTCTGTAGTCCATGGAGTTGTGAAGAGTTGGACTCGGCTTGGCAACTGAACAACGACAACCACTTTGAAGTGTACAGTTCAGTAGATTAAATATTTTCACATTGCTCTGAAAGAGACATCCAGGATCTTTTCATCCTGCAAATCTGAAATTCTATACCCATTAAACAACAACCACAGATCTCTCTAAAGGAAGTGCTTCAAGCTACTATGTTGAATCAAAGATAAATTTCCTTCCAGACTTCTTCCACATATTTTATTCATATATTTAAATTTGCACAGCCAAAATTAGCCTCAAGGCTTCCTCTTTCTCATTTTTTTAGAATTCAACTTTGTTTAATGCCTTCCCCCAAATTTGGGGATAATCAAAGGGAATTAAAGGTTATCAAATTGATTTATACCACTATCTAGTCCTGCATATCAATTTTACAATATTAAGTATTCCACAGAAATTATAAGGTAATTTTGGGATTAAGAAAGGAGATAGAACCAAAAGAATATGTTTTACTATGCATTCTAAATCTGTTTGACTGTGCTCCGAGTAATGGCTACCTTTATTCTTCAACTCTGCCAAAATTTAGTTGTAAATAAAATAGAACCTACTCAAAATCTACAGAGGCTAAATTATGAGTCCAGATCCTAGGGCTCTGTGATACAATTTATACGATTTACAACTACTATGCTTTTTCTTTCAGTTTTAGAATATGTAAACACATCTATTTCTTGAGACCGAGCTAAGTATTTATTTTGTTCTTGCAAATTTTTATTGCAGAAGAATATGACACACCAAAATTATCTGGAATAACATGGTTACAAATTTTTACACAGAGATTTATAATTGAAGCAATAGAAAGAAATAAACATTTTCAAAACTGCAGTAAAAAAGTTGAGTTGGTAAACTAAAAAAGTTAGATTAACCAATCATAAGAGTATACTTTCGTAGAACACATTTAGGCAGTAATTTTCTAAGTATGGTCTAGGTCCAGAATTATTTGCATAAGAGGGGAAATATTGAGAAATGCAAATTCTCAGCTCCACTGTAGATCAACTGAATTCAATAAGGAAAGGGTTTACCAGCATGTTTTAAAGATTCCTCATAGGAGATTCTATCACATGGCACAGTTTTCTAACTACTGTTACAAACTATAAATTGTTCACTACTCTTTGATCAGTGCAAGCAGTCTTAGCCTAAAAAAAAGAATCAACTGCACCAACTATTCATTTGATGTTTCCTTTTGTAGCCCAAGTACAGTTTTAAGTGGTATCTAATTTAGTCTTTGTTCTTAAATTTCTGTAGCTCAGTTTGTAGCTTAGATAATAGCTCAATGAAATTTACTGCATATTTGTATATACTCAGATGGAGTATTCAATGATTATGGCTCATCAAGGTTAATTGTGATACCAGTGATTTCTATTTCTATGCTCATCACTTGTGAAGCTGCAGGTGTGACTGGTTTCTGACAGTGCTCCAAGTGACGAGTGCCCTCAGCTCTCCAGCTGAGCCCAAGACACTGACAGTACAGGTACGGGAAAGGGTCACTGTGTGAAGCTAATTTCTGGTAGCTACATGATCCATTTCACACAGTGGCTAACTATGAATACAGTGGCACGATTGATGTTCTTTTTCTTCCTACTGTTTCCTCAGTTCCACTCTTCAGTTCAGTTCAGTCGCTCAGTCGTGTCCGACTCTTTGCAACACCGTGAATCGCAGCACGCCAGGCCTCCTTGTCCATCATCGACTCCCGGAGTTCACTCAGACTCACGTCCATCGAGTTGGTGATGCCATCCGGCCATCTCATCCTCTGTTGTCCCCTTTTCCACCTGCCTCCAATCCCTCCCAGCATCAGAGTCTTTTCCAATGAGTCAACTTTTTTCATGAGGTGGCCAAAGTACTGTAGTTTCAGCTTTAGCATCATTCCTTCCAAAGAACACCCAGGACTGATCTCTTTTAGAATGGACTGGTTGGATCTCCTTGCAGTCCAAGGGACTCTCAAGAGTCTTCTCCAACACCACAGTTTAAAAGCATCAATTCTTCGTGACCATATAAACCCCAGTACCTGATGTGGGCAATCTGGACGGCTCAGAGGACAAGTAACATCTGAACTAAAATATTCATAAAATTGCTATAAAGACTAATTCGAGGGTGGGCAATTTCAGGCACACATGAAAAAAACTTTTGTTCTAGTATGACTCTAATAGGATTTATGTAGTGGAACTAGACTAGGATTTGAGAAGGTTACACAAAAAACAGTTATTTTCTAACATCAGATACAAGCATTTTAATTACCATTTAAGACAGATAGGCAGTGTTTGTTTAATAAATGGGTACACAGAATTTTGTGGAGTATAGTTGTGATTTTTTTCATGCATGTTTATATAGCAGAAAATTCATAATGCTAAGTTTATTGCCCATGGCACACATTTTCAGATCTTCGTTGGCTATCTCACTAGCACTTATGTTTTCCTGGTGCCATTTGAATCTCATAATTTAATCTAGAGTACTGGTGGCTCATGGTAAAGAATCTGCCTACAATACTGAGACCTAGGTTAGATCTCTGGGTTGAGATGATTCCCTGGAGAAAGGAATAGAAACCCACTCTGGTATTCTTATCTTGAGAATTCCACGGACAGAGGAGCCTGGCAGTCTATATTTCAAGGAGCTGCAAAAAGTTGAACACAGCTGAGAAACTGAGCACAACACACTTAGTCAAAGCAGAGCCACTTATGTAATAACTAAACTAACTTTCTTTTCATATTGTAACACAGGGATTTTACTGAAATACAGAATCAAGCATTCATTTAAGCAGAATTCAACAACATATTAGGGACTGCTACTCAAAGTGTAGTCTGCAGACCAGCAGCATTTGAGCTTGTCAGAAATGCAGAGTCTCAGGAATTATCACAGACCCACTGGAGTAGAATCTGTACTAACATGATTCCGATTGGTCTGTATATTCATCAGAATTTCAGGTGCACAGTATTGTGGAGAAATATATATTTGATTTCTCTAGTATGTTGTTCTTTGCTGCCAAAAATGAACATGCACTTTGATTTACTGAGGTTTTCAGCAGCCACTTTGTGGATTGAAATGTGCAGAATTATCATCCTGACTGTATAAATCTCACAGACCAAGGCATCTCTCATAAGTATATATCATTTTTATATCTATTGTTCCTATAGTCTCTTAAATAGTTCCTATAGTCAATTTTTCTGCTCTTTAACTTCCTCACCTGTAACATATGGATGGCACTAATACTTGCATTTTAAGGCTGTTTTGAGGATTATATGAGTCACACATGTAAAGCATTTGGAAGAGTTTTGGACACATAGTAAACTGTCCTTACTTGTTACTCTTGGCATTGCTTTTTTGAAGTTAGACATAGAGAGGTGATTCACATTTCATCAGACCAAGTGAGAGGAGGGGCCAAGAACTAAGATGGGCGAGTGAGTGGGTGAGAGTTTAAAGAAACTACAAAGAGGCTGTTCGGTTGGTCTCAATTCCTCATGACACCTTCCTCTTGGATTGAACACAGCAAGGTAAGATCAAGCCAGATGAGCCTCACCGGTCATCTTGGGTTGCACAAAGTTTTTGATCGTCACTCTAGAGAAATTTACCTGGCACCCCTGTGGTCTGCCACAGGGTAGCCACGTTCAGCCAGGGTTGCCAAAGGAAAAGCAGTGGTACTCAAACCAGAACTATTTTATACACACTTCGTCAAAGAGGGAGAGCAAACCCCCAGAAAGATGGCTGATGGCATTAAAGATAAAACATGAAAGACAGATAATTTTTTCAAGGATGTCTTTTTTTTTTTTTTTTCAGTCTGAAGGGATTTTACAGGAAGCATCATATACTTGAAGGAGAAATCTGGCCAGAGGGGTTAAACTTCACTTGGTATTCTGGCCACTCCGGGTATTACTTCATGTCTTGATTTTTAAAACAGTGTGTCTTTACTTAAAATCAATTTTCTAGAAAATTTACTTAGGATCAAACTTCTAGAAATATGATTGTTTTAAGATAGGTGTATCTCTTGTTTAAATGTAATAACAGAATAAAAAGATGTACAGATTGGATCTTCCTTGAAAAAGCAATTTCAAATAATGTTTCACGGAGAATAATAATGAATCCAGTGTAGCATCACTTTCTGCTTTAAAAAGAAAAAAGAAAGAGGAAAAAAAGACACTACTAAAAATGACTCTGAAAATGAGGGTACTTTCATATTTACCATTTGGGAAGTGAAAAGAGTTTATGACAGTATTTATGAAATATTCAAGCCTGTCTACAAATTAAAAGTGGAATAATAATGATGATCACATTAGAAACAAAATGCTATTATATTGGTCTTCTATGAGGTGCAAACAACCTATACATTGCTTCTGATCCTACCATCAAATTACAAGGTGTTTGGTCTATTAGGATCAGGCAGTAGAATTTCTCATTTAAAGATGAAGAATACAATGTTCAGAGACATTCTGTGACTTGTCTTAGGTCTCAGACAAAGCAGTAATAAGAGATACCTAAATAGGTCATTCCTGTTAGCCTGCACCAACATCTTCCCTTAAGCCAGGCCAGAGAAACTTTCTAAGAATAATACTTCCGCTTTGTCCCCCATGCCATCTTGCTACACTAATTCTCACATCAATCAATATCTAAGCCTCCACTTTCATGGTAATGAACTAAGTGAGCATACAATCCAGGTGTGCGTGTAGAACTCTGCAGTCCCGACTCTTAAATATTTTTCCACAATTGACCATTAGAGACAGTGACTACTGTAGACATTCTCATTTTCTAGACAATCATCTCTGTAGTTGAAGCAAATATCTATTTCTCTCAGCAGCACCTAAAGCATAGGACAGAGACATGTATTATAGCAACTCTTCCTACACATCCGAGAAGATGTGATACTCTTCTGAAACATCTGGCTCCCCAGCAAATAAATATTTGGTGCTTGATAAAGATTTTCTAATGATGAAAAGAAAAGACACAGTCCTGTTTCTTTTCTTAGAGTCATACAGGGCTGTTGAGAGGGAGATCTCCCTTTCCCAAAGTAAAATAAAAGTAGGCAGTGGATGGAGGATTTATATTTGCTGTGAATCTTATCAGTCTTCTCTCTTTCCCTCTCCAAAAAAAAAATAAATAAGTAAAATTAAGCCCATTAGGCTTGAATAAACTCTTAAATTTGCAAGACATGAATCACCACATTTTCATTCGCATCAGAACAACTAAATATAGTTGTTTTTAATTTCTTATAAGACATAGTTCAGGACAGCCATTTTTCTGAATCTATAGTTTTTAATATAAATCTTTTTCTCTCCATTCACAGGTACTTATTTATCACTCTGAGACATTCTCACTGAATTTTTTTCTTTAAAGTTTTTGTTTGTTTGTTTGTTTTAATTGTGTTGTTTTTGTAGCCTGTGTCATTCCTTTGAAAGTTCAAAATCCACATTTGGCAAAGAGGTTCCCAAATCACCTCCATGCAAAAGGGATGTGTTTACGACAGCATAATACCCACAGCAGGATGGGAATACTTAGGGAAAGCAGAAGATGTATAAGGGAGGAAAGAGGAGGTACAGAGCAAACATTTATAGGAACTACTTATGAAACCTTGAGGTAGTGTCTTTAGAGCAATCCCACCTTGGGATTGATGTTCCTGAGCCCATTTCCTAAGAAGTGTCACTGTGAGCATCCAGAGAAGCTGGTTTGGGTGGATCTCATGGGGGTAGCAGGGAGATGCTAAGTTTCCCAAGTGGCACTCATAAAGAACCCGCCTGCCAATGCATGACTCACAGGAGAGGCGGGTTGGATCCCTGGGTGGGGAGAATTCCCTGGAGAAGGAAATGGCAACCTGCTCCAGTATTCTTGCCTGGAGAATCCTATGGATGGAGGAGCCTGGCAGGCTACAGTCCATAGGGTCACAAGGTATCGGATAGGACTCAGTGACTGAGCATGCGGGCACAGGGGGCAGGTACAGAGGTCTGCTAGCCCTCACATTGTGTGGGGGGCACACAGTGGTCAGGTGTCCCTGCTGCCTCACCCCCTCAACACAGCTTACTGGGTGAGGATGTTCTTTTGATGAGGAAACATGGCTGTAAGACCAGTAGGCTCAGCTTTACAGAGGAACTGGCACAAAAGACAAGAAAGAAATACAAATGAAAAACTTGATAGATTTGGCCACACACAAATATAAAATGCCTGCATGTTAAAATACAGAAAAGGGGCATTTCAGCGGGAAAACAGAGTAAGAAATATAACCTGACAACACTCTAGACACAAGACAACCAATAAGCCTATGACACATATTGAACTTCACTTGTAATCAAACAGAAAAGGATGCAAAAAAAAAAAAAAAATACTCCCACTGGAAAAGATCAAAAGAAAAAAAGTGTTAGCAATGAGTAGGAAGCAGGCACTTTCCTATGCTGTTATTAACAATGGAGGAATACGTGATAAATACATTTGAAGGAAATGCATTATGAATGGCTATCTTATCTATTTACCTTAAAATTAAAATGTCTATAATTTTGATACATTAATATAATTTACTGGAATTTGTCACAGAGACCTTTTAAAACGTGTTAAAAATTCATACACAAAGGAATTTCATTATAATACTTATTTTCTAATATTAAAAATGGAAATGGAGACAACATAAATGTTGAGTTCATATACATAAAATGTAATGGCAAATTATGATATGGCACATAAATGTAGTCAAAATCATAATTTTAAAGATTTGTAAGGATATGGGGGAATAATTGTGATCAGTTCAGTTCAGTTCAGTTCATTCGCTCAGTCATGTCCGACTCTTTGCGACCCCATGAATCGAAGCATGCCAGGCCTCCCTGTCCATCACCAACTCCCGGAGTTCACTCAAACTCACGTCCATAAGTCAGTGATGTCATCCAGCCATCTCATCCTTTGTTGTCCCCTTTTCCTCCTGCCCCCAATCCCTCCCAGCATCAGAGTCTTTTCCAATGAGTCAACTCTTCGCATGAGGTGGCCAAAGTACTGGAGTTTTAGCTTCAGCATCATTCCTTCCAAAGAACACCCAGGGCTGATCTCCTTCAGAATGGACTGGTGGGATCTCCTTGCAGTCCAAGGGACTCTCAAGAGTCTTCTCCAACACCACAGTTCAAAAGCATCAATTCTTTGGTGCTCAGCTTTCTTCACAGTCCAACTCTCGCATCCATACATGACCACAGGAAAGACCATAGCCTTGACTAAACGGACTTTTGTTGGAAAGTAATGTCTCTGCTTTTGAATATGCTATCTAGGTTGGTCATAACTTTCCTTCCAAGGACTAAGCGTCTTTTAATTTCATGGCTGCAGTCACCATCCGCAGTGATTTTGGAGCCCAGAAAGATAAAGTCTGACACTGTTTCCACTGTTTCTCCATCTATTTCCCATGAAGATGGGACCAGATGCCATGATCTTAGTTTTCTGAGTGTTGAGCTTTAAGCCAATTTTTTCATTCTCCTCTTTCACTTTCATCAAGAGGCTTTTTAGTTCCTCTTCATTTTCTGCCATAAGGGTGGTATCATCTGCATATCTGAAGTTATTGATATTTCTCCCAGCAATCTTGATTCCAGCTTGTGCTTCTTCCAGCCCAGCGTTTCTCATGATGTAGTCTGCATAGAAGTTAAATAAGCAGGGTGACAATATACTGGCTTGATGTACTTCTTTTCCTATTTGGAACCAGTCTGCTTTCCATTTTTAGTTCTGTTGCTTCCTGATCTGCATATAAGTTTCTCAAGAGGCAGGTCAGGTGGTCTGGTATTCCCATCTCTTGAAGAATTTTCCACAGTTTATTGTGATCCACACAGTCAAAGGGTTTGGCATAGTCAGTAAAGCAGAAATAGATGTTTTTCTGGAGCTCTCTTGCTTTTTCCATGATTCAACAGATGTTGGCAATTTGGTCTCTGGTTCCTCTGCCTTTTCTAAATCCAGCTTGAACATCTGGAAGTTCATGGTTCACGTATTGCTGAAGCCTGGCTTGGAGAATTTTGAGCATTACTTTACTAGCATGTGAGATGAGTGCAATTGTGCGGCAGTTTGAGCGTTCTTTGGCATTGCCTTTCTTAGGGATTGGAATGAAAACTGACCTTTTCCAGTCCTGTGGCCACTGCTGAGTTTTCCAAATGTGCTGGCATATTGAGTGCAGCATTTTCACAGCATCATCTTTCAGGGTTTGAAATAGCTCAACTAGAATTCCATCACCTCCACTAGCTTTGTTCGTAGTGATGCTTTCTAAGCCCCACTTGACTTCACATTCCAGGATGTCTGGCTCTAGGTGAGTGATCATACCATCGTGATTATCTTGGTCTTGAGGATCTTTTTTGTACAGTTCTTCTGTGTATTCTTGCTACCTCTTCTTAATATCTTCTGCTTCTGTTAGGTACATGCCATTTCTGTCCTTTACCGAGCCCATCTTTGCATGAAATGTTCCCTTGGTATCTCTAATTTTACTAAGAAAACATTTGTGGCTCAGATGGTAAAGAAACTACGTGCAATGCAGGAGACCTGGGATCAGTCCCTGGGTTGGGAAGATCCCCTGGAGAAGGAAACAGCTACCCACTCCACTATTCTGGCCTGGAGATTTCTATGGACTATATAGTCCATGGGGTCACAAAGAGCTGGACATTACTGAGTGACTTTCACTTTCACTAAGTAATAATAGTTCGCAAGACAATATGTAATTTATAAGCTCAGTTATGAAATTATTAAGATATGAAAATCATAAATATCTGGATATTGAAATTATGATCTAGTTTTTCCTTAATTAAAAAAAAATCACATTCATATAGGTCAGTATTTCTAATGTAGAGAAAGATATGTAATTCAGTATAGAATTCTCCTAAACCAAATCTTCCTAACTTTCAGAGTTAGTTCTGGGAGATACATCTATAATACTAGATACTAGGCTAACATTCCCATTTGTCTCTCTGATTGATAAAGATTTTGCTAATTTATACCACTCCCCAACCCCCCAACACACCAACTCATTTCTTTCCTACCAGTGTCATATCATGCAGTTTAATTTTTCAGTTGGATAAAATATTAAAGTAAATAAAGCATTTAAGCCACATCTCAAATATATATATACATTATCTCCTGACTTCTCATTTTGTTGGATGACTATGAATGTCGTATTCTTTCATTTCCCCCTCTCCCCCTCTTCTGCCATTCTACTTCTGACATTTATAATATGCTTACATCTGTAAGACAACAGCTGTTCTGTAACACATTAATTTTTGTAATTTGTGTGGAGATTGATCTTATATTTGAAAACAGTTGGAGAGTATTGATTATATCATATTTTCCACTTCAAAGCCATGTGGTATGATTCTTCTTGGACTAAAAACATCATGATCACTTGTCAAAATGGAATATTTCTAGGCTCAAGTCATTTTTCTTACAGCAAGGTAGCCATGAGAATGAGTCTTGTAAACATTCAACACAGGGAGCATAGTAATCAGGGACCCCCTGATTACCGTCCTCTGAAACCAGCTCTGGCTTAGTAAGTGCACTGAGGTCAGGTTTCCAGGGGTTGGTCCTAACCAGTGACAGCTTGGAAGGGTCTTTATGCAGGCGCAGTTCTGAGCCAAGTGGGACAGGCTGCACATGGCACAGGAAGTCCCTGAAAGCCTCACTGTACCCCCTGTAGACTGTTCAGCATTCTAGGACGCTGCCTCTCTTCTTCCTTCCCTCTCTTCTTCAGGCAAACTCAAGCTTGCATGTCCTCCCTCCCAAGGCTCTTCCAATCTTCCAGCTTCTCCTCATTTCTCAGCACCCTCACTCACCCAACTAACATCATTGCAGGTTGAATCCTATCTTGGATTCTCCCTGATTGACTGAACATAGATGCCATTAATTTCCCAAAATAATGCAATATTTTCTGGTACACATACACAATGGAATATTACTCAGCTATTAAAAAGAATGCATTTGAATCAGTTCTAATGAGGTGGATGAAACTGAAGCCTATTATACAGAGTAAAGTAAGTCAGAAAGAAAAACACCAGTACAGTTTATTAATGCATATGTATGGAATTTAGAAAGTTGGTAATGATGACCCTATATGTGAGACAGCAAAAGAGACACAGATATAAAGAACAGACTTTTGGACTCTGTGGGAGAAGGCGAGGGTGGGATGATTTGAGAGAATAACATTGAAACGTGTATTACCATATGTAAAATAGATCGCCAGTTCAGGTTCGATGCATGAGAAATGGCACTCAAGGCCGGTGCATTGGGATGATCCTGAGGAATGGGATGGTGAGGGAGGTAGGATGGAGGTTCAGGATGGGGGACACATGTACACACATGGCTGATTCATGTCAATGTATGGCAAAAACCACTACAATATTGTAAAATAATTAGCCTCCAATTAAAATAAATTAATTGATTTCAAAAAATGCAATATTTTAACTTGCTTTATACTTTAACCCTCAATTTTGTACATTTTATTAGCAATATTATATTAATTATATCATCCATTATTTAGATATTATCTGCCATGCTCCCCTGTCCATCGAATTCTCCAGGCAAGCATACTCGAGTGGGTAGCCATTCTCTTCTCCAGGGTATCTTCCCCACCCAGGGACCAAAGCTGGGTCTCCTGCATTGCAGGCAGATTCTTTACTGTCTGAGCCATCAGGGAAACCTAAATATTATTCTAATTATGTTAATAATTAGTTAGCTATTTCCTTTTAACCTATGTTTTTATTACATAATCAGGTTTTATTTTCAAATTTCCAATGATACTGTCAATTCTGATGCACACCATTTTCTCCATGCCCATGACCTTCCTCTCAGAAAACTTAGTCTTCCTGCTTTAATAATAGAAAAAAAGTATTTTCTTTGACTGATTTCCAAGTTTGAAATCAGGGTTTCCTTTGTGGCTCAGACAGTAAAGAGTCTGCCTGCAATATGGGAGACCTGGGTTCAATTCCTGGGTGAGGAAGATCCCCTGGAGAAGGAAATAGCAACCCACTCCAGTGTTCTTGCCTGGGAATTCCCATGAACAGAGTAGCCTGGCCAGCAACAGTCCATGGGGCCAACGAGTCAGACACGACTGAGTAACTAACACATAAGTTTGAAATCACTACTGATTGCATCTTAAGATCTTTTCTTGACTTTTCCTTATTGCTTCCAAAGCATGTATTCAACTAATTTTCTAAGAAAGGATGAGTCAGAAATAAATTACTAAGCTTTTGGAATTTCATAATGGCTTTGTTCTGATTTAGATATTATCGTTCCATTAAAGTTTTCAATTCTAGTTAGAAAATGCTTTTCCTTCAGAATTTGGAAGGCCTGATTTCAATGCCTTTTAAAATACAATACTGCTGATAAACATTCAGACACCTGTTCATTTTCCTTACATTATTGATAATTTTCTTCTCCTCTCTGAATTTCCTTTTAACTTTTCCTATGTTATTCACATACTGAATTTCACAACAGTTTGTATGTGTCTGGTCGCTCAGTCGTATCAGACTCTTTGAGACTCTATCTATGGACTGTAGCCTGCCAGGTTCCTCTGTTCATGGAATTCTCTAGGCAAGAATAATGGAATGGGTTGCCATGCCCTCCTCCAGGGGATCTTCCTCACCCAGGGATCACACCCTGGTCTCCTGCATTGCACATGTGTGAACATTTGTGAAATGGGGTTAGAGTTAAAGTTAGAGGCAGATTCTTTACCGTCTGAGCCACTGGGGAATCCCTTTAGCTTTTAGTAATTCTTATCTTTCATAATTGCCTATTTGCCAAATTTCCAGAAATTTTCCATTTATTTGTTGCTCATTTTGCAAATACCTTTAGTTTGAGATTCAATCATCTCGGTTTATCCTCTGGGTTTTATTCCACCTTTGTTCTCAGTGTAGTTGTTATTAGTCAATCAAGAAAGTACACTTTTTATTTATTTCACAGCCTATCTGATATTTCTGAAGAATCTCATATCACTGTTGAAGAAAAAGATATTTAGACAACAATATCACAGTTTTTTCCCTCTTGAAATAGTATATTCTTAATTCAACTCTGCACCATTGCTGGTTTAAATTGTTCTTTTTATGTTAATTAGCCTTAGATTGTATTCTTATTTCTCTTCCCCCAATGGCAAATGTGTATATTTGGGGTCTCACTGTGTCCTTGTCCTGATTGAGCCTCTTTAGTTCACACATGTGCTCTATGTTGTATTCAGTGAGGAAATGGTCTGGTATGAATACTGGACAAATAACCACTGACTCTGAGCAGGTCTTGTTTGGCATTTGTGGGACATGCCAACATCAATGGCTAGGATCTGTAGTTCTATCCATTTGCCTTTCATTTAAAGTCCTCACACTCATAGGCGTCTTTTTTCCAATCCTAAGCCTCTAACCTTTCACTCATGTTCAGCACCTTCTTTTTATATTTTGAATTGATTAGTTATTTCTCACTGCACATAGGTTGGGGGTAGGGTAGAGAATTCTCTCTTTATCTTAACTAATTGCTTCTTCCAAACGTTTTTATTCCTAATCTGGGTAATTCCTTAAAAACCGTGATGGACAGGGCACTGATGTGAAAGCCAAGGCTCTTCAGTGATTCCATGATTTCCCTTGTGCTGGTTCAAGGGCAACAGGACACTTGCTGTGTGTGGTCAGGTTCCATAAGCACATGTGGCTGCCTTTAAACCTTGCACTTTGCTAAGATTAAGTTCTAATGATCAAAGTGACAACTAAATAGGAAGAACTCATCATATTACCCCATCCTCCCCCTTAGTCTGATAACCTTTGAGATCAGAAGTGAGCAACCTATTCTTTTATTTCTTTCTCCTTAAGTCTGGTCTTATAACTCAGCCCAGAAGCAGGTAAAAAGTCATGAGAGAGGTGGGTCCTACAATAGAAAAGCACAAATCAGGAGGCATTTCATAAATAATTACCATTGGTCTTTCAGGCAGCCCCCAAGGAACTTGTCTATCTTCCCTTCCTCCTGAATTTTGACTTACTGAGAAATAAGACAGAGGAACCAGAGAGAAAATGACATCTTAATCACTGATAATGCTGTTAGGTCAATGTGGCTTTAAGAATATGGCCTCTAGGCTCTCAAATGCTTCCCCTCAGGGTTAAACAAACTGACGTGTCCAATATTGAACAAAGATGACCTTCCTGACTGGTGGAGCTTATCCTCTGAAGGAGTGGAGAAAGAAGGCTTCTTGCAGGTTAGGTGGCACCACCAGAAAATTTTAAGTGTTCTCCACTGTTTAAACAAATGCCTGTTTCCTCTGCCCTTGGAGAAAGGCAAGAGGGGGTGGAGCACGAGGGAGCCAGACGTTTTCTTCTCATACCTTTATTGCTGGAGTTCTGAAGAAGGAATTTGCTCCTCTCACGGAAATATGAGGAATGGGAAGTAAATATTCCCCCATAAATTCCTCAGATTCTTTTTCTTGTTAGGCTAACCAATTCTATGATCAGGCTTGATTGTACCTGCTCACTTTTGTACACGGCAAGGGTGACAGATCAGACTACCCCCATTCCCAACTTCACCAGACTACTTGCCTGATGCCAACCCAGCTTCCATGTTACTCCTCCTGAACACACCGGAAGGAAGCTAGTTTGTGCCCCAGAGGTTTTGGAATGGGTTCAGTTCAGTTCAGTCACTCAGTCCTGTCTGACTCTTTGTAACCCCATGAATTGCAGCACGCCAGGCCTCCCTGTCCATCACCAACACCCAGAGTTCACCCAAACTCATGTCCATCGAGTCAGTGATGCCATCCAGCCATCTCATCCTCTGTCGTCCCCTTCTTCTCATGCTTCATGACCAAGATAATCACGATGGTGTGATCACTCACCTAAAGCCAGACATCCTGGAATGTGAAGTCAAGTGGGCCTTAGAAAGCATTACTACGAACAAAGCTAGTGGAGGTGATGGAATTCCAGCTGAGCTATTTCAAATCCTGGAAGATGATACTGTGAAAGTGCTGCACTCAATATGCCAGCAAATTTGGAAAACTCAGCAGTGGCCACAGGACTGGAAAAGGTCAGTTTTCATTCCAATCCCAAAGAAAGGCAATGCCAAAGAATGTTCAAACTACTGCACAATTGCACTCATCTCACATGCTAGTAAAGTAATGCTCAAAATCTCCAAGCCAGGCTTCAGCAATACGTGAACCGTGAACTTCCAGATGTTCAAACTGGATTTAGAAAAGGCAGAGGTAGCAGAGATCAAATTGCCAACATCCACTGGATCATCAAAAAAACAAGAGAGTTCCAGAAAAACATCTATTTCTGCTTTATTGACTATGCCAAAGTCTTTGACTATGTGGATCACAATAAACTGTGGAAAATTCTTCAAGAGATGGGAATACCAGACCACCTGACCTGCCTCTTGAGAAACCTGTATACAGGTCAAGAAGTAACAGAACTGGACATGGAACAACAGACTGGTTCCAAATAGGGAAAGGAGTACGTCAAGGCTGTATATTGTCACCCTGCTTATTTAACTTCTATGTAGAGTACATCATGAGAAAAGGTGGGCTGGAAGGGGCACAAGCTGGAATCAAGATTGCTGGGAGAAATATCAATAACCTCAGATATGCAGATGACACCACCCTTATGGCAGAAAGTGAAGAGGAACTAAAGAGCCTCTTGATGAAAGTGAATGAGGAGAGTAAAAAAGTTGGCTTAAAGCTCAACATTCAGAAAATGAAGATCGTAGCATCTGGTCCCATCACTTCATGGCAAATAGATGGGAACACAGTGGAACACAGTGGAAACAGTATCAGACTTTATTTTGGGGGGCTCCAAAATCACTGCAGATGGTGACTGCAGCCATGAAATTAAAAGACGCTTGGTCCTTGGAAGGAAAGTTATGACCAACCTAGATAGCATTTTGAAAAGAAGAGACATTACTCATTACTTTGGCAACAAAGGTCCGTCTAGTTAAGGGTATGGTTTTTCCAGTGGTCATGTATGGATGTGAGAGTTGGACTGTGAAGAAAGCTGAGCACTGAAGAATTGATGCTTTTGTACTGTGGTGTTGGAGAAGACTCTTGAGAGTCCCTGGACTGCAAGGATATCCAACCAGTCCATTCTAAAGGAGATCAGTCCTGGGTGTTCTTTAGAAGGGCTGATGCTAAAGCTGAAACTCCAATACTTTGGCCACCCATGAGAAGAGTTGGAGTGGGTTAAAGGCTTGCTATTTCTGACCTGAAGCATCAGCATCACCTGGGGCCTTGTTAGAAATGCACAAGTTGTTAGAAGTGCAGAATTTCAGACCAGCTCAGAACTACTTATCCTATAGTTTAAGAGGATCCCTAGGTAATTCTTATGTACATTAAATTTGGAGAAGCATTGGTTTAGAACAAGTGATTAATTAAAGTACCTCAAAGGCTTTTTGCTTAAACCCTAAGCTGAATATTTCCTCCCAATCGATTTTGCACCACAAATTAGCCATGACCATGATCTTCAATGTATCCCACTAGAGATTATGAGATAGAATTAAATTGTAGTAGATGAAATATAGATGAGAGTAAATGAGAGCTGGTGGAATATCCTAATAGTAGTCAGTCACACATTCTCTGTCTCTGAATTTAAGCTCTCCCCCATATGGAGTTCAAAAATTATTGCAACCTCAAAATTGAATCCCCTTACCCAAATACTTGGACTGCAAGGAGATCCAACCAGACCATTCTGAAGGAGATCAGCCCTGGGATTTCTTTGGAAGGAATGATGCTAAAGCTGAAACTCCAGTACTTTGGCCACCTCATGCAAAGAATTGTCTCACTGGAAAAGACTCTGATGCTGGGAGGGATTGGGGGCAGGAGGAGAAGGGGACGACAGAGGATGAGATGGCTGGATGGCATCACTGACTCGATGGACGGGAGTCTGGGTGAACTTCAGGAGTTGGTGATGGACACGGAGGCCTGGCGTGCTGCGATTCATGGGGTCACAAAGAGTCGGACACGACTGAGCGAATGAACTGAACTGAACCCAAATATGAGGGCTCCCTGGTGGCCCTAGTGGTTAAGAGCCCTCCTGCAAATGCAGGAGACATAAGAGAAGTGGGTTCGATCCTTATGGTCATGAAGATCCCTTGGAGGAGGGCATGGCAACCCTCTCCAGTATTTTTGCCTGAAGAATCCCATGGAGAGAGGAGTCTGGCAGGCTCCATTCCATGGACTCATACAGAGTTGGACACAACTGAAGTGACTTAGCACGCATGCACTCACCCAAATATGCATATAAAACTTGAAGAGATACAAAGTCCATATCACTTGTTAAAGTAAATAATGAATTCTAAAAATGAAAACTCTTTGACCCTGTGAGCTAGAGTTTCTTTCTGAGATACTTGGGCAGAGAACCCACTCTGAAGGCCGTGCAGTGGATGTCTCTTTGGTAACTGGCGCCAGAACTGTCATCCACTTATTCCCACTGTCTCCTCACTCAGAATGTGGCATTTGAGGCATATGTGCCTTTTAGCAATGTGTGGAAATTTGCACTGATGATGGCCCAGTTCCCAGATCTTGAGATCTCTTTCTTTCCTGTGTTATTTGGCTTAGTACAGAAAAAGGAAAAAAGCCTTGTGACCAGTATCTCTACCTAACACCTCAAGGTTCTGGACGTCTTTCTTTCTTCATCTCTTGAATATTTCCAGCCTAGAGTAGCATTTATTTCTACCTTCAGTTTCTCTGGTAAGCTATGCCTCTACTTATTTTTTTGCCCCTTTCACCCTATACATCAAGGAGGGCTGGCTTCCCTGAGTTGTTAGCAGTTTAACCTGACTTTGCTTCCATTTTTCTGTACCACATACAGAGCAAGCCATTTTGCTGGATAAAAAGACTTTACTCTTTCTCTGGTGGTGTTAGACTTCTGCATTACCTATTAAATTCACTAGTTTTGCTTTGTGAGATCCTTTGGTAAGATTGTAGAAGGAAATGGCAACCCACTCCAGTACTCTTGCCTGGAGAATTCAATGGGCTGAGGAGCATGGTAGGCTGCAGTCTATGCGGTTGCAAAGAGTAGGACACGACTGAGAGACTTCACTTTCACTTTTCTTGGTAAGATAGAGCAAATGAGCAAATTCTGGGTCTGTCAGACATCATAGAATATTCAAAGAAATATTGTATATCATCACTGATACTGCTAAGTTACTTCAGTTGTGTCCGACTCTGTGCGACCCCAAAGACGGCAGCCACCAGGCTGCCCATCCCTGGGATTCTCCAGGCAAGAACACTGGAGTGGGTTGCCATTTCCTTCTCCAGTGCATGAAAGTGAAAAATGAAAGTGAAGTCGCTCAGTCGTGTCCGACTCCTAGCGACTCCACGGACTGCCGCCTACCAGGCTCCTCCATCCATGGGATTTTCCAGGCAAGAGTACTGGAGTGGGGTGCCATGTCCCTTGTCTATTTCCCCAAGGAGACATTTTCCCATCAGACTAAGGATGAATGAATATTATTGTTATTACCCAGTCTGGCTCTATTTCAAGGAGTCTTCTCTCTTTTTTGTCTCTTTCTTCAGAGCACAAGTAATGTTTCCTTACCTAAATTACCTGGGTCACTTTGAAACTCAGTAAGTATTTGATTATATACACTATATTACTAGTTTTCCCCTCTCAAAGTTGTCTATGTCTTCTCCAATCACTTACTATTTCTAAGTATTCCTCTTACTACTTAGGCCTTATCTTATAATTATGATTCATATTATTTTTTATACTTCTATTTTTAAACTTTTAATATTGAGGTATAAATGATGTACAACATTATTTAAGATCCAGGTATACAACATACTGCTAAGTCACTTTAGTCATGTCGGACTCTGTGCGATCCCATAGACGGCAGCCCACCAGGCTGCCCATCCCTGGGATTCTCCAGGCAAGAACACTGGAGTGGGTTGCCATTTCCTTCTCCAATGCATGAAAGTGAAAAGTGAAAGTGAAGTCGCTCAGTCGTGTCTGACTCTTAGCGACCCCATGGACTGCAGCCTACTAGGCTCCTCCATCCATGGGATTTTCCAGGCAAGGGGTGCCATTGCCTTCTCCAAGGTATACAACATAGTGGTTCACAATTTTTTAAAAAGTTATACTCCATTTATAGTCATTATAAGTATTGACTGTATTCCCTGTATTGGACAATATACCCTTGTAGCTTATTTTATAGCTAATAATTTGTACCTCTTACTCCCCAATGTTGTCCCTCCCTTCTTTCCCTTCCCCTCTGATAACCACTAATTTGTCCTCTGTCTCTGTGAGTCTGCACCTTTTTTTGCTATATTTGCTGGTTTGTTTTATTTTCTTTTTTGAGTTCACTTATCATACAGTATTTGTCTTTCTCTGTCTGGATTAGTTTCCTTAGCAAGATACCCACAAGTCCATCCATGTTGGCCTAAATGCTAAAATTCCATTCTTTTATGTCTGAGTAGTATTTCATTATATATATATATATATATATATATATATATATATATATACACCACATATTTATCAATTCTTCTATTGTCACTTAGGTTGCTTCCATACCTTGGCAATTTTAACAATATTGGGGTGCAAGTGTCTTTTTTAATTAGTGTTTTCATTTTTTTAATATATATACCCAGGAGTGGAATTTATGAATCATATGATAGTTTTATTTTTAGTTTTTTGAGAAACCTCCATATTGTTTTCCATGGCGACTGCACCAAATTACATCCTCACCAACAGTGTAAAGGTTTCTCTATTCCCCACGTCCTTGCCAGGGTTCTTTTTGGTAATAGTCGTTCTGAAAGATGTGAGGTAGTTCATCATGTTTTATGGATTCCTTATTTAGTTAAATACTTAAGAGGATATCTCTCAACACCTTTTGGATTCCTTCTGAGAGGAATTTCCTAATCAATGAGATTTTGCCTCTTTCCTGCTGTTATTTATTTATTTGGGGGTGTACCAGCCACTCTTACTAATCTAGGAGAAACCAAACAGGGATGCCTTCCTTAATTCCTTCCTTCAGTTCAGTTCAGTTCAGTCGCTCAGTTGTGTCCAACTCTTTGCGACCTCAGGAACAGCAGCACTCCAGGCCTCCTTGTCCATCACCAACTCCCAGAGTTTACTCTAACTCATCTCCATTGAGTCAGTGATGCCATCCAACTATCTCATCCTCTGTCATCCCCTTCTCCTCCTGCCTCTTTCCCAACATCAGCATCTTTTCAAATGTGTCAGCTCTTCGAATCAGGTGGCCAAAGTATTGAAGCTTCAGCTTCAACATCAGTCCTTCCAATGAACACCCAGGACTGATCTCCTTTAGGATGGACTGGTTGGATCTCCTTGTAGTCCAAGGAACTCTAAAGAGTCTTCTCCAACACCACAGTTCAAAAGCATCAATTTTTTGATGCTCAGCTTTCTTTACAGTCCAACTCACATCCATACACGACTCCTGGAAAAACCATAGCCTTGACTAGACCTGTGTTTGTTGGCAAAGTAATGTCTCTGCTTTTGAATATGCTGTATAGGTTGGTCATAACTTTCCTTTCAAGGAGTAAGCATCTTTTAATTTCACGGCTGTAATCACCCTCTGCAGTGATTTTGGAGACCCCCAAAACAAAGTCAGTCACTGTTTCTACTATTTCCCCATCTATTTGCCATGAAATGATAGGGCTGGATTCCATGATCTTAGTTTTCTTTTTTTTTAATTTAATTTTTATTTTTTAATGATATTATACATGTTTTAATGCCATTCTCCCAAATCATCCCCCCTCCCTCTCCCACAGAGTCCAAAAGACTGTTCTATACATCTGTGTCTCTTTTGCTGTTTCACATACAGGGTTTTCGTTACCATCTTTCTAAATTCCATATATATGCGTTAGTATACTGTATTGGTGTTTTTCTTTCTGGCTTACTTCACTCTGTATAATAGGCTCCAGCATTGCAAAGAAAAGAAGAAACTACTTAGGAATATATCTACCTAAAGAAACTAAAGACCTATATATAGAAAACTATAAAACACTGGTGAAATAAATCAAAGAGGACACTAATAGATAGAGAAATATACCATGTTCATGGATCGGAAGAATCAATATAGTGAAAATGAGTATACTACCCAAAGCAATCTATAGATTCAGTACAATCCCTATCAAGATACCAACGGTATTTTTCACAGAGCTAGAACAAATAATTTCACAATTTGTATGGAAATACAAAAAAAACCTCGAATAGCCAGAGCAATCTTGAGAAAGAAGAATGAAATTGGAGGAATCAACCTGCCTGACTTCAGGCTCTACTACAAAGCCACAGTTATCAAGACAGTATGGTACTGGCACAAAGATAGAAATATAGATCAATGGAACAAAATAGGAAGCCCAGAGATAAACCCACGCACCTATGGACACCTTATCTTTGACAAAGGAGGCAAGAATATACAATGGAGAAAAGACAATCTCTTTATCAAGTGGTGCTGGGAAAACTGGTCAACCACTTGTAAAAGAATGAAAGTAGAGCACTTTCTAACACCATACACAAAAATAAACTCAAAATGGATTAAAGATCTAAACATAAGACCAGAAACTATAAAACGCCTAGAGGAAAACATAGGCAAAACACTCTCTGACATACATCACAGCAGGATCCTCTATGACCCACCTCCCAGAATATTGGAAATAAAAGCAAAAATAAACACATGGGATCTAATTAAAATTAAAAGCTTCTACACAACAAAAGAAACTATAAGCAAGGTGAAAAGACAGCCTTCAGAATGGGAGAAAATAATAGCAAATGAAGCAACTGACAAACAACTAATCTCAAAAATATACAAGCAACCCCTACACCTCAATATCAGAAAAATAAATGACCCAATCAAAAAATGGGCCAAAGAACTAAATAGACATTTCTCCAAAAAAGACATACAGATGGCTAACAAACACATGAAAAAATGCTCAACATCACTCATTATCAGAGAAATGCAAATCAAAACCACAAAGAGGTACCATTTCATGCCAGTCAGAATGGCTGCAATTCAAAAGTCTATAAGCAATAAATGCCAGAGAGGGTGTGGAGAAATGGGAACCCTCTTACACTGTTGGTGGGAATGCAAACTAATACAGCCACTATGGAGAACAGTGTGGAGATTCCTTAAAAAAAATTGGAAATAGAACTGCCATACGACCTAGCAATCCCACTGCTGGGCATACACACCGAGGAAACCAGAATTGAAAGAGACACGTGTACCCCAATGTTCATCATAGCACTGTTTATAATAGCCAGGACATGGAAGCAACCTAGATGTCCATCAGCAGATGAATGGATAAGAAAGCAGTGGTACATATACACAATGGAGTATTACTCAGCCATTAAAAAGAATACATTTTAATCAAATCTTAATTTTCTGAGTGTTGAGCTTTAAGCAACTTTTTCACTCTCCTCTTTCACTTTCATCAAGAGGCTTTTTAGTTCCTCTTCACTTTCTGCCAAAAGGGTGGTATCATCTGCATATCTGAGGTTATTGATATTTCTTCAAGCAATCGTGATTTCAGGTTGTGCTTCCTTCAGCCCAGCGCTTATCATGCTGTACTCTGCATATAATTTAAATAAGCAGGGTGACAATATACAGCCTTGACGTACTCCTTTTCCTATTTGGAACCAGTCTGTTGTTCTGTTTCCAGTTCTAACTGTTGCTTCCTGATCTGCATACAGGTTTCTCAAAAGGCAGGTCAGGTGGTCTGGTATTCCCATCTTTTGAAGAATTTTCCACAGTTTATTGTGATACACAATAAAGGCATTGGCACAGTCAATAAAGCAGAAATAGATGTTTTTCTGGAACTCTCTTGCTTTTTTGATGATCCAGCGGATGTTGGCAATTTGATCTCTGGTTCCTCTGCCTTTTCTAAATCCAGCTTGGACATCTCAAAGTTCACGGTTCACGTATTGCTGAAGCCTGGCTTGGAGAATTTTGAGCATTATTTTACTAACGTGTGAGATGAGTGGAATTGTGCAGTAGTTTAAGCATTCCTTGGCATTGCCTTTCTTTGGGATAGAAATGAAAGCTGACCTTTTCCAGTCCTGTGGCTACTGTTGAGTTTTCCAAATTTACTGACATATTGAGTGCAGCACTTTCACAACATCATCTTTTAGGATTTGAAAGAGCTCAACTGGAATTTCACCACCTCCACTAGGTTTGTTCATAGTGATGCTTCCTAAGGCCTACTTGACTTCACATTCTGGGATATCTGGCTTTAGGTGAGTGATCACACCATCGTGATTAACTGGGTCTGAATATCTTTTTTGTACAGTTCTTCTGTGTCTTCTTGCCACCTCTTCTTAATTGCTTCTGTCAGGTTCATACCAATTATATCCTTTATTGAGCCCATCTTTGCATGAAATGTTCCCTTGGTATATCTAATTTTCTTAAAGTGATCTCTAGTCTTTTCCATTCTATTGTTTCCCTCTATTTCTTTGCATTGATGGCTAAGAAAGGCTTTCTTATCTCTCCTTGCTATTTTTTGGAACTCTTCATTCAAATGGGTATATCTTTCCTTTTTCCTTTGCTTTTCACTTCTCTTCTTTTCACAGGTATTTGTAAGGCCTCCTCAGACAGCTATTTTGCATTTTTTTTTTCTTGGGGATGGTCTTGATCACTGTCTCCTGTACAATGTCACAAACCTCTGTCCATAGTTCATCAGGCATTCTGTCTATCAGATCTACTCCCTTAAACCTATATCTCCCTTCCACTGTATAATCATAATGGATTTGATTTAGGTCATACATGAATGGTTTAGTGATTTTCCCCACTTTCTTCAATTTAAGGCTGAATTTGGAAATAAGGAGTTTGAAATCTGAGCCACAGTCCACTCCCAGTCTTGTTTTTGCTGACTGTATAGAGCTTCTCCATCTTTGGCTGCAAAGTATATAATCTGTCTGATTTCGGTGTTGGCCTTCTGATAATGTTCAAGTGTAGAGTCTTCTCTTGTGTTGTTGGAAGAAGGTGTTTTCTATGACCAGTGCTTTCTCTTGGCAAAACTCTATTAGCCTTTGCCCTGCTTCATTCTGTACTCCAAGGACAAATTTGCCTGTTACTCCAGGTGTTTCTTGAATTCCTACTTTTGCATTCCAGTCCTCTATAACGAAAAGGACATCTTTGTTGGGTGTTAGTTCTAAAAGGTCTTGTAGGTCTTCATAGAACCATTCAACTTCACCTTCTTCAGCATTACTGGTTGGGGCATAGACTTGGATTACCATGATATTGAATCATTTGCTTTGGAAATGAACAGAGATCATTCTGTCATTTTTGAGATTGCATCCATGTACTGCATTCAGACACTTTTGTTGACTATGATGGCTACTTCATTTCTCCTAAGGGATTCTTGCCCACAGTAGCAGATAGCAGCAGCTGCGCAGCACAGGAGCGGCAAGAAGCAGAGTGGAGCTACCCCAAATCCAAGGTAAGAGAAACCCAAGTAAGACGATAGGCACTGAGAGAGGGCACAACGGCTGAGCAGAGAGTGGCAGCTGTGGCACAGGAGCAGCTACTGGCAGTTGAGCGGCCAGGAGTGGTGAGCGGCAGAGAAGAGATACCCCATTTCCAGGGTCTGGAGTGGCAGCCATGAAGACATACCCCATGTCCAAGGTAAGGAGCAGTGGCTGGGCTTTGCTGGAGCAGCCATGAAGAGATACCCCATGTCTAAGGTTAGATAAACACAAGTAAGACGGTAGGCTCTGAGAGAGGGCACCAGAGGGCAGACAGACTGAAACCACAATCACAGAAAATTAGCCAATCTGATCACATAGACCACTGCAGCCTACCAGGCTCCTCTGCCCATGGGATTTTCCAGGCAAGAGTACTGGAGTGGGATGCCATTGCCTTCTCCACATGGACTACTGCCTTGTCTTAGTCAATGAAATTAAGCCATGCTGTGTGGGGCCACCCGAGACAGATGGGTCATGGTGGAGAGGTCTGACAGAATGTGGTCCACTGGAGAAGGAAATGGCAAACCACTTCAGTATTCTTGCCTTGAGAACCCCATGAATAGAATGAAAAGGCAAAAAGATAAGACACTGAAAGATGAACTCCTCAGGGCAGTAGGTGCCCAATATGCTACCGGAGATTAGTGGAGAAAAAACTTCATAAAGAATGAAGGGATGGAGCCAAAGCAAAAACAACACCCAGTTGTGGATGTGACTGGTGATAGAAGTAAGGTCCAATGCTGTAAAGAGCAATATTGCATAGGAACTTGGAATGTTAGGTCTATGAATCAAGGCACACTGGAAGTGGTCAAACGAGATGGCAAGAGTGAATGTCAACATTCTAGGAATCAGCGAACTAAAATGGACTGGAATGGGTGAATTTAACTAAGATGACCATTATATCTACTACTGTAGGCAGGGATCTCTTAGAAAAAGTGGCGTAGCCATCATATTCCACAAAAGAGCCTGAAATGCTTTCCTTAAAGTAACTATACCCAGGTATGTCTTCTCTGCTTTCTTATCCATCTGCTTTCACCTCCAAGATTTCATTTTTCTCTTATCAAATGTATATATACCTTCCTTTAAAATGAAAAGATTTCTCATATGGACATTCTCTTCTCCTCAAACTTAATTAGCCTATATTTATTATATTTTCATTCTTCACTACTCCTGATATCAAGACCAAAATACATGTTTAAATCAATCCAGTTGCTCCTGGATTTCCTGAGAAATGAGATTCCTAAAAACAGAATGTTTCAACTCAGGCTTTTTAAATTGCTGTCTTAAGTTTTTGTACTTGCAATGATTTTTATTGACTTTTTTTTTTTTTTTTTACCTTCAATCGAAGCTAATGGCATATGCTTTACAAATTAATGGCTTCTTTTTCTATCATATTTTGTATAAGATATACTTAGCTTACGTGGATGGAACCACTCTGGATTTATGAAATCTAAAACTTTAATCAGAGGTTCCAGAAACAACTCAATATAGGTTCTGTTTGAGGTCCAATAAGGGGTTCCAATTCAAGAGAATGTGTATGTCACTAAAAGTTGGTACTCTTAACCCTTAATACAGTTTAAAACTATATAAAGACTAACTAACTAAGGGACATATGATCTGGTAGTACCAGTTCACATACTGGACACTCTCAGGACTTCTTACCAGAAATTTAGCTGCCTTTGCATTGACAAATTCTAGTCTGAGGTGATGGTTGAGAAGCAAAAGAAAAGCAGGTAAATGAATGCGTGCATCATTGAGCACACTTCAATGATATAAACTCTAATGAATTTTTGCTTGTTTTAAATGAACATAAAGTAGGTCTCAGTGTCTCTTATTGTTCAATAAAATTTATCTGCTTGATAAAATCCATGTCAGTGTAGGTGGGGTCATGTTTAGTCAGGAGGGACCATCTTATGTCTTAGGTCAGATTGGTGTCAGCTGCAGAGAATTCTATTCCTGCTTATTAAGGTCTGAATAGGCCACACTTAATAAATTAAAAGCCCATTAACAACAACACTGAACCTCTGAAAAGCAACAAATCCCCTATGGCTAAGCCACTGTGAAAGACTGAATTCAAATGTCACATAACCTTTACTCTCTAAGGCCTTTTATTAGTACTATAGCAGAAGCATCAATCATATTTGGTTCTCAAATACCAGTTCTTACATATTCTCAAGACTATGGGATGCAGGGCTTTCCATGAGCCAATAAAGAAACATCTACTAAAAAAACATATATCTACTTTTGTCAGATTTGAGATAAGATATAGAACAGAAAAAATGAAAGGTGAAATACTAGGTTAATTATTGGTATCAGTGAGTAGAGAACAGAACTTCAGCTAATTTGGCAAATGCACTTGCTTATTCTTCACCCTGGAATTAGAGGGACTTAGTCACAAAGTCCCGAGTGTCTTTGGATACCTGCATGCCTCCCAAGCAGGTGTCCCATACCCTGCAAGCTTCTCCATGAACAGCAGAGAAGTCCCACGTGCAAAGCAGCTGGGCACAAAAGGAAACCTGGAGGCACTGAGTCAACTACACTCACTTCTTTTCTTAAATGTATTAGTCAGATCTATTTCTCCCACACTTTTCTCTCCTGGGGAGTGGAATTTATAGTCACTCCTTTCTATGAAAGCAAGAGACAATGGGAATAAACATCTCCACTGTGTTATGTAAATACGGATGGAAAATGGTTTCTTCATTCTGTTGATTAGTCTCATCACCTACTTTTTAGCTAGTTGTTTTGAAAACTGCTTGAAAGTAAATATTAATCTTATTTTGGTAGTTAAGTCAGTTTTCAGCAGCTTCTGTTTTAGTTGGTGCTTGTGAGTGAGTTGGTGAGTGACTTTCTGACAAGCCAACTAGATCATGGAGTGCATTTGTGTTATCTGAGCAAGACTGGGAAAGGAAACTTCCTTAACGATGTCAAAGATTTATGGTTTTAGTTTCAACTCCAGTACTCAGCTTTGGGCAAGTGACAATCTTTTGTTCGTTTGTTTCAGTTCATTAAAATAAATGCAAAACTTTAAAAGATTATTGTGAAGATGAAACGAGAAGAATCTGTACATTGCATGGCATAGTGCTTAACATACTATTTAAATAAATTTGTCTCTCTGATTCTTAATCACTACCAGCATCATTAAAACACAAAGTTCCATTTTGCTTACATGCATAAATGTTACCATTTTCATATATGTAATATGCATAAAACATAATTATTGAAACAATTACCTTAACTATCTATTCTCTTTATTTATCTGCACAAGATATTAATGCTATTAATCTCTGGCCTGTCCTTCAATGAGAGTATTGCTCCCTGTATTCCTCTCTAGGCAGTGAAATGATAATGGTTAAAATCTGTGTCATGAGTTTCTTCTGTCACCAACATCACTGCAAAGAGTATATAATAATTCCTTCAACATTTGTCTGAATAGCTGTGGACTCAGGGGTTCCTGACCCCATGACAGAGGTTGGGTCTCTCTGTGTGTCTTTCAGGAGACGATGAGAGCTGTAGTGATGAGAACAGAGCAAGGGAAAAGAGCACAATTCAATAACGTAAAGGGCAAGCAAACTGATTTAAAGGGATAATCAGAGGATGAAACTTCAGTATTTTCTAGTTTTCCCACAGAAACTAGAGACATAAAATTTTCAAAAGTTATTTTCTGGACTGCCAATTAGATGGACTATTACTAGGTAAACTTGGTTTAAGTACATCAGCCTGAAGACATGAGGTGGCAGATGAAGTGGGAGTTTTAGGCTTGGTTGTAAACAGAATTCTGCACATTTCTTTCATACACAGGATTACAAGATACGATGATCTTTGTTGCTGCCTGAGGCCTAGATATCCTTGACCAAATATTAGTTCCAGAAAATTGCAAGGCAATGACTTCTGTGATTATTTTGAGCCTGTGGTCAAGTGGAAGGTGTTGTACTTGGTAATGAACAGATATCCTCAACAGAGCTTCAGGCACTCATGTTTGCTACTCAAAAAAATATTAGCCAAAACCTGGGAAAATCCTTTGGAAATTTCTGCCCTATCTGATCAGGATACATCCTTGCATATATGTGCATTACTAAATGAAAAATATAGGTGATGCCAACTATTTCTAAAAATGCATAATATTTCACATTTTAACATAAAATTTCAAAGTTATTTGAATAAGTACCTGTGCTGCTGCTAAGTCACTTCAGTCGTGTCCGACTCTGTGCGACCCCATAGACAGCAGCTTACCAGGCTTCCCCGTCCCTGGGTTTCTCCAGGCAAGAACACTGGAGTGGGTTGCCATTTCTTTCTCCAATGCTTGAAAGTGAAAAGTGAAAGTGAAGTCGCTCAGTCGTGTCCGACTCTGTGCGACCCCAATGACCGCCGCCTACCAGGCTCCTCCGTCCATGGGATTTTCCAGGTAAGAGTACTGAAGTGGGGTGCCATTGCATTCTCCGATAAGTACCTATCTTTATTGTTAATTTCTAATATAGAAGAAAGAAAAGATAAAGATCACTTTCTATTTTTCCTACCCTTTTCACACTATTAAGGAAGCTAGAATGGCAAAGTTATTATGTACATGTATAGAAAACTGGGCTTCCCAGGTGGCTAAGTGGTAAAGAATCTGCCTGCCAATGCAGGAGATGCAGGGTCAGTCCCTGGGTCAGGAAGATTCCCTGGAGAAGGAAATGGCAACTCACTCTGGTATTCTTGCCTGGGGAATCCCATAGACTGAGGAGCCTGGTAGACTACAGTCCATGGGGTTGCAAAAGAGTCAGACACAACTGAGTGACTGAGCGTGCATGCATAGAAAATCCTCCATTATGCGCAAGGTCTCTGTTTTAAGAGGTCTGAATCCAATTATAATTATTTAGGGCCCCTACAGTATTTCATCAGAAGAAATTTAAACTTCTCTCAAAAATCTTGAAAAACTAGGCATTCATTTGGAACACAATGGAATAATCGTATTGTGATGAGAATCTCATTAATGGACCCCTTTCTGACTTTGCCCTTTCAGTGAAGGTACATACTATTTTTGCAGTTATTTGGCAATGTAAGTCATGACTTGGTGTTAGTCAAAGTTAATAGTTCCAAGACTTATCTAATTTGGTTTAAAATTAGATTTCAAATATTCAGATGCAAATGACAAAGCACAATGATAGCATTGCCCTTTAGCTCTAGTTATTATGCTAAGAAAACAAGTCATCAAAAAAGCAATTGCTTTGGATAGAGAAAAATACACTAGAAATCTAGTCTGTAACTTGTTAAAAAACACACACACACATTATGAAAGCACTATTAAAACTGTTAAAAATTGCATTGGATAAATAATAATGCATAGTATGCTAAGTAATCTAACATATGACATGAATGGAATAATGTACATTTTAGACAATATATATTTTTTTTTTTCTAGTAGAATTTTTTGACAGAGTGACAAACAGGTGCTACATTTGCAGATTTATTTCATAAAGTTCTGTGTAAATAAACAAAGGTATAATTGAGAACATTATCCATAGTCCATGAATTTACATAAGAAATTCTTCCCCACTGGTTAAGGACAGTGGGATGGCAACTCCTCAATCCCCAAATTTATTTCTTAGTTCATATACGTACTTGATATTAACCAAATATCTACTTTGAGCAAGTTGTAAACTATCTACATTCATAAATCTGGTCCAGTTTTAGGTTAAAGTTGATATTTAACCATGATGCTTAGGAAAGTTTTAGTTGAAAAATTAGGGAATACAGAGATGACTGAGTCCACACCAATAAGAGTGTAGCTGGCTCTGAGCTGGATCGTCAGGCTTGCTGGGGCCCTTGAAGGCTGGCTGTCCGCTCTGATCTCACTGAACACCCAGAGAACTCTGCAGTAATTCTCATAGTATTGCTTAAGGCAGAATATAAGGTTGTAGTTGGTCTCTAATCATCCCACCTAATATCCATGACAATATTCCGAATGTATCTCATATGGCTTGGACAGAGTGAACAGAATTACAGTGAAGTTAACAAGCATTTGGTCCCCTGAACCAAGTTCTTGTTGGGTTAGTAGCATTATAAGTATAAAAAGAAACTCTAGTCTACAGCAAAAACCAAAAGAAAATAGCTCTTTCATCTAGACTATTTTTCTAATAAATCAGGGACTAGAGAGCCAGGCTTGAGATCCGAGGAGTGAAATATTGATGTGGAGCAAATTAAAGTGGGCAAAATATCCTGAAGTTTCTCCATCCAGCTTTAACATTTATAAGTCCACAAATCATTCTTAAGGAAGTTCTCTGATCTTCAGGTCAGCTTCCATAGGTCAGTAAATTTGGGGCTACCTTTTAATTCCTGCTTCTGATTGTATAAGATCATATGCTTTACTTTCCTCATGAGGATCACAGGAAGCCCACACAGGTCATAATTTGTGACAATAAAATCTTCAAAGCAAATGGGAAGATGACTTGTAGGAAAATCATAATGAAAAATGTGTCCTGTAATAATGACTTTGAAGTAGTTTATCTTACAAAATGAGCATCTAAAAATGTTAGTTATGATAAGTATGATTATTAACCACATTAAAGATAAATTACTTTAAACACATTTAATTTACTTCTGGAGTCTGAAATATAGCCTTTAAGCAGCACTTAATTCTGTAGCTATGTAAGGAGAAAAAAAAGCATAAATCACAAGGGCAGCCTTAATATTCTATTCAAAATAATCTTAAAAATACAAATATAAAAGCAAACAAACATTAGTAATACAGTTGGTACCTGGAAGTGGAGCTGTAGCCTAATTCAACACCACAGATACACATTACAAATAGAGCTCTTTTGATGAGTCACATTTCACTTAGAGAGCTTTTTAAAAAGTTTTTCCATAGAAAAAAGGATTAGCAGCAATATGGATTTTTGTTATTCATGAGACATTACATATAGTCATATTTTGCCTATTGTTTTAGCACATTACTGTCTTCCTATAAACAATGGGTTATCTTTCATATAAATACATGAACATGTCAACATATCAGTTATAATGTAGGTTTAATAAAAAATGATGATATTTGAAGATAATATACAGGAAGTAAATACCCTCAACCATTAAAGAGATTCTCTACTTATGAAGAAATTGTAAGGAAACTGATGCCCTGATGAATAATGTGAGATTTAAATGAGAATGGTGTGAAATGCTATGAAACAACAGTATAATTAATTACATAATTTGGATTAAAATAGATAGAAAATTTATTGTGTTAAAGACATTTAACTCCAGGTAGCAGTAGAAATTAAAACTGATTTTGAAGTGAATTTAAAGATTTATTCATAGAATGAAATTTATGTTTTGAGGACAACCAAAAGGCAGAATTTAGTGTCTGCTAGGTGATTGTGAGTATTCTTAAAAAAGAGAGAACTTTTGAAAATGTCTTCCACAGTTAAGTCCTGGAAGACTGTGCTGCATTGGTTTTTATAATACCAGAAGGCTACAAAAGCAACATGTGCACTGAATATTTTTAACCATAGTTCGATTAAAAAAAATATTTAAAACTCTCATGGACGTAATTTTTAAAAGCCTAATTTTATTCTGGGAGCAGCAGTAAAGTGGGTGCTACAACACAGAGAAGAATGTCACTGGAATCTCTTTTCTTTTAAATTTATGGGCAACCTGGGAAACTGTATTAGTTATTTTTTCAAAACCCAGTTTTACATGTGATTTCTGAGTTACTCTTACAACAGTTCTCAAGGTAGGCATAACTCTGCCACCATTCAAACAAAGACATTTATGTTGGGAGCAGCAATATGTCAAGTAACAGTGAATCTCAGGTGTGGTCTAGAAAAAGAACATCAAAGAAGTTGGGCTTTTTCAGCTTTAAATTCAAGATTGCTTGCTTATTTTCCCTGACACCTTAGGCAAGCTACTGAACTTCTCTTTTGGAGCTGACATGAATTGTAGATATAATATGTGCAAATATGAGGACAGCATGGAAACCCACTCCAGTACTCTTGCCTGGAGAATCCCATGACAGAGGAGCCTGGTGGGCTATAGTCCATGAGGTTGCAAAGAGTTGAACCTGACTGCAGAGACTTAGCACACATGTAGCAAGGCAAATATGCCTTTTGAGACACTCCAAAAACAGCAACTGCTGATTTACTATACTCCTGAATCTATTGCTTGTTTTTTTTTTTTTTAAATATGACCTTGGGAAAGCTGCCATTTTCTTAACTCTAAAAGTTAGAAAATACGCTTACCTTATGTGAAGGAGCAAGAATTATGTAAGGTAACGTGCGTAAGCACATTTGGCACAAAAGAGTGACATTCTTTCCCTGGTTCATCATCCTGATCCTCCATCTTGCCCATTTCAGGTCCATAATCAAGAATTCCTTCCCTTCTAAGACATTGCTTCCCTTCAGTTCTTCTGTAATTGCTAAGAAATGAGGGTAAAGATAGGAAATTTGAGTGGCTTAAAAAGGTCTATTATAGAATTAATCACCTTTATAAAAATTCTATGTTCTCTGGAAGAAAATTGACTTAGAATGAGAAATAAAATAATTATTAAGACAATTTGAGTTCTAGTTTCCCCTTGCCTCTGTCTTTAATCTCTAAGGGATGTATTTACTTAAACAGGTTACATATTTTCTTGGAAGGGAAGAATGTGTTTTCTAATCTGCTACAGTAATTTGATTAAACAGTTGATCTTTAAGATTTATTTCACTGCAAAATTTTTTTTTATCCTCTAATCAATATCCACATCCCAGAATATCTATTTTCCTCTTTTGCTATTCTTAATATTTCACCTGATAACACTGTCCTCAGTTTGTTAGTTTGAATAATAAAATTCTGTAGTTAAAGAAACCTTGGTTGTGACTTTTAACATTATACAGACCATGGGTTTTGCTCCATTCCATAAGCTACTACTAACGTAACCTTTAATGAGAGAGAAATGGGCTGATAAAATATGGATGATCAGCAAAAACTCATTCCCAATTCTGAAAAAATCATTTAAAGTGCATAGTCTGTTAATATCATCATCATTTATGTAGAATTGTGATATATTCATTATAAATAACTCACACATTTCTCAATATTGTGCTCTGTAATATTT
The DNA here is from genome assembly GCF_003369695.1 of Bos indicus x Bos taurus. Lineage (NCBI taxonomy): Eukaryota > Metazoa > Chordata > Mammalia > Artiodactyla > Bovidae > Bos > Bos indicus x Bos taurus. The sequence goes on from NC_040087.1 coordinate 62,074,290, forward strand.
GGAATCTATTACTATTTTATTACCAAATTCAGACTTAAATTGAAGAAAGTAGGGAAAACCCACTACACCATTCTGGTATGAACTAAATCAAATGCCTTATGATTATACAGTGGAAGTGAAAAATAGATTTAAGGGTCTAGATCTGATAGATAGAGTGCCTGATGAACTATGGAACGAGGTTCATGACATTGTACAGGAGACAGGGATCAAGACCATCCCCATGGAAAAGAAATGCAAAAAAGCAAAATGGCTGTCTGGGGAGGCCTTACAAATAGCTGTGAAAAAAAGAGAAGGGAAAAGCAAAGGAGAAAAGGAAAGATATAAACATCTGAATGCAGAGTTCCAAAGAATAGCAAAAAGAGATAAGAAAGCCTTCTTCAGCGATCAATGCAAGAAATAGAGGAAAACAACAGAATGGGAAAGACTAGAGATCTCTTCAAGAAAATTAGAGATACCAAGGGAATATTTCATGCAAAGATGGGCTCGATAAAGGACAGAAATGGTATGGACCTAACAGAGGCAGAAGATATTAAGAAGAGGTGGCAAGAATACACAGAAGAACTATACAAAAAAGATCTTCACAACCCAGATAATCATGGTGGTGTGATCACTCATCTAGAGCCAGACATCCTGGAATGTGAAGTCAAGTGGGCCTTAGAAAGCATCACTACAAACAAAGCTAGTGGAGCTGATGGAATCCCAGATGAGCTATTTCAAATCCTGGAAGATGATGCTGTGAAAGTGCTGCACTCAATATGCCAGCCAATTTGGAAAACTCAGCAGTGGCCACAGGACTGGAAAAGGTCAGTTTTCATTCCAATCCAAAAGAAAGGCAATGACAAAGAATGCTCAAACTACCATACAATTGCACTCATCTCACATACTAGTAAAGTAATGCTCAAAATTCTCCAAGCCAGGTTTCAGCAATATGTGAACCGTGAACTTCCTGATGTTCAAGCTGGTTTTAGAAAAGGCAGAGGAACCAGAGACCAAATTGCCAACATCCACTGGATCATGGAAAAATCAAGAGAGTTCCAGAAAAAAATCTATTTCTGCTTTATTGACTATGCCAAAGCCTTTGACTGTGTGGATCACAATAAACTGTGGAAAATTTTGAAAGAGATGGAGCTTCAGCTTCAGCATCAGTTCTTTCAATGAATATTCAGGACTGATTTCCTTTAGAATTGACTGACTGGATCTCCTGAAAGTCCAAGGGACTCTCAAGAGTTTTCTCCAACACCACAGTTCAAAAGCATCAATTCTTTGGCACTCAGATTTCTTTATAGTCCAACTCTCACATTCATACGTGACTACTGGAAAGACCATAGCTTTGACTAGATGGACCTTTGACAAAGTAATGTCTCTGCTTTTTAATATGCTGTTTTTCTTCCAAAGAGCAAACGTCTTTTAATTTCATGGCTGCAGTCACTATCGGCAGTAATAATTGATATATGTTGAAGGTGCTAAAATATCTATGTTTTTAACAGAACTTTCACTGTATTGCATATATATATATATATAAAATAAAAATAGAGTAACAGAGTTCCAGGTTTTCACACAAAAATATTCATCTGTGGAGTACTGTTATTAATTTTGCATAGTGTATACATAGAACAAAAATTTTCAGTGGATTTCATAATGTATATTTTATGCATATCAAGGCTTCTTGTTGTTTTGATAACTAAACAAAAACTTAAATGTGCTGTATCAATTAAAGACTAAGTTAAAATAATCTAATTGAATAAAAACTGTTATGATAAGTGTGCCTTATCTATTTTTTTTTCTTTCTCTTTCATCTTCTATAGGCTTTTTCAGAGGAGAATGTACACCGTGTGTACATCAACAAAGATCAACAAAACAAAATAAACGGTTTTTGGTACTTTTTTTCTAACGTTATTAGGGTGTATCTGAACAGAGTTTCATGTAGTTAAGTTGACATTGTAAACTAAATATAGAAAATGTAATTACAAATAACTCTAGTTATATACTTAAAATTAGTTATTTTAAGTTGAGTGAATCATTTTGTTGTAATTGCATATATATATCATATATAATAAAATATGTCTTCATATATAAATAAAATACATATAAAATAATGTATATGTTGAATAAATATTTGTTTAAATAATGAATTAATAAATGTATAATTGTATAAAGCCAGAGTAACTGATAATCTAACTCAACTAGAAAAATGAAATATGTGTCTTATTATCTTTTGCTTTACCAAGATATGAAAAATTGTAATATACTCTCTAAGGTTAACATATTTCAAAAATACACCTTATTAACATGAAATGAAAATAAAACTGATAACTACCTGTTTCAAATATAAAGAATACATTTCTAAGAACAAAAATGTAATTAAATGTAATAAAGATCTTATGTGCCGATACTAAAGATTCAAAATTTAATTGAAAATTATATATAATACATTTGATTTTAAGCTTAACTATATAAATAGCTTTCATTAATTTAATGTATAGTAATAAAAATGGAGTTTTTCCTTTAAATGTTTATTGTATGTATAATTTATCAAATTGACAAGGCAAAAATAATAATAGCATATAATTTTAATGGTTTGTCTATGAAAATATATATAAATGTAAAATATACTTTGAGTATTCTTAATCCTTAGAGTGCATGCTTACTCTGCAATGAGATATCATATACTCATGAATTTGTAATCCAAATTGGTATTTCTGCATACAAAAATTGACACTTTCATAAATAATTTAGTTTGTCTAGTCTTATAAATACAAAGTTGTTTGCACAGTAAGGAATATAAATGTATTTCCTGGCACTACTGCTTGATGTTAGGTTTTATAATTTGATTCCCAGAAAAGGATACATTTTCATAATATTCTTGGCTTATTTATGAGGTAATAATTTTGTTGATAAATCATTGTCCTAAATGTATCACTGTGTTTAAGAAGAGATCTCTAAAACAATACAAGTTTACATTTTTCTAATCCATAATTCATGTACAATACATTTTTCTTGTGCTTGAGTTTTTTCTCTGGGATTTCATATGATAATGGGTTCCTGATGCACCTACTAGGAAAATCCCATTTCACTTGATTTTATTATTACAGTGTTTTCCTGTGGTCATGTATGGATGTGAGAGTTGGACTGTGAAGAAGGCTGAGCACTGAAGAATTGATGTTTTTGAACTGTGGTGTTGGAGAAGACTCTTGAGAGTCCCTTGGACTGCAAGGAGATCCAACCAGTCCATTCTGAAGGAGATCAGCCCTGGGATTTCTTTGGAAGGAATGATGCTAAAGCTGAAACTCCAGTACTTTGGCCACCTGATGTGAAGAGTTGACTCATTGGAAAAGACTCTGATGCTGGGAGGGATTGGGGTCAGGAGGAGAAGGGGATGACAGAGGATGAGATGGCTGGATGGCATCACTGACTCGATGGACTTGAGTCTGAATGAACTCCGGGAGTTGGTAATGGACAGGGAGGCCTGGCGTGCTGCAATTCATGGGGTCGCAAAGAGTCAGACACGACTGAGCGACTGATCTGAATCAAACACATGCCCATAATTCAGACTCCTAGTAACCACCAAGGTTGTTAAAAGATATGGCAAATGAATTATGCAATAAATAATAAAGTTAGAAGGTAAAGAAAAGTCTAGGCTACGGTTCCCTTAAGAGTGATGGGTAGATACTGGTATTAGCTATCTGTGCTTAGTTTCTCAGTTGTGTGTGACTCTTTGTGACTGCAAGGACTGTAGCCTGCTAGGCACATTTGTCCATGGGGATTCTCCATATAGGAATACTGGAGTGGGTTTCCATGCCCTCCTCCAGGGGATCTTCACAACCCAGGGATGGAAACCAGCTCTCCTGCATTGTAGGAGGGTTCATTACTGTATGACAGGTTAGCCTACAAACACTGGAGTGGGTAGCCTATCCCTTCTCCAAGGGATTGAAGCAGGGTCTCCTGCATTGCAGGCCGATTCTTTACCAGCTGAGCTACCAGGGAAGCTATCTATTGACATTTTAATAGTGCTGTGTGTATGTGTGTGTGTAAACAAACCATAAAACTTTGTGACTTAAAGCTATAAGCATTTACTTAGCCCAGGTAAATGTAAGGGACAAATTTAGGTTGATTCAGCTGGGTAGTGTTTCTGGTGTCATTCATGTGTACTGCATTGGTCTAATAGGGTTTGGGGGTGTGAGCAAGGCATATGTCTGTTAGTACAGCAATCTCCAACCCTTTTGGCAACAGGAACTGGTTTTGTGGAAGACAGTTTTTCCCACAGACTGTGAGGGAGACGGTTTTGGATGATTCAAGCACATTACATTTATTGTGTACTTTGTTTCTATTATTATTTCATTAGCTTCACCTCACATCATTGAGCATTAGAGCCCAGAGTTTGGGGATCCCTACTGTAGTAGGCTAACTGGGCATATTCTCATGGTGGGGGAAAGAGGCAGAGGTAGAAAATCAAAGTCCTCAGATTCAAGCCTGTTTAAGACTGCTTGAGTTACAGTTCCCAGCACTTCATTGACCTTAAACATGCCTCATGGTGGAGCCCAAAATCATGATAGAAGGTATAAAGTTACTTAACAGGGTATAGAGCCAGAGACTAGTTAAGAATCAGGACTACTAGTACAATCAGTATACCATAGTCTTTTAAGACATGATAAAAGCCTGCGAGTAAGACAGGTCAAGGATATCTAAGGGGAAGCCTGTAGACATTATTGTCAAAAGAGAGTTGAAAGGACTGGGATTTTTTTTTGGGGGGGGGTTGTGATGGGTCAGGATGAATGTCAAGTAAAATACATCCTTGTGATTTCAATTATGGATATAGTTGGGTAAGTTTCCTACAGTCATAACAAAGTGCACACACTGGGTGGTTAAATAAGAGCAATTTGTTCTGCCACAACTCTGGAGACTAAAAGTCCCAAATTCAGGGGTTGGCAGGACCATATTTCCTCTGAAACATGTAGGAGAAAATCTTTTCTTGCCTTGCCTACTTTCTGATATTTGTTGACTATCTTGGCATTCTTTGGCTTATGGACACATCACTCAAATCTCTGTCCCAGTTGTCACAGGGCTGTTTCCCTGTGTACTTTGTTCGTGCAGGATTCCCGATGTTCCTATCATCTTTTAAGGACACTAGTCATTAGATTAATGGCGGCCCAACTTCCTCCAATATGACTTTGCCCCAAATGTCTATGTCCGCAATAACTATTTCCAAATAAAGTCATATTCTCTGTTATTGAGGGTTAGGATTTCAACATATCCTATTGACACCTTGTTCAACCTATTATAATAGTGTTATTCATGAAAATAAGTTATTGACATGAAAATGTCAATGTACTCAGGGAGTACATTGTACTCAGGGAGATACTGAGAAAAGGCTGAGTTTGAATTCAGAGCTTTCTGAATCTAAGCTTTCAGAATAACATACAGTTTAGAAACACAGCAAACATTTAGAAATGCAAGATTAACTTAGAGATAAGAATGGGGCTAGAGAGAAATATGAAGCATTTGCCAAGGCAATGATTTTTTTTGTGGTGGATTGGACAATAAATCTAAAGACTAATGCATGAGGGGATATACACAAATTCAGAGGAAATTTTGGAGAAGAAAGAATGAGAGGGGTAGAAAGATAAATGAATATGGTATTATCATAAAATTAGGAAGAATGTGTTTTAATTAGTCAAATAAGGACCAAATATAGTATTATGTTTGAATAAACTAAACACTAGAGATTGTGATGAGTCATGCAACCAAATATAATCTTAATAAATATTAATTTTAAAAGGAGTCTACATTTTTAAAAATCTAAATTATTATAACTAGCAAATTAAGGAATAGTCCATGGGTGAATTTTAGACTTTTACTCAACAGTACTGAATATAATTTGATCAAAAGAGTTTCAACTAATATATTTAATAATACTATATATCTGTTTTACAAGTAAGGATCTTTAAGGATCAAGAATAAAGAAAACCATGCTAAATTATTCTGATTGTAGAATTCTAGCACAAAGAAAGAACATATGGCAGATTTTGAAAATTAAAATAAATTTTCCCTTGAAATGCCTGGTTTTGATGAAGTATCCACTGGAACTGGAATTGAAAATAACAGATAAAATGAAATACATTTCATCATGTTCTTATGGAAAAGCAGTTTTGGAAGGAGGTAACCCTTTTCTGACATATTCTTCAGTACTGTTCTATCACTGGGAAGCAGATTTCTCAAGGGAAATAGAAGCAACAGACTTGGAGCCAGAATATAAACAATAAGTCAAAATCCTGGAAATACTTTAAAAAACAAGCAACTTTAAATATACTTTAAATATACTTTAAATATACTTTAAAAAACAAGCAATAAACTCTTTTTCCCACTACTCAAATGGGAAAAAGACTATCCACTGCTCAAATGCCTACCTGTAGAAGTGATTAGTTTTTACAACTTGTCTTTTCCAAAGTATTCCTAAAAGATAGCAATAGCTGTGTGGGTTTTGTTTTATTCCAACCAATTCTATTTGGAACGTTGGCACTGAAAACATGGCATTAAGGGATTAAAAAGAGTAATGATGCCAGTGTTATTAAGGGGAAAAAAAAAACCTAAAAAGGAATTTAGTGGATTTAGTTGAAAAAACATGAGCTGAACAGGCTGTAGAACTAGTGAGTTACCTAATTTAATGTAAATTAATCTCTTGCTTTTTAAAAGGGAAATGCTAAAAACCTGTTTACATGGATTTTAAAAATGAGTAGCTGAAATGAGGCATGTAAAGTGCTTGATGGTATAAGCACAACAATTGTTAGATTTTTACTTTTTAACTGAAAAATGTCAAGTCTCTGCTTGTCATTTTTGTAACCAATACAATATAGTCTACAGGCTTCCCAGGTGATGCTAATGGTAAAGAATCTGCCTGCCAATACATGCGTCTCAAGAGATGCAGGTTCGATCCCTGGGTGGGAAAGGATCCCTGGAGGAGGGCATGGCAATAGAGGGCATGGCGATAGAATCTATAGTTTACTTTGTGCAATGTTACTTATAAAAGTAGGTGAAATATAATCTTTATTCAGTTAATTTATCTTACTGTTTATTTTACTTATTATCTCAAGATTTAATTTAGGACCCTTATAATTCCACATGGCATTTATAACTAAACTTCCCGTTGTCGTGCAGTTTTAATTCCTTTCTATTTTGTATTCATATTAAAGTTTTGATATTCTTAGGTATGCCTTTGAAAGGTAAGAAAAAATCTTTCACAGAGCATCATATTTATATTCCCTAAGTAACTGCATGTATTATTGTCATATAAAATAGGAACTTAATAAGTAGTTGTTTGGTTATAAAGTCATAGGTGTGAAAAGGGAGACAAGACTCCCAAAGATCCATAGTCCCAATAAATGAAAATTCCGGGTAAAAAAGGAAACAGCACTTGTGCTCGTACCAATTTCCTTGTAGCTAGAGGGTTTTCTGGGGATTCTGCTGTTGGACAAGAGCCCAGGTCACTCTTGGCAGCTGCCCCATGACTGGGGCAGCAGCTGGTTCATAAGCTTATATATTGATTACCCTCCAGATGGAGTGAAAAGATGAAGTAATTATGAATTATTACAGAAAATTAGGTTTTAAATTTTGAGAACACGATGAAAACAAACTTCAAGTTGTGGCATTTCTTAATTAAAATGATTAAGGGTATATTTTCCATTTAATATTAATAATGAATAATTTTACAAATAAAAACTCAAGTCCTATTGCAACAAATTTTACAAAACTTTTCTATTCAGTGCTATGGGATTCAGTTGAGTGCCCTACCAAACTTGTAAATATAGGTTGGATACCCAGCCAGGATACCCCTGAAAGTCCTATGTCCCTCTCTGAATTTGCCTGGACAACACACTTTACTGCCTGGAAGTTACAGTGACAAAGACAGTGCCTGGAATTCTCTCTGTAACTCCTTACTGAGAATCTTCATCATAAAACATCTCTACAATATTTATAAACAAAAACATATTATCATTAAAGGGAAGCAGAAACTCACAAATGCATCCTACTTTTGTCAGTTTTAAATAGCTTATTCTTATCTTCAAGGTTTCATTCACATATGTACCTACTCAGTAAGTTGAGGAGTAGTTAATATTTATCCAACAATGGAGTAACTACTTCGTGGGGGGTGAAAGCAAAACACTGCAAAGAAATCCTTATTTTTGGAAAGGAAACATACAAACATGATACAACAAGATAGTGATTATTAAGCAAAACATGTACAAGAGCTGTGTACTGTGTTGAAAACTATTTTCCTAATTGTGAAAAGAAATCTCAAGGATTCAGTGCATGATTCAGTAAGCATGTCTCAGCCAAAGAAAAATGAATGTGACAAAGGAGATGGAAAGAAATCATAGGAGATGTCTCTAATCTTATTTGAGTGAGTAGCAATTTGTTTCAGCTATTATCCAACATCTACGAGATGTGAGGAAAACTGTGCCCCCAGACATTTTCAAAATAAATATTCCTGTTTTGTAAACATGCAATTTTACAAAAATTAACCATTGAGCACCTATTATGTGAAAGATGAAGTCCAGTGAACATAAATAAAAGTAAATATGACACCAACTCTCTCTTTGGGAAGTTCACTATCTGATTGGTACAAAACCACATAAATTATAAGCTTAGGGTTAATGTTAAAACTAAAAATATCTGAAATTACACTTATATATTCATATGCATATACAAGTAAAACTGTATGAGTTTTGCTTACATTTTTATATATATAAAATAATCTATATTTTATATATATAAAAGACTTTATATGTATAAAAGAGTCTCTCTGCAACCCTACCGACTGTAGCCTGCCAGACTCCTCTGTCTATGGGATTCTTCAGGCAAGAATACTGGAGTGGGTTGCCATTTCCTTCTCTGGGGATCTTCCCCAGCCAGGGATTGAACTCATGTCTCCTACATCTCCTACATTGCAGGCTTTTTACCCACTGGGCGACAGGGGAAGCTTTATTGATTATATGATAGGATCATTAATATTTCCTCACATATTATTTTAAAAACATCATTGAATGGAAGCTGCAGTCTTACAAATGCACAGCAGCTCATTCTATTCAATCACATAGGATGAGGGCATTCTTATTATTTTGACTAGATTCCAAAGGCATATAATATGGCAAGGACAAAATTAACATTCTCTTCTATTTCCATTTTTTGTGGGAGTACATGGTCAAGTTTCGCAAGCAGGACGGAGAGTATTTCGCCTATACTGGATCTTTTCAGTGAGAAATAATCTTTACTACAAAGATAATCTCAGATGACCATTTTCTAAAACTCTGTACTCATGTGAACCCTAATAATTATTTATAGAACTGGAACTTAACCAGTTTCTAGGGACAATAGACTTGTATGGGTTGAATAATCTGCTGCTGTTGACGCAAATTGTTTTGTTCCTTATGTGGACAAGACGGAGAATGCTAAAATATTCTGCTAATGCTTCCCTTCCTGGAAATAAAACTACATCCAACTAATTTTGTTTTTTCTTAAAATTAAAACAGTATTTCAGAAAGTTTATGGCCTTATTTTAGCATTTTCATCAGGAATATCCCTATACTGGAAGTTATTTTTTTGTGTGTGAACAAAATAATATAAAAAGACAAAGGTAAGATTTTTTATCTTAATTTTTTTCTAGGTTCTTACTGATTTAACTTAATATGAATAAATTATATAATTTAAATTTAATATGAATAAATTCCACATATTCTGTTTAGCAGTCATTCAATAGCATTTACTATGAAACCTCTGCTTTTTATTTTAATGCAAAACAATTGTTTTAATACAACAACAATTCAATGAAGGCATTCAGGTAATTAAAATATCTCCTGTAAAATTCCAAGTGGGAAAATACAAAAGACAGAGTTCATGAATGATAATTTATGATACTATGATTTTATTAAATAAAACATTACTTGAAATTCTAGTCAGTGTTTAATTTTCTTGTTAAGAAATGTGTTTGGCATAGTTTTCCTAGCATTTTGCAGATTTATTTAGCAGATGTCATTTTGGCTCCATAGGTAATATTTGTTCTAAACTTTGAGATTATACAAACATTTGCTTTTCAAAGGCAGCAAATGTTTCTCTTATCTTCCACACTTTTAGAATCTTTGAACCCGCACTGAGATGACAATGTCATTAAATGAACACTTCCACTGTTTTAATAAATTTAAAAATAATCGATCCTGTATTCTATATTTCATGATGTTCTTTTATTATTACCAAATTTTAAAAACTGCTTTATGGGAAACATTTAAAATTTCTAATCAAGGTAGAAAACAATGCTTATTTTCTTACATATGTGATATTTATGTATGCTTTAAACCATTACCACCAAATCAGTTGACATACTGATTATGGAAGATTACTTGCAATTCAAAGAGCTCTGTGAAATATTAAAACAAATAAAGCAAGAGGTTGTTCAAGGCTTGATACTTCTAGGTCATTACTACGGGAAGGATAAATTATTGTTGTTCAGTCACTAGTTCATGTTCGACTCTTTGCAACCACATGGACTGCAGCACCCAAGACTCCTCCTTCACTATCTCCCAGGGTTTGCTCAAACTCATGTCCATTGAGTTTGTGATGTTCTATAACCACCTCATCCTGTCACCCCCTTCTCCTTTTGCCTTCAATATTTCCCAGCATCAGGGTTTTTTCCAATGAGTTGCTCTTTGCATCAGGTGTCCAAAGTATTGGAGCTTCAGCTTCAGCATCAGTCCTTCCAATGAATATTCAGGGTTGATTTCCTTTTGGATGGACTGGTTTGATCTCCTTGCTGTCCAAGTGACTGTGAAGAGTCTTCTCCAACATCAGAGTTCAAAAGCACCAGTTCTTCGGGACCTCAGTCTTCTTTATGGTCCAACTCTCACAACCATACATGACTACTGGAAAAACCATAGCTTTGACTAGATGGATCTTTGTTGGCAAAGTAATGCCTCTGTTTTTTAATATGCTGTCTAGGTTTGTCGTAGTTTTTCTGCCAAGCAGCAAGTGTCTTTTAATTACATGGTTGCAGTCACCATTTGCAGTGATTTTGGAGACCAAGAAAATAAAACATATCACTGTTTCCACTTTTCCCCCTTCTATTTGCCATAAAGACAAGAGACTGGATGCTGTGATCTTGGTTTTTCTCATGTTGAGTTTTAGCAAGCCGCTCCAGTATTCTTGCCGTGAAAGTTCAATGAACAATATAAAAAAAGCAAGAAGGATAAACAGAGCATGATATCTTTAGCAATGATATTTTATTAATGACTTGTTTGCAACCCCATGGACTGTAGCCTCCCAGACTTCTCAGTCCATGGGATTTTTCCAGGCAAGAGTATTGGAGTGGGTTGCCATTTCCTTCTCCAAACACAAGCTGGAATCAAGACTGCTGGGAGAAATCTCAATAACCTCAGATATGCAGATGATACCACCCTTATGGCAGAAAGTGAAGAGGAACTAAGAAGCCTCTTGATGAAAGTGAAAGAGGAGAGTGAAAAAGTTGGCTTAAAGCTCAACATTCAGAAAACGAATATCATGGCATCCAGTCCCATCACTTCATGGGAAATAGATGGGGAAACAGTGGAAACAGCATCAGACTTTATTTTTGGGGGGCTCCAAAATAACTGCAGATGGTGACTTCAGCCATGAAATTAAAAGACTCTTACTCCTTGGAAGGAAAGTTATAACCAACCTAGATAGCATATTCAAAAGCAGAGACATTACTTTGCCAACAAAGGTTCGTCTAGTCAAGGGTATGGTTTTTCCTGTGGTCATGTACGGATGTGAGAGTTGGACTCTGACGGCTGAGCACCGAAGAATTGATGCTTTTGAACTGTGGTGTTGGAGAAGACTCTTGAGAGTCCCTTGGACTGCAAGGAGATCCAACCAGTCCATTCGAAGGAGATCAGCCCTGGGATTTCTTTGGAAGGAATGATGCCATAGCTGAAACTCCAGTACTTTGGCCACCTCATGTGAAGAGCTGACTCATTGGAAAAGACTCTGATGCTGGGAGGGATTGGGGGCAGGAGGAGAAGGGGATGACAGAGGATGAGATGGCTGGATGGCATCACTGACTCGATGGACATGAGTCTGAGTGAATTCCGGGAGTTGGTGATGGACAGGGAGGCCTGGTGTGCTGCGATTCATGGGGTCACAAAGAGTCGGACACGACTGAGTGACTGAACTGAACTGAACTAGGTAATTGATAGTTTAAGTCGCTCAGTCGTGTCTGACACTTTGCGACCCCATGGACTATACAGTCATGGAATTCTCCAGGCCAAAATACTGGAATGGGTAGACTTTCCCTTCTCCAGGGATTTTCCCAACCCACGGATTGAACCCAGGTCTCCTACGGTGCAGGTGGAATTTTTTTTACCAGCTGAGCTATCAGGGAAGCCCAAGATAATTGAAGTTGCCAACTAAAGAATTTCTCTTTTCCTCTTGCACTCTTGCAAGACAGCCCCTCTGAGCAGCCAAAGGAATCTTTCTAAGGTTTTCTTCAATTCAAGTCACACTTTGAGTAAAATCAGTGGGTACCTCTTTAATGCCCCAAAGATAAAGTTCACATTCCTAGTCATGGCTTACCATGTCCTCATGCGGCCCCATGTTTTCTCCCCACTTTTTATCTCTTGTTCTTAGAATATGAAGGCACTGTGGTCAGGGAAGAACTCCTCTTATTGCTCTCTCTCTGGGTCCTTCTATACTATTCTTTAAGTCATCAATATTCTTTACACATACCATCTTTTACAGAAGTCTTTCCTAATCTCCCAAGTTCATCTAGGCATCCTGCCTAAATATACTTCTGGCTTAGGAGTTTTCATACTGTTCTCTGAAGGCCATAGTGTTGAAGTTTTAAAATACTTGCATCTGTGTTATAAATAAAAATACCAAATACAAAGTATAATTATAAGTGATAGAATATATACAGATTATTTTTTCAATGACTCCAGTTCGGTAGAAACTTCTACATATATTATGAAGAAAATATAGAAGGGAACAACCTTAGATCAAAATATTTCAGAGCAGAAAAACATTTTAGAGATTAAATAGATTAGATCAGACTATTTAGTACAAGAGGAAATAAAACTACAAATATATCATCTAATTGGCTGGGGAGTTAAAATGTTTTTCTCTAGCTGGTTGCTGGTCAAAGTATAATGCTAATTGATTTAAGTCTAGTTCATTGTTATTTTGACATCCCCCCAAATTTGCTGTACCTTAGAGTGAAGCATATCATATAATGAGATTAAAAAAAAAAAAAAAAAAGGAAAGAGGAAATAAGGGAATAGAAAAGTCAGGGCAGGAAACATACAGTGATAGTTATAGTGTCAAAGCACAAACTGAAATTCATGAAAACAAGCACCATTTTTTGGAGTAGAACATATGGTTATCAGATTCCTAGAAGACACAATAAGATAGGAATTATCACTCATAATAAAACTTTCAATGTCTGTTTAATAACACACAGGGATTTCTTGACAGCACAGGTTTCTTCTAAAGGGTTTTTCATATACATGGCACTTCAAAACATAAAGAAGAATATACTCCACAGTATTTTAAAATAAAAATTTTGGCAAGATTCAGAGATCTTTGCCTTATAGAAATCTCTCAAAATAGACTGATGGCATAATGCCAAACAGAGTTTGGTGAGTGCACACCTGCAAAAAGACCTAAATAAGCAGCTCTCTTCTCTGTTGCTCTGGTTTGGAACAAAAATAAAATTAAGAATTGATAGCAGATGGAAAGGGCTGTATATCTTTTTAGAATTCTCCATGAATATTCATTCCCACAATAAAGATTTGGTTCAGAACTAGATGGACTAGAGTCCAAAATATAATATAGATTTACTAAAGTATTCGCACAAAGGAAACTAGCAATTTCTAAGAATACAACATTCTTGGGCTGGAAAATAGGGAGAAGTAATAGCACATATTTGCCACTAATGATGTGATTTTCTGTATTACCAAACTAGCAACTAATGAATACAAAACTGTATATGTTGCTTCCCTGCTGCCCCCCCACCCCCCCACCCTCCTGAAACTGGGACAAAGTTTACTAGGAAGTGAGTTTAGGATCACTATTTGAGGGGAATGAAGAAGCAGAAAGAGGCAGATAGATGTCTTAGCTGATTCTACACAAGCACTGGACTTGTGTTGACTCAAGATTTCAACAGAATTGGTGCTTGGGCACTGGAGCTTTACACGGCAATACAGACTTTCACTGGCTATAGCTGGAAATTTTTTTAACCTGAATTTTCAATGTTTTTTCATAAATCAACATACTCTTTCCACAAAACTGTTCAATGTTCTCCATATTTGGGTAAATAATCCTCTTCTTGATTTTGTGTATTTTTTTCTAGCTGTTGATTATCCAAAATAGTTTTAGTTATTGCTTTCTATTTATAGACTTGTCTTTTCATTTTTAAATGTATATTTTTTATTTTATAGCTTTTATTCATATGCTATTCAGTTCAGTTTAGTTGCTCAGTTGTTTCCTACTCTTTGCGACCTCATGGACTGTAGCACCCCATGGACTGTAGGCTTCCCTGTTCATCACGAACTTCTGGAGCTTGCTAGGATCTTTTCCAATGAGTCAGTCCTTTACACCAGGTGGCCAAAGTATTGGAGTTTCAGCTTGAGCATTAGTCCTTCCAATGAATATTCAGGACTGATCTCCTTTAGGATGGACTGGTTGGATCTCCTTGCAGTCCAAGGGACTCTCAAGTGTCTTCTCCAACACCACAGTTTAAAAGCATCAATTCTTCAATGCTCAGCTTTCTTTATCTTCCACCTCTCACATCCATATATTGCTACTGGAAAAACTAAAGCTTTGACTGGATGGACCTTTGTTGGCAAAGTAATATCTCTGATTTTTAATACGCTGTCTATGTTGGTTATAGCTTTTCTTCCAAGAAAAGGTCTTCTGTGTATTCTTGCCACCTCTTCTTAATATCTTCTGCTTCTGTTAGGTGCATACTGTTTCTGTCCTTTATTGTGCCCATCTTTGCATGAAATGCTCCCTCGGTAACTCTAATTTTCTTGAAGAGATCTCTAGTCTTTCCCATTCATATGCTATTACTTCTCCCTATTCTCTACACCAAGAAAATTGTATTAGAAATTGCTAGCTTACTTTGTGTACTTCAGTAAATCTAGTACATCTAGTTTTTATTATCTTTCTTGCTTCAATTTCATTGGATTTGTTTTGATCTTCACTTATCATATTTTAAAATTTAGTTTATGCATTTATTAACTCTTACTTTCATCAATATTTATTAATTGTATAGCTTAGTTTTATTCTAAAGAGTTTTTTTATGCTTTAAAATATTACAACTCAAATTTGAAGATTATAAAGTAAGTAATATTTTTGACACCCACATATTTTATGTTACCACTGTTTTGCTTCTATTTATACCTCACCACATGTTTAAAATAAAATTAATAATTTTATGCTAATATTCATTATTAATTTGTTATAGTTTTTTAGAAGATTCTCTTCTTAAAAAAAAAAAAAAAACTCTTCAAATGAGTTTTATGACTTTTAAAGGCAATTCTTTTTGCAGTAATTTTATTTCTATGCCTAAAACGTCTTTCTTTTAATTTTAGGATAATGACTGCTTTATTCCATATCTCTTTTTAAAAACTTTTCATAGTGTTTAGTTATTAAAATTTTCATTTTATAAGAAAAGAAACATATGCAAAGCTACAATGAATATTCTATCAAACAAAGATGGGTATGAAATGTCAAAAAGTTTAAACAAGTTGTATACTTTGTCCCACTTTACTTGAGAATTTTACATTTTTAATGTATAGGAAAGAGGCATTTTAATATATATGAAAATATTATGTAATTTAGTCCAACTTCACACAAATATTCAGTATGTAGGTGCAACTTGATTATACTTTGCCCTGTAAGTATATTTTGATTTCCTTTGTTTTTCCTTTGTAGGATTATTTCTTTAATTTTGGGAGTCCAAAAATTCGCTGTGATACATCTATGTATGGGTCTATTTTTCAATCATGTTTCCTAGAATTAAGGTCCTCTCTCAGTTAAAATTCTTTCTTCAGGAAAGATTCTTTGTTGGTAAGTATGCTTCTACCACTAAAATTTTGTAACTACCACTTAATTTTGTAAATAAGAAACTCTTGTCTGAAACTGAGCTTGTGAGGTATATATATAAATATATATATAATTATTTATCTCATTGAAATCTCCTTGTATATACCAGAATATGTTTGATAAAGTATTTGATAAACTATTAGCTGTGTCATACAAATGTTAGACATTGTTATTTTGCTTATTTTCTCTGGCAGATGGAAGTAAAAAATTAGATTCAGTACTATTTGCATTTAATTTAGGCAATGATAATACTCACTATTTATATCAAAGAAACTCAAGGAAATAAAAAGCATAAATACACTCTCATCTTTCTGTTGTCATTACAAATGTCCTGGTAGTTTTTTACTGTCAAAATATTTACTAGAAAATCAGTCAGATGACTTGGGTGTATTCCAGGTTCTACTCTTTACTAGTTTATTCAGTATTTATTTATGATTTATTTGTCCTCTTACAGC
This sequence comes from Bos indicus x Bos taurus, assembly GCF_003369695.1. Lineage (NCBI taxonomy): Eukaryota > Metazoa > Chordata > Mammalia > Artiodactyla > Bovidae > Bos > Bos indicus x Bos taurus. Next base: position 62,090,867 of record NC_040087.1, read on the forward strand.
ACTGTTTCTGCTCCTGGGAGACTTAAATAATTCCATAGTTAGTGAAGGCCTTGTAGTTTACACACACACACAAAAGATCACTCATATTTTTCAGATGAAGTAGAGTCAACCCTCCAAGTCCACAGATTCTGAACTCATTGATTCAACCAACTGAAGATTGAAAATACTTCTTAAAAATTCCAGAAAATTCCAAAAGGGAAAATTTGAATCTTCCATCCTCCAGCAACTACTTACACAGCATTTGCCTTGTATTAATATTATGTATTATAAGTAATCTAGAGATGATTTCAAGAGTCCGCCCGCCGATGCTGGAGAAACAAGAAACACAGGTTCCATCCCTGGGTGGGGAAGATCCCCTAGAGTAGGAAATAGCGACCCACTCCAGTACTCTTGCCTGAAGATTTCCATGGACAGAAGAGCCTGGCGGGCTATATAGTCCACTGGGTTGCAAAGAGTTGGACACGACTGAGCAGCTGATACACATGATGCTTATGTTATCATTTTACATAAAATACCTGAGCATCTGTAGATTTTGGTATCCTAAGGGGTCTTGGAATCAAATCTCTGGGATGTGGAGGGATGACTGTAACCACAGGACAGAAAGCTAAATAGCACTAATCAAATGTGACAGTTGCTGAAGCAACCCCCTCCCCCCTTTAATCTTTGCATGGTCCACTGTGCATGCCCTCTGTTTTGTAACTGATCTCAGGTTGAACATAGAAATAAACATTTGGAAGTCATAACATACTACAATTTAAGAGTTTATTTGTATTAACATTGATAAAAAAAATTAATGTTCCAAAAAAAGAGTTTCACTCCATAACAATATTTTAGCATTTTTAGTTATTCTGATCAGTCCTTGTCATGTGAATGTTTGATATTTTCATGTTAACAGAATGAAAGCAAACTTTTGGAGAAAAATATTACATCAATAAATAAATCTTATTTTTAAAACTACCATGTTAGAACTGTCAGGTCATAATGAATACTCATCAGTTGTTGTATGTTACCGAGATTATTGTTGATAAATGGTAGTTCTAGAAACCCACCTACAACTTCTAAGGAAAGACTCTTACAGCCTCTCACATACACAAATAGTCACAGGAAAAAAAAATTAAAACTTCTAATGTACTTCTAGTATAATGAGAAACACTGAATATATTTTAACTTTCCACAGGGATATTTAAACATGAATAAGAGTAAAATGGACTGTAAATTACTGATGGATAGAGTTTGTGTTGAAGATGATCCCTCATATTTTCAATGCATCTTTAAAACTTTTATGGAAATCTAAAGGCTGAATATCCAGCTATAAATATCATACCTTATTCATATAAGGTGGTAACTGCTGATCCTATTTTTTTTTAATTGTCTCTTAACAAGCAAACCTCTTTTCTGTTGGAAAAGCATTTTCTTCCAGCATGCATCTATATGCTTCGTTTCCTCTTTCATGCATTTTCAACAAGAGTGACCCAGATGTGAAAGTTTTAAAATCATTTGTATATATCAGTATAAATTAATGGCTGAGTTAATATATAATTTTTATTTACTCTTTTTCTATTTCAGTGTATTCTATAAAAATCAATCTTTTGACTTACCGAAAGATTATCACTATTAAAGATTATTATTACCAAATAGATTTTTAACAATTCAGAATTGAAATTTGTTAAGACTAATCATAACATAAAATCATATCTGTGTGTATATGTATATGTGATATACATACTTACACACAACATATATATATATGTGTTGAACATAGATATTATGCTCTTTTGAAATATTTCAACCATTTCTAAGCACAGCAAACTAAGAAAGTAAAACTTTTTTGCAGATTTTATGATTTAAAATATGCAAACCAAAATGGCTTTAATAGTCTTATAGGAAGTTTGAAAAGTGTAATTTCAGTCAAAAACATAATTCTACAACTACCTACCAATGCAACATACGTTCAGTGGCTAATTCTTATGTCAACTGACTTTTTCTAAACGATGCTAGGGATTTTGAAAATGTTCAAGACTCTTTTCTGTTTAGAATTGTTGGATAATTCAGAGATGAAAAAGACCGTTCATTCCCTAGCTCTCTATACATATTTGAGAGGAAAAATAAAAGGAAAATAGAAATTCAAAGCATAGAATTCCTAATGTGTGATAAATAGATCCTTGGTCTGAATTCCTTTTATCTCTTTTTCTCTTCTCTCTCCACTCCTCACTCCAATCAATCCTGGCTCCCTATCCAACTGAGAGAAAATTTTGTGTTGGTTTGGCATAGAAAAGAGAAATCACTACAAATACATTTCTACTTGAGAAAAGTGGGTCTTGTCATTCATTTACTAGTCATGTATTGCATATGTTCTCAGGGCCAGGCATTGTCTGGGGGCAAAAATGCTACTAAAACAACAACATAGAAAATGCAGCTTTGGTCTGACTGAAATTTACTATTTAGTAAATGAGACAAACATTAATTAAATACTTACAAAACTGTGTGTACAATTGTAAGAGAAAAAAGAAATGAATTTTCCAATTACAGTGTAAGATATTTGAACCAGCAAAGGAGTTAAAAGAACAGACTTTCCTAAAGAAGCAATGACTGAACTGAATTCTGAAACTCAGAGAACTCAGAATAGATGAGCCAAGTAGGGTTCAAGGATGGGTGGAAGGATGGAAAATCGCTTATGCATTAGTACACTCTAACTTTTTTTCCCCACCTATCTCTCCTTTCATCTTAAGACTCCTATAAGTCTACTCAAATATTAAAGTGAGAATACGCTCTCATATTTGGTGAAGGTATTCTCATTGACATTTCCTTTCAAATAAAGTTCAGATGTTTCTTAGCCACTCACACCCCTAAAGTTACTACTGATATTCAGCTTTTTTACTTCTAATGTGACATTTTGAGTACATTATTGGCATACATTTGTAAGTATTTCTTGCATTATTTTCTTTGACATTCTCTAAATTGAAAATCAATAGGTAAAAAGTTAAGGAATTCCACTGGTTATATTTAATTAAATATAATAAGCTAAAATAGATTGCTTGAAAGTGTGGCTTTTGAAAGTCTGGCACCTCTCTCTGATGCATAGTGGATGCCTTATTTACAGGTTTCACTGAATGCAAAAAATTTTAAGGAGTGGTGATGTGCATAACCTATGTCTAGGTCACAAGCCACAATTCTTTATTTCTTTTTAAGTTTCTTATCAACATATGTGTATATTCTTCATATATATATTATATATATATCTTCTTGTACATCTTCTGTATATCTTAGTAATAGCCTGCTTGCTGCTGCTGCTGCTTTGTCGCTTCAATCGTGGCTGACTCTGTGCAACCCTGTGGACTACAGCCCACCAGGCTCCTCTGTCCATGGGATTCTCTAAGCAAGAGCATTGGACTGGGTTTGCCATGCCTTCCTCCAAGGAATCTTCCCGACCCAGGGATTACACCCAGGTCTCTTGCATTGCAGGCAGATTTTTTACTGATGGGACATCAGGGAAGCTCAATAGACTGCTTAATACATGAAAAAACTTCAGTATGAGTTTCTTTAACATAGCTTCTCAAAATCATAATTAAACATGTTAAGACATATTTTGTTATGAACAATATGAATATTGGTTAAGAGAGCAAATTATTTAAACTTTCAGTGTTTCTGTTTCATCTAGAATAGCTATAATAACAGTCATAATAATATTATACTATAAATTAAATATATTTTAATACAAATATATTTTGCTATATACTTAATGGTTAAAATATATAGTATATATTTACATATTCAATGTATAAAATAATTATGATAATAATACTTTATGAAAATGGTAAAATGAGATGATTTCTTTAAAAATCATATTTATGGCAAAAGTAAGCACTCATGATTTGTAGTCTATGTTTATAACTCAATATTTAAGTAACTTGAGTCTTTGTCCATTTAGGTTGTGTGTACATTTAAGTGTGTCAAAAAAGAATCTACATTATATCTTTCATACTGAATAGACTTGGAATGAGTAATTGTTACTAAATACGTATATGGTATTCAGAAAATATTCATTTAAAAGTGACAGAAAACACAGCATACCATAGACTAGGTGGTTTGTAAATAAGAGATATTTATTTTACTCAGTTCTAGAGGCTGGAATCCAAGACCAAGTTTCTGGCAGGTTTGAAAGAGAATTCACTTCCTGGCTCATAGAGGCCATCTCCTCTGTATATCCTTACACTGGGGAAGGGAAGTAGAGAAATTTCTAAGGTCTGTTTTATAAGGGCATTAATCACATTCATTGGGGTTGTAAATGGCACCCCAATCCGGTATTCTCACCAGGAAATTCCATAGGCAGAGGAGCCTGGTGGGCTACAGTCCATGAAGCTGCAAAGAGTTGGACATGACTGGGCACTCACTCAGTGAATCACATTCATAACGGTTCTGCCATCATGTTTAGCCATGCAGAGTGTTCTCTGCATCTTACCACTGTATCTTACCATTGTAGTTTGTTTATGGGGTAGAATGTGACCTGTGATCTTGAGATGGACTTGTCAGAAAAATTCTTGATTCTTTTTTTGTGGGGGTGAGGTTTTTGGAAAATGCAATCCTGTTAGGATAGTGTTTCTAAAGCAAAGAGTTTGTAATCCTAGATTGCGGGTTCCCCTTATTACTATCTCAAGTAGGGATCCTTACCCAAAGGTGGAATATGGAGTCCTAAATGATGCTGTTTGTCTCCCTAGAAAGAATTTCCTTTGCAGTCAAACTAACCTCAGACTGTCATGTATAGGAAGTAATAATTTTTTCTTTTTCTTTGTTTTTGCATGGTGTACCAGCATGGGTTTTCTGCCACTTTTAAATGAAAAATTTCTGAATATCATATATGTATTAGCAACAAACTGTTTTTAATGTTACTTCTCCCAAGTCTATTCAATATGTAGACTTTTTTCTGATGCACTTGAAGACAAACAATAAAGACCCATTTCATTTTTGCTTTATATTTTGGAGATAAAAATAAGTAATTTTTTGGAAGAAATATAGATTATGCAATGTCCCTGAGCTCAAAAATTTAGTTTTAATATCTGAAAATCTCCCAGATTATTTTCATCCCTGCCAGCATCCTTTCCAAACTCAACTTGTTATAGGAAGTCAAAGTAGGTTATTTGCAGGAAAAAGTAACTTTGAAGTATTCCCTGTAGATCTCAGACACTTAACACAGTTTCTACAATGTCTAACTTTCTGCCAAGGAATAACTAATACCCTGAGAGAAGTCATCCCTTTACACACAGTAACATCATGATCTTTTTTAGCAAAAGGAAATGGGCTGTGATTATTGAGGTATTGTTTCCCATGAGTTCTCAACAAGATTCACTTGGAAAGTAGTTTAATCTGTATCTTATTAGCAGTGTGATAGTTTGGCCCATAGATATGTACAGGTTGCATATTGGGAGAAAATTATCATTTATCTTTGAAAAAAGAATCTACCTAACTGATCCTTATAGGATCTCAGAAATAATAGTTGAATTTATAACTTTTAAAACCAATAATATTGCTTCAGAATATATGTTATATTGACATAAGATTTCAATTCACATGTAACTAAGGTCAGGCTTCCCCAGTGGCTCAGAGGTAAAGAATCCACCTGCCAAGCAAGAGTCACAAGTGCAATCCCTGGGATGGGAAGATACCCTGGAGGAGGGAGTGACAACCCATTCAAATATTCTTTCCTGGAGAATCCCATGGACAGAGGAACCTGGTAGGCTATAGTCCATAGGATTGCAAAGAGTTAGACATGACTGAAGAGATTTAGCATGCATACACACAAAAGTAAAGTCATAGGATTCATGACTTTGAATTTGGGGGATAATTTCAAAATAAATCTGAAAAAATAAATCGATGATATATTGTGGGTTCAGTTCAGTTCAGTTGCTCAGTCGTCTCCGACTCTCTGTGACCCCATGAATCACAGCACGCCAGTCCTCCCTGTCCATCACCAACTCCTGGAGTTCACCCAGACTCATGTCCATTGAGTCTGTGATGCCATCCAGCCATCTCATCCTCTATCATCCCCTTCTCCTGCCCCCAATCCCTCCCAGCATCAGAGTCTTTTCCAATGAGTCAACTCTTCACATGAGGTGGCCAAAGTACTGGAGTTTCAGCATTAGCATCAGTCCTTCCAAAGAACACTCAGGACTGATCTCCTCTAGAATGGACTGGTTGGATCTCTTTGCAGTCCAAGGGACTATCAAGAGTCTTCTCCAAAACCACAGTTCAAAAGCATCAATTCTTCGGTACTCAGCTTTCTTCACAGTCCAACTCTCACATCCATACGTGACCACTGGAAAAACCATAGCCTTGACTAGATGGACCTTTGTTGGCAAAGTAATGTCTCTGCTTTTTAAAATGCTATCTAGGTAGGTAATAACATTCCTTCCTAGGAGTAAGCGTCCTTTAATTTCATGGCTGTAGTCACCATCTGCAGTGATTGTGGGTGGTTATCTCAAATTGTTACAAAAATACAATAAAAATTTTGTCTTTAATGAATTAAAGTGTATTGTGAGTAGGGAGGAATAAATTTAGAGGAACACATTTTTAAATGTATAATGTGAGAATGAAGATGAGAAAATATTTAAAATGTCTGACAAAAATCATATAACACTTTAAGGGATATAACAATGAATAAATAAATATTATTATGAAGTTCAGTTCACGCTCAGTCGTGTCTGCTGTCTAGGTTGGTCATAACTTTCCTTCCAAGGAGCAAGCATCTTTTAATTTCATGGCTAAAGTCACCATCTGCAGTGATTTTGGAGCCCCAAAAAATAAAGTCAGCCACTGTTTCCACGTTTATTTGCCATGAAGTGATGAGACCGGATGCCAATTTTGTTTTCTGAATGTTGACTTTTAAGCCAACTTTTTCATTCTCCTCTTTCACTTTCATCAAGAGGCTTTGTAGTTCTTCTTCACTTTCTGCCATAAGGGTGGTGTCATCTACGGTTATTGATATTTCTCCCGGCAATTTTGATTCCAGTTGTGCTACATCCAATCCAGTGTTTCTCATGATGTGCTCTGCATATAAGTTAAATAAGCAGGGTGAATATATACAGCCTTGACGTACTCCTTTTCCTATTTGGAACCAGTTTGTTGTTCCATGTCCAGTTCTAATGGTTGCTTCCTGACCTGCATCAGATTTCTCAAGAGGCAGGTCAAGTGGTCTGGTATTCCCATCTCTTAAAGAATTTTCCACGGTTTATCGTGATCCACACTGTCAAAGGCTTTGGCACAGTCAATACAACAGAAATAGATGTTTTTCTGGAATTCTTTCGCTTTTTTGACCATCCAGCGGATGTTGGCAATTTGATCTTTGGTTCCTCTGCCTTTTCTAAAACCAGCTTGAACATCTGGAAGTTCACTGTTCATGTATTGCTGAAGCCTGGGCTTGGAGAATTTTGAGAATTATTTTACTAGCATGTGAGATGAGTGCAATTGTGCAATAGTTTGAGCTTTCTTTGGCATCTCCTTTCTTTGGGATTGGAATGAAAACTGACCTTTTCCAGTCCTGGCCACTGCTGAGTTTTCCAAATTTGCTGGCATATTGAGTGCAGCGCTTTCATAGAATCATCTTTTAGGATTTGAAATAGCTCACCTGGAATTCCATTTTCCCTAGTGGCTCAGATGGTAAAGCATCTGCCTACAATGTGGGAGACCCAGGTTTGATTCCTGGGTTGGGAAGATCCCCTGGAGAAGGAAATGGCAACCCACTCCAGTATTCTTGCCTGGATAATCCCATGGATAGAGGAGCCTGGTGGGCTACAGTTCATGGGGTTGTAAAGAGTTGGGCACAACTGAGCGACTTCACTTTCCACTAGCTTTATTCATAGTGATGCTTTCCTAAGGCCCACCTGACTTCACATTCCAGGATGTCTGGCTATAGGTGAGTGATATTACAAGGTAATATTACAAGGTAAATGCTCCTAATTTCAGCAATATATTAACTTGTGTTCATTTATACTTTACATCTTCCCAAAAGCTTTCACATTGAAATATTAGCCAAACAGTTGAAAGACTGTAAGTTTTGGAGGTAGATAGGTCTGAATTTAAACCTTGTTTTGTTTTTTTTCCTACCTACAAGTTATACAGCCTTAGGAAATCACCTATCCTTTGAATTTCAGTTTCCTCATCTGAAAAATAAATATAACAATACATAGAGTTCTTCATGATTGTAAGCTGCATAATAAAGCACTGGTAGAGACATGATATCATAAATGTGATCTGCATTGTTGACTATCTCCCTGAGTCTGCTCAAACTCATGTCCATTGAGTCGATAATGCTATCTAGCCATCTCATCCTCTGTCACCACCGTCTCCTCCTGCACTCAGTCTTTCCCAGCAATAGGATATTTTCCAGTGAGTTGGCTCTTCTCATCAGCTGGCCAAAATACTGCAGCTTCAACTTCAGCATCAGTCCTTCCAATGAATATTCAAGACTGATTTCCTTTAGGGTTGACTGGTTTAATCTCCTTGCTGTCCAAGGTACTCTCAAGAGTCTTCACCAACATCACAGTTTGAAAGCATCAAATCTTTGACACTCAGCCTTCTCTATGGTCCAACCCTCACGTCTGTACATGCCTACTGGAAAAAATACAGCTTTGACAAAAGGGACCTTTGCTGGCAAGTCACCTTGTCTCTGTTTTTTAATACACTGTCTAGGTTTGTCATAACTTTTCTTCCAAGGAGCAGAAATCTTTCAATTTCATGGCTGCAGTCAATGTCCACAGTGATTTTGGAGCCCAAGAAAATAAAGTCTATCACTGTTTCCATTATTTTCAACATCTATTTGCCATAAAATGATGGGACCAGAATGCTGTGTTTTAAGCCAACTTTTTCACTCTCCTCTTTCATTTTCATCAAGACGCTCTTTAGTTCCTCTTAATATTGTGCCGTAAGAGTAGTACCTATCTGCATATCTGAGGTTATTGATATTTCTCACAGCTATCTTGATTCCAGCTTGTGCCCCATCCAATCTGGCATTTCGCATGATGTATTCTGCATATAAGTTAAATAAACAGGGTGACAGTATACAGCCTTGACCTACTCCTTTCTTAATTTGGAACCAGTCAGTTGATCTATGACAGGTTCTAAGTGCTGCTTCTGGACTCGCATACAAAGTTCTCATGAGACAGGTAACATGGTCTGGTATTCCCATCTCTTTAAGAATTTTCTACAGTTTGTTGTGATTCACAGTCAGAGGCTTTAGCATAATCAATGAAGAAGAAGTAGATGTTTTTCTGGAATTTGCTTGCTTCCTCTATGATCCAATGAATGTTGGCAATTTGATCTCTGATTCCTCGGCCTTCTCTAAACCCACCTTGTATATCTGGAAGTCCTTGGTTCAGGTACAGTTGAAGTCTAGCTTGAAGGATTTTGATCATCACTGTGCTAGCATGTGAAACGAGTACAATCGTGCAGTAGCTTGAGCATTCTTTGGCATTGTCCTTCTTTGGGATAGGAATGAAAACTGACCTTTTCAAGTCCTCTGGCCACTGCTGAGTTTTCCAAATTTGCTGACATACTGAGTGCAGCATTTTAACAGCATCACCTTTTAGTACTTAAAATAGCTCAGCTGGAATTCCATCACCTCTGCTAGCTTTGTTCATAGTACTGCTTCCTAAGGTCCATTTCACTTCACACTCCAGGATGTTTGATTCTAGGTGAGTGACCACACCATCATGGTTATCTCGGTCATTAAGACTTTTTTTGTAAATAGTAAATAAGTATTTCAAGTGTAGTTTCCCAAACTGAACTTCAGATTGTCCTCTTAATACTGGGAAGGCCTGAAGTTTAACCAGCAAGGAAAGTGAATAGTGTGGCAGATTGAGTACATTTATAAATTATTCCTTTTCATTAGAAGAGCATCAACAATCCTCTAGTTTGAAAAAAAAGCAAAACGTGCGGAAAGATAAAAAAATTTTCAGACTTTTATGAACTTCTGGAATTAGAGCGATAATAGTTTCCCCATATTTTCTTCAGATGTCTTTAGAAATAAGATAATTTTTTAGATATAATTGATGCTTCTCTATCACTCCATTCTTCCTTTTATTTTCTCCTCCTCTCTCCTCCATCTCCTCACCCTCACGATTTCTTTCTCTCCCTGTTTTTCTCCCTCTTCTTGGCTACATGGTATTTCCTTCTAAAATATTATCACATCCTCCCTAACTTTGTTATTGTATGTATCTAGTTTACCTTGACAAATAAAATATTGGGTACATTATTTCTTTAACCTCATTCTAAAGAACTAAAAGGTACCCCTCCTGGTCCATGCAAACATATGCAAGTTGATTTGCATATTTAGTCACAGAATTAGAGTTTGTTAAAGTCTTTTCATAAGCGATTTACCAACTAACTCTATCAAAGTAAGTTCTTCCATCTTCCTAATGAGGGAGTCTAATGATTCTTCCAAATTTAGTGTAACATCATGGAAATAGTGAGCTGTCCTCTCTCCAAACCAGAACCGGGTAATAAGATTGCCTTTGAGAGCTAAATCACCACACAATAGATGTAATTAGCCATCTGTTGGGAGTAACTCAAATTGTCTCTAAATGTATTACTAAAAAGTTTTGGAATTCCTAAATCCCCCGTCAAAGTGGCCTATAATCATCTCAGAATGCAGGATTGGAATGGGGCAGAAATTTAAGTAGAAACCTAATTGACGACAGGAAATCTATTTGGAGAACGACGGCACATACTTGTCCCTGCAAGGTGCCTAGGAAAAGTAAACACAAAAAGTCAAACCCTGGCAGAGTGGTTAAGGCATTTAAGAACAAGCCTGTAAATTAAACCCATTTGATTCTATGTGCTACTATTATTAATGTAGGAAATATTTCCACTTTTCTTTTTTTAAAATTCTATTCTCACTACACAGTCGGATTCTCATTAAAAGATGCAATGTGATGGTAATACCACTACAAGCATCTTAGTTAGTAGAGGAACATTCATAATACAGGAGCTTAGTATGCAAACAAAATTAAAGTAAGTCTTGGCTTAAAAATTCAGGAAAACATTTGAAATCCATCTCCTTCTTCACCTAATCCCTTTAAGGATTGGTATTTACCACATGGCAAAATAGTCTTGAATGATCAGATGTTTGTTTTTAAAAATTACGTTTGTTCTCTTCTATTTATATAGATAGTTGCTGCTGCTGCTGCTGCTAAGACACTTCAGTCGTGTCTGACTCTGTGTGACCCCATAGATGGCAGCCCACCAGGCTCCCCCGTCCCTGGGATTCTCCAGGCAAGAACACTGGAGTGGGTTGCTATTTCCTTCTCCAATGCAGGAAAGTGAAAAGTGAAAGTGAAGTTGCTCAGTCGTGTCCGACCCTCAGCGACTCCATGGACTGCAGCCTAGCAGGCTCCTCCTTCCATGGGATTTTCCAGGCAGGAGTACTGGAGTGGGGTGCCATTGCCTTCTCCGATATAGGTAGTTACGTTTAGCCAAACACTCCACTAGCTCTCTGCAATCAAAATGCTGAAAGTAGACCTGAAATTCTGACAGAATCTCCCAAAGTGGGGATTCTACCAGATTCTACTTTACAATTTGCATATGAAGGAAAAATAAGATTTCTCTAGAAGACAGACATGAAAAATATCTCACCTCCTACTACTCAGCTTGGATTTCTAAGAGCTATATAAGCAAGTTCGGTGCAAGTTCAAATGTACCACTTTTGGATACTCTTGAGCTCATGTGTTTTCTTGGCTGAATCTGGATAATAATGACACCCAGATTATCATAAACCTGATTAATCTATGTAGCTCCTACTTAGGAAAATATTCTGAAACTTGCAGCATTATTCATGTTACAGTTTAATTTCTGGCTGTTTCTTGCATTAAATAAAGAGCATTCTGGCTAACATATGTTTGTTATAAATGCATAATAACACCAGAGAGACATGGAATCAATATCCTGAGCTTCGTATCAATATTGTTTGAGAACTAAGGTTGTTTTAATTGGGATGTGTGCGTGCTTAGTTGCTCAGTCATGTCTGACTCTTTGTGACCCCATGGACTGTAGTCCACCATGCTCCTCTGTCTATGTAATTTTTCAAGCAAGAATACTTGAGTGGGTTGCCATTTCCTACTCCAGGGGATCTCCCAACCCGGACTGGGACAAGGCAGGGACTCAAAATGAAGAGATAAATGTGAGGTTTATTTTTCTATAATATGTTCATACCAACTCCATGAGATACTAAAATTGCTTCTTCAAAAATCATTTCACAAAAGATGAGGAAACTGAATTTTAGGAAGAAAAAGTTTAAGTAGCTGGCTCTAAGAAAACGAACCATGAAGTGGATAACTAGAGATTGCACCCCAGGTCAGCTGTATTCAAAGCCTGCATTCTTTTCCCAATGTCCACATTCCAAAATTGCTCCCTTTAATCCCTTTCTCTTCAGAAGGCTCATTTCAATATTCTTTTAAATAAAGCTGTTACTAGAGAATAGTAATTAGCAAGTATTTTTATATGCTATTTAAACTGCACCATCAGTTCAGTTCAGTCCAGTGGCTCATTCATGTCCGACTCTGCGACCATGGACTACAGCACGCCAGATTTGCCTGTCCATCACCAACTTCTGGAGCTTACTTAAACTCATGTCCATTGAGTCGGTGATGCCATCCAACCATCTCATCTTCTGTTTTCCCCTTCTCCTCCCTCCTTCAATCTTTCCCAGAATCAGGGTCTTTTCCAATGAGTCAGTTCTTCACATCAGGTGGCCAAAGTATTGGAGTTTCAGCTTCAGCATCAGTCCTTCCAATGAATATTCAGTACTATAACTGAATAGACTACACCATACACAGCAGTAAATCCAATACTCCAGCAATTCAAGACTGCTGGAGAGGAGAAATTAAAGATGGATGATAAGTTTCTTTTGATGTAATTCTCAAGCATGGATTAGTGATATATATATATATATATATATATTATATATATAGTCAAATAAATGCTCTACTTAGCCTTGTGTCATCATCACCATCATATTTTTTTATATTCATAAGATTATAAATTCTTAGTTATGCAAAATTTTCAGACAGCATATTCTTACAATAACCATGGTTTATAAATACAGTCTTCATTTAATCAATAATAATTTTGAGATTCAGAGAACTTAAGATTCATGTCTAGGATTTAGGTTAGGTTCTAAAGGGTTTCAGAAATTCATTTACTCTACTCAGCCACCAGCTCCCATTTGTGATATGTGAAAGATATAATGGCATCATTTTATAATTTTTCTTAAAACACCAGTGACTGAAACTCAACATATATCTTTTTATAGGAAGGTGGATTTGAATACTAGATGGAACATTTAAAGTTTTAGCCATTTCATGGGTACATGAAAAATCTCCGAGGCATGCCATCAGTAAGCTTACTTAATTTTCTTTATACAATGCCTAGCTTTTTCCAAGTTTTAGCTGTATTTTGATGAGCAACATTTTATAACAACTAAAGCAAAAATGAATAAAGGCAACCCCCCCATAAAAAAACAATCAAAAAAAGGACCACTGGAGATATTTTCCAGTAGAGGTAAAAAGCTACATTTCTACAACCATCCATAGTTGTGTAAAGCATAATGAACAGTTGAATAATTATGGGCAAGTTATCTGCCCTTTAGAAATAAAAATTTTCACTACTTCAGATAATAAAAGTCCCAAGACAAATATTCTCTGGGAATGTCATTAATAGGGCACAACTAGACAAAATATGAGGTCAGAATTTTTAAGTGCTCATGATACGAGGTCAATCCAAGTTTGTACTGTGTAGTTGGTACTCTTGAAAAACCAGAAGGTTTCTGTCTGTGGACACTGCAAGTAAAGAACCCAGATATAATGAAAAATGAGCTGATGAGGGTGATATGATATGTAAGTTATAAAGTGGACATACAGTCAACTCAGAATCGAAAATCTATGTTTCAGTATTAAAACGTGTATGTATTTAGTTGCTCAGTAATGTCTGACTCTTTGTGACCCCACAGACTGTAGCCTGCCAGGCTCCTCTGATTATGGGATTTCCCAGGTAACAGTACTGGAGTGGGTTCCCATTTCCTTCTCCACAGGATCTTTATGACCCTGGGATCAAACCCAGGTGTCCTGCATTGCAGGCAGTCTCCTACATTGCAGGCATTCTTTACTGACTGAGCCAACAGGGAAGCCCCATGTTAAAACATAAACTGAGGTATATTAATAATTTTATGTTTATTTGAGCAAAAGTAAACTGAAATTGGGCAGCACTAAAATGGAAGTGGTTAGGAGCATTCCGTTCACAGGAGTCAAAGGAAAGACTGATGGGAAGCAATGAAAGGGAATAGTTTGATTGGCTACAGACTGGCTGACTGTTTGTGATTGGCTGTGATGAGAGTTTTGATTTTGTAACCTGAAGGCATACACAAGCTTAGATTTTGGTTGGTTATGTTGACTGACTGGGCATTAGAGCCACTTTAGTCTAATGACCTCTGGATCTAATTTAACAAGAATTAAAAAGAGTGCTGATGCTCTGGGTAGAATATCTTTGCTGCTACTGCTGCTGCTAAGTCACTTCAGTCGTGTTCGACTCTGCAACCCCATAGACGGCAGCCCACCAGGCTTCCCTGTCCCTGGGACTCTCCAGGCAAGAACGCTGGAGTGGGTTGCCATTTCCTTCTCCAATGCATGAAAGTGAAAAGTGAAAATGAAGTCGCTCAGTTGTGTCCGACTCTTAGCGACCCCATGGATTGCAGCCTACCAGGCTCCTCCGCCCATGGGACTTCCCAGGTAAGAGTACTGGAGTGGGTTGCCATTGCCTTCTCCGATAATATCTTTACTTACAGATAAACCTGGAGTTCTGACAGAGACACACAGAGACCATTGCTACCGGTTCATGGAGAAAATAAAAATAAGAAACTGTGTAATAACAGTGAACAAACTCTGCAACTAGCGACAAATACAGCTTTAAAACTCTTCACCCATCTGGTTAGCACCCCATCTTCTCTCTCTCTTTCTCTCTCTCATTCATTTCTTGTGGTATCTGATTTGCAAACATTCCTCAAACACTAGAAAGATATATAAATAAATTAGACAAATAATAAGTATATAAATAAATACAACTAAAATAATCAATTTATAACAATATAACTAGGCCAATATTATGCAGTCTCAAAATAATTGAAATTGACAGTCTTTTTCTTTCACATTTTCCTATTATGACTTGTTGCCTATGATCTCAACTGAAATTTTGCTCAAAGTTGTATGCAAGTATTTGGGGCTTATAAACTTCTACTCCCACAGAATATTTTCATGATTTACCTCATTCTATAGATGCTACAGATATTGTTTAGTAAAAAATGCCCCATTACCAAATATCAAGATCACACTCTCAGACTCATACTATTCCTGTACAAGTATTTTGTATTCTAGCCTTTAAACCACAATTCCATAAGCACGATTTTACTCCTCAGATTTTTGCATGTGGCTAAGAAATCCCACTAAAAATGCTCCATCAACTCAAGTTCTTTTGATCTGTAGTCCTCATCCTCAACATGATTCTATCTGTTACCTTTTCTGGGGATTATTCTAGACAACTCAGGAGAAATTTGAGTTCTCTGTTTTCAGGTAGATACACTTTTTTCTTAATACTAACAAAGCAGATTTTAATTGTGAAGGTTATTTTTCTTTTTAAAAACTTTTTTGAAATTAATTGCTTGAAAGGAGAGTTGATATTGTTTTTCAGGCCCTCAATTATTAGATCTGTATTAGATCTTCTGACACTATTGGCTTACAAAACAGGTCCGACTAGTACTGACGAATTTTTCTTCAACCATCAGTGATTAGTCACCAGTCAGGGCAGGTACCCCAAATCCCCAAATGTCTTTGCTTTAAGCAACCTCCAAAGTCCCCTTCTGTCTGCAGATTTAGATTTTGGCTGCACTCCTGCATCTCTGTTCTGCCCCTCTCAACACAAAATACAGAAAGAGGAAGAGAGGAAAGGTGAACATTAAGTCAGGGTATTTTGTCTCTCTAGTAGCCAACTGATTGATGTATGAAAATGCAGTCATACGTGCTCTTCCTGTAAAACGACTTCCTTTCAAATGTCATTTTCAAAGAGTGTTGACAGATAGGGAGCCTTAAATGTGGTTTGATGAGGCCAGTAGGGGAGATCTTTCTCTCACTGGGAAGTTTCCTTGCAAAGGTCTTTTATCTGAACCAGCTGCCTATTCTCATACATCGTGTATTGTAGTGTTTTTTGCACAAAGAGTAGAGCAGATTCATAGTACTCATGCTACCAAACTGTATCAGTACATTAAAATTTAATTGTGCTAGAGTTATGTATACATTGTCCTTCTGGGCCGTCTGTCAGATGCTATGTTCAGCAGGAGGGCTGCTATACGCAGGAGAGCAGGAGTTCAACCAACTGTAAGTAAGAGGTTAGGCAAGTTTAACGTGAACCAAACCCAAAGATTTATCTGTGTTTGCTGGAAATCATTATGACTCTGCCTCAACAATACAAAAAGTGAGTGACATCAGTCTAGTAATAGATTTACTCTCAGAATTGACCATACAGAGATACCACAAAATAAACATGGGATAATGGTGAAATGTCTTTAAAAATATGAGACATTTTGTATGCTACGATATAGCTCCCAGTGTTATCACAGCTAAGTAATTTAGTACGAATGATTCTTAATTCTTTCAGGTACATTGTCAGAATTTTCAAAGTGAGCTGCAAATACAAGTTTTGGTTGTCAAACCAAAGCTTTATAAAAATGCTCCTATATAATCTCATGTTCTGTTTTTAGCTATGCACTCAAAAATGAAGTACAATGAATACACTATTTATGGTGGAAATTTGTATACAGAAGAAATCAAAGTAGTGATCCAAATTACATAATGTTTTGAGGGTGCAGAAAATTTTCTCAAACACTATGTATAGAAGTGCATATTATTGCGGTCTTTCTGGAAAGCCAACTGGCATTTTAGCTTAAAAAATGATGAAATGCTAGCTTATTTTTCCTCCACATCATTCAAATTCTCTAATTTTATCATAAAGGAATTATTAGAATTATATTCCAATTTTAATGGCTGATGAAGGTGTTCTTCCCAGAATTATGCATAATAATAGGAAAGTACAACTAATGTAAATGTCAAAAAGTAGAGAAATATTTGAATGAATGTTATAATGGTAATATAAATGACTATGAAGGAAATATATTTCAAAAATTATTTAATGACATAGAGGAAGCATGATAACAATGTAGAAAAATATACCTTACAATGACATTTTGAAAATTAATATTTCCAAAATGCATGCATTATGCATGTAAAGAGCATTAGTGTGTGTGTGTGTGTTTTTTGTACAGTAGGATCATGGGGAAAAGCTCAGTTTTTTTACATTTTTAATATTTTTAACTTTTTATGTATTACTGTTAGGAACAGCAAAGCTGTAGTGATTTCTAGAACACATTTATACGTTCACATGAACAGGGGCTAGAATAGTAGTGCTTATAAGAATTAAACCAACTTGCAAGTAACTGGATATATCAATCAAAGTCCACCTACTTCAGGATAAATATCAAGCAAGCATAAACTCTGACTTGTATTTCTAAAGGAACAACAAGATGTTTTATGGTTATTGTGTGTGGGTGTGTGTGCTCAGTCTTTCAGTCATGTCTAACTCCTTGTGACCCCATGCATTCTAGCCTGCTACACTTCTCTATCCATGGGATTTCCCAGGCAAGAATACTGGGGTGGGTTGTCTTTTCCTTCTCTAGGGGTTCTTCCCCTTCTCCAGGGAATCTGTATTGGCAGGCAGATTTTTCACTATTGAGCCACCTGGGAAGCCCTTTTATGGTTATGACCTTATTGCAATTCCATACATTTTACCATCTGATAACCTCAAATCTTAAACAGATTATACTGTTGAATGTTTATTTACATATATGTTTATACACTGATCTTTAAGTGAAGCAAGCAGTCAGATTCAGAACAAATACAGGTAAGTCTGAACAGAACTTTGACTTCCTACAACATCCCAAATCAAACATTTTATTTATCCTGGTTCTATTCAAAGGGAGAACATGTAGTTTAGATAAAACCAACTGAAAGAGGAACCCAATATATCCCTCAAAATGATTATGATTTGGTCATGTTTTTACAGGGAAAGAGTAAGGTGAATGTTAAAATTAATTTGAGGAAGGATCATAAGATCTAAAATTGAAGCTCAAAGTGAGGCAGAAGCTGACACATTTTGAGATATTAGAAATATAACTACAAGGAAAACCAGCTTTATTAGTTTGGATTCATTCCTGGAATGACATTTTTCAATATCTTGCATAGTAATATAAAATCTTTCTATAAAAATCACTTCAGGATGATGACTAAAAGGCAAAAAGGATACAATAAAATACACATACATATCTTAGGTATTATGTATCATTCCAGAAAGCATTGTACTATTCTGGATAATATTGCATAATTCTGGATAACCTGTTTTATTCTTAGCAAAATCTGTATAAATATGTTTTGTTATCAGACAAATATACTGACTATAGCTGCTAATAACCATGCTTTCCTTATATACAATAGTAAAATTTAACATTTGTGCTCTTGTTTTTAATTAGAAAAGTAGATAGTACAACTTGCAAATTCATCAACACAGTTGATTAGAATTAAAAGACTAAAGGTAAGTGTTTTAATTTTTTTCATTTTTAAGGGGTGAATATATTTATACATTAACTATATGTGTTCACCTGTGTTTGTGCGTGTGAAGCACAACTGAAGGATAAGACATTCTACAGTCAATAATTTAGTCAAAGGTGCTGCTCTGGCCCTGACTGTTGGTGTCACCCCGCTCCCCAGAATCATATTTTGAAAGCAAATCTTCCAAGTGAGGGTGTCTGCATGCAAGGCCTTTGGGAGGTGATTAGGTCATGAGGGTGGAGTCCTGAGGAATGGAATTAGTGCCTTTATAGGGAGCTGAAGAGAACAGAGTTCTCCTTTTCCACCACATGAGGTCACAGAGAAGAGAGCTGCCTATGAACTAGGATGAGTGCCCTCACCAGACAGCCAATCTGCCAGCACCCTGATGTGGGGCTGCACAGCCTCCACAACTGTGAGAAATACATTTTTGCTGTTTGTAAGCCACCCAGGCTATGGTATTTGGTATACTTGAACAGACTAAAACCGTTGCTAATTATAATTGTCATCTTCAAAGGTGAAGACATGAAGATGTATCAAAATCTCTGATGGCAGGGACTTCCCTGGTGGTCCAGTGGTTAAGACACCCCACTTCCACTGCACGGGGTATGTTTGATCCCTAGTTGGGGAACTAATATCTCACATGCTACTCAGTGTGGCCTCAATAAATACACAAAAATAAAAACCTCATGATGAGCTATATCCATCATGCAACTAATGTGTGTCTGTTTAAAAAAAATCTCCAGTGGCAGGGCGGGAGCTCAATTTAAAAATGTATAAAAAAGATCATTTTGATACATCATATACAAATGCATTTCCTTGCTCCTAGAGAATAATGCTTTAAATAGGAAATCTAAACTAAGAAAACATTTTTCTTAGACTGACACTTAAAATGTAGATGTATTTTAAAATATACACACAAATATTAAACAATAAAATTGTATTTTGCAATTAATACACTTGGTATATTTATGTAAAAATAAAAGTAGTTGTTTAGTTTTCCTTACATTTTTCACTCTGATTTTAATATGTGTATGTATATATATTTTGTGTGTTTGTGTTTAGTCACTAAGTCATGCCCAACTCTTTTGTAACCCCACAAACT
The DNA here is from genome assembly GCF_003369695.1 of Bos indicus x Bos taurus. Classification (NCBI taxonomy): domain Eukaryota; kingdom Metazoa; phylum Chordata; class Mammalia; order Artiodactyla; family Bovidae; genus Bos; species Bos indicus x Bos taurus. Next base: position 62,110,658 of record NC_040087.1, read on the forward strand.
GTAGCCCACCAGGCTCCTTTGTCCATGGGATTTCCCAGGCAGGAATACTGGAGTGGGTAGCCATTCTCTTCTCTAGGGGATCTTTCTGACCCAGGGATGGAACTCAAGTCTCTTGAATTACAGGTAGTCTCCTGCATTGCAGGCAGCTTCTTTACCAACTGAGTCGCCAGGGAAGCTATATGTATGTATACATATGCTTAAATATGCATATATTAGAAACACACACATTCATGGAGACACACAGATAGACATGTAATGAGAGAGAAAGGCAGAGAATCAGATAGCACAATTGAGAGACAAAGATACAAAGAAGAGGGAAAAATGTTTCTCTGTAATGATGTTTTTTCCCAAAAAGAAAAGATTCTCTCATTGATTAGTCAATATTTACACATCCATTCATTCACTCACTCAATCATTGTTTGCTTTTTACAAAATTTGTGGAAAGTGATAACTCAGGCTTTGGAAGTATAATCATGAATAAAATTATATTTCTGTAATAAATATACTAGTTAGAGTCATGAAAATCAATGTGTATATTAAAATTTAAAACGTTGTTTGAAGCTTTAAATTATTCAAATAAAACAGCTCATAATTTAAATATAATTTACTTGTATATATTATTCTACCTGTACATTTACATGTGCAAATATACACTTACATGTACCATAGAGCATATAACTTCTCATTCATTTTCTCAATTTTGATTCTCATATTTTTTTTAAATTTGCATATAGTTAGAACTTTTGTACATATTTGTGGCTAAATGTATGTATTAAATAATAATTTTAGTCTGTTCCAAGTAGTGTTAAGTGTATAGAAAAACTAACCTAAGGCCGAATATTGACTAGTAAACAACTAAATGGATTATGAAATTATATGCCTATTAGTGTTAATTATTGTCCTAAATAAACTTAGGAGGGAAGAAACAAGCAAAAAAGTGTTTATTTTGAATCAAAAAACTGCAATTTGGGGCAAATGGATTCTGGTAGCAGCCCAAACAGTGTCTCAGCTCAGGAGTAAAATCAGAGGCATTTAGAGACAAAGAAGGAAAGTTTGCACTGCAAAGAATTTTAATTGAAGTTGGAGACAGAAGCTAATCTTGGCTGGACTGTAGCCCATCAAGCCCCTGTGTCCATGGGATTTCCCAGGCAAGAATACTGGAGTGGGTTGCCATTTCCTTTTCCAGGGGATCTTCCCCACCCAGGGATTGAACTTACCTCTCCTACATTGACAGGTGGGTTCTTTACCACTGAACCACCAGGGGCTATCACTAGAGGGAGGTAAAAGTTCACTACTGTGACAAGTGGCAGGTGTTCTTGCAGAGTCCTTGGAATATCTGTCATTTGGCTTAGTTCTAAAGTCCATGCTTCCACCGGAAGAGAAACTACGTAAGGTCCACCATCTTAATGGCCTCCTAGCTCTATGTTAAAACCCCTTGACATAGTGACTCCATTTTATTTTACATTATGAATTTATCACTTCGCAGCCCCAAATCCAAATCTGACTGCATATTCTGCAAAAAGTGGGGCCAAGTCCTTTAAATATTTCCCTTTTACCATGGGGCAGGATATTAAACTTTTCCAGAAAAGGATGCTGGAGCGACATGGCAGAACTGTCTTTCCTGGCTGCAGATTCCCTGAGCAAACACATGTCTCTGGTGCCAGGCTCCTGCACTCCATTTGCCTTTTGCAGCCCCATGGCTTTTCCTGCATCACATTTGGCTTTTCCATCTCTAGGCTCCTGAAGTGCACAGGAGTTCAAGAGTAGATTCTTAGAACAAACACAGCTTCTCCAGCATGAACCTCCTGCAAAGTAGGTGCCCTTTATAAAGCTTAACACCTGCAGATTGCACGGCTTCTCCAGCATCTGATAGCTGAAGAACAGGCAGTTTCTCCAGAGCCTGTCCCTTCCATGTGCAGCAGTTCCTGAGCGAGGGCAGTGGCTACTCCAGCATCCAGGTTCTGCAGTGCAGGGTGGTCTGCAGAATTCAGAGACCAGCTTATTCCCCTGACCCCTCCCTTGGGTGCTTTGGTAGTACAGTTCTATCAGTGAGAAACCTTCCATGAATGGCTTTATCTGGCACTGAGAGGTTGGATTTCCAGCAAGCTCTGCCAGTACATCTCTAAGGGGGAGTCGGGCCAGGGGAAAATGTATTCATTTTCCTTCTGAGTGCTGCAGGCCAGTCCGAGAGCTAGTGATTGCATGTTATTTCATCCCATCTGTGTTTCCATATTCTTTAGAGCACTCTTTACTTTTCTCTACTTTTTTCACTGCAAAACCATACATGTTTGTGTGAATTGAGTTTCTATCATTGGAAAACCTTGGAAGAAATAAACATTTCGACATATTTGAAGGTTTACTATGTGTTTGAATAATTAGATTTGTTGTATAACCAGTTGAAATAAGTGGGTATAGCTTAAGGGAAAGCAAATGTTGCTGTAATAATAAGGAAGAACTTTTAACAACTGGCTGGGTTAAAATGTGGCAATAATTTCTCTGTCATTAGAAATGACCAAATTAAGTCTAGGTGCCTGGTCTTCTTAGATATTAATGAAGAATAATTTGTACCATAAAGCAGATGTGATCTATAATCGTTTTCAATCCTTAAAGTCATGAATCAATGTATCTCTGATGATAATGTGACTGATAATTATGCTATCCAAAGTAGTTTGTGAAGGAATTTATCTCTATCTTTCAAGGAGTTTGTATATCATTTTGCAATTTTGGTTGATATTTATATATTTTTCTAATCATTTAAATTTATATAGGTCAGGGATAAAAAGCAGGGCATTTATTCAAATGTAGTTTTGGTAATTGAAGTTACTTTACCTGAAATACATAAGCTTTCAATAGCAACAACAACAAAACCAGAACAAAGAATTCATATAAGTTTAAATAATAGGATTTGTACTAAAAATACAAAACTTTTCTCCTTGAATATTATAATCTCAGTATAATCTCATATACACAATTATTTTTCTTTAATTACTTCATGTTATTCTGTTATCTTTGTTGGAAAAATAGGCAGTGATGGAACTCAAGAAACATGTAAGCTACAGCTTAAAGTTTTAGCTAACAATTCAAGCACAAGAACATTTGCCTGAACATCAGACATAAGTTATTTAGCAATACTAAATGAAATGAACTAAGCTGGCATCTGCCCCACGTACTGGAGTGACAGGAGAGCTTCAGTGAACACCATCAGTCAGGAATCTGATATCACTATTTATCCTCGCCACTTGTATCATTTTGAATCCTTATATCATTCTTGGGCATTGATGTTTTTATGGAAATGTACTATCTTATGATTAATCAACACTAATGCTGTGCACTTAGATATTCTTTAAAGTTTTTGCCTATTTTAATGTCAATTCAGAAGTTTTGTGCTTTTCTAGTTTGACATTCAGAAAACTAAGATCATGGCATCTGGTCCCATCACTTCATGGCAAATAGATGGGGAAACAGTGGAAAGAGTGGCTGACTTTATTTTTGGGGGCTCCAAAATCACTACAGATAGTGATTGCAGCCAGAAAATTAAAAGACGCTTACTCCTTGGAAGGAAAGTTATGACCAACCTAGACAGCATATTAAAAAGCAGAGACATTACTTTATCAACAAAGGTCTGTCTAGTCAGATCAGATCAGATCAGTCGCTCAGTCACGTCTGACTCTTTGCGACCCCATGAATCGCAGCACGCCAGGCCTCCTTGTCCATCACCAACTCCCGGAGTTCACTGAGACTCACGTCCATCGAGTCAGTGATGCCATTCAGCCATTTCATCCTCTGTCATTCCCTTCTCCTCTTGCCCCCAGTCCCTCCCAGCATCAGAGTCTTTTCCAATGAGTCAACTCTTCGCGTGAGGTGGCCAAAGTACTGGAGTTTCAGCTTTAGCATCATTTCTTTCAAAGAAATCCCAGGGCTGATCTCTTTCCAAATGGACTGGTTGGATCTCCTTGCAGTCCAAAGGACTCTCAAGAGTCTTCTCCAACACCACAGTTCAAAAGCATCAATTCTTCGGCACTCAGCCTTCTTCACAGTCCAACTCTCACATCTATACATGACCACAGGAAAAACCATAGCCTTGACTAGACAAAGCTTTGTTGGCAAAGTAATGTCTCTGCTTTTGAATATGCTATCTAGGTTGGTCATAACTGGTTTTTCCAGTGGTCATGTATGGATGTGAGAGTTGGACTATAAAGAAAGCTGAGGGCCAAAGAATTGATGCTTTTGAACTGTGGTGTTGGAGAAGACTGTTGAGAGTCCCTAGGATTGCAAGGAGATCCAACCAGTCAATCCTAAAAGAGATCAGTCCTGGGTGTTCATTGGAAGGACTGATTTTGAAGCTGAAACTCCAATACTTTGGCCACCTGATGTGAAGAGCTAGCTCATTTGAAAAGACCCTGATGCTGGGAAAGATTGAGTGCAGGAGGAGAAGGGGACAACAAAAGATGAGACGGTTGGATGGCGTCACCGACTCAATGGACATGAGCTTGGGTAAACTCCGGGAGTTCGTGATAGACAGGGAGGCCTGGCGTATTGTGATTCATGGGATCGCAAAGAGTTGGACACGACTGAGCGACTGAACTGGTTTGATATATCTGTTTCACTAAGGCTGTCTGTACTAAACTAAGCAGATACAATTAATTTACTTGTCACTTTGCTCCATATCAATAGCACACTTAATAATTCAGGATCCACAATATATACCTAATCTGTCTATACATGCATCCATGTTTATATGTACTTATTAATCTCTATGGAGTAGTCAACCAGTCTTTATTTAATGCCTGTAATATGTCCGGGGTTATGTTATTTACAGGTTATAAAAAAGTCAAAACAAAGTTTGCTATCTTTTCCCCAAATGCAAAGTCTCATCTAGTTTAAAAAATTAACTTGAATGGCTAAATTACAGAAAAATTAAATAAAGAAGACAAGTTAAACCTGCTATGATTTAAAGAGAAACATAAATATGGTCAGTATCAATAGGCTATGGTGTTATTTATGTAAACTTTTTGCAGACTACTAAGAAAAGGAATAGGATGGAGGAGGCCTTATGGGTAACATATTGTACATGCAAAAGTATGACTATATTGTTGTAAAAGTATGACTAGCTTGATATGGTTGACTTTCAATGTAGAAGTGAGAAATTGAGATGAGATGGATTTGATAACACCATAGATGTTAGGTCATGAAGTACCACCAATCCTGAACAATATCTAAACTGTATTACTTTTCCATATCTTTATACAAGGATGAACTAGTATTTTATGTTTCAAAAAATCACCTTCAAATGCTTCTTTTACCTTTATATATGTGTCAAAATCATTACAGGAAACACATAGTTTACTCAAAATGAATAATTTGGAACACGTTTAATAAAGTCACTGTTAAAAGTTGAATACAAGAGATAGGTAAACATGATGGGAACCTTCAAGTGAGGCACACAGTCAGGCCAAGGGATAAATCTTGGGAATCTATAACCCAAACTTACCCTCCATCCTTCTTCTTACCTCTTAATGGTGCTACTCATCTACCCATTAGCCAAATCCAACCATAAACCAAAGAATCATGGGGTCCATTGACCATAACTGTCTGCTTCTAATGCATACAGTGAGGTGGAAGATGGGTAACTGGAGGAGCAAAAAGAAGATATTAAAACACAAAGGTTTAAATTTGTTTCCTAACTCTTGTTACCTCTGCATAAATACTTACTGTGCAGAGATAAGAATGTGATTGTTTTTTCTACACAATAAATGGAGTTCATTGAATTTAAATGACATGTTTAGATTAGTATTTTAAAGTCCTAATTCATAATTTTCTAATGTGGAAGCTAGTGAGGAGACAAATTCATGGGTAGTTAGTAGTCCAAGTGAATGAAAATAAGTGTATGAATTACATGAGTAGCATTGGGCACAACATGAAGGAAACAGAAGATTATCAAGCAGTAAGTTAAAAAGCATTTGCTACATAGTTTGTGTCTGAGTGACAGTGTGTCTTTGGAAGAAGTAAGTGTGTTAGTAAACTATGAAATTAAAATTGACATCAAGAATTCATTTTGAACTTATCAGTCATGACATTGACCTAAATACAGGGAAATAAACACATTTAGTTCTTGGGAAGATGAAAGTAAATTCAGTTGGGATGATGAATTAGAAATGGCTATAAAATGTACAAATGGTGATTGGTGATAACTAGTCAGAAATATGTTTATAAAGCTCAAAGTAAGGATTTGAACTAGAGCTATAAATTGAAGTTGAAACCATAAAAATGGATAAGATTGCCCAGGGAGAGCTACTGCAAAGAGAAAAGTGTTATATTTGAGTCACCCATATTTTTAAATTTACTAAGCACGAGGAAAAGAAGATAAAATGATTTAAGGAAAAATATATAAAATTTTCATCATTCACAGATGACAACTTAAATAGGCAGAAAATCCTGAAATTGCTAGAGGGAAATAAGACATACTAGATCTGACAAATACATTTAATGATGTGGCAGAACACCACATAAAACAATTATTATATGTTATCACTGAAAATTTGGAAAATGAAATTTAAAGAACAGCACCTAAAATAGTTTCCAAAGACATAGCATATGTGGGATTTTATTTTCTGAAAGTTGTTCAAGTTCTTTACATTAAAAACTATAGTTAGGTGAGCATTTTTAAGTCCTAAATAAATGAGAGATATACCACATTCACAAATTTAAAAAACATAAAAATTTTAACATTTTAAACATGTTAAATATTCCAGAGGTGACATAAGGATTTAATGCTATTTCAAAATTTCAGTAGGCCTTTTTTTTTTTAGTGAATACTGATCCACCAAAAAACACTAATTTTTATTTTGTATCAGTTTCTGATGTTAAGAAACTGATTCTTAACATAAACGGAAATGAAAAAGGTTCAGAATAAACAAAACAAGCTTGTTAAAAAAGAACAAAATAGGAAAACTCTTTTTCTGACTTCAGATTTTACTGTTAAGCTATACGATATGAAACAGTGTTGTTTAGCAAAAAAACAAGTAAGAGAGTAGACAGTTCAAAAGTAGGTCACCATCTACTTATGTCATGATCAAATAGTTGTTTTCAAGGATGTTACAACAATCTAATGGGGAAAGAAATTTTCTGCAACAGACAATGGTGAAATCACCAAATAGCCATATGAAAAAGAAAACAAACCTTGACCTTTAACTCATAAAATACAAAAATTAACTCAAACTACATCGTCTCAAATTCAAGATGACACCCAAGACATAAATGTTGAAGTTAAAAGCCAAAACTATAAATATCCTAGAAGAAAACATAGAATATATTTATGACTTAAGTGGGCAATTATTTCATTTTCAGATTATCAAAATTAAAAATTCCCATTCACCAAACTCTTACAAGAGTTTGGCCAGTAGCAGGGCACACCAACAATAACTATCTACTTGCTAACAACATTTTATCTAGAATCTAAGGACTTTGAGAGCATGGTATTAGCAGTGATAAGATTTAATTGAAGCAGATAAAAGAAGATATTTAGGATGGGTTGAAGGACACATTTGCATTGCCAGTAAAAAAGAAATTGCAATTGTGTTTGACTTTTCTCTACAAATACTGATCTTCTAGGAAAAGGGAAGAGGGAGACCCAAAGATCTGTCCATAGATGAAATAGTTAATTTCATGTCATAGTTAATTTTATGTCAACTTGACTGAGTTAGTGTTATTTGCAACTCTTTGGGACCCCACTGGCTATAAGCCTGCCAGGCTCCTCTGTCCATAGAATTCTTCAGACAAGAATACTGGAGTGGGTTGCCATTCCCTTTTCCAGGGGATCTTCCTGTCCCAGGGATCGAACCGTGGTCTCCCTCAGCGAAGGCAGATTCTTTGCCGTTGGAGCCACTGACCGAGTTACAGGGTGCCCAGATGCCTGGTCCGTATCTTGTTGTGTCTGTGAGAGTGTTTTTGGATGAGATTAATATCTGAGTCAGTAGACTGAGTAAAACAGATTGCCCTGTCTAATACAGTTGACCTTCATCCAATCAGCTGAACACAGCTATCGAACAAAAACGTTGATCCTCCTGAGAGAGCAAAGTCATGCTGCCTTACTAATAAACTGAAGTGTTGATCATTTCCTGTCGCTGGACTTGAACTGAAAAATCAGGCTTTTGTACTAGAACTTATACTATTGTTTTTGCTGGTTCTCAAGCCTTCTTCCTTGGTCTCCAGAGGGTTAAATACAGATGTGGGGCTTCTTAGCCTCCATAGCTACATGAACCAATTTATTATACTGAATCTCTCTCTCTCTCCAGCTAGGTAGTTAGAAATAGATGTAAAAACACATAGATACATATATCCAGTTGTTTCTGTTTTTTCTGGAGGACTCTAACTAGTATAGGAATGATATTTTAGAACAGCAAATTCCTGTACAGAAAAGAAAAGGTAGCTCTCAACAGCACAATCAGAACACTGCTGTCCCATGTACTTTCCACTTCAAAACAGATCCACAGACAAATATTGGCTCTAATTACCACTCTATGCGGGTTCTAGGGAAGACAGTGATGGCAGTGAAAACAGAAGTGAACCAGAAATATTACCGGTCATTCACACAGATAGGATATGTTCTTTAGAAGAGCACTAAAATTTATTCATTCATAGGCTGACTAATTGCAACATCCTTTCCTTTGTAGTTATTATTTTTTCTTTTTTTGAGATGTTTTAAATGAGAGTGATCCTGACTTTTATTTAGTTTGAAATAGATCATATATATCCATATTACAGAAATAGTAGAAGAACCATAAACTCATTACCCAGATAAGGAAGTTTAAGTCCAGGTTCCCTGTGTACTTCTCCCAATCCATCTTGTCTGTCCTCCTCTGCTCTTACTGGACAAAAGGGAATTATCATCTAGAATTTGGTATACATGAGTTCAATAGGTGTTTTCAAATTTTGTTACATACTTATCACAAAACAACACATAGTGTGATTTTGGGTGGTTTTAATTTTATTGTATTGCCTATATCCTTTTGCAGCCTGGTATACTTCACACAATTCTATGTTAGTGAGATCTCTTTCTATTGAGAACTTCAGTTCACTCATTTTCTTCCACCTTAGTTTTGTCCAACAGTTGATAGGGATAAGCTGGTGAACTTCAATTTTGATCATTTTGCCTTTTTTTCTTTTCCCTTTTAGTGAAATTGAAAGTACCCTGATGAGTATTTCAGGCATTTTCTGGGTGAGAGAACTGACTTTGGCAGGAGTTTGTATGCCACAGTTGTTTTCTCCTTTCAGAGCTGAGCTGAAGCGTTAATTACTTATTCCAACTGGCAGTCTTGCAAAAATTTCTTTGAAAGCAAGGGCTAAAATTGTGTGGATAGTAGCTGTGAAACAAGAGCACAGTAACCTGCATTTATATCAAACAAGGTAACAAAAATGGACCAAAGCCATGTCCCTAAAATTGACCCTCAGTTTTAAACTGAACAAAAGGAAACACACAGATCCCAAAATGATTGAAAGTGGTAGACATAGAATGAGCTTCTGTACATCCACCATTTCATCCATATAGAAATACGACACTTTACCAGCTCACAGACTGTGGGATATTTTGGAGATAGGGCCAAAGTATTTGAATTATCTAGCCTCTGTGTATATGCTCATATAGTGCATTTTCTCTGTACATAAATGGAACGATGATGATGATGATAATAATAACATTATTTGAGGGCTGATTTTAGTCTGTGTACATTCACATTCTAAGCACTTTATATACAACTGATTTATTCAATAGTCCTATGAAGTAGAAACTCTTGTTTTTCTAATTACAAGTGAAAAACTGGAGCACAAATAGATTAACTACCCAGTTCAAGTATACAGATGGTAAAAAAAATAAAGTCAAAGGTGAAATCCATGCTAGAACTTACTTACTGTATTCACAAGGTATTGGCACTTCCCTTTCCTTACAATTTCTGTTAATCCTTAGAGAAGAACTCTACTCTGTAGGAATAATCTCATTTAGATCCCTTTCTAACCTGTTCAAATATGGGCGTCGTAGATGTTCTGAAAGTGAAAATTGCTCAGTTTCATCCAATGCTTTTGTATCTCAACCTTATGGACTGTGGCTGTCAGGCTCCTCTGTCCGTGGGATTCTCCAGGCAAGAATACTGGAGTGGGTTGCTATTCCCTTCTCCAAGGGATCTTCCTGGATTTAATCCAGGTCTCCTGCATTGCAGGTGAATTATTTACCATCTGAGCCACATAGATGTGGGAAGCCACATAGATGTTCTGAAGATGGAGCCAGATATACCAAGATAAAGTGAAAACAGCTTGGGTTTCATTAGACTTGAATTTGTTTTAAATCTAGCTCTATCATTTCCCAGTTGAAAGACTATCAATTTCTCATTGTTAAGGGGTGGGAATACTAATAGTACTTCAAGCACTGCTGTGATGACTAAATGAATTCATGTGTACAGAGTTATGATGAGTGTGCTTCTTGGAAGCAGATGAGAGACCTACAACCAATTAAAAAAAAAAAAATGAGCCCAGTGTTGTAAGCTTAGGGAGATGCCAGTTCTTAGAGCTAGCTAAAACTCCCAAAGATAATCTTAAATGACTTCAATAGAAACAGCCTTACCAGCACCTCTGTCACTGCCCCTATGAATCTAAGTATAAAAATGGAAAGGGGTCAGGGACAGGCTTTGGGTTGGACACAGTTCATAAGGAGAAGTCATCCTTTCACCTTTCCTTCGAAGGGAGAGAAACACCAAGAGAATACCTCATGAAGTCAGTGACTGCGTACACAGAGTCTAATGTTCATTTCCAGGTTCAATGTCTGTTTATTCACCGAGCATGGTAGTTTCCTCAAAGCTGCCAGACATGGACATGACTATGGGAAGACTCGACAGGTGCAGTAATGGGGGGACGTGAAGATAAGGCCAACCACACCAAACCCAACTCCAATGAGTCACAGATACTTGATGCATTGGGCTTCCCTGGTCTCTCAGGTGGTAAAGAATCTGCCTGCAATGTGGGAGAACAGGGTTCGATCCCTATGAAGGTCCCCTGGAGAAGGGAACAGCTACCCACTCCAGTATTCTGGCCTGGAGAATTCCATGAACTGTGTAGTCCATGGGGTCGCAAAGAATCAGACATAACTGACTGACTTTCACTTCACTTCTTGTCCATAGGTTTCCAGGATGCAGGCCACAAAGAGGGGCATCTATATGTTTGTGAAAGATAAAATAGGGAATTATAAAACAGAAGGGTATTTGCTTGAATAAGCATGGCATTTCTTCAGGGGGCAGCCAGAAATCTACATGAACAACATATGGGCCACCATTACCCGGTCAGACTATTTAGAATTCAAGCTTTACCTGTAGGGCCTTCTTATGCCACAATCATCAGATCCAACAGGATAAAAGGAAAGTGAACTGAAGAGTAATTATGAGTAATCAAGGAACAGGCATCAAATTTACAAGAGAGCCACAGGAGGAGAGGACATGTGTTTTCCCTTCTCAATCTGAATGGCAAGCACAGGAAGAGATGGTGGCAGGTGAAAGAGCAGATATTTTGTTTAACCTTAAATTCTAGGCTCCTCTAGCTCTCAGCTTGCACTGGTGGGGGATTGGATATGAGAGAGAAAAGCTTTGAATAAAATGTGAAATTGAAAATATGAAGCATAAGAGGTGAAGCTCTAAGATCTAAAAGTATCTGTTTCAATAACCATAAGTATCTAAAAGATACAGAATTAAACTTAAGCATCCATTAAGGAAGTTAGCTATTAATATATAGTGGGAAAGGTAGGGGTATTGATAGAACACCTCTGATAGCCATTATTGGAGAAATAACACAATTGAGTCCTCAAACACCTGCAAGCTAAAATTGCATACTTAATCAAAGTGCCACTTATTAAGCTGTTGCCTCACACTCCAAATTCAGCCTTCAATATTTTGCCCTGTGTTGCTGAGGCCAGGAGTATGAAAACCACAGGTCTCATTTATCACCTGGGTCCTTGTGACATTTTGCAAATAGGGGACAATAGCAGAGACTGAAAAACTAGAAGAGAGAAGAGACTTGCCCCTCCTGTTTGCCTGTTAAACCTGTCAGCATCCCCTTGGCAGTCTCTCTTCACCTTTTCATTAATTCTAATTTCCAGATTTCTGGGCATTCTCAGCAGCAGCTGGACAATGCCATGCCTTCAGAGGTCTTAGTCACAGATCCACAGGATCCTGTCTCTTGGTTGGTAGACTCTGATACACCTAAGTCTCTTCTCTTTCTTCTCCCAGTCTCAGAGGTAATATTTGCTTCTTAAAGTTATTTTAACAGTATAAAATCAGAATCGCTGATGAATTTTCCAATATTAGTTTAATCATCTTCTTATACTTTAAGTAGTCTCTTCAAATGACTGTTAGGTGTGTTTGTTTTTACTTTCTTGACTGGACATTGACTGAATGACAGAAGATGTAGACAGAAGCTGCAGACTTGACATTCAGGAAGTGCTTAGTTAATATCAGTTTCCATCCCCTAGCTGGAGTTGGAAATAGACATTGAAATTCTACTTTTTCTCTTCCCATGAGTATTTACTTGACTATTAATAGGATCATGGTCTTCATATTTGGGCTATAGGAATTTCTACACAATAAATAACCCTGATATAATATATATATATATATATATATATATATATATATATATACACATACACATATGATATATATATATACACATGATCAGATCAGATCAGTTGCTCAGTTGTGTCCGACTCTTTGCGACCCCATGAATTGCAGCATGCCAGGCCTCCCTGTCCATCACCAACTCCTGGAGTTCATTCAAACTCACGTCCATTGAGTCGATGATGCCATCCAACCATCTCATCTTCTGTCGTCCCCTTCTCCTCCTGCCCCCAATCTCTCCCAGCATCAGAGTCTTTTCCAATGAGTCAACTCTTCGCTTGAGGTGGCCAAAGTACTGGAGTTTCAGCTTTAGCATCATTCCTTCCAAAGAAATCCCAGGGCTGATCTCCTTCAGAATTGACTAGTTGGATCTCCTTGCAGTCCAAGGGACTCTCAAGAGTCTTCTCCAACACCAGTGTTCAAAAGCATCAATTCTTTGGTGCTCAGCTTTCTTCAGTCCAACTCTCACATTCATATATGACTGCTGGAAAAACCATAGCCTTGACTAGATGGACCTTTGTTGGCAAAGTAACGTCTCTGCTTTTGAATACGCTATCTAGGTTGGTCATAACTTTCCTTCCAAGGAGTAAGCATCTTTTAATTTCATGGCTGCAGTCACCATCTGCAGTGATTTTGGAGCCCCCCAAAAATAAAGTCTGACACTATTTCCACTGTTTCCCCATCTATTTGCCATGAAGTGATGGGACCAGATGCCATGATCTTAGTTTTCTGAATGTTGAGATTTAAGCCAACTTTTTCACTCTCCTCTTTCACTTTAATCAAGAGGCTTTTTAGTTCCTCTTCACTTTCTGCCATAAGGGTGGTGTCATCTGCATATTTGAGGTTATTGATATTTCTCCCAGCAATCTTGATTCCAGCTTGTGCTTCTTCCAGCCCAGTGTTTCTCATGATGTGCTCTGCATATAAGTTAAATAAGCAGGGTGACAATATACAGCCTCTATGTACTCCTTTTCCTATTTGGAACCAGTCTGTTGTTCCATGTCCAGATAGAGAATATATATAATTCATTATATATGTGTGTATACATATACATATTTACTATCATATCATATGTATCACTATGTTATATGTGTTCATGTATACATTATAAATACATATAAAGTACAAAATAGACTTTTCATATATATATATGTATACATATATATGACAGAGAGCAGAGAAGAGGAGGGGAGCATTACTTTAAATAATGGTTAAAATATTTTCATATTAAAGATTTTTATAGTGTGTTTGCTTAGATCAATGATATTATAAAGCCATATGTATAATTTGATAACCAGACATATCAAGATCCCTGCATTTTTAAACCTTACGTCTGGTAACTATAGTTACCTAAATTTCCATGCATTAAAAGTTACTACCTAGGTCACTCCATAAATGACTTAATGTTTAATCAATGCATAATTAAGAAATGTGCTTTATAATCTTGTCTTTGAGTTTGGTGCTTTTTCCCTGTTGGATAAATGGCTCTCTGTTGTGCTGAGGGGCATGGCCACATCAATATAAAGTGTTCTTTGTTTGGGAATGTGAATTTTCTGACATTATATTTTCATTTTTAGCAGTTTCAATTAGCTTTTAGTTTCTGACTTGATTTTTTTCCCCTCTTTTCCCTGTTATGATTGTGTTTTTTATTCTGATGTTTCCACATTCCCTGATGAACAGCTCACACATCTCCTGAGAATGATGAGAACTCAAGTTGCTTAACAAGGTTGAAATCTGATTTTGCAGCAAGGAAACAGATGCTACTTGTGTCACCCCAATGAATCTGAAGGCTGTAATCTTTGAGCATTTTAGATTTTTGTACCTGAAACCCCTGGGTAACAATTATTTTCTAACAATGTACTTTAATCTTTGTATAGCAATCTCTAATCACTCATAAATTTATCTATTCACATAGAACAATACATAAAAATGAAACAGACTTATCTTTTACCACCTGTAACCTCCAAGGGAACAAAGTTTTTGATTTTTCATCATCCCATGGCTCCACATAACAGAAATAGGTGTTTACTTAACTGGTCTCAGAGGACTGTTTGGAACAGAGTATAAAATGGATAAAAGGAAAAACAAAGCAGTAAAGAGAGGATGAAGAACCTTCAAAATCAAAGACCATTTGCTACCATATAAGTATACACTCATTTCTTAAAGATCCACATATATAAGTAGGTGTAAATATGTCTGTGTGCAGAGTATTAATTATTTGGTTCATTTCCATGTATTCAAGTACATGGAATAACATCCCTGGGCTTCTGCTATTGGCTTCTCTGGTGGCTCAGCTGGTAAAAAATCTGCCTGCAGTATTGGAGACCTAGGTTTGATCCCTGGGATGAAAGGTCCCCTGGAGAAGGGAGCAGCTACCCTTTCTAGTATTCTACCCTGGAGAATTCCTTGGACTGTATAGTCCATGGGGTTGGAAGGAGTCGGACACGACTGAAGGACTTTCCCTTTCACTTTCACTATAGCATCAACTAAAATCTATTACAACACATAAGGAAATGTATCATTTTCTATTATTCTATCTCACCAATACGTAGTGAGCTGTATGAAAGTCAGTTCAGTATTTTAAACTATAAGCCTAGTAGAAGGCTAATAGATGTGTTGAATAAATTAATAAGTTGATTTTAATTATTTATTTGTTTCTTTGTCATATATTTATGAACTAATTTATGAATGGCAAAATAGAGGAGGAAAAAACAAGAACAATGGACACAGTAATAAAATCACTGCCTTCATAGTGCTTGTGTATTAATGGAGGATACATACAATATCAATTAAGCAAGTAAAATATATAGTGTGTCAGACAGTAATGAGTGTCATGGAGATGAATAAAGCAGATAAGTTGGATAGAGTGGGTGTATGTGTGTTTTTATGTAGAATATAATTTTTGAAGAGAGTCAGAAAGACCTCACGGAGAAGAGATCTTTGAATAATCACCTTAAGGATACAGGGAATGAATGAGTCTATAATTTAAAGGTGAAGGAAAGGTCAAGTGCAAAGGTCAAGTGCACCCTGGGTCACCAGTGTGCCAGGAGAACTTAAAGAATGAGAAGGCCTATATAGCTGATGTTCAGTGAACAGTAGGGGTGAGCAGTAGAATCTGTGATCAAAGAGACAGTTGGAACATAGGTTCTGCAGCTTCTCCTTAGCATTATAATGACTTTAGATTTCACTCAAATCGAAAAAGCAAGAGAGTTCCAGACAAACATCTATTTCTGCTTTATTGACTATTCCAAGGCCTTTGACTGTGGATCACAATAAACTGTGGAAAATTCTCAAAGAGATGGGAATACTAGACCACCTGACTTGCCTCTTGAGAAACCTGTATGTAGGTCAGGAAGCAACAGTTAGAACTGGACATGGAACAACAGACTGGTTCCAAATAGGAAAAGGAGTACATCGAGACTGTATATTGTCACCCTGCTTATTTAACTTATATGCAGAGTACATCATGAGAAACACTGGGCTGGAGGAAGCACAAGCTGGAATCAAGATTGCTGGGAGATATATCAATAACCTCAAATATGCATTTGACACCACCCTTATGGCAGAAAGTGAAGAACTAAAGAGCCTCCTGATGAAAGTGAAAGAGGAGAGTGAAAAAGTTGGCTTAAATCTCAACGTTCAGAAAACTAAGATCATGGCATCTAGTCCCATCACTTCATGGCAAAAAGATCGGGAAACAGTGGAAACAGTGGCTGACTATTTTTGGGGGCTCCAAAATCACTGCACATGGTGACCACAGCCATGAAATTGAAAGACACTTGCTTCTTGGAAGGAAAGTTATGACCAACCTAGATAGCATATTCAAAAGCAGAGACGTTACTTTGCCAACAAAGGTCTGGATAGTCAAGGCTATGGTTTTTCTAGTAGTCATGTACGAATGTGAGAGTTGGACTATAAAGAAAGCTGAGCACCGAAGAATTGATGCTTTTGAACTGTGGTGTTGGAGAACACTCTTGAGTGTCCCTTGGACTGCAAGGAGATCCAGCCAGTCCATCCTAAAGGAGATCAGCCCTGGGTGTTCATTGGAAGGACTGATGTTGAAGCTAAAACTCCAATACTTTGGCCATCTGATGTGAAGTGTTGACTCCTTTGAAAAGACCCTGATGCTGGGAACGATTGAGGGCAGGTTTGAGAAGGGGACGATGGAAGATGAGATGGTTGGATGGCATCACCGACTCAAAGGACATGAGTTTGGGTAAATTCCAGGAGTTGGTGATGGACAGGGAGGCCTGGTGTGCTGCAGTTTATGGGATCGCAAAGAGTCGGACATGACTGAGCGACTGAACTGAACTGAACTGGAAAGTTTTAGGAAGAGGAAACTAACCAGATTCACTAAGGATTATGATAAAGGGTGGAACCAAGAAGGCTGGGTGAAAGGCTCCTGCTTGCTTATGGGATGGCAGGGATGGTTATGAGAAATTATGTTCTGCTGTGTCTTAAAAGTAATTCTGACGGAATTTGCTGATGGATATGATATAGTGTATGCGTGAAAGAAGTTAATCAGGATGATATAAATATTAGCTAATAATTCATTGATCACCAGTGATGAAACTGTCACTGTTTGAAGTGTTTTTTTTGTGTTATTTAATTTTATTAAAAAGCATTTCCTAGTAGATGGTGTTATTTTTCTCATTTATAGATGAGAATGAAGATGCTGAGAAAGTCTATAACTTGCCCATGTCTGAAACTTGTATGGGTAGATGCTGGATTCTGATCCAGGTTGGCAATCTGGTTCAGCTGTCATTTACTGGGCTCTGCTCCTTCTCCATGATGGCTCATGGCTCCCAAAATCTTTGTTTTGCAAAACTGGAAGAATATACTTGCTATTGAGTAGAATGGGGAAGATTGGGAGAAAACGAAAAGTTTAGGGAGAAAATCAAGAGTTTAGCTTTGAAGATGTTTGAAATGTCAGGGAAGGAGTTGGACATACAGATCTGCAAGTAAAACTGGAAATCAGCTTGTAGAGAGAAAAAGTGGCATCATCAGACCATGGTGACAATATTTAATACACAAAGGTCTTACAGGATATGACTGCAGATTGTTCTCTTTCTGGGTCAACTCCTGATTCCACTATTTCATTGATTTTTTAAATGAGAGAGGGAAAGACAACAGCAGTAACAACAACAAAGAAAATGAAACAGCATGTGGAGTATATTATTTGTCACATTAGAAATGTTCTCCCTTGAAATTATAGTACGGATTTGCTGTTCATTGTGCTTCTTGTGACTTAAACGATTAAGAACATTTGTGACCAATAAGCACCTTTTTGTGTTCTTTTCTTTTAATGTGTTAATTTTGAAAATGAAAATAAGTTTCATTTTGAAATTTATGGGAATGAAAGGCAGAGCTTTCCTTTCTAACAATGATAAAATAATTTGAAAACAAGTACATCACCTCACATGATGAACTAACTGTGGAATTTAGTATAAGTTAACTTTTATGCAATCATCATTAGGCATGCATGTTACAGAAATATGAGAAAATATGATTGTGGCACTGCATTATTTGCCCTACAGTTTTACTGCCCAAGGGAGATGATAAACGATAAAGTAAATCTGCAATAAAATTCTATTTTATTTAACCAAAATATTGTTAGTACATATTATGTGCCAGGCCCTGTTGTCTAAACCTGCTACAAATATTAACTTATGTAACCCTCCTGACAATTTTATATGGTAGGACTTAATTTACAGATTTTTTTAAAATGGAGATACAGAGAGGTTAAGTTTGCTCAGAGACACACATGCATCTAGCAATTGGTGGAGCCAGGATTTGAAGCCAGACAGACTGGCAAGAGATCCATGGCTTTTATCCATATGAAAATGTTGTTCTAATTGATCATTGTCTTTTCTCATATGTATCTTATTTATATGTTGATAACTGGGATGTATAAGTTAAAGATTTAGGAAGAGAGATTTGCATTTTAATTTGAGCTAGGCTTTTGATGTACTGTATCTTCTACTCACTGTCAAAATAGTGATGACACTGCTTTGGTTTCCCTGGAGAGAGGCCTCACTGTATGCAATGCTCTTTATAAATTCTCCTGTCTACTCACTCTTAAACTTTCTCTTCTCTGTTCCCTATTTCCCCAGGAGACTAAGGAAAGTAAGTGTGGTTAGCTCCACTTTGACCATTCACCTTTCAGGAAAAGTAAGTTTATTGATCCAATTCCCCAATTTTTCATGGGAAGAAACTGAAGCAGAAAATTATCAAAATTTATTCGGGTAATACCTGTCATCAGTGAGGACTTAAATCTCAAAAGCATTGACTGACTTATTCTATAAAGGACCAAAGAGTAAACTCTCTATGCTGTGTCTACGGTCTTCACACTGTCTGTTACATATTCTTCCTTGTTTACTTTACAATCCTTTAAACTGTAAAAAACAAAACAAAACTCATACACACACAAAAACCTGTTTTAGCTCTAAAGGCTGTGCAAAATCAGACTGCAGGCTTGATTTTCTCATTACACCTCCAATCCACATGTACATTTTAAAAAATATTGCACAGTCTTAATTTTACGTTGAATTATAGACCTCATAATCCTTTCTCTCCTTCATTCACTTTTCTGCAAATATTTATTACATGCATGCTATTTGCTGAGCCCCACCCCAAATGCTGTGATGCTCCAGGCAAACGGAGCCTCTGTTCTCATTGCTGTAGGCCAAAATTAAGTATATCTGCAAGTAAATAGAAAAAATATAAATTCATAAATTGATAAGTACCGTGAAGAAAATTAAACAAGGCACTGGGATAGGTTGGACACAGAGGGACAGCTGGGTTTATCTTGGGTGGCTAGAGAAAGCCTTTCGAAGAAGACACGACACAGATAGACATGAAGACATCGTTGAGATAAGGAAATGTCAGTTAGTGGGGCTGCAGATAAGAGCTGAGTCTAATACCAGAGACTGGCACTCAGGTGCACCTGAGAACTGGCCCACTTTCTAGAGGAGCTGGGAAGCTGGGAGCTGTCAATATAGACTTTTGGGACTTATAGTGTGTTGGTGAAAGAATTCAGTTAACAAAGAACCTGGATCAGAGTTGAAAATGTTCAAAAAAAAGGCACAAAGCAAATCATTTCTTGGCCACCGTTAGTTGAGAAGGGTGGCCGTGAATAAGACTGATAGGTAGAAATGTCTCTGTTATAGGGTTTGCAATTTATTTTCACTGCAATGGTGAGTTACTGCAAGATAAAAGCAAGGAAGGAATGTCATCAGATTCACAGTTTCAAAAAAAATCACTTTGGAGAATGCAAGAGTGTAATTTGAAACTGTAGATGTGATTCCTAAAAAAAAAAGAAAATCAACTCAAGTAAGTGCATCAAAATTGCCCTATGATGCATATTTTATTTTCAGAAATAAACATCTAAGCACAGATTTATTTATTTTACTAGTTACTATTTATAATATATTCAACAATTTCAGGCTTCTCTTTCAAAACAAAAAAAGGCCCTTTATCCATTATCTTTTCAGCAAAAAAGAGAGAAGAAAAAGGAGAACAGTTTTGTGTGGTATAAACATGAGAATTACAGCAATAGGAATTGTCTTCATTTTAATAATTTGTGTTTTCCAAAACATGAGAAATCAAAAGATTTCGGAAACTCAGGTGTGACATCAAGTTATATTGATTTTCTTTGGGTAATTAATTAGTGTGCTTTTATAAAGGACTTTACAAAGAATTTAATGATATTTTTACTTAAAATTGAAAAACCCTAATAGTAGCTAAAAGAACAAAGAACATTTGATGTGCACCAATGACTGTTCTTCCTTTGAATCTATTGATTTCTAGTATAATCATAAGTATAATTGATGGATTTTGTTAAAAGGGAAAATGAGGTTCTGCTTGCTTGTCTTTCCAAAATTATGTCTGCATATTAAAAGGAACTAAAGAGGAAACAAATTAGGAAAGAAAGAAAACAGAGAAAAGAAAGTAATAAATAGAAACAATATTAATCAATTTCTGACAAAGACAATTATTTAAATTGTTGTTTATGTGGGGCATGTTTGCCTGATGCACTGAGAGGAAGCAAAGTTCTTGCATGTTGTCAGGGAAAATGCATTTAGTTACACAATAAAAATTGGTTTTAAACCTGTTACTCTTCTAGCATTCACTCCATTAGTAAACAAGTAAGTGGTCTAAGGACTTCTAACCCACCTCAGACACACTTACCTCAGTACTATAATACACTTTCTATACGCAGTAGCTACTAGCAAGAGGGATCTGCTCAGAAATCAAACCAGACCTTTAAACAGGCCTGCTTAACATTCTTTCAGATAGTTTCTAAACTTTTGTCAGATTTGAACCCATGTTTTGGTCTACACCACCCCAAATGAATTGATTTTCTCTACTTCTCAAACCAACTCTGTGCCCCTAAATTCCATACAATAATCAACTTCTCATTCCTAAAATCCATGGTGAGCTCCTGATCACAGTCACCTTCATTAAATCTCACTTTCCTATCTATTACAGCAGCTATTTTTATTTTCTCCACAGTCTTTCTTTTAATCTGGATTATCCTTCCTATAGATATTGGCTTATGTCAGTTTCCTTCCCTCTCTAATTATACTATACCTCTCTTCTAGAAGAGAGAACATGTCTGTTCCCCTTCTTCATCCATGGGTAAATATTTGCCAAATGGATGGATAAGTAAAATTATGATCCAGAAAAAACATTGTGCCATTGGAAAAGAATATGACAGGCTGTTCCAGATTCTCTGTGTCAGGAATGTAAAATGATATATAATTTCATTTGTTCACACTTCTGGGCCAAGAGATCATTTAAAGAACACAGTATCTGATTTCTCTGCTGATTGCCACCTTCTGCATATCCATTTACAAAATGTATAATATGAACAGAAAAATCCTGAAAATGCTTAAATTGTGCTGAAGTTAAGGAAAGTGCCATTTGCCTATGTGTTGGTGACTGAGGAATTTCTCCTACATTCTGCATCTACTAAACCCTTGGCACATTGCTTCTCAGGAAGAAAATACAGCATTGTTAGTAAGTAATTGTTAAGCATCCATGAGAAATAGTGCTAACAGTAATTAATTCGGGGGGATAAGATCATTAGGTGCGGTAGGGACTGAGAGGAGGAGAAATACTTTATTTGAATTAACTAATAGTAGTTTCTGAAATCAGTATTTGGCAAAAGCATTGAACCGTCCCTGGGGTGGTGCAGCAACTATGCTTAGCAACAACCTGTGGCTAATCTGAAACTAATGCAACACTGTAAATCAACTATACTCCAATAAAACTTTAAAAATAACATAAGAGCTTAAACTTAGCAGTGAACCAGAGATGTCTGTGATCTCAAACTAGCCAATAAAGGTAAAGGAAATAGAAGATTGGACACAGGAAAATACTTACTTTATCCTGATAGTGCTGATAATGATGATAATTATAATGACAGCTAATGACAAAGCACTTTTTCTCTTCAGACTCTGTCTAAGCACTTTGCATATACTTTCATCACAATGCTATGATGCAAATGCTATGTTTATCCTCATTCCACAGTATAAGGAGAGATGAGAAAACTTTTCTCAAGGCCCTATACTAGTAGGAAGTACAGCATGAGCTCCTCATGTGATATGTTGCTGTGGTTGCTGGTTTAACCAAAATAAGAAATTCAGAAATGGCAAATAACATGTGAAATAATGCTTCCTGATGAGATTTACACGTTTTAGTTATCTATCCTCCCTCTTCAGATGACTAACATTGTTCTGATTTGAAATTCTCTGCATTAGGTCTAGAAGAAACTTTCCAAACCAAAGAGAATATTGCTATGTATTGATAGTTTAATCCTAGTCCTAGAAAGTCAATTGCCTAAAATTAGTAAAAATGGAAAACACTAAAAACAAAAGGAAAACAAAAAATGGTTGGTTTTGGTCCCTTGAAACAGAAAAAAAAACAAAAACAAAGAAAACAGGAGCATTTCCTTCTTTCAGAGAGAGACCATTCTAGTCAACACAACTACATAAGAATATCTGAGGTCAATGACTGGTAGCATTGATATGAAATATTATATAAAGCATATATACAAGCATATAATACAAAAATCTCTGAACATGTTAGTGACTTAACAAACAGTGAAGAACAGTGCAGAAAATTGTTTGAAACAGAGTTATCAGAACTCTTACATAAAACAATGAGTGAAGGTAAGGTCACATCAATAGATAGTCTGCACAAAGTACAAGAAAAGGACCCATTATTTAGCTTAAAGTGCAACTAAAACATCAGAGAGATTTTTATTTTTCCTATTAATGGATGTCAAGGAAGATTATTTGAACCTTTCCTTATCAATACATACAACACAATTTAAAGCTGGATACAACTGAGAGACTAAACAACAAGCTGGAAGGAAACATAATGCTATCATAAAACATGCTTGTTTACACACTTCCATCACTTCTGAATCATCTGGTATATCTAAGTATCTAAGAAAAATATTAAACTATTGTAAATCATTGTCAGTTGAACATGAAGGTTAAAATTTCACGCATGTGAGCTAAGTCACTTCAGTCTTGTCCGATTCTGTGCGACCTCATGGACTATTATAGCCTGCCAGGCTCTGCTCTCCATGGGATTCTCTTGGCAAGAATACTGGAGTGGGTTGCCTTGCCCTCTTCCAGGGGATCTTCCCGACCCAGGGATTGAACCCACGTCTCTTAACATCTCCTGCTTTGGCAGGCGGGTTCTTTACCACTCAGTTCAGTTCAGTTCAGTCGCTCAGTCGTGTCCGACTCTTTGCAACCCCATGAATCGCAGCACACCAGGCCTCCCTGTCCATCACCAACTCCCAGAGTTCACTCAAACTCACCTCCATGGAGTCGGTGATGCCATCCAGCCATCTCATCCTCTGTCGTCCCCTTCTCCTCCTGTCCCCAATCCCTCCCATAATCAGAGTCTTTTCCAATGAGTCATCTCTTCGCACTAGCATCACCTTATTTATATAAAAATTCTAAGGATGAAAATAAGAAGGAAGAAAATATAGCTTCAAAAGGAAACTAAATCAAATATATTAGTGATGACATGAGACTCAGGAATACTTTTATTTTTTATATTTTGTAAATTAAAGAGTAAATTATTATTAACAGCAATAATTATTACTATTAATCAATGCCTACGACAGTAAACATAAGAATTGCATATTGCAATATAAATAATATAAGCCTTGGTTTTACATTGTCTTGAATAAACAAAATTTAGGGGTGGTATGATTTCTTTGTCCAAACTGACTGGCTATTATAGACATTGAGAACATAATTTCTCTTTCATCTACAGTGATAGAGAAAATAGAATGGTTTTATAAACTTATTAATTTATTAAATGATTTTTAAAGGCTAAAATAAAAGAATATTTAAAAGATGAAGAAAAATAGACTATGATCCATGGATTTCTATAAATTCAAAATGATTTAATATAAACTGAATGTATATGTGTATATAACTAATAGAAATTTAGTAGCACTCTGAATATGAATGTTTGGTTGTTGGATTCTCCCCACCTTCCTAATTTCTATATATCAATTAATTGATTTAATTTTTTATGCAATAAACACAGATATAAATCATATGACTTGTTAGCACCTGCATTAGAAGTAGGGGAGAGTCAGATGAATAAGAAATGATCCATAAACTCATCATTAGTTAGATTGTCAGTAAAAATTTGATATAAAAGATTAAAATCCAATTTATAAGTAATTTAATAGATATACAAAACAGTAGCAAAACAAGAAAGCAAGTGGTGAAGCAAAAAATAAAATGACTCTATGACTTTCCAATATTTTAATATAAATGGACATTAAAGAAATTTGACTCATAATTTATTCATTCTAATGTGGAAAAATTCCCTGTAAACTATTAAAACACATTTTTAAACAAAAAATGAGTAATAGAGGTATATAATGCCTAGCATAGTGCCTGCCATAAGGTCACAATAGAATAAATGTTTTATTTTGGGATAATTGAATGAGTTTGAACGCTAAGGCACTACTCTAAACTGCAATATGCCATTTAAAATGTTCATTTTCCCACCTGTAGATCAGATAATAAAGTTGATACTGAAGTTTGGTTATTAATCTTACTGATCACCCCCAAATAAACTGTTGACTATTTGGATACTGTGGGAAAAGAAATCAAACCTTTAATGTCTGCCAGTACCTCATAGTTACTATTTAAATGTATTTTGCTGCTTACCTTTTTTTCTTTTTCTTTTTAATGAACAGCTTGTTTCTAAAGTAGACACATACAATTTGGCACAGTTCTTTACATTTCAGCACAATATGGTTGAATTGGCAGTCTCTGCTCAGAGGAAGCCATTATTGTTTCAGCACAGAAACTTCATTAGTCAAATCCCTACAGAATGAGATCTTTACAAGGCAGAAATAAGACTAATGGTGTGATGCGGGCACTGAAATGCTAATCTCTGTACTTGAAGAATATTCACCGTAGAGAAAATAAGGCTAAGTAGGTTATAATGCATACGACTTTTCTTTTGTAATTCATTATGAACAAACAAGTGTTTCTTTTTTTCAGAATAGATTTAACTAATGGTAAATTAAATATTTTTTATTATCCACATGTCTTAATTTTGAAATGTTTTCTCTATGCTTACTGGTGACATGAACTATAAGGGTAGATCACAAACATTTTTTTAAGTCTATATGATTTGTCTATTGAATTAAGCACTGTATTTTATTAACTCTTTGAATAGCCAGAATTTAATAAGTATCTATCCGGATGATAAACATTTCTTCATATACAAAAACTTTTTCCCACCAGTTACTTTTTGGGAATATTTTCATAAATTAGTGATATATTTCCTGCATTAGCAAAGTATAAGAACATAGTAAATGTATTTCCCTGAGAACTCAGTCACTATTATGAATCATATTTGTATGACCTTATAAAATAGATGTTTAAAATGCTAAGTGAAATATTTTTACTTGTACAAGAAAAACACAGTGGGGCCAGATCTTCTCTAAATACACAAACATAGATGCACACACACACAACATGATACACATTTAATTTCAGGTATCATGAATATGTAAAATTCAAAATGCATATATTTAATACTGAAAGAAGTGAAAGTTCTAGCTGCATCCTAGATTCTAACACAGACTATTATAAAACCTATCATTTGGCCAATAGTATATGAAAAATATTCAACATTGCTATTTATTAGAGAAATGCAATCAAAACTACAATGAGCTACCACCTCACACCAGTCAGAATAGCCATCATTAAAAATGTCTATAAATAACAAATGCTGGAGAGGGTGTGGATAAAAGGGATCCCTCCTACATTGTTGATGGGAATATAAAACAGTATGGAGGTTACCTAAAAACCTAAAGACAGAATTACCGCATGATCCAAAGTCCCACTCCTGGGTATATATCTAGACAAACTATAATTCAAAAAGATACATGCACCCCTATGTTCACAGCAGCACTGTTCACAATAGCCAAGACACAGAAACAACCTAAATATCATTGATAGATGAATGGATAAAGGGGATGTGGTATATGTGTACACACACACACATACAATGAAATACTATTCAGCCATAAAAAATAATGTTATTTACAAAACATGAATGGAACTAGAGATTATCCTACTAAGTGAAATAAGTCAGAAAAGCCAGAAAGAGAAAGATAAATACCATGTCACTTACATGGGGAATCTACAAATGAACTTACCTATGAAACAGAAACAGACTTCAGACATAATGAATGGCCAAGAAGTGGTTGGAGGAGAGATGGAATGGGAGGTTGGAGTTAGCACACGCAAACTATTATATATAGAATGGATAAGCAACAAGGTCCTATTGTATAGCCAAGGGAATTTTATTCAATATTCTTTAATAAATCATAATGGAAAATATGAAAAAGAATATATATATATATACACACATACATATATACACATACATATATATATAACTATCTCACGTTGATGTACAGCAGAAATTAACACAATGTTGTGTTATACACTGTGTAACACAATGATTTACAACATTGAATTAAAACGTAAATCAATTATGCTTCAGAAAAAGACTTATTATTGAGTTAAAATATAGCTGTCAAGGAAAACTGCATATAATACATATAAAAATCTAAACACATAACACAGGTCACAGTGTTTAAAATGAGAACAAAAAGTTTAACTATTTCAAAATATTGTAGATACTGAACATGAAATATATCATTAATATGTATGTATGATTTTTATACTTAAATTCTATAGCTTTTGGAATAGATGATATATGACAAAAATCCTTTAAAATTTCTAAAATAAACCTGACTAACAACTGTGATTCATAACTGGTATAATTCATTTTATATTGCTAATATCGGCAGAAGGTGAAACTACTATTGTATATTAAAATTCATGAGATTTTAAAATTTTGATTTATATTCTTTGCTGCTTTCTTACAGATTTAGTTCCTGGAGATCATTCATGAATATAGACTATACATTCCTTGTGTGTATGTTTTACAATTCTTACTATTTAATAGCAAATTTTTATACAATAGGCACTTATAAAGTATTTTACCCTTAATTGTCTCACTAAAATATAATTATTTTGTACACTGTTGTGTACTTATAACCTAAAATATATGGTATAATAAGTAAGAAGAAATATTACTTCTTCTAAGCT
The DNA here is from genome assembly GCF_003369695.1 of Bos indicus x Bos taurus. Classification (NCBI taxonomy): domain Eukaryota; kingdom Metazoa; phylum Chordata; class Mammalia; order Artiodactyla; family Bovidae; genus Bos; species Bos indicus x Bos taurus. The sequence goes on from NC_040087.1 coordinate 62,137,989, forward strand.
TAAATTGAGGCTTTTCTGGTAGAGTGGGAGACTTGGGTTCTGCCCCTGGGTTGGAAGATTCCCCTGGAGGAGGGCATGGCAACCCACTCTAGTATTCTTGCCTGGAGAACCCCCATGGACAGAGGAGCCTCGTGGGCTACAGTCCATGGGGTAGTAAAGAGTTGGACAGGATTGAGCGACTAAGCACAGAACAGCAGAAATTTAAATCATTAGAACAAAATAAAATGTTTGTGGGGTGTCAATATTTTACACATGCATGAACAGTCATTTTGCGTATTTATAGGAAAATTTAAAATCTTGTATCTACCAGTGTAGAGTTTGATAATTATTCTCTGAATTAATGAGCTTTAAAGATATTGCAACACTATTAGAATAGAATAAACTATGAAGTTATTGATTACTTAAAAACCCATAGTTTCTCTCATTTTCAGCATTCCTTGTTATCTACTGATTTTCTGTAAGATGTTATAGAAAAACCCAAATAAACATTTTTGCCAACCCAATAATTTGCTTTCTATATGAACAAATTTAGTCCAAAAACTACCTTGAAATGTGGGTTAGGGGAGAGTGAATATTTATGGAAGGACTCATGATTCACAATTGAATTCTCTAGCAAGGTTGCTAGGACTGAGGCTTTGAATCTTAGAGAAGACAATGGCTTACAGTTAATGGGATGGACATGTTGTAACATCCTGGGTAGGGTCTTGAGGAATTGATAAGAAGACTAAGAGATATAGACACAATTAAATAGATTTATTATGCAAAACCAGAGAACCTCTTTACTTATGTCTTTCCCAGTTCAGTTCAGTTCAGTTGCTCAGTCGTGTCTGACTCTTTGCGACCCCATGAATCGCAGCACGCCAGGCCTCCTTGTCCATCACCAACTCCCGGAGTTCACTCAGACTCACGTCCATCGAGTCAGTGATGCCATCCAGCCATCTCATCCTCTGTCGTCCCCTTCTCCTCCTGTCCCCAATCCCTCCCAGCATCAGAGTCTTTTCCAATGAGTCAACTCTTCACATGAGGTGGCAAAAGTATTGGAGTTTCAGCTTTAGCATCATTCCTTTCAAAGAAATCCCAGGGCTGATCTCCTTCAGAATGGACTGGCTGGATCTCCTTGCAGTCCAAAGGACTTTCAAGAGTCTTCTCCAACACCACAGTTCAAAAGCATCAATTCTTTGGCACTCAGCTTTCTTCACAGTCCAACTCTCACATCCATACATGACCACTGGAAAAACCATAGCCTTGATTAGACAGACCTTTGTTGGCAAAGTAATGTCTCTGCTTTTCAATATGCTATCTAGGTTGGTCATAGCTTTTCTTCCAAGGAGTAAGTGTCTTTCCCAAGATGCCCCTAAAACACTCCCTCACTAAAGCAATGGGGAATATGCAGGTGAGGGGAACACTGGAATTTTGGAAAGTTCAGTGGTAGCTGTCCACCATACCTCAGATTGGATAACGGGAGATAAATTTATGAAAAAGTGCTAGTTACTAGAGTTAATGAAAAGAAGGCCAGTTGCAGTGCCTCGCTTTATCAGAGACAACTTGGGTCTAATTCCAGTGGGTGATGGCTTCACTGATGGTTCAGATGGTAAAGAATCGGCCTGTAATGCAGGAGACCTGGGTTCAATCTTTAGGTTGGGAAGATCCCCTAGAGAAGGGAATGGCTACCCACTACCATATTCTTGACAGGAAAATTCCATGGACAGAGTAGCCTGGCAGCTACAGTTCATGGGGTTGTCAAGAGTCAGACACAACTGAGTGACTAACTCTTTCACTCCTGGCAGTCTTGATTCCAGCTTGTGCTACATCCAGTCTGGCATTTCACATGATGTACTCTGAATATAAGTTAAATAAGCAGGGCGACAATAAACATCCTTGACAAACTCTTTTCCCAATTTGGAACCAGTCTGTTGTTCCATGTCCGTTTCTAACTGTTGCTTCTTGACCTGCATACAGATTGCTCAGGAGGCAGCTAAGGTGTCTGGTATTCCCATATCTTGAAGAATTTTCCACACTTTGTAGTGATCCACACAGTCAAAGGTTTTGGTGTAGTCGATAAAGTAGAAGTAGATGCTTTTCTGGAACTCTATTGATTTTTTGATGATCCAGTGAATGTTGGCAATTTGATCTCTGGTTCCTCTGCCTTTTTAAAATCCAGCTTTCTAAATGCCTTTTTTAAAACCTATGGCATTACCAATGTAATTATGCACCAGAGGAAATGTAACTCATAGATATTAAGGAAAATGTTGGTTAGAGAGTCTTATCTGGCCTTAGAGTAGGGCGTCCCAAATGTCATCATGTCCCACATTAGAGTGGGATCATAAATGATGTCCTGACCCATACTCATCTCATGGTGGAAAATAAGTCTGATCTCATTCTGTGGTCATTGCTCCTTTTCTTAAATACAAATTGAGGATGAATACACATACCAGGGACTTCCTGGGTAGCTCAGGTAGTGAAGTCTCCTTCAATGTAGGAGACTCTGGTTCAATTCCTGGGTTGGAAGTTCCCCTGGAGAAGGAATAGACTACCCATTCCAGTTTTTTTGGAATTCCCTGGTGGCTCAGACAGTAAACAATCTGCCTGCAATGTGGGAGACCTGGGTTTGATCCCTGAGCTGGGAAGATGCTCTAGAGGAGGTCATGACAACCCACTCCAGCATTCTTACCTGGAGAATCCAATGGACATAGGAGCCAGGCAGGCTACAGTCCATAGTGTTGCAAAGAGTTGGACATGACTGAAGCGACTGAGGATACATGTACACATACCAGATCAGAGATATCTTATAGTATGTGTTTCTTACCCTATGGAATACAAATTATCATGACAGGAAAGACCAAGTGGAAGTGGAAGGCACTAAAACTGCCACTCTGGCCAAGTTAATTAGAAGCAGAGTAATGCTCTAAATGGAATAGTAGAGTTATGACCTATTTAAAGACTTTAAAGTTATAGGCTTGCTCCCTGCGTGCAAATATCGGACATACAATGGCAGATGACTTTATATTACTCTCAACTTAACCTAGTATGTGGCTTTTAATATGATGACTGCAATCTTTTTATTCACCATCAAAGCATGAGCACGTAATTTTCTTGCCTGAAGGCTAGATTAACTCTACTGTTTTCTACCACTATAGCAGGCAAAAAAGTCTTGATTACCTGAACAGCCCAGAAAACTCTATGCTGTTCTAGTATATCAATACTATCATATTAATTATATCTGGCAAGCAGGAAATAGTAAGTTTTCTAGATGCCCTGGTGAGAAACAAGTGGGCCAGTGGTAAGGAGATATTGTTGTTCAGTCACTCAGTCTTGTCCAACTCTTTGAGATCACATGGACTGCAGCACGCCAGACCTCCCTGTTTTTTACTATCTCCTGGAGTTTGCTCAAAATCATGTCCATTGAATCGGTGATACCATCCAATCATCTTGCCCTCTGTCATCCCCTTCTCCTTTCCTTCAATCTTTTGCAGCATCAGGGTCTTTTCTAATGATTTGGCTCTTTGCACCAGGTGGCCAAAGTATTGGAGCTTCAGCTTTAGCAAAACCCTAACAAGATTCAGGTTTTTGCCTCATCAATAAGGTCATTAGATTAGCCTAATGGGATTAGGAAATGGCTGTTTTAACTGAGTAGCAAGGATATTTCAAGTGATCTCCAGGCATAGGAACTACACTATAGAGTAAGCATGCAGAGCACCAAGGTCATCACCTGGAGGAAGATCCACACCTGCCAGGAATGCTGGCATTACCCAGAGAGCTTGCTGTTTCTGTGCAGAATGACCAGTTCCAACTGAACTGGATCTCCTCCCATCTAACAGAAGGGAAATACAGCAGCCTCCGTGGCTCTCTACCTTTGATTCTCATGAATGTGAAAATGTACTTCTGCAAATGTCACAGTATTGAAAAACTGCTGTTCACACTGGTCCTACTAGCTTCACTCCTAGCTACAGAATTATGAGAACTCTCTTTAGCCCACCAGTAATTGGTACTGACTGAGTTTTAAAATTTTACCAATCTGATATATTTGAAAATATCCCTCATTTGATCTAAATTTCTCCATTTCTATTTAGCTTGAGCACTTTTTCCTATTCTTACTGGCCACTCATATTCCCTCTTCTCTAAATTGCATCTTTCACCAATGAAAGTTTATTATTTGGGGTAATTGTTAGTTTTAAAACCTATTTATATATTCTGGTTAGTAATCTTTCTCAGTTTTAGGTGCTGCAAATATCTTTTTCAAATATGTGTTTTGCAATGCAATTTGTGTGTGATATGACTGAATTTTATAGAAAATATAATATTAATATGAACTGTAGCAATATTTTCTTTTTTAAACTTTTTTGACTTACTTAAGAAATATTTCTTATATCAGTGCACCATAAATAATTGCATATATTTTCTTTCACATTTGGTTTTTTACTGCATAGAAAAAAAACATGTTTAATATATTTTAGGAATCTATCTCTTGCCTCCTTTTCATAACCGGGTGACTTCTCATTATATTGTATTGAGAAATCATTAGTTTCATCAATAATTTGCAGCAACATCTCTGCTTTATTTCAAATTTCCACAAAAATATGGATCAACTTCTATACTTTCTACTCTATTTTATTAATACATTTATCTCCATGGGCTCCACTACCATGGCACTGCCTTAATTCCTTTGATTTGATATTAGAAAAAATGTATCACAGAAAAAAAATCCTCTTACCTTGTTATTTTTTTCAAAATCTTTTTTAATATTTAATTTTTTGTCTTTCACTTATATTTGAAAATCAGTCAAAATTCACTATGAAACTATTTTGATTGCAATTCTTTGCATAATATTTATAATTTAATTTGAAGACAATTGACATTTTTACAATTGCAGAAACTTCTTTTCCATAAACCAGTTAAATCCCATCACTTTAGTGTTTCCTTAATATCTGAATTATTATTTATAGCAATGCTGCAAAATTTTTAAATGTAAATTTCTTGAATCCTATTCTGAATGGCATTGTCTTGTGAGCTTTGTATGTTATTTTATGAGTTCTGGGATCCAGAATGAAAGCTTGAATTTCAACTCACAGTGTTAGAGTATTTCTTTGATAAAAGATCTTAAACTATAATCATTTTTTAAAAATTTAATCCAGAATCCAGAAGATATATAAGATTCATTTCTATTCTTTTTGTTGCTATCTAGATTTTTTTCCAGCGTACTCTTTCACTAAGATTGTGATAAGCTTTCTTGAGCCACTAATCTTGTAGTTTTAGAGCCTGCCCTGCTATGTTTGGGTGGAAAGCCTATTCTCATGAGCCAAAGTGACATTTAAACTCCAACTCCCAATTACAATATCTTTCTTTCTGCCTTACTGTCAAGAACTGAACTGTCCCAGGCCATGACCAGTCTGGTTTTAGTTTTGTTTTCATTTGTGTCTCTTTTGAAACCCTGTATGCAACTGAGAGGTCAGTTATATTGCCTAAGTTTGTTTGATATAGTTTATACAACATTTTTTGGACTGCTGTTTCATGGGTTCTCATATTTTCTGGCCCAAAATATTGCTAGAAAAGGGAAATTCAATACAAGATTTTTATTACTGTATGTTTTATTCACAAAAAAATAACCAAGTAACTTTATGACTTTTGTGAATAATTTAAGTAGCTCTCATTCACAAATAGTTCAACAAAAATAAAGGGGAATGGTGTGGAATTTTTCTGCAAGATCATTAATATATCTATGTTAGTAAAGAAGATACATGCTGTGCCTAGTTATTCAGTTGTGTCTGACTCTTTGCAACCCCATTGATTCTAGCCCACCAGGTTCCACTCTCCATGGGGATTCTCCAGGTAAGAATACTGGAAAGGTTTGCCATGCCCTCCTCCAGGGGATCTTCCTAACTCAGGGATAGAATCCAGGTCTCCCACACTGCAGGCAGATTCTTTACTGTTTGAGCCATCAGGGAAGCACAAAGAAGATATGATAATATTTAAACAGCATGACTATGGGAAAACCATGGAATCTAACTTCTCTTGACATAGATATATGTTCCATACACTAAGTGTTAAAATCTCAGAGCAATGAGAAGGTGATATTGGGGAAATATTACCAGACATTTTAAAGAATGTTAGCAATTGAAACCAAAATAATTGTCAGATAATTCCCATAATGCAATAATTTCAAGATGCTCCTTTTGAAATTTGCAGGAATCTGAAACATCTGTATTTGTACATGCATACTGAGGGTTATGGAATACTAACTAGTACTCAGAATTCAGGAATTCTGAATGAGATTTCTCGGTAAACTTGAATATTGAAATCAATTATGTTTTAAATACCTTTTATATGTAAAACTGAAAGTAACCCACCTATAAAAGATCCCTTCTAAAACTGAAAATTCCTGTATTTGAATTAGATAATCAACCTTGAGGACAATCTATGCTAGCCATTATATTTTGGTAACTAATGAATTAAACTTAAATCAGTTTTACTACTTTACTGGGTTTTACTTACGATTCTTTTTCATGGCACCTTGAGCCAGACTCTTAACTTTTATCCTTTTTTAAAATAAGAATTTTTATAAGGATATTTTGAGACTGCATATAATATATAATCTAATAAAATTTGCTATTCAAGAATTGAATTGCCCCATGTTTTTTTATCTTGTTAAATATTCTTATCATCATGCATCTTAAAATCACAAGTACAATGATAATTTCTGTTGATAATGAAGATCCTAAAATGCTCTGAATCATGAAAGAAAGACTAGATTAGGTTCAGCATAGTTTTAGTTCCAAGTGACTCATCTGTCTCATTAATCTCCTAAATTAAGCCTCAAAGTCCTTCAGAGTATTTCTTTAGAGAAATTCACACTCCATGGCATTTATCAAAGTGTTAAAATGGGTTTCCTTTTTTATTTTTGGTGGAAAAATATTCATGTTAAGATAAGATTGCGCTTTTCACTACCTACTAAATATATGGCTTCAACCAACTTATACAATCTCCTCGGACACTTGACTTTATCTGTAAGAATGGGATAATAATGTATTACTGAATATGTTGTTTGACAGTGCAGACAATATGCTTAGAGAGAACCGAACATAGTAGTAAGTACTCGTATTCTTTTATGTATTTTATTTTTTAACTTTACAATATTGTATTGGTTTTGCCATATATTAAGATGAATCCGCCACAGGTATACACGTGTTCCCCATCCTGAACCCTTCTCCCTCCTCCCTCCCCGTACCATCCCTCTGGGTCGTCCTGGTGCTCTTATTCTCTTAAATGTCACTATTTCACTAATACTTTTTAGCAATTGTTTTTCTTATGCTTCTATTGTTTCCAACAAGAAATTAAACCTTATATTCTATAATACTCAATCCAAAGTTTCCCAATTTACTATCAGCAGAGAAATGAGATAATTCATGGAATCACAACTTTCATTACTATATAAAATTTCTTGTGGATCTTAAGATCTTGGTTCTCTCTGATTCACAATTTCTTCATCTGATACATGAAATTCAAATATACTGTGTAATTTTGAATCTGTCGCTTTGGTTGTTCATCTGAAACATGAAGCTGATGGGCCTATGATTGTGAAGACCGAATTGCTAAGAATATCTTTGGAATTCATACAGCATGTTATTTGAGAAATATATGTCACAGAATAATATTAGAAACCTCCCCAAGTCTCTATTGCATGACATGATCTTCATTATTAAACTCTACTTCCCATGACAGCACCAAAATTTCTCTTCCCTCCTCTTGTCATTATCCTCTCTCTACTGTCATGTATCCACATGTTAAATATTATGTATTAACCTTTGTTATGCCCTTGCTTGAGTAAACTTGGGCAAACTTATGAGTTAAAGACCAGCCTCAGAAATTGACATGTTCATGTTCTCCTTTCACTACTGCAGCCCCACTGATTAAAATTCTGAAATTTTACTCATTTGTTTAACACTTATTTAGCAATCCTGGGAATTTATATTAGAAAAATAATCAAACATACTATTTGTATGTGGGAGCTGTAATCCTGCTGAAAATAACGGGCACGTGTATAGACGAATTGAAATATTTCTGAGGAAGGACATTACTGTTTATACCATTATATATTATATTGCATTCTCATTCACTTATATAATACTTTTTAACTTCTTAATTATAGCATACATTTCTTAAGGGGAAGGAGTGCTCCATATTTTTTAAATATCTTATTCACTATACTAAGTACATTATAAAGACACATAATATTATTTGGGTTATTGAATAAAAAAGATGCTTATTATTATCACAACATTTCCATGATTCAGAACTGTAAATTCTGTTAATAATCTCTACTTTGTAAACAAATCTGATATTTTAAGAATTAGAAATGCAAAGGCAATGTTATGTATAAGAATTCATGGGAGAAGTTTTGAGTTATAATAAGGAAGAGAGGATACTAAAGTGAAGTGAAAATCACTCAGTCATGTCAGACTCTTTGAGATAGTCCATGGAATTCTCCAGGCCATAATACTGGAATGGGTAGGCATTCCCTTCTCCAGGGGATCTTCCCAACCCAGGGATTGAACGCAGGTCTCCTGCATTGCAGGTGGGTTCTTTACCAGCTAAGCTACCAGGGAATCCAGAGGATACTGAAGGATGGGGGAAAAAAATAAGGAATGCAATAATAATAAAATGCTGCTGATTCCTATCCTGATAACACGTTACTATCATGTTAGCTTTCCATAGAGCCAATTCCAGAGAAAATTTAGAAGAGGGTGACATGTATTTCAGAAATAATAAACAAACAAACAAAATGCTTTTAGGAACACTTGGGTAGACTCAGTGCTGTCTTGAACTGGTGATATAGATGGTGGTGGTGGTTTAGTCCATCCCTTAATCATGTCCAACTCTTGTGACCCCTTGAACTGTAGCCCGCCAGGCTCCTCTGTCCATGGGATTCTCCAGGCAAGAACACTAGAGTGGGTTGCCATTTCCTTCTCCAGGGGCTTCCAGACTCAGGAATCAAACCCCAGTCTCCTGCATTGTAGGCAGATTCTTTTACAGACTGAGCTACAAGGGAAACCCTATATAGATAGAGATGAATATGAATATGTCAGTAAAATGATAAGTTGAAAGGAATAATTTTACTTACCTTATTCCTTTGTCCCATGTTGGTACTTCACATGGAAATTTTCTGCACAGCTCCAATTCTTATAAAGAGGAAGGGAGAACCCAATACAGCATAAATACCACTGGGTTAAGGAAACTATTAAGATTGGTGCTTATGAACCAGGTGAGCTGCCCTTGAGAACTTGTTCTTCAAGTTCCTCTCCTCATAGTCTTCAAAGCTGAGGACACAATGTTTCTTGAAGTACTGCTTTTCGCAAAGATCTAGATGGGAAGAACTCTGACAGTTGACTGGCTGTGTACCATGAAATTGAATGGTGTGTGAGGTTTCTGTGGTTTCTTGGCTCTCCTCCCAGAGATTTTGGCCACAGGGCTGGCTTTTAGCCCCTTGTCAGCAAAGATGACCAAATAGAAGAGTACATACTTTCAGCGAAACTTATGCTCATAAATAGTCAGACAACTGGGAAGTAATATTCTAAATAAAGATGAAAAACGCATCACTTTTTACCAACTGAGGAGAATTCTTAGAACAAATGGTCAAGCATTTAAAATGTATATAGTTAGTAGCAAAATAATCAATATGAAATAAAACAGTACATTATAAAAATAAATTTTAATCATTGAATATTATAGTATATGAAATGAAGTTCTCAATAAAATAAGCAAGAAAATGATGACAGCTGAAAAACAATTTCTGGGATAAAAGTTTAGATTGAGGAAATGAAATTAGAAAAGATACAAATATTAACAGCCATGGCAGGTAGATATAGAGGCACCAATTTCAGAATAATTGAGAGAAAGTAAAATAATCAGAGAAAGTGAAAAAAAATAAGTGGAAAAGAAAATATATTCAAAGAAATAATGGAAATATTTCCCATTATTAAAGAAAAATGAAAAAAAATAAAGTCTAAAATTAAACATGTAAATTCTATGGCAAATCGAAGAGAAAAGAAAAAATTTCACACCTAACTCTATGTTAGTGAAATGTAAAAATATCAATGCTGAAGAAAAACTTCTAAAAGTATGCAGAAAGCAAAAGCAAATTTTAAGAGCTTATTACTTATAAAGAAACAAGAAGCAGATTAATATCATATTTCAACATTCAGTGCAAGGAGGAGGTTAACATATTTGAAGAAAAATAATTTTGAAACTAGAATTTTATATCCAACCAAATCATCATTCAAAAATGTGAATGTAATATAGATACTCTCAGATAACCAGGATCTCAAAGGGTTGATCACGTGTGAATCCACAGTCAAACACCCTTGAAAGAGGAACTCATGAGAAAATAAACAAATACAGGAAAGTGTTACAACAGAAATGAAAGGTAAAGTTTATTACTGTCTACTGAAATCCTACTAAAGAACAAGGTAGAGGAAGAGGAAACAGAAGAGATGGAGGCAGAGGAGGGGAATGTGTCAGAACTAAAACCCTAGACAACACCAACTTAATGATAGGTGACCAAAGCAAGAAGCAGTTCAAAGTGATATGTAAGCATGACATAATGTGAGTTGTGTTAGGTGTTATTTTTTTTAATTAAGAAGGATAGATAAACATGAGAATGCATCTTAAGATAACTGCCATAAGAATGAAAACAAGTTAGATCTAACACTTCTCAAAAAAGTTAATATTGAAAATTGAGTTAAAAGAAATTATACTATAAATGGAAAATAAGAGAGACAGGTGAAATCAATCCTAAATTTTAGCACTAATCAAATATATGGAAGCTATTCAAACTAAACTATTAAAATTCATATGTTTTAAAATTAAATAAAAAACAAACAGATTTCAGCCATATATTGTTTTCAGGAGATATACTTAACAAAGAGACACAAAAATTTCAAAATATAAGTGTAAGAAAAAAATCATCAAAATGTAAGAAAAAAATCAGACAAATGTCAACTAAAGGCCAGCTGTGTACTACTTTTGGCAAAACATAATTACAGTAAAAGAAATCATAGAGCAGAAATAGTTAATCATCATAAAATATATGGCTTTAACAATGCATTTGCAAAGTATATAAACCCACAGCCGAGAGCTGTGGAACCAGGAAGATCCATAAAGGCACTTAACAAACCTGTCTCAGAAACATATAGATCAAACTGAAATAAAAGAGGCTATGTTACTAAAGATAAAATAACATTATTAAGTACAAATAATGCACATATATGTTATACATAATAATTGGTTATACATGTGCAAGATATATACATGTGTGTATGTGTGTACAGTAATCCAAGTCTATGCCCCAACCAGTAACGCTGAAGAAGCTGAAGTTGAACGGTTCTATGAAGACCTACAAGACCTTTTAGAACTAACACCCAAAAAAGATGTCCATTTCATTATAGGGGACTGGAATGCAAAAGTGGGAAGTCAAGAAACACCTGGAGTAACAGGCAAATTTGGCCTGGGAATACGGAATGAAGCAGGGCAAAGACTAATAGAGTTTTGCCAAGAAAATGCACTGGTCATAACAAACACCCTCTTCCAACAACACAAGAGAAGACTACACATGGACATCACCAGATGATCAACACCAAAATCAGACTGATTATATTCTTTGCAGTCAAAGATGGAGAAGCTCTATACAGTCAATAAAAACAAGACCAGGAACTGACTGTGGCTCAGATGATGAACTCCTTATTGCCAAATTCAGACTTAAATTGAAGAAAGTAGGGAAAACCATTAGACCATTCAGGTATGACCTAAATCAAATCCCTTATGATTATACAGTGGAAGTGAGAAATAGATTTAGGGGCCTAGATCTGATAGATAGAGTGCCTGATGAACTATGGAATGAGGTTCGTGACATTGTACAGGAGACAGGGATCAAGACCATCCCCATGGAAAAGAAATGCAAAAAAGCAAAATGGCTGTCTGGGGAGGCCTTACAAATAGCTGTGAAAAGAAGAGAAGCAAAAGGCAAAGGAGAAAAGGAAAGATATAAGCATCTGAATCCAGAGTTCCAAAGAATAACAAGAAAAGATAAGAAAGCCTTCCTCAGCGATCAATGCAAAGAAATAGAGGAAAACAACAGAATGGGAAAGACTAGAGATCTCTTCAAGAAAGTTAGAGATACCAAGAGAATATTTCATGCAAAGATGGGCTCGATAAAGGAAAGAAATGGTATGGACCTAACAGAAGCAGAAGATATTAAGAAGAGATGGCAAGAATACACAGAAGAACTGTACAAAAAAGATCTTCACAACCCAGATAATCATGATGGTGTGATCACTGACCTAGAGCCAGACATCCTGGAATGTGAAGTCAAGTGGGCCTTAGAAAGCATCACTACGAACAAAGCTAGTGGAGGTGATGGAATTCCAGTTGAGCTATTTCAAATCCTGAAAGATGATGCTGTGAAAGTGCTGCACTCAATATGCCAGCAAATGTGGAAAACTCAGCAGTGGCCACAGGACTGGAAAGGTCAGTTTTCATTCCAATCCCAAAGAAAGGCAATGACAAAGAATGTTCAAACTACTGTACAATTGCACTCATCTCACACACTAGTAAAGTAATGCTCAAAATTCTCCAAGCCAGGCTTCAGCAATATGTGAATTGCGAACTTCCTGATGTTCAAGCTGGTTTTAGAAGAGGCAGAGGAACCAAAGATCAAATTGCCAACATCCGCTGGATCATGGAAAAAGCAAGAGAGTTCCAGAAAAACATCTATCTCTGCTTTATTGACTATGCCAAAGCCTTTGACTGTGTGGATCACAATAAACTGTGGAAAATTCTGAAAGAGATGAGAATACCAGATCACCTGACCTGCCTCTTGAGAAATCTGTATGCAGGTCAGGAAGCAACAGTTAGAACTGGACATGGAACAACAGACTGGTTCCAAATAGGAAAAGGAGCTCATCAAGGCTGTATATTGTCACCCTGATAATTTAACTTATATACAGAGTACATCATGAGAAACGCTGGACTGGAAAAAACACAAGCTGGAATCAAGATTGCCAGGAGAAATATCAATAGCCTCAGATATGCAGATGACACCACCCTTATGGCACAAAGTGAAGAGGAACTTAAAAGCCTCTTGATGAAAGTGAAAGTGGAGAGTGAAAAAGTTGGCTTAAAGCTCAACATTCAGAAAATGAACATCATGGCATCCAGTCCCATCACTTCATGGGAAATAGATGGGGAAACAGTGGAAACAGTGTCAGACTTTATTTTTTTTTGACTCCAAAATCACTGCAGATTGTGACTGCAGCCATGAAATTAAAAGACGCTTACTCCTTGGAAGGAAAGTTATGACCAACCTAGATAGCATATTCAAAAGCAGAGACATTACTTTGCCAACAAAGGTCCGTCTAGTCAAAGCTATGGTTTTTCCTGTGGTCATGTATGGATGTGAGAGTTGGACTCTGATGGCTGAGCACCAAAGAATTGATGCTTTTGAACTGTGTGTTGAAGAAGACTCTTGAGAGTCCCTTGGATTGCAAGGAGATCCAACCAGTCCATTCTGAAGGAGATCAGCCCTAGGATTTCTTTGGAAGGAATGATGCTAAAGCTGAAACTCCAGTACTTTGGCCACCTCATGAGAAGAGTTGACTCATTGGAAAAGACTCTGATGCTGGGAGGGATTGGGGGCAGGAGGAGAAGGGGACGACAGAGGATGAGATGGCTGGATGGCATCACTGACTCGATGGACATGAGTCTCAGTGAATCTGGGAGTTGGTGATGGACAGGGAGGCCTGGTTTGCTGCGATTCATGGGGTTGCAAACAGTAGGACATGACTGTGTGACTGAACTGAACTGATACACACATAACACATAATACTGTTAACCCTGGTGGCTCAGTGGTAAATTATCTGCCTGCCAACATTGGAGAAGCAGGAGACGCAGTTTTAATCCTTGAATCAGGAAGATCCCCTGGAGAGGGAAATGGCAACCCACACCAGTATTCTTGCCTGGGAGATCCCATGGACAGAGTAGCCTTGTGGGCTACAGTCCAATGGGGTTGCAAAAGATTTAGTGACTAAACAACACCATCAACTGCAGAATTCCACATTCAACAGAGAACACACAATTTTTAACTACACACCAAAATTTTCAAACAGTTTTCTATAAAGTCTTCAATAAAATCCAAAAGTCATTACAGACTTTATCCTTCTTTGATGTAAGATTATACAGATTATATTCTCTTCCATGCATAAAAATAATAATTTTAAAACCATCAATATGCTGCTGCTGCTGCTAAGTCGCTTCAGTAGTGTCCGACTCTGTGCGACCCCATAGAGGGCAGCCCAACAGGATCCCCTGGCCCTGGGATTCTCCAGGCAAGAATACTGGAGTGGGTTGCCATTTCCTTCTCCAATGTATGAAATTGAAAAGTGAAAGTGAATTCTCCCAGTCGTGTCCGACTCTTCCTGACCCCATGGACTGCAGCCTACCAGGCTCCTCTGTCCATGGGATTTTCCAGGCAAGAGTACTGGAGTGGGGTGCCATTGCCTTCTCTGATCAATATGCTAATTGTTGCCAAATTTAATTCTCTATCCTAATCTCTTTTGGATCCATTTTTCCAGAACCCACTGCCTACTTGGTCCTTCTACTTTAGCATTTAATTGATATCTCAAACACAGTATGTCCAAAATTTAACCTCAGCCATTCACTCAAACTTGCTCTACTCACCATTCATTCCATCTCAGATGATGGCAAATCAGTTGCTGTTTTACTGAGACTGCATGTCTTTCTCCATAGTTTGCATCCTCTTTGTAAATCATCATAGGCAGTAAACACTGAAACCACACTCAGAGATGGAGATTCCACTTGGGAGGTTGTGGAAGGAATGTTCCTGTGCCTGAGCAACAGCTGTAGGGGAGTGAATACTTGGGAAGCAGAACTGGGCAAAGGAAGAGGCGACCTGCAGAACAATGGTGGCCTCAGCTGATTTCACAGAGGGCTTTGGAGCTGGAACTGCTCTTAAAGGATTCCCCTCCGCCACACACCACTGAACACTCAATAGATTTTAGTTGCTCCCAGAACAAGTAGTTCCATACACCTAAAAGCAATTTCTGCAGAGGGAAGTTGTGAGAGTCATTAGCTGCCAACAATCTTGGTGCATGGTGGGGTCAGGACACCACCAACAGTACCCACTACATTTCACTTCCTTCAATAACCCAACATATCTCTCTGTTTCTATCCTTGATTCTGCAATGCCTACTAATACACGGCAGTAAGAATGTTTGTGAACCATGGATCAGATCATGCTATTCCTTCACTTGAAGTCGTGAATTATTCCTGTCTCCTAATAGAGGCCGAAGTTCTTTCTACTATGATAAAAGAAGAAGAAGAAGAAAAGATTCCAAGACATTGTTTGCATCAAGCAAAGTTTCTCCCAGGAGAGGCAGGGAAAATGTGATCCAAAGAAGAGGACTTTGGCTTTACAGGTGAGGCCCTTCAGATTAACCATGGAAGTAATTTAGAGACAATTAGTTCAACGCCCTGGAGAAGGCGATGGCACCCCACTCCAGTACTCTTGCCTGGAAAATCCCATGGATGGAGGAGCCTGGTAGGCTACAGTCCATGGGGTCTCGAAGAGTCGGACACGACTGACTTCACTTTCACTTTTCAATTTCATGCATTGGAAAAGGCAATGGCAACCCGCTCTAGTACTCTTGCCTGGAAAATCCCATGGACAGAGGAGCCTGGTAGGCTGCAGTCCATGGGGTCGAGAAGAGTCGGACACGACTGAGCGACTTCACTTTCACTTTTCACTTTCATGCACTGGAGAAGGAAATGGCCACCCACTCCAGTGTTCTTGCCTGGAGAATCCCAGGGACGGGGGAGCCTGTTGGGCTGCCGTCTATGGGGTCGAACAGAGTCGGACACGACTGAAGAGACTTAGCAACAGCAGCAGCAGTTCAATGCACTGTGGCTTTACAGCTGTAGTGTATATGAAAAGAGCAGCTCCTCTGAAGACCCTCTCCTTGACCAACGGCAGGAGTAGAACTTTAAGCAGAAAAAGCCACAGTAAGTGTTTCGCAAAGAAAAAGTATAATAGGTTGATTCAAACCTATTAGTTCAAAGACTTATCTTGTCCTGTTAGAACAGGTTGTGGAGCTCTGTGCTAATCAAATGCTGTATAGTTTGTGGTTTCTTAGGATCCATACTTACTCACCAAGTCAACTATGCTGAATCCATAGAGCACAGTTAAGTCATAGCTAGCAAAGATCACAAATTTACTTTCAGGCAAGTGTTGGTCAGTTTCCTCTTCATTTCTATACTTTCAACTATGTCTCAATTGCTTTCTATCTCACAATTCCTTACAACTTTCAGCCTTAGCATAATGTAGTATAAAAATTAACCTGCATATGTGTAAGAATAAGCAAAAATCTTTTCTAATGATGGATGAAGAGATCCTGCATACTCTGGGATGACTTTCTCTTTCCCCACAACTATCTCTCCTACAGCCACACCAGAATTTTGCTACTCTTACATGACACCAGGCATTAGACTTTGCACTGGCTGTTCCCTCTTCCTGAGATGCTCTTTCCCCAGGTATTTCAAAACACTCTCCCCTCCTTCAAATATTTGCTCAAATTTCACTCCTCAAGGATGAAATTTAATCTCTATTTATTGAAGCCAGCTTCCCAGGTGGCTCAGCGGTAAAGAAGCTGCCTCCTAACCAGGAGATGAAGGTTTGATCTCCTAGGTCAGTAAGATCCCCTGGAGAAGGGAATAGCAACCCACTCTGGTATTCTTGCCTGGACAATTTCATGGACAGAGGAGTCTGGTGGGCTACAGTCCATGAGGACACAATGAATCAACTGAATGACTAAATAACAACAAATGCAATAGCAGCCTGTGATTTTAATTTCTCTTAAGCTTTTTTGGATTTTCTTATTTTTCTCCTAATAGCACTTATAATCTCAAATCATACTGATTTATTATGTTTAGTTTTGCTTATTTGTCACCCCTACTTACTAGACTATGCTATGCTAAGTCACTTCATTTGTGTCCAACTCTGTGTGACCCCATAGACGGCAGCCCAACAGGCTCCCCCGTCCCTGGGATTCTCCAGGCAAGAACACTGGAGTGGGTTGCCGTTTCCTTCTCCAATGCATGAAAGTGAAAAGTGAAAGTGAAGTCGCTCAGTCGTGTCTGACTCTTAGTGACCCCATGGACTGCAGCCTACCAGGCTCCTCTGTCCATGGGATTTTCCAGGCAAGAGTACTGGAGTGGGGTATATGCTCCATCAAAGAGTCCCCACCTCCAAACATCATCCCTAGCCTTTCCTCTAATTTGAATAAAAGCATTTATTCTGTGGAAACTTTAATAATAAGAAGTTCTATTCCAAATGTGATCATATGAATGTATGTTCTATAAGCATGTAGCAGTTTGTGTGCTTAAAAATATGCTGTATTTGAATTTAAGTTCCTGGTGGCTCAGACGGGTAAAGCGTCTGCCTACAATGCAGGAGACTTGGGTTCAATCTCTGGGTCAGGAAGATCTCCTGGAGAAGGAAATGGCAACCCACTCCAGTATTCTTGCCTGGAAAATCCCATGGATGGAGGAACCTGGTAGGATACAGTCCATGGGGTCACAAAGAGTCAGACACGACTGAGCGACTTCACTTTCTTTCCTAATCTACATACAGTGACTTCTTGATTTTGCAAAATTCACTTAATCTGTTGGGTTTACTACTAACCATCTTTACTAACTGTCTGAAATCAAGTTCTCTGGCAATAAATCATGAGAACAGGATTCATGTGCAAGTGGCTTGTTATAGAAATGGTCCTGGGGAATCTGATGAGGTGGATGAAACTGGAGCCTATTATACAGAGTGAAGTAAGCCAGAAGGAAAAACATAAATACAGTATACTAACGCATATATATGGAATTTAGAAAGATGGTAACAATAACCTGGTGTACGAGACAGCAAAAGAGACACTGATGTATAGAACAGTCTTATGGACTCTGTGGGAGAGGGAGAGGGTGGGAAGATCTGGGAGAATGACATTGAAACATGTAAAATATCATGTAAGAAACGAGTTGCCAGTCCAGGTTCGATGCACGATGCTGGATGCTTGGGGCTGGTGCACTGGGACGACCCAGAGGGATGGTATGGGGAGGGAGGAGGGAGGAGGGTTCGGGATGGGGAACACATGTATACCTGTGGCGGATTCATTTTGATATTTGGCAAAACTAATACAATTATGTAAATTTAAAAATAAAAAAATATTATTAAAAAAATAAAATAAAACACAATGCATGGAAAAAAAAAAAAGAAATGGTCCTGGGGAATCTGATAAGCAATAAGAGAACTCAATGAAGAAGAGAAATAAGCCAATCAAGTGTGCAATTTCAGGCCATGACCCTTTAGTGAAGCTCTGGAATAAACATTATATGTCAGTGTTTGCCCATGTTTAAGGCAACCTAACTGGCCTTCATACTCCCCTAACAGTAAATCTTGGCCAACTTTTCCCAATAAGACCCAGATGGTGGTATGGGCATAGATTCCTAATCACTGCTGCCCAGATAAAGAGAGTCTAATACCCCAAAGTTAGTCCTCTGAAGTGTATGGCTACTGAAGCTGTTGGAATCAAAGGACACAGATATACTAAGAATTGCACTGGAAGATACCGAAAGTTATTTGAGGATACTAACAATAAAGCATGGAAGGCACCCATGACATCTTTCCAAGAGGAACTGGTATGATGGGTCAGTAAAAGGCTTTACATTAAAGGCTATAAATGTCCACAAAGCAGTTAGTTACAGGTGGGGGTCCTGAGCACCAATCCTCTCTTTGGGGCTGGCTGCTGAAACGGCCAGAAGGAAATCGTTTGAAATAATGTTGGGGCAGCACCACAATTTACCTGCAGCTAGGTCGATCAACAGACTTTCCAGCTGGCACTAGTGTTAAAGAATCTGTCTGCCAATGAAGGAGATGTAAGAGATGCGGGTTTGATTCCTGGGTGGGAAAGATTCTGCGGAGGAGGGCATGGCAACCCACTTCAGTATTCTTTCCTGGAGAATCCCATGGACAGGGGAGCCTGGTGGGCTGCAGTCCATAGGGTCACACAGTTTTGGACATGATTAAAGTGATTTAGCATGCAGGCAAGTTGACCAATGCAATTTTCATTCCACTATGACAAAATTTTACATTTTACTGCCACCCACACAAAATATTCATGGAGTTATCTGCCCTCATAAATCATAAATTTCAATTATCTTCTCTGTTAAATTATCTGCAAGAATTCCATGCTTAAGAGGAATTGGATATCCAGAGATCCTAGAATAATCTTTATAAATTAAAATATATGCAATGAGGAAAATTAGTTAATGTAATGTATCATAAATGCTGGAAAAGTATAGATTTCACAAGCAAGCCAAAGAAACTTTTATTTATTTACTTAAGTAGTCTACCAAAGTGTCCAATTTGTTCAGTGAATTGTTGCTAATGGAAGATGCAGTAAAAGTCTCAAATTACTAACTCAAGCTTCATTTCTTTCTGCTTCTACTACCTGCTGAATGGAGGGAATGGAAAATAACACTGCAGTTGAGATGGGCAAAGCAAAATGTGGAAAAGTAGTAAAAAAGGATGAATCACTTGAAAATATATAAAAAAATGATACTTAGGTGGTCTGTACTTCTATTTTTACATACTGGCATCAAAATCAAAATAGAGGGATATGTTGAATAGATATTTTGCTAAATGAAGAGAATTATCCTCAAAATTGACTGATTAGTTTGGTTTTTGTAAGCATGACAAAGCATTCTGTGTTAGTAATTTAGATATGTAATTTCAACATCTTATAAATATAATGTTATTTTCTTTGGTAATTTTTATATTGCGACAAAAAGAGTATTAATACAACAACCAAACAAAATGGACAGAAGCCTATATTTGTTTTGGAAATATATAATAATAATAAAACCTAAGAAACATACATATTTTGAAATAGGTAAGCAAATCTTATTTCAAATAAAGATTTGGAATAAAAAAAATTTTTTTTAATTTTTTACATTTAAAGGCTATAAATGTCCACATTCTGGCCGTTTCAGCAGCCAGCCCCAAAGAGAGGATTGGTGCTCAGGACCCCCACCTGTAACTAACTGCTTTGTGGACATTTATAGCCTTTAATGTAAAAAATTTAGCTACCCAATGTAGCTACCCAATGATTTAGCTACCCAAATCATCTTAAGACCAGAAGGAATACAAAAGACATGGGGCTAAAATGCTAATCACAAGCCCTTATTTAAGACAAGGAGGCAGAAATGACCACGTTTTAAAGCTCTTACTCTTGAACCTATGTGATTGGAATATTTTTATGCTGTGAAGTAGAATTGTTAGGAATCAATTTCTTTCAAATTGAAGCAATAATGTCCTTAAAGCAAACATTTGCCTTATTTCAGCGCTTCATAATGACAGTGAATCAAGCAAACTATACAATGACAGAGATTAATTTAGAGTCAAAGCAAATAAAGATAAGAGCTGTAGCAAACCCTTGGGAAGCTTTGTCTGGCCAAACCTTCAGAGCTGAATGGTTTAGCTGAAAATGGCTCTGTGATTTTCTTGGAATGTTTACTATTCATCAAGAAAATAAGCATTTCCATAAATTTTGACCAAAGAGTAAAACTAAATATTTCTCTAGTAATGACCACTCTGTTGGCAAAATGTGAAATATGAACAGCTCCAAATTGCTTACAATCAGTAAAAGATAGGGTACTTTATCGCCTTTTGTTTGCTTTTCTTGCTTTTTATTTTGGTTAATCTAGAATATTATTTACTTAGATGGTTAGGTGTTGAAATATTCTACAGTCAGAGAGAAGAGAGTGTAAATATTTTTAATCTTTCATTAGTTTAATGGTACAATTATCCTCTATCTATCTGCTGCTTAAACTTCAGAAACTCTACCTCCTGAGAAAGCTGGAATGATTAAATTAAATAATGCATGTAAAATATACTGAGATTCATTTATAATATGCACTTGGTAAGCATCAGATTTTGTTATTTTTTAAGCTAATATATAAGTGTTAACGGGAAGGAAAACAAAGTTATTTAGCACCTAGTACATGTCATGACTAAGTATCATGTCAGGTACAGTTTTTCAAAATTTGTATTCAGATCAAGGAAATTCACCACTACTGCTACTCTACTAAGGTTGCTAGGAATTTTTAAAATAAGTATCTTTTTTTTAATAAACATATTGAATTTTGTCAAATGCTATTTCTACATCTACAGAACTAAGCAAATGATTTTTCTTTATTCAGATAATATGGTATATTATGGTGATGTTTTTTCAAATGTTAGACTAATATTACAATAGCGGAATAAGTGGAAGTTTATTTGTGAGGTAGGTTCTTGTTTTATAAGAAGGCTCAGTTCAGTGAATTCAGGTTCACTGAATTTGTCGCATGAACTTATAATTCTGTATCTATGTTCATGAGGAACATTAAACTTTGATTTTTCTTTCCCATAATGTCTTTGCCAGATTTTGGTTAAAAATTTATGATGGCCTTATAAAATATATTCCTGGGTGAGAAAGATCCCCTGGAAGGAAATGGCAATCCACTCCAGTATTCTTGCCTGGGAAAATCCCCTGGACAGAGGAGCCTGGTGGGCTATAGTCCATGGGGTCACAAATACTTGGACATGACTGAAGCAACTTAACACATATAAAATATATTACAAAATGTTTCTTCTTTCCTGAAAGGTTTCTTCTATAATAGGTGTTATTTCTTCCTTTAATATTTGGAATAATTTGTCCATGGGTTTGGGTCTGAGCTTGGAATTTTCTTTGTAGGAAATTTTAAATATGCTTTATTTCTTTAGTATTTATAAATCATCTTGATTTTCTATTCTTTCCTGATTAAAATTTAGTAATTATATACGTAAAACACACAATCTTTCTAATTTACTGACCCGATTTTTAAAATCATAACCTCATCATCTTTTTAATACCTACGAGTTTTATAGTAATGTTCTTCCTTCTTTCATGATACTACATTATAGTAGCTTCTCTGTGTTTTTTTTTTTTTTTAATTTTCAATCCAGTGGTTATCAACTGCCTTAACCTAATAGAACCAAATTTTGACTTTATTTTCTTTTACTATTTGCTTCTATTTCATAAATTTCTTCTATTTTTTGAAATTTATATAATTCCATATTTTGTCTGATATTCTCTTTCTGAGACTATTGATTTTTTTTCCTTTTTTGTTTAGCAACTGAGTTAACAGTTATGATATCTAAGTTTAACACTGCTAATTATTAGAGAAATGCAAATCAAAAACACAATAAGCTATCACTTTATATCTGTCGCAGTGGCCATCGTTAAAAAGTCTACAAACAACAAATGTTGGAGAGGATGTGGAGATAAAGGAATCCTTGTGCATTGTTTATTGGACTGAAAATTGGTGCAGCCACTATGAAAAACAGTACCTTTAAGAACTAACAAAAGAACTACCATATGATCCAGTAATTTTATCCAGAAAAAACTAAAACACTAATTCAAAAAGATATAAGCGTCCCAGTGTTCATTGCAGCACTATTTACAAGAGCCAAGATATGCAAACAACATAAGTGTCTGTCAACAGATGAATGAATAAAGATGTGAATGCAACTGGAATGTTACTCAACCATAGAGAGAATGAAATACTGCCATTTGCAGAAATGTGAATGGACCTAAAAATATGCTTGGTGAATTTAAGTTGCAGAGAAAGACAGATACTATATGACATCACTATATGTGATATCCAAAAAGTAACAAATGAATGCATATGCAAAGTAGAGGCAGACTCACAGAAATATAAAAACAAATTTGTGGTTAGCAAAGGGGAGAAGGAATGGGGGAGGGGCAAATTACAGATAAAGGATTAACAGGTATAAAGTGTTATATAATCAAATAAATAGGCATCAAGGATTTATTGTATAGCACAGGGAATTTTACCCATTATCTTGTGTATGCGTGAAGGCTCAGTCACTAAGTTGTGTCTGACTCTTTGGGGCCCCATGGAATGTAGCCTGCCCAACTCCTCTGTCCATGGGATTTCCCAGGAAAGAATATTGGAGTGGGCTGCCATTTCCTCTTCCAGGGATTGAACCTGCATCTCCTGCATTGCAGGCAGATTCTTTACCACTGAACCACCTGGGAAGCCTCCCTTGTAATAATCTATAAAGGAATACAATCTCCAAAATACTGAATTACTATGCTATACACCTGAAGCTAAAACAGAATTTACTATCTGTAGTAAATCAAATTTACTTCAAAATAATTTTTAAAATACATAAGCAAAACCAAAAAAGTTATGCTTTCTTACTAACCACAGTTTAGCTGCATATTGCCAATTTCAATGTGCAGTATTTTTGTCATCAATCATTTCAATATTTTCTAATTTTGACTATTATTTCTCCTATCCAAGAGTTATTTAGGAGTGCTGTTTTTAATATCCAAACTTTTGGAGAATTTCTGATTTTTTAAAAGTTTAATTCCAGCTTAATTTCATATCAAATGAAAAATAATGAATGATTTAAGTTTTTGAAATGTGTTTAGACTTATTTTAAGTATTTGGTCAGCTGTTGTAAAAGTTTCATAAATACTTGGAAAAGAAGATATATTCTGGAACATTTTCTGCATTAATGAACTTTTACAATGGAGTTCTTTGTCTTTTTCCTGAAGATCACCCTTTAGTATTACTAACTTTTGTGTGTGTGTGTGCAGATCTGGGTAACAAACAGTTGATAACTTGCATTTGCTTATAATATTTTTATGTGTTTTTCAGTGCTTATTTCCTTATGTATAGAATTTTAAGCACATGGGTTCTTTCTTTCAGCCCTTGAAAATACAACTCATTTACCTTCTGGTATTCAGTATTTCTTTTGAGATGTCAGTTGCCTGTCTTATATGTTGTCTCTGAAAGTAAAATGGCATGCCCACCCCACGCCCACCAACTCTGGCTACTTTTAAGATGCCCTTCTGTGTTTGGTTTTGGCAGTTTGAAAGTAATGTGCCTGGGTATTGCTTTTTCCAAATTTTTGCTGTTGAAAGTTTGCTGATATTCTTAAATCTCTAGATTCTTCAATCTCTTCGTGTCTTTCTTCAATTTTAGGAAATCCTTAGTCATTGTTTTGTCAAATATAGTTTTATACCTTTACTCCATTTTCTTTCTTTTCCTTTTCTGAGATTTCAGTTATGCCTACATTACATCTTCTCTCATTAGACTCTGTGTTCCTAACCCTTATTTTATATTCTTTTGTGTGTGTGTGTGTGTGTGTGTGTGTGTGGCAGATCTGTGATTTTTTTTTAATTATTTATTCTGAATTAAAGGATAATTGCTTTACAATATTGTGTTGGTTTCTGCCATATATCAACATGAATCAGCCATCATTATATTCTTAATCTTTTTGATCTTTGGGCAATATTCTATACATTTTTTCCTGATCTGTATCTGTTCTATTTCTTCTATATGCAGCTAGATCAAATGTACTCTTAAACAGAGTTATAAAATTTTGTTTTTCAATTACATAATTGCCTTTTTAAACTTCTTTACATTTTCTAGTTATCTACTAAAATCTTCAAACTTGTCTTTTTCTTCCTTGAACATTTTAAGTGTAGCTGTTGTATAGTCTGCTTCTAGCAACTTTGTACAGATACTTTCCTGTTTTTGATCATGTAAATTTGTCCCCAATGTGCCTGTTTATTTTTCATTGATTTTTAGATATCATGTATTGGAAATACATATCGGATTTAAAACTTTGGATATTTATACATTCCTATGCAGAAGATCTCTATATACTTTGTGCAGGAGGCTATGGCATAGTACTTCAGCAACATTATTGACAAGTTAGCCGTATCATTCAGAACTTTATTAATTTTAACCTGGTTTTCAGATCTTGCGAGAGTCAGACTATTTCCAGTTCATCTTTTAAGGTTTCAACCCTAAGTGTTTACCAGCTAACCTGACACCCCACTTTCAGAGGGTCCTAAAGCCCTTTTTCATCCAACTAGATCAGGAGTTGGCAAACTAGATTTTCTTTGACCAAGATCAGAAGGCAAATCTGGCATACTGCTTATTTTTGTAAATAGATTTTACTGGGACACAGTCATGCTCATTCATTCACATATTATCTGTGACTGCTTTATCACTACAATGGCAGCAGATTTGAAAAAGTATAGCAGAGACCTAAGAGTCACAAAGTTGAAAATATTTATTAGTTAACCCTTTACACAAAAAGCTGGCTGATCCTGGAATTGGCTATTGACCCTGATGGAAAAGCTGTAGAAAACCCAAGAATTTATAGTTTCTCTTGGTGTCCTGTATCTCTAAAAATCCTGAACCATACATTCTGACACTGCCTTATTAGCATGCTGTTTTTGAAATAGAAAGTGTTTCCTTTCCACCCAGCTATTTATCCAGTCTTTCTCAGTGGGAGAGTCATGTAAACACTCAGGTCAACATTACCCTGAGTGGAAGCCTCTTCCAGACTATAAGAGGAGAAGCAGAGGGAAAACTTCACTAGATAGTCTTATGAGTAAAGTATGAAACAAAATCTGTTGGGTAAGATAAAAGTTAGCAATTCCCTTCTCTTGATGAATTAAAATCTACAAATTAAATGATGTAGTGATAATACATTATGTATCCTTTGAAAGTGAAAGTGAAAGCTGCTCAGTCGTGTCTAACTCTGAATTCTCCAGCCAAGAGTACTGGAGTGGGTAGCCTATCTCTTCTCCAGGGGATCTTCCCAACCCAGGGATCAAACCTAGGTCTCCAACATTGCAGGCAGATTCTTTACTAGCTGAGCCACCAGGGAATGTATCCTTTAATTCTCTCATAATAAGTAGGATGCCGTGGTCATACTTATTGGGCCTAGTAAGGCCATATCTGTGCTTTGTGAGGTCCATGGAGTCCTTCTATGAATTTTAGAATATTTATAATGGTCATTAACAATGATGAATATCAATAGGCTTATGAATATGACGTTTATATAAGTAGACAGTCAGAAATCAGGCTCCCCACTTCCTACCACTATGTTTAAATTTTCTGAATCTAATTATCTTCCTCCTTTTAAAAATGAACTTAATAATACTTTGTAGAATTGACTTGAGAACTAAAGGAGATGACACACACAGCATGCCTACCAGAGGCAGCTCAATCCCTATTCATTTTTCTATTTGAAGCAAGATGCAGGATAATGGACCACCTCCCTGCTCCATATTAGAACACCTGGGAGATAATGCATATGCCTATGACTAACACAGACCAATTAATTCTGAATCTTTCAAGGTCAAGTCAGGCTACCCTCAAGTGATTTCTCTGTTCATTCAGGGTTAAGAACAACTGAATAAGTAAAGATATTTCAAGTTAGACAGACTTGTGTTCAGATTTTGTCACCACTGTGGGAAATCTAAGCTCAATGGCATTTTATCATTTTTATTTTACTTCTCAATATCCCAGTTCAAAAAGCACAGATAACATCACTGTGCAAAACTACTGAGTAATTAGCTAATGATATATGTAAATGTCTTGACACACAGTAGTTACTTGATACATGGAGGCTTTTAGTAAGTTTTCTTTTCAGTCTGCTCTTTTCCGACTTAAAATTAGGTTTTCATTACTCTGTTTTTACCATGATCATTTTCCTCAGCCCTCAGTTTCCCTATATCTCATCATTCCTCTTGTCTTTGAATAGTTCTGAATGATTTCTCAATCACCAAAACTAAAGTGACCATTTGTACATATGACTCTCCATTTAGTTAGTCTGTCTTTGTACACTGCATGTTACTTAACCCTCAATGAAATTACCTTTAATTTTTGTGTATGAACCTGTCTCTCTCTAGCAATATGAATGTTATAACTTTATTCCCAGTCCTTAGGACAAACATGGCTTAGAAGACATTCATAATTATACATAGACTAAATGCATTGAATTCTGACCTAAAACTACAACTAAAGAACACTGTGTTGACTAACTCTATACAAAATTCTTTAATTTATTGCAATTAGGTGTGCATACCATATCTATGAATTTGTCTGACATTTCTTTTAGAATACATGCTCTTTGAAATTAGATTCAATTTATTTTGCATGTTGATCAACTCTGCATCTAGTAATAAGTATGACAATAAATCAATCAACTAATTTGTCCTTTAAAAGACAAAAATGGTTGGCAAGAGCAAAATCAATTAGGGCATATGAAATATGTTGAAACTGTTAAGGCTGCATTTGTGTCAGGATTAAAATACAGAGAAGCAATAGGTTACAATAGCTATCATCTTATGCTGTTAAGAAAGAAAAGTCCATTCTAGGACTTTTCTAGAAAGAAAGTGTCCATTCTAGGTGGGCACTGCAGCAGTAAAAGCTCTTTATATCTAGCCCATATTTCTGCTTGTATCTTTCTTCCAGAATCTGCATTTCTGTACCTGAAGTTTTACTGGTTTTTGTTTTCTTTTCTCATCAATGAAAACCAAGACTGTTCAAATGTGGTAAGTGCAGGAATTAAAAACACAGGAATATCCATCAATTTACGACCCAGTATTTGCTCTAAAATTCCCCCAGCTTTCTTGACCCAGCTGTGATCACTTCCAGGTGTGGCACTTACACTGTCTCCAGATTTTCCCCATTATATTATAAAGTTGAACCACCCACAGTGTTAGCTAATTTTGAGCCCTTTCTTGACTATCTTTTCTTCCTTGTCATCACTGACGCACTCCCCTGCCAGCCTTCTCTGCATTTCTTTTTTTATTTTATTTTATTTTTTAAAATTTTATTTTATTTTTAAACTTTACAATATTGTATTAGTTTTGCCAAACATCGAAATGAATCCGCCACAGGTATACATGCGTTCCTGCATTTCTCAAATAAATTCCTTGTTCTGGAATCCTAGTTTTGGGATTTTCTAGTTATAAACTCTGTAATTTTGAATAAGTAAATTATCTCACATTTGCCTCAGTTTTCTCATTCTATAAATTACAGATACTAAATCATCTTCTCACCACTTTGCTGTAAGATTTAAATAAGTTGATAGATGCAAAACACTTAGGATCCAGCAGGTATGTATTCTGCTCTCAGTAAATGGTATTGTCTTATCATTATCTGACTTTACTTTGGCTGATGCCAAGTGCTCTGCATGGATTATCTAGATAACCTTTATCACACCCATAGATTGATAATTTAAAGTGGTGAAGTAACTTACCTAAAGTCTTAGAGAAGATGTGAAAATGGAAACTAAAATTTACTCCCAAGTAAAAGTTCTTAAATGAAGGTGTTTAGTGTTATTTTAAATTTTACTTTAATAATAGTAAATTATTTAGCATACTTGGCTGATGATTTATATATATATGATGATTAGACAGGTAAAGGAGGTATATGTAAGATGTAGATTTGGGAAATACTTTCCAAATTTTAGTGTATAAAAGATTCACTTGGGGAACTTTAAAAAACTAGATTCCTAGTCCCACGTCTCAGAATATAGATTCAATTGGTATGGGATTATATTTGCATTTTTATCAAGCAGACTGATTCTAAAGCAAGCCTTTCAAGAAACATGATAAGAAATATACCGATAGTTTATTTTATGAACGAGAGCTTCTGACCATAGTAGAGGTTTCCCAAGTGGCACTGGTGGTAAAGAACCTGCCTGCCAATGCAGGAGGCATAAGAGATGCAGGGGATGAGTAGATCCCCTGGAGGAGAGCATGGCAACCTAGTGCAGTACTCTTGCCTGGAGAATCCCGTAGACGGAGGAGCCTGGCTGCCTATAGTCCATAGGGTCGCAAAGAGTTGGACACAACTGAAGTGACTTAGCACGTAGGCACTCACACACGAGCACAGTATTAATGAGTTGGACACAGCTGAGCCGCTAAGCACAAACTACTAAGGAGCATTCTACCAACCACAGAAAAACTCTAATTCTGGAAATGGGGAGGACTAACCTATGTTTGCATTAGTAAGTTAAGAAGAGACTTCTCTGCCAGTCCAGTGGTTTAAGACTTTGCCTTCCAATGCCATGGGTATGGGTACCATCCCTGGTCAGGGACCTGAGAGCACACAATTTGGGGCCCCAAAACCAGAACATAAACAACGGAAGCAATATTGTAACAAATTCAATAAAGACTTTTAAAATGGTTCACATTTTTTAAATATCTAAAAATATAAGTTAGGGAAGCCTCATTAGAATGACATATTAAGACAAATTTTAAAGGTGTTTATTTTGTTCTTTAAACACTCAGAACATCTGGATCTTTTGCAAAAGAGAGGTTGCTTACCCTCATTGTGAATAGGTCATATAGTTTCCACCTACATAAAAATTAAGGGAAAAGCGCTTTTTAAGCACCTTGTTTGCAGTTATCACATAGAGTCAGTGGGAGGTTGAACCATTGCACTTTAAGAATAGATAGAAATAAGAGCCAGGCTGTGATGTTTGGATTCTTTGTATTCTGTACTGTGGATAATTCTTAGGTTAAAATGTAGCATTAAAATTCTTGGAATTGTAAGCATGTACATCCTTGTTGCCCCACCCTCCCTAACAAAGATTTCTTGAAAAGGAATGTTTATTAGAAAATGCTCTAACTGGCTGATTTTTTGATCATCCCTACAAGCAAAAAAGTATCTCTGGGTTTTCTGGAAGAGCCAAACACTTGTTTCCTCTCACTGATTAAATAAATGAGATGTTGCAGGAACTGCTGTTTCCCTTCTATTTCCCTGGGGAATTCGTTTCTCTTAAATGAAAACAACAAATGGCTACATGATTTAAATTGTAACTTTGTACCAAGACATCATTTCCAAATCCTCAAGACTAAAAAAAAATGAAAGAAAACATGAAAAGCAACTAATGTAGTGAGACTATATTGTGCTTTTCCACCAAATCAACAAATAAATTTTAAGCCTATTTCTGCTCTTTTTCTTCCACTTTCCCTTGTAGTTGGCAGCAAGAATATTTAAGTCAAACAATAACTGGATTATGAATGTCTGCCAATTTCCTTCTTTCTTTGCTAGCAAACACAATTTTTAGATTCCTAGCTGAGTCAACTCATTCCTACATTGAATGGAAAAATTAATCCATGCAGAAGAAACTGACAAAAGCCATGCTTAGTAGTGCTGGGAGGTTTATGAGTTACTATACACTTTTATATAAGAGAATGAGACTCGACATTAAAAAAAATAAATAAAAATAAAAATAATGAAACGTACAACTATATATACAAGATATATTGCACTTGGTACTTATCAATTAATGAATATTTACTGTTGAGTTTGCATAGCTTACTATTTACATTCACTAATAGTCCTCGCTCATAAAAAAACATAATTTTAAGAATGGAGTATATTTGATTTTTTCCCTCTTCTTGTTTGTGTACAAAACACATTTACTACAAAAAAATCAGTTAATAAATAAAACTTCGGTCATCTGATACTTTCTGAATCACTGTAAGCTCAAGTTTTTCTCTAATACTGACATAAGGGGCAATGAACCATGAGATAACTTTACACTTAGAGAAGGGAACAGCAGAGGATGAGATGGTTGGATGACATCACTGACTTGGTGGAATGAATTTGAGCAAGCTCTGGGAGTTGGTGATGGTCAGGGAAGCCTTGCATGCTGCAGTCCATGGAGTCTCAAAGAGACATGATTGAGTGACTGAACTGAATTGGCTGGTTTACTTTGTCAGTAACTAAATCTTTGGGGCAGTATGAGAAAGATGTATCTTGAACAGAATAATTTTCTATAGGGAAAATGTCACAAGCAATTTTCATTATTGTTTCTATGATCAACACATATTTTATGTGTTCTTATAATTTTGATTATATTTATATGAAAAAGAAGAAACCCTTACAGATAAAAGAAGACTAACCTACTTTTTAGAACAATAGTTCCTCAAGAGTGGTCCCAGCAGATTTTATGAAGGTTACTCAGACCTGGATAATGATTTTTAAATAAAGGAGGAAGAAAAGAGCTTAAAGGTGGTACTATTGGGATTTAAGATAAAAGAACTAAATTAAACTGACAAAGTAGTGGGCATCTTACTGTGGGCCTGACAATCCTGACAATGATGACCGGATCTGTGTTTTTTCTTTTTCCTGATGCAATTTCAAATTGCTATATGTCATGGGTGGTTGCAGAGAGAGATGGAAAGAGAATAAATGCTATGGAGAAGACAATAAATAAAACTCAATGATTATAATGTGAAAGGCACTGCACATACCATGGGGGTGTACAAAGATGAATAGTCTTTGATATCAAGAGGTCTTTATGATCAGAGTTCATTTTCACAAGCCTAAACTCTGCCAATAGGGATAGATACATACATTTATATTTACTGATGTTCTCAAACTGGGTTGGTAACCATGTGACCCTTACTAAGTTACTGTGTTCACTGAGCCTGGAAGTAGGGTCCAACTCTTTGCAGATATTAATGTAGACAACTTGACCAACTGATGACTATCAACTCAGAAATAAATTTTCTTCATCATTCCTAATAGAGAGAATGCCAAATGTTCTCAGGTTTTCCAGTCATTGCTGATTTGATAAAACACAGGCAAGAGATTCTTGTGCTAGATATATCTCTGTAATAACTATAAACCTCAAACAGCTGATAAATTGCATTCAATTCCATGATTTTTCTCAACAACTCCATGATAAACAAAGAATAATACACAATTTTTGAAGATCTAAAAGTGTATTCACTTGGAGAAGGAAATGGCAACCCACTCCAGTACTCTTGCCTGGAAAATCCCATGGACAGAGGAGCCTGGTAGGCTACAGTCTATAGGGTCACGAAGAGTCACACACAACTAAGCAACTTCACTCATTCACTCATCTGAAAGCATATTCAAAGATGAGTTCACAAAAATATTTTGTATTTCAAGAGAAAGCTTAAACCCATGATTGATACTTTTGTATCAGTATGAACTGATATGAACTGATTGAACGGATATGATTTCAATAGATCCAACAAAAGGGCAAATTTATGCTTAATTAGATTAGGGTAACAGTACATTCTAACAAAGTTCTTTAAAAAATGTAAAAGTATTTTTAAAATATCTATATTTTTAGCAGAGGGGAGGAGATAATATGCACCAAATAAGAACAGACACATTTGGAAAAAAAAATGAAAATTGTTTTAATAAAATATAGTCATTGGGAAAAAGTAGGAAGTCCTTACAGCTGTGCACAGCTAATATCAGAATCGGCAAACTACATGAAAGAAGTGAAGAAATGTTTCAAAATGAACCAAGAGAGTTAGAGGGATAGAAAATATAAACTAGGTGCAAAATTTAAAGGATAAAGAGCTTACCAAGAGAACTTTAATTATTAGCATATCAAAAATTGTTAATAGAGATTAAGTGATAGAAAATTATTTGAAATTAAAGAAAGATATTAATCCACGTATTTGAAAAATGGATATATACTGAGAAAGATGCATTTTAAGCATGCTAAGCACATATATTAATACATTAAATGATAAGAAGATTAAAACCTGAAAATAAGAGGGGAAGGACAAAGCAATTAGGGTGAACATAATATTAGCTATGATGGAATGGCAAAGAGATTGACTCAGATCTCTAATCTCAGTAAAAGAGACTTGAATATGTCTTTCAGATATTGAACAAAAAAGTTCAATTTGGGATCCTATAACAAGTTTTATTTTCCTTCATTCCTGAGAGTGAAATAAAAGCACTTTAGACATATACTGGGCTTCCCAGGTGGCACCAGTGGTAAAGAACCCACCTACCAACCCAGGAGACATAAAGAGATGAGGGTTCAATCACCGGGTCAGGAAGATCCCTTGGAGGAGGGCACGGCAACCCACTCCAGTATTCTTGTCTGGAGAATCCCATATATAGAAGAGCCTGGTGGGCTATAGTCCAAAGGATCGCAAAGAATTGGACATAACTGATGCGACTTAGTACGCTAATCATATACTACTAAGAATTTTTACTTAGTAGACTGACTAAGTAACACAGACCGGCTATTCTTAAAGCATAAACTATGATAGAAGTGTAACATGGACTAAAGATACAATTACCCAAAGTGATCACAGAAATTAATCAAATAGTTATATAAATCTAAGTCTTAATTATGAAATAGTAAGTATTGTCTTAAAATGACAGACTATCCCAACAAATTTAAAAATATGGAAACAGGAGGTTTAAATCAGCAGGGAGTAAAAGTTCTTCATTAAGATATCTAAATATCTAAAATAATATGTATGTTAATAATAAAGTGATAATTCATCTGATGGCTCAGTGTTAAAGAATCTGCCTGTGAAGGAGGTGCGGGTTTGATCCTTGGGTTGGGAAGCTTCCCTGGAGTAGGCAACGGCAACCCACTCCAGTATTTTGCCTGAGAAATCCCATGGACAGAGGAGGCTGGTGGGCTAGGGTCACACAACTTAGCAACTAAACAAGTCATTGAAAGAGTAAAATTAAAATGTGTACATTGCACATAGTTGGTGTCATATAGAAATTTAAACACCAGATAAATTTTATGAAAATTCAGAAAAAAATAATCAAAGAAAATAGAAAAATGTATGAGTAATGAATGTTCATATAGAGAGGCTAAACTTTGCAATTTAAAACCAGAGACCTTCAGATTGAGTTTTTAAAATCCAAGTGTATGCTCTTTAAAATTGACTACAGTATCTAACAATGTAGAAAGGCTTGGAAATGAAATCTAATTCTGAAAACTAATGGTTAGAATTGTTAGATTTTTATGAGAAGAGAGGAACTTCCAACAGAGATTTTGGGTCTTCTACAGAACCTTCATGAAATCACTTTCCGGCCCTGTGTTGAGTCCATGCTTTGGGGTCAATAATGGTCAGGTTGTTATTTTTATGGCCTTTCCTAGCCTCTGCTTTGCAGGGAAACGCAAGACACTAAACCACTGCTAACTGGCCATCGTGGCTTCTCTTTCTTGTTAGGAAATGCCCATGTCAAAGCTTCAGTCTCCTTCTGGAATACTTCCTATACAAAGTTGCACCTATTTTTATAAAAGACAAAATTCTGTCTTCAAATAACAATGATCATTATAGCATTTTTTTTTTACACGGCAAGAACTAAAAATTAATGTATTTTAGAGGAAATTGAATGAATAAAATGATACAAAATATTAAATGGTCAGCTTCTTTAATTAGTACGTGAAGTGAAGTGAAGTCGCTCAGTTGTGTCCAACTCTTTATGACCCCATGGACTGTAGCCTACCAGGCTCCTCTGTCCATGGAATTTTCCAGGCAAGAATACTGGAGTGGGTTGCCATTTCCTTCTCCAGGGGATCTTCCCAACCCAGGGATCAAATCCAGGTCTCCTGCATTGTAGGCAAACACGTTTACCATCTGAGCCACCAGGGAAGTCTCAGTTAGTATGTAGAGACTCAGAAATAAAATTTGAAATCCAAGACCAGATCCCTCAAGGGCTGTATCCTTCTGAAACTGGCCCTTCCTGCACCATTCTTTCTAATCAGACGTGTCTGCACAATACTTACAGTCTTTTTATTCCTTCTGCTCTTTTCTCTGACCTTTTAAATTAGCTACACTTCATTTAGGTTTTCTCAGGAAAGGAATAATCACAATATAAAACTGCTAGACCACAAGGTAGGGGGTAGGTAAATAGAAGTCACATTTAAATTCCAGATCTAAAGTTAAGAGCTTAATTAAGGGTTTTCTTAAACCTTAGGAAGATAAACAGAAACTTTCTGTAGAATTTAAAATGCTGTTATATAGTCATTGTTCCAGATTATTGGACATATCAACTTATTCATTTAAGTATTAACCCTTCAAATGGAGAAAAGCTATTAAAATCAGCAAGATAGGAAAGAGAAGATTTAGTACAGACCCAACTTTGCACGAATTTCAAATTATCTCATGAAAAACAGAGAATAGACTTCATAGGGACATTTCAGATATCTCATAAATGTGGGGAATTCAAGTATAATTAAAATCTATCCTAATTTTGGAAAGAAAAAAACATGCCCTACAGGATACTTTGAACATCTCCAAGTGGCTTTAGCACATGTGCTTTCTCTAAGAGTCTATATCCATATATATATATATATATATATATATATATATATAATATTTATATTTATATATGCTTCCCTATATATGTTTATATATAGGCTATAATAAAAATAGTACATTTATTTTCCAGTGATAATGCCCTTCAATTAAAGAGTGATATTTAAATATAATGGTTATGATGCAGCAGTCAAAAGGAAATATTTCAAATATGGATACCAGCATAGACAGATTTAAAACCAGACTGTTGAGTGAAAATACACTCAACAGTATTTTTTTCATGATACAAATACAATAGTGCTATTTGCATAAATTTTAAAGCACAGATCAAGTATAATAAACTGTACATGTTTCCACATGTTCCATAGAAAAGTAGAAAAATATAAATAGAAAAGATATATCACACTCATGAAAGTGAGTTGTCTTGGGGACAGAAAAAAGAAATAGATTTGTGCTGGTTGTTAAGAGACTTTGATTTTATAAGCAATGTTCAATTTATTCTGTCTAAAATTTGAGGCACATAATACCAACATATGAGTGCTATTTCATTGGTCAAGTTGGCTCTGTTATGTTTAACTTCTGCCCTCCCCAAAACACACAATACTAACAGGTAAAGAGAAAGGCAAATGTTTTAATGAGGATTTCAGACAAGATAAACATCTCTGCAGGACATAAAGATAAAAACAAAAATGGAGAGCAGGCTGAAGTGGTAGACCTGCTGTGCTTCTGATTCAAAATAATATAATAAAGTAGTTTAAAATGTTTCTTTTAACATGGGAGATTGATCCAGATATATTATGGAAAGCCATACAGCATGGATACATTTCTTCAATTTATGAAAAAATAATGGGAAAAATACTTGGATTGAATTCCCCTAGAAGCTATGGATATGGACTTAGAGAAGGACAATACAGACAGAATCTCGAACATACGAATTGAGCCAAGATATTCAACATCACTGTCATTGCAAAAAAAAAAAAAGAGGCAAAGGTCGTATGTGCTATGTGCATGCTAAGTCACTTCAGTCATGCCTGACTTTGAGCCACTATATGGACTGAGGCTTGCCAGGCTCCTCTGTCCATGGAAACCTCCAAGCATGAATACTGGAGTGGGTTGCCATGCCCTCTCCCTGGGGATATTCACAACCCGGGGATCAAACAGTGTCTCCGGCATCTATCTCCTGCATTGCAGGTGGATTCTTTACATCTGAGCCACTGGGAAGCCTAAAGATCATACACTTGCAGTCAAACAGAGCTGCGTTTAAAACTCAATGTGACAAAGGAACCAAGGTGATGAGCAGGCACTTGTTATAAGATTTGGACAGCCCTCAGTGAATTGAAAGGGATTTCCCTGGTAGCTCAGACAGTAAAAAATCTTCCTGCAATGCAGGAGACCCAGGTTTCATCCCTGGGTTGGAAAGATCCCCCTGGAGGAGGAAATGGCAACCCTTTCCAGTATTCTTGCCTAGGAAATCCCATGGACAGAGGATCCCGGTGAACTATAGTCCATGAGTTCCCAATAAGTTGGGCATGACTGAGAGACTAACACTTTCACTTTTACAGTGAGTGGAAGGAGACTTCAAAGAAAATGGGAGTGTTTTGGAGTGGGTATAGTCAGTGACTGGGGTCATACTGATTTCTACATGGGATGTTAGAGGAATGAAGCTAAGATGAGTTGCCTTTGTAAGAGAAGCAGTAGCCACTCAAGTTAGCTGGTGAGGAGGGATGTTTGGTCATCTATGTGGTTGTACTGTGTATTGGTTTCCATGCTCTTTTATATATAGTGGTATAATTTTTGTCGCCTTCCATCATGATCACAGATAACCCACATCTGATGTTGATATTCTGTGAAAAATATCGATTTTCAGCATGGGAACATGACAACGTATCTGAGGGGAACTAAGCCAAATGCCAGATGTCAGCTGTCAAGACAGCACTTTAATTTTCTCATCATCATGGGATGGCACTGACATCCTAAAGACCTGTTCCTATACAGGCACTATATGGGT
This sequence comes from Bos indicus x Bos taurus, assembly GCF_003369695.1. Taxonomy (NCBI): domain Eukaryota; kingdom Metazoa; phylum Chordata; class Mammalia; order Artiodactyla; family Bovidae; genus Bos; species Bos indicus x Bos taurus. The sequence goes on from NC_040087.1 coordinate 62,175,045, forward strand.
ATTGTGGCAGAGGCAACTGCAAAGTTGAATATTGGAGAGGATGCTCAAGGAATGCAGGGCTAAAATAAATATAAATGTTTCTTTAAAATGTTTGGGCAAACCCAATTACAAAATCAATGAAGAAATGCAATAATAAGGAAGACAAATTAATAATAACTTTAAAATAGTAATATGAAATATATATATGTATGTATATATATATAGAATCACTTTGCTGTATAGCAGAAATTAACCCAACAATGTGTATCAACTATACTTCAATAAAATATATTAAAAAAAAGAAATCCCAGGCCCTTTATTTTAATGAAGGACATCTTTAAAGGTCCATCTCAGCTCCAGAATTGCCCACAGGATGCGCTGTGACCACCATTATGCCAGCTTAAATTTTTACTCAACTTTAGTTCCTTTTACCCCTTCCTTACCTTAGTTTCAGATATAATCCAGTGAAAAACTTCCTGTTTGCAAAACTTCTAGTTCAGGGAATCTTCTTTTAAAAAAAAAAGTCTGAAATCTATAAATGGAAATTTAGTACAAATCTGAATGCAAATTTGTGTTTTTCTCAATTTTTTACACTACTACTGTTTGATTGTTACCAAACAAAAATGTTTAGCTTTCTTTATAGATAACATATAAACAGTAAATCTAAGGATAAGTTAGGTATTTTTCCCATTTTTATGCCATTTATTTCTGATTTTTTCAATGTTTTTTTCTTTGGAAAGTTCAAATAAAGCTAGAGATTTCCTCATCTTCACAGTGAAATGCTGGATCCCAGAAATACAAATGACTTTTTGTGGAAAAGATACTGAAAATAGATAAATTTTACAGCCATATTCTTTCATCATAGAATCCTTAAATAATATGAAAAATCATGCTGCAACTAAAAATCTAATCAAGCTCCCATAGTAAAAATGTAAAAAAAATATATTTGGCTAAGTTTATCATTTGGTTATCATGGAATATATCAAAATGTTAGCAAGGAAAAATCTTGTCATGTATATTAACTGACTTTTAAAATATATGAAACAAAAATTCGCCTATAATTCCTTGCTTCCCACTTACATGTTCATCCATGAATTTATAGCTTTATTGAGATCTAATTTGTATACTGTACAGTTCACCCATTTAAAGTGTACATTTGATATTTTTTAGTGTATCCAAAGATATGTTCAACCATCACCACAGTCAACACCAGAACATTTTTCACCTCAGAAAGAAACTCCTTTCCTTTTACCTATCACTTCCCTATCATCTGTTCCTTCACTCTAGCTAAACTCAAATCTTATAATCTAAATATTAAAATACTTCTGTGGCTGTATTTATATTAATGGAAATATATAATACACACAATGTGTGCTCTTTTTTGGCAGATTTTTTTCACATATCATAATGTTTTCAGATCATCCATGGTATAACATGTATTAATATTTTATAATTTTTATCACTACACACATATATATACACATACAAGTATATTCATGTACATACACACATTTATTTTATACAATTGTTTCCTAAATCAGTAAAGATAGGAGAGGATAATTGCCTTCGTGGTGTCTATTAAAATTACATAATTAGTTTTATGAGTCCTCTACCTGATACTATTTATGGGAGGATAAATTAAACAGTTTTTCACTTCAGCGAACTTACGTGAAATTGAGAAAATGATTTATAAATGTATAGATAGTGTATCAGGGGTGAGTGATCATAGCTGGGGCAGAGTAGGGAGTGATTCTTTTAATCAAGGATGTTATAACAACCTCAAAATGTAAGTGACATGAACTGATTTTATGAGTAAGAGAGGTATTCCAGGTGCATCTGAAAAGACTTGTGAAAAGGCACGTCATATTTGTTAAATAGCATGAAATGGTGTTACAGCTATTTCTTAATTAGGAAAAGAGCAAGGTGTATTGACAATACGGTGAGAGTTCCTTGGACAAACCAGTCAATCCTAAAGGAAATCAACCTTGAATATTCACTGAAAGGTCTGATGCTGAAGCTGAAGCTCTAATGCTTTGGCCACTTGATGCAAACAGCCCACCCACTGAAAAAGACCCTGATGTTAGAAAGATTGAAGGTGGGAGAAGAAGGGGGTGATAAAGGACGAGATGGTTGGATGGCATCACTGACTCAACGAACATGAGTTTGAGCAAGCTCCAGGACGAACAGGGAAGCCTGGCGTGCTCCAATCCATAGGATTGCAAAGAGTTGGATACAATTTAGTGACTAAACAACAACCATATCCTTCAGATCAGATTATATAATAGATAACTACATGATATGGTTGTACACAATATGCTTTACATAATTTGTAACATGAAATATATTCATTTCTATTTGCTTTCAGTCCCACAAATGATAAAAGGATACAGCTGGAGTTTACATAGAAATTGGAATATTACTACATTTGAGTGAATTTTTCAAAGTCCTCTATATATTTACAGGCTTTTTCAATTAAAAAATTAATAGAGGCAAATTAAATATTCACCTTCCTACTTAAAGTACTTGTTTCACTGTCACCTGAAAAGTGCAGAAAACAATATGAGTGTTAATATTTTATGCTTTCCTTAATACTTGGTTGAGGAAATACAGTTTTCTTAAAACTAAAGATTGAAACATATTTCTTAAATTTTAACCAGTTGAAGACTTTAGAGTAGTTAAAAGATACAAGAAAGAAACATAGAAATGTACTTAATTTGGATACATTATAATGTATCACTGGGCTCACCGATTTTTTTCAGTGACAAGCATTTATTCCAGGGGATCAGTTTCATTTCCTTTAGTAGCATTTAAGGAAATTCTGATTTTCCACCAAAAAAGTCACATTGAAAATAACTGAGAGTAAGTAAATGAGTTCCCTCCCCCAAATGACTGTGTTTTTAAAATGATTTTTAAAATGTTGGTAAATTAATCATTTTAATTTATCATTTAATTTTTAGATATAATAAATTATTTAAAAGCTATAAAAGCTCACCCAGAGAATATAAAAAATAAATTTAATGCAGAATTCTGATAATTGATTAAGCCAAGGGTGACAGTCTCTATATAAAGATCTCCCCTTTAAGGAATTCCCCTCCAAGAAATTGTATCTCTTCTTAGAAGGAAAGAGAACATGTACAGACTCCTATCTTGTTTGTTGATGGTATATGGAATATAATGCTCATGGGTAATGCCAACAGAGCAGTAATGCTTTGAAAATTGATGTTATTAACAGTGACTATACTATACTATCGGAGAAGGCAATGGCACCGCACTCCAGTACTCTTGCCTGGAAAATCCCATGGACGGAGGAGCCTGGTAGACTGCAGTCCATGGGGTCTCTAGGAGTCGGACACGACTGTATAACTTTCAAGTAGACAACCTGAGCGACTTCACTTTCACTTTTCACTTGCATGCATTGGAGAAGGAAATGGCAAGCCACTCCAGTGTTCTTGCCTGGAGAATCCCAGGGACGGGGGAGTCTGGTGGGCTGCCCTCTCTGGGGTCACACAGAGTCGGACATGACTGAAGCGACTTAGCATACTATACTATGGGCTCGATAAAGGACAGAAATGGTATGGACCTAACAGAAGCAGAAGATATTAAGAAGAGGTGGCAAGAATACACAGAAGAACTGTACAAAAGAGATCTTCATGACCCAGATAATCATGATGGTGTGATCACTCACCTAGAGCCAGACATCCTGGAATGTGAAGTCAAGTGGGCCTTAGAAAGCATCACTACGAACAAAGCTAGTGGAGGTGATGGAGTTCCAGTTGAGCTATTTCAAATCCTAAAAGATGTTGCTGTGAAAGTGCTGCACTCAATATGCCAGCAAATTTGGAAAACTCAGCAGTGGCCACAGGACTGGAAAAGGTCAGTTTTCATTCCAATCCCCAAGAAAAACAATGCCAAAGAATGCTCAAACTACCACACAATTGCACTCATCTCACACGCCAGGCTTCAGCAATACATGAACCGAGAACTTCCTAATGTTCAAGCTGGTTTTAGAAAAGGCAGAGGAACCAGAGATCAAATTGCCAATATCCGCTGGATCGTGGAAAAAGCAAGAGAGTTCCAGAAAAACATCTATTTCTGCTTTATTGACTACGCCAAAGCCTTTGACTGTGTGGATCACAATAAACTGTGGAAATTTCTGAAAGAGATGGGAATACCAGACCACCTGACCTGAGAAATTTGTATGCAGGTCAGGAAAGCAACAGTTAGAACTGGACATGGAACAACAGACTGGTTCCAAAAAGGAAAAGGAGTACGTCAAGGCTGTATATTGTCACCCTGCTTATTTAACTTATATGCAGAGCACATCATGAGAAACACTGGGCTGGAAGAAACACAAGCTGGAATCAAGATTGCCAGGAGAAATATCAATAGCCTCAGATATGCAGATGACACCACCCTTATGGCAGAAATTGAAGAACTAAAGAGCCTCCTGATGAAAGTGAAAGTGGAGAGTGAAAAAGTTGGCTTAAAGCTCAACATTCAGAAAATGAAGATCATGGCATCCGGTCCCATCACTTCATGGGAAATAGATGGGGAAACATTGGAAACAGTGTCAGACTTTATTTTTCTGGGCTCCAAAATCACTGCAGATGGTGACTGCAGCCATGAAATTAAAGGATGCTTACTCCTTGGAGGGAAAATGATGACCAACCTAGATAGCATATTCAAAAGCAGAGACATTACTTTGCCAACAAAGGTTTGCCTAGTCAAGGCTATGGTTTTTCCAGTGGTCATGTATGGATGTGAGAGTTGGACTGTGAAGAAAGCTGAGCACCGAAGAATTGATGCTTTTGAGCTGTGATGTTGGAGAAGACTCTTGAGAGTCCCTTGGACTGCAAGGAGATCCAACCAGTCCATGCTGAAGGAGATCAGCCCTGGGATTTCTTTGGAAGGAATGATGCTAAAGCTGAAACTCCAGTACTTTGGCCACCTCATGTGAAGAGTTGACTCATTGGAAGAGACTCTGATGCTGGGAGGGATTGGGGTCAGGAGGAGAAGGGGATGACAGAGGATGAGATGGCTGGATGGCATCACTGACTTGATGGACGTGAGTCTGGGTGAACTCCGGGAGTTGGTGATGGACAGGGAGGCCTGGTGTGCTGCAATTCATGGGGTCGCAAAGAATCAGACACGACTGAGCGAATTAAATGAACTCATACTATACTATAGCTTATACTATACAATGTGAGCTTAAGAAAATCAGTCTCCTCAAAGAACAAGGAAAGTGATCAGATGAAAAAATTTGTTTTTATTGTTCAGCTGCTCAGTTGTGTCTGACTTTGTGACCCCATGGACTGCAGCATGCCAAGCTTCCCTGTCCTTCACTATTTCCAGTAGTTTGCTCAAATTCATGTCCACTGAAAAAAATTAACACTTTAAAATTACTTTAATTTGATTATTAATGATTTGCCATCAAATAAGTGTTTCCATTTAAAATTAGTTTTATTATTGACCTTCATGTGAACACTATTTTTAGTTTTTTTTTAAATTTATATGTCACGATATGACATCAAAAAGTTAGAAAGTATAAAATGAAATCACAGGTTAATGTCATAATCCAATAAGTAAACTGAATTCTCAGATGCAGAATTCCCTGGTCCATGGAATCCAGGGTTCCTCCACAATGTGCTGAGAACATAGAATGTGAGCAAGATACCAGATGTATATGGTATTGATGTCATAAATTGTGGGTAGGAAGAGAAGAGAACTGATGAAAAACAAAAGACCTCAACTGCGCTTTAATTATTCCTGAATGCACATCTTGGTTTCCAAATACCATACCTTGAGTTCCAGAAATCGTTCTCTCCTTGGTGCTTAACCATTTCAGTCGTGTCTGACTCTTGTGACACCATGGACTGTAGCCCACCAGGCTCCTCTGTCCATGGGATTCTCCAGGCAAGAATACTGAAGCGGGTTTCCATTTCCTTCTCCATTTCTCTCCTTACCAAATAATAAAATTAAGGGCAGTATGTTGTTTGACCACATAAGGTATATGTCTTAATTTCACTTTGTTCATTTAGCTGCCCTAAAACATTAGGTCAAATGATAACTAATAATCTTTAATCTTTTATTATTATAATAATATGATCACTAATATACAAACATGTAGTACAAAATTATTTGAATTATTACATAGACATTCACGCTATTAATAACTGAAAGTGAAAGCATTAGTCACTCAGTTGTGTCTGACTCTTTGCGACCCTGGGGACTGTAGCCTTTCAGGCTCCTCTGTCCATGGAATTCTCCAGGCAAGAATGCTGGAGTGGGTTGCCATTCCCTTCTCCAGGAGATCTTCCTGACCCAGGGATTGACCCTAGTCTCCTGCATTGCAGTCAGATTCTTTACTGTCTGAACCACCACAGAAGCCCCCAGGGAACCTCAAGAATACTGAAGTGGGTAGTCTATCCCTTCTCCAGTGCATCTTCCTGACCCAGGGATGGAACCAGGGTCTCCTGCATTACAGGTGGATTCTTTACCAGCTGAGCTACTAAGGAAGCCCGCTATTAATAATTACAGATCCACGATTGCTACTTTGAACAATTAAATTATTTTGTCATCCATTTTAGTAGTATGGGCTCAAAACCATTTAAGTGGTTTTTTACATCTTTTCTGCATCCACTATAACAGTCTTATATAAGAAAAACTATAATGTTCTATTTTCAAATGGATGAATTAAGTTTACTTTAAAAGGAATTATACAGTATATTCCCCTATATTCCCAGGTTTCAAAGATAACGTTCTTGGGTTTGTGTTTAATTAAAGAGCTTCCAGTTGTAGCTAAGTGGTCCTATGTGTCTGTAAGACATTTCTGATAGGTACAAAGGAGTGTATCTCAGAATGGACCTTCAATTTAGGATTATTACCCTCAGGATTTTTTTGATGGACTTTCATATTGAATGCTTATCTGGACTATCAATATGGCTAGTTCATCTGTTATCTTCTCTATATGAAAATTCCTAGATCAGAATGGGAAATATTTGTAAAAATAAAATAAAAATATTGAAAATGATAAAAGTTATAATTTATAGATACTATATTCCCCAAATTTGGTCTGAGCCTATTTCATTATACCATAAGTCGTATTAATTCCCATTACTGTATTTCTGTCCTTACCATGTATTAGAGACATTCATGAATTATCCAATGCAATGAGCTTAAGGACACAGTTCAGTGTGATCTTGAGGATTTCTATTCTTCTGTATGTATTACAGAATCTGTACTGAAATGGCAAATGGCCTGAAGTGTCTTTACATTTTCTTTGAGTTAGGCTTGGCAGCCTAGTGTGGCTACAGTGATAAACTTGTGCTTGAGCTCAACAGTCTTGGACAATAAAACTATTGAGTTAAACATTTAAATTAGAGAGATGAAAATCAAAGGATAACTACTATTCATAATAAGTATTTTGGAGGACTTTGTTATTTTACTCTAACTAGATTGGTGTGGAGGTACATTCTCCCTTATTATAGTAGACAACTTTACAAAAATTAAAGTATAAAGAACACGGTCAACTCTTCTTGCTTTTAAGGAATGAAGATTATGAGATAAAGAATTCTTACATATAATGGAAGGGCAAAATATGTCTTTGTTTAAATGTCTTTTCTTCATAAAGCCCCTAAACTAACTCACTCTTTCCGATTACAAGGACGGCAAACTCTTGATTGAGCCCATTTCCCCAGTCATTCTTTATCTGAATTCTCCTGTATTGTATTAATAAGGCTTTCCTGGTGGTTCAGATGGTAAAGAATCTGCCTCCAATGAGAGAGACCTGATTTTGATCCCTGAGTTGGGAAGAACCCCTGGAAAAAGGAATGGCAACCCACTCCAGTATTCTTGCCTGGAGAATCCCCATGGACAGAGAAGCCTGATGGGCTACAGTCCGTGGAGGTCACAGAGTTACACTCTTCACCTGAATTCTTATTTTATTAATAGTGCAGACCAGACAGTGAAAACACTTCAAACACATTACCCTTACCAATACCAATCGCTTCAATTCGTAGGTCAGCATATTCACAATGAAGTATCCAACATGAGGAATTTTGACCACAGAATACTGAAGTCAAATGACTTCAATCTACATTTTAGTTCTGTCTCTTACTTCCCATCCTGAGGTCTTGGAACACCACTTAATAACTGAGTACCTCACAGTTCCAGGTAAGAATACTGGAACCTTACTCACAGCCTCCACAGGATTAAATACAGAATTGTAAATTTAAAGTAGTGTGCAAGTATAAATTAACATTATTGTTCAGTTCTCCATAAAAGAAGCTAAGAATAGCCAGGAAAAATGCATTATTTCACTATGAATTAATAACTTCTAAATTCAGATAGACCATTAGTGCAGCTTTTCTTTTCTTTTCTTTTCTTTTTTTTCATATTCATCTCCAGTTGACTCCATTGCACATGTTTTTTCCCACTTTCATTGTGTATTTAGGTTTGTTAATCAATTCATTTCAATAAACTATTATTTAGAGTTTCAGGCATTCTCTACTTCTCTCTGCATTGCCTCCAACTTCACTGAGGAAATAGAGGTCATCAAATGTGAAGGCTTTCACTGTGTCCGGATGGGAAAACATTTCTTTAACTTCAATTATATTTTTCACTATTCCTGTCCCCAGACTCTGTGAAAATGTTGACTCCTGCTCATTTCTGATACTATTGGGCACTTCACTATTTTATATCATATAGTTGATATTTTCTGTATCTTCATTTTCATCTTTTTAATTGAGTGATTTTCTCAGATTTACAAACAAATTCAACTTATCCCTGTCCTAATAAAGGCTTCTTCTAAACTTCTTAGTCATTTAAGCCATTGCCATTTCACTTTTCTTTCCTTCATTAGAAACCTTTTCAGTATTTATGAGAAATACTCTAACACAGTGAAGAATTACAAGTACAGTCAAATGGACATTCTTTTCCTGAGCTGTTGGAAAGAAAGTTATCAACATTGTATCCAATCATTATTAATATAAAAGTGTATATTTCCTACTAAAAGGACTTTTTGTTATATATTTGGTTGGCCAAAATGTTTATTTGGATTTCCCATATGCTGTTATGGAAAATCCTGAATGAAATTTTTGACCAACACATAATTACAACACGGCCATCTAAATCAGGAAACTATTATCAACACATTCAGTTCAGTTTAGTTGCTCAGTTGTGTCCGATTCTGCAACCCCATGAATGACAGCACACCAGGCCTCCCTGTCCATCACCAACTCCCAGAGTTCACTCAAACTCATGTCCTTTGAGTCGGTGATGGCATCCAGCCATCTCATCCTCTGTCATCCCCTTCTCCTCCTGCCCCCAATCCCTCCCAGCATCAGGGTTTTTTCCAATGAGTGAGCTCTTCACAAGAGGTGGCCAAAGTATTGGAGTTTCAGCTTCAGCATCAGCCCTTCCAATGCACACCCGGGACTGATCTCCTTTAGGATGGACTGGTTGGATATCCTTGCAGTCCAAGGGACTCTCAAGAGTCTTCTCCAATACTACAGTTCAAAAGCATCAATTCTTTGGTGCTCAGCCTTCTTCACAGTCCAACTCTCACATCCATACATGACCACAGGAAAAACCATAGCCTTGACTAGACGGACCTTTGTTGGCAAAGTAATGTCTCTTCTTTTCAATATGCTATCTAGGTTGGTCATAACTTTCCTTCTAAGGAGTAAGCATCTTTTAATTTCATGGCTGCAGTCACCATCTGCCATGATTTTGGAGCCCCCAAAAATAAAGTCTGACACTGTTTGCACTGTTTCCCCATCTATTTCCCATGAAGTGAAGGGACCAGATGCCATGATCTTAGTTTTCTGAGTGTTGAGCTTTAAGCCAACCTTTTCACTCTTGCTAACATCTAATTCTTGTACTTCATTCATAGTTCACAAATTGTTGCAAGGTTATTTAGAGAAAAATGATACAGTATGTTAACTATGTTATCTTGTGTTGTATTTACTTGTTTATGTCTCTTTAATCTCATTCAGTTTTGAGCAAGTCCAGAGTCTTTTCTTGACTTTCATTTCCTTGACCCTTTTAAAGATTGTAGAACACTTGGTGAATGCCTATCAATCTGAATGGGACGAACTTGAATTTTGACTAATTTGAGTATTTCCTTATGATGAGGTTCAGGTATACATCTCTTTGGTAGGAGTATCATCACTGATTTTTGTGTTCTCCTTGCTTCATCTTATAAAGTAGGACATGACTTTTTTTTTTCTTTTCCTCCAAAACTGTTGATGTTAGTGTTGAGCACTTGATCAAGCTTGTGTCTGCCAGGCATCTCCACTGTAAAGTTATATATTTTATTTTTTTAATTTGTAAGTAATTGAAAAAAAAATTAAATCTTTATATATTTTCTAACCTTCCTCAAAATTTCACTTAATTCATATGATTTTTGGAGGACTGTATTGCTCCATGGACTATAATCTATTCATAGTATTATTTTTAAGCTTTACTTACCCAAGAGTTGGCCAGTTACAGCCCTTGAGCTAGTTCATGTGTCCTTAAAACCGAACAGTATGGAGGTTCCTTAAAAAAGGAAGGCCACAGTTTCTATAGCAAGTTATGACACATTTCATATTTTAAGTGTTTTAACAATGAAATAGGTAATCATGTACATACATTATCATCAAATACCATATAAAATCACTTTGCAATTTACATCAAATTAAACATATTTATACAGGAAAATCATGAACCCAAAATCCATTCAAATAATAAATGAATCAAGTACATATAATTTTAACCTAGATTTACAGAATAATGTTGAAAGAGGACCTTGAGGAAAGGTTTAAGATTAATTTAAAAAATATAACTTAACTTGTTGTTTAGTCGCTAAGTCGTATCTGACTCTGTGTGACCCAGTGAAATATAGCCCACCAGGCTTCTCTATCCATGGGCTTCTCCAGGCAAGAATACTGGAGTAGGTAGCCATGCCCTTCTCCAGGAAATCTTCCTGACCTGGGAAGATTGAAATGTCTCCTGAAATGGCAGGCAGATTCTTTACCACTGAGTCACCAGGGAAGCCCCATAACTTAACTTACTTATTTTCATATATGGTACGTATAATTATAAGTTAAGATTCTTAAATTTTAAAGACTGTCTTCTTCAATTTCCATCATGTTTGCTCTAGAAGGTTGTACTTGAAAATTTCTGTATTTGTAAGTATTAAACTCTCCTAGAAAATACTAAGTTCTAGTCAAAATGAAGTCACTTGGACCAGATTGACTCTCCTTGCTAAAACAGATAAAATATATCTAACAATGGAATAAAGATACTAGAGATCAGGAAATGAAGAGCAGTGATCCCTAAGAGATGAGAAACAAATGAGCCATGTCCTAAGATCGTCTCAGTTTACCACATTGAGAGAATTTCCTAACTGCTGTGTTGAATTCAGAGCCCAGGTTGAATTCTACTAGTTCCTGAGGTGAAAATTATGGGATTAAGTCTTTGTAGAAGACAAGGCAGCTCGTTTGCAGAATAGTGTGGCCAACATAAGAGAAATGCTCAAAAAGAGTCCTCCTCAAAGTTCTAGCTGAGCACTGCTTAATTCATGTTGATGAAAAAACTGCTCTTGGCTGGGGAAACAGCCATCTGTTTTTATAGGTAATACAGTACTTGGAGTTGACACAGAGCCTGAAATAGTGCCAGTTCTCACCTATGAAGGAAGTGGAAAGCTCACCCACCGCTGGAGGGCATACAAAGCGGCACTACCATTCTTGTAAAGAGTTTAGTATAGGCTAAGCAAACACTTATCTTCCTAGCCAAACATCCTACCCCTAGACCCAAGAGAAATCAAACCCTAGGTCTTTACAAAGACAATCACACATAAGAGCTGTATTTGTATTAACCATAATCTGGAAAAAAGGTAAATGGATAATCAAGTTTTGGTATAACAATTAAATGTGATTCTATTAAGCAATAAAAAATGACTGAACATTTAATATGTGCAACAACATGAATAAATCCCCAAATAATTATCCTGTGTAAGAGTATCCAGACAGAGAGTACACAACACGCAGCTCCATTTACTCAAAATTGTAGAAACTGTAAGATAACCTGCTGTGACAGATGAGTAGTTTCTAGGAGACCAGAGAGGAGGTGCTGTAGGGAGAGATTATACCAAAGATGAAGACACTTTCTTGGGTATTCCATCTGTTGATTATCTTGATCGTGATGACATTTCAGTGGTGTGTAAGTATGTCAAAATGTATCAAATTACATACTTTAAATATGTGTGGCTTTCTGCCTTTTGAATTATACTTTGTTAAAACCACTTTTCAAATGGACAGAAGCAATTGAAACATTCCCTTGGTGTAGCACCACTATCAATCCATTTTCAATTAGATAAGTTTAAAATAAAGAAGCAAGTTCATTTGTTATATTGAAATCTTTAAAAATTGGGACACTGTTAATTCAAGTGATGTAAATAGAGTGGCTCTCCACTCCAGTATTCTTGCCTGGAAAATTCCATGGACAGAGGAGCCTGGTAGGCTCCAGTCTGTGGGGGTAGCAAAGAATCGGACAAAACTGAGCTACTGAAACATCCAAATAGATATTTAATATAAAATGTGCTGTGTTTCCCTGTTGGTTCAGATGGTAAAGAATCTGCCTGCCATGAGGAGCCTGGGTTCAATCCCTGGGTTGGGAATATCTCCTGGAGAAGGCAATGGCAACCCACTCCAGTATTCTTGCCTGGAAAATCCTGTGGACAGAGGAGCCTGGTGGGCTACAGTCCATGGGGTTGCAAAGAGTTGGACATGATTGAGCAACTAACACACATACAAACACCCACAAAAGGGTGCTATTTCACTTTGTTTAGTTATAATTTCAGAATGCCAGAATTTTAAATTTAGCTAATTTCTGGTATGCATAGGTTCATGGGTTTGCAAGATTTTTCTTTTTCCTTTTGTTATATTAGTTATGATTGTATCTATGAAATGCAAGTTTGTGTCTGCTGATAAAAAATAAACTATATTTTTGTGTCTTTTAATTTTTATTTTCCTGGTAATTCATTTCTATTAGCCAATAACTTTTCACACAGGTTGGAGAGGGAACTGAATTTACTCCACTTTATCAGATTTCCAGGGCTGATGAAGTGTGCTGATGAGGTGTGCTTCTAAGGTCTCCCCTTTCCATATCACTCAATTCTGACTTTCCTTTTTTGTATACCAACCCCATGAACAGTTTGAAGAGGCAAATGATAGGATACGAAAGAGGAACTCACCAAGTGAGTAGGTGCCCAATATGGAGTTCAGTGGAGAAATAACTCCAGAAAGAATGAAGGGATGGAGCCAAAGCAAAAACAATACCCAGTTGTGGATGGGACTGGTGATAGAAGCAAGATCCGATGCTGTAAAGAGCAATATTGCATAGGAACCTGGAATGTTAGATCCATGAATCAAGGCAAACTGGAAGTGGGCAAACAGAAGATGGCAAGAGTGAACATCGACATTCCAGGAATCAGCGAAAAAAATGGACTGGAATGGGTGAATTTAACTCAGATGACAATTATATCTACTACTGCGGGTGGGAATCCCTCAGAAGAAATGGAGTAGCCATCATGGTCAACAGAAGATTCCAAAATGCAGTACTTGGATGCAATCTCAAAAACGACAGAATGATCTCTGTTCGTTTCCAAGGCAAACCATTCTATATCACGGTAATCCAAGTCTATGCCCCAACCAGCAATGCTGAAGAAGCTGAAGTTGAATGGTTCTATGAAGACCTACAAGACCTTTTAGAACTAACACCCCAAAAAGATGTCCTTTTCATTATAGGGGACTGGAATGCAAAAGTAGGAAGTCAAGGAACAACTGGGGTAACAGGCAAATTTGGCGTTAGAATACGGAATGAAGCAGGGCAAAGGCTAATAGAGCTTTGCCAAGAGAACGCACTGGTCATATTAAACACCCTCTTCCAACAACACAAGAGAAGACTCTACACATGGACATCACCAGATGGTCAACACTGAAATCAGGCCGATTATATTCTTTGCAGCCAAAGATGGAGAAGCTCTATACAGTCAGCAAAAATAAGACCGGAAGCTGATTGTGGCTCAGATGATGAACTCCTTATTGCCAAATTCAGACTTAAATTGAAGAAAGTGGGGAAAAACACTAGACCATTTAGGTATGACCTAAATCAAATGCCTTATGATTATACAGTGGAAGTGAGAAATAGATTTAAGGGACTAGAACTGATAGAGAGTCTGATGAACTATGGACTGAGATTCATGACATTGCATAGGACACAGGGACTAAGAACATCCCTAAGAAAAAGAAATGCAAAAAAGCAAAACGGCTGTCTGAGGAGACCTCACAAATAGCTGTGAGAAGAAGAGAAGCAAAAAGCAAAGGTGAAAATGAAAGATATATCCATTTGAATGCAGAGTTCCGAAGAATAGCAATGAGAGATACGAAATCCTTCCTCAGTGACCAATGCAAAGAAATAGAGGTACACAATAGAATGGGAAAGACTAGAGATCTCTTCAACAAATTAGAGATACCAAGGGAAGATTTCATGCGAAGATGGGCTCAATAAAGGACAGAAATGGTATGGACCTAACAGAAAGAGAAGATATTAAGAAGACATGGCAAGAATACACAGAAGAACTGTATATAAAAGACCATCATGACTGAGATAATCATGATGGTGTGATCACTCACCTAGAGGCAACATCCTGGAATGTGAAGTCAAGTGGGCCTTAGAAAGCATCACTATGAACAAAGCTAGTGGAAGTGATAGAATTCCAGTTGAGCTATTTCAAATCCTGAAAGATGATGCTGTGAAAGTGCTGCACTCACTATGCCAGCACATTTGGAAAACTTAGCAGTGGCCACAAGACTGGAAAAGGTCAGTTTTCATTCCAATCCCAAAGAAAGGCAATGCCAAAGAATGCTCAAACTACCGCACAATTGCACTCATCTCACATGCTAGTAAAATAATGCTCAAAATTCTCCAAGCCAGGCTTCAGAAATATGTGAACCGTGAACTTCCAGATGTTCAAGCTGGTTTTAGAAAATGCAGAGGAACCAGAGATCAAATTGCCAACATCTGCTGGATCATGGAAAAAGCAAGAGAGTTCCAGAAAAAACATCTATTTCTGCTTTATTGACTATGCCAAAGCCTTTGACTGTGTGGATCACAAGAAACTGTGGGAATTTCTGAAAGATATGGGAATACCATACCTCCTGACCTGCCTATTGAGAAACCTATATGCAGGTCAGGAAGCAACAGTTAGAACTGGACATGGAACAACAGACTGGTTCCAAATAGGAAAAGGAGTATGTCAAGGCTGTATATTGTCACCCTGCTTATTTATCTTATATGCAGAGTACATCATGAGAAACCCTGGGCTGGAGGAAGCACAAGCTGGAATAAGGATTGCCGGGAGAAATATCAATAACCTCAGATATGCAGATGACACCACCCTTATGGCAGAAAGTCAAGAGGAACTAAAAAACCTCTTGAAGAAAGTGAAAGAGGAGTGTGAAAAAGTTGGCTTAAAGCTCAGCATTCAGAAAATGAAGATCATGGCATCTGGTCCCTTCACTTCATGGGAAATAGATGGGGAACATTGGAAACAGTGTCAGACTTTATTTTTGGGGGGCTCCAAAATAACTGCAGATGGTGATTGCAGCCATGAAATTAAAAGACACTTACTCCTTGGAAGGAAAGTTATGACCAACTTAGACAGCATATTAAAAAGCAGAGATAAACTTTGCCAACAAAGGTTCGTCTAGTCAAGGCTATGGTTTTTCCAGTGGTAATAAAGGGATGTGAGAGTTGGCTGTGAAGAAAGCTGAGCACTGAAGAATTGATGCTTTTGAGCTGTGATGTTGGAGAAGACTCTTGAGAGTCCCTTGGACTGCAAGGAGATCCAACCAGTCCATCCTAAAGGAGATCAGTCCTGGATGTTCATTGGAAGGACTTATGTTAAAGCTGAAACTCCAGTACTTTGGCCACCTCATACGAAGAGTTGACTCATTGGAAAAGACCATGATGCTGGGAGGGAATGGGGGCAGGGGACAGAGGATGAGACGGCTGGACATGAGTTTGAGTGAACTCTGCGAGTTGGTGATGGACAGGGAGACCTGATGTGCTGTGATTCATGGGATTGCAAAGAGTCGGATTCAACTGAGCGACTGAACTGAACTGAAGCATTCTTTTTTCCTCCTCTCCTCCTCTTCTTCCTCTTTTCCTTCCATCCTTCCTTCATTGTCTTACATGTAAAAAAATATTTTAAGTATTTTAATAGCCTATTAGCCATTCTGTATGCTTTCACCAACCAGTTCTTCATTGTTGATAATGTGGGTATTTTCTAATGGTTAATATATTATTATATTCATTATTAAATATGAGGAATTTTGACATAAATTCTGACTTCTCCAGGAGTGTGTCACCTTGTTACTTAACATATGTTTAAAAAGAGTTAAAATAATTAAACAAAGAACATTGTAAAACAAGACAACTTTTTTTCTTAAAATAATATTTTAAAATAATGCTACCATTCCTTGGAGAAGGACATGCCAACCCACTTCAGTATTGTTGCCTGGAAAATCCCATGGACGCTGGAGCCTGGCAGGCTACAATCCATGGGGTGGCAAGAGTTGGACACAACTTAGCAACTAAACCACCACCACTGTTACTCAGCAAAGTCACAGCAAGCAAGTGACCACAGGGGCTCATTTAATTTGGAAATATTTCATTTGTCAATTCACACAAGGTTTATCTCCTTAAATGTGATTTTTTAAAAATATATTTTTAGTGCTAGTGTTTATGTCAAATTAAGAATATGTAGCAAAAGTTGACTTAAAGAGCACTCATCTTAACTATTACAAGTTGTGAGAGTTAATTAATTTCATATATTTAGCTAAATCATTAAATCACTGTGGCTTGGTAAAGAATTAATCTAAAATCAGTAAGTGGAGTCATCATGTAGAAATACCAAGGTTTTATTGTAAGTACAAAAGAAGATCTCTCATCTAAGCAGTATGCATAGAATACATTTAAAAGTGCATTTAAAAATCAATATTACATTTTATGTTTAATACAGGTCAGTGACAGCATATGTCAGTGGAACCAAAGGACATTTTCTGTGAAGGTAGCACAGAAATTCTCTATTTCTTAATGCACATTACAGTTCACTGAACCTCTCTATTATCTAATTCTGAAATGCCCCTGATTCATCACAAGCAGTTTCATAGACAGTGAGATTCTCAAGACTGAACAGGATGAAAACCAAACTTCTGGTTGCTACCCAAGTTTTCCTTTAACAAGTGGTATCTTCCATCTTGGAGCCCTATACTACTCAACAAAATACCTTTACCTTTTCAGGTTAGCAAGAAACATTTCATATGCATAACAAAGCTTTTATTTTGTTTCATAAAGGAATATTGCTCATTCAACTCTATTCCCACTTAATGCAGTCATGTGCTTTTCATTCTATGTATACTTATTTTTTTATATCTTTTTTTTCCTACCGATCCAATGCATAAAAGTCATGATGACTCAAAATGATTGGATATTTTCCTAAGTTCATTTCTCTTCTGACCAAAAAACCATGATAGTAAGTAATTAATAAATATAGTCTCAAAAAAAAGAAATCTAATACATGCTTTCAGTTGGTATCTTGGGATCCGTTGGCTCACTGTGATACAGTGTTAGCCCCATATCATGATTTTAAGCTCAGTCATAAGATGTCAGAAATTTTAGATTACAAATAGTGTAATTATATTTCTGTGTTACTCTTTGCAACCTGTGAAAAAAAATAAAGTCTTAAACTTGTAGTTGTTTAATAAGTCATCCCATGTTTTGGATGTATTTGTTAAACTTGCATGTTTTCAGGTACCCTGTACCCTAGTAAAGATTCTTAAAAATCTCTACATGAGCTCTTTAGACTGTCCTGTGAGAACTATGAGCCACTTTTCAGAATAATTCTTAAATACATTAATAAAAGGTAGGTCAATGGTTAGTTCATAAGTCATGTCTGACTCTGGTGACCCCATGGACTGTAGCCCACCTGGCTCATCTGTTCATGGGATTTCCCAGGCAAGAATACTGGAGTGAGCTGCCATTTCCTTCTCCAGGTATCTTCACAACCCAGGGATCAAACCTGGGTCTTGGGCATTGCAGGCAGATTCGTTATTGACTGAACCACCAGAGAAGCCCAAATAAAAGCTATAACTTTGCAAAAGAAACATATCACATAAAATTGACTTATCAAGTTAAAAAAAAAGAATTATAGGTATACAAGTTAATGTGATAAAATAAGATATAGCAATACATTTAATAACAATGATAATTTTGAAGCAGTGATGAGTAGAAATAATGATTTGAGACATCTACAAAGGTTGATATTAATATTTCTTTGACTATTATTGCTGATATATATAATGCTACTTTTGTTTATTGCCTTTGAAAGGGCTTCCCTGGTGGCTTAGAGGATAAAGCATCCGCCCACAATGCGGGAGACCCGGGTTCAGTCCCTGGGTAGGGAAGATCCCCTGGAGAAGGAAATGGTAACCCACTCAAATACTCTTGCCTGGAAAATCCCATGGATGGAGGAACCTGATAGGCTATAATCCATGGGGTCGCAAAGAGTCAGACACGACTGAGCGACTTCACTTCACTTCGCTTCGCTTATCTTTGAAAGAAACAATATATTTCTGTTAGAGGTTAGGTAAAATGAAACTTTAATTCTTCCTTTTTAAGTGCACAAGCTCCAAACTCTTATCCATAGATGACTGTAATCTATGGACCCTTGTTCTAGTATTTTAGTTTCCCCATTAAAAACTTCACAATGACAATGAGATTTTCTTCACTTGTTAAACTGTGAGATGTGCATTTTTACTTCTCGTGCATTATCCATATCCTGTCAAGTTTTTTCAAATAACTCAAAGTTGAAATGAGCATTTGTCATTTGTTAGCTGCCTAAAATTGGATAAGTCATTTGCTTTCCAAGTGTGCTTCTCCACACACTTATAAAAGCTTTGTGCAAATTAGAAATAACTACTGTACTTCATCTGACAAAAATAAGTAGTAGCTGTGTAAAAGTTCAGTACAAGTCAGAACTTATTCATGTGCCATGTTAGTCCATACCAGTAGAGAGCTTACAGATTTACTTCTTAATGTACAGAAACTAGAGAATAAAAGAGAACACTGGAGAACCCTTTAAGGGTTAAAGGGAAGGAGAAGAGGTAACTTGAATGGCAAAAGAATTTGGGGGTGTTTCTATAAATCAGTCCCCAGAAGAGGTGAATCTGATTGCAATCAGAAGACTGAATCACAATGATAATCATAAGGCCTTCTTGCTCTTGGTGTGGAAGGGAGCATGAGATGGGAGGTGATGCTCACACATGGTCCATGTTCTTCTAGGTCTTACTGACTTGCAGTCATTTGGTCTGAATGAATTATACATACTTGGTGTTCATGGATATTTGGAGAAGTATCTTAGCATGTAGCCATATTTCCATCAATGACAGACAAACAATAATATTGCTAATATTTATTAAGAAAATGGTAGTTAATGCTTATATAGATAGCATTTCTATATATGGCACTCTGTTTTGAAGTTTACAATACCTATAATCCTCATAGCAAAAATGAGTCAGGCTCCCTTAACATCCCAATTTTAGACAAGAGAACTGAGGCACAGTGAGACTAATCAGGGCTTCCCTGGTGGGTCAGATGGTAAAGAACTGGGCTACAATGTAGGAGACCTGGGCTCAGTCCCTGGGTCTGGAAGATCCCTTGGAGAAGTTAATGGCTATCCACTCCAGTATTCTTGCCTGGAGAATTCCATGGTCAGAGGAGCCTGGTGGGCTACAGTCCAGTTCAGTTCAGTTGCTCAGTCATGTCTGACTCTTTGTGACCCCATGGACTGAAGCACACCAGGCTTCCCTGCCCATCGCCAACTCCCGGAGTTCACTCAAACTCATGTCCATTGAGTCGTTGATGCCATCTAGCCATTGCATCCTCTGTCGTCCCCTTCTCCTCCTGCCTTCAATCTTTGCCAGCATCAGGGTCTTTTCAAATGAGTCAGTTCTTTGCATCAAGTGGCCAAAGTATTGAAGTTTCAGCTTCAGCATCAGTCCTTCCAATGAATATTCATGATTGATTTCCTTTAGGATGGACTGGTTGGATCTTCTCGCGGTACACAGGCTACAGTCCATGGGGAGACAAAGAGCTGGACAAAACTGAGTAAGTAACTTGCCTAAACTCATTCTCTATCAAAGTATGAAAAGTACTCAAGGCATTCAAATCAGAACCACTTGGTGACTGTCAGAGGGAGGGATACAGAATAATTTACGTATAAATCTTATTTATAAAACTTTTGTGTACTACCTCATAATATCTCCTGAAATGCTGCTTTTCCATTGTTGCTAAAAACACAAAACAGTACAAAATATAGAGTCTAGACTTACTTTGTCCACGTTTTAGTAGGCTTAGTACATAGTTAAGTAAATATAGCTAAAAGTATAAACTGGAATTTTCTAACAGATAATATGAAAAATAACATTTAAAATTACATAAAGCTTACTAACTTCTTTTAATATATGATTTTATTCAAGTATTGATATTCAAAGCACATTAAAAATCAAGCAAAGCATGAAAACTTGTGAACATACGGAGCATTCGTCAACAGTGACAAGATAGATGATAAGAATAATTCATGAACTATTCTGAAGTTTTAACTCTTACTCTTCATTCATTTTGTAAAGCATTACAATTAACATAAATAAAATCTAAAGACAGCATTCCATAATTAAACACTCAGTGGATTAAAAAATGAGGAAGTTGATATCATTTGCATTTGTCTCCCAGAACACCTGCATTTATTTCTAGGATCTTCTAGTAAAGAGAAACACAGCTGCTAATGTTATGACTAATGAAAAATGTAAAGTCGCATAGGACTAGCTACATTATGTATATTTCTATTACCTTAAATAGTTTTCTTTGGGTCCAGAATTTATATTATTAATACATATTATTTTGAGTAAAAATTTATTCTGAGACAATAATATGATGTTGGCTGATGTATTAGTCAGTTTGGGCTCCTGTAAGAAAGGACCATAGACTGAATGGCTTCAACAAAAGACATTCATTTCTCAATTATCTGAAGTCTGGAAATTCCAAGATGAAGGTGTCTAAAGACTCAGCTCATGGTAAGGACTCTCTTCCTGGCTGGCAGATGAAAAGCAACTTTGCTGCTTGTTTAGATCTAATTAACCTCACTCACATTTAAAAAACAACAACAACAACAACAAAAAAAAACACTGTTTCTTTTTTTCCACAATTTTGTTAGCTAAGTTCTGCATTTAAAATACACACATTTAAACAGCATTCATGGGTTTCATGGGTTTTAAGTAAAATAAGTAATCAGGGTATATACATCCATGCATTTAAAATTTTTATGTATTTATTTATTCAGTTTTGGTTGCACTGGTCTTCATTGCTGCATGTGGGCTTTCTCTGGTTGCAGGGAATGGGGGCTACTTATTGTTGTGGTATGCAGACTTCTCACTGCTGGGGGTGGCTTCTCTTGCTCTTGAGGACAGGCTCTAGGCGTGCAGGCTTCAGTAGTTTGAGCACACAGGCTCAGTAGTCACTGCCTGGGGGCTCTAGAGTGTGGGCTCAGTTGCTCTGCTACATGGAGAACCTTCTCAGACCAGGGATCAAATCCTTATCACCAAGGAAGTCCTATATCCACACATTTTGAATAATACAAAATTCAGTGTGCTAATAAGTGCTTTAGGTATTATTTAAACTCCTTGCTAGTTACCTCATTACTCATTTCAATCTGAATTATGTGAATAACAAACATAGTCCTTAATATATAGACATAAGCACATGTACACATCTCTACTTGTTTTTTATAAAAATGGATCTTCAACAATAACACTTGTATCCATAAATAAACTAAATCGAATCCTGTATTTTGTTGGTATCATTCTTTGGCAAAAAGTACTAAGATGAAAACAAGCCAGTAGAGCAATATAATAATGAAGATATTCAATGAATTATTGAAAATGACTCCAAGAAAGCCAGAAAGGACAATGACATGATAATACAATTTGCTGGCATGACTTCTAATCAGATATTGTCAAACTACAAAAAAACAATGCCTTCCTCAAAAATGGTAGATCTTCATAAGAAGGAAAGGAAACCTTAAGAAATCATTTTGTATGCTGTCTTACCTTTAGTCCTTAAAATTCCAAAGCATAACAAAGGTTTGAGACACAACCAAGAGCTTGGGAAGGGTTGAATGGTAAGGTTCATCTCCTACTGACACCACTCCACCAAAACTGGGAGAGACAGCTGTTTTATCTAATGTATAGAAACCAACAATGCACTGAACAGAAGAACAAGATAAACACCACATAACATATTTTAAACAATGACAAAAAGACATAGGTACCACTCACTAAAAAAAATCTTTTTAATTTTAATTACTGATCATTTAGAGACAAAGATTGAGAACATGCAAGAAAGGTTTAATAAGGACCTAGAAGAAATAAAAAAGAGTCAATATATAATGAATAATGCAATAAATGAGATCAAAAACACTCTGGAGGCAACAAATAGTAGAATAACAGAGGCAGAAGATAGGATTCGTGAATTAGAAGATAGAATGGTAGAAATAAATGAATCAGAGAGGAAAAAAGAAAAGCGAATTAAAAGAAATGAGGACAATCTCAGAGACCTCCAGGACAATATTAAATGCTACAACATTCGAATCATAGTGGTCCCAGAAGAAGAAGACAAAAAGAAAGACCATGAGAAAATACTTGAGGAGATAATAGTTGAAAACTTCCCTAAAATGGGGAAGGAAATAATCACTCAAGTCCAAGAAACCCAGAGAGTCCCAAACAGGATAAACCCAAGGCGAAACACCCCAAGACACATATTAATCAAATTAACAAAGATCAAACACAAAGAACAAATATTAAAAGCAGCAAGGGAAAAAAAAAACAAATAACACACAAGGGAATTCCCATAAGGATAACAGCTGATCTTTCAATAAAAACTCTTCAAGCCAGGAGGGAATGGCAAGACATACTTAAAGTGATGAAAGAAAATAACCTACAGCCCAGATTATTGTACCCATCAAGGAGCTCATTCAAATATGAAGGAGAAATCAAAAGCTTTACAGACAAGCAAAAGCTGAGAGAACTCAGCACCACCAAACCAGCTCTCCAACAAATACTAAAGGATATTCTCTAGACAGAAAACACAAAAACGGTATATAAATTTGAACCCAAAACAATAAAGTAAATGGCAACGGGATCATACTTTTCAATAATTACCTTAAACGTAAATGGGTTGAATGCCCCAACCAAAAGACAAAGACTGGCTGAATGGATACAAAAACAAGACCCCTATATATGTTGTCTACAAGAGACCCACCTCAAAACAGGACACATACAGACTGAAAGTGAAGGGCTGGAAAAAAACAAAAAAAAATCTTTTTAATTTTAATTACTGAGCATCTACTCAACCAGTGGATTTCCAGGTGGCTCAGTGGTAAAAAATCTGCCTGCTGATGCAGGAAACACAGGAAACACGGGTTCAATTCCTGGGTCAGGAAGATCCTCTGTAGGAGGAAATGGGCAACCCACTCCAACATTCTTGCCTGGAAAATCCCACAGACAGAGGAGCCCTGGGCTACAGTTCATGGGGTCACAAACAGTGCGATGTCACTGAACATACATGCAGTCAGGCATTCAACAAATATATACTGAATAATTTCACCTTATTTAGAAATATGCTACTGTTTGTTACCATTAAAAATTGGCAAAATTCTGAGATGCTGATGAAATATATAGCCAAAATGTTCTAATTAGTATATAATTATATTTATATATTATTAAAAGTAATATACTTGTCAATCCTAATGTATAACTGCATCAATATCACAAAGGAGGTTTAAAAAGAAAACTTAAAAATACTATGTATATAAGAGTAAGAAAAATAGTTTTATTTCACATAGGTAGGTATGTTTAATTTTTTATTCATTACACTAAAAAATACATTAAAAGATTTAGTTCAGTTCAGTTTAACAGTTATGCAGTCATGTCTCACTCTTTGCAACCCCATGGATTTGCAGTAAGACAGGATTCCCTGTCCATCACAAACTCCCAAAGCTTGCTCAAACTCATGTCCATTGAGTTGGTGATGCCATCCAACTATCTCATCCTCTGTTGTCCCCTTCTCCTCCTGCCTTCACTCTTTCCCAGCATCAGGGTCTTTTCAAATGAGTCCGTTCTTTGTATCAGGTGGCCAAAGAATTGAAGTTGCAGCTTCAGCATCAGTCCTTCCAATGATTACAAATTGTCTTTAAATGTAAGGGCTGAAAGTGGCCTATTCATCATAGGGCCTCCAATTCTTGAGGTTATCAGATTTTAAAACTGCACAAATTTATGTTAAATATTATTTAATATCCAGATATTCTAATAAAATATATTTATCACTTTGAAAGACCCTTTAAAATGGAAAAGGAAATGGCAACCCACTCCAGTGTTCTTGACTGGGGAATCCCAGGGACCGGGGAGCCTGGTGGGCTGCAGTCTCTGGGGTCGCACAGAGTCGGACACAACTGAAGCGACTTAGCAGCAGCAGCAGTATACTCCTGAAAATAAACTTACTGATTACAAGAAAAGCAAATGAAGTGACAGTGTGTTTTATGGAGTTCTAGTTAAAAAGATGAAATTTCCGCTTTTAAATGAACCATGTGAAAGTGAAAGTCGCTCAGTCATGACTGACTTTTTGTGACCCCATGGACTATATAGTCCATGGAATTCTCCAGGCCAGAATACTGGAGTGGGCAGCCTGTCCCTTCTCAAGGGGATCTTCCTAACCCAGGGATTGAACGGGTATTCCCAACCCAGTATTCTTGCCTAGAAAATCCCATGGATGGAGGAGCCTGGTGTCCATGGGATCGCAGAGTCGGACATGACTGAGCAACTTCACTTTCACTTTTCTCCCACATTGCAGGTGAGTTCTTTACCAGCTTAGGCATACAAGGGAAGCCCCAAAATAGTGGAGTGAGTAGCCTGTCCCTTCTCCATGCAATCTTCCCAAACAGGAATCGAACTGGGGTCTCCTGCATTGCAGGCAGATTCTTTACCAACTGAGCTATCAGGGAAGCCCTAAATGAACCATAATAGGAATTTAAAAACCTACATAACATATTCAGGTTTCTAATAACTTTCAATAATGGATGATTGAGATAGTCAAAGTGATGACAGTTTATAGTTGTTGATTATGATTATTTTATGACATTGTATTTACATATAACTAAACTAAAAGTAAGATTAAATAATTACTCAAGTGATTTAAATAATGGGTTATATTAGACTAAATAAATCAGATGAAATAGTGTGGTAGTGCATTATCTGAATTGGAGATGTATTTAAATTTCAACTGCTATTTAAGAGATACATGACTATTTAATACCAAGATAAGGTAAACAATGTCTGTGAGCCCAACAAAGCAGAGGAAAAGGAATACTAACCTATTTCAAAGTCTGATTTAAAAATTCTAGAAAGCACCTTTGCTCTTTAAGAGATTTAGCATTATTATTTGGTATAATATTATTCATATAATATAAACACTTTTTAAACTATATTAATTCCTTTGAATGCACAGAGTTTTATTAAACCAAGGTTATTTTTATTTTTATTTTTTTGTGAGGAGTATCTGTACTTTTATTTTCAAAAATGTATTACAGACTGTTAAAAACATAGGTCAATTCAATTAATTGTCTTAATTTGTGCTCCCTTCACCAAATGAAACTAAAAAATCCTTGTGTCAAAAGTATTTTAAGCTAGAACTTTGTATGCATCTGTGCGATTTCCACTTCAAGCCCTTCTTGACAGATTCTGCATTAACAGACTAACCTAATAATAACCCTGGACCAATGTGCCTTTGAAATTAATCACAGGAGTGCTGAATTCCAATGACTTAAACGGGCATGGCATAATGGCTCTTGTATAGTAGCTCCAAAATGAAACAGGAGCTTTATTTTTGAAATTTACATGGCGTGAGAAAGCTCTCTTCCTTCAAAATCATTTTATGATGTAAACGTCCATTGAGTTAATACTATTTGATAAATTTCCTTTACATTCAATCTGCTTACCTACACGTATGTGTACTTTGTTTATCTAGAAGGATAATTTCAGAACCAATAACATTGTGGTTCAATACCAGTTTTCTTAATAAAAACTTAATGTATTATATTACATTCCCAGCACACTCTAATTAAATTCCTTTTCATTTCAGTCAGTCTCAGAGGGTTAGAGAAGCTGGAGAATATTTAACAAAATTCAACAAAGCAACTACCTGAAGTTGATACATTAACCTTGGCACTGAGAGTTACTTTATTCAATCCACGTATGCCAGAAACACCATTATACAATGACCTAAAAACGACAGTATTTCAATCTAACTGGAGAGGCTGTAAATGAATAACGATCATTTCTAACTCATTATATGCATTATATATTTAGCCCTCAGAAATTTTAAAGAAAAAACAAACATCATCAACTGTAAAAGCATGTCTTACCAGGATATAAAAGCTAAAATATAACTATATTTTTTCTCAGTAATAAGGAGGATGGATAGATTTTAATACTTGTTAGTATAATCATATACAGTAAACATATGTCTCACATAGGGCTTCATACGTGGCTCAGTGGTAAAGAATCCACCTGCAAATGCAAGAGAGATGAATTCCATCCCTGAGTGAGGAAGATCCCCTGGAGAAGGAAATGGCAATCCACTCCTTTCTTGTAGGAAATCCCATGGATAGAGTCAGATGTGAATTAGTGACTAAACAACAATAACAACAATGCCTCACAAATATGTATATAAGTGTGTGTGTGTATATATATATATATATTGCTCTTCCATTTGGATTTGAAGATGGGAACATGTAATTTTAAAGAGAAGATCATCCTTCCTGTTTAACATTCCCGCAGGTTTATGCCTGAAGAAACAACTCATTCCTAGGAAGAGGGAGGCTAAAAGAATGATCTCTTTGCTTGGTGAAGTTTAAATAGTCATGGGGTTCTTTTCTGTCATTAGAAATGGAAATGGCAACCCACTCCAGTATTCTTATTCTTGCCTGGAAAATCCGATGGATGAAGGAGCCTGGTAGGCTACAGCCCATGGAGTCGCAAAGAGTTGGATACGACTGAGCGACTAACACTTTCTTTTCTGTCGTAAGGATCCTAGCTACACAGGGCCACTAATCCACCATGTATTGTCCACATCTTTATAGCCACCACATAAAATTTAGACCTGAAAATATTTTCATATTTTAGGAAGGCAGTATCTTGTGTGTGCTCTATATTGTATACCATCCTTAGCTATAATACCACATTCCTTAATTGTTTCCTGCAGTAAGACAAAAATAAACATATATTCACACTGTGCTGTGCTGGGCTTAGTCGCTCGGTCATGTCTGATCATACTAAATCAGGTAAATAATGACCATAAGTGAACTTATGTTAGTTCTCTCAAAAGATTTTATGTAGGTTCATTTTTTTCTACCCTTTGAAGATCTTTTTGATTTTGCAATATTTGATTAGGAACTGTAGACCCATGTGGACACATTCTGAAGGCCATTTCTATTTTATATTCTGGTGACAGTACCAACCTCTAATTTCCTTGACCATACCGTTATGCAATGGCAAAATGAAGCTGAATAAAGGATGAAAGAGAGGGTTCAACTTCCTATAAAGCTGAATGAGTCACATATGGAGCACAGCCTCCAGGTTGAAATACATTAGTTTGAATCCAGTTTGATTTATTGGTTATTCTGAAATTTTCCAGCCAAGTTAACTTTTGTTCTTTTGGCAGTAGCTCAAGCAGATGCCATAAATACATCTTTATCTTTATGGAAACAAACTGTTTGACTCCCTCACCTTCCCCTGCCCCACACCAGTTGTCAAGAGGAAATTTCCCTTAAACTCCTAAGTCATATTCATGGCAGCTGAACCATACCACCCATCTCTTTGCTCTGATAAAAGCTGTAACTGTCCCTTTGCTACCTATCTTACCCCTTATTGGGCTTCCTTCGTGGCTCAGACAATAAAGAATCTACCTGCAATCCTGGAGACCCGGGGTCAATCCCTGGGTCAGGAAGATCTCCTGCAGAATGGAATGGCAACCCACTCCAGTATTCTTGCCTGGAGAATTCTATGGACGGTGGAGCCTGGTGGGCTACAGTCCATGGGGTTGCAAATAGTCAGACACAGCTGAGCGACTGAAACTTTACCCCTTAATTGCTTTAACAGATTTTCATCTTTTTTTTTTTTTTTTTTCAGTTTTCTGTTTGAATAAAGGATTTTAGAAGAAGAACAATGCAGGGGAAGAAATGATTATCCTCAAATTTTAACACTCATGGAGCTGAATGTTCAGTCTATGGCCATATTAAGGGATTTCAACAGTAGAATGACAAAATGCACCTCTACTTTAAGGAAGATAAAACGGTGAGTGAATGAGTTGAGGCTGTTCAGTGTGGTAATAAAAATAATAGTGTGGACACTGTTGAAATAGTTAAAGCAAGACATAAGCAGTGTGTGTTAGTCACTCAGTCATGTCCGACTCTTTGCAATTTATATTCTGTGTCACTGTGATGGTGTTAGGCGGCATCTGAGTATGCACTCCCAGGAGACGTATGGGTGTTCTAATGAGGATAAAGTAAAAGTTCCTCTAATTTCTGATATGTCCTCTTCATCTTGTTATAAAAGTCTAACTGCATAAAGCATATTTAACAAAACTGCCTTCCTAGTTTCTTTTAGTGGTATCGATTCAAATCATCGTAGTGTAGTGGCACAAAACTTGTTTAATGAATATTCAGTTACATTTCAGGGTGCACATTAGAGTTACAAATGTCTTTATTTAGGGGCTGGTACTGGGTTAATTAAGAAATTTGATTTGTATGTTAAGCAGTTGGATGAAATGATTTACACTGTCTTTCACCTAACAGTTCTGGTGTTATAAGAGCCTCATAACTAGCTGGCTTCTGTATTTTCCTTAATCCAAAAGTTATCAATGTCTGATCTGAGAATCCCTGAGGTCCTGTCCCAACTACGTACCTGTGGGAAACAGAATTTTCTTTGTAGATGTTACCCAAAATATTATTTGGTAACAGAATTGATGCAAAAGGAAATAAGACAGTTTAGCTGTCTTCTATAAAGCTGTTTAGTACAGAAATTCCAAACATGCAAAACAATCTCACGATTCTTTTGAATTCAAAAATACAGTCACATTTTATAAATATATATATTTTATAAAAATATTTATATTAACATGCAGTGAGTTTAAAATACATAAATGTTTTAAATATTCCTCTATTCTTATTTTTAAATTCATAAAACTAGGGATTTATAACCCATATAAACACAATCATTTTTGAGTCTTCAATAATTTTTAATTGGGGGATAATTACAGTATTGTGATGGTTCCTGCCATACATCAAAATGAATCAGCGATAAATATACGTATGTCCCCTTTCTCTTAAACCTCCCTCTCACCTCCCTCTCCATCCCTGTAGGTTGTCACACAGCATCAGATTTGGGTTCCCTGCATCATACAACAAATTTCCACTGGTTTTGGGGCCTGGCATGAGTAGTTTGAGGATTAAAACCAGAATCCGTACTGGGTACCATCACCAGGGTAGGGGGATTCCATCATGCCGGTAAGTCTCTTGTGGCTTTCCACAGTTTTCAATAGCGTTCTTTAGTTTTTATTTACTTTTATTTGTGGTTTATTTTGAAAATATTTTTATACATCAGTGTCTCTTTTGGACTCTGTGGGAAAGGGAGAGGGTGGGATGATTTGGGAGAATGGCATTGAAATACATATAATATCATATATGGAACGAGTCGCCAGTCCAAGTTCGATGAACGATACTGGATGCTTGGGGCTGGTGCACTGGGACGACCCAGAGGGATGGTATGGGGAGGGAGGAGGGAGGAGGGTTCAGGATGGGGAACACATGTATGCCTGTGGCGGATTCATTTAGATATTTGGCAAAACCAATACAATATTGTAAAGTGTATGGGGAGGGAGGAGGGAGGAGGGTTCAGGATGGGGAACACATGTATACCTGTGGCGGATTCATTTCAGTATTTGGCAAAACTAATACAATATCCAAAAAAATATATATATATATTTTTAAATAGTCCAGGCTGGACTTCCCTGGTGGCTCAGATGGTAAAGCGTCTGTCTACAATGTGGGAGACCAGGGTTCGAGCCCTGGGTCAGGAAGATACCCTGGAGAAGAAAATGGCAATCCACTCCAGTGCTATTGCCTGGAAAATCCCATGGACAGAGGAGCCTGGTAGGCTACAGTCTGTGGGGTCGCAAACAGTCGGACACGACTTAGCGACTTCACTTTCACTTTCACACTTTAAAAATATTTAGCTTTTGCAGCCTTTTTGAGATACAACTATCTCTTTCAGTGTGCTTGTTGGGCCTGGGGATCTGGTGGTAGATCCCAAACATCCCAGTTGAAATCACTGATGGGACAAAGATCTGCACCTCTCAACAGCCCACATAGCATTCCCACTTTTCTACTACTACAATCCCAAGAAGATTGTAATGGTTTTGAATTTGAAAGCTTTTATTGATTCTGTCCCTCTGTAACATTTTTCTTGTCCTCACTGAATATGTAAAGTTTATTCATATATTTACCCGACCTATACAGCACTGTTAAAGCCTCACTACAAATACCAGTTCAAACTGCTTTCTCCCTTTGTTTGTTGAACAAACAAACGGTGTGTATCGGACTCCTAGTATGACACACTGAATATGCTCACTTTTATAAAGTAAGCATTGTGTTTGCTGCTTAGAAGATGCTATGTTACTATAAGGACAATGTAATGGTAGTAAAAATAATAGTCTGGACAGGTACAGTTGTCTTGAAAGCACAACAAAAAAATTTGAAAATCAATCATAATGGACACGTAGTCTTTAATAACACATCATGGAAAAGGGTGGAGGTGGGAAAGAAAATTTCAGGTAGAAATGAATGTACAGCTGTACAGAGTGAGAAATAGTACAGAAATTACAAACACAGCTGTCACTATAAGGTGAAGTGAACAGAGTTCAGGTCATGATATGTTAACTATTTTGACATTAATGTGGGGGTAATTTGGAGAGCTCTTGGGGTATAGATAAAAGGTTAATGTTTTCATATTTTTATTTTCTATGCTTTCTTTTATGTGCAAAAGTTTATGGACATCTAATGAATGAGTTCTGTCTTGTAAATACCTACAAGTAAATGGAAATACATGCATCCTTGATATCAGAAGTAGCTGGATAATGATAAAGATAATGATAAAATAAGTTATTTGAAGTAATTATTGAAGTATATATGGTTTCCAAACTTTTGCCTAATATCCAAAATACGAAGATAATTTTCAACTTTTCAAATTCATGTTGAATTGCTTGTATCTACACTATTTCAGCCCCTCTAGTTTATCAAATTGCTTGAAGGCTCTTCTTTCTGAAAATCACCTGAGCTATCAATCTACAGTGACTACCATTTCTAAACTTACCTAAACATCAGATAATGTGGTCTATTTTTAAAAATGGCCTTACAATTTCTTTCACACATTTTGGCATATAACACTCTGAAGTTAGAAGTACAGAGTTAATATTATAAAAGACACATTAATCCACAATGATGTGGAAATTTTTTTTATTCTCTTTCCTAAAATTTTCTTTTTAATGAGGAGTTTTTAAGCCTCTCTGTAAAATATCGAACCATAGCATCAAGGTATATTCATGGCAATACATCAGTTGAATTCATCTGAAATTGGAAAATGTGTGTGTTCACTGGAGCATTTAAAATGATGCACAACACACGCTAATTTATTAGAATAAAGTCAAACTAAGTCTCAATTAGAGAAAAGACCACAATAAATAGTTTGAGGAGAGTCCTCAGGGTAAGTGTAGGATAGACTTTATAATTCTTTACAGGCATATATTTCCGCCTCAAATTTAAAGAAAAATCCTTTGCACACTGAATTCAAAACCTCAGTTAATTATTTCAGTTTTATATATTTCCCCATGCAAAATACATTTTAACTTCTCAAATCTCTACTTTATTTCAAGGTCATTAGTTTAATGAGACACTATCTCAGATAGTCTATTAATAATCATTTCCCAGGAGAGCTTTTAGTTCTTATTCATTGTTTCCCTATTTATGCAGCACAACTCTAGCTCAGTCCCCTAACACATAAACAGTTTAAAAAGAATCTGAAAAACCAATTTTAAGCATTATATGTGATTGCTTATAAATGTCTACCATATTTCATATAACTTTGTTTTAACAAGGTTATCTATATTAGATTTTGGCTTGTTCCAAGAACAAATGTGCCTTATTTGTAACATTTTGTTCTGATAATAAGGAATAAATTGTCTGAGTATTACCTCTGAATTTGCTATATCTAATATGATATTTTTAATTGAACAAAACCCCATAGGAACTCCTATAAGCATGTGGGTATTATCCTAAAAGAAGTTTTCTAAGAGACTTGAAATTTTAATCAAATAGCTTTGGGGATAGAGATAAGAGAAGAGGAAGGAGAAAACAGATTCAGTTCAAAGAATTTTAGTAATTATTGCAGCAATAGATAATACTTTAAGCTAAAGACAAAAAATGGAAGAAACTTGTTTTTAGTTTCTACTGCTAAGTAGTCAACAATTTTGAAATTCCAGTAACAGTTGTGTATTAAACTTATCTAGGTACTAAATACTTCGAGGTTCATACACTGTATTTGACATTGCTCCACATCAAAGGGACAAAATAATTGAAAGTAAATATATATTAGCATTAAACATAATCAAAGATATATGCAAAAAATGGAATATAAAAGTTAAAGTTACACATTTGAGGTCTCTCTGTCTGTGTTCTCAGTTGCGTCCGACTCTTGGGGACCCTGTGGACTGTAGCCCACTAGTCTGCTTTGTCCATGGGACTCTCCAGGCAGGAATACTGGAGTGGGTTGCCTGGCCCTCCTCCAAGGGATCTTCCTGATTGAGATTCTTTACCCACTGAGCTACCTGGGAAGCCCTGAGGTCTTTCTAAAACGATATAACTCAGAGCATGTCTTTTGACAAATAAAGGATATTAATAATTTCATCTTATATATGGCTTCAAGACCTGTTGCTCATATATAAAAGAAATAATCTTCTACTTTATTACTTAAACTAAATCTGTTTCAAAGCATACCCTTCTTGGAGATAAACAGAACTTATCACTTATTTAACAAAGGGCTAAATGCTGGCCTCATTTACACAAGAAACAAAATGACAGCATGACAACATACACAGAATATTAGCTTTAAACATGGATGTTCAGTTTAGTTCAGTCGCTCAGTTGTGTCCGACTCCTTGCGACCTCATGAATTACAGCACACCAGGCTTTCCTGTCCATCACCAACTCCTGGAGTTCACCCAAACTCATGTCCATTGAGTCGGTGATGCCATCCAGCCATCTCATCCTCTGTCATCCCCTTTTCCTCCTGCCACCAATCCCGCCCAGCATCAGGGTCTTTTCCAATGAGTCAACTCTTTGTATGAGGTGGCCAAAGTATTGGAGTTTCAGCTTTAGCATCAGTCCTTCCAATGAACACCCAGGACTGATCTCCTTCAGAATGGACTGGTTGGATCTCCTTGCAGTCCAAGGGACTCTCAAGAGTCTTCTCCAACACCACAGTTCAAAAGCATCAATTCTTCGGTGCTCAGCTTTCTTCACAGTACAACTCTCACATCCATACATGACCACTGGAAAAACCATAGCCTTGACTAGACGGACTTTTGTTGAAAAAGTAATGTCTCTGCTTCTGAATATGTTATCTACGTTTGTCATGACTTTCCTTCCAAGGAATAAGCATCTTTAAATTTCATGGCTGCAATCACTGTCTGCAGTGATTTTGGAGCCCCCAAAAATAAAGTCTGACACTGTTTCCCCATCTATTTGCCATGAAGTGATGGGACCGGATGCCATGATCTTAGTTTTCTGAATGTTGAGCTTTAGGCCAACTTTTTCACTCTCCTCTTTCAACTTTCATCAAGAGGCTTTTTAGTTCCTCTTCATTTTCTGCCATGAGGGTGGTGTCATCTGCATATCTGAGGTTATTGATATTTCTCCCGGCAATCTTGATTCCAGTTTGTGCTTCTTCCAGCTCAGCATTTCTCATGATGTACTCTGCATATAAGTTAAATAAGCAAGGTAACAATATACAGCCTTGATGTACTCCTTTCCCAATTTGGAACCAGTCTGTTCTTAGGTATATGTAAAATAAAATCCATAATCAACATAGTAAAAAGGA
Organism: Bos indicus x Bos taurus; assembly: GCF_003369695.1. NCBI lineage: Eukaryota > Metazoa > Chordata > Mammalia > Artiodactyla > Bovidae > Bos > Bos indicus x Bos taurus. The sequence continues at coordinate 62,209,388 of NC_040087.1, forward strand.
GTGTTTTATAATACACAGCACTTTTGTATATATTTTGGTAATATTTAACAACAGTTGAGGAATTTGCTACTAAGATTCTATAACTCTAAAAAATGTGCTTCTCACAATATAATTTTTGTTTAATTTTAAGCATAAATTTAAAATGAGTAATTTTATAATTTAAATACATCTTGTTTTATAAACATTACTTATATACTTGAAAGTATCAGATACTAAAGGTATGGAATTTATAATTATTTTAGTTAACACTATATAAATAATTTAGAACTTTTCATTCTACTTAAATAAACTCAATTGGGAGGTACCTGGATGCATATTTACTTCTACAAATTTTTTCTCCTACAGTCTTTAAGAGAAAACAATAAGGAATACATACTTTAAAAAAAATAGTAAATACTGAGTAAGATTATTAATTTATTCAAGGGTAATATTTTTCTTTTATATTTTAGATTTATATTTTTAAATAAAATACAAAATTTGTATGAATAAGGTATGCATCTATTTAAAGAAAAAATTAAATTGCCTATTTTTGATTACTACCTAATTTTGGGTTGACATATTTAAATTTATATATAAAATGATCAGATGTGTCTCTTTCTCAGGCATATAAAATCACATATGAAATTACTGAAAGAACTTACTAGAGGAACAATAGGACTTGTCTAAGCATCTGTGTATATCCTATGACTTTTTTAGTTTGTGTTATATATAATATATGGGCTTCTCAGGTGGCCCAGTGGGAAAGAATTCACCTGCAAATGCAGGAGAAGCAAGAAATGGAGGTTTGATCTACGGGTTGGGAAGATTTCCTTGAGTAGGAAATGGTAACTTCTTCAGTATTCTTGCCTGGAGAATTCCATGGACAGAGGAGCCTGGCAGGCTTCAGTCCATTGAGTCACAAAAGAGTTGAACACGACTTAGTGAGTAAACCACCACCGTTCTTGCCTGGAAAATTCCATGGACATAGAAGCCTGGCACAGGTCTCTTGTGACAGTCTAGGGGGTCACAGAGAGGCAGACATGACCAAGTCCATATACATAACATATATGCAATTATATATTATAAACAGTATTATATGTAATTATATGTAACTGTTCTGTCTCTATATTATGTAGTTTTAATATGCTAATATATTTTATGAAATAGGAAAAATATGCAAAAATCTTCCTTTGCAGAAAAGTCTGTACTATGTGGGAGGAGGGACTCGATATGTTATTATATAAAAGAGTTAAGTGCAACTGAAATGAGGAAAATTAGAACTACTACTGAAGTAGAATCAATACAATTTGTAACTAATCAGATGTAAGTAAAAATAAGAAGGAAGAAAATCAAGTGAATGAAATTTGAATTTAGAATAACAGCACTGAGTACCTGAATACCTGGAGATATTAATATATAGTAATTTCTTACTTAAGGATAAGAAATTATGGTGATAGTTGCTTTTGGGTATGCTTGTTTGTTTTCTTGTTTGTTTACTTTCCAAATGTAGATATAAATCATTTGAAAATATACATCTATATCTCAAGAACCTAGTGGTGACTGCAGACTCCTATAAGGTACAGAGAAGTAATTTTCATATGTACGAAAAGTGAAAGTGTCACTCAGTTGTCTCCTATTCTTTGCCTGGGGAGCCTGCCAGGCTCCTCAGTCCATGGAATTCTCCAGGCAAGAATACTGGAGTGGGTAGTCATTCTCTTCTTCTAGGGTTCTTACTGACCTTGGGATCAAACCCAGGTCTCCTGTATTGCAGGCAGATGCATTTACTCTCTGATCTACCAGGGAATCATCATCATTCTGTTGGATCTGGTGGTGAAAGAAGAAAACACATTCTACTGATAGAGATTTGATACTCTCATCTATAAAAATCCCCCCTTTCTTGCTGAACAACCATTCTAAAATAAAACAGAGATATTTGGGGCATTTTTTTTTTCTTGTAATACTGCTTAGTATACTCAAACAGCTCCATGTTGTGGGAACATGTTAGTTTCTTTAGACTTGTTCCCTATAAGGTCAGATAGTGGCAGGAAAAAAAAAGAATAACTAGACATGTGAGGACAGAGAAGAAAAGTATACATCTTCCAATTTATTTCCCAATATACAACAACACATTTTCCCATGGGAGCTCTTGGTACTGTATGGCTCTGTCTTCACCCCAAATCCTCATACTCTTAAAACCTGTAGCTTTTATTTTACCTAATAATATAAAAATTCCAAACACTCAAGTCCTTGACAACATGCATAATATAGGGACTGTATGTATAACTGTATATGTCCAGCACAAAATTTTACACATAAAAATGGTAAAAAAAAAATTAAATGAATGCTGATACAGTTTCCAATTTAAATTTGTCTCACTAATAAATTCATAGTAGGCAGGATCTCTACTATGAGTTCTTTCCACTTCCACAGATCACACAATATTGTATATAGTTCAGTTGCCAGGACTTCAATTATCAGTAACAGAAAACCAACTGTAACTAGTTCAAGAAAAAAATAACATTTTGAAGCTTGCATATCTATGAAATCAAAGAGAACACTCTTGCTTAAGGTATGACTAGGTCCTAGAGTTCAAAAGGTGTTACCAATTGTCTCTCTTTCTTGTTCACTTTGATCCATTTTGTACATACTTTTAAAACAATAATTCTTAAGCAAGTCTTCCCCACATGTTGGCCTTACTATCCACTGGCAGCCCAAGGATCAGCTGGTTCTCAGTCATATCCATTTCAAAAAGGGAGGTTCCTTTCTTTGTAGAATCAATAATAATGATATAAAAAGGATTCTTAATTATCTAGTGTTGTATAACCTTTAATCTAATCACAATCCAGGTGTGCCTGCTAGTGCTACCTATTGGCTATCCCAGGTCATTTATCTACCAAAAGGAATTAAGGAAAATTATAATGCTGACACCATCTGATGAGGGTAAGGGGACAGTTCCTGAAAGAAAACAATATTAAATGGTCAAGAAATAATTGAAGTACATTACACAGTCTAAGTTTAATTGCAGATCAACTATTCTATATCATTAATAGATTTGAAGCACCTATATTTTCCTTGTTTTTTTTTTTTTGTTTGTTTATTTTATAATTCTCCCATGTGAACATGGGTGTTTTACATAGCCACTGCTGCATAACTTACTGTGAAAATTTACTGGTTCAAAACAAAAACTTTAATTTGCTCATGATTTTGTGGAAGAGTTCAGTTAGCAGGTCATGTCTGATCCATGTGGCAGGAGATGTAGTGTCTGGAGGTGGTGGGATCCATTTCCTGGATGGTTTCCTTATCTATGTATCTTAGTGCTCTCACTGTCTTCCTCTGTATTTTATCTGATTTTCTACAAGATGCATGAGACCTGAGCTCTTTTCTTTTTCTTTTTTTTAATGGAATGTTTGTCTCAGGATAAGTATACTTCATATAGGGTTCCTAGAATGTAAACTACTAGGCCATTCAATTATGCTTCCTACTGGCCCAGCATCACTTTTGCAGTATTTTATTGGTCAGACTCACGTGAGTGAAGTACACTACTCCAGCTCTTGAGAGAGGAGAGACAAGTTCATGTGAGAAGAGACATAATGTTGATATTTTATGAACAGAGGCTGCTGCTATGGGTATATTAGATTTATTTGGTTTAGAAAACCAGAATTTGATGACTTACATGTTGTGATTACCATTTGATCAGCAAGAGTTATAACAACTATTATTTTAACTGCTAAAATTATTAATGGTGTGCATGTTCCCATAAATTTATTTTACAGAACTAGTAATCAGTGTTTAGTGTCAAAAGTAGATTACTGATTAACACCATGATACCATACACGTTTCTTGATTGACCTTTAAAAGTAGCTGTTTACAAAGATTTCACACTGTGTGAGTGGAGTGAATGCAACTTTCCTTAATTATGAGTTTCTTTTAAATGCACACACACATAATCCATGATTTATCATAAAAAGCATAGTATGACAGGTCCAGATATTCTTTGAACAATAAATACTACAAAACTGTGAATTACATACAATGTCCGTCATCAATGTTACCATCATACGACAGTATTTAATGTTTGCTTGTAGGAAGATTAAAATGATTGTAGCCATATGTCACTGGATTCCGCAATAAATTTTAAAACAAGATTATTAATTATGTTTGCCATTTTTCTTCCAGGAACTTTCAAAATCTGAAATGAAGACACTACTCAATAAAATAGTTTAAAAACCAAAGACTACAGGGTTACTATTTATTTTCAGAGAAAGCTTTTTAAATCATACATATAAATACTGAAACAATACATATTTATTCTCAATTATAAGCACCATTTTTTTTTGAAAGTGATCGAAGTGTTTCATTGCATAATACAAATAGGGCAATCTAAGCATTTCTCATTGACCACTGAAAATGTGCAGAACTGCTGTCCTAAAAAACCCAAAGAGGCTTGAGAGGTCATAGTAGCAATTCTTTTAAGCTTCCATTCATGTAGCAAGTAGATATCACAAAAGGGTCTAATAATAAGTTTTCAAAACTTGGAATAATTCAGAAAATGAAAAGGAGATAGAAATATTAGTACTGAAATATTAATAAAATGCAAATACAAAAATATATTGCAAGTAATTATTTTCACTTAAAATTATCATCTTGTCAATTAAATCTCTATCTCTGATAATTTTAATTACAAAAGCATTAAAAGTTACTGCAAATTATTTTGAAATGCTTGGTAACTGCATATTGTAATTATTCTGTTGCTTAGAATAACCTTCTACATACAGGATTAGAAAATATTGGGAGCTAAAAAAACATATGTTTGATATGGATTCTTATATAATAAATATAAATATTGTGAATAATCATCTCACTGAATTTCTTTTTGTAGCATAATTGAATTTATGAGTTTTCTTCAAAATGCTGTAAGTTAAATAGAACATTTTATTTTATGTGAGACAATGCATGACTACTTCAAGGTGCTGTAGAATGTTCAACTTCATCAGCAAATTTAAAAAAAAAATAACATTTAAGTACATTTGTTGATCATCTAGTTGAGAAAATATTAAGATGATTTACTCATTGTTAGAGGCTTACTCATTATCAAGGGCTTAAGATAAATTCAAAGTGTCTACAATGTGTCTGCAGAAAAGTAGATCTGGCTGTATTTGTCAGAAAATATATCAATGTGTTTTATAAAACAGATGGATCGAACATATCGTATTTTAACATTACATAACAAAAACAGAAATATTCTTGTTTTTGATCTACAAGACATAAAACTAGATGTTGCTTTTAGGGAAAAAAGTTCAATATTTATAAAATCAAAACAAATGTATTAGGTTATATCCAGAAACATAAATATACAAAAAACCAATAAATAAGTAAAACTTGTATTCATAAACAATGATTAACATACAGGAGAATATACATTTTATCAAACTGTGATCTCAAAAGTCTAGATCTATTTACCTATCAATTTGCCTATTAACCTGCATCTCTGTATGTGTGAGGATGCATGTGAGTGTGGATTTGTGTGTTTAATTACTTATTTTAAGATGTCATTTCTACCTGAAGGTGTCAGTTCATTGGTGACATGTAAAGAAATTAAATATACTGGAAAGAAGTCTAGAAATGAATATACAAACTCATTCTGAAAGCAGTGCTGTGTACTACATGATCTGTTTAACTTAATTCCAGATGTAGAAATTGGGGGCAAGAGAGTGTCCAGGCAATACAATTAAATATAGGAAATTCTTCTAAACTTCTGAAGAAAACCTATAAATTACTTAAAGTATTAAGTGAATAACAAAATACAGTATACCATTGCAACTATAGTTGATAATACTGCATTGTGTATTTGAGAGCTGCTAAGAGTAGATCTTAAAAGTTATCATAAGAAAAAAATTATCGTTCTATGTATGTTGATGGATGTCAAGTAGACTTACTGTGGTGATCATTTTGCAGTATAGACAAATATTGAATCATTATGCTGTACACCTGAAATTAATGTGTCAGTTTGGTTCAGTCGCTCAGTCGTGTCCGAATCTGTGCACCCCATGAATCACAGCACGCCAGGCCTCCTTGTCCATCACCAACTCCCGGAGTTCACTCAGACTCATGTCCATCGAGTCAGTGATGCCATCCAGCCATCTCATCCTCTGTCGTCCCCTTCTCATCCTGTCCCCCAATCCCTCCCAGCATCAGGGTCTCTTCCAATGAGTCAACTCTTCCTATGAGGTGGCCAAAGTATTGGAGTTTCAGCTTCAACATCACTCCTTCCAATGAACACCCAGGACTGATCTCCTTTAGGATGGACTGGTTGGATCTCCTTGTAGTCCAAGGGACTGTCAAGAGTCTTCTCCAACACCACAGTTCAAAAGCATCAATTCTTTGGCACTCAGTTTTCTTCACAGCTAACTCTCACATCTATACATGACCACTGGAAAAACCATAGCCTTGACTAGATGGACCTTTGTTGGCAAAGTAATATCTTTGCTTTTCAATATACTGTCTAGGTTGGTCATAACTTTCCTTCCAAGGAGTAAGTGTCTTTTAATTGCATGGCTGCAGGCACCATCTGTAGTGATTTTGAAGTCAAAAAAAAAATAAAGTCTGACACTGTTTCCACTGTTTCCCTATCTATTTGACATGAAGTGATGGGACTGGACGCCATGATCTTTGTTTTCTGAATGTTGAGCTTTAAGCCAACTTTTTCACTCTCCTCTTTCATTTTCATCAAGAGGCTTTTTAGTTCTTCACTTTCTGCCATAAGAGTGGTGTCATCTGCATATCTGAGGTTATTGACATTTCTCCTGGCAATCTTGACTCCAGCTTGTGCTTCTTCCAGCCCAGCGTTTCTCATGATGTACTCTGCATATAAGTTAAATAAGCAGGGTGACAATATACAGCCTTGACGTACTCCTTTTCCTATTTGGAACCAGTCTGTTGTTCCATGTCCAGTTCTAACTGTTGCTTCCTGACCCGCATACAGGTTTGTCAAGAGGCAGGTCAGGAGGTCTGGTATTCCCTTCTCTTTCAGAATTTTTCACAGTTTATTGTGATCCACACAGTCAAAGGCTTTGGCATAGTCAATAAAGCAGATATCAATGTCTTTCTGGAAATCTCTTGCTTTTTCAATGATCCAGCAGATGTTGGCAATTTGATCTCTGGTTCCTCTGCCTTTTCTAAAACTAGCTTGAACATCTGGAAGTTCACGGTTCACGTACTGCTGAAGCCTGGCGTGGAGAATTTTGAGCATTACTTTACTAGCTTGTGAGATGAGTACAATTGTGTGGTAGTTTGAGCATTCTTTGGCATTGCTTTTCTTTGGGATTGGAATTAATGTGTCAATTACACTTTAATTTCAAACCCAAATGAATATGCTAACTGCTAAGTCACTTCCATCATGTCTGACTCTGTGTGACCCCATAGACAGCAGCCCACCATGCTCCCCCGTCCCTAGGATTCTCCAGGCAAGAACATTGGAGTGGGTTGCCTTTTCCTTCTCCATTGCATGAAAGTGAAAAGTGAATGGGAAGTTGCTCAGTTGTGTGTGACTCTTTGCAACCCCATGGACTGCAGCCCATCAGGCCCCTCCATCCATGGGATTTTCCCGGCAAGAGTACTGGAGTGGGGTGCCATTGCCTTCTCTGATTCTTCTTCTTTAATTTCAAACCAAAATGAATATAGATAGCCATAAAAATCAGAAAAATATCATTTCTTTTTTTTTTTTTTTTGGTATCTATGCTATTTTATGAGGGATACAGATTCACATTTAATCAGTATAGTGTATATTTGGGAATTTTGGGAGAAAACAAGTGTTACAATTATTTTTCTGTGAAGAAGGAGAACTAAATTGAAAGTCCAAATAAACTTCCATTATGGACTTAGAGGTCAGGCATCTTATGCAGAATTAATATGAGCAAGAAATCTTAAATATTTTTTACTAATGTTCTTTGAAAATAATTGTTCATCTATTACTGGGTAATAAAATTATAATGAGTATTAATATGACTTGATTTCTTGAGTAGAAGAAAAACTGTTCTTTTAAAACTGATTCACATACTCTGGTTTCTTGCAAACCTGAATAAAGAGAACATCTTAAAAATAAAGTTGAAGCTTATTGTAAATGAATAAATAAAAGTAAGTAAATATCTAAATAAAGACAACAATTAGACCTGGAATAATCAGTTTCATTAATAATTATAAATCTAATAGTCCAGAGCTATTTTTATTTTCCCATGGATATGCACTCAAAGGTTATGTACCCCTATAATGTGTTTTCTGTAACTCTGTCTTTATCCTTTGGAAAGACTCTAGATTTTCTGCCAAAGCAAAGTATATCAATTGTTAAAACAAGGACCGCTTGAGTTCTTGAACAAATAGAGCAGCTAATGTATGACTTCACCTGTGCCCTTTACATACACAAATACTGACCCACTAAAGAACAGGCCTGTTGTAAGCGTTGGACCAAAGAATAAGGAGAGTCTTTAAAAAACACACAGTGAAGTTCCGTGTAGCCTTTTGTGAGACTTCAGCCTCAGGCATTTTATTTTCATGCTCATTAATTCTGATTTTGTCACAAATGAAAGAGAGATTTTTGAAAGGTTATGATATTCAGGACTCGCCACTGTGATTCATATCCACTTACAGTTTAGTCCACTGAGTGTTTCAAAGTGAGAACAAGGCACTGAAGCAAACTCTCAACTCAGTATATAAAATATGGGGCATGCTTTGTGCGTATTTACCCAGAGACTAAACATTTTTGCTTATAAAACAGAGGGTTATCTAGAATCATTACCAGGATTAATTGTGATACATTATACAGACTGCCTTCTAAACCAAGGCAAAATACTTAGGACTTATTAAATATTTTAATTCCCATTAGACAGACACTATTACAAAATGTAGAGAGCAACCCTTTTAAATAATTGTCAAAAGATGAGGAAGGTTGTCATCCTCATATGCTTCACGCGTTTTTCCGCCTAGCTGTTTCATTTTCTTTTACCAGCTGCTGGTTACCTCCTCTCAGTCCTTCTTGGTTTGTGCGAGAAGTCATTCACATTCTTCATAAACTAATTTCCCTCAGTCAGTGAAGGAAAATTGTTCACTCTGTCAGGAGAGGGATGCTGTTAAGAAACATATATTACAAAAATGTCTTCAGTATTCATACCCTTAAAACCCATGGTTAGGATAGTAAAATGTTCTCACTTGTACAAAAATGATTGCATACTTCATACAGAGTAGGACTTTTCCTACCTTCCTGTGTCAGTAGCTTTTCCAAACAGGGAACAGAAGTTGAATGCAACTTTTTATCATATTAGATAAAGGCATCACAGAAATAAGAAATATAGAAAGTATGACTTGTCATGACTTACTTCCTCACAATTATCTTGGCATCTACTGTATCATTTGCCAGAGGCAGCCTTCATATTCCCAAACCAAGCCCATGCCAGGCTTACAGTACCATGCTTGTGCTGTGTATAAATAGCACCCTAGCTGTAAATTATGCACCTACAGATGCTTTTCTAAAATGTTGTCAGCACCAACAGGTAAGATTTAGTGTGTAGAATCATGAAAAAAATTAAAATAATAACACTGAAATTTTCATATCCGTTGTAAAAAATGTTCACGAAATACTGAATATTGAACTTGAATATTCTAGCTAAATAACCACGAGTAATGAAGAATGCTAGTGCATTGCTTTTATATAAATCTTTCTTATTTCTCTTGCTAATTACCTAAATTATCATCATTTAAAGAAGGCAATATTCATATTGTTATTATTCTCTTAAAATTACAAAACATATAAAATATAAATGATACAATATTATTCAAATGATGTATTAGAATGCTTAAAAGCTTTAACTATTGGTCATCTGCTCTGTCCAAGCCTCTCTAAACCAACTAAGTAGACAGTTTTATAAGGACTATAACAATTTCATCTTGCAGTGTTATTTTGTTTTAACATATCATTTGATATATTTTAAAAAATCTGCAAAGTTAACCATAAAAACTTCTTAAATGCTTCCTGTATTCATGTTAAGCTTAAGACAGTGAAAATATATGTAGATGTTTGGGATCATAAAGCAATATAAATAATCCCTTAAAGTTAACATCCGGGCTATGCGCTTGAGTACTGAAGGCAGAAGGTCTAATTCAAATCTTGTATCTTCTATTTGCAACTCAAAGATCTTGTGCAACATGATGTATTATGCCCTAGATTTCAATCTGTGTAATGAAGATTATATCCATCTCAAATGGTTCTTGTGAGATTATAAGTAAAACACTTAGATCAGTGCCTGGTCCATAGTATGATTACTATTAATTAGTAATAATACTAATAATAGTAATAATCCATAATATGATTACATATTAATAACAGTATGGTTAATATTAATTATTACTATTGTTATTTCTGGTGTCAAAAAATTCACTATTAATCTGACAATTAAAAATATTATGATCTCTATATTATGAAACTGGCTCAAATAACAGATTAGAACAGAAGACTGAAGAGAAAATTTGGAGTATCGAAAAAAGGGATGCATATTTATGTGTGCTGTGTGCTAAGTTGATTCAGTTGTATCAGACTCTCTACAACCCCATGGACTCTACCCACCAGGCTCCTCTGTCCATGGAATTTTCCAGGCAAGAATACTGGAGTGAGTTGCCTCTTCCAGTGGATCTTTCCAACACAGGGATTGAACGCTTATCTCCTGAATCGGCAGGTGGATTTTTTTTTTTTTTTTTTTAACCACTGAGCCACCTGGGAAGTCCATTCTACCGGACACAGAAGTTATACTGAGAATTCATTTGGTGCATTTTCCGTCTTGTTGGGAGTGAGTAGGACAGTGTTCCCACTCATGTTTCTCCAATTGAGAAGGCCTAGATGAACTTATGGAAAATATGGTCTACGTCTTAAATGCACTCAGGATTAGGTCCTTCTCTCTCTTGTGAAAAATGCTAATGATTGGCTAATTAAGGAGAGGGGCTCTGGAGTCATGTGTTCAGAGGTAATTGCTAAACAGGAATGTGATATCTGTGAGGGTCTCCAGAAGAAGGAGACCTGGGAAACCACAAATACACAAAGAATGAATCAGGATTTCATTATCTGCCAGACAGAGGCCCCTGGAGAAAATGTTTGTATTATTTAGGACTTCCCAAGTAGTGCAGTGGTGAAGAGTCTGCCTGCAATGCAGGAGACCCAGGTTCATTCCTTGGGTCAGGAATATCTCTTGGAGCAGGGAATGGCTACCCACCTGCAGTATACTTGCATGGAAAATTCCATGAGCAGAGGAGTCTGGTGGGCTACAGTCCATGAGGCTGCAAAGAGTCAGATGAGCAACTAAGAATAAGCACAAGAAGGATTCAGGCATCAGTCATCCTCCTTTTCCCCTCCCCTCACCTCCATATTCTACCCCAGTCTTGGGTTTGCAAAAGCTAAGAAAAAAGAAAGGAGACAAAGAAGCAAAGCTACTAAACTGACCTCCTTTGAATTCCTCAAGCTTTGTGTTCATCTCTTACACCCAGGATGGTGAACTTGTGGGAACAGGTGCTCTCCTTGCCTTGCCTGGCTAATGCTGAAGTTGCAGGGTCACTTTATATAACCTTGTGCAACTGATCTTCCCTAAAATAGCCCACATTTTTACCTTTGAGACCAGGCCAGATGTTACTTACATTAGACAGTGTATTGACTGTCTTTGTAATCAAAGACAGAGAATCAAGCTGTATATTTTTTTTTTCCTTTTTATTGGTTAATTGCTTAATCACAGTTTTTTGTTTGTTTGTTTTGTTTTTAGGGGGTTTTTAACTGTTTCAGTCTCTTCATCTGCAAAATGACTGTGTAGGGCAAGATGATATGAATGCTTTTTCTGGCAGCTCTGATTAGAAGGCTCAGTTGTAGTATAACTATTTGTTAGGAAGTGACCATTTACATTTGACTGAGCTGGAGATTTTGTCACTGTGTCAGTCATTGAATTTTTGATCACATATCATTGATGAGCATCATCATTTTGATTATTCTATCTTGAATGATTGAAAGGTATTTCCGCCCACTACTTACCCTCACTTCACTCAAGTTTTTAAGTGCTTTCAAACAATAGTTTAATATTCATGGAGTTAAAGCCTTTTCTGAGAGCTTTCAGTATTAATTTTTCCTTGATTGTATATTGAGAAGTGAAAATATCAAATTTTAAAATGTCTATATTTGTTCTGATTTTTATCCTCTCTCAAGTATTTCTGGCTGTTCTTTTTCCTGTTGGCACTATTGAATGTACCATAGTAAAACTGGGGATTTAAGACGTATTCATTTGTCATGTGTGCTTTCCCATTTATTGTTTTATAATAGATAATATCAGTTTTTGAACTCATGAATTTTTTATTTTGACATTAATATCTTTTTTGCTTTCCTGAATAGCTGAATCTGATAAATGTTGATTTTATTATTATACAAAGCAGGAAAATAAGTAAACTCTGCTTATATTTAATTTATATGAGACAATTTTAATTTTTATACAGTGAAGCTTTTCATAATTTGGGGATATATATATCTTTAAGAACATCTTGAGTGTGTCTAAAATTTGACCTGAGTATCAGAGAAATTTGCCTTCTTGAAACATATTTATAAATATAATATGAGAGATGTTTTGTAATATATAAAAGGTTTTCTGAATATTACACAATGTTAATAAACTAATTATTTTCAATTTAATATATTCATTATTTCAAATACTATATTATTTCCAATTTCACATTTTTATTTCAAAACTTGAAATACACAATGACCAACTCTTTAACTCCTTGAACTCCGCTTGTATTATTTACTTCAATTTTAATATTTTTGATAAACTTTGCAGTTGAAAACGAACTACATGCTGTCATAAGCAAAAATAAAAAGAATAGAATCTCTTGTACTCAAATGTCCTAAGCCTCACACTGAAAAGTATTTGCCAACTCTATTATGCTAGGTATTTATAACACCAGGAAAATGAATACTACGATTTTCCCAGCACTGATAGGGTGATAACCCATTTGAGTTTTCTCAGTGTTACAGCCTTTCCTCAGAACCTTAGCTCTTAGGGCTCTTGTGACATACTGTGCTTTGGCTCTGAAATAAATTTTATAATTCAATTTCCAAGATGAATAGAAGCCAACATTTCTTGTCATTTCTGATTCATCATTAGATAGATTGATTGTGTGCTGTGCTCAGTCATGCAGTCAAGTCCGACTCTTTGCAAATGCATGGACTGTAGTCTCCTCTGTCTATGGGATTTTTCCTAGCAAGAATACTGGAGTGGGTTGCCATTTCTTCCTCCAAGGTTTCTTCCTGACCTAGGGATTGAAGCTGTATTGGCAGGTAGATTCTTTACCACTGAGCCACCTGTGAAGCCCATAGGTTGATTAACATTTATTTGGCACTGTTTTCCACAGTGTTGAGTCCCAATCACATTCCCAGTAAGAAGTAACCACAGGAATGCAAATTAACTCTTTCAAGTATGCATTTTCAGGCCAACTGGCTTTCAATTCCAAAAGTAAATGCACCTTGTGAGATAACTAATTGTAGCCTAAATTATATTGTTAGGGTCAAATGTTGCAAAATTGAGAGATATTAAAAGAATATTTGGTTGATTAAGAGAGAGAAATAGTGTCAGGTTCCAGAAAGTAGATGAGATAGATGTTATATCACGTTACAATATATCAAACAAAAAGTAAACATATATATGAATGAATATTTTAGATGTTCACCAACATTGAAATAAAATTAAAAAAAATAATTTAGGATGCCTCTCCTTCTAAATAATTAGGAGAGACATTCTAAGGTTGTTCAGTGGTAAAGAATCTGCCTGCTAATGCAAAAGATTCAGGTTCAATCCCTGGATTGGGAAGATATTCTGGAGAAGGAAATCTCTACTCACTCCAGTAGCTTCAGCTTTAGCATCAGTCCTTCCAATGAATATTCAGAGTTGATTTCCTTCAGGATTGACTGGTTTGATCTCCTTTCAGTCCAAGGGACTTTTAAGAGTCTTATTCAATACCACAGTTCAAAAGCATCAAATCTTCAGTGCTCAGCCTTCGTGGTCCAACTCTCACATAGCTTTGACTAGATGGATCTTTGTCAGCAAATTAATGTCTTTGCTTTTTCATATGCTGATAGGTTTGCCATATGCTTCCCTGGTGGCTCAAACGGTGAAGAATCTGCCTGCAATGCAGGAGACCTGAGTTCAGTCCCTGGGTCAGGAAGATCCCCTGAGAAGGGAATCGCAACCCACTCCAGTATTCTTGACTGGAGAATTCCATGGACAGAGGAACCTGGTGGGCTACAGTCTATGGGGTCAAAAAGAATCGGACATAACTGAGTGACTAATGCACACAGGTTTGTCATAGGTTTTCTTTCAAGGGGCAAGCTTCTTTTAATTTCATGGCTGTATTCACCATCTGAAGTGATTTTGGAGCCAAGGAAAATAAAGTCTGTCATTGTTTCCATTGTTTCCCCATCTATTTGCCAGGAAGTGATGGGACCAGATGCCACAATCTTAGTTTTCTAAATCTTGAGTAAACCACTGTTTTCACTCTCCTCTTTCACCTTCATCAAGAGGATCTTTAGTTCCTCTTAGCTTTCTGTCATAAGGGTGGTGCCATCTGCATATCTGAGGTTATTGATATTTCTCCCGGCAATCTTGATTCCAGCATGTGTTTCATCCAACGTGGCATTTCTCATGATGTACTCTGCATATAAGTTAAATATGCAGGGTGACAATATACCGCCTTTCCCAATTTTGAACCAGTCCTTTGTTCCATGTCTAGTTCTAACTGTTGCTTATTGACCTGCATATCAAAAGGTAAGTTTCTATAAATTGTTTTATATGCAAGAATTTTAGGAGGGAAATGGAGTAGTGCATATACAGAAAGAGATTACTTTAAATAATTTAATGAATATGTCTGAAAATTATCTGGTGAAGCTTCTTAATCATGAATTATATTCATGTAGTTGTTTTATTTATGAAAGTCAGTCCCTATCCAATGTTCTGGCAAAACACGGAAGTATAAAACCTGATAAAAGGATGAGTAGAAAGTCTATATAAAATGAAGACTGTTCTGCTACTAAAGATCCCCTGCCATTCTAGGATGGTGTACTGACTCTTCTTATGCATAAAATACATGAAAAGTGAATCTTGTTATTGCTAAATGTCTCAACTACCCTAAATCATCTATAAGCATAAAAAAAAATACATTTCATTCACCCTTGAAAAATTTAGAGGATTATAGACATAGCTATTCTTCATAGAAATGCATTCTTTATAAAATACTATTTTGAAGTAAATCCAAGGATATCTATAATAGGATAAATTCATGCATTCCTAGCATAGTAGATTACAGAGACTTCAATGTACTCATATTCTATATTTCAGTACAATGGAATAACAAAGCATAAAATTAACTTATCAAGGAAGTACATACAAATGCCATTTTATATTTTTCTCTTTACACAAAGCAACTTACACCCCCTTCCTTTATTTTTAATCAACCATGTAATAGGCATAGTAAATCAAATGAGAAATTGGTACAAATTAACTATGTCTCTATTAAGATACTTATAAGAAAATATTTTTTAAAAAGAAAGCTTTAAACAGTATCCTAGCCTGATATTAAAATCTGCATATGTTTTAAGTAAAATATTGTTTAGTCTTTATACATTTGCATTATCCTTCATAATAACAGGTAAGTATTGCCAGGGACTGTCATAAAGGTCGAATTACCTTATGCCCTGGTTTATACTAGGTATTTTGTAGAACTCCTTAATGATCTGGTTCTGAGTTTATTGTCATCATTATGATATAAAAGGCAAACAAACTACAGTGAGAGGGATTCTATCACTGACAATAACAAAACAGGTATACTGTAGAAGAGTTCAAATAAACAAACTGCAATTCAATTTATTCTTAGCCTTGCTCATTTAGATTTTTGTTAGTGATATACAGGATAGTTACAATAGAATACACTTTATTATCAAGGTTGCAGAGACTGTATGGGTCTACACTGGCTTAAAATTTTGCATCTAAAATCCTATTAATAGAGCAGAAACTGTGCTTCTAATATATTTACTTCATTTTTCCTACTCTTGTCTGAAAAGAAAAAAAAAAGAGCTATGATATAATGTACACTTAACATTAGACAAAACACTGAGACTTGTATGACTATGGTTTTAAAAAGAAAAACTGGTTACATAGAGTTTCTCTGAGAGCCTACTCATTTAGTATCAGAATAACAGAACACTTTATAGGAAGAGCATTTAGCATACCAGTTTCTCATAAAAATGTGTTATAATAAATAAAATTAGTTTGGTCCTCATGAGATTAGTCTTTTCATTTACTTATTTTTCTTAGACAATTTATTTTGAAAGTCAAGCATCTGAAAACATTCAAATTTAATGTATTGCCCTCTGAAATCATGATAAAATGTCATGTAATAATATCTCACATTGTCATGTAATGTCATGTAATGATATATCACATGTAATGATATCTCACAACAGAGAAGAGACTGTTCCCTCAATCTATATTTATTAGATGCCTTCTAAATGCTCACTGTATTCACACATAATGTAAAAATGATGAGTAACCCTTATAAGTAGACAAAACATGAATAAATCATGTCAAGCAGTGATTCAAACAGTGATATGAGTTATGGAAAAATTCAGGAAAGTCAGACACATAAGGTGGGGTCTGTGATGGTGAGATATTTTTTTCTTTACACAGGGCTGTGAAAAAGACCTCCCTGAATAAGTGATATATTTAAGCACAAACTTGAAGACAGGAAGTGAACCAGAAAATATCTAGAGAATAGTTCTCCAGGCAGATGGTGTAACAAATTAAAAGGCCCTGTGGTAGGAACATACGTGGCATGATTAACGGCAGCAAGAAATTGAATGACCAAGGTGAAGATTGAGGCTAGAAGTAGTGAGTGAAGGAGATAGTGAGAAGAAATGAGAAAGTAAGGGGTTAAGGTGCCTTAAACAACTGGATGAATGAAGCTGCCATTAACCAAAACCTGAAGGGAAAACCTGAAGATGAAGCAGGTTTGAGAGCTCTGAATAAGGAGTTCATATGAGGTTTATTCAGGTCGATATGCTGTCAGACCTCCCACTGTCGGGGTTAAGATGGTTATTCTGGAATATAAAAGAGAAGTCTGGACTGGAGATAAAAAGTTAACACTCATGATTATTAAGTTGGAATTTAAAGTCTTGAAAATGGATGCAATCACCAGAGGAGGAAAAACAGAAAGAGCAAAGATTCAGGGACTGTATCATGGTTCAGAGACCATTGGTTAGAGCTGAACTAAAATCTTGGAGAGAACTCAAAGCTTAAAGATGTGAAAAGGCCACTCTGTAGGGCCAATGGCTTTGCTAGAGGACTGGCACCTCCTGCAAACCTATGGCCTTACAGAAAGCAAGCCAGAAGACTAAGTACCTTGAAATATGTCTCCCCATCCTCCGATCTCCTATTCCTCCATCTGTTGACCCCTACAGGAAACCAGAAGGGCAGGAAGCTCAATTGAAGTAGTCCCTAGAAACTAAATTTATGGGATGGATCAAGAGGAAATAAGAGAATAATAGATCAGTAGGGGGAAAGGGAGACTAGCTAGCACACATGGAATGGAGAGTAAGTTGGGATTAAATAGGGTTAGTGATGATTCTAGCAAGTATGGTGGAGGAAGAGAGGGTAAGGAAAAAGGTATTCATAAGAAAGTCATAATAATGGGAGACTTTTTTGGTTCAATGTTTAAGACTTTGTCTTTCAATGCAAGGGGTTGCTTTCAAATGCATGTTTGATCCTCTGTTGGGGAGCTAAGATCCCACATGCCTTGCAGCTAAAAAAAACAAAAGGTAAAACAGAAGCAATATTGTAACAAGTTCAATAAACACTTTTAAAAATGGTCCACATCAAAAGAAATCTTAAAAATAATAATGAAATATGCATTCTGCTAAGGAGTAAAGTGGGTTTCCCAGGTGGTTAGTGGTAAAGAATTTGCTTGCCAATGCAGGAGACATAAGAGACGTGGGTTCGATCCCTGGGTTGAGAAGATTCCCTGGAGGAGGGCATAGCCACCCACTCCAGTATTCTTGTCTGGAGAATCCCATGAAAAGAGGAACTTGGTGGGCTACTAGTCCATAGGTTTGCAACTGAAGCGACACGACTGAAGAAAATTAGCACTCACACAAGGAGGAAAGTAGGAAAAGGAAAGAGAAATAGTTAACAATTGGATCAGTAGGCTATAGGTCCTGGGATATTTGAAGAACTGCTGGAGTTAGGTTAGAGTAGAAAGTGGTCAGGGAAGAAAATAGGTGATGATAAGAGAAGGAAATGGTCACCGTGGCTGCAGTTACTGTTGGGGTCACTGTACCCTGATGGAAGTGTGTGGTTGAGGAAGATTAAAGAACAAATAGAGGGATTAGTCTGGGTATGGAGATACAGATGCATTCATCTTGTCAAGAACCTGAAATGATCTTAAATCTTTCTCATGTTATGTGGAGGCCAAGGTGGTAGTATCCGATTAAGAAGTAGCTAATTATGGAGATATTTTTTTAAAATTAATGCCTATGTATTCTTAAAATTCTCTTTATAATTAGCCCATATTACCCAAATGAAGAAAAGGAAAACTAGTGTCAGACTGTTTAGGGATACTTTCCAGAACATATTGGTATTATTTGGGTCATATTTTCAGTTTGCTTAGGAATACTTGTAAACTCAGAAGTATTTCTCACTACTTAGTGACATGCATTTTATATATGATTCTTTTGAATAATAAAAGAACATCACAACTTATTCTCTATGCCTTTTGAGTAAATAAGCTACCACCTACTTTTGATGTAATTATCTTTGAAAAGGAGAAAGGAGAGTCAGGAACAGATTTCTTGTGGGTAGAAATTAATAGAAAGGAACCACTATAACAGTGGGAGCCTTGGGCAGGCAAGCTGTCTGTCTCCTCTATGTTCTGAGTCTCGAAAAGACACTTAATTTTCTCAGAATAAGCCTAGGAAAAACCCAAGAGCAATGAAGTCATGTCATGGACCAGGACAGCTTACCACAATCTTGTCAGCCAGAATATACATCCTCAAGAACAGATGCTCAGACATTGAGAATATATACTCTGGGAACAGAGACAGGATTATAGGAACAAGACCGTGAAAACTGCAATGAAAGAAAGGGGAAGGAGGATCATGGTGGGATGGAGAGTTGCTGCCATGCCTGGTTATGTTCACATAAACAAGAAAAAAAAATGTCTAATTCTGTTTTTTTTTTTTAATTGACAAAAATTTTGGGGTAAATTTGTCTGTTTCAGACTACTCTGGTTCTCTGTTCCTGTTAGGTATTATTGGAGGGAAAGAGCACATTGAGGAGAGAGGAGGGTTTGGAGCACTACTGACTGGATTTTGTCTGTAGATACAGAATTAAACTAGATGACAGCTGCTTTTATATATTTTCTCTGGGACTGTTCTGTTTCTTTCCCTTTAATTCAACATCAATAAAAATGTGTTGTGGTTTATTAACTAGTAAAGTAAGTTTAGTAACCTCAGAACAATGTCTATTCCACTCTTGCCCAAACATTTTAGGGTATTGTTTAGTGGCTGTCATGTCCAACTCTTTTGCGACCTCATGGACTATAGCCCACCAGGCTCCTCTGTCCATGGGATTTCCCAGGTAAGAATACTGGAGTGGTTTGCCACTTCTTTTTCCAGGAAATCTTCCTAATCTAGGGATCAAGCCTGCATTGACCAGTGAATTCTTTACCACTGAGCCACCAGGGAAGACTTTGGGGTAATAAATACATTCACAAAAGAAGGAAGCTTAATTTGATTGTATGTCCACCAGCTTTTGCTTCTTGTTATAGTATTTATCGAGCTTTCCAGGTGGCACTAGTGCTAAAGAACCTACCCGCCAATGCAAGAGAGGGAAGAGATGTGGGTTCTGTCCCTTGGTCAGGAGAATTCCCATGCAATCCACTCCAGTATTCTTGCCTGGAGAATCCCACAGAGAGAGGAGCCTGGTGGGTTGCATGGGGTCTTTGTCCATGGGGTCACAAAGAGTCAGATACTACTGAAATGACTTAACACAGCACACCACATAGTACTGACCACTCTTTGAGATTATACTCTTAAATTATAATTTACTTGCTTCTCGTCTGTTGCTTCCCAAATAAAAATGATCAAAAGGACCTTGTTTGCCTGGTTTAGCCCTGTGTGTTCAGATCTTGGGATGAAGCTAGGAAGAAAATGAATGAATGAATGAATCATGAATCAGTTCTAGATCTTCACATTTTTGATCAAGAAATGCCCTCAGGCAGCATATTCACTGGGAAGGACTTCTTTCAAGAAATGCTGTTCTCAAAGGTTTAGTTCTTTCATGTCTCAAGTTTTAAGAAAATAACTCTACTACAAACTCAATTCAACTAAACATAAGCCTTTGAAGTAGTTTGACATGAAACCTCATCCACAAATGCCTATAAAATGCAAAGATAGAAATCACAGAGTTTAAAACTGTATGACTTTATAAAATAAATTCACAATAAAATAAAATATATATACATATACACACACATTTGCCTACAGTTTAGATATCTTTTCTAAAAATAAAGAATGTTTAGATTCCTTCAACAATCATTTCAAAAAGAAAATAATTATCATTAATGAATGCTCCAAAGAGTCCATTCTGTTGTTGCCAGAAATAAAATAGCAAGGTCTATTTCAATACAGCAAGTCACAATCTGTTTATTAGCCAAATTTCTGTGATAGTTATTTATTCCAGTGTTTCCTCCAAAAGGCATATAACTCCACTAGTTTTGAATCATACTATAGGATTATTCAAGATGATCTGGCTTTAAATGAAGATGAATATTATGATTCTAAATATAACGGTTCAGCAATTTTTTAAAAGACAAAAGCAGAACAGAGTTCAATACACTTACTAATCTATGTCACAAATAACACAGATTATCATTATCAAAAATTGCCCCCAAAGTGCAATCATAAATTATATAATACCCATTAACATTGGTTTGAAAGGACACTTGTAATAGGCAAACAGATTCACATAGATAAAACCAGCAGTTCCTTAAAATTTTAATATAAGGTAATCTATTTTAAGGTAAAATTTTCTTTAATAATTAATTATGTGAGATAAAGTATTTGTGTTTTCTTTTTTTGAAAGTAAAATTATGAAAAATTTTATATAACAAATAATTTCCTTAGAGAAAAAATGGTCTATAATGTAGAATATTAAAGATAATATTTGATTTGATATATCCTGAGAACTCTATTCTCAAGTGCTATGATATCTCTTGGTTTGACATTTGTTCTGAACTTCAAAAAATAACAAATAGCTGGAGGCTTTTCTTGATATCACTGGACAAAATCATTGCTCAGTTACTGAACTTAGAAAGTTCAGGAAAATGTAAATAAATTTGACATAACCATCTGCATTTGCTAACATAAAATAAGGCAGAATCTTATTATAGAAAAAAATTTAATTGAATACCATTTAAGAAGTGAAATACGTAAAGATAAATTGTTACATTTTCATGGGATTGAAAGGAAATTATACATGTTTATTGCAATAATAAAATATTGTATCAAGCCAAACTGGATTTTCCTTGCAAATTCTTCCTTTAGTTTGATTCTCATGAAAATCTGTTCCAAATTCCAGTATGTATGCACATATGTGCATGAACAGCCATGTAAATGTTTGTTAGTATGTCCTATGTCCTGTTTGCTGTCCCAATCTTTATCCTGGTCCAAATTTGTTCTTGCCTGTATTACGTTTACTATCTTTCTGTCTTTCACAACTTCATTTATGGTCCTGATTCATTTTACATAAAATAAAGTCAGTACTACCCAACCATCTTACTCAGCTGGTTCTTATGGCCCTATGGAGTCCTATAGTTGGCCCTATGGAGCACTCCTTTTTTTTTTTGTATTGGCATGTGGAATCCCCAAAAAATTGCTTTTGGCCAAGGATCTGATTAACCTCAAATTGGATAAAGCAAAGGTTGTATCAGATACCTATTCACTCAGAAATGCCTGTCCACTTAAAATGAATCATTTTTGTGTGTGTATGCTTAGTCACTCAGTCATGTCTGACTCTTTGTGACCCCTTGGCCTGTAGCCTGCCGGGCTCCTTTGTCCATGGGATTCTCCAGGTAAGAATACGGGAGGGGGTTGTCATTCCCTTCTCCAGGGGATCTTCCCAACCCAGGGATAGAATCCAGGTTTCATACATTGCAGGTAGATTCTTTACCAACTGAGCCACCAGGGAATCAACTGCCTGTTAACATCTTGGGTATGATATATGCTGAAAGCAAAGTCCTTGTGAATTTGGGGTGCTGGCCTATAGCACACATTTTAAATCAAGAGTATAATATGATGCTCTTTTCCTATTGCCTGACTACACTATACAGTAATCAAAGCATGGAGGTACGAGTGATACTCTCACAGTTACAAACACATTCCTGAATTTCTCCATCTTCCACAAAGGGCATTAGACTACTTGTTTGAAAGTCTTTGTGTGCAAGTGTAAAAACTCTTATTTTTCCTCCGAGAGCCACAATAATGTTTTTATCAAATTGGAAGTAGGCACTTCCAATGACCTATCATTATATTTTTGTTTTATATAATTATTTATTTATTTTTAATTGAAGGATAATTGTTTTACAGTATTGTGTTGGTTTCTACCAAACATCAGCATGAATCAGCCATAGGTTTACCCATGTCCCCTCCCACTTGAGCATCCCTCTCACCTCCCTCCCCATCCCACCACTCTAGGCTGGTACCAAGCCCCGGTTTGAGTTCCTTGAGTCATACAGCAAATTCCCATTGGCCATCCGTTTATATGTGGTAATGTATGTTTCCATATTAGTAATTTACCTTATTTTACTGCACAAAGAGGCAATAAATAGTATGGCTATTTTGGCTGGAATGCTGGACTCTAATTAGGAAGATGTGATATGTTGGTTCATACCATGTGGGCATGAAAGAACACATCTGGAACTCAGGCTATGTGTTGAGACATATTTTACTATTTTTTAAGTCAATCAATCAAAGTTAATGAGCTGGTTCTGATCAGTCCATCAATGACAGAGTTGTCAGGAATGAAGCTTTGAGCTTCTGCAAGAGAAAAATATTGTTGCTAAGTTGAATTTATCTGAGGATAAAAAGAGGAAAGAAATTGTTTATTTTCTAGTGTTATGATTGGTTCAGTATGTGAGGACTGTAGTAATGGTATGCATGTCTTCCTTCCTTACTGGGTCATTCATACTTTTATGCATATTATTTAAATTTCCCATGCATATATTCCTACTTTTTATATAAAGTATATGCAGTGGTTAATTTTATAATTAAGTCCATGAGATATAAAATAATATAGAATTTTGCCAGAAAGAGAGATGAGATGTATACCACCAAAGATGAGTATAACCACCACTGAGACATGTTTTGTTTATATGACTGATAGTGCATTTATGTTTGAGTAAATCCTCTCATCAGCTAGCCTTATGGGTTTCATACTTTTCAATTTCCACAAGTATGTGAACCAATTACTTTATATACGTATACACATATATAAGATTAAGATAGATCACATATATTGACATGTTTATATATAATACAATATATAAATTAACATTTTTTCTATCAATAAATTTATCTATCCCATTGGTACTGTTTTTTTCTGAAAAACCCTGATGGATATAGTTCTCTTTAATTAACATGATAAATTGAAGAACATTTTTACACACACCTTAAGAAAATACGAGTTGCTTTTAGCAGGTCTACATTGTCAACATGCAGCTGACTTATGGCAGTTGCTGTACTTACAACTGAATAAAGAGATGAGCTACTCAAACATTTACAGTATTTCCCATTTATTGGAGTCATGTGCAGGCTGACTAGAAAACTTTCAGTGATGTATGTTATGTAGTGACTCATGTGGACAATCATTATATAAACTGTCCCCTATTTTCAGTGTTTTTTAAATGTAGGAACAAAAAAAGCTGAAATTTTTCTATAGTGCATTCTTTTTTTGTTGTTGTTATTTATTTATTTATTTTATTTTATTTTTAAACTTTACAATATTGTATTAGTTTTGCCAAATATCGAAATGAATCCGCCACAGGTATACATGTGCTCCCCATCCTGAACCCTCCTCCCTCCTCCCTCCGCATACCCTCCCTCTGGGTCGTCCCAGTGCACCAGCCCCAAGCATCCCATATCATGCATCAAACCTGGACTGGTGACTCATTTCATACATGATGTTATACATGTTTCAATGCCATTCTCCCAAATCTTCCCACCCTCTCCCTCTCCCACAGAGTCCATAAGACTGATCTATACATCAGTGTCTCTTTTGCTGTCTCATACACAGGGTTATTGTTACCATCTTTCTAAATTCCATATATATGCATTAGTATACTGTATTGGTGTTTTTCTTTCTGGCTTACTTCACTCGGTATAATAGGCTGATGCCTACCTCAGCAGTCTTATCCTGTAAACATGATCCTTTTTGAGAGTTTGTCCCACTGCTGAACATTTTAACTTTGATTGTTTGATATAGGCCTATTTTTCATTAGGTTTTTAAACATTTAAAATATGCTCAAAACAGAAATGCAAATATTGTTAATCTTTTTTTTTTCTACATAGGGAAATGAAAATAAAATGAATCCAAAAAAATTTGCCACTTAGTTTTAATGATTAATACACATTAATACCTAATTCATTTAATTAGCAGAATGCATTCTAAACTAAAACATATTATACATAGATTTAATTATCTATATTTCCATAGTGAGACAACAATATTCTTTAGGAAATTCCCTATACAGAGCTTTACAGATTTATAAAAGATGTTTAATTACTAATTTCATTCCATTTCCTGCTCTGTCTGCCCTTCTGGATCACAAAGTTAAAAAATTTGGGGGTATTCAGAGTCTTTGCCAAGAATTAAGTCCAATTTTTTCCATTTTTTCTAATGAAAATATAGGCACAGAAGTGATATTATTTCATCATATTTATGAATATTGAACTGAGTAGCACTTGATGTTTAGGTATCCATTTGTGCTGCTTTTGTCTTTTGAGGTTTGAGTATCAAATATCATTTTTGTTTAATATTTGTTACAATATTTTAACTTAATGAAATTCAAGTAACAGATGTATCAAAAATAGCTGAATATTTTCTTTGCAACACTTTTGGGGTAAATCTAAATTTAAATGTAGTTTAAATATTTCCTTTCTCAGCTAATTCAGAGACCATGAGAATTGTGAATATTTAGTATATAATTCAGAGCTTCTGCTGCATTGTGAGACAAAAACAGAGATTAACAAAGTCCAACTCTTTGTTTTAAGGGAAAAATGAAGCCTACTGAGAATGCTTCTAAATGGAGCATAACTGTTTTATAACATGAATCAGACAGAATGAGTTGGTAGGGTTATAAAACAATTAAAGTTATTCATCGAGCCTGGAGTAGTAAAGTAAGAGTTCAGAGCTAATAGCATTTCATCACTGGAAGTAGCAAAGAACAGGAACCTATTTATCATTGAGCTCTAACTGCAAGTGCAATTTATGGCTAGATGTTTGTGTTTCTGTTATGTTGAGAGATCAAATAAAATGTGTAAAGAATTAATTTTCTGGAAGTCAGGTCAACAATGAAGACATTTAAAAAGGATAGACAAAAACCAAAAACAAGGAAGAAATTGCTTTAACGTCACATCCCACTGATGAACTGTGTTATCAACTTAAGTTAATCAATTCAGTAGTAATTTAAACATCTATAATTTTCAATGAATAAAATATAATGTAAGCCTCTGGAGATAAAAAAAAAAGCTTCTAAATGTATATTCATTAGTTTATAGTGTTAAGCATATAATGACTGACTTCATTTACAGTATGCAGTTTGTTTGAGTAAATTACCAGAAGCATCAAAAGAAACTGAAGCACACCCAACATTAAATGGATACAGCAGACACTACTAATTATGAGAACACTTTAATATTTAGGAGACTTCATTATTCACTGGGCAGAGAATATAAGCAAACAGTCACATTACACATTTTTATGGAAGGACTAAAAACATTTTAATATTAAAACAGAAATGAGAACACCATTTAGAAAAAAGGAACTCAGAGAAAAATCATAATACATATTACCTCATTGCATTATGGTGCAAAGTTTATGACCCGAACTATGAAGTAATTGTGTATTCAACTGCCTGCCTAGATGTGATAGAGTGAAAAGCTTGAGCTTATGGTAGTAAAAGAAATTTTTTTTTTGAGCAAGATAAAAATGTGTTAAATGCTGCCAAATCTAGATTTCAAGTCTCTCTAACTAGATTTTATGTTATATAGTAGTATAATTTGACAAAGTGATAATAGACTTCAGTGAGAGCAGAACTAAATTATACTGGCTCTGAATAGAAAATCTCATTTGAAGACTCAACTACTCTCATGTTTAGCTAGAGTATTATACTTTAATGAGAAACAGGCACTCAGATGCCAATCAGCAAGTCTAGACACTATTTCAATATTGTGTGACCAGATGAGAACTCTAAATTTGATTTTCATGCTCTGAGAATTAATATTCAACATTCACAGTGTATTAGACCTCTGCACATTTTCTTTGTCCTGCTCTAAAGGAAAAGCAAGAATAGTTCTGCCTCTGTTCCTTCTCACCTGTATCCACAGATGGTTTGATACTGATATATTTCTAATCTTGGCATTCACTTGCTTAAAATCCATCAGCAGATTCCAAATAATTCTCAGAAAGCAGTTAAAAGTCCTTTGCGTTACCCACAACGTCTTCCCTATGTTTGCATGTAACTCCAGTTTGATATTCTATCCAACCACAGTGATTGTATTGAAAATAATTAAACGCTGGTGAAGCAGAGGCAGGGAACTGCCAGGAAAGACTTCAACTGATGGGCCCATGTATGCTAGGCATCATCTTTTAAAATTTTGGATCTTGGGTGGTTGGAATATTTCTTCATGAGACCAGGAATACATGAGGGGCTCAAGATAAAGACCTTTTATTGTTCTGTCCTCAACCATCCCCTTCTGGGTTTTAATCATACTGATACTTCCTCTGACACACAAAGGTGTTAAACTTCTAATCAATGAGATCTTCATATCTGGTGTTTCCCCTTCCTGAAAGCCTTTTCCACCCCCTAACATTTTCATATGGCTAAGTGTTACACATCTTCCAGGATTCAAAGTGTTATTTAATCTTCATCACAGACTGGATTACACATTTTCAGTTATTTTCCTCAGAAACTATCCTGTACTAAGCTTGCACAGAACAAACTATTACATATTATTAAATATTTACTTATTTACATTAGTCTCTGACTCTAAACCAGTGGTTTTGTTATAGCAGACCTGGGTTCATAGTCAAAAAAGCCAATGCTTGGAGTGCATTCTACAATGAATGTATCCGGTTCTTTTTTCCTTGGCTCAAGCATTGACAGTTTAGCAAGATCCTTGGTGATTGTTATGCAAGTTAAAATTTAAAAACCACTCTGTTGAAGATAGTACTTAAGAGCACTTTACACATCTAGCATAGAGTGCAGCGAACAATTGGTATTTGAAATATTGTTGAATGAAGAAAGTACATCAAAACAGTTCACTTACATGAGTTTATTTTCAAGGGTCATAGTGTGAATTTATATAATACAGAATGAGCTGGGAATTGAGTTTGAGCATGGATATTTTTAAAATTTTATGCTACATTTCAATAATCACTGATGCTGAATCCTTCAACAGAGTTTTTTCCTTTCAAGGCACCTGTGGGTAGATGCCATATTACAAGCTCTAAATTATTGGTCAATATTAATCTATCACTTCCCATATGTTTCTTCCTCTTGCTTCCTTCTTTCCTTTTTTAAAAAATCTTTCTCCTTCACCTTTTCTTTGTTTATCTCTATTTATATGTTATCTTTTCATACCTCATTAACTCCTCAACTTGTATGTTAGACTTCTGGTTCTCACTGATACCCAAGTGGATGGTTTAAATATTCTGTAGCTCTCAAGCCTAAGAAAATAAGAAGGTAAATAATGTATGTGAAAAAAATTGAAAATATAAAGTGTTATACCAATGATGAATGCTGTTTGACATATAAGAAGACTAAAATTTTAGTACTATTGATGAACTTTTTATATTTACAAATTTACAAAAGTCAAATAAGACAGCATCAATTCCCAAATCAATTAAATTGGGGGTAAAAAGACCTATAATTGCATCTCATATTATATTTTAAGGCTCAATTAACTTTTGAGGTTCATTTAAGCTATTTTACAAAGAGTGTTTTATAAAGTGTTTTTTATTTTGATGCATATGGCCTTGCACAGGTAAATCCTCAAATACTGTACTGTGTAAAATCACCATTCAATAAATCCATACAAAGCACCTTATATATCTCTGAGTAAAAGATTTGGAGTTGTTCTACTTTTGGGAATATTAATGGTAAAGTAATGGAATGTTAGACTATGAAGAACCTTAGAGATTTAACTGTAAATGAGAATTACACAAATAATTATGATGAACTGAGGAAAATTGGTCAGTTCAGTGATCTGTTCAACTAAGCAGCAGCATAGATGAGATGAGAGATCACTGCTGACTTCCAGTGAAATTTTCATTTAAAACCTAACTATCAAAAGTGTCTATAGCCTATGTCACTCACAGAGAACAGGCATAGTTCCGTAAAACATGATATAATCTTCTTTATTGCAAATTAGAGACACACTCCTTATAAAACGTCCTTTTCCTTGACAAAAATCAAGCCTTCAGTGCATCATAAGCACTTTCTGGGGTTTATTTGAGAACAGGTGTACGTCAGTTGAATTTGTAAAGATATGTCCTTAAAGCTGTGTGTGCAATTGGAGTACACTTTCGTTTTTATTGTTCTAAGGATTTCTTTGGCCAAAAATGATACAGGCCTTTAGGGTGATAATTTTTACATGTTTTTTTTAAGAGCTCTTTTAAATAGAAAACAATTTTGCTGCTGATTTCAGAGGAACAGTCCAAGGTGAAGAAGGTATATTTAATTACTGAGCCTCCAATTGGAGAATTTTACATTAGATGATAGTCAAAATGACCAAAGGAAAAAAAAAAGAAGAAAAGATCACAATTTCAAATACATTTTCCTTCTACAATATTTTATGGTTAAATTCTTTAGTTCAGTTAAACTAAACTTTAGTTCACTGATAGCTAAATTATCAGTGAAATTGCTTTCAGTATGATATTTTGACTAATAGAAAAAGAAAGTCCATTCCTACACTTGTACGGTAACATTCATGATGAAAAGAAAGCTATGAGACTACAGTGTAAATGTTATATCACCATGACAGAACTAGAGAATTGTACCTCCATTTCATTGACCCATATTTTGTATGTTAACTATATGTGCTATATTATTGAAAAAAAGAATTGAATATTAATTGTGAATAACTTTAAGTTGTTTTAGAAATTTTAACAATGCAATATATGCTTACTTGAATGCCTTAGATAGTGGTGATAGAAGTAATCAAAAAGAATTTGTAATCATGGTTATTAACATAAAATTTTAATTGCCTATTGTATGCAATCATATGACATCAAGGGCTGTAATGTTTATATTTCTGTTTATTTGCTTTCTGGATGTTAATACTAGATCCTTCACCTAATGGACACTAGATTAAGTCACCTGATTTGAGCTGGACTATGTCATGGCTGTCATGAAATTAAGCTAGAAAACAAATCATATATTGTCTCTGAGGTTAATGAAATCTTTAATTAATTCCTATTCTTGGTTTTACTCATTTCTCACAGTCTCTAATCTAGCAAGCGATAAAGTATTTTTGAGGCTCATGATGTCAAGAGAAGGGCACCCATTGTTAATTAATACCTGTCATGACTTAATGTATTACTAGAGACTGCCAAGTGTGAGAAGGCTCATTTTATAAGAAATCTTAAAATGGACAATTATGCTCTCACCTAGAAGTCATTCTTGGTTTTCTAGAATATGTGAACAGAGGTTTTTGAGGACGGTTCCTGAGTCTTCATTCTTTCTTTCTTTTTTTTTTAAAATTATTATTATTTTTTTACATTTATTTATTTTTACACTAGCCAAAAAGTGAAAATGTGATTTTGAACATTATCATTTACTTATCATAATTAACTTTTTCTTTAAAATGAGAGTAAAGCTGCATAGGACTTTCACACATTACATTTCATGAATATTTCAAAAATAATTTAAAATTACATGTCCTTATGTTGTTTGAACTAATGTGACCATTGCCAAATTAGAGTGGAATTAGATTGTTTTTACATCTTGATCTCTGTATTAATAATAAACAAATAATACATGACTGTGTTCAGTTCCTAATTCGGGTTAGATTCTTCTCGACCTCATGAACTCACCAGGCTCCTCTGTCCATGGGATTTCCTGGGCAAGAACACTGGAGTGGCTTGCCATTTCCTTCTCCAGGAGATCTTCCTGACCCAGAGGTTGAACCTGTGTTTCCTGCATCGCAGGCAGACGCTTTAATCACTCAGGCACCTGGGAAGCCCAAACCAATAACAAGACAGCATCTACAGATTTGTACCCCTTGGTAAAGTTTACAATTATTTAACCAACTAAATTTTACTGTTTGAATATGAAACATTTGTTTTTGTATAAATAGGTAAATATTTATTGCAAATAATATATTCTAATATTACGCAACATATTAATATGTAGTGGTTTTTGTCAATCATCTCTTATGAGATTTACAGTACCTTGGTAAGTAAAAAATTACTCCAAAATAGCATTTCAAATAAAAATTAAAAACTTTGTAATGTCTCTTTCTGTGTAAGTTTTGGCTAATTTTCACTTTTAAGTTATTCACTTTAAGTCAAAATAGCAATGATTTCAATTTACTAATCTCATTTCTGATGTATAGTATATGTATATGTTCAGATGGAAGACCTCCTCAGTGATTTAAATATATATATATATATATATACATAACTATTCTATAAGGGTGTTATTTTGAAGTGATTTTTATTAAAAAATGATTTCTATGATGATGTCATACTGATTATTGCATGGTGATGGAAAAGTTGTATTTTAAAAATGACAAAGCTTACTCTCACACATCCGATTGGTTTACACTGCAAAGTTGTTTTTTAATGCAAATTTAATATCATCAAATTTATAAAACTTGTTTTACTTCTCAGTATTCATATGTCCAAAACACACACTTCAACTTTGTCTATGAGTACAGTATTTCTAGCCATTGTAAAACATCCTACTTTTACTTCTCATTTTTCCTCAAGCTTTTCAAGCTCAGATTGTGCACAGGCTTGGTGCAGATTCCTCATATTCCACGTTCTTCATCTGCATTAAGGTCTTCCATGTATATTTTTATTTCCTTAGAAATTCTCTCTGCAGAATTTTGCTTCCCCTAATATTGAACTTAATCTTCTTAACTTTATTTCTAAAAATTCTTTATATTACAGCAAAAATTCATTTTCGTACTAAACCTCCCCTCATCTTCCAAACTAGTGAGGTGCTTTTAAAGCAGTAATTTATCAAATGAAGACAATCTAAGAGACCTATGGGACAACATTAAATACACCAATATTTGCATTATAGGGGTCCCAGAAGAAGACAGAAAGAAAGGACCTGAGGATATACTTTAAGAGATAATAGCTGAAAATTTCCCTAACATGGGAAAGAAAATAGTCAACTAAGTCTGAAAGCACACACAGTCCCAGGCAGGATAAACCCAAGGAGAAACACACCAAGACACATAGTAATCAAACTGACAAAAATTAAAGACAAAGATAAAATATTAAAAGTCACAATTTATAGTTTTATTTTTATAACAATCATCTGTATTTTATAATTTTTAATTACTTGGATGGATATTTGTTTTCTGCCACCAGGTTGTAAACTGTCAAGTGGCAAAATCTCATTTTCAAAAAATTACCAAAGATTGACCATGGCAGGTACTAAATAAATAGCTTAAATGAAAGAATGAATGGTTAGTGAACATCTTCAGTTCAGTTCAGTTCAGTCGCTCAGTCATGTCCGATTCTTTGCGACTGGACATGGAACAACAGACTGGTTCCAAATAGGAAAAGGAGTAAGTCAAGGCTGTATACTATCACCCTGCTTATTTAACTTATATGCGGAGTACATCATGAGAAACGCTGGGCTGGAGGGAGCACAAGCTGGAATCAAGATTGCCGGGAGAAATAACAATAACCTTAGATATGCAGATGACACCACCATTATGGCAGAAAGTGAAGAAGAACTAAAGAGCCTCTTAATGAAAGTGAACATCTTAGAGAACACTAATTTATTTTATATTGCAATATTAAGAAATATTCTAAATAATACAGTATATTTAGATGTCTCTAGTAACTACAAAAATGAGGCCCTCACACACAAAATTACACTAAATTTAAACTGGTTTTAAGGTCAAAATCCCTTTACCTAAACTGAAATAAATTCACAACCTGCACATATATCCCATTAGATTATATTTATGCTTGCCTAGTCCAAGCCTACTGGAATAATTACTTTCCGTTCCTAGTTGTTTTTGGTTGCTATTGTTGGGGATTATTTATTTACAGTTTTTGCTTATGACACAGATTGAAACTATTAGTAAATTATTTAACATGACATTCTGACAACTTCCAAGAATGTGAATTACTGAAATCTCCATTCTTGACTTTCTACTTTATGTAGGGAGAAGATTAGTGTTGGGATAGTTTTAATTTCTCTCTCAGTTGCTCAGCCTTGTCTGACACTTTGTGACTCCAGGGACTGTAGCCCGCCAGGCTCCTCTGTTCATGGAATTTCCCAGGCAAGAATATTGGAGTTTTCATTTACTCTCAACCAAAATAAGTGAATTAAATCTGAGCATTATGAGAATCCCCTGAGGGGAGAATTTTCATCTGCATATTTTTAAGTGTCACTTTCCTGAGGACATTTTGAAATGCAAAGAATCCCTTCTGTGACGTGACCGATCCCAGCTCTAAAATTCTAAGAGGATCACTGCAGAAGTGCAACACTTGCTGCTGGAGGTGCCTTAGACTTCTTGTATGTCTTACGGTTACAAAAACGTTGAAAACTATTGACTTAAATGGTAGAACTATGCTGTAAAAGAAAGGCAAAGCATTCTGGGAAACAACACTTTCAGCTAGGTATTTAATATAACCAAACTTTCTCTTCCTGTTTCACTCTCATTGTCTTTTGGTAAACCTTCAAATGACTAATTAAGGGGATTTATCCCTATCTCTCGGCTTCCCTTGTGGCTCAGCTGGTAAAGAATCTGCCCGCATTGAGGGAGACCTGGGTTCGATCCCTGAGTTGGGAAGATCCCTTGGAGAAGGAAATGGAAACCCACTCCAGTATCCTTGCCTGGAAAATCTCATGGACAGAGGAGCCTGGTGGACTGCAGTCCATGGGATTGCAAAGAGACGGGCATGACTGAGTGACTAACCCTTACTTAGTTATCCCTATCTCTCACGCCTCCATGACAACCAAAATCTTTTTATTTTCAAATTTAATTGAACACTACTTCTCTTAGTTTTCTTTGATTTTAGAGAAAAATGATTACTATATTTAGTAAGGAGAAGAATAAGTCTTTAAAACTCAAGAAAATAAGGAGTTGTCTGTAGCTTTTATTTCAGTCTTAGTCAAATCTACAGTGAAGTAAAACCTGCTCAGGATGTGTGTTAGTCTTTTCAACTGAAGAGCTTTAAACTGGAGATGCAAGTGATAGATGGGTAAAATCGTTACATATTTATAGCAGGCTGATTGGAACTAATTACAGAAGCACATAAATGTGGAATTTATTTTCAATAGAGCTGGCATCAAATTTATAGTACCATTTGCATTCCGTTAACTCTACACGGAATCTCTCTCCATTTTTAACTTTGAGAAGATAATTTTTTTTTTCCTCAACCCACTGCTAAATGGCAGCTCTGAATTCCAAATTCAACTTTGATGTTCCATTGATATGAGAAATTGGGAAAGGAAATTATTTTTCTAATGAGGGAGACACACATCAAAAGTGATGTTTACTCAGAGTTTTGACATTTATGCAATAAGAAGCATCAATGTCTTTTATTTTACAAGGTATTTAATACTCATTGGACTTCTTCAAGAATGTGCATGCTCTTTTTCTTTTCAGTCATCCTTTGTTTACAGTTTCCCATCCTCTTGAAATTACATTTCTCCTCATACAGAGATGACTTCTCTCATTTCTAGATGTACTATTTAAAATTCAGAGGCTGTTTTGTGATATTATTTTTTCCTCCTGAAGCAATATTTTAGACATATTTTGCAGCTACTTTGTGAGGATAACAATGACACACATCAGAGACCGTAAGTGACTCTTAAATAGATGACTTGCATGAGAAATTAAGGAAGAAAAATAAAGACAAAAAAGCAAAGGAAACTTATTATTATTTTTTTTTAACTTTAAGCCACAGTATTTGGGCTTCTTTGTTACCATAACCTAATCTGATCTTGCCTGATTAATTCATACCCCATTCAATATTGATCAAAGTATAATAAAGCATGACTAAAAACATAAACTTTGCTCAAAAATCCCCCCAAACATTCTATGTAAAACACTTATTTGTTCACCATTCCAGAAGGTGATTTTAGAGAAAGTATATAATTTTCTTAGTTCTTGTGGTTAAATTGGATTAGAGGAACCTTTGAAGGATACTTTTAATAGAACCTGGGGTTTATTTTTCATTTTTAAACAAAACATGTCAATAAGCATTGTATTTCTGTATACAAGTATATTGTTTATTTGAGGTCCAAATATACATTTAAAAATGCCATACATTTATGTTTTATTATTTGCTATTTGTGTGTGTGTGATCAATATAGTATATTTAACACTTGATTTTTTCATCTCAAACATCTCAGAGTTCAGTCTAATACCTTTAGAAAGTGAAAGTGTTAGTCACTTAGTTGTGTCTGACTCTGCCAGGCTCCTCTGTCCATGGGACTTCCCAGGCAAGAATACTGGAGTGGGTTGCCATTTCCTTCTCCAGGGAATCTTCCCGACCCAGCGATTGAACCCTGGTCTCCTGCATTGCAGGCTGATTCTCTACCATCTGAGCCACCAGTGAAGTGCATTTGTACACTTGATCTTTTCATCTCACACATCTCATAGTTGAGTCTAACATCTTTAGCTTTTACATAATTCTCTTACTTCACCATTAAAACCTATTGAATAAAATCACACAGATTTAATAAATTTATAAAAAATGTAAATAAATTTGATAAATTTATGTCATTACAATGCCTTTTACTGTGTTCTGCCTTTCTTTTCTGAAGTACGCATTGAGGCTATCCACAGTTATTTCTAGTCTTCCTTACCCTCTGACTTAGGGAGACTATTAGTATGTAACCAGTATAATAAATAACATATAAATCAGCAACCTCAACTGAATGTTCAACAAGTAAGGGGAATTTTACCACATTTCCACATTTCTTTGATTATTTCTTTTCCTGCTTTTCTAAAATAACTTGGACACACTTTCTCTACTTAAAACTTGGACACACTTTCTCTACTTAAAACTTGTTTTTTTAGCCCTCTTTTCCTCCTAGTCTCACAGGTCATGAAGATAATAGATACTCAGCAAGAAACTTTCACAACTTTCAGTCTCAAGCCTGAAACCCTACTTACTCCATCCTGACATTCTTTGCTCCTGATTGAAAAAGCACAAGTGATTGTGTTTATCAAAGGCAAATTCTTTTTCATGTGCAGTGCACTCCATCTGCTGCTACCATCAGCATCTGCCCCAGATCCCAATTACTTCTGCCTAGTCAACACCCTCATTTACCTGCTATCTTTCTCACGAACGTACATTGCCTCTCACTCCTATGTCCTTCCCAAAGCATTCAAATATGTCTTCCAAGGCTTATAGGGCTGTAAAGACTAAATGATACAGTCTGTAAAGAAAATCTGCCACATTTTCTTTCTGAAGAAAATTAAGATTTCATCACTTCATAAACATTTATCCCAAGTAACTGGAAAAATCTCTCCATTCACTAAGTTAGAGATTTAAATACAAAATATCTTCATTTATGAACCACAGTAAAGAAGACAAATTTAAAATTAATAATTATAGGAAAAGAACCAATTCATCTGAACCTTTTTAAAATTAATTTATTTTTTATTGAAGGATAATTGCTTTACAGAATTGTGCTATTTTCTATCAAACCTCAAAATGAATCAGCCATAGGTATACATATATCCCCTCCTTTTTGAAACTCCCTCCCATCTCCCTTCCCATCCCACCCCTCTAGGTTGATACAGTGTCCCTGTTTGAGTTTCCTGAGCCATAGAGCAAATTCCTGTTGGCTATCTATTTTACATATGGTAATGTAAGTTTCCATGTTACTCTTTCCACACATCTCACCCTCTCCCCATGTCCATAAGTCTATTCTCTATGTCTGTTTCTCCATTGTTGCCCTGTAAATAAATTCTTCAGTAACATTTTTCTAGATTCCATATATACATGTTAGAATATGGTATTTATCTTTCTCTTAATGTGTTTTCTTAGCTAAATCACCAAATATGCAAATAGAATTAACTTCTCTCTATTCCTATTATTTCATCCAACCTATAGAACATTCTTCCATCACTACACAGACCATTTCTCAGAAATTACCCATGCAAAGGAAAGTTCCTAAAATCTGAAAATACACCATGCTCTTGCAAAAGGCAGAGCAAATCATTCCCTAGGAAGGTTAATCAACTACAGCTCTCCTTTTCACTGGAAAAGTTTATTAAGAATCTGCAGGGGAAAAAAGAAAGTGACTAGGTGATGTTAATTTGACAAATATATTCCCAGGGTCTTAAGATATACTCCATACAACAACAATAGCCACCCCACTCTCCATTTATAACCAGTGTTGTAACTTCAATTCACATTTCTTTTTTGGAGACTATAGTATTTAAAAAAATATTATCTTATTAATAATATATTAAAACAATAAATCTCCTGACTCATTTCTTATAAAGTTGTCTCATTAGTTTGTACATATAGATAGCAGAGATTTAATAAACAGCCTTAAAAATATTTCTGGCATTAAATTGTATCCTACTTCACATTAGTTAGTACTATAATAATGTTCTTATAATATTCAGCAATTAATATGCTATCTGCTGTATTTCATATAAATAATATGCTACATATTTTACTTCAATGGGTGATTTTTTTAAAATATTATTTTAAATGTTCTAAGCATGATGGTTCCTAATATAACATGTGATATATCTCAATACCTTTCTTTAGAGAGTTTTCTTTTTCTGTTTTTTTTTTTTAATTTAGGAGTGCAATAATTTTATAGAAATGTGAACAATTAGAATTCAGTATTTCTGTATGAGAAGCTGGCAAAAAAATGTGCTAGTCCA
Source organism: Bos indicus x Bos taurus (assembly GCF_003369695.1). Classification (NCBI taxonomy): domain Eukaryota; kingdom Metazoa; phylum Chordata; class Mammalia; order Artiodactyla; family Bovidae; genus Bos; species Bos indicus x Bos taurus. The sequence continues at coordinate 62,246,808 of NC_040087.1, forward strand.
TATTATAGTAATAACAGCAATAATAGCTTGGAGATAAAAATCTATAAAATGGTTTTTTTGTGTAATACTTATGTGCCTTTGTACACACGCTGTGCTGCACAAAGTGCATAGCATTGGGGGGCATTTGTGATAAGCACAGCCTTGAAAGAAAGTAGGCTGACTAGAAAAGATGTGTGTGAACCAGCAAATCAAGGATGGATAGAAGAGAAAACCACAAGAAGTACGGCTAGGGGCTCAGTTAATAAACAACAATGCAGTTGGTCTCTTGCATCTAAAATTTTTGCATGTGTGTGTCTGTTACTTTCTGACTTTTAGTTCTGTAACCCGGCTTTACTCTATTTTTTCTAGATCTTTAGGAGACAAACTCCTTTCCTGACACTAATATCTTGCTCTGTATAGGTAATCCTTATGATCAAGTTCTCAGTGTTGGCTGAGAAAACTGCTAATATACAATTTGACTTGATTGCTTCTCTGGATTGGTATTTGAGTTTGACATTCTTGACACTGAAATATATGGTGATTACTCCATATTCAAAAAAGAGAGGACTCAATTATCTTGAAATTGAGACTTCACAACTTGTTTGAAGGTATAAAACTGATCAGGTACCAAATTTAGTATATTTATAACACAAATTCCACTGGGTAAAGTGAAGATAGTGTTATCACAAAACATAGTATATGTTGAATAGAAAATTTGAAAGAGGTATTTATAAAATTGAAAAGCAAAAAGCAAAAACCTGATTTTGTAAGAAAATTCCTCTTCTTTTAACTATATTCCAAGTAGACTGATTATACCCACATGTGGGACTACAAGATTCTGAAAGATGGACATTTATTTATCAGATTAATACAGAACAGTATTATATTTCAGATTTTTAAGTTTCTTCTTCCAAGAAGAAACTTTAAAAATATGAAATAGTGTTTGGGGAATCATTATTTCTTAAGGAGAATACATATGTGGTTTTTGCAGTTATGTTAAGTCAGTTCAGTTCAGTTGCTCAGACATGTCCGACGCTTTGTGACCTCATGGACTGCAGCACACCAGGCTTGCCTGTCCATCACCAACTCATGTAGCTTGCTCAGACTCACATCCATCGAGTCAGTGATGTCATCCAACCATCTCATCCACTGTGGTCCCCTTCTCCTCCTGCCTTCAATCTTTCCCAGCATCCGGGTTTTTTCTAATGAGTCATTTCTTCACATCAGGTGGCCAAAGTATTGGAGTTTCAGCTCCAATGAATATTCAGGACTGATTTCCTTACGAGTAACTGGTTTGATCTCCTTGTAGTCTAAGGGACTCTCTTTCAAGAGTCTTCTCCAACACCACAGTCCGAAAGCATCAATTCTTTGGTGCTCAGCTTGCTTTATAGTCCAACTCTCACATCGATATATGACCACTGGAAAAACCATAGCTGGATATTTGTCAGCAAAGTAATGTCTCTGCATTTTATATACTGTCTAGGTTTATCCTAGCTTTTCTTCCAAGGAGAAAGTGACTTTTAGTTTCATGGCTGCAGTCATCATTTGCAGTGATTTTGGGGCCCAAGAAAATAAAGTCTGCCACTGTTTCCATTTTTTCCCTGTATTATTTGCCATGAAGTGATGGGACTGGATGCCATGACCTTAGTTTATTGAATGTTTAGTTTTAAGCCAGCTTTTTCACTCTCTTCTTTCACTTTCATCAAGAGACTCTTTAGTTCTTCGCTTTCTGCCATAAGGGTAGTGTCATCTATGTATCTGAGGTTATTTATATATTTCCTGGAAATCTTGATTCCAGCTAGTGCTTCATCCAGCCCAGCATTTTGCATGAGGTACACTGCATATAACTTAAATAAACAGGGTGAGAATATACAGGCTTGACATAATTCTTTCCCAATTTGGAACCACTCTGTTGTTCCATGTCCAGTTCTAACTGTTGCTTCTAGACCTGCTTACAGATTTCTCAGGAGGCAGATCAGGTGGTCTGGTATTCCCATCTCTTTAAGAATTTTCCACAGTTTTTTTGTGATCTACACAGTCAAAGGCTTTGGCCTAATCAAAAAAGCAGAAGTAGTTGTTTTTCTGGTATTCTCTTACTTTTTTGATGATCCCATAGATGTTGGCAATTTGATCTCTGATTCCTCTGCCTTTTCTAAATCCAGCTAGAAGGTCTGGAAATTCACAGTTCACACACAGTTGGAGCCTGACTTGGAGAATTTTGAGCATTACTTTGCTAGCCTGTGAGATGAGTGCAATTATGAGGTAGTTTGAATATTCTTTGGCATTGCCTGTCTTTGGGATTGGAATGAAACTGATCATTTCCAGTCCTGTGGCCACTGCTGAGTTTTCCAATTCGCTGGCATATTGAGTGTAGCACTTTCACAGCATCATCTTTTAGGATTTGAAATAGCTCAACTGGAATTCCATCACCTCCACTAGCTTTGTTTATAGTGATGCTTCCTAAAGCCCACTTGACTTTGCTTCCAGGATATCTGGCTCTAGGTGAGTGATCACACCATCATGGTTATCTGAGCCCTGAAGATCTTTTTTTTTTGTATAGTTCTGTGTATTCTTGCCACCTCTTCTTGATATCTTCAGCTTCTATTAGGTCCATTGTGTTTCTGTCCTTTATTGTGCCCATCTTTCCATAAAATTTTCCCTCAGTGTCGCTTATTTTCTTGTGGAGATCTCTAGTCTTTCCCATTCTAATTTTTTCCTCTATATCTTTTCACTGATCGCTGAGGAAGGCTTACTTATCTCTCCTTCTATTTTTGGAACTCTGCATTCAAATGGGTATATCTTACCTTTTCTCCTTTGCCTTTAGCTTCTCTTCTTTTCCCAGCTATTTGTAAAGCCTCCTTAGACAAACATTTTGCCCTTTTGCATTTCTTTTTCTTGGGGATGGTCTTGATCACTGCCTCCTGTACAATGTCACAAACCTCTATGCATAGTTCCTCAGGCATTCTGTCTATCTGACCTAATCCCTTAAATCTATTTGTCACTTCCACTGTATAATCATAAGGGATTTGATTTAGGTCATATCTGAATGCTCTAGAGGTTTTCCCTACTTTCTTCAATTTAAGTCTGAATTTGGCAAGAAGGAGTTTATTACCTGAGCCACTGTCAGTTCCCAGTCTTGGTTTTGCTGACTATACAGAGCTTCTCTATCTTTGGCTGCAAAGAATATAAAAAATCTGATTTGGGTATTGACCATCTGCTGATGTCCATGTGTGGAGTCTTCTCTTGTGCTGTTGGAACAGAGTGTGTGCTATGACCAGTGCTTTTTCTAGGCAAAACTCTGTTAGCCTTTGCCTGGCTTCATTTTGTACTTCAAGGCCAGACTTGCCTGTTACTCCAGGTATCTGACTTCCTACTTTCGCATTCCAGTCCCCTATAATGAGAAGGACATTAGTTAGTTCTAGCAGGTCTTGTAGGTCATCATAGAACTGTTCAGCTTCTTCAGCATTACTGGTTGGGCCATAGACTTGGATTACTGTGATACTGAATAGCTTGCTTTGGAAACAAACAGAGATCATTCTGTCATTTTTGACATTGTACCCAAGTACTGCATTTCAGACTCTTGTTGACTATGAGGGCTACTCCATTTCTTCTAAGAGATTCTTGCCCACAGTAGTGGATATAATGGTCATCTTAATTAACTTTTCCCATTCCATTCCATTTTTGTTCACTGATTTCTAAAATGTTGATGTTCACTCTTGCCATCTCCTGTTTGACCACTTCTAATTTACCTTGATTCATGGCACTAACATTCCACGGTCCTATGCAATATTGTCTTGAAAGCATCAGGCTTTACTTCCGTCACCAGTCACATCCACAACTGGGTGTTGTTTTCACTTTGGCTCAGTCTCATCATTCTTTCTGGAGTTATTTCTCCACTGATCTCCAGTAGCATATTGGGCATCTACTGACCTGGGGAGTTCATCTTTTAGTATCTTTTCTTTTTGCCTTTTCATACTGTTCATGGGGTTCTCAAGGCAAGAATACTGAAGTAGTTTATCATTCCCTTCTCCAGTGGACCATGTTTTGTTAGAACCCTCCACTATGACCCGTCCGTATTGGGTGGCCCTAGATGGCATGGCTCATAGTTTCATTCAGTTAGACTAGGCTGTGATCCATGTGATCAGTTTGATTACCTTTCTGTGACTGTGTTTTTCATCCTGTCTGCCCTCTGATGGAGAAGGACAAGAGGCTTATGGACGTTTCCTGTTGGGAGGGAGTGACTGAGGGGGAAACTGGGTCTTGTTCTGATGTGTGGGGCCATGCCCAGTAAATCTTTATTCCAACTTTCTTTTGACAAGTAGGGCTCTGTTCCCTCCCTGTTGTTTGATCTGAAACCAAACTGTTGTGGAGGTGATGAAGATAATGGCAACCTCCTTCAAAATGCCCTATGTAGACACTGCCGCATTCAGTCCCTCTGCCCCTGGAGCAAGCCAACGCTGACCCACGCCTCCACCAGAGACTCCTGGATACTCACAGGCAAATCTGGGCCAGTCTCGTGTGGTCAGTCTCAACTCCTTTCTCCTGGGTGTGGTGTGCACAAGGTTTTGTTTGTCCTCTCCAAGAGTCTGTACCCCAGTCTTGTGTAAGTTCTGTAATCACATCCTGCTAAGTCACTTCAGTCATGTCCGACTCTGTGCAACCCCATAGATGGCAGCCCACCAGGCTCCGCCCTTCCTGGGATTCTCCAGGCAAGAACACTGGAGTGGGTTGCCATTTCCTTCTCCAATGCATGAAAGTGAAAAGTGAAAGTGAAGTCACTCAGTCGTTTCCGACTCTTAGCGACCCCATGGTCTGCAGTCTACCAGGCTCCTCCATCCATGGGATTTTCCAGGCAAGAGTACTGGAGTGGGGGTGCTATTGCCTTCTCCTGTAATCATATCATACTGGCCTCCAAAGCCAAATTCCCTGGGGCTTCCCAGTCCCTTTGCCAGATCCCCAGGTTGGAAAATCTGTTGTGGGTCCTAGAACTTTAACAGTGTGAGAATTTCTTTGGTATAATTGTTCTGCAGTTTGGGGGTCATCTGCTTGGTAGTTGTATGGTGGGGTTAATGGTGACCTCCTCAAAGAGGGCTTAGTTACATTAGCTAGGCATGAGAAACAAAACTCCAAAAGTTCAGTAGCTTTACCCTATAGAATTTATTCTTGTTCTCACTTGAGTTGAATGAGGATGGTTGTGTCAGTGAGTAAACTTGAGCGGGCATGACTCTTTCCGTGTCTCATTGCAACTGGACCCTCTTCATTCAGTGGCAGATTGGCAAAGAGATATTAGAAAAGTATAACTCCTTTTCTAAGTGCCTCGACACAGAAGTGTCACTTATCATTTCCACCCAAATTCCATCAATAAAATCTACTCATATGGCTTCTTTTAGTCTCCAGGGAACTAGAAAGTATAAAGCTGGAGAGCTGCCTCTTGTCTAATACTCAAGTATTATTAATCTAAGTTCCACTGTTCACCATTTCCTTTTTAAGATCCTAAACACTACTGTGGTTAAGTTTGGACATTATACCAAAGGTCTTTTATCAGCAAAAAGAAAAATGTTCAATTTTCCATAATACAAATTAAATTACTATCCTGGTTCCAGGTGAACAGAAATAATTATTGATATCTATCTGACTTTTGTCTGTATTTGACTTTTTTTTTCTTCAAAATTAAACATGAAAATGAAAGCACTGCTCTCAAGGATTTATTTTCCCTCTTAAAATAAATGACATGAATTACTTCTCCTTTCAAAATTATCTTTCCCCAAGTGTTGCTGATGGCTTCTTTTTAAAACGCTTTGCATTAGCAAGTGCCATCCAGATGAAAAGCCCATTTCGACTTGACATTAATTTTACACTCAGTGCATAATACTCGACCTTGTCATTAGGTCAACTATAAACTGCCACGGCTGAAATGTAATTTTTCTACTACATTGCTATTTGTCCTTCTCTTATTTGTACCCTGAGGTGTACAGGTGCCCTCTACTGTCATCTTTGTCCCTTTTTATATTACTCTTTTTACTCATTAGCTCTCATCATTAACGTACCTTTTGTTTATAAAAGGTAAAGTTGCTTCTATCATAAATCTATTGTTTATTTCTTCTGTTATGTCTTAAAAGAAGCATACAAACAAAAAATAAATAAACAAGTTCTAGCAGCTGTACCACTCAGAAGTTTGTGATGATGTGGGCACATTGTCTGGTAATTTCAGGTAACCAGGTAAGTGGCAGGACAGGTATCCCCTTTCTTTTCTGTGGTCGGGTTTTCAGGCCAGACTATAACATGCTATGAATGCTATTTCACAATGATCTATTTTGAAGCCATCTCCATATGAGCAACTACATATTTCCTTATGGTTCATGCAAATATGCTCTTGAACAACTTTTACATTTCTCTGCCACACTGCCAATTTTATCTCCAAAAATTGGAGATGAGTTAACATTAAATGCACACAAACACCCACAATTTTGTATAATGAAGTTCATCATTTTTCAGAGCCCCTAATTTTTGTAAATAATGATGGAATCATTTTTCTATAACCCTTCAAAACAGAAAGAGATTGAATTATTTAAGACCTTATCATTAATTCCAATTTTATGTAAATATTCTTTTAAGTCCTAAAATACATATCATTCTTTCTTTCCTCTCTTTGGATAGTCAATAGCCATCTGCTTGTCATGCTGATTGATTGTTCCTCACTTGATATTCAGCTGAAACAAGAAAAGGAGGAGAAAGGACAGGGAGACAAATGTGAAAAAAAAAAAATGAAGAAGCAGAAAGAAAAGGAGAGGAGGAGAAGGAGAGGGACAGAAAGAGACTGAAAGTGTACATTTAAGTGTAGAATTAGTGTATAAAAGAAATGAGAACATTTATTGGGGAAAAGAATAAAGCAGCAGTCCTCAAATTATAGCCACATTTTCTTTGAATAGAGATATGTGTGGGAAGGAGGGAATTATTTATTTATGTATTTAGTTTGAATTTAGATTATGACTTGGTTTCTTTATTTTTTACAAATGTGAATATAATTTTGTAATTACTTTAGCCATTAATATTAATAAAGATAAATTTCATGCAAATTATTTAACATTTAAGGAATGCCTCAAGAGTAAACGCAACACACTATATCATAGCATGTGTGTGTGCTCAGCCACTAAGTCACGTCCAGTTCTTAGCAACCTCATGAACTGTGGTCCACCAGGCTCCTCTGCCCATGGGATTTCCCAGCAAGAATTCTGGAGTGGGTTGCCATTTCCTTCTCCAGGAGATCTTCCTGACCAAGGGAACGAACCCACGTCTCCTGCATCTCCTGCATTGGCAGACGGATTCTTTATCATTGAGCCACCTGGGAAGCCCTTATATCAAACCATATTATATTATAAATTATTTCTGCTGCTCTATTCTACTTCTCTTCAATAATTCCAAGAATCACAAAGAAATTCAATAAATGTACATTGAATAAATAAATTCATATAATTATATAAGTAGCATATATTTAATTATAGAATTTCTTCACACGACTTATAGCAAAAAAATTAAAAATAATTGAAGGTATATGTAAATAACTGATAAAAATATTTTACTTATAGGACAGATCTTTTCCATAAAGGCTTTCATAAATGAAATAATTTCTAAAGGAATCTAAATGTGCTGCAAATTGAAAGGAAAATCATAAATCAATGAAAGTTAACAGTATAAAGGAAAACAATGATGACGGGGATGCTGGAGAAAGCTACATAATTTGCCTTAAAAGCTATTTTACTCATATTGACAAGTCACTCACTTTGACTAACTTCTTTTTCTTTCACAGCCCTTAAAGATTTTATATCCTGTTCCAAACATGAAAATCCTTACAGTAGTTAGTTTGCATTGAAAAACAGTGCTAAAGAAAAGCATAATTTTTTTTTTTAAACTATCAAAGTCAGTGTGGTGCAAACTATTGCTCTGGATACCCAGAAAGGTAGATAACTGGAATTTGTCCTGGGGTCCTGGACAGAACTAGGGCGAGGTAAGCAAGACTCGGAGAAATAAAGTGCCAAAAACCAGACACAAAATCAGTTTCTGTTGTGAGTTCACCTAAAGTGTTACTATGTACAAACCAAGGCCAAGGTTGGAAACACATCAGGCTGTCAATCCTAGTAAGTTAAGCCAGTTGAGATATGAAAGTAAATAGTAGCTAGTCATTGAGTCTATGAATTAATTTATTCTTGGAGTATAATTGATTTACAATGTTGTATTCATTTTGGCATACAGCAACAGGGAACTCTACTTAGTATTCACTTTGCTGGAAGTGAAAGGGTTAGTCACTCAGTCACATCTGGCTCTTTGTGATTCCATGAACTGTAGACCACCAGGTTCTTCTGTCCATGGAATTCTCCAGGCAAGAATACTGAAGGGGGCTGCCATATTTCCTTCTCCAGGGGATCTTCCCAACTCAAGGACTGAACCCAAGCCTCCTGCATTGCAGGCTGATACTTAACCATCTAAGCCACCAGGAAAGACCCCCGAGCATTGAATCTAACATCTTCAGTAGCAGTGAGGAATAGAAAGGACTGTGGAAAACAAAAGAGGAAGTATATATCCTATCTAGAGGGGATAATCTTTAAGAAGCTACAACTCATTGCTGCCATGTAAGAATCTAGGTTCAGTGCAGTTACATTTTCAGGGTTCTTGAAATGAATTAATGGCATCAAGTTTTTCTGCAAGTTATAAACCTAGGATCCACAGAATGATTTTGTGTGTGTGTGTATATATATATATATACACACACACACCCATTTCCATATTTCTAGCTTAGCCAGTAAGAATATTCTTATGCTCATTTACATGCAATATGGAATCACAAAGAATTATATGTGACTTCTAAATACTCTTTGCAAAACTTCTGCCAGTGTCACTTGGCTTCTCTTTTTATAATTTCTTTTTCTGTCCCCTAAGCCTCCACAGTATCTCCAACATGATGACATTAAAAGAGAGTAGTTCATCGTCAATTCAGATTTCTGGGGTTGAAGTCATGTACAGACTGCATACTTTGCCATCTTCAGCATTAACCTATATCCGCAGAGCCCATATCAAGTATAGTTTCGTAAGGTAAATTAAAAAAAAAAATTACACTTTTGTTTCCGTTAAAACTAATTTAAATTTCTTCACATAATTTGTTGGACATTTGCAACTATATTTCTCTATGCTCATAAAATACCAATATTCATAGGTTGGTCTTAATACCTCCAACACTGCTTCGAGACAAGTCATATTTAATGTTGTTGAGGACAGGAACCCCATTCTCCCTCCCTTTGGAGAGAATTCACACAAAGTTGTTTTGTGCACAGAGCTTTTGGCTCTCCTCCCAGTCAAAGAAAATGGCAGCAAAATCTCAACTGTATTTATAGTATTCTACTTTAACAGGCTCAAGTCAGAAAGAGAAAACCAGATATTCAATATCAGCGTATATATGTGGCATCTAGGAAAATGGTACAGATGATCTTATTTTGAAGCAGAATGGATAGCAAGGGGGGAAGCAGGGGAGGAATGAATTGGGAGATTGGGATTGATATACATATACTATTGATACTATGCATGAAGTAGATAACTAATGAGAATCTACTTTATAGCACAGGAAACTCTACTCAGTGCTCTGTACTGACCTAAATGGGAAGGAAATCCAAAAAAGAGGGGCTGTATGTATATTTATAGTGGATTCACTTTGTTGTACAGTAGAAACTAATAACATTGTAAATCAACTATACTCCAATAAAATTAATTAAAATAAGATTCTTAGAATCTATTCTATAATTGGCACAGGATTAGTTTTGTATATCTTTACAACATAAGAAATGAAAAATCAAAGATATGATGTTTATGGCTGTAAGTTACAGAAAAGTATAAAAAACAACAAATCTGGAAGTAGGGCAATTCCAGGTATGGCTAATTCCATGGCTGAATAAGAATACAGTTTGGACTTCTGCCCTCCTCAGCATGTTTATTCTCTACAAGCAGTACTAAGATCCAGTTCCATTTCGAAGTGTCCACATGCAAAGGACAAGATAAAGAAGCAGATAAAAGAATATCCCTGTCTTTTATCTCCTTCAGGAACAAAAAATCTTTCATAGATTGCTTTCTTTGAACTGTTCTGAACCTCTGAATTGCCACAACTTTGTTAGATGCCCTTGTCTACAACGTCATTTACAAAGAGAAATAAGACCACTATTTTTGGCCAAAAAAAAAAAAAAAAAAAAAGTTTCTGAGGCAAGGCAGAGCATCTTTGAAAGTTATGGCAAATTGGAAGATTATGAACCAATCTGGAGTTTTAAAGGCAAGGACGATGTCTAGGAGAGGAAACAACCAAGAAAGAATGCCAACGAAGTGGCAACTCTGGATGTTTTCCCTGGTTCCTTATTTGAAAATTCTGAAATAAAATGGCATTTATTATTCACTATCAAATATTAGGGGCTAAGAATGTTCTTGACTACAGTGTTAATAAAATTTCCATCTACCTTCCAGTTTAAATTTACATATTTTCTGATGAGGTATTATCAAGAAAATTAAATAAGATTTATTCCCAAATATTTTGGCTTGCTCCAAATCACACAGACTTAACAGAAGAATAAAATCAGCCAAGAATTTGTAGTCTAATTTCTCCTAAATATGTTATTATGGAAGAATTTCTAGTAGAAAACTAACAATCATGCTATAATGTGGCATCCAGTCCCATTATTTCATGGCAAATAGACAGGGAAACAATGGAAACAGTGACAGATTTTATTTTCTTGGGCTCCAAAATCACTGTGGATTTGACTGCAGCCATGAAATTAAAAGATGCTTGCTCCTTGGAAGAAAAGCTATGACCAACCTAGACAGTGTATTCAATAACAGAGACATTACTTTGAGACAAAGGTCCATATTTTTAAAACTATGGTTTTTCCAGTAGTCATGTATGAATATGAGAGTTGGACAATAAAGAAGGCTGAGTGCTGAAGAATTGATGCTTCTGAACTGTGGTGTTGGGGAAGACTCTTGAGAGTCCCTTGGACTGCAAGGAGATCCAGCCAGTCCATCCTAAAGGAGATCAGTCCTGAATATTCATTGGAAAGGACTGATGCTGAAGCTGAAGCTCCAATACTTTGGCCGATTCATCGGAAAAGACCCTGATTCTGGCAAAGATTGAAGGCAGGAAGAGAAGGGGACAACAGAGGATGAGATGGTTGGATGGCATCACTGACTCAATAAATATGAGTTTGAGCAAACTCCAGGAGATGGTGAAGGACAGGGAAGCCTGGCATGTGGCAGTCCATGTGGTGGCAAAGAGTCAGCTATGACTGTGAGGACTGAACAGTAACAATTAATTTTGTAATAGGTCTGGAACTTGTGTATAATGACTATAGGATAAAGTTTTTCCATGTGTCATAATACATAGAAGGTGTGAGGATGTCTTTATGTATGAGTGTTAATTTTTCATAATTAAATTTACTCATGTTTGGAAAGGATTGGGTTAAATAATACATATGTTTCTAGAATATAGTGCCAGAAAGACAACTGGCATGCTCTACATAATTTTCATTTTCCAAGAGTCTCCAAAAACTAAAATTAAATTCATTCTACTATTATGTGTTAACAAGTTTTATTTTCATGTTTTATAATTTCTATATATTAAGAGAATTTGAAGTGTAATGATATAGTATAAGTATAATGATATATAATTGTATTTTTATTATTCAAGGTGTTCAAGTCTGATACAGGTGATATTCATTGATTTGATGTATAATAGAATCTTACATCATGACAGAGTTCTTATAAATCTGAAATCTTATACTTTATTAGAATCTTTTTTATTACCATGCTCTGAGCAAGATACTAATGGATAGGATAACAGTGGAAGATGATGTTAATTTCCTTTTAAAAGTAAATAGCATGTTTGCCTAAAATGTTTCATGATTTTAACAGAATATTACACTGGTGTAAAAAGGAAACTAAGAATGTATGTAGTTCATGGTAGTACATAAATCTGTGTGTTATAAAATACAACTCTATATAATTTACTTTGTGAACTGAAGAATGAGGTAATTTCTAGTTGTCAAAAGCATTATTTTCTGTATTAATCTTAAACTCCTAATTTATCCCCTGCCCTTGCCCTTTGGTATATACACACTACTACATACAAAACAGATAAACAATAAAGACCTACTGCACAGCATAGGGAATTCAATATCTTATAAAAATGTACAATGGAAAATAATTTGAAAAAGTATATGAAGGTGAAGTCACTCAGTTGTGTCTGACTCTTTGTGACCCCATGGACTGTAGCCTATTAGGCTTCTCCGTTCATGGGATTCTCCAGGCAAGAATACTGAGTGGGTTACCGTTTCCTTCTCCAGGGGATCTTCCTGACCCAGGGATTGAATCTGGGTCTCCCGCATTGGAGGCAGATGCTTTAACCTCTGAGCCACCAGGGAAGTATATACATATGTATATATATTTGTTTTTCTTGATTTAATGTAAATGGAATCTCATAATGGAAACTCTTATCTCACTTCACTCACCAATATGATATGTGTGACTTTCAGTCCGTATGTATACAACAGTAATTTTATCATTTTCATTTCTGTATAGAATTCTAAGATGAAAGATTTACTCATTCTACCTATTATTGAACACTTGCTCTGTTACAAGTGGGGCTATTATGAGTAAAACTTTTATCCATCTATTTTGGTGCATTTCAGTTGGGCACATATGAAAAAATATAATTGTTGATTCCAATCGTATGAATGAGTATGACCAATTGTGTTTCAATTAAGTATTAACAAAATATTTTGTTCATAATGACTTTATAAATTTTTATTCTCACCAGCAATACAGTAGCTGCTTTGTTACTCTATGTCCTCAATAACTCTTGGTATTTTCAGTTTTATTAGACATTCTAATGGTGTATGTTGTGATTGTTAACTGTGATATTAATTTGTGTTTTTATGATGAATAATTGTGATGAAATATTTCCGTAAGTTGTTTATTCCTATTATCTTCCTGTGAATTATATACTCAATTATTCTTAGTCTATTTTTTCTTGATTTATAAGAATGTTTCTGTGTATGTGATAGTTATCATCAATGCCATTACGGATCAGGTCTTTTGAAAATGAGTTTTTAATATGAAGCACAGTGTTTCAACACTTTGTTTTAGTTACTTCTTACTGCTAAGTCACTTCAGTCGTGTCCGACTCTGTGCGACCCCATAGATGGCAGCCCACCAGGCTCTGCCGTCCCTGGGATTCTCCAGGCAAGAATACTGGAGTGGGTTGCCATTTCCTTCTCCAATGCATGAAAGTGAAAAGTGAAAGTGAAGTCACTCAGTCGTGTCCGACTCTTAGCGACCCCATGGACTGCAGCCCACCAGGCTCCTCCATCCATAGGATTTTCCAGGCAAGAGTATTGGAGTGGGATGCCATTGCCTTCTCCTTACTTCTTACTATGTTCAGTTCAGTTCAGTCCAGTCGCTCAGTCGTGTCCGACTCTTTGCGACCCCATGAATCGCAGCACGCCAGGCCTCCCTGTCCATCACCAACTCCGGGAGTTCACTCAGACTCACGTCCATCCAGTCAGTGATGCCATCCAGCCATCTCATCCTCTGTCGTCCCCTTCTCCTCCTGCCCCCAATCCCTCCCAGCATTAGAGTCTTTTCCAGCGAGTTAACTCTTCGCATGAGGTGGCCAAAGTACTGGAGTTTCAGCTTTAGCATCATTCCTTCCAAAGAAATCTCAGGGCTGATCTCCTTCAGAATGGACTGGTTGGATTTCCTTGCAGTCCAAGGGACTATCAAGAGTCTTCTCCAACAATCTATGCATGGACCAAGTTAATTAAGACATTCTTATATTCTAGAAGTTTGATCACTTTACATTTAACATTTAAGTTATGTATCCACTAAAATTAATTTCTGATTATTTGAAAGGGGAAATGGATTACAGTTTTATTTTCCTTCATGAATATCCAATTAAAGGAAAATCAATTTTTTTTTTCTCCAGGAAATTTGTCTTTGTCAAAATTAGTGGTGCCTCTGTCAAACATAAAATGAATCATTTTGTCAAAAATCAGTTAAAAATTAATGTGTGGGTCTCTAATTGGACTCTGTATGCTGTCTCATTGGACCATTTGTCTTTGAGACAATATCACATTGTTTGAATTTCTATATATTTATAAAAAGTTGTGGTAATGGTAATATAGGTCCTCCAGTTTTATTCTGCTTCAAAATTTCCTTTGCTCTTTTAGGTCATTTGCACTTCAAACTACATGCTAGAATCATATTTTCAATTTCTACAAAAAGAAAAATTCCAGCTTAAATTTGATTGGAGTTTCACAGAATCTTTAATGAAATGTGGTGAGAAATAGCATTTTATTAGTACTAGTCTTAACAGTTCATAAACTTAAAATAACTCCATTTATTTAGATATATTTTGTTTAACTGAAAGCATAGTTTTGAGTATAGAGAAAGTGTACTTTTACAATATATTTATCAAAGTCATTCCTAGGTATTTAGCAGTTTGGGTGGTATAAAAAGTGGAGTTAACTATTTAAATTTTATACCCATTTTTTATTGCTAGCTTGTAAAGAAATGTAGCTGACAAATATAAATTTATTTACCTTGTATCCAGCTAAATTCAGCCATTACTTCTTACAGTTTGTTTGTAGTATTTATGTTTTGTTCTTTTGTTTTTCCCTGGGGATGGGGATTGATTTTCTATAACATTACCATGATGTGAGAAAGTAAAAAAAAAAAATGTTTTTACAGTTTTAACAGCTCTTATTTCTTTGTCTTACTTTACTGTATTGAATAAAACACAGTTAATGACTGACTAGATGTGGTGATAATGAATAACCATTTTTCTCCTACTCATGAGTAAATATTAAATACTGATATGTAGGTATTTTTGGTGGCTCAGATAATAAAGAATCTGCCTGTAATTCAGAAGACCCAGGTTCAATCACTGGATTGGGAAGATCCCCTGGAGGAGGGCAGGGGATACCCACTTCAGTATTTTTCCTGGAGAATCTCAAGAATAGTGGAGCCCTGTGGGCTACAATCTATAGGCTCTCAAACAGTGGTACACGACTGAAGCAACTTAGCATACATATCAGAGAAAGGAAGTTCACTATTTTTGTGCTCTAAATATGGATATGTCTTGAATTTTATCAAATGCATCTTATTCATCTAATATATTGTTTCCTTCTTTAATGTGGAAAATACTGATTAAATTTCAAATGTTATGACAAACTTCTACTCTTTGAATAAACTATTTTTTTTTTACAATATATTAATCTTTTTTGCATATCTCTGGATCATTTCTGCTGGTTTTGTTTAAATTTCCAATGTGTTTATGAGAGAAAATGGACTGTAATTTTTATTCTATGTACAGGAAAAGTCTGAATAAGATTACTAGTATTACTTCATTAAATATTTGGAAAAAATTTATTTGGGAAGCAAACTGGACTTGGAGTGATTTTTGTGAAAATATTTATTTCTATTTATCTTTTGGAATTTATTTTACTGTACTTTCTGAAGAAATCTGTACATGTAAAATAAAATAAATTTTTAAAACTTAGTTGCAGAAGTTATTGTAATATGCTCAAACTATTCTTTCTGTCTCTACAGAAGAGGAACTGTTTTATTTCTCAGACTATAATGTTGATAGTCTGAGTTTTCCTTCTGTTTTTTTTTTTTTTTTAACTTTATTTTATTTTTAAACTTTACAAGTTTTCCTTCTCTGTTATTTTGCCTTTCTAGGGTTTTCTTTCTTTTCTCATTACCAATTGAAATGATAATATGATTTTTCTTTTTTAGTCTGTTGTTACAGTGGTATACTTGATTTTCAGATGATGCTATTCCACTGGGTTGGATATGGCTCTTATGCCTTGCAAAGCAGGTCTTTCTTGGAGAATGCTCTTAGCATATTTTCTCTCAGCTTGCAAAGGTCATGAGGGATTATTATTTTGCTTTTTGTCATGCTAAAATAATGTGTTCTTGAGGTAAAACCTATAAAAGTATCCTCTTTCTCGAAACTGTGACCAACAGATAATTTTTCACTTATAAGCTGGTCCAACACTCGGACTAAACAATTTATCAAACTACCACTTAAAGTTTCTTACCAGTAGTGGTTTCAAGGCTTCTGCTTGAAGTAAGCCAGTCTGGGTTGTGACTCTACATTCACTGTCTCTCCTGTGTTCCAGGTGATGGTTGTTCTTTGAACTTGTCTCTCAAGTTCAGTTCTCCGACTTGTCCAAAATAAGTCATTGGTTTTCAGTTTCCTAATTTTTTTGTGAGAGTAGGAGTAGTGACTTTCAATTTCTTTAAATGTCAGAGCTGAAACCTTGAGTGTAGATCATTGATTTATATTGTTTGTTCCCTTTTTATAAATGCATATAAAGCTATAAATTTCTCTCTCTACAGTACTTTAATCACAGTTTTGAAGTTCTGAGATATTGTATTTTCATTATCATTCAAGTCAAGAGGTTTTCTAAAGCTTCTTTAATTACTATTTTCTTTAACCTATGGGCTATTTAGTGATGCATTGCTTAATTTCTAACCATTTTCTAATTGCTTTAACATTATTGAGTTTTAATGTCTTGAAAGAACATCCTCTATATTATTTTAACTGTTTGAAATTTATTGAATGATTATGAATCCATCATGTTATCAATTTTAATCATTGGTCTATGTGAATTTAAGTGTATGAATTATTGTAATTGTTGGATGTGTCAAATATTACATGAGTTAATATTTTACTATTCAAATCTTCTATAACAGTGCTGATATAGTTTGATAAATTATGCTAATATATTTGAATATGATATATAATTTTGGATTTTTCTGTGTATGAGATACAGATATATAATAAAATTAATTGTATACCCTTTTAAAATGATTATAACTTCCTCTGTCAATGCAACTATTACTCTTTGTCACTTGTAACATTTCTTGCTTTTCAATTTAACATATATAAATATACATATCCACTTATGATTTTTTTAGTGTGGGCATAATATTTTATTTTTCATACTTTTACACACAAAGCTTCTGTTTTCTTATTTGTAATTTTGTCCTCTTAATCACATATATATAGTTTTGGATTTTTTTTGCCACTTTATTTTTTTAATTGAAGGATAATTGCTTTACAGAATTTTGTGGGTTTTTTTGGTCATATATCAACAAGAATCAGCCATAGGTATACCCATGCCCCCTCTCTTCTAAAACTCCTTCCCATATCCCTCTCCATCCCACCCTTCTAGATTGTCACAGAACCCCTCTTTGAGTTTTCTGAGTCATACAGCAAATTCCCATTGAGTATCTCTTTTACATATGGCATTGTCAGTTTCCATCTTATTCTCTTCATATATCTACCCTCTCCCTCCACCCCTTTCCCCATGTCAATAGGTCTGTTTTCTGTGTCTGTTTCTCCATTGCTGCCCTGCAAGTAAATTCATCAGTACTATCTTTCTATATTTCATATATATGAATCAGCATACAAACAATAGAATGGGAACGATTAGAGATCTCTTCAAGAAAATTAGAGATACCAAGGGAACATTTCATGCAAAGATGGGCTCAATAAAGGACAGAAACGGTATGGACCTAACAGAAGCAGAAGATATTAAGAAGACGTGGCAAGAACACACAGAAGAACTGTACAAAAGAGATCTTCATGACCCAGATAATCATAATGGTGTGACAACTCACACTCACCTAGAGCCAGAAATCCTGGAATGTGAAGTCAAGTGGGATTTAGGAAGGATCACTATGAACAAAGCCAGTGGAGGTAATGGAATTCCAGTTGAGCTATTTCAAATCCTGAAAGATGATACTGTGAAAGTGCTGCACTCAATATGTCAGGAATTTTGGAAAACTCAGCAGTGGTCACAGGAATGGAAAAGGTCAGTTTTCATTCCAATCCCAAAGAAAGGCAATGTCAAAGAATGCTCAAACTATCTCACAATTGCACTCATCTCACAGGCTAGTAAATTAATGCTCAAAATTCTCCACGCCAGGCTTCCACAATACATAAACTTCCAGATGTTCAAGCTGGTTTCAGAAAAGGCAGAAGAACCAAAGATCAAATTGTCAACAATCACTGGATTCTTGAAAAAGCAAGAGAGTTTCAGAAAAACATCTATTTCTGCTTTATTGACTATGCCAAAGCTTTTGACTGTGTGGATCACAGTAAACCGTGGAAAATTCTGAAGGAGATGGGAATACCAGACCACCTGACCTGCCTCTTGAGAAATCTGTACACAGGTTGGGAAACAACAGTTAGAACTGGACATGGAACAACAGACTGGTTCCAAATAGGAAAAGGAGTACATCAAAGCTGTATATTGTCTCCCTGTTTATTTAACTTATATCCAGAGTACATCGTGAGAAACGCTGGGCTGGAGGCAGCACAAGCTGGAATCAAGATTGCTGGGAGAAATAACAATAACCCCAGATATGCAGATGACACCACCCTTATGGCAGAAAGTGAGAAGAACTAAAGAGCCTCTTGATGAAAGTGAAAGAGGAGAGTGAAAGAGTTGGCTTAATTTCAACATTCAGAAAACTAAGATCATGGCATCCGATTCCATCACTTCACAGCAAATATATGGGGAAACAGTGGAAACAGTGGCTAATTTTATTTTCTGTGCTCCAAAATCACTGCAGATGGTGACTGCAGCCATGAAATTAAAAGACGCTTACTCCTTGGAAGGAAAGTTATGACCAACCTAGATAGCATATTCAAAAGCAGAGACATTATTTTGCCAACAAAGGTCCATCTAGTCAAGGCTATGGTTTTTCCTGTGGTCATGTATGGATGTGAGAGTTTGACTGTGAAGAAGGCTGAGCACCGAAGAATTGATGCTTTTGAGTCCCTTGGACTGCAAGGAGATCCAACCAGTCCATTCTGAAGGAGATCAGCCCTGGGATTTCTTTGGAAGGAATGATGCTAAAGATGAAACTCCAGTACTTTGGCCACCTCATGTGAAGAGTTGACTCATTGGAAAAACTCTGATGCTGGGAGGGATTGGGGGCAATAGGAGAAGGGGACGACAGAGGATGAGATGGCTGGATGGCATCACTGACTCGATGGACGTGAGTCTGAGTGAACTCCAGGAGTTGGTGATGGACAGGGAGGCCTGGCGTGCTGCGATTCATGGGGTCGCAAAGAGTTGGACACAACTGAGCAACTGAACTGAACTGAATGGGACCAGACACCACTTTTTTTGGGTGTTGAATTTGAAGCCAATTTTTTCACTATCCCTTTTCATCATCATCAAGACTTTTTAGTTCCTCTTTGTTTTCTCCCATTAGAGTGGTACCATTTGCATTTCTGAAGTTGTTGATATTTCTCCTGACAATCTTGATTCCAGCTTGTGATTCACTCAGCCTGGCATTTCACATGATGTACTCTGCATATAAGATAAGCAAGCAGGGTGACAATATACAGCCTTAATGTACTCCTTTACCAATTTCAAACCAGTCTGTTGTTTCATTTCTGGTTCATTTCTGGTTCTAATCATTGTTTCTTGACCTGCATACAGGTTTCTCGTGAGATATATAAGTCCCAGAATATTTATTATTAATGTAATCTTTTCACATCAATATTAATTTCTGCTTCCCAGATATATACTGTTTCTATTTTTACTTCTTAAAGTTGCCTGGGTTTCATCAAATGGCTATATTTCTTGTAGGAAATGTCTATAGCTTCAAATTGTTTTAAGTTTTTCTTTGGGAGATTGGAAACATCTTTATTTTACCTTCATTTTTAAAGTTATTTTCACTGATTATAGACTCAAACAGTACTGTTTTACTCTGGTGCAGTTTTGAAAATGCCCTAGGAAAACAGCTATACAAGTGTGGGTCACAATTCATAATCTTTCCTTCTCTCAAGGAAGCTCTTCATTCTGGCTGATTGCAGTCCAACACCTGGTACACTTGTTTTTACTATTTCCTACAGATATAATGGGGGAGAAGTTAGTCTGATACCCACTACTCTGTTACAATCAGATTCAGAGGGATTCAACCTTTAACTCTAATTCATCTGAAGGATTTTACCCATTATTTGGAACTTTGAAAACTCTATCAAAATGGACCATTTTTGTTCTCAATAAAAAAATTGTTCTTTAAACTGAGAGAAACAGACAGAAGTTCCTCCTCAATGAATGATTCAAAACTATGACTTTAACGTTTTTAAACACCCATAAAATTTTTTCTAGAATTTGTCTGTTGTTGAAGTGTTTTATAAAAGTAATATTTAGCTTTTTGATTAAATTCTATCCAAAATGCCAAAGAAAAGCTATACCAAAAGTGTAGACATAGGAAAACAAACAGTTTAATAAATTAACTAGTATATTAATTGGAGAAGGCAGTGGCACCCCCCTCCAGTACTCTTGCCTGGCAAAGCCCATGGATGGAGGAGCCTGGTAGGCTGCAGTCCGTGGGGTTGCTAAGATTCGGACACGACTGAGCAACTTCATTTTCACTTTTCACTTTCATGCATTGGAGAAGGAAATGGCAACCCACTCCAGTATTCTTGCCTGGAGAATCCCAGGGATGGGGGAGCCTGGTGGGCTGCCGTCTATGGGATCACACAGAGTCGGACACGACTGAAGTGACTTAGCAGCAGTATATTAATTACTTTGTTAACCTTAATCATTCCCTGATCTTTCTTCTACAGTTGGTTTAAATTACTATTTGAGGATGTTTTCTTGAGAACAGATAGTTTCGTCATATTATAATGATAAAACACTGTATAATATGTGAAATAAACCATCACCATCATACATTATTAAGGGTTTAGAATAATACATAACTTCAACCTCCCAATGTTTCATGTGATGGAGTCTTAGATACATATATAGTCTTTTGTCTTGTCTCTGTTCCCTAGATCATAAATTAGACATAGTGATTTTCATTCTTGAAATTTCAAATATGCTTAGGTCACATACGGTTCCGAATGTCACTGAGGTTTTAAAGATTCTTGGTCTCTTCAGGGGTTGTCTAATTTCTTTTATGTTATTGTACTCATCTCCCCTACTGCCACAGCCATATCTCCACCACCACTGCTAATAGCCAAGAAACAGCTTTAATGTTAAATAAAATATGAAGTATTTCATTTTATATTGTCTTTTATTCTATTTCCTTCAAGTATTCAGTTTTTCATCTCTACATTGTATTACATTGTCAATTTTCAGAATGTAAAATTGTAATATTTCTTGTACCAAAATGTCTTTGATTCCTCCTGAAAATTTAACTAATATGAGTGCATGAAGTATTGTACCTGGTATTTCAGTATGTTAGAATCTCCTTTGTGAAAATTGTACATTTAGATTTCACATTATGTATAAATACTTTCACACTCTGCAGTCAATATATATTATATGCTTGAAAAATGAAGCATTAATATGCATATAGATTCTTCACTCCATTCTTGATGTTGTCTGTGGGGACCATTGTCAATTATAATCTACCAAAGGGTCAATCTGAAGGTCATATTTATCTCCTAATGTTTTGAATATTTTGGAATAATCTAATTTATATTTGTAAGTTACATTTCTACTGAGAAATAAAACAATATTTCTTAGAATGAGATAATTTTAAAAAACTGTTTTTGATTCATTTTCAAAATTACTATGCATATGTAGATAAATATTATACTTATGAAAATATGTACACATACATAGATATAAATTAAAAACTTCAGGTTTTCTTTTCATATATACACAACACACAGACAAATGCACATCTGCACATAAAACTTGCCTGTGTGATAAATATTTCTGTGTGAGAAATAGTTAAATATTTCAAACATGATGAAGAAAACATTATCATTTTATAAAACATATAAGTGATGTTATCATCACTTTTAAGTATCCTTTTAAGCAGCAACAATGACAACATAAATAATGTTGTCAGAGGCCTTTATTTTAAAAGGAATCATTGTAAGCAAGAACAAGTAACATTAGCCATATCTTTGTCATAAGCACTGGAAAAATTGTCCCTCAATGGGGAATTTCTAAGAATCGTCTCTTGTTTTTATTCTATAAGAACAATGTGTTGTCAGGCATTATTTATACTGGGGCAGAAACAGAGTGAGAAAAAAATATAGTGAAACATGAATTTACATTTATATAAAGGATATGTTTTAGAATTTTAAAGGGAACACAACCACAGTTCTATAGATCTGAGTATACTGTCATTCAACATTGAATCAATAGATTCAATGCTTCCTATTACTATGGGAATGTGGTTCTAAATAAATAGTAAATAATATAATAAAAGATAATAAATTTTATTTTTTATCCAAATTAAGTTGCACTCTTCTTACGACTAGAATAATGTAAGAATCCAGTAAGAATCAATCTTTTCCATTATTAAGGTTTTTGAATGATACACAACTTCAACCTCTGAATACTTCATGTGATGGAGCCTCTTACCTATTTATCTGTCCACACACATATAGTTATTTGTCTGGTCTCTGTTCCCTAGATATATGAGTTCACTTCAGTTCAGTTCAGTCACTCAGTCGTGTCTGACTCTTTGTGACTCCGTGGACTGCAGCATGTCAGAGCTTGCTCAAACTCATGTCAACTGAGTCAGTGATGCTATCCAAACATCTCATCCTCTGCTGCCCCCTTCTCCTCCTGCCTTCCATCGTTCCCAGCATCAGGGTCTTTTCCAAGGAGTCAGTTCTTCATATCAGGTGGCCAAAGTATTGGAGTTTCAGTTTCAACATCAGTCCTTCTGATGAATATTCAGGACTAATCTCCTTTAGGATGGACTGGTTGGATCTCCTTGCAGTCCAAGAGACTCTCAAGAGTCTCTTCAACACCACAGTTCAAAAGCATCAATTCTTCTGTGCTCCGCTTTCTTTATAGTCAAACTCACATGTCCATACATGACTACTGGAAAAACCATAGCTTGACTAGATGACCTTTGTTGGCAAATTAATGTCTCTGCTTTTTAATATGCTGTCTAGATTGGTCATAACTTCCCTTCCAAGGAGTAAGCGTCTTTTCACTTCATGGCTGCAGTCACCATCTGCAGTGATTTTGGAGCCCAGAAAAATAAAGTCAGCCACTATTTCCACTGTTTCCCATCTATTTGCCAGGAAGTGCTGGGACTAGATGCCATGATCTTAGTTTTCTGAATGTTATGTTTTAAGCCAGCTTTTTCACACTCCTCTTTCATTTTCATCAAGAGGCTCTTTAGTTCTTCTTCACTTTCTGCCATGAGGGTGGTGTCATCTGCATATCTGAGGTTATTGATATTTCTCCCAGCAATCTTGATTCCAGCTTGTCACTTCATCCAGTCCAACATTTCTCACAGTGTACTCTGCATATAACTTAAATAAGCAGGGTGACAATATACAACCTTGACGTATTCCTTTCCTGATTTGGAACCAGTCTGTTGTTCCCTGTTCAGTTCTGACTGTTGTTTCTTGACCTGCTTACAGATTTCTCAAGAGTTAGGTCAGGCAGTCGTCTTCTTATCTCTTTAAGAATTTTCCACAGTTTGTTGTGATCCACACAGTCAAAAGCTTTGGCATAATCAATAAAGCAGAAGTAGATGTTTTTTTCTGGAAATCTCTTGCTTTTTCAATTATCCAACATGAGTTAGGCATAGTGATTTTCATTCTTGAGGTTTCAAAGTTGCACACGACTTTGCAACTAAAAACAACATGTCGTTTAATATTCACTATAAACCTAAACATTGCTCACATTTATATTTAACTTACAGATAATGAAGACGAGGTCTGAAAAGACTATAAAATAATCCAAAGGCCATAAAAAGATACACCACAAAACCAGTGCTTGAGCTCAGGCGTAGTGAATTTCACATTCTTATTAATCACTAGGGGGTAATAGTACCCACTAGATATATGGTGATAAATAGTCTGATGATAATATCTTTGTCAAGTAAGTAACAACACATAGAGGAAGCCAATGTCTTTCTGAAAAGGATTGTCTTCAATTCAGTGATGAATCATTTTCACACATATTAATTTGCAATGATTCAGTAAACATTTCTAGGAAACAAATGAAAAAAGTCACAATTGTAGAATCTTGTTTAATGAAGCAATTATGATGAAAATGTTTCAAATGAATCATAGTGAATGAAGCATTTGGTGATTTACAGAAATCTCTGGGTATTTAGTTAATGAACAGTATACATGGCCACTCGAGAAGGAAATGGCAACCCACTCCAGTATTCTTGCCTGAGAAATCTTATGGATAGAAGAGTAATGTGGGCTACAGTGCATGTGGTCACAAAGGATCAGACACGACTGAGGCAATTAAGCACACATGGCCACGCGTGAACACCAGAGAGGGAATGCCACAGCTTAGAGATGATGATGTGTTATAGCAAGTAGGCTGATTATGCAAACAAGGATGCACAAATGGTCAAGGCAGTGGAATAATCTAGGATAATAAGATATCATATGAAGGTGAAAGGGAGTAGTCTATAGAGCACCCCAAAACATGTCATTTGACATACTGATTATTTTAAAGTTTCTTATGAAACAGTCAGTGCAAAGAATCTTGCTCTCTCTGTCCCTGTGAAAACAGGAGATAAGCCTCAAATGAGAAAGCTATACTCACTGTACCAGGAGTTAGAAGACATCATTATCACCAGGAATAGGGAATTTAGGCTCAAAAAGGCTGTATAAACTTCGTACTCTTTCTAAACTTACTACCCTGATTCCAACTTCTTTGTTGTTTCAATTAATCACACATTGTGTGTTTTCCTAAAAGGTATAAAAGCTGCTTGCTTTTGTCACTTCTTTGAGTCTCATATGTTTATGAGAATTCTGCAAATACAATATTAAATTCTGTCCTGTTTTAAGTCAATTTTATTATTAAACCAAAGAATCTAGAAGGGAGGAGAGAAAAAAATTACTGTCTCTACAAAGTCAACAGGGTCTCTGACAATATCAGATATGACATTGTCCTTTAAATGTTATGGAAAACCACATTTTATCATCATGGATTCAATATGGTGGGTTTCCTAGGTGGATCAGTTGTAACGAATCTGCCTGTCAATGCAGGAGATGCATATTTGGTCAGGAAGACCCCCTGGAGAAGGAAATGACAACCCATTCCAATATTCTGGCCTGGACAGAGGAGCCTGGTGGAGTACAGCCCATGGGGTCGCAAAAGAGTCTGATACAGCCTAGTGCCTAAACAGCAATGAATGGACAACATAATTGTCCATGCAAGCTTCATTTAATAAACACAAGTTTTCAATGCCTGGGCCCATTGGGTCTTTATTAGTTGAACATTAATATCTGGACAGTCTTCTCAGTTGGTCATCAATGAGAGACTAGATATTTCTAACACAGTTAAAATTCCCTGTGCTCTTGAATGTGAGCAACTTAGATGTCATGTGAGTGAGAATTGATGAAAACCGATTACATCTTAATGTGTAGATCCTTGCTAATGATTGGAACATCTGTGACATTAAGTATTTGAATATACTGAAGATATACTGAAGCCTTCCTCAGTGATCAGTGCAAAGAAATAGAGGGAAAAAATAGAATGGAGAGAGATCTCCAAGATCTCCAAGAGCTAGAGATCTCTTCAAGAAAATTAGAGATAACAAGGGAATGTTTCATGCAAAGATGGGCTGAATAAATGACAGAAATGGTATGGACCTAACAGAAGCAGAAGATATCAAGAAGATGTGGCAAAAAGACACAGAAGAACTGTACAAAAAAGATATTTATGACCCAGATGATAACGATGGTATGATCACTTACCTAGAACCAGACATCCTGGAATGTGAAGTCAAGTGGGCTTTAGGAAGTATCACTACAAACAAAGCTAGTGGAAGTGATGGAATTCCAGTTGAGCTATTTTAAATCCTGAAAGATGATGCTATGAAAGTGATGCACTCAATATGCCAGCAAATTTGGAAAACTCAGCAGTGGCCACAGGACTGGAAAGGTCGGTTTTCATTCCAGTCCCAAATAATGGCAATGCCAAAGAATGTTCAAACTACCACACGATTGCACTCACCTCACAGGCTACTAAAGTAATGTTCAAAATTCTCCACACCAGGCTTCAACAAAACGTGAACCGTGAACTTCCAGATGTTCAGGCTGGTTTTAGAAAAGGCAGAGGAAACAGAGATCAAAATACCAACATTGTTCAGTTGTGTCCAACTCTTTGCGACCCCATGGACTGCAGCACACCAGGCCTCCCTGTCCATCACCAACTGCCAGAGTCTACCCAAACACATGTCCATTGAGTTGGTGATGCCATTCAACCATCTCATCCTCTGTCGTCCCCTTCTTGATCTGCCTTCAGTCTTTACCAACATCAGGGTCTTTTCAAATGAGTCATCTCTTTGCATCAGGTGGCCAAAGTATTGGAGTTTCAGCTTCAACATCAGCCCTTCCAATGAACACCCAGGACTGATTTCCTTTAGGATGGACTGGTTGGATCTCATTGCAGGCCAAGGGATTCACAAGAGTCTTCTCCAACACCACAGTTCAAAAGCATCAATTCTTCGGAGTTCAGCTTTCAGCTTTCTTTAGAGTACAACTCTCACATGCATACATGACTACTGGAAAAACCATAGCCTTGATTAGATGGATCTTTGTTGGCAAAGTAATGTCTCTGCTTTTGAATATGCTATCTAGGTTGGTCATAACTTTCCTTCCAAGGAGTAAGTGTCTTTTAATTTCATGGCTGCAGTCACCATCTGCAGTGATTTTGGAGCCCAAAACAATAAAGTCTCTCACTGTTTCCACTGTTTTCCCAACTATTTGCATGAAATGATGGGACCGGATGCCATGATCTTACTTTTCTGAATGTTGAGCTTTAAGTCAACTTTTTCACTCTCCTCCTTCACTTTCACTTTCATCAAGAGGCTCTTTAGTTCTTCTTCACTTTCTGCCATGAGGGTGGTGTCATCTGCATATCTGAGGTTATTGATATTTCTCCCAGCAATCTTGACTCCAGTTTGTGCTTCCTCCAGCCCAGCATTTCTCATGATGTACTCTGCATATAAGTTAAATAAGCAGGGTGACAATATACAGCCTTGATGTACCCCGTTCCCTATTTAGAACCAGTCTGTTGTTCCATGTCCAGTTCTAACTGTTGCTTCCTGACCTGCATACAGATTTCTCAAGAGGCAGGTCAGGTGGTCTGGTATTCCCATCTCTTTCAGAATTTTCTACATTTTATTGTGATTCAGACAGGTCAGATGGTAAAGCATCTGCCTACAATGCAGGAGACTGGGGTTCAATCCTAGGTCAGGAAGATCCCCTGGAGAAGGAAATGGCAACCCACTCTAATACTCCTACCTGGAAAATCCCATGGACAGAAGACCCTGGTAGGCTACAGTTCATGTGTTTGCAAAGAGTCGGATGGCTTAGCAACCTCACTTTCATGCAGTCAAAGGCTTTGGTATAGTCAATAAATCAAAAACTGATGTTTGTCTGGAACTTTTTCGGTTTTTCAATGATCCAGTGGATGTTGGCAATTTGATCTCTGGTTCCTCTGCCTTTTCGAAAACCAGCTTGAACATCTGGAAGCTCACGGTTCACGTATTGTTAAAGCCTGGCATGGAGAATTTTGAGCATTACTTTACTAGCCTGTGAGATGAGTACAGTTGTGCAGTAGTTTGAACATTCTTTGGCACTGTCTTTCTTTGGGATTAGAATTAAAACTGACCTTTTCCTGTCCTGTGGCCACTGCTGAGTTTTATGGCTTGCTGGCATATTGAGTGCAACACTTTCACAGCATCATTTTTTTTTGGATTTGAAAAAGCTCAACTGGAATTCCATCACTTCCACTAGCTTTGTTCATAGTGATGTTTCATGAGGCCCACTTGGCTTCACATTCCAGGATGTCTGGCTCTAGGTGAGTGATCACACCATTGTAATTATCTGGGTCGTGAAGCTCTTTTTTGTACAGTTCTTCTGTGTCTTCTTGCCACCTCTTTTTAATATCTTCTGCTTCTGTTTTGTCCATACCATTTCTGTCCTTTTTATGCCCATCTTTGCACAGGAAAGAATTACTCTTTCCTGTACAAAGGAAAAAAAAAAAAAAAACTATTCCCCTGGTATCTCTAATTTTCTTGCAAAGATCTCTAGTATTTCCCATTCTATTTTTTCCCTCTTTTTCTTTACACTGATCACTGAGAAAGGCTTTCTTCTCTCCTTGCTATTCTTTGGAATTCTGCATTCAAATGTGTCTATCTTTCCTTTACTCCTTTGTTTTGGCTTCTCTCTCTTTTTTTTTTTTTTTTTTACAGCTATTTGTAAGGCCTCTTCAGACAATCATTTTGCTTTTCTGCATTTCTTTTTCTTGGGGCTGGTCTTGATTCCTGTCTCCTGTACAATGTCACGAACCTCCATCCATAGTTCATCAGGCACTCTATCAGATCTAGTCCCTTAAATCTATTTCTCACTTCCACTGTATAATCGTAGGGATTTGATTTAGGTCATACCTGAATGGTCTAGTGGTTTCCCCCTTCTTTCTTCAATTTAAATCTGAATTTGGCAATAATGAGTTTATGATCTGAGCCACAGTCAGCTCCCAGTCTTGTTTTTGTTGACTTTATCGAGCTTCTCCATCTTTTGCTGCAAAGAATATAATCAATTTGACTTCAATGCTGACCATCTGGTGAAGTCCACATGTAGAGTCTTCTCTTGGGTTGTTGGAAGAGGGTGTTTGCTATGACCAGCTTGTTCTCTTGGCAATACTCTATTAGCCTTTGCCCTGCTTATTTTGTGAAAAAGAAAGTGAAGTCACTCAGTCATGTCCGACTTGTAGCAATTCCAACTGCAGCCTACCAAGGTCCTCTATCCATAGGATTTTCCAGGCAAGAGTACTGGAGTGGGTTTCCATTTCCTTCTCCAGGGTATCTTCCCTACCCAGGGATAGAACCTGGGTCTCCCGCATTGTAGACAGACACTTTACCATCTGAGCCACCAGGGAAGTCCTTCATTCTGTGCTTCAAGGACAAATTTGCCTCTTACTCCAGGTGTTTCTTGACTTCCTACTTTTACATTCCAGTCCCCTATTATGAGAGGAAATTCTTTTTTGAGTGTTAGTTCTAGAAGGTCTTGTAGGTTTTCTTAGAACTTTTCAACTTCAGCTTCTTCAGCATTACTGATTGGGGCATAGACTTGGATTACCATGATATTGAATGGTTTGCTCAGAAATGAACAGATTTTGAGGTTACAAAATCTGTCGTTTTTGAGATTGCATCCAAGTACTGCTTTTCAGACTCTTTGAGTATGATGGCTACTCCATTTCTTCTAAGGGATTCTTGCTGACAGCAGTAGATATAATGGTCACCTGATTTAAATTCACCCATTCTAGTCCATTTTATTTCACTGATTCCTAAAATGTTGATGTTCACTCTTGCCATCTCCTATTTGACCACTTCCAATTTTCCTTGATTTATGGACTTAACGTTCCAGGTTCCTATTCAATATTCCTCTTTATAGCATCAGACCTTGCTTCCATCACCAGTCCCATCTACAACTGAGTGTTGTTTTTGCTTTGGCTCCGTCTCTTCATTTTTTCTTGAATGATTTCTGCACTGATC
This sequence comes from Bos indicus x Bos taurus, assembly GCF_003369695.1. Classification (NCBI taxonomy): domain Eukaryota; kingdom Metazoa; phylum Chordata; class Mammalia; order Artiodactyla; family Bovidae; genus Bos; species Bos indicus x Bos taurus. Next base: position 62,276,361 of record NC_040087.1, read on the forward strand.
TCCAGTAGCGTATTGAGCACCTACCGACCTGGGGAGTCTTGGCTCCAGCCCTGTGTGGCCACCACTTGCCACTCTAGCAGCAAGCAAAGATTTACTGAGCATGGCCCTGATGATCAGAACAAGACCCAGTTTCCCCCTCAGTCAGTCTGTCCCATCAGGAAGCTTCTGTAAGCCTCTTATCCTTCTCTATCAGAGGTAAGACAGACTGAAAACCACAGTCACAGAAAACTAACCAATCTAATTACATGGATCACAGTCTTGTCTAACTCAATGAAACTATAAGCCATGCTGCGTAGGGCCACCCAAGATGGATGGTTCATGGTGGAGAGTTCTGACAAAATGTTGTCCACTGGAGAAGAGAATGGCAAGCCACTTCAGTATTCTCACCTTGAGAACCCCGTGAACAGTATGAAATGAATCAATGGAAAGCTGTAAGCACTTTTTATTAGTGAGTCCTTAAGTAGAAAAGGCTTCCCTGATAGCAGGCCACAAGTGTCAGATTTTTGGTTTCCCTGATATCTCAGTAGGTAAAGAATCACCCTGTAATGCAGGAGACTTTGGTTCAACTCCTGGGTTGAGAAGATCCGCTGCAGAAGGGATAGGCTAACCACTCCCAATGTTCTTGGGCTTCCCTTATGGCTCAACTGGTAAAGATCTGCCCATAAAGCAGGAGACCTGGTTTCAATCCCTGGATTGGGGAGATCCTCTGGAGAAGGGAAAGGCTACCCACTCCAGTGTTCTGGCCTGGAGAATTCCATGGACTGTATATCCCATGGGGTCACAAAGAGTTGGACATGACTGAGTGACTTTAAATGTAAAAGAAAAATAATGTAAATAGAAAAGATATTATTGGATAAGCTTAATAAAGGGTTCATTTGGAGGAGAAAAGAGAAAATAACTTTCTAAACAAAGGTAATTTACAAAGATAAAGGTACTTGAGTAAATATTAGTTCAAGGAGAGTTTATTTATAGACAAGAAATTCCAAAATCCAAGCGAAAATGTATTACAAAAGGCAATACAAAACAAAAAAAAATGAGTAATAGAAAGACAGAAAGGAAAAATGTCCCCAAAAGACTATATAATAAACATTATTTTGAAGCTGTTTTCAGAGAAGTATAAACCTGTTCTATGACAAGGAAGTAGAGGTGAATAGGCAAAAAAGAGTATGAAGGGGACTCATTTTGAATAGTGTGATCAAAACCAGTAAAACATGTTCTTCTATCTAAGGCACAACTTATACTGTCAAAGTGTAGTTCACTGTTTGGTGGGCTAGGCTGTATTATAACAATTTCAAAATCTAAATAAGAGGTATACTGGGTATGCACAACAGAAGACCAACCCAACAGATGCAGATACATCTGTTAAGTATGTAAGTTTTGTTGTTGTGTAGTTGCTAAATCACGTCTGACTCCTTTGTGACCCCATGGACTATAACCCACCAGGCTCCTCTGTCCATGGAATTTCCCAGGCTAGAATAGTGGAGATGGGTAGCCATTTCCTCCTCCAGAGGATCTACCTGACCCAGGGATCAAACCTGCATCTCCTGCATTGGCAGTCAGATTATTTACTATTGAGTGACTTACGTCTGGTCACTGCATTAGGCTCTGAGCACATATCTGTCAGAGTTTCCCAGGTGGCGCAGTAGTAAAGTATGCCTGACAATGCAGGAGATGCAAGAAATAAGGACTTGATCTCTGAGTCGGGAAGATCCCGTGGAATAGGTAGTGGCAACCCACTCCAGCAGTCTTTCCTGGAAAATTTCATGGAGGAAGGATCCTGGCGGGCTACAAAGTGTCAGACATAGCTAAGCGCAGGTCTGTCAACAGGAATGAGAGCACTCCTCTTCTCAAAACGCTTACAATTTTTCCAATGAGATTTGCTTTTCCCAATTTTGTGACAAGAAAATACAACAGTCATGACAAATCAAGCTGGCCTGCTGTAATGAGGCAGGAGCAGTTTAGAACAGTAATGAAGATACAGCATGTAAACTTTTTTTCTCCCATTTTTAATTCTGAAGAATTTAATATTGTGTTGTAATGAATTTGAAGAAACAATCAGACTGTATTCACAATATAATTCCTAGCTGAAATAATAAACCAACTCATATTGTAATTCTGACTCCTTCACTCACCATCTCTGCAATCTTCCATTGATTACTTGGCTACTTTGTACCTCGGTTTCTTCATATGTAAATGTAAATAATATACTTGTAAACATTATGAAGTACATAGATGCAACACACTACAGCTGTGCCTGGTACACAGAAAGTTTTATGGAAGTACCAGTTATAATGATAAAAATAAAATAATTATAATAATTTCATGAAAATGTATTTGCTTTTTAGTAATAAATAACAAAACTGAACCTCTCTTTTTATTAGTATTTGGGTATCTTATTTATTTGAAACACCTATTCAGGTCTCTAATTTGTTTTCCTATTAAATTTTTCTTTTAGATTTACTGAAGTTTTTGTTACATTCCACATGAGAGCCCTTTGTTTAATATCTATATTACAACCATTTTCTCTATTCCCTGGTTTGCTTTTTCATTGTTTTAATGTTTTTGATGAATAGTTCATAATTATACTTATTGGTAACTAATCAAAAGTTTCCCTTTTAGGTTAATTTTTTTGGTAATCATTTTAGGAAATCTTTCAGTTCAGTTCAGTTCAGTCACTCAGTTGTGTCCGACTCTGCGACCCCATGAATCGCAGCACACCATGCTTCCCTGTCCATCACCAACTCCCAGAGTTCACTCAAACTCATGTGCATCAAGTCAGTGATGCCATCCAGCCATTTCATCCTCTGTTGTCAACTTCTCCTGCCCCCAATCCCTCCCAGCATCAGGGTCTTTTCAATGAGTCAACTCTTTGCATGAGGTGGCCAAAGTATTGGAGTTTCAGCTTTAGCATCACTCCTTCCAATGAACACCCAGGACTGATCTCCTTTGGAATGGACTGGTTGGATCTCCTTGCAGTCCAAGGGACTCTCAAGAGTCTTCTCCGACACAACAGTTGAAAAGCATCAATTCTTCGGACAAAAATGATATGGATCTAACAGAAGCAGAAGATATTAAGAAGAGGTGGCAAGAATACACGGAAGAACTGTACAAAAAAGATCTTCACGACCCAGATAATCATGATGGTGTAATCACTCACCTAGAGCTAGACATCCTGGAATGTGAAGTTTGTGGGCTTTAGAAAGCATCACTACGAACAAAGCTAGTGGAGGTGATGGAATTCCAGTTGAGCTCTTTCAAATCCTGAAAGATGATGCTGTAAAAGTGTTGCACTCAATATGCCAGCAAATTTGGAAAACTCAGCAGTGGCCACAGGACTAGAAAAGGTCAGTTTTCATTCCAATCCCAAAGAAAGGCAATGCCAAAGAATGCTCAAACTACTGTACAATTGCACTCATCTCATATGCTAGTAAAGTAATGCTCAAAATTCTCCAAGCCAGGCTTCAGCAATACATAAACTTCCAGCTGGTTTTCGAAAAGGCAGAGGAACCAGAGATCTAATTGCCAACATCTGCTGGATCAATGAAAAACCAAGAGACTTCCAGAAAAACATCTATTTCTGCTTTATTGACTATGCCAAAGCTTTTGACTGTGTGGATCACAATAAACTGTGGAAAACTCTGAAAGAGATGGGAATACCAGACCACCTGACCTGCTTCTTGAAGAAATCTTTAGGTGCACCCAAATCATAAACATAGTTACTTCTTTGTCTCTTCTTGAGCCAGTTTCACACTGTCTTAATTCTTGTGGATTTATAGTAAGTCTTGTAGTCAAGTAGAGTACTTTCAAATATTTTTCTTCAAAAGCAACTTAATATTCATATAAAAGAATCAGCTTGTCAATTCATACTTGCACACAGAGTCTCTCTCTCTCTCTCACTCTTTCTCTCTCTGCTAATATTTTCATTGAGACAGCTTTGAATGCATAAAATAATCTGGAGAAAATGTTTATCTTTACATTATTGAATATTCTAAATCAGAAATAACAAAAAAAGATTTATTGCTCTATTTAAGGTCTTTTATACTTTTTACTCAGTAATATTTAATACTGTTTTAATCTTACATAACCTTTGCTAGATTTACTGTATGTGGTTGATTATGGTAGCATAAATTTATCTCTTTCAAAATAATATTTCCTATTTACTGTACTGTTATATTAAAAAAAATCAATTGATGTTTGATACTGGTATATGCAGTGACCTTGTTAAGTGAAAGTCACTCAGTCGTATCTGACTCTTTGAGACCCCATGGACTGTATGGTCCCTGGAATTCTCCAAGCCAGAATACTGGAGCAGCCAGCCTTTCCCTTCTCCAGGGGATCTCTCCAACAACAGGGATAGAACCCAGGTCTCCTGCACTGCAGGTGGATTCTTTACCAGCTGAACTACAAGGAACCCCAACCTTGTTAAAATCACTTATGAATTCTAATTTTTTATTGGAATATAGCTTCTTTACAAACATTGTGTTAGCTTCTTCTGCATAACAGGGGAAGGCAATGGCACCCCACTCCAGTACTCTTGCAAGGCAAAGCCCATGGATGGAGGAGCCTGGTAGGCTGCAGTCCATGGGGCCGCTAAGAGTCGGACACGACTGAGCGACTTCACTTTCACTTTTCACTTTCATGCACTGGAGAAGGAAATGGCAACCCACTCCAGTGTTCTTGCCTGGAGAATCCCGGGGACCGCGGAGCCTGGTGGGATGCCGTCTATGGGGTCGCACAGAGTCGGACACGACTGAAATGACTTAGCAGCAGCAGCAGCTTCTGCATAACAAAATAAATCAGCTATATGTATACACATATCCCTCCCTCTTGAACCTCCCTTAGACATTATCTTGGATTGTTTGTATGGACAATCATGTGTGTGGATAATGAATATTTGACTTTTTTTCCCTTCAGGTCTCTTTTAAAAAAAAAAAAAATTTTGTTACTTTACTCCCCTAGGGAAAAGCTCCAGGCCAGTAATAAACAAAAGTGGTGTGGTGCTGGCAGTTAGTCACTAAGTTGTGTCTGACTCTTGTGACCCTATGGGCTGAATCATGCCAGGCTCCTCTGTCCATGGGATTTCTCAGGGAAGAATACTGGAGTGGGTTGCCGTTTCCTTCTCCAGGATATCTTCCTGACCTAGGAATCTAACCTGCTTATCCTGCATTGTGGGTGGATTCTTTACTGAGAAACCAACCAGGAAGCCCACCAAATAGGTTCACCTTGATCCCATGTGGTCAGAGCCCATTTTCTCTAAGTCTACTCTTTGAGGTTTTTTGGGGGCTTTTTTCTCATATTTTAAAATAGATTTTACACAAAATGTATTTCTGGTATTCAGTTAACAAGCTCTTCAGCCTATAGGGCATATTTTTAAGCCTTATTTTTCTGGTACTTTCTTATTCATTTCGTATAATTATGCTTATCCTCAAAGCTATCATATTTGGTGTAGAATTCCCTCTTTCTCCCTGTGCATCCTATCTCCTAACATAATCTTTCCCACACACTTGCAACTGATTGTATAAAAAGAAATTAAAATAAAAAGAGGAATTTGAAGATTCACCGATGTGAACAAAAGACTTTTTTAAAAAAATTAGTGACTACTTTTGTTTCAATATGTCTTCCTTTACTTGGAAATGCAGAGTTTTAGATCTAGACTAAGTCACTGACATACTCCAATTCCTAAATTTGAACTTAGAAACTTGAAAGTTACTATTACCCAGAATCATAGTACCTGTTATGGAAAAAAAAAAAAAAAAAAACAATGGAGACAATTCTATTTAATGTGATGATAGAGGATCCAATACTCTGTATACTACATTCTCAGCCTGAAAATCCTAAATTGGCTCATCAAAGCCAATTTAGAAATTAGAAATTTGGAAATCTTGGGTGCAGAGCTGAAAAACTCCTCACTAAGTCCATCATTATTTAGGATACAGTCCAGAGAACTTGCTTCCACCCTTTTCCACAGTTGCTTGCAGCTAAAGTTTATTTTCCTAAATACCATTTTATCAAATGTGCCACCACTGACTAACTGTTGGGAAAGAAGTATTAATGTATCATTCAAGATGAAAATAAATATTAAAATCCTTATAATCCATTTTATTAGAATCGCTTGCTAAAGTGAACATGATTTTGTTAGATGCAAAAATAACATCTCCAACCTGATTGTAAACAATACTGAGATGGGGAAACTAGAGGACAGATGTACAACTTAGAATGGAACATTGTGAATTTCTAACAGTATTTCTTCATGATGACAAGATTGAGACAAGTTTTATTGTTTGTGCAGTGCTTTCCTCCTCTCTTCCAAGATCAATTTTATACTTAAAAGTACTCATATTATGAGTAAATATCAAATCAGGGGCTTCCCTGGTGGCTCAGTGGTAAAGAATCCTCCTGCCAAGGCAGTGGACATGAGATCGATCCCTGGTCCAGAGGATCCCGTATGCCTCAGAGAAGCTGGGACTGTGTGCCGAAGCTACTGAGCCTGTGTTCTAGAGCCCTGGAAGCTCAATGACTGAAGCTCATGTGCCTAGAGCCTGTGCTCCACAAGGGGAGAGGTCACCAGAGTGAGAAGCCCATACGTCGCGATTAGAAGGCCCAAGGCTTGCCACAACAAGAGAAAACACCCTCGCAGCGATGAAGACCCAGCGTGGCAATAAATAAATAACTTTTAAAATATTTAAAAAAAATCAAATCAGTGCAATTTCTAAGATGTCAGCTCAGTTAAGTTCAGTGGCTCAGTCGTTTCCTACTCTTTGTGACCCCATGGACTGCAGCACACCAGGCTTCCCTGTCTATCACCAATTCCCAGAGCTTGCTCAAACTCATGTCCATCGAGTCAGTGATGCCATCCAACCATCTCATCCTCTGTCGTCCCCTTCTCCTCCTGCCTTCAATCTTTCCCAGAATCAGAGTTTTTTTTCAATGAGTCAGTTCTTCGCATCAGGTGGACAAAGTATTGGCGCTTCAGTTTCACCATCAGTCCTTCCAATAAATATTCAGGACTGATTTTATTTAGGATTGACTGGCTTGATTTCCTTGCAGTTCAAGGAACTCTCTTTCAAGAGTCTTCTACAACATCACAATTCAAAAGCATCAATTCATTGGGAATCAGTTTATTTACAGTCCAACTCTCACATTCATATATGACTACTGGAAAAATGATAGCTTTGACTAGAAGGACCTTTGTCAGCAATGTAATGTCTCTGCCTTTTAATATGCTGTCTATGTTGGTCATAGCTTTTCTTCCAAGGAGCAAGTAACTTTTAATTTCATGGCTGGTGTCACCGTCTACAGTGATTTTGGAGCCCAAGAAAATAAAGTCTCTCACTGTTTTCATTGTTTCCTCATCAATTTGCCATGAAGTAATGGGACCAGATGCCATGATCTTAGTTTTTTGAATGTTGAGTTTTAAGCCAACTTTTTTACTCTCTTATTTCACTTTCATCAAGTGGCTCTTTAGTTCCTCTTCACTTTCTGCCACAAGGGTGGTGTCATCTGCATATCTGAGGTTATTGATATTTCTCCCAGCAATTTTGATTCCAGCTTGTGCTTCATCCAGCCCAGCATTTCACATAAGGTACTCTGCATATAAATTAAATAAGCAGGGTGACAATATATAGCCTTGACATATTCCTTTCCATATTTGGAACCAATCCATTTTTCCATGTTTGGTTCTAATTGTTCCTTCTTGATCTGCATACAGATTTATCAGAAGGCAGGTCAAGGTGGTCTGGTATTCCTATTTCTTTCAGAATTTTCCACAGTTTGTGGTGATCCACACAGTGAAAGGCTTTGGCATAGTCAATAAAGCAGAAATAGATTATTTTCTGGAACTCTCTTGCTTTTACAATGATCTAATGGATGCTGGCAATTTGATCTCTTGTTCTTCTGCTGTTTCTAAATCCAGCTTGAACATCTGGAAGTTCACGGTTCACATACTATTGGAGCCTGGCTTGGAGAATTCTGAGCATTACTTTGCTAGCGTGTGTGATGAGTGCATCTCTGCAGTAGTTTGAACATTCTTTAATATTGCCTTTCTTTGGGATTGGAATGAAAACTGACCTTTTCCAGTCCCGTGGCCACTGCTGCATTTTTCAAATTTGCTGGCATATTGAGTGCAGCACTTTCACAGCACCATCTTTCAGGATTTGAAATAGCTCAACTGGAATTCCATCATCTCTTCTAGCTTTGTTCATAGCAATGCTTCCTAAGGCATACTTGACTTCTCATTCCAGGATGTCTGCCTCTAGGTGAGTGATCACACCATCGTGGTTATCAGGGTCATTATAAAGGCAATGCCAAAGAATACTCAAATTACCACACAATTGCACTCAACTCCAATACCTTGTCCACCTCATGCGAAGAGTTGACTTATTGGAAAGACCCTGATGCTGGGAGGGATTGGGGGCAGGAGGAGAAGGGGACGACAGAGGTTAAGATGGCTGGTTGGCATCACTGACTTGATGTACATGAGTTTGGGTGAACTCCGCGGGTTCAGGGAGGGAGACCTGGCGTGCTGTGATTCATGGGATTACAAAGAATAGGACACGACTGAGTGACTGAACTGAACTGAACTGAACTAATGATCTATTTTATATGGTTCTTCTGTGTATTCTTGCCACCTCTTCCTAATATCTTCTGCTCTGTTAGTCCATTGTAAGATATACCACAATCAATTTAATGTTAATTTATTATGCAATGAAAAAATAGTTTTAATAATAATGGAATACATAAATCAAATCCCTATGGTTGTACAGTGGAACCTAGAAAAAAATTCAAATGATTAGATTTTATAGACAGAGTACCTGAAGAACCATAGAAGGAAGTCCGTAACACTACAGGAGGCAGTGATGAAAACTATCCCCAAGAAAAATAAATGCAAAAAGACAACATATTTGTCTGATGAGCCCTTATAAATAGCTGAGAAAGAGAGAGAACCAAAAGGGCTCCTCTGTCCATAGGATTTTCCAGGCAAGAATACTGGAGTGGGTGACTGCCACATTTCTTGGCTTCAAGCTCCAAGTTCTTCTCACATCACATATTTCTGACTCACTCTTCTGTCTTCCTCTTTCAGGGACTCATTTGATTAGATTGAGCCTACCCAGGTAATGCAGCATCATAAGGCTAAGGACAACATCTTCTCCCTCAATGTTATTAACCTTAACCCCATGTATAAATCCTTCTACTACATTACCTAGGTCTGGAGATCAGGGCATGGGCATCTTTGGAGGTAAGTGCATATTTTTTTTTTTTTAAAAGACAGAGATTCTTTATTTAAATCAACAAACTCAGAAGCATTATTCTGCCTACAACAAAAGCAGTAGGTAGGTTCCTTTTTTTTAAAAAAGGTGTATATCTATGTTTTTATATATACACACTATATAGTCAGAGTGTAAGAGTCTGTGTATATGTGTGCATAGACTTAATAGACTTAAAAGTACAAAAACTCAAATGGTCAGACTATATATATATATATATATATTATATATGTGTGTATGTGTTAGTCACTTGGTTGAGTGTGACTCTTTGCTACCGTATGGACTGTAGCCTGCCAGGATCCTCTGTCCATGGGATCCTCCAGGCAGGAATACTGGAGTGGGTTGCCATTTCCTTCTCCAATTATATATATAGTTTGACTAAGTAGTGTGTATATATATATATATATACACACACACACACACAAACACACATACATGCAATGTACATGCCTATATGTCTCATAAAAAAGTATACATTTATAGGACAAAATGCTACTTTCTAAGAAAATAATTTAAAAGTATAACTGTTTTATTATTGACATACTATTAATTTTGTATAAATATATACATACACTATTCTGTGCCTTCTTCTAATTTTACCTTTTGGACTCTTATCTATATATTGTCCCCAGAGAAGAAAAGTTAGTTGAGCAGAACATTAACAGGAGAGGTTTGTGATTCAGAAAAACAGCAATAATAGCTCTGAACAAGTGCCTTCAGTTTAGCAAGCACTGTAGATATCATGAAAGGCTAAAGAGATGATTAGGAGAATGAAGAGCTTCCTGTGTTATGCTCGAGCATTTGAGTTTTATTCTGATATAGTCGAAAATCATGGAATCATTTTACAAAATAAAGCTGCAGCATGTGTTCATTTTTTAATAAATTACTGACAGCAGTCTGGATTGGAATTGCAGGGGAGGGTCAAAGCTGAAGGAATGGAGAACAGTTAGGAAGATAATGCAGTAAATGAGAGGAGAAATGTCACTGATCAGAGGCAGTGACAGTAATGACCTTGAAGAGGGTGGATTCTAATGACATCCAGGAAGTATAAGTAAGAGAACCTGACAACAAATTGGATGTGGGGAATAAAGTTAATGGGGGAGAAAGAATGATTTCAAGAATTCTAGCTTTGGAAGCTGGGGCTGGGAGATGAAAGTGTCAACTCATGTTCCTTTAAATGTATGCCTGAGGAACTGTAGCAAGAAAGCTTAGAAAGGCTGATTTATTTTGTGATATACTGGGCTTGGCTGCTCCACATCGAAACTGCAGTCAGAACTGAGTGTCTGGAAAGAATATAAAGATGTAGCTCAGTTCTTATATAACCTTTACCTTTGCTGCTACTGCTAATACCATTCATCTATGAATTCATCTATGATGCCAAACGGACATAAATATAAATTTCTAATTGATACAGAAATGCAGTGCATTAAGAGTTTAAAAGAAACTGAGGACATAATGTCAAGGCATGAGAATATACTTGGTGTCTAGGAAGCCTGACGCTGCAAGAAAGGTAAATGATATAATGGAAAACTTAGTTAGAAATCACTTACAGAAATAAATATTTTTCAAACTCCATAATTTCTAAAAATACTTTAACAGAATAACTGGACTTTAGGGAAAATTCTCATAATATCCCTAAGAAGTAATTCAGATGTTATTTTTAACTTCTGTCACTGGGCTGTGCTGTGCTTATGTGCTCAATCGTGTCTGACTGTTTGTGACAATGTGGACTGTCACCCACCAGGCTCCTCTCTCCATAGGATTCTCCAGGCAAGAATACTGGAGTGGGTTGCCATGCCTTCCTCCAGAGGATCTGCCCAATCCAGGGATTGAACGCAGGTCTCCCGCATTGCAGGTGGGTTCTTTACCATCTGAGCCACCAGGGAAGCCCCTGCTGCTGCTGCTGCTGTCGCTTCAGTTGTGTCCAACTCTGTGAGACCCCATAGATGGCAGCCCACCAGGAAGCCCCTAGTACCTACTAAATTAACTAGGGTTCCTTGGAGGAACCTTGATTTCACTGCTTTAAGCAAGAAAAAGAAACAGGCTTGGTGTGAACTCTGTGAACATTTGGGACACTTTCAAGGTTGTCAGAGGTACTGAAGTCATTTAAAGGGGTTCTCACTGGCCATGCTGCAGTATTTAAAAAGAAGATGAAATATTTAAATTATGATGGTAATTTGGGTTAATCTGAATTTATAAAAATCCATGAGTCCAAAAGAAAAAAGCAGTATAGAATACAGAATAATATATGTAATAATATATGTACTTCTACAAAATTTTTAAAATGACAATTACACACGTTACAAACTTCAATTATTTTATACTGTAAGTATGCACTTAGTTATGAAACATGAAGACATGCATATATGTACCCATACACATATACACATAAACTTTTATAAAGTACAAACACTAAAGTAGTCAAAAAAACCCTCAAAAAATGAATACATGCCCCAAGAACAAGTAGGTTAGAAGTAAAGCCAAATATTGATGTTCACTGGAGGTCATAAAAAGGACTATATAAAAAAAGGCAGAGAGTCATTATTTCAAAAATATAAATTAGTCAAAGGTTTAAAACAATGGACTTGTAAGAATTTGCCTTACAAATTTTGAAGAAATATTGTTAAGCTGTATATAATTTTCCAATTGCACAGAGAAATCATTTTATATTATTATATTAGGTCCATTCATTGTTAGGTCCTATGACAGAACATATAATTAATACATCAGGTTTAGAAAAGATACCGAATTTTAAAACCTAATATTTACAACAAACATCATGATTTAGATAGTACAACTTGGTAAGGAAAAAAAAAAAAAAAAGACTCAGGTTGCTGTTGAATACTCTACTCTGAAACAATTTCTTTGGAATAAGCATCTATATCTTGAGTCCCACCCAAGAATCAATGATCCAGCAATCATAAATTTATAACATTGATATGGTATTCTTTTTATCATGTCTTGAAAGAGAACTATAGTAAATATAAAAATAATATACAGTGGTGGTACTAGTGGTAAAGAATTCGCCTTCCAATGCAAGAGATGCAAGAGACACAAGTTCGATCCCTGGGTCTGGAAGATACCCTGGAGAACGAAATGGCAACCCACTCCAGTATTTCTGCCTGGAAAATTCCATGGACACAGAAGCCTGCCAGGCTAAGTCTATGGGGTGGCAAAGAGTTGGACACAACTGAGCACACACACATAAATAATGAAATATTAAAAACATGAAAAAAATGGCAATTAAATGAAGCAATGAAGATTAAATAAAAACTAGTTTGTGTTACAGGCTCTTGGTAATTTTGAACATTCATCTCTGTCTCCTTAACTTGGTGAGACTATGCTCTGCTCAGAATGTTTCCATACATTGCCAGTTTTATAAGGGCTTTTAGGTTCATCTGTGTTCTAATGTCCAAAAAGTGATCCAGTCTCAGTTACTCTATCACATCTAATGCCAGACCTCTCCAATACAATTGTGCAAAATTATCTCACAGTTTCAGTGCGTAGCCTTATGTTCCCCGAGAGCAGGACTTGCATTTTTCTGTCTGGGTTATGTTCTAATTTAGTTTTATTACAAAAATTTTGCCATGGGTCTGGAGGAACTCTCATTCATACATGAAGTATGGTCCCAGATAAAGTCAATTCAGTTGTTTTACACAATGGACATCTTGCTCTTTGTTCTTTTACTTCCCTTTTCTCCACCTTTGCACATAGGAAGACACTTCTCTAGGAATGTCCTCCATTTCTGCACATCTTATGAGCAGAGACACTTACTGCCTATATTCTATACTATGTTTCCAAGGATGTTTTTATAGAATGTAGATTTGGAAGACAAAGAATCTCCCTGCAGAGCATAACTGTCCATTTCCACCCATTATAAAGGCTCCCTCCATTATAAAATATTTGGGTTTCCTAAGAAAAATTTTCCTTGCCTACAATTTAATCCATTGTGTGTGCAGATGTCACCTGTCTTTCTTTGTATCACTCTCTAGAAATAGGAGTTTATAGAAGAGATGCAATAAGAGTCTGACACTCTGGCTACTACTACTGAAGTGACTGATTCCTCTGTCTTTGTCCTAGGAGGGCCATGTCTTCTGACAGCATCCACAAAACGTAAGGGGCTAGCTTTTACCTTGCATATAGGGTAAGATCTTAGAACCTCCACAATTCTGGACAGTTTTTGGCAATATGAATAGGATATTGATAGAAACACAATTTTCTGGGAGATGAAAGATGAAGCCTGGTGAGCCAATTAATAGAACCCAAGGGAAGTCCATGGGAATAAATACTGAAAACATTGCCCACATTATATGGATATTCAGGCAATAACTAGTCCTTTACGTAGTTGCCTGTTAATGAGGAGGAATTAGTAGGGTAATTGCAGGCCAAGTCCTGGCAGATAGATTCAAAGGCAGCTGCCCAAATGGTATCCTGGCTTGGTGCTAACCATCATCCGGGCAAGTGAATTTTGTTGTATTTGTGACAGTCAGCCTTTAGGTCCTCCTAGGTGGGTAGATGTTTCAGATCTCTTTCATAAGAGTTACAGAGATATGTACCTATACTAAGCATGGTAAGGTGAAATTTGTAACCACTATGTGCAAAAACCAGGTGAATTATTAGAACTCTGGATAGTTCATTTAAGATGAAATGGGCATGCAATACCTGTTAAAGAAAAACTGCATCACTTGGAAAACTTTATGGCCCAGCTTCTATATATATCAAGCTAATCACAGTCCATTTGGAGCCAAGAAAATATCTCAGAGTTTTTGCAGTGGGCTCTGGTACTTGTCAGACTGTAATTTGGCCCTGCTAGGGAGATATCCCTGGGATAGACAAATTTGTTTAAGAAACAACTATTAAGACACTGACTAGTGTTCATGGTAAGGGCTTGTTCTCTGATGAGACCAATTGTAATCAAGCTACTGATCGAGTCTGCCCCTCAAAAACTGCCACTGTTGATAACTGGATCCCTCTCCAAATCACATGGAAACAATCTACTAAAGAGATTGCATGTAGATAAAAGACTGTGTCATTCTGATGCAGAGTCTACACCTGCATGCAAGGTTTATGACTCCTATCAGAAGCTGGTCCATTTGTATTGAAGTGAGAGGGGCAGAATCAAATGAGACTTCACTTCACTTGGGCTTCCCTAGTGGCTCAGACCATAAAGATTCAGCCTGCAATGTGGGAGACCTGGGCTAGATCCCTGAGTTGGGAAGATCCCTTGGAGGAGGGCATGGCAACCCACTCCAGTATTCTTGCCTGGAGAATCTCCATAGAAAGAGGAGCCTGGCGGGCTATAGTCCATGGGGTCTCAAAGAGTTGGACGAGACTGAGTGACTAAGCATAGTACACACAGCACACACACGGTATTATTCTACTAATTTTTATATCTGTAAATATACAATAAGTTCCTTGAAGTCTGAAGCTACCTTTGTAAAGCACCAACCCACCAACTTCAAACTCAATGTAAATAATAAATGCTTGCTAAATGAATTAACAGATGAACATATTCCACACCACCAATTCAATTACTTAAAAATGTATGATGATATGGTCAAGTGACGAGAAACTGAAATTAAAAAACAGCTTCATACAGTCATTTTGGGTGATGATAATGTAGTTTTTATTTTATACTACTATTGCTTTAATATTTTTATATGCAAAATTACCTTTAGAAACATAGCTTTATCCTTCAATGAGCATATGAATAATGAACACTGCTTTTACACATCATTAGCAATTAGGTTTTCAGATAAGTTAGCTGTCATATTGAAAAGAGCACAGATATCAGATTATGGGATGCTAAGCAGATAAGAATAAATGTTGGACACATCTTCACAAAACATTCAATGGGTTGTCCTGCAAACATAAGGAGCAACAGAGTGAAACAGGAAGGAAACAAGCCTAACCAATAGGCATCTACCATATAGCACACAGAACTCTGCTCAATATTTTCTCACAACCAAAATGGGAAAATAACTTGAAAAAGAATAAATACATGTATATGTATAAGTGAATCACATTGCTGTACACCTGAAACTAAGGCAACATTGTTACTCAACTATACTCCATTATACAACTGTAGAAAGTCATGTATAATTAAAGACAGAATTCTGAAAAAAAGTTTTTTAAAAATTAAAGTTATATACAATGTGCTTTTAATAACTTAAAGTAATGAATTATATGTCATTAAAATACCAACAGAGTAGTAATAATATTGGGATATATTAAAAAAATAACATGGGTGTACCTCTCTATGAGAAATTATAATATTCACTCTGAAAATGAAAAAGGCAATTTTTTCCTGTTTTACCATTTTACTTACTTTTCAGACTCATTCCTTTGTTACACTCTGTTTTTCACATTGAAAAAGTATGCTTTTGTTCTCTATATTTATGAGCCTGCCTCTTTTTTGTTATATTCATTACTTTTTAAAATTTTAAACCAGCAGTAGTTGCCATTGGGGAGAAGGAAGGGGGCAGGGGCAACATAGGAATAGGGGAGTAAGAGGTACAAAGTATTAGATATAAAATAAACAACAAGGGTATATTGCACAACACAGAGTATATAGCCAATATTTTATAAAAACTATAAATCGAATACAACCTTTACAGTTGTGAATCACTATACTGTATACTTGTAACATACAATATTGTACAAAAACTATACCTCATTTTTTGTCTTTCCTCAATAACATAAATGTGAAGGCTTTTGTTTTGCTACACTGGGTTTCATAAAACAGTGAACACAGTATATTGGAAGTTTCACTAACATTGTTTTACCTAATAACTCTTTTCTTTTTTAATAACTCTTTTCTAAGAATTATAATTTAAAATTATGCTAAAATAGAGTTGGTAAAAAAGTACAAGCCCAACCTGGCTTTTTTGGAAATTACTCTAAAATCTGTCAGTTTCAATGTTTATAAATTATAAAATGTCTCTTTCAAATTCCAGGTCCCAACAGTATAAACTGAAAAATCCTAGTGACTATTTACCAGAACAGCAACTTCAAAGAGGAAGTTTATCTTTTTCTGCTATGGTGCTATGCTAGTTGACTATATTGTTTACTAAATTAATCATTCTGAAAGCTAAATTCCTTCTACATTTAAGTTTCATAATTTTCTCTTTTATTTATTAGTAAAAGAATATGCATTTATGCCCTCTCCATTGAGTGTCTAGAATTTTCACCTTTATCTTCCTCAAAATCTTCCACTTGATCATTTTGTTAAAAGGAAATAGGATTAATTAAAGGAGATTGTCTACACAAAATATATATATATGTGTGTATATATATATATGTGTGTGTGTATATATATATATATATATATATACTTTTCCTATTGATATCCACATATTCCACCTTCAAAAAACAATAAAAAACAGCAAGTGAATATACTGTATAATACAGATATATTAATAATTATATATTGATTCTACTTCCTTTTGGCTGTCATTCATTTATTTATTCAAAAAACATTTATCAAATGTTTATCTTATGTCTGGCACTGAGTTAGTCAGTGCAATGTGCCCATGAGAATGACAAGTGTGATGGACATCTGGACAGTGGATACGGATAAGTGACAAGGGCCCACGGGAGGGTCAAAAAAGGCAGATCATTGACCTAGGGATCAGAAAATTCTAAAAAATTTTAAAAATTCTAAAAATGGGCTTCCCTGGTGGCTCAGATGGTAAAGAATCCACCTATAACGTGGGAAACCTGGGTTCAATCCCTAGGTTGGGAAGAAACCCTGGAGAAGGAAATGGCAACCCACTCCAGTATTCTTGCCTGGAGAATCCCCCTGGACAGAGGAGCCTGGCGGGCTACAGTCCATGGGGTCGCAGTCGGACATGACTGAGCGACTAAACACACAGCGCAAATAGCTTATGAGTAGTTGCTGGATAGGCAAAATGGAGCAAGAGGAAGGAGACCAGTATTTAAACCACAGAGAACACGTTTGAAAGTAAAAGTGAGATGAAAAGTATAATCAAAGATCAGTGCTGTATTTCTGATAAGGAAACAGTGAGAAAATGGAAAATCTGGTTAGCTAGGGTTATATAATAAATAATGTATAGCCTTTGTTGAAGAATTTGTACATTTTTCCTAAATTTAACGTGAAGCCAGTTGAGGGGGGCTGGTGACAACTTATGTTTTGGAAAATTAACCTATGCTGCTTTCAGGGAAATGACTGAGAACTGTCACTTACCCAAACGGGAATTAACAATTGCCGTTTTATATATATATATATATAACAAAATATATATGCCTTGTATATATAACAAAAACAAGGATGATTGGGAGAAGTAGAAGAGTTGTTCATATTTAAAGATGGAGTCAATAGAGTTTGGTGATTGATAATGATGGACAAATGAATGGCTATGTCTGATTCCTGACTTCTTGGCAATTAGATTTATGGTGCTATCAATCACTGGGAAAGAAATCTTAGGTAAGGAGATAAGTTTGCTAAGTTACAGTACTCAAATTATAAGAAGATAGTTTACTGATATTTAAAATTTTCAAACTGAATTTAAAAATTTGGCAGATAGTGTCAGTCTAAAATATGTAATAACTTTTTCAGATTTCTTCATAGCACTTACACAAAGAGGAGAGAAAATCTCTAGAAGACATGATGTAAGTAGTGAGAAACTCTGGCTAATTATACTTTAGGGACATAGACTGCCTAACTCAGATTTAAAACATGGATAATTTAAATTTCTGCACCTTGTATAGCCTATAAAAATATAAAGCCAAAAATGTACATACAAAACCTCCGTGAGTAAATATTTAAGTCATATATAATTTCTGTAGAATCTGGTTCATAAATGTCAATTTTGTGTGGGCTCTAAGCACATAATTCTTGGACACATTTTGATCTACTGGTGTTACAAATGAACACAGAGAAAATAAAAATTAGTGGATTAACTGTCCTTTCCTAAGAAGGAATAAAATTTTGACACTGTTAGAGAGTTCCAGAAAAACATCTATTTCTGCTTTATTGACAAGGCCAAAGCCTTTGACTGTGTGGATCACAATAAACTGTGGAAAATTCTGAAAGAGATGGGAATACCAGACCACCTGATCTGCCTCTTGAGAAACCTATATGCAGGTCAGGAAGCAACAGTTAGAACTGGACATGGAACAACAGACTGGTTCCAAATAGGAACAGGAGTATGTCAAGGCTGTATATTGTCACCCTGCTTATTTAACTTATATGCAGAGTACATCATGAAAAACACTGGGCTGGAAGAAGCACAACATGGAATCAAGATTGCCAGGAGAAATATCAATAACCTCAGATATGCAGATGATACCACCCTTATGGCAGAAAGTGAAGAGGAACTAAAAAGCCTCTTGATGAAAGTGAATGAGGAGAGTGAAAAAGTTGGCTTAAACTCAACATTCAGAAAACGAAGATCATGGCATCTGGTCCCATCACTTCATGGGAAATAGATGGGGAAACAGTAGAGACATTTTCAGACTTTATTTTTTTGGGCTCCAAAATCACTGCAGATGGTGACTGCAGCCATGAAATTAAAAGACGCTTACTCCTTGGAAGAAAAGTTATGACCAACCTAGATAGCATAGTGAAAAGTAGAGACATTACTTTGCCAACAAAGGTCCATCTAGTCAAGGCTATGGTTTTTCCGGTGGTCATGCATGGATGTAAGAGTTGGACTGTGAAGAAAGCTGAGGGCCAAAAAATGGATGCTTTTAAACTGTGGTGTTGGAGAAGACTCTTGAGAGTCCCTTGGACTGCAAGGAGATCCAACCAGTTCACTCTAAAGGAGATCAGCCCTGAGATTTCTTTGGAAGGAATGATGCTAAAGCTGAAACTCCAGTACTTTGGCCACCTCATGCGAAGAGTTGACTCACTGGAAAAGACTCTGATGCTGGGAGGGATTCGGGGCAGGAGGAAAAGGGGACGACAGAGGATGAGATGGCTGGATGGCATCACTGACTCAATGGACGTGAGTGTGAGTGAACTCCAGGTGTTGGTAATGAACAGGGAGGCCTTGTGTGCTGTGATTCATGGGGTCGCAAAGAGCTGGACACGACTAAGCTACTGAACTGAAGTTTTCTATCAGTATAATCTTAACAAATGACAGAATTTTTTTCCATTGGGATTAACATACTTATATTCTTTCTTAATGTTAGGTCTGTATATAATAAATGTGTTTCTGTATCATAAATATGTTTGCTTGATGATAGTTTTAAGAAAAAAAAATAGCTGCAGTGTCCTTTATTATAAACAAACAAAACAGGGAAAATATTCTAGTAAATTCATTATAGCCAAACTCCATTATCTCATGAGTACAAAATTAGAAATTAACTCTGACAAGTATGAATATTTTTCCAAATATTCTAGTACAAATGCATTGACACTATGTGCACTGCTGCAAGGAGGTTAAACATTCAATACTCAGATTCTAACTATTTACAGACAGGGCTTCTACAGATTAGCATGTTAAAGAAAAAAGGGTGTTTAGTGACACACACCTGTGGCTTGATTCTCATACAGTCCAAAGGTATCTTATAAGTATATGCTGGTCCTTCAGTTCAAATAGCTTATTACTTAATAACTATAAGAAAGAAATTTTGAATACTGTACATAATTCTTTTCAAGAAGGAGAGTATGGCACATTTTAAATGTGGATAGACAGACTTCTAGCAAACAGTTATTTTTCAAGAATCATCTTTTTAAAAATTAAAATTCTTACTTTACATATTTTTTCCACCAAGTCACATGGGAAAATTAATGCTTCAATTCTCATGTAACCAGTGAGGAGGATATACTCAGAACAACATGCATATTTTTTAAAGCTTTCTAAATTAAGGCACATTCAAATATTTCCATTTACATGTTTATAGCAATTTTCAAGGTGATTGTCAGATAGAGCAGGTTCACAGATAAATTAGTCTCAAATTAACTGTATACAATAAACATTGGAGCTGTTGATACTTTTCCTTTTATATTTTGCAAAATAAAGCAGTGCAGTTTAACTATCATGCTCACAGTTCTTATCATTTTAAGACAGTAGAAAACCATGGCACTTTCAGGATGATATAAAATTTGAACTTTATAATGATCCATATGAAGTAACCTTTTTCCCTTTCTCCTATCGATCTGTCTGTCCATCCATCCATCCATTTACCTATCATAGGACATTTTCTACAGTGGTCCCACGGGTCTGGCCTCTATACCTAGGTACACAATCCTGTATAATTTTGAGTGTGGGCAGCACCTGGTCACTAGGAGTCTTGCAAAAGCAGCTCTGGAAAGAACTGTTCTGACAGTTTTTAAAATGGAATTGAACCAAGGATCCCAAGCAAGAGGCATAGAAAATGGAACAGTCTTCTGTCATCCCAACCACAAATTTTGTGGCAGCTCCAGATTAAAAAAAGCATAGTGACCTGGATAGGACCATAAGGATCTGCACCCCTATTCTCTCCTTACTTTTAAATCTTTAATTCTATTTTGTCTTAGGGAGTTACCTGATCTTCAGATTTTTCTTGATGTGCATCAACTGAATAAAAACTTCTACCTCTGTTTGAGTTGCTTTTGTTTTCACTGATAGGATCTATATAACTAATTCTTATATTGAACAGTATAACATGTAGGTTTCTGTATGGAAAGAGAATAAAAAACTTTAGAGTATCAGGAAAAGGCTTTACAACTGAGAAATTCCAGACTACTTTTTCCTAATGTTCCTTGATGTTTTCTCGAGTTAAAATGTTTGGGTTTTGTATTCTTCATAGATCCTCAGTGAAGAAAGAATGGAAAGACAATATTCCTGAGTAATTGAGGAATTCTAAGTAATTTCTTCCTATTACCTATGTTTCACAGAGCTGTTCACATCATGACAAGTAACACTAAGTGCTTCTCTTAAGTAGGTGTCAGATCAGTGCCTTGGTTTCCATTATGGAAATAAGAGCCTAGTTTATGATTTTGTCTACAAGTTAAGTTTCATGAAAGTAGGGAGTTTCTGTATGATTAGTAAATATAACAGCAGTCAGCACATGAAAGATATTCAATACATGACTATAGGATAATGAACACATAAACATATTACACACCCATGTACACATGGCCATTTTTTAAAGAACTCCACATTATCACTAGATGGTGGTTTAGCATAAAACTGTAAAGAACATAAATTCTAGATTTCTTTCTACAGAGGGTTAAAAATAAATGCTTTATAGATAATGAGTCCTATTACTGGCTAACTAAGTAGAGGATTACAGTTCAGTTCAGTGGCTCAGTCGTGTACAACTCTGTGACCCCATGAACCATAGCACGGCAGGCCTCCCTGTTCATCACCAACTCCTGAAGTCCACCCAAACCTATGTCAATTGAGTTGGTGATGCCATCCAACCATCTTTTTTTTTTTGAATCCCAACATGCACTTTTATTTTTTTATTTTTATTTTTTTTCCTTTATGAGGATGCTGTTTTATTTTATTTTTTTTTTTCAAACTTTAAACGTTTTATTATGTATTGGGGTATAGCTGATTAGCAATGTTGTCGTAGTTTGAGATGAACATCGAAGGGAAACGCAGTTATACATACAGATGTATCCAGTCTCCCCCAAACTCCCCTCCCATCCAGGCTGGCACATAACATTGAGCAGAGTTCCATGGGCTGTACAATAGGTCCTTGTTAGTTATCTATTTTATTTTATTTATTTATTTTTTTTTAAAGTCTAATTTATCTGATACGAGTATTGTGACTCCTGCTTTCTTTTGGTCCCAATTTGCATGGAAAATCTTTTTCCAGCCCTTCACTTTCAGTCTGTATGTGTCCCCTGTTTTGAGGTGGGTCTCTTGAAGACAACATATATAGGGGTCTTGTTTTTGTATCCATTCAGCCAGTCTTTGTCTTTTGGTTGGGGCATTCAACCCATTTACGTTTAAGGTAATTACTAATAAGTATGATCCCGTTGCCATTTACTTTATTGTTTTGGGTTCGAGTTTATACACCATTTTTGTGTTTCCTGTCTAGAGAATATCCTTTAGTATTTGTTGGAGAGCTGGTTTGGTGGTGCAGAATTCTCTCAGCTTTTGCTTGTCTGAAAAGCTTTTGATTTCTCCTTCATACTTGAATGAGATCCTTGCTGGGTACAATAATCTGGGCTGTAGGTTATTTTCTTTCATCATTTTAAGTATGTCTTGCCATTCCCTCCTGGCTTGAAGAGTTTCTATTGAAAGATCAGCTGTTATCCTTATGGGAATTCCCTTGTGTGTTATTTGTTGTTTTTCCCTTGCTGCTTTTAATATTTGTTGTGTTTGATCTTTGTTAATTTGATTAATATGTGTCTTGGGGTGTTTCTCCTTGGGTTTATCCTGTTTGGGACTCTCTGGGTTTCTTGGACTTGGGTGATTATTTCCTTCCCCATTTTAGGGAAGTTTTCAACTATTATCTCCTCAAGTATTTTCTCATGGTCTTTCTTTTTGTCTTCTTCTTCTGGAACCCCTATGATTCGAATGTTGTAGCGTTTAATATTGTCCTGGAGGTCTCTGAGATTGTCCTCATTTCTTTTAATTCGTTTTTCTTTTATCCTCTCTGATTCATTTATTTCTACCATTCTATCTTCTAATTCACTAATCCTATCTTCTGCCTCTGTTATTCTACTATTTGTTGGCTCCAGAGTGTTGTTAATTTCATTTATTGCATTATTCATTATATATTGACTTTTTTATTTCTTCTAGGTCCTTGTTAAACCTTTCTTGCATCTTCTCAATCCTTGTCTCCAGGCTATTTATCTGTGATTCCATTTTAATTTCAAGATTTTGGATCAATTTCACTATCATTATTTGGAATTCTTTATCAGGTAGATTCCCTATCTCTTCCTCTTTTGTTTGGTTTGGTGGGCATTTATCCTGTTCCTTTATAATACCTGCTGGGTATTCCTCTGTCTCTTCATCTTGTTTAAATTGCTGAGTTTGGGAATCCTTTCTGTATTCTGGCAGTTTGTGGAGTTCTCTTTATTGTGGCGTTTCCTCGCTGTGTGTAGGTATGTAGAGGTGGCTTGTCAAGGTTTCCTGGTTAGGGAAGCTTGTGTCGGTGTTCTGGTAGGTGGAGCTGTATTTCTTCTCTTTGTTCAGTAGCGCTATGGGGAGGGAGGGAGGGATGCTGCAAACAAATGACACTGGCGTGCGCTCGCAGTGCCTCAGCCACACTGGGTCTGCCCCCGCTCACGGCGCGTGTAGCCTCCCTGCCCACACTGCTCAGGCTCTAGGTTGTTCCGCCGGGAACAATCCGAGGCTGGCCCTGGGTTGCATGCACCTCCCAGGTCCAAGCCGCTCAGGTTCAGGCGCTCAGGTAGTCCTCAGAGGCGCAGACTCAGTTGGGGCCGCGTTTTGTGCTCTTCCCAGGTCCGAGCAGCTCAGGTGATAAGGTGTTTGGCGAGCACCAATGCTGCGACTTATCGCCTCCCTGCCACTTGGTTATCTGGGTGTAAAACCGGCGCACCTTCTCAGGCAGATGTTGACCGTCCAGACCCCCAATAAGTTTTAGTTAGGAAAGAAGCCAGTTTTATAGATAATGTCTCTCTGGGGCTTCGACTGCCCCCTTCCGGCTCTGGCTGCCTGTCACCGGAGGGGGAAGGTTTGCGGCCGGCTACCTCTGTTTAGTCCTTTGTTCCGTGCGCGGGCTGGCGGTGTCTTAGGTTAGGGCTGGCTCTTCGCATGGTAGATATCCCACAGTCTGGTTTGCTAGCCCAAATTATTTCGCTCAGATAGTGCTCAGGGTATTCAGGCCAGATTCTTACTCTCAGCGATGCAGCCCGCGCCACGCCTCCCTGCCCAGCCCCCGCTTGCTAATGGCGGATGCAGGCGTCTGCGCTGCTTCTCCGCTGGAGGAGTTACCGTAGGGCTCGCAATCTGTGAGTTTTAATTGTTTATTTTTTTTTTCTCCCTGTTATGTTGTCCTCTGTGCTTCCAAAGCTCGGCACGGATTCGGCAGTGAGAAGGTTTCCTGGTGTTTGGAAACCTCTCTCTTTTTAAGACTCCCTTCCCGGGACGGAACTCCGTCCCTCCCTCTTTTGTCTCTTTTATTGTCTTTAATATTTTTTCCTACCTCCTTTCGAGGAGTTGGGTTGCTTTTCTGGGTGCCTGATGTCCTCTGCCGGCATTCAGAAGTTGTTTTGTGGAATTTACTCGACGTTTAAATGCTCTTTTGATGAATTTGTGGGGGAGAAAATGTTTTCCCCGTCCTACTCCTCCGCCATCTTGGCGCCTTCCCCCCATCCAACCATCTTATCCACTGTCATCCTCTTCTCCTCCTGCCCTCAATCTTTCCCAGCATCAGGGATTTTTCAAATGAGTCAGCTCTTTGCATCAGGTGGCCAAACTACTGGAGTTTCTGCTTCAATGAACACCTACCAATGAACACCCAGGACTGATCTCCTTTAGGATGGACTGGTTGGATCTCCTTGCAGTCCAAGGGACTCTCAAGAGTCTTCTCCAACACCACAGTTTAGAAGCATCAATTCTTCAGCGCTTAGCTTTCTTTATTGTCCAACTCTTACATCCATGCATGACTACTGGAAAAACCATAGCCTTAACTAGATGGATCTTTGTTGAGAAAGTAATGTCTCTGCTTTTTAATATGCTGTTTAGGTTGATTATAACTTTCCTTCCAACGAGTAAGTGTCTTTTAATTTCATGGTTGCAATCACCATCTAAGTGATTTTGGAGCCCAGAAAAATCAAGTCAGCCACTGTTTCCCCATCTATTTCCCATGAAGTGATGGGACCAGATGCCATGATCTTCGTTTTCTGAATATTGAGCATTAAGCCAACTTTTTCACTCTCCTCTTTCACTTTCATCAAGAGGCTTTTGAGTTCCTCTTCACTTTCTGCCATAAGGGTGGTGTCATCTGCATATCTGAGGTTATTGATATTTCTCCCAGCAACCTTGACTCCAGTTTGTGCTTCCTCCAGCCCAGCATTTCTCATGATGTACTCTGCATGTAAGTTAAATAAGCAGGGTGACAATATACAGCCTTGATGTACTCCTTTTCCTATTTGGAACCAGTCGGTTGTTCCATGTCCAGTTCTAACTGTTGCTTCCTGATCTTCATACAGTTTTCTCAAGAGGCAGGTCAGGTGGTCCGGTATTCATATCTCTTTCAGAATTTTCCACAGTTTATTGTGATCCACAATAAAGGCTTTGGCATAGTCAATAAAGCAGAAATAGATGTTTTTCTGGAACTCTCTTGGTTTTTTGATGATCCAGGGGATGTTGGCAATTTGATCTCAGGTTCCTCTGCCTTTTCTAAAACCAGCTTGAACATCTGGAGCTTCACGGTTCATGTATTGCTGAAGCCTGGCCTGGAGAATTTTAAGCATTACTTTACTAGTGTGTGAGATGAGTGCAATTGTGGGGTAGTTTGAGCATTCTTTGGTATTGCCTTTCTTTGGGATTTGGATTAAAACTAACCTTGATTTAAGTCAACTTAAAAAGTAATCAGAATTATTTTTTATACTGATTGAAGATTTTTTTTTTTAATTTTATTTTAAGAAAAAAATAATCTTGCTCGGTTTCCAAGGAAGAGATTTTCCCTTTATAATAAATTTTACTTCTAAAGTCATTCCATATTAGAAAGTTCAAAAACATTTTCTTGTATAGTTTATGAGGGTGACTGAAAATGAATGATCTCTTCTCCCAGTGAAGCAATGCTAAAGGAAATTTTATTCACACACATACACATACCTCTCGGAGAAAAGGAGGAAAGAGAAGAGCCATGTGGAGGACAGACATTAGGGGAAGATAAAGTAGATGAGAGTATTATATAAACCACAGCAAGAAAAACAGAACAAAAACAGAACAAAAACTAATATTCTTAGTGGACCAAAGAAA
Organism: Bos indicus x Bos taurus; assembly: GCF_003369695.1. Lineage (NCBI taxonomy): Eukaryota > Metazoa > Chordata > Mammalia > Artiodactyla > Bovidae > Bos > Bos indicus x Bos taurus. The sequence continues at coordinate 62,302,483 of NC_040087.1, forward strand.
GAATGGCTGTGGTATTAAGAACCACATTAAGAACCACAGCCATCCTTTCTTTGGTACACTAAGAATATCCAGTCTTGGAAATTCAAGGATAGGGTAGCAAGTGAAACAGAAGTTAGGTTGATTGTTTCAAGGAATGTTTATAGCTTTCAAAGGCAGTATCTTACTTTTATGTGACAAGCAAAAATTTTAGCCCAATGAAAATAAAGAAGAAATTCAAAATACCCTAAAAAGTGGGAAAAAGCCTACCTATAATAAAATTATGTTGACAATCAAGGCTGCTTATTACAAATATTTACTTGACTTTATTTATTTATTTATTTTTTTACTTGATTTTAGAAAAACAATTGAGAAATACCTTTAAACTTTTGAAGGTAAAATCATTTTTAACATGATTTTATTTCCAGTAAAACTATCAACTAGGTGTGAAAGCAAAACTAAGGACTGAATTTTTTTGAAATGACTGCTTGAATATATTCTCCTTGTATGCCCACACAAAATATATTAATATATAGTATTTACTGGACTTCCAAGGTGGCACAGTGGTAAAGAATCTGCCTGCCAACTCAGGAGACACAGAGATATGTGTTCAATCCCTTAGCTCTGGAAGATGCCCTGGAGAAGGGAATGGCAATCCATTCCAGTATTTCTTGTTTGGGAATCCCACGGACAGAGGAGCTTGGAAGGCTACAGTCCCTGGGGTTGGATTGGAGGAACTGTCGCTGAAGTTCAAATACTTTGGCCACTTGATGTGAAGAGCTAGCTCATTGGAAAAGACACTGATGCTGGGAAAGACTGAATACAAAAGGAGAAGGGTGTGGCAGAGGATGAGATGGTTAGATAGGACCACTGACTCAATGGACATGAATGTGAGCAAATTCCCAGAGATAATGAAGGACAGGTGAGCCTGGTGTGCTGCAGTCCATGGAGTTGCAAAGAGTTGGACACAACTTAGCCACTGTACAACAACAACAAAGCTTAAAAATATATTTAATTCCATAATAATATAAAAAATTCCAGGGATAAAGCCCACTTGGTCATGGTGTATGATCTTTTTAATGTGTTGTTGGATTCTGATTGCTAGAATTTTGTTAAGGATTTTTGCATCTATGTTCATCAGTGATATTGGCCTGTAGTTTTCTTTTTTTGTGGGATCTTTGTCAGGTTTTGGTATTAGGGTGATGGTGGCCTCATAGAATGAGTTTGGAAGTTTACCTTCCTCTGCAATTTTCTGGAAGAGTTTGAGCAGGATAGGTGTTAGCTCTTCTCTAAATTTTTGGTAGAATTCAGCTGTGAAGCCGTCTGGACCTGGGCTTTTGTTTGCTGGAAGATTTTTGATTACAGTTTCAATTTCCGTGCTTGTGATGGGTCTGTTAAGATTTTCTATTTCTTCCTGGTCCAGTTTTGGAAAGTTGTACTTTTCTAAGAATTTGTCCATTTCTTCCACGTTGTCCATTTTATTGGCATATAATTGCTGATAGTAGTCTCGTATGATCCTTTGTATTTCTGTGTTGTCTGTTGTGATCTCTCCATTTTCATTTCTAATTTTATTGATTTGATTTTTCTCCCTTTGTTTCTTGATGAGTCTGGCTAATGGTTTGTCAATTTTATTTATACTTTCAAAGAACCAGCTTTTGGCTTTGTTGATTTTTGCTATGGTCTCTTTTGTTTCTTTTGCATTTATTTCTGCCCTAATTTTTAAGATTTCTTTCCTTCTACTAACCCTGGTGTTCTTCATTTCTTCCTTTTCTAGTTGCTTTAGGTGTAGAGTTAGGTTATTTATTTGACTTTTTTCTTGTTTCTTGAGGTATGCCTGTATTGCTATGAACTTTCCCCTTGGGACTGCTTTTACAGTGTCCCACAGGTTTTGGGTTGTTGTGTTTTCATTTTCATTTGTTTCTATGCAAATTTTGATTTCTTTTTTGATTTCTTCTGTGATTTGTTGGTTATTCAGCAGCATGTTGTTCAGCCTCCATATGTTGGAATTTTTAATAGTTTTTCTCCTGTAATTGAGATCTAATCTTACTGCATTGTGGTCAGAAAAGATGCTTGGAATGATTTCAATTTTTTTGAATTTACCAAGGCTAGATTTATGGCCCAGGATGTGATCTATCCTGGAGAAGGTTCCATATCTGCAAATCAATCAATGTAATACACCACATTAACAAATTGAAAAATAAAAACCATATGATTATCTCAATAGATGCAGAGAAAGCCTTTGACAAAATTCAACATCCATTTATGATAAAAACTCTCCAGAAAGCAGGAATAGAAGGAACATACTTCAACATAATAAAAGCTATATATGACAAACCCACAGCAAACATTATCCTCAATGGTGAAAAATTGAAAGCATTCCCTCTAAAGTCAGGAACAAGACAAGGGTGCCCACTTTCACCATTACTATTCAACATAGTTTTGGAAGTTCTGGCCACAGCAATCAGAGCAGAAAAAGAAATAAAAGGAATCCAAATTGGAAAAGAAGAAGTAAAACTCTCACTATTTGCAGATGACATGATCCTCTACATAGAAAACCCTAAAGACTCCACCAGAAAATTACTAGAACTAATCAATGATTATAGTAAAGTTGCAGGATATAAAATCAACACACAGAAATCCCTTGCATTCCTATACACAATAATGAGAAAACAGAAAGAGAAATTAAGGAAACAATTCCATTCACCATTGCAATGGAAAGAATAAAATACTTAGGAATATATCTACCTAGAGAAACTAAAGACCTATACATAGAAAACTATAAAACACTGGTGAAAGAAATCAAAGAGGACACTAATAGATGGAGAAATATACCATGTTCATGGATTTGAAGAATCAATATAGTGAAAATGAGTATACTACCCAAAGCAATTTATAGATTCATGCAATCCCTATCAAGCTACCAACGATATTCTTCACAGAGCTAGAACAAATAATTTCACAATTTGTATGGAAATACAAAAAACCTCGAATAGCCAAAGCGATCTTGAGAAAGAAGAATGGAACTGGAGGAATCAACCTACCTGACTTCAGGCTCTACTACAAAGCCACAGTTATCAAGACAGTATGGTACTGGCACAAAGACAGAAATATAGATCAATGGAACAAAATAGAAAGCCCAGAGATAAATCCACACACATATGGACACCTTATTTTTGACAAAGGAGGCAAGAATATACAATGGATTAAAGACAATCTCTTTAACAAGTGGTACTGGGAAATCTGGCCAACCACTTGTAAAAGAATGAAACTAGAACACTTTCTAACACCATACACAAAAATAAACTCAAAATGGATTAAAGATCTCAACGTAAGACCAGAAACTATAAAACTCCTAGAGGAGAACATAGGCAAAACACTCTCTGACATACATCACAGCAGAATCCTCGATGACCCACCTCCCAGAATATTGGAAATAAAAGCAAAAATAAACAAATAGGACCTAATTAACCTTAAAAGCTTCTGCACATCGAAGGAAATTCTTAGCAAGGTGAAAAGGCAGCCTTCAGAATGGGAGAAAATAATAGCAAATGAAGCAACTGAAAAACAACTAATCTCAAAAATCTACAAGCAACTCCTACAGTTCAACTCCAGGAAAATAAATGACCCAATCAAAAAATGGGCCAAAGAACTAAATAGACATTTCTCCAAAGAAGACATACAGATGGCTAACAAACACATGAAAAGATGCTCAACATCACTCATTATCAGAGAAATGCAAATCAAAACCACTATGAGGTACCATTTCACGCCAGTCAGAATGGCTGCGATCCAAAAGTCTACAAGCAATAAATGCTGGAGAGGGTGTGGAGAAAAGGGAACCCTCTTACACTGTTGGTGGGAATGCAAACTAGTACAGCCACTATGGAGAACAGTGTGGAGATTCCTTAAAAATCTGGAAATAGAACTGCCTTATGATCCAGCAATCCCACTGCTGGGCATACACACTGAGGAAACCAGAAGGGAAAGAGACACATGTACCCCAATGTTCATCTCAGCACTGTTTATAATAGCCAGGACATGGAAGCAACCTAGATGCCCATCAGCAGATGAATGGATAAGAAAGCGGTGGTACATATACACAATGGAGTATTACTCAGCCATTAAAAAGAATACATTTGAATCAGTTCTAATGAGGTGGATGAAACTGGAGCCTATTATACAGAGTGAAGTAAGCCAGAAAGAAAAACACCAATACAGTATACTAATGCATATATATGGAATTTAGAAAGATGGTAACAATAACCCTGTGTATGAGACAGCAAAAGAGACACTGATGTATAGAACAGTCTTATGGACTCTGTTGCAGAGGGAGAGGGTGGGAAGATTTGGAAGAATGGCATTGACACATGTATATTATCATGTATGAAACGAGTTGCCAGTCCAGGTTTGATGCATGATACTGGATGCTTGAGGCTAGTGCATTGGGACGACCCAGAGGGATGGTATGCGGAGGGAGGAGGGAGGAGGGTTCAGGATGGGGAACACATGTATACCTGTGGTGGATTCATTTTGATATTTGGCAAAACTAATACAATTTGTAAAGTTTAAAAATAAGATAAAATTAAAAAAATTACAACAGAATATCCAATGTTGATGCTTAATGAATCCTGGATTGTAATAAAAATGCTTAATATGCATTAGTTCTCATAAGAATAATTGTATATATCAGAAAACATGATTTTAAGTTGTCCAAGTTTGAATTCATCAAACTGATACATTCAGGAGTCAAATCCTTTACAAAATGCTTCCATAGTGCATATTCCTAAATAATTATTAAAAGATAATTAAATACTTCTTCTAAATATAAAAGCCATTTAAAAATATCGCTGCTATTTCTTAGAACTATATTGATTTGAAGCTATGAAAAAAATAGAATAGCTGTTTTATTAGAAATATGAGCCCATGCTGCCATCATTTTCCTCACTTGATGTGTCCTATACATTTACCCATCAAATTTTTTTCATTTGTACAAAAGCATGAACTCATTGGATAAGTTGGGTGCATGTAAAGACTCTGGAGTCTTTCTTCATATGTAAATTATGTAGAAATTTTTCTAGCTATCACTTATATGGAACAATATGAACAGAAGGGGAGGGAGGAGGGAGGGGGGTTCAGGATGGGGAACACGTGTATACCTGTGGCGGATTCATGTTGATGTATGGCAAAACCAATACAATAATGTAATTAACCTCCAATTAAAATAAATAAATTTATATTAAAAAAAGAAATAAAGATCAGACAGAAATTTTACTTCCTGAACTATTTATGCAATATCATGAGTATTCAGAAAAACAATATTTTTTTTTTTTTGAATTGCTCTTTTTTTTTTTTTCTTCTCTAATTTTATTTTTAAACTTTACATAATTGTATTAGTTTTGCCAAATATCAAAATGAATCCGCCACAGGTATACATGTGTTCCCCATCCCGAACCCTCCTCCCTCCTCCCTCCCCATACCATCCCTCTGGGCCGTCCCAGTGCACCAGCCCCAAACATCCAGCATCATGCATCGAACCTGGACTGGCAACTCGTTTCCTACATGATATTTTACATGTTTCATTGCCATTCTCCCAAATCTTCCCACCCTCTCCCTCTCCCACAGAGTCCATAAGACTGTTCTATACATCAGTGTCTCTTTTGCTGTCTCGTACACCGGGTTATTGTTACCATCATATTAACAGAACTCTACCAGTAAGTTCTGGGAAGGAGAAAAATTACTCCACTCAGCAGCTAAGGGCTCAACCAGCAGCAGGTTTGGTTTGGTCTGGTGTGATTTCACGCTGAGAACCAGCAGCATCCATCAGGGCTGCACCTGTCAGAGATTCCCCTGACACAGACAGTTTCTCCGCACCTCCTCATTCCTGTGATTGTGGAAAACCACTGAAATTTGGGACATCAGTTCAGTTCAGTTCAGTTGCTCAGTCATGTCGGACTCTTTGTGACCTCGTGGAATGCAGTACGCTAGGCTTCCCTTTAGGATGGACTGGTTGGATCTCCTTGCAGTCCAAGGGACGCTCAAGAGTCTTCTCCAACACCACAGTTCAAAAGCATCAATTCTTTGGCGCTCAGCTTTCTTTATAGTCCAACTCTCACATTCATACAGAACTACTGGAAAAATCATAACCTTGACTAGATAGACCTTTGTTGGCAAAGTAACATCTCTGCTTGTTAATATGCTGTCTAGGTTGGTCATAACTTTTCTCCCACAGAGTGAGTGTCTTTTAATTTCATGGCTGCAGTCACCATCTGCAGTGATTTTGGAGCCCCCAAATTTGGGACATAATTGAATGTAAATATCAAATTGGATAAATAATCTGTATTGGCATTTAATGCCATTCAAACGTTTAACTAAATGAATATTAGTACAATTAATTTAATTGAAAATAAATGGAACTCTATTTTTATTTTCTAAGTGTTCACATTTACCTTGCCCTTTTGATCATTATTGAAACACTGATTTTTGGCTTTTGACTTGTTTATTTCTGTCTGTCTGTCTATGCTCATACATGGAATGAACAGAGAAAAAGTGAAATAAGATGGTAGAGAGAGAAAGGTCACAAAGAGAAGGAAAACTTGTCATGAGGTGAATTTAGATGTATGAAGTGCGTTGGGGAAAAGAAACTAGCTATAAATAATGCTCAGATAATGAACATTTATAAAGTGTTGTTAACAGAAATGCACCAGGACCAGTTATGGGATGGTACATATGCAGTCCTTATTTAGTGGAGGATCTGGGGCAGGATAGATAGACATATGTAGCTTTTTCTTATCTCTGTGGTTGTAGGGTACAGGTTGATGCCAGGGTGGAAGGGTAAAAGGAGAGGGAAGACAGAAAACAATTTAATTTCTATACTGAAATACATGTGGAGTGTGAGGGGAAAGAATAGTAAACACATGACAATTTTACATTTATCTAAATATCTGTGCTTACTGAAAAGATGTGGGAGGCTGAGAAAGGGAAACAAACATTTATGATATTTAAATCAAATGGTTTATAACTGAGGAAAGCTCATGAGCCTTACATATTGTGTACTTCTTTTATATATTTTATTTGCATAAAATTGAGCTAATGCTATAGAAACTAAAGAGAATATGTTTTAAATAAGAAATTTACTATCTTCTAAAAATAATCTTGATAGTTCATAATATTCTTTTTCCATGAGTGTGTGTTCCTACATCCTAAGTCATTTCAGCCATCTATGATTCTTTGCGACCCCATGGACCATAGTCCAATGGGCTCCTCTGTCCATGGGATTCTCCAGACAAAACTAATACAGTGGGTTGCCATGCCCTCCTCTCCAGTAGTGTATTTTTCCTAATTAAATATTTTTCAGAAAATTTATAGCACAAATGATACCTTAAGATCTATTTATACGATCTCCAAGATCCTCTGAATACACATTCAAAGCCAAATGTTAAAAAGGTAACAGATATTATCACATAGCTGGATTAGGACTTTTTGACATTAAACCTTTTAAAACACCAGTGTTTCCAAGTCTGAAATACTAGTAGGCTCAGTTGTATGATACAAAGCTAAAAAGAATACCTACCACAAGGAGAGTGTTTTGCAAACTGGAACTGCTAATGAAAGAATAGTTCACGTAGGTATTATTAATACCATTTCTTTTCAGCTTGAAATCCACCATGCGTTGCTCATATTCTTTGATACATAGGTTTGAGTTCCAACAACTGGGTCTCTCTTATCCCTTTGAGACAGTTAAATTGAATAGCAGGCAGTTTTCTCAATGGGTGTCTTCAAATGAGACCTTAATAACTCAGGACCTGCATTTTGACCATAAAGGTAGAATTTGGATTTATACACTCACTACATGAAGCATGCCACTATGTTGAGATTTGTATAATACCAAACGAAATTTAACAGTGATCTTTTTTACCCCCATAGTGTCAGAATTACCAAAGGGGCATTGTGATACTGTATAAACATTATCTTGAATACCTGCCTCAATCACTGGCACAGCATACTCAATATGCTTATAAATAAAAAATAGATGTTAGCTTCACTCCATTTTATAATCATATACTAATCAAAAACAATTTATTTATTTGACTCTACTCTGTAGGAATTATAACCTAATGGGCAAATTCTCATACAGCTAGAATATTTTTACTGAAGCAAAGGGTATTCATAAAACACCAGGTAATGAGGAAAACAAATTATGCTTTTTTGCTCCCCAACAATGTTAGGATGCTAGGAATTCAGTAAAGTCACACAGATAAATTGGAGGGTTGGTATTAGAATTGAAGATGGAGGAAAGATTTTTACTTCTTCAAGAGCAAAACAAAACTAATTTAGAAGAAAGCAGATAAATATGCATTTATAAACATTTAAGTTCTTCTCGAGGGTTTGAAAATGACTTGCATAATTATCTTTAATAACATAAACTAAAAAACAAAACTAATAGAATTTGAATAAAACATGCCAAAGAATATAATACTGTACCAGATGCAAATAAGTAGCATACATTTGCTAGTCAAGTCGAGCTTGAGGTTTACATGTAAATAAAAAAATCTCAAATTTTAACTAATCAAGTTAACATTTATTTTCATTTGAAATGAAATATAAACTATTCATTATATCTATTATAAAATAATAAACTATTTATTATTTCCTAATACAAGAATGTTATACAATTACCCAAATTTGGGGATGATAGATGGATGCTGGATATGGGTAGTGAAGAAAGAGGACCAAAGATCTCACTCTCTCTCTTATGGAAGTAAATAATTCTTGGATGTAAGTTTTAATGTGCCAATCATCATGTAGTTATTTACTAATAAATCCTTTCAATTGTTGTTTTTTGCATTTTAAATCAAAACTACTGACTGACATATTTTTGAACCAGTGTGAGTAATTTTCCTTATTCCACATCACTTTGTTCTATTGTGGCCAAAGGGATATATTTGCAAGGTGAAGAGCCGATTATGAGATACCATCTGTTACTTTACATAATATTCCTTTTGTTTGATGTGCTGTGTAAGGATCACACCCTCAAAGCTGACCTCATCAGCATCATGATCTAGATAATGGATCTAGTTAGCACCAATAACTCATTCATATTCTATTGCTGAACACACTGCGGTTTCAACTCATATTTGATTAAATTTCCATTAATCATTATTAAAGATTCCTCTGTGCAAATGAAATGGCATTTAGTTCATTTAACATGTAATTGAGTTCTAATTGAGCAGCAACTGTTTCATAGAATTGTTAAGTACTTTGAATGTAAAATAATACAGGTACCAATTTTGTCAGTAAAGTGTTATGTACCGCTCATTCTGTTTGCTCATTAACTTCCATTTCTAGAGACTGGACCAATAGTTATTGGTTTATCATTATTAATATTCTCCTTGTCACTAAACTCATTCTTCATCCAGTTATGGGGTATCAAGCTTTGAGGAAAATAAATTACACCTTTGGATATCTTTTTAAAATCACATATTTTCAGTTCTGTATGGAGAGATAAATATCCTTATTTATTGTAAAATAAAAGTAGACACAGGCTTTTCTGTCAGGGAAAATCTTTTTCTTAGAAGATGTTATCTCTGACTTGTGAGACTGTGAGACATGTCTTCAAACAGAAGAAAAAGAATTTTATTTAACTTGCTCAAAATCATAAATCAAATGTTTCCTGCTCAATTTTTTACTATCCATTCCCAGTTTGAAAATGGAAATGCCCTTACAAACAAGGTTGGGTTTTTGTTTTCCTATTTTTGTTTTTACATTTATATTCTGTAGATTTAAGACTCGATTTTATTTTCCTTAATTTCATTATCAACTAACCCTCATTATTCATGGATTCTTTATCCGTGAATTCAGCCACTTGCTAAAACTATGTGTAACCCCAAAATCAACACAAGAGGCACCTTCATGGTCACCCATGGGCATGTGTCTAGTTGCAAAAAACTGAGTCACCTGTTGCACATATTCCCAGCTGAAGTCAAACAAGGCAAAGACCTACTTTCTTGTTTCAGTTCACTGTAAACAAATGTTCCTTTCATGACTTACTCCATGTCATATTTCTTACGATTTTGTTGGTGATTTCACTGCTTGAAGTGGTCCAAAGTAGAGTGTTGATAAATTGTTAAGTTTTCCCAATTGCAAAATGCTGTGATGTGCTCCATGAAGAAAATTGCCTGGTTTAGATGAGTGTCATTCAGGCATGCGTTTTAGGGCTGTTGCCTGTGAGATCAATGCTAATCAATCAATATGTTTAATTTATATTAAATAATGTGTCTTAAAACACACATAAAACAAGGTTATGTGTTGATTGCTTGATAAAAATGTTGTGACTGGGCTCTTCATCTCTATTTTCCCTAGGAGTACTGGTTCAGTGTTTTAAAATCAGTGATTGTGATGAATTTGTAGAACATAACTAACGGACATAGTGAAAATCAACTCTACCAATAAAGACATTGAGAAAGTCAGAGAAATGAAGAAAATAGTTTAGAAGAAGATCCAATAGAATCAGCATCAATGACAAATCTTTTTCTAGTTGTTGTGTGTGAAGTGTTCCAGGCAGACTCTCTGGATTTGAATTCTGACATGACCACCTGCCAGCCCTGTGATCATGATCATGTAATAAAAGTTCTGTGCCTCAGTATCTTCATTTGACAAACAAGGATAATAATGATTCTTACCGTATGGGAAAAGTGATATTGATTAAAGGAAATGGTGTTTGCAGTACCTTAAAATTGTGCCTGGTAAATGAGAAATATCATGCAGATATTTTTAAATGATCCAACATTATTAAGGGGAAAATGTATCTAACCAAATACAAATACTTTTCCCCGTAAGTACTTATGAATAATAGTTTGTAATTTTAGAGACCATCTCAATCAAAATGAATTTTAAAAAATGCATACATGAGAGTAGCTAAGAGTGCCTGGAACTTAACATTTTATCCCGTGACTTTACAACTCTTCTAGTGTGAATCATCTCAGAGATGAAGGGGCCACACTCTAGGGCTTCTTCAGCTCACATTTGGGGTATGATAAGTGTTAGTTGCTCAGTCGTGTCTGACACTTTGTGACCCATGGACTGTAGCACACCAAGTTCCTCTGTCCATTGGATTATCCAGGCAAGGATACTGGAGTGGTTTGCCATTTCCTTCTCCAGGGGATCTTCCTGACCCAGGGATGGAACCCAGGTCTCCTGTGCTGCAGGCAGACTCTTTACCAACTGAGCTACCAGGGAAGCCCCAGGGTACGAAAAGCTGATTTTAAAGCTGCAATGGAAGGGAGCAAACAGTAACCTATGATGGACCAAAAAAAGAGAAATTCAGGATGGGGGATCAGTATAGCATTGTTAATAGTCTCATTATTTCTAAATCTCAAAGGCTGAGTTATTTAACATAATACAACTATATTTAAAAAATAAGTTAACTAAAACTAGACTGCCCTGCTGGCTCAGCTGGTAAAGAATCCACCTGCAACGTGAGAGACCTGGGTTCGATCCCTGGATTGGGAAGGTCCCCTGGAGAAGGGAAAGGCTACTCACTCCAGTATTCTGGCCTGGAGAATTCCACAGACTGTATAGTCCATGGGGTCACAAAGAGCTGGACAGGACTGAGTGACATTCACTTTCACTTTTCGTATTTAAGCCAGTTTCAGTGCTCCCTGTGTCAATCTCATTTCCTGACTGCTCACTATATGAGCACAATAGCTTGTATATGCCTCTAACATTTTCTTCTTTTCTACTTCTCAGTTATTTTCAGATGTGTCTTGTATATTATATGATATGCCAGTTTACTGCCTGCAGGTTGCAGAAGATATAGGGTGAACCTGGAAAGAATTCTGTTGTCTTGCTGAATTGTGGAAATGAGGATACACAGTTCAGGAAGGCAAAGGTGACTAGCATTGTTGGGCAGAGTACCTGACAAGGGGAAGTTACATAGGGAAAAAAATGGCTCTAGGTGTGTCCTGAGGTGTGTCTAGGTGTGTCCTGCCCATTAAGTCCTGCCTGCACACAGAGTTACACACAGAGAACTGATCTGCATCTGTGTGAGTAGAGACTCCCCAAGACAAGGGAAAGACACACCATGAGGCAACAGAGACCAACAATTCCTAGCCCTTTCACATGGCTGGGAATCATTTTGTGTGTCCATCAGCTAGAGTGAAGAGACCTTGCACTATACAAGGCATTGAGAAGAGTTCTAGGAAAGTCATCTCTTAGTAGTGGGGTGGATTAGTGCCAAATAAGACAAGGTTGTTCTGGATATACTAAGCAAAAGGCTGGGAAAAAAAAAAAAATCATGGCAAGACAAAGCAAAAGTAATCTGAAGTAACAGACCAAAGCATATTTCTGGGAATAAAGAGAGACATTGCAAAATAAAAAAGGGATAAATTCATTAAGAGGGCATGTGTATTAGTTGCTTAGTCGTGTCCGACTCTTTGCTACCCCATAGACTGTAGCCCACAAGGCCCCTCCGTCCATGGGATTCTTCAGGCAAAAACACTGGAGTGGGTTGCCATTTCCTTATCCAAAAGAAACTATAGAAAGAAAGTGAAGTCGTTCAATTGTGTTCAACTCTCTGCAACCCCATGGACTGTAGCCTACCAGGCTCCTCCATCCATGGAATTCTCCAGGCAAGAGTACCAGAGTGAGGTGCCATTTCCTCCTCCAGAAGAGGGTATAATAATCCTAAATTGCATGTATCTAATAACAGACCATAGACAAATATGAAGTAAATACTCATAGAAATAAAAGGAAAAATGGACCCCATTTATTACAATTAACTTAACTGTAAATTATAGTATGCATAATTTTTATTACCTCCTTTCCTCACATCTTAAAATAAGCATTCTGAGTGCATATATTTTGTCTGTTTTGTTCTCAATACATATTTATGAATAAAAAGAAATAGAAATTTTTTTTTTATGGCAAAGTATTTAATGTCTATAGGTGTGCCTCACCCTATAGAAATAGAAAAAAGAAATAGAATAGTATTCAATATTTTGAAGCAAAGTTTCCCCTCCAAATTTATCATTTCATTTTTGTTCTATCCTTAAAACCTTACTTAGAATTTTTCCATATTTTTCTCATTGTACATATTTATTATTATTCTAAACTATTTCTACATTTTCAAGAATACTTTCAAACTTCCTAAACTCTTTTTCCCAAGTATCTATCTCAGAATTGTTGTTTGTGTCCGACTCTTTGCGACCCCATGGACTTTAGCCTATCAGGTTCCTCCATCCATGGGATTTTCAAGGCAAGAGTGCTGGAGTGGATTGCCATTTCCTTCTCCAGGGGATCTTCCCGACCCAGGAATCGAAGCCAGGTCTCCCGAATTGCAGGCAGACGCTTTATCGTCTGAGCTACCAGGGAAGCCCCAGTTGATATACAGTAATGTTATAAGGCTATGGTTTTTCCTGTGGTCATGTATGGATGTGAGAGTTGGACTGTGAAGAAAGCTGAGGGCCAAAAAAATTGATGCTTTTGAACTGTGGTGTTGGAGAAGACTCTTGAGAGTCCCTTGGACTGCAAGGAGATCCAACCAGTCCATTCTGAAGAAGATCAGCCCTGGGATTTCTTTGGAAGGAATGATGCTAAAGCTGAAACTCCAGTACTTTGGCCACCTCATGCGAAGAGTTGACTCATTGGAAAAGACTCTGATGCTGGGAGGGACTGGGGGCAGGAGGAGAAGGGGACGACAGAGGATGAGATGGCTGGATGGCATCACTGACTCGATGGACGTGAGTCTTGGTGAACTCTGGGAGTTGGTGATGGACAGGGAGGCCTGGCGTGCTGTGATTCATGGGGTAGAAAAGAGTCAGACACGACTGAGCGACTGAACTGAAGTGAACTGAACTGAATGTTATATAAGCTACAAGTACATAATATAATTATTCACAATTTTAAATGTTCTACTCCATTTATAGCTATTATAAGATACTGGCTATATTTCCCGTGCTGTGTAATATATCCTTGTAGCTTATTTTATATATAATAGTTTATACCTCTCCATCCATACCTTTATACTTTTGCTCCCTCTACCTCTGGTGACCCCATGTTTGCTCTCTGTACGTGTGAGTCTACTTCTTTTTTGCTATATTCACTAATTTGTTATATTTCTGGATTCCACATATAAGTGTTAGCATACAGTATTTGTCTTTGTCTGACTTACTTCACTTAGCATAATGCCCTCTAAGTTCATCCATGTTGTTGCAAATGGCAAAATTTAATTATATTTTATGGCCGATGCCTTGTACATAATAGACACACAGCAAATATTGTTCCTGAACTGTCCCCCTCTGTAAACTTAAGAGCTGCCCTTATAGGTACCCTTGGTCACATCTACCTCTCTTTTGTGGAACCATGTACATTTTTAATTAATGAATTGCTTTTAGTGTTTGTTGAGTGTCTGTCTTGATCTCGAGTACCAGACAGTTCTGGATTTGAATCCCAGCTCTATAACTTCCTTACTAACTGTGTGACTTTTCCAAAGCCCTTCTTCCACCTCTCTGAACCACAGCTTCCTCTGATGAAAAGGGCACAAAATAACAGTACCTAATACAGAGTTAGGAGAAACAGAAGAGAGTGAGTGTAAAGCACTTAGTGTAGCATCTGGAGCACAGGATGTGCCCAGGGAATGTATGGTGTTATGACTCCTGCTGGACAGCAGTAGACTCAGAGGGCTGAGACTTGGTTCTTGCCTTCTACCTTATGCCCCCCACTCCATACAGGGCTTGTTCCGTGCACCGGGCTAACACAGGTGTTGAATGACTGATCACTGGCTGGGAGGCTGGATAGCTTTAAGGACTGGTAGAATCTCCCCTCGGAGCAGCCAGGAGAGCTAAAGCCCAGGGAGGAAAGAAGATTCCCTGGGTGGTTAAGGGTTGGGATCCTGACCCATGGCCAGGCCTGCCCTGACCACTGCCCTCCCCAGCATGTTTGGGATGTACATTCCGTTCCTGCAGCTGAACTGTGACCTCCGCAAGACAAACCTGTTCAGCCACATGGCCTCCATGGGTCCCCGGGAGGCGGTCAGTGGCCTGGCGCAGAGCCAGGACTACATGCTGACACTGTGGGAGACAGGGAAGCAGCACAGGAAGCAGCTGTACGGCCCCAATGCCATGCCCACCCACGCCTGCTGCCTGTCACCCAGCCTCATCCGCAGTGAGATGGAGTTCCTCAAGATGGACTTCAACTGGCGCATGAAGGAGGTGCTGGTCAGCGCCATGCTGAGCGCTTATTACGTGGCCTTTGTGCCGGTCTTTGTGCCGTAGCTTAGCGCAGGGAGAGGAGGGGTCTGCCCGGGACCCCACCTGCTGCCTGTGCTCCAGGAGTCCTCCTGCTTGCAGAAACGAGGCTGCTGCTCTTGATGAGATTCGCATCTGTTCTCTCGAGGGCCAGAGTGACTACTGCCTCCCTTTTATTTATTTATATATATATATTTAGACTTTTTCTCTTGTATTAGGGAGAAGGAAATGGCAACCCACTCCAGTATTTTTGCCTAGAGAATCCTGCGGACAGAGGAGCCTGGTGGGCTGCTGTCTATGGGGTCGCACAGAGTCATACACGACTGAAGCGACTTAGCATGCATGCATGCATTGGAGAAGGAAATGGCAACCCACTCCAGTGTTCTTGCCTGGAGAATCCCAGGGGCGGAGGAGCCTGGTAGGCTGCCGTCTATGGGGTCGCACAGAGTTGGATACGACTGAAGTGACTTAGCAGCAGCAGCAGTATTCTGTACTGCCATCTTCTTTATCCTTTCATTTACTGATGGACACTAAGGTTGCTTCCATATCTTAGTAGTTGTAAATAATGCTGCTATGAATACTGGAAAGCATCTATCTTTATGAACCAGCATTCAGAATCTGGGCTTTTTGAGTATCTGACTCACAGAATGGGTTCCTTCTCACATGTTACAGCTAACAGAAGAAAGTCAAGCTGAGGCTTGCTCTTGCCTAAATTATCAGTTCCACTTTTGCATCTACTTTCCATCTTCCAAATGTATTATTATCTCTTCTTTCTTGATTACCCTATTTTTGTACATGTGGTTGGTTTAGATCTTCAGGATCATACATTTAACACAGTATCTTAAAAATGAAGGGTTAATGTATGTGGTGAGGCAGCCAACAGAATTAGGAACACTGCAAATGTGAATATATTTTCTATGTGTCAGCCTTCATTTCACATTTGAAAGGAAAATACAGAGTATTTTATTGGAACTCAACTTTGAGCAACAATTTCAAAATTTGATAAATGTGTTTCTCCTTTTCTTAACTTTTTCTGTTTTTAAGTAATTATATATTCAAAGGGCATTGTAAAAATAGTACACCAGGCACCATGTACCCTTCCTCAACTGAAGAGGGTAAAAGCCATGTCTTCCCAGGCAGCCTCTTAAAACACCATCTCAGAGGGAAGCAGAGAGGTGCTCATTAGTGCCAGGTGGTTGGGGTCCAGACACCTTTTGTGCCCCTGCTGGGAGGAGTGAGGGTGGAGTGATAGAGGGTAGGGTTGCACTGCTGAGTGTTGGTGAAAGCTCTGGCTTTCCCTCGGTGTACTCTCACACCACCCCTGTGGGGAGGGGAAGATGGAAGTCTCTGCTCCACAAACAGCCTTTGTGAAGGTGTGTATAGGTCTTTCCCAAGTTGTTTACTTGGAGTAGGGAAATCATATCCAACAGCTTTCTGTTCTTCCAGGCTTCCCCTATCCTGGCTGTCTGGCTGGAGAAAAAGGGTTTTTTGGGGGGCTTTTATTTTTTGGTCTGATCTTTATGTTTTTAGGCTGTGGGCTTCTTCAGGAGACAATCCAGGATGAAGACAAAAAGAAAACCCTGTGAACTCACTGCCTTGTCATTCCTCAGTTACAAAGTCTCTAGCTGGTCTGCCTTCTTCTCTCCAGTACAGTCTTAAGTATATATTTTTTTTCCTTCATAATTTTCCTTCATAATTTTCATGAAGAATGCTGAGGGGTTTGGCTATTCTGTCTTGTTGAGGACTTGAAGTAGTCTGTTCCTCTTTAAGCAGTTTTAGTGCATGAAAATTAACTTTCAAAAACATTAGGTTATAAATATTTACTTAAAAATAAAATTGTTCACCTTGCAAAATACTTTGGAATTACAGTAACACCTCTCCTAAATACATTTAATGTGCGATACAATTTCACTGAATGTAAAAATACACATCACTTTTCAGAAATGCATCATTCTGTAAAATAATGCATATTTGTATTGAAAAGTCTAAGGATGGCACTAGGATGATGGTTTTAGATATTACTTTCTTAATTTTCTTAAAGAGAAAAAACACAGGTCTCAAATGGCATCACTTGTGTTAAAGTTCATGATACTGTTAGGAAGTTAGGCGAGAGCAAGGGGTGGCCTAGCGAAAAGTATGCAAACTGATTTCTAAATCCCACCCCAGACATCGGCCCAGGAGAGCTCACAAATATGCTACAAAACTAACCACAGGGGCTTCTCCAGTTTCTGCACGCGAGTCCTTGATGCACAGCTGTGTCCTCAAGTAACCTTAGGCTGCTAGGAGTCTATTAAGGGTTTGTAAATACTCTATACATACATATATATGATTATAACAGACTGAATTATGGGAAAGACATGCACACTAGAGTCTGTTGCTAGGTAACTTGTAACTGTCAATAGGCCTAAGTATATACCCATTTGCTTTCTCTTTCCTTACTGATAGTGGGTACAAACCCTATTTTGCACAGGGCAGAACCAGGAGGAGGAGACAGGAAGTATAAAATGGGAAGCCAAGAGGAATCACGGCCACTCTTCTGGGGTTGGCCTACTCCCATGTCTCGGGAGTGTACTATCCCCTGTCTAATAAAATATCTGTCTGAGCTGTGACTGTAAACAGTCCCTTGCTTTGAGTTATTGGTGTGATGAGACAGCTTTGAAATCCTGCCTGCTTGAGCTGTAGTAGGTCCATCATTCCAAATCTTTGTTATTGCTAGACAGGAACCGAGGGAGAGAACTAAACCAAGAAAACCAAACCTAGATATAATACCTAACCTAACTGTAATTCCAACCTTCACCAGAAATGCAGTTCTAGTCAATCAGTCCAAAATTTTCTAGGTAGTGGCAGTGAGGTAGTCTGTCTCCATGCCTCAGAGGAAGAAAAGTAATTCCACATGGTAATCCTTGCTGTTCTCTCCCCATCATCAACCACAAGATGTCCTGTCCTAAAAATAATCTGTTTTTTTTTTTTTTTTTGCCAATATTTCCCATGCCTGCTTCCTTCTTCCTATTAAAATCTTTCATTCTGCCCAATCCCTCTGAGTGCCCTTCTGGTTACTATATGGGAGCCTGTCTAATTCATGAATTGCAAAATTAGAATAAATTCACAAATAAAGCAAATTAAATGTTCAAATTTACTCAGTTGAATTCTGTTTTTTGACAAATTGGTGGCAACAGTAGGGTCTGAAGTGAACTTTAAATGGCATCAGGAACAACAAGGAATACAGGTGTGGCACCCGGGGAACACTTTTGAGTTCACTATCTTTCTTACCGTCTCCCAGGGTCATTGTGAGTTCCTCTTGGTTAGGTTCCACTTTTTGTGTTAAAGCCCCTGATCTACTTGGCTTTCCTTTATGGCGGCAGATCAGGTTGAGCTGGCAGACAATTCTCCCCAGATTTCAGATAGCAACTCCACAGTGGAAAACCCCAGCCCTAAGCTCTGTCCCTGGATCCCCTGTTGGGACCTGCTGATAGTTTAGTCTGTGATTCCCCATTGGTCTGGAGTCTTCCTCTGTCTTCTATGGAGGGAACTATCAGTGGCAACTGCAGCTCTTCATTTGTGTGAAATTGGTCCACAGTCTCATTCTTTGAGGATTGTTGGTTCAATGGTTCAACTGTTTCTTCCAGTAAAATCTGGACTGGGTCTGCTTTAAGAACTGGACTGGGTCCTGGATAAGACTGGGTTCAATTTGAGCTAGACAGGGCCCAGTGGGAAGCTTCAGACTGATATTAAATAAAGGCTAGTTGCTAATGAGAATTTCAGAAGTACCCAGATATTGCTAAGTGTGGCTCTGAGAAATCCAAAGTCCTAGCTAAAAGAAGAGAATCTTTATGTCTAAAGAGTTGAGCATGCCACCTTCTGGAGCACCTGCTTATATTATGTTTAAGAGCCTTGGTCCTGGAAGCTGCAGATATTGAGCAAAATGGCAAAGTTTTATCAACAGTCTTGAATTACAATGGCCATTATTGGGAACATTCCAAACAGATTTAAAAAGAAATAGAAAAAGCACATAAAAGGATTATGCAGAAACCTTCAAAGATTCTGAGATTTCAAAATAGCTTCATTGAAAAATTTATTACAAAAGTATAAAAAATTAAAGAGATAAGATATGCTTAAAACAGAAGACTGTAAGACTGACCTATAAAACTGAGGTAACTTCTACTGCTCCCTTCTATCCTCCTTTATCTGGCTAAAATTCATTTTAAAATTAGACCACCCAAGGCTACAGGCAACACTCTTCAGATATCTTTCACTCCTAAGTCAAAGGCTAACATATGGGTCATAGTTAAAGAATTTCTTAAACCCGAGGAGAATACTCAAGTTTTTGTAAATGAATTATCTCTTGAGATAAGTGGGTAAAAAAGGTGGAAAATAAAATAGA
Source organism: Bos indicus x Bos taurus (assembly GCF_003369695.1). Taxonomy (NCBI): domain Eukaryota; kingdom Metazoa; phylum Chordata; class Mammalia; order Artiodactyla; family Bovidae; genus Bos; species Bos indicus x Bos taurus. Next base: position 62,322,082 of record NC_040087.1, read on the forward strand.
GGCCACCAGTCTGACTGACCTCCTATCCTAACTGATATCCAAAGCCTGGCAGGAATTTTCTCAGGTCTTCTCTCCTAAAATAAATGCACCGAGAGGGAAAGAAACACTTAACAAATGGGTAGATGCATGAGTTGGTCCTTTTTGCCAATCCAAAAACCTCCTCTATTTTCCCAAAATACCTGCAGATATTAAGATATTACAAACAGAACTGTCCTGAGAATATGTGCCATCCCTCAAAATTCCATCTTGGAGAAATCATGGATCCCTTCGTGAGGTAGGTGTTCCAACCCCATCTTTTCTAGAACTTAAAATCCATTGCTTGAAATGCAAATGCTTTTTATCAGAAGGAGAAAAGGAAGGGAGAGGCTATTTGGAAATCTGGCTAATTAAGAAATCTTACAAATCTTCTCCACATATATTAGTAATTATAAGGTTTCTGTGTCTTGTCTGAACAACACACATATATGTTGAGGATGTGTTATATTTTTCTACCTTCAGATGGTATTATCTAAACTTAATCTGTAAATTGAGCTCTCTTAATTAAAGAGGGCTGAAGTCAAGCACCTCTGAAGACTGGCTATTCTAAATCTCATCAGAAACAGAGAAGCTAATCAAATGATTCTTTCAAGTTCATGGGATATAAAATAATCTTTAATAAATAAAAGGTAGTTTGCTTTTTGGTTTAATTAAAACAGATGTGTTTAGAGTGTGTGTGCTTAGTCGCTCAGTCATGTCCAACTCTTTGCAACACCATGGACTGTGGCCAGCCAGGCTCCACTGTTCATGGGGATTCTCCAGGAAAGAATACTGGAATGGGTTGTCATACCCGCCTCCAGAGGATCTTAGCAACCCAGAGATCAAACTGAGGTCTCCCCTGCATTGCAGGCAGACTCTTTATTAGCTGAGCTACCAGGGAAACCCATTTTAGAGTTATCAGCATTAAGTGCAATACTTTTATTCTGCCTAGTTTCTTACAATTTTTCAGCATAAAAAGTAACTGGATATGAAGATGTTTTCTTAGGTAATCTAAACCACCTAATTGTTTAGATAATCTGCTGCTGCTGCTGCGTCGCTTCAGTCGTGTCCGACTCTGTGCAACCCCATGGACTGCAGCCTACCAGGCTTCTCCATCCCTGGGATTCTCCAGGCAAGAACACTGGAGTGGGTTGCCATTTCCTTCTCCAATGCATGAAAGTGGAAAGTTAAAGTGAAGTTGCTCAGTTGTGTCCGACTCTTAGCGACCCCATGGACTGCAGCCTACCAGGCTCCTCCATCCGTGGGATTTTCCAGGCAACAGTACTGGAGTGGGGTGCCATTGCCTTCTCCCTTAGGTAATCTAAACCATCTAATTGTTGGTTTAGATTACCTAAGAAAACGTTTTCATATCCAGTTACTTTTTATGCTGACAAATTGTAAGCAACTAGGCAGAATAACTTAAATAGATGTAGCTGTTTTAAGATTTATAAACTTTTTTAGTAACAATTATATTTTATGGTTTACACACTTAAAAATATCTTTCCAATTATTTTTGGTACCTTGAAACCTTAGTGTTTTGCTCAGTCAAGTTAAATGATGGAAATTCACAGAATAGCTATAGTATTTCAAAATAAGAATAAAAGTACTGAGACATCAATGAATGTAGGTTTATCTACTTTTGGTTTCTTATTATATAGAAAGTAAGATGTTCAGTATCATGCTGAGAAACTTTCCATGAGAAAACACGTTTCTAGAAATTATAAGTGAGTATAAACTTGTCAACCTAAAGAACATTAATGTAAGAGACAGTTTATGATTGTTTAGCTTCTAAATGGAAATTACAGTCTCTAAGGGTTAAGGATTTTAATGTAACTAAAGCTACTAAAATCACGAAAGGAAACATTTTTGTATGCAAGAAAAGCAGAATGTGTTTTTGTCTAAGAAAAAGTATGAGGAGTGAAGATGCATTTTCGTTAAGGAAAATTAGAGTAATTTTATCTAAATTAGAACTTCAGGTGCTAAAGGACAAACTCAAAGTATATAAAAGGTTGAAAAGAAAAACAATTTTACCTTGTGCAATCAAGCTGGCTAAAACTGAAGTGTTATTATAAAGATTATTAAAATTAAGTTTTACTATCAAAAGTGTAGTATGTAAAACAGGAACTTAATTTTCTTTCACATGCTAAATAGACAAATATCTTTTCACATGGAGTTGTGATCCCATTTAGTCCTGACCAAACCTTTTCATATCTTTGACAATTTTCCCAAAATAAAATTCTAAATATAAAGTGTATTATGTTTTTGTTTTTTTTTTTTAACTTGGAAGAAACTTTAGGATTTTTCCAGAGGGCCCCTGAAACAAGACCCAGAGGGATGGTATGGGGAGGCAGGAGGGAGGAGGGTTCAGGATGGGGAACACATGTATACCTGTGGCGGATTCATTTCGATATTTGGCAAAACTAATACAATTATGTAAAGTTTAAAAATAAAAATAAAATTTAAAAAAATAAAAGATTTGTTAAACTAATTAGACTTACTTGATACATTAACCTACATGGGAAGCATTGTCAAGTAAGAAGTAACATTAAGCTTTGTTTGGAGAAGACTCTTGAGAGTACCTTGCAAGGAGATCCAACCAGTCCATCCTAAAGGAGATCAATCCTGGGTGTTCATTGGAAGGACTGATGTTGAAGCTGAAACTCCAATACTTTGGCCATCTCATGCAAAGAGTTGACTCATTAGAAAAGACCTTGATGATGGGAAAGATTGAGGGCAGGAGGAGAAGGGGATGACAGAGGATGAGATGGTTGGATGGCATCACCGACTCAGTGGACATGTGTTTGGGTAGGCTCTGGGAGTTGGTGATGGACAGGGAGGCCTAGCGTGCTGCAGTTCATGGGGTCACAAAGAGTCGGACATGAGCAACTGAACTGAACTGAACCTTACATCTCTATAGTCATGTGTCATAAGGTTCCAGAAACTGTGTAAAATTCTTTGACTTCTGATGTGTCCTGGCATAAAATTTTGTCTGTCATCATAACTGAAGCTGAAGAACTGATGCTTTCAAACTGTGATATTGGCAAAGATTCTTGAGAGTCCCTTGGACTGCAAGGAAATCAAAACAGTCAATCCTAAAGGAAATCAATCCTAAATATTCATTGGAAGGACTGTTGCTGAAGCTGAAGCCTCAATAATTTGGCCACCTTATATGAAGAGCGACTCATTGGAAAAGACCCTGCTGCTGGGAAAGATAGAATGCAGGAAGAGAAGGGATGACAGAGGATGAGATGGTTGGATGGCATCATTGACTCAATGCACATGAGTTTGAACAAGCTCTGGGAGACTGTGAAGGACAGGGAAGCCTGGAGTGCTGCAGTCCATTGGGGTTGCAAAAAGTCGGACATGACTGAGCAACTGAAGAACAGCAATAACTGAAGCTCACATTAAAAGGACTGAACCTGAACATCAAGGAAGTGTCCTAGCTGACTTTCATACAAAGGCAGTGATGACAGAATCTATAAAGATTATGGCACATGTGGTGTGAAGTCCAATGAATGAAGTCCATTCTGCTTCTGCAAAAATGACTGCCTTACTGCCAGACTTTCACCATTCTGATAACCCATATGGCCTCTTGGTTCTTCTCAGCTACCTGTCAAATTCTGCTTATCTCTTTTTACATTGTTTCAGCCCCTATAGTGCAAATTTTATTTTTGTTCTTTGGGGCCTAGACCTCCTTCTTCTGGACTCCTGACATCTGCAACTGGACTTCCTTCAACTGCCACTTAGTATGGTTTATCAGTAATATTGGCGGTGGTTTAGTTGCTAAGTCATGTCTGACTCTTTTAACCCCATGGACTGCAGCCCACCAGGCTCCTGTGTCCAAGGGATATCCCGGGCAAGAAGACTGGAGTGGGTAGCCATTTCCTTTTCCTGGGGATCTTCTGATCCAGGGATCGAACCCATGTTTCATGCATTCCAGGAACATTCTTTACTGATGAGCAACTGGGAGGGGGGGAAGCAACAAATTCGAATGAATTTTTTGGCCAACCCAATTTAGTCTTGCTGCTGTATGTTTCCCATAGGGATTGAAGCCTTCCTCTGTTCCCTGAGGCATTCTCCTTACTTCTTTTCTAATTTTCCAGCCTTAGGGTGCCTGTAGTAGCTTTCTCTGCTGGTCAGCAGTTGTGAACATGCATTTAAACCTTTTGAGAGAATACAGTGCACCAGGGAATTATTGCTGTTAACTATAAGCAGGATATTTCCTAATATTTGGAGTGTATTTCATTGCCATATTCTCCAAGACCCAAACCAAAGAAACACCCCACTGAAGAAGTCACTCGGTTAATCCAAGTGACTTAGTGCTGCTGCTGCTAAGTCACGTAAGTCGTGTCCGACTCTGTGCGGCCCCATAGACGGCAGCCCACTAGGCTCCTCTGTCCCTGGGATTCTCCAGGCAAGAACACTGGAGTGGGTTGCCATTTCCTTCTCCAATGCATGAAAGTGAAAAGTGAAAGGGAAGTCGCTCAGTCGTGTCTGACTCTTAGCGACCCCATGAACTGCAGCCTACCAGGCTCCTCCGTCCATGAAATTTTCCAGGCAAGAGTACTAGGTGACCATATATAACTGAGTTTCAACTTCCCCAGAAGTGCCAATCCTTGCAGACCCAAGGAGAATGATGACCACCGCAGACAAAGACAAGTCCTGTAAGAGCACAGGCCACTTCTGTTTATCATTTATTGATTTATTCACCAGGACTGACATGTTTACCCATTCAGGCCAGGGGTCAGTCAGCAAGTTGACTTGTAGCAAGTCATCCTAAATTTCAGAGCTTAGCTTCCCATCTTCCCCCACCCCTCTTAGCAATGGTCTGGGAGATACAGAAGTGGTGTGCTCTCTTTCCAGGCTCATACCAGACTGAAAGACAAGGAACAAAGGGTTTCACATTTAGATACAATAGGAAATCCACTCAGTGCTGTCTGCCTGACTTTGCAGGCTATGTTGGAGTCTGTTTTTCCATCACCTTCCTCTATCTTCTCTACTTTAGTCTTTATCTCCCAGAGTCCTAAACCCTATACTCTTGAGATCTTGGTCACTTTTCAGGCTCATGCACAGTAATTATTCTGCTTCATTTCATTCTGGAGAACACCATCATTTTGGCTTCACCTCAGAAGACTGACAGTAGTTTTTTTCACTAGCCCCACTGTGTTACTGCAACTTCCAGATTCTTTAAAACACACACACGATACTGGATGCTTGGGGCTGGTGCACTGGGACGACCCAGAGGGAGGGTATGGGGAGGGAGGAGGGAGGAGGGTTCAGGATGGGGAACACATGTATACCTGTGGCGGATTCATTTTGATATTTGGCAAAACTAATACAATTATGTAAAGTTTAAAAATAAAATAAAATTAGGAAAAAAAATAATAAAACACACACACACACACAAACCATCCTGTTTATAATGTTGAGCACATTGACAACAGAACTTGAATGAACCATGCTCACAGAGTCTGTTCTTTACTCCTGCCCAGATCAAACAGAAACAAGGAAAGATGTTGAGGTAGAATGAAAATCTTGTTTTGCCATATGTGGTTTATTTTATTTTTTTTTTAATTTTATTTTATTTTTAAACTTTACATAATTGTATTAGTTTTGCCAAATATCAAAATGAATCCACCACAGGTATACATGTGTTCCCCATCCTGAACCCTCCTCCATCCTCCCTCCCCATACCCTCCCTCTGGGTCGTCCCAGTGCACTAGCCCCAAGCATCCAGTATCGTGCATCGAACCTGGACTGGTAACTCGCTTCATACATGATATTTTACATGTTTCAATGCCATTCTCCCAAATCTTCCCACCCTCTCCCTCTCCCACAGAGTCCATAAGACTGTTCTATACATCAGTGTCTCTTTTGCTGTCTCGTACACAGGGTTATTGTTACCATCTTTCTAAATGCCATATATATGCATTAATATACTGTATTGGTGTTTTTCTTTCTGGCTTACTTCACTCTGTATAATAGGCTCCAGTTTTTAAAATTTTTAACTTAGTCTTAAATTTACTTGTATCAAAAATGGCCAAGAAGATTAGAAACAGGATCTGTAAAGTCAGCAGAAATTAAACATGTGTATAGTATATCTACTAATTACTTTTGTATATGAAAACACATAAATACAAATATTTGGCATATATACATATTTATATCATATATAATTCAGTCAAATAAAAATCAAGCAAATGGGCTTCTCTTGAGAAATCAATGTCTTAAATAGACAATATCCTTTATGAGTGACTTCTTTTATCAGGATCATAATAAAGTTGTGAGGGAGCAGAACATAATTTGCTACCCCAAAATGTCTTCTTTGGTAGGAGGATTAATTTAGGCTGGTTCTTTGTAAGAAATACAAGACTTATAGAGGCCTTTCTTTTGTTTGTTGTTGTTTAGTCACTAAGTCATGTCCAACTCCTTGTATGGACTACAGCATGCCAGGCTTCACTGTCCTTCACTATCTCTTGGAGTTTGCTCAAACTTATGTCCATTGAGTGGGTGATGCCATCCAACCATCCTCTGTTGTCCCCTTTTCCTCCTTCCTTCAATCTTTCCCTCCTTCCTTTAATCTTTCCCAGTGTCAGTGTCTTTTCCAATGAGTTGGCTCTTAGTATCAGGTGGCCAAAATATTGGCACTTTAGCGTCAACATCAGTCCTTCCTAAGAATATTCAGGGTTGCTTTCATTTAGGATTGACTGCTTTGATTTCCTGGTCTTTCTTTTTAACTTCCCCTTAGTTGCCTAAGAATTTAGATAAAGGGCCTATCCTTGAAAAGAGCTATTAACAGAGATATCTGCAAGTTATAGGAGTTGTATTTGTTGCCGGGGGTTGGGGGGAACCTCTGCAAAGCCTAAAGAGCAGAGTCTACTCTGTGTCCTGCTGTCTCTGTATGGCCCAGTAAATGTTTGTTTGCCAAACAATTGCTTCTGCAGCTCCCTGTGAATTGCCTTCTTCCCCTCTCAAGTCCTAAACCACTACCCCAGGATCCTCTCTTGTCTTTATCAAGAGGCATTATTTAACACAAGGGTATCAATTATTTTGGTGAGTTACTCAGCTTTCCTGGGTCTCTCCCACGTATAAATGTTGTTAAATTTTTAGTTTAATTTTCTCTGGTTAATCTGTCATTATGTCAATTTAACTCTTAAGCCAGCTAGAAGAATCTAGAAATGTAGAGGAAGATTCCTTTCCCTCTGACAAACTCCATAATGAGGCCTACTGTTCTACTTTATTCTGAACATAATGCAAGATGTGGGGAGGGGAGCTGATAGGAAGTAGACACCTAGAGATTGGAAAAGTATAGTTTTGTTATCCAGAGGAAGTGTAGCCATTTGCCTACTCATATGCCTATTTCCTTGTTTTATGTGTTATTTTTTAATTGACTAAGTGGACAAGGGTTGAAGACAGTTATGTAGATCCAGCAATCCATTATCTACTTCTTTCAGGTAAAACTGAATATATGAGTTCAAAGGTCTATATTTTACAACAGGAGATAGGTCAGTATTTTGGACTATAAGGCTAAGAAACACATTTTCTAAGCTAGCTTTACCTTTGGCCTAAAAATTTGCTCTTTCTTTCTGTATACTTTTCTTTGGGAGACATCCTATTTGGCACATAAATCCCAAACTGTAGTAATCTTTAGTAATCTGTATAAAATACAGAGCAAAACTCCAGGACTGATGGTAATAGTACTCAGCAAGAACAAATTCACAGTGTGTATATATTTTCATTAAAGGGCATTCCAGGTGACAGAAAAGTGAAAGTCTTGGTCATTCAGTGGTATCTGACTCTTTTGCCAGGCTCCTCTTTCCACGGAATTTTCCAGGCAAGAATACTGGAGAGGGTTTCAATTCTCTTTTCTAGGAGATCTTCCCAACCCAGGGATCAAACCCAGTCTCCTGCAAATGCAGAAGACCCAGGAGATGCTAGTTTGATCCCTGGATTGGGAAGAGCCCCTGGAGTAGGAAAATGGCAACCCACTCCAGTATTCTTGCCTGGAGAATCCCATGGATAATAGTACTTAGCAAGTACAAATTAAGAATGTATATATTTAGTATCAGAAATGCTAGTATTGAGGCTGATGTTCTACATAGAAAAACTGATTGAAACCCAAGTTTCTCACTTGTTTCAGTGACTTAAATTTCAGAGAAAAGCTGGACACTTGAACCAGGGAGACACAAAGTTCTCATGACTAAACTTTGCAGCTTAAACATAATCAAACTATAAGGATAAGATATAGAGTGAATTAGAAACATATGTTTTACAATTTTATAAAATTACAAAAAAATTATAAAATTTCAGGAAAGGAAGAGGTATAATTGTTTGTATTATTTTTCATACCTTTCATAAGTGCCGACTTGAGATAAATTTTAAATAATCCTACTCCAAATTAAGAAAAAAACACTGTCACAAGAAAAAACAAATGCTACTCAATATTTATCAGTATGTATGTGTAAGTGCAGAAAGTGAAAATTCTAAAAATCATTGCTCTTGACCTATGGTCTTCCAATTTTACTAGAGAAAAGAAAGAAGATAGGAGGCAGAAGAGAGGAAAGTGTTCAATGAAAATGATGTAGAAGTGGAAGAAAACACAAGACAAAAATGCATAATAAGGAAGACATAGCATAGTGATGAGAAAGAAAAGCAAAGAAGCCAACTGGTGGACACGGATAAGAGGATACTACAAAGGAAGGATAAATAAAGGCAACAGGAAGGCAGACAAGAATAACACAGAAAGCATCAGAGGTAAATGAGACTAAAGGGTAGGACCAAGGGGAACAAGAATACAACTAAATGTTCTTATATCTGCTGTAATTAATTCAGTGAAGTAGATGATATGTGCTTTTATTCTGGTATCTTCAAGTCAGTAGTAACTAACTTGAAATTAAGATCTGTAATTTTGAGATTTCTTTTCAAAACGTTAAAGTGGTGGCACTGATGCTTTTGAACTGTGGTGTTGGAGAAGACTCTTGAGAGTCCCTTGGACTGCAAGGAGATCCAACCAGTCCATTCTGAAGGAGATCAGCCCTGGGATTCTTTGGAAGGAATGATACTAAAGCTGAAACTCCAGTACTTTGGCAACCTCATGCAAAGAGTTAATTCATTGGAAAAGACTCTGATGCTGGGAGGGATTGGGGGAAGGAGGAGAAGGGGACGACAGAGGATGAGATGGCTGGATGGCATCACTGACTTGATGGACATGAGTCTGAGTAAACTCCAGGAGTTGGTGATGGACACGGAGGCCTGGCCTGCTGCGATTCATGGGGTTGCAAAGAGTCAGACACGACTGAGCGACTGAACTGAACTGAGGTAAAACAGTAATGATCAGAATTTAGAAAATAAATACTTGACAGAAACCTGCTATAATAACGATTGCTATCTTATGTAACAAATACAAAATTACTATTATTTCCAATTTAAATCAAACTGACAGTTCTCACTAGGAATTTGCTATCAACACTAAATATTTTTGTAAAATTATGTAAGAAATAAAGCTTCCATTGCAAAATAGGAAACATACAAATGAAATAAAACATAGATGCTAGTTACCTTTGGCATTAGGGGTTTATAATCAGCCATAATGTATGTGTATATATATATATATATATATATATATAATAATGCAATTTGTTCCAAAAGGCATTCTCTCTCTCTCTCTCTCTCTCTCACACACACACACACACACACACACACACACAAGTCTTCTATCTGGATGATTTTCATCGCTGTTGACACTGTGACTAATTGCTCCCCACTATTGGAATGTAATGAGACCTGATAATAAAGACAAAAGACATCCACTGGTTTCTCTCCGCTGGTCTCTACATCCCTTACCAAAATTCATCCGCAGCTTTTTTATGCTAATGAAAAAAAAACCTGATTAGAGACAGCCTCTGTCTCCTGACTGCAACAATATATATTCACCATCATTGCACCATAAACAATATGAGATTGGACAAGCCACCAGCATTGCTTATTTGTACGCCCACGCCTCCAGCACTGGGTATGAACTAGCTCCAGGTATGATCTTGCCCTGGGTGGATCTAAGTACATCTACTATACTTTCAGAAATTCTAAAATCTAAAACTGACTAGTGAAAACAAAACACATGCAATCTGGTTATTACCTTTAGTAGATTGTTATTTCAGAATATGCTAAAAGAGTTGTGGAATGAGTTGTTCATTAATATGTGGGACTGACAATGTCTGTAAATGTGCCTAGAAATAAAAATCTAACCTAATGCCATTATAAAAATGAGAATGAGGAAATAATTGCTACTGTGTTGATAAAAAATAAATGTTTATTATCATTTGCTAAATCTTCATCTGAAATACTTTATTACTGTACAATGACTGACATGCAAATAATTCTCATAATTGTGGGGTAAAAAGACAATTAATATATATGATTATGATCTGAATAAAGACAATGAACTAAGCCAGAAAGTATTCATAAAAAAATAGTTTGAGAAAAGTGTAATTTTTTTGTTTCTGAAGATTTTTTGTTTGTTTGTTTCTGAAGATTTAACTGAGTCTCCTAAACAGCCAGTGTATTATTTTAGATTGGGAAGGAGGAAGAATCCGGGAGGGTTTCACCTAGTGGCAACCCATATCAGTATCCTATTTCACATAAATATGTACAGCCTATGTGGGTTAACCATTGCCATAGATTTAGAATGTAATGTTAAGAAGAATCATTCTAAAGCATGCTTCTATGTTTAAAAATTAACTTAGCCTTTCTCTGATATTTCGGCTCTACTACAATATGATAAAAATACTTCTCTGCATTTTCTCCCTGTTGTGCTCCTCTGTTACCTGGGTTGTGTTAAATCGCTGTTGTGTCTGACTCTTTGTGACCCCATGGACTGTAGCCCACCAGGCTCCTCTGTCCATGGGATTCTCCAGGCAAGAATATTGGAGTGGGTTGCCATTTCCTTCTCACCGCATCTTCCCAACCCAGGGATGGGATCTGCATCTCTTATGTCTCCTGCACTGACAGGCAGTTTCCTTTCCACTAGCGCCACCTGGGAAGCCCTTCCGTTACCTACTGTTTTCAAATAAATTACTTTGTCTCCTGAGTATGCCACAACTTTATACCACTTTTACCATGGAGTTCCAGAACCCTTAGAATCACTCATCAGTTTCTATGATATCTGGGCATTTCTTACTTCTCCAGTCTCCTCAGCATCGCTTGAGTCATTTTCAAAAACTCCATTTGCTTAAAATCTTAATAGATTCAGTTCAGTTCAGTTCAGTTCAGTCACTCAGTCGTATCGGACTCTTTGCGACCATTAGATCATGCATTCCCAAAGGGGTGATATTTCCCCCTAAGGGTTTAAAATCGCTGAGTAGGCAAACCATTCTTAGCTATCACATTTGTTGTGAGTCGCTGAAGCTTAAATATATGCATCCAAATTTTCATTCTTACTGTTTAATTTCATGGGGTGGGGAGGTTATTAAGAAAAAAAATTCTTAAAAATCTCCTTCTGGGGAGAGGAGTGTTAATAAAAACAAGACTGAGGAAACACTGGACTAGACTATCTTTCCCAAAATCCCCATGTGTTTGTAAAGCTCTACATCAATATTCACATTGATTTCTCTGTCTGAAACAACTTTAATTCCACTTGGTTAGCTCTCCTTAGGAAATCATTCCATTTTTCTAGATACAGCTCAAATGATAACAGCTTTTATGTGTACACTCATTCAGTTCACCTTTTCTAGGAAGAATTTTTTTTCACTTATGTTCTTACAACATTTTACAGGTATCTTTGCATCACTATATATATAAATATTTATTTATATATTGCTTTTCTCTCATGGGAATATAAGTCCATTAATCTTAGGGGTCGTATGTTTTCATCTTTGGAAATTCTAGCTCTAAAGATCACATCTGATTGGGTCATTTATTTTTCTGGAATTGAGCTGTAGGAGTTGCTTGTATATTTTTTGAGATTAGGTGTTTGTCTGTTTCTTCATTTGCTATTATTTTCTCCCATTCTGAAGGCTGTCTTGCTTATAGTTTCACCTTGCTTATAGTTTCCTTTGTTGTGCAGAAGCTTTTAAGTTTAATTAGGTCCCATTTGTTTATTTTTGCTTTTATTTCCAATATTCTGGGAGGTGGGTCATAGAGAATCCTGCTGTGATGTATGTCGGAGAGTGTTTTGCCTATGTTCTCCTCTAGGAGTTTTATAGTTTCTGGTCTTATGTTTAAAAAATGGGCCAAAGAACTAAATAGACATTTCTCCAAAGAAGACATACAGATGGCTAACAAACACATGAAAAGATGCTCAACATCACTCATTATCAGAGAAATGCAAATCAAAACCACTATGAGGTACCATTTCACGCCAGTCAGAATGGCTGCAATCCAAAAGTCTACAAGCAATAAATGCTGGAGAGGGTGTGGAGAAAAGGGAACCCTCTTACATTGTTGGTAGGAATGCAAACTAGTACAGCCACTATGGAGAACAGTGTGGAGATTCCTTAAAAAACTGGAAATAGAACTGCCTTATGATCCAGCAATCCCACTTCTGGGCATACACACTGAGGAAACCAGAAGGGAAAGAGACACGTGTACCCCAATGTTCACCACAGCACTGTTTATAATAGCCAGGACATGGAAGCAACCTAGATGCCCATCAGCAGATGAATGGATAAGAAAGCGGTGGTACATATACACAATGGAGTATTACTCAGCCATTAAAAAGAATACACTTGAATCAGTTCTAATGAGGTGGATGAAACTGGAGCCTATTATACAGAGTGAAGTAAGCCAGAAAGAAAAAACACCAATACAGTATACTAACGCATATATATGGAATTTAGAAAGATGGTAACAATAACCCTGTGTACGAGACAGCAAAAGAGACACTGATGTATAGAACAGTCTTTTGGACTCTGTGGGAGAGGGAGAGGGTGGGATGATTTGGGAGAATGGCATTGAAACATGTATAATATCATATATGAAATGAGTCGCCAGTTCAGGTTTGATGCATGATATGGGATGCTTGGGGCTGGGGCACTGGGACGACCCAGAGGGAGGGTATGGGGAGGGAGGAGGGAGGAGGGTTCAGGATGGGGAACACATGTATACCTGTGGCAGATTCATTTTGATATATGGCAAAACCAATACAATATTGTTAAGTTAAATAAAATTAAAAAAAAAAAACATGTTCAGAGACAATAAGAATTATCAAAAAAAAAAAAAAAGATCACATCCGATACTTAGCATGAATTTAACAACTGATAATTGTATTGCTTTCCTACATCCAAATAGGACATTTAGCTTAGTGTTTATACATATAAGTGATGAGCAAACACATATATATTTAGTTTTAAAATGCATGATAATTGGATAAAATATCTCTTTCTTCCATAATTTCTCCTTGTCAATCTGTAATTCATCTTTCAGCTCTTTCCAAAGTGAAGTGTTCAATTCAGTGTTTTTCACATTTTCTTTTATTGCATTTAGATCTCATACATACATCAATTATATATGTAACTATTTTATCTTCTTTAATATAGCTTTGCATATCTTTCTCATGAATTTTGATTCACAGAGTTTTTAAGCATTGTATCATACCCACATCATTTACTCTTCCTCAACACAAAATGCTCTGGAGGTTCATTATTCATGATATCACATTTAATATGTTATATTACATGTTATATTACATAATGACTAAAACAGCCAGCTTATAAATGAATAAAATTATGTAGAAACATCTACCTTTTGAAAATGGAATGATAGCTCTTTAAACAAGCATGTAGATACCATATTCGTGGAAAGGAGTTTTGCTTTTATAGAGAAGAGCTTATGAGAAGGCATGTATGTGAGTAAGAAAGAAGTAAACAGGTATACTAAGGATATTTTTAGCACAGTAGACAAGATGGGAGAAAAAATTATGAAAAGAGGGTACTTTTAATAGAAAAATACAAAATGAAATATGATGATTTTGATATGAGAAACAGGTAAATATATAGGTTTGCTTAATTCTAGATAAATTACAGCCCATTCTGCTCACCAAGTATGACAAAAAGAGTATCAAAGTCAAACTTACATTTCCAGAACAGAGAGGTAAACTGATTATGTGCTTTACAAACCATACTGGCATCCTAGTGCTCTGTATAATGAGCATAACTATGAGACTGTAGATGACAATACAAAGTCTTACAGGAAATAAAAACATGTAACATATATGTATATACATCTGTATCTATCTATGTATATCTCTATCAGTTGATCAATAAATATAAATTAACTGCCCAACCAGTCTATTCTGAAGGAGATCAGCCCTGGGATTTCTTTGGAAGGAATGATGCTAAAGCTGAAACTCCAGTACTTTGGCCACCTCATGTAAAGAGTTGACTCATTGGAAAAGACTCTGATGCTGGGAGGGATTGGGGGCAGGAGGAGAAGGGGACGACAGAGGATGAGATGGCTGGAGGACATCACTGACTCGATGGATGTGAGTCTGAGTGAACTCTGGGAGTTGGTGATGGACAGGGAGGCCTGGAGTGCTGCGATTCATGGGGTCGCGGAGTCGGACACAACCGAGTGACTGAACTGAACTGAACTGATCTTGTATATACTATACTTATTATATATTTACACAGTATATATTTATATGTATATCTTTAATAATGAATATAAAGCATTATGATTAGTTTTATATTTATTAAAATATGTCTTCTAAGTATAAAATAAATTTGACTTAAGGCTAATATTTCTTTATTTTCAAGGGTTAATGAAAACATGAAGTGAACATATTAATAATGAAAGTCAGATTATAAATATAGTCTTTCTGTTAGCTAACTTATAAATGGCATTTTAAAGAAAAATCAAATATATTAACTAGATTATTGAGGGTAGTCAAAGGGAAAGTTTAAGATACCAACAAAAAAGAAAAACTTTGCATGTTTTTCTTTGTCTATCATAAAGATAGACAAATGTAATTATAAAAGCCAATGGAGAAATTTAGTAACAGAACAAAATAATGCAAAAGATTAAAAGTAATTAAAATCCCAACTGAATGTTAGAGAAATCTAGGAACTTTATAAACACCTTCATATTGGCTTATTTTTCAAACTGGAAGAGATTATAAAACTACAAGGAACCAATGTGTCTGAAGAAAACAGGAAATAATGAAAAGAAAAGATTGCAATTAAGATTTGTATCTGATCCCATGGTATTGAACATTTCTAGAGATGGTAATGTAAATCCTCCTATATTTCAAAATGTTCTTCAATGTATGTGCTGTGCTATATAGCATAAGCATAAATTAACATTTACACTTCTTAAATAACAAAATTATAAAACATTTCTTTAGTTGAAAGTAATGTAAATGCCCCTTCTAGGCTGAAATAAAAAAAGTCCATTGCACACATTAGCAGAGTGGAATTCTAAGTAAATCAGGGTTAGAGATCAAATAAATATACTTAGAACAGTTAGTTCAATCAGTATTCTCAGTAGGTTGCAAACTTCCTTGTTGAATAAAAATTGGAAAGATCACCTCCAATCTTTTCATTTGTTAAGAACTTCACTTATCACATACACAAAATGTTCTCCTATCTTGGTAATTAACACATTTCTTGGTAGAAGCCCAGTAAGTAGAAACAGTTTCCTTCTTTACTGTGCAGTGGACTTAATCTCAACAGGATGCCCCTCTCTGCCCACCCTAATTAAGAAAACTGGCATATGAAACTTTCTGCAGAAGGATTAACAGCAGGGGCTGCATAGATTTCCTTCATAGGCTTAATAGTTCTATCAGCAGCCCACATCAATTTAAAACTGGGAGTTCTGTCTACACTTCAGAGGCTTTCTTGAACCCCATAGCTTCCTGCCAATGCTTCCTCTACAATGACTATTCAGATTCCTCTCAGGGTTCTCCAGAATACTCTTCTACATGTCACTTTTTTTCTGGCACCATTTTATCTTTATTTTCTTTTCCCTTGGCTCCCACACACTGGTGTTGATCTGGCCAAGAGATGCTTTATGCCATCTTAACAGTCATACTTCAGAAGTACAAGCCACTGGTTTGAAGAAGATAATGAGCAAAATGGAGTAACTTTTAGCTAAGAAAGTTCACTTGGTTCATTTTATTTTTTTAATCTCTTTCTGTGTTATATATATTTTTTCTTTTGCAAGTTTCATCTATAGAAGCAGATATCCTGGCTTAGTTCTACCCAATTTATATTTGTATCCTATGGACAAACTGCAAAACAAAAAACAAGTATCATAATTTCATCCCAGCTTCTCCCATAGGATAGCTCATCCACTTTCCTTTTTGTGAAACATGATTAGCGCAGACCCACTCTAGGTTTCTTACCTCCGCTTAGTGCTGGTCAAAGATGGAGCCTGTTGTAGAATGAGTAGAGCTGCCAGGGGTTCTATGCTTTTACCAAGCTCTCATCATCTCTGTGGCACCTAGTCTTCACTTATAAACTCTAATATAAAGAGAGACAGAGAGAAACTTACATGTACAGGCTGATTTTTGTTATTCTTATCAGCAACATTTGGAAAATCTTGCTAAGACTTCTGCATGTATGATGAGATATTTTAATTTTCAATCAAGTCAACATTGGGGAAATGTCTCATGTAAGAGTTTAGAATAATTAAAGAAATAAATGTTTTATCAGTCAGAATTATTACTTGCATAAAGCATACCTATTTTATTTACTAAAGTAAAAGGCATGTAATTAGGCCTCTTGATGCTCACAATCTCCAGGAGGACCAGAAAGCTGGGTTTGGAGTTTACATAACCAGGAAGAACATCCAAACCATGCAAGTATAGATGGTACCATGGTGCATCACTCACATAACCCCTCCTCTGGCCAAGAGGCCAGCACTGTCGGATGCTGAAGGCTCAAAGATGAGTCTATCTCAAGGCATCACCCTACGCCAAGGGTAGCCTCACCTAAGATTGTACCCCACCTTAAGACTAACCTAACTCCAATGACTGATTTTGAAGGATACAAAACCTGCCCCATCCATTCATTATCCTCATTTGGAAAAAACTCTAAATTGCTATTTCAGCTGTGCAGTGTCCTATGGAATAGGCTGAGCGCTCTGATTCACCTTCATGGCAGTTCTCTTTCTCTCCACTTTCCTGTAGCCTTCATTCTTTGAAAACTATGGTACTTGAAAGCACTCAGTAGTAATCTTTGGCTGGATTATCTTGTATCATAATTTGTTTCCCAGGGAATTCTGCCTAAGACATGGAAAGATTTTATACCAATCTGAGCTCACAGATGTTGCCCAGGTCACAGACTGGCACCACTTCAGTGAGCAATGAATTCCAGAAATTGCCACTGGCATACAAGAAAGCCACAATCCTGAATACCAAATGTACCTGCATGTCACCTGCATCCTCAGATTGCTAACTTCCAAGTGAAAGTATTAACATTTTCGAGATTGCTTAGTCAATTTCCTTGGGTAGGCTTTATTAGCTGCCATGCCTCGTGATGGGTCAGTATTTTTAATTACACTTCCTTTATGAAGAAACCGACTACAGTACAAGTTCTTCTTCTTCAAAATATAGGCAAAGAACTTCATATCCCAACCTCCTTTGCTGCAAAACACACAGAATTACAATCTCTGCAATGCTGGTTACCTATGTTCAAAGAGACCTTTCTTCTAAGGAGAAAAATAGTGAAAGTTCTAAACTCCTAACAATTTTTTTTTCTATCTCATTCATAAGTTTAAGTTTCCACATTTTCTATCTTGCATTATATTACTAATAATTTTGATAAAATAATATCTAATCATTATGTGGAATTCTATATTCAGTGAATCCTAAATAAGGAAATATCTACCAGTGTTTCTTTTATTTTTTTTATTTTTTTAAATTTTATTTTATTTTTAAACTTTACAATATTGTATTAGTTTTGCCAAATATCGAAATGAATCCACCACAGGTATACCTGTGTTCCCCATCCTGAACCCTCCTCCCTCCTCCCTCCCCATACCCTCCCTCTGGGTCGTCCCAGTGCCCCAGCCCCAAGCATCCAGTATCGTGCATCGAACCTGGACTGGCGACTTGTTTCATACATGATATTATACATGTTTCAATGCCATTCTCCCAAATCTCCCCACCCTCTCCCTCTCCCACAGAGTCCATAAGACTGATCTATACATCAGTGTCTCTTTTGCTGTCTCGTACACAGGGTTATTGTTACCATCTTTCTAAATTCCATATATATGCATTAGTATACTGTATTGGTGTTTTTATTTCTGGCTTACTTCACTCTGTATAATAGGTTCCAGTTTCATCCATCTCATTAGAACTGATTCAAATGTATTCTTTTTAATGGCTGAGTAATACTCCATTGTGTATATGTACCACAGCTTTCTTATCCATTCATCTGCTGATGGGCATCTAGGTTGCTTCCATGTCCTGGCTATTATAAACAGTGCTGCGATGAACATTGGGGTACACGTGTCTCTTTCCCTTCTGGTTTCCTCAGTGTGTATGCCCAGAAGTGGGATTTCTGGATCATAAGGCAGTTCTATTTCCAGATTTTTAAGGAATCTCCACACTGTTCTCCATAGTGGCTGTACTAGTTTGCATTCCCACCAACAGTGTAAGAGAGTTCCCTTTTCTCCACACCCTCTCCAGCATTTATTGCTTGTAGAATTATTATAGAAGTGAAAGTCATATAGAAGTAGGGAAGGGAAAATGGAGTTGCTGGGGGCTCTGATTCAATTTATTTTTTGAAATTCATCTCCCTTGTTAAGGCAATGTAGATGTCAAATTCCTGCTAATTTTAGAGATGAACAGATAATATTAATTTAGCCAATTTTACCAGTACTTTAGCTTTTGTTTCATTTTTATTGTGGTTGAGTAACAATATCATATTTGTTTCAGGTGTACAACGCAGTAATTTGGAATTTTTATAGATTAGACTCCATATAAAGTTATTATAAATATTGGCTATATTCTGTTTTGTACATTATATCCTCGTAGCTTCTTTATTTAGCATATGGTAGTTTGTGCCTCTTAATTCCCTTCACCTATCTTGTCCCTTTCCTTCCCCCTTTCCCCAGTGGTTATCACTAGTTTGTTCTCTCTGTGAGTGTCCTTCCATTTTTTGTTATGGTTGTTCATTTATTTTTTAGACTCCACATGGAAGTAAAACATACAGAATTTGTCTTTCTCTGTCTGATAATACCTTCCAGGTTCAAACATTATTTGCAATTATTTGCCATTATTGCAAATGGCAAAATTTCATTCTTTTTAATGACTGAGTAATATCCATTGTATACATATCACATCTTCTCTACCCATCCATCTGTTGCTGGGCCTGGAGGTTGTTTCCATATATTTGCTATTTTAAATAATAGGGCTATCAACACTGGGGTGTTTTCATCTTTTCAAATTCATACTTTTGTTTTCTTTGAATATGTACCTAGAAGTATGACTGCTGAATGATATGGTAGCTCTAAGTTTAGGTTTTCTGAGGGACCTCCATACTATTTTTCATAGTGGCTACACCAATGTACATTCCTACTAAGAGTGTGCTAGGATCTGTCTTCTCCACATAGTTACCAACCGTGTTATTTCTTGTCTTTTTGAGGAGCTATTCTGACAGGTATGAGGTGATATCTCATCGTGGTTGCAATCTGCATTTCCTTGATGATTAGTGATGAAAAGCATATTTCCATGTGCCTGTTGACCATCTGTGTGTCTTATACGGAAAACCTTTTATTTTCTGAATAAAAAGTATTGTCAAAACCACACGTATTTCTCACAGGCACTCCTTGCATGTATTACTTATTTTATGATTTAATATAAGATACACATTAAGACATTAGATTTGAGAGAAAGATTCTACGTAAGCTGTTAACCAACTACAAGTAAAATAAAGATTCTTTATTTTTTCATATAATGCAAATATTTTATTGCATAATGTCTGTGGATATTTCTGTTTCTAATATGCTACCATTCTGTGATTCCAGATAATGCTGTTGAAATTAATTATGATAAAGTTCAGTTGGAGTACTGATGAAAGTAAGTCTTCAGTTTGGCAGCCAACATTAAATATGGTTCTTTCAAGACAGTAGGAGAAACCAGCACTCTTTACAGGATAAATGTTGATGAATTTAGTAAGCAACAAGACTGGCTGGAGGCAATGTTAGAAGACTGCAACATCTGTGTGTGGCTTGTCTCCAATTCTTCAGTTTTCTCTCATCAGCTCCAGCCATCTTGGTCAAAAGGATCTTTCTAGCTTCAGGCTTAATTGTGTTCATGTTTCTGAGTACATTCTGACTGCAGGGAACCATAATTTTATCCAAGAAACTCTTATGACTTTGCATCTTGTCCAAATGCCCAGACCCAAGATTTGTTATCCACTATGGGTTCCTGGATTCCAACATTGTTTCTTTATTGCCATAAACCAAAAGTGATAACTGTGCCCCAATTTTATCCTATAACTCAGTACCCCTTCTCTTCAAGTTATCTCATTTCTCAAAAATGGGCTTCTGTGTATATTCCCTTATTTCCCTTGCTCTTGCTTTCCCCATCGCAAACAGATAATTAATTCTCTATTATTTTGTTCCCAAGTAATTTTTCTCTATTGAGAAAAATTAGTGAGTACCTAAAATACAGTATACATAAAATCATCACTTTGGTAGTTCAAACGGTAAAGCATTTGCCTGCAATGCGAGAGAACTGGGTTCGATCCCTGGTTTGAGAAGAGCCCCTGGAGAAGGGCATGGAAACCCACTCCAGTATTCTTGCCTAGAGAATTTCATGGACAGAGGAACCTCATGGGCTACAGTCCATGGGGTTGGAAAGAGTCGTACATGACTGAGCAACTAGCACACACACACAACTCTACTATGATGTATAAATTTTGTTCTCATAGAGGAAAAAAGTATCTTCAGAGAAGCCAAATAAGGCTATACTTCTTAATAATGTTAGGAGTTTAAATGTATATTTTATTCTGCAATTCACTCTTGAAACATCCAGCTGTGGGACAATTACCTAATCTTATCTTTCTCTTCCACTGAGATAAACTGCTTTAATTTTGACTGAGGTTAATAAGTGACTCTGATGGGTAACTACCATATTTCTAGCTATTCAATCTCTTCCCTCATTAATTCTGCCACCTAAATTTTGGTGGGCTTCAGCATTCCTCCATCATAACCCAGAGCAAAGTTCCTATTAATTGGTGTTAA
This sequence comes from Bos indicus x Bos taurus, assembly GCF_003369695.1. NCBI lineage: Eukaryota > Metazoa > Chordata > Mammalia > Artiodactyla > Bovidae > Bos > Bos indicus x Bos taurus. The sequence continues at coordinate 62,343,283 of NC_040087.1, forward strand.
AAATAAGCTATCATTTAATCCCAATCTATTTCATTTCATTCATTAGGCTCCTCACCAGTGTTGTTAGCCTTCAGACAACATTAGAGACACATGTTTTTGTCAGCTACTCCAAACCCATGTCATTTAACATTCCTTTCTGCAAGATGAGGGGCTTCCCTGGTGGCTCAGCTGGTAAAGAATCCACCTGCAATGCGAGAGACCTGGGTTTGATCCCTGGGTTGGGAAGATACCCTGGAGAAGGGAAAGGCTACCCACTCCAGTATTTTGGCATGGAGAATTCCATTAACTGTTTAGTCTATGGGGTTGCAAAGAGTCGGACATGACTGAGCAAACTTCATTTCACTTCACTTCACTTCACTTCTGCAAGACAATATACTTTCTCTTGGTAGTCCTCATCTCTCTTATCAGTAAAGAAAGAAACAATTGTTTTACATTAACTTTTAATGAGGGCTTCCCTGGTGGCCTAGTGGTAAAGAATTCACTTGCAATGCAGGAGACGCAGGTTCAATCCCTGAGTCCGGAAGATCCCTGGAGTATGAAATGGCAAGCCACCTCAGTATTCTTGCTGGGGAAGTCCCCTGGACAGAGGAGCCTGGTGGGCTACAATCCATGGGGACACAAGAGTCAGATACGACTGAGTGACTAAGCACCACATCACAACTCTTAGTGAAATGTTGCTTCACAAAGGATTAAGTTGAATTTAAAGCAAATTTAAAGGTATTTAAAAATTGTACTTTGGAAACTTTAAAGCATATGAAGAAGTGAAAAAAATAGTATAGTAGCTCTAATCTACCAAGAAGCCAGCTTCAAAAGTTAATTCATTAACACTATGGTTCCATCTTTACCTCCTTGGAGTATATGGAAGCAAGTGTCCAAAAATTATATAATTCATCTACAAATAATTCAATGCATATTTCTAAATTATTAAAAAATATAATGTCATTCATCACATCATCACATTAATAATAATGTCTTAACATTATAATCCTCTAGTCAGTATTCACATTACCCTATACTTTCTTTTTTTCTTTGCTTTTTTAAGTTGGTTGGTTTACATGAGTACCCAAACAAGTCCACATAATGCATTATATTGACATGTTTCTGAATATTATTTTAATATACGGGTCTTCTGTATATTACACTGTCTTTTTTATTTTTCTTGTAATAAAAATTGTTATTTCTGAAAAAACTAGGTAATTTTCCTGTACATATCTCATATTCTGAATTTTGTATCCCTTGGTACCATTTAATCTTTCCTCGCATTTCCTGTGTTTCAAATAAATTGATATTTTTGGTTTGATCCAACTCAGATTTTGTATTTTGGACTACAAGTGTCACAGGTAGTATTCAATACTTCTTGTCACAGAAATTTTGCATGCAGTCTTCTTTTTTTCTCTTTTTCTGTTAATATTAATCAGTGGGTTCAAGTGTAGTTAGCTTAATCCTCTTTCCTAATAACTGGGCAGTCATTGATAACAATTTTCTATGTCAATAACTTCAATAGCTGTTGCAATATGATGATATTCCAATTCCCACATACTCTTTAGCCTTTATTAACTGGAATGCTCAATGTAAAAAATAACTTCAATTAGCTACCTTTAATTTGTTAAAAAATGTTCAGATGATTGCTTGAATGCTACCCTTTATTTCTCAGCTTTCAGAACACTCTGGTTTCCTAGAATCCACCAAATGTGACTGAATTTTTCATTAAGTAACATTATCAATTAATTAACATATGTTATTATTAATTTGAATCATTTTATTTATTTGGTTCCACTTGCTTCACTGTTCAAACTGTGTCATCCCATTAATAGAAGCCTCTTTAAATTGGACTATGAATCATTTTGATATGCTCCTAGCTTTCGATAGATTCTTTGATTTGGGGATGTTTAACCAAATTTTTACATTTTTTGTACTATATCCTGATTTAGCCATTTCTTTGAAGACCTTTGATTCATTTCAATGGGAAAGCACAGTCTGTTTGCCAAAGTGAACATTACTACTGGGTTGGCCATTGTTTCTAGGCTATGAGCTTGGAAATGTGAATGTGTACAAAGGAAAAAATGTGTGTGTGTGTTATTGTTATCACTGAAAGTAATTTTCCATTGCTAAATCTAAAGTAATAAAATGTCATAACCAGCATAAATATTCTAGTGATTGAAATATTATTATGTGAGGGTGGGCTATTCTGTTTCCTTTTGAACTAAGCACTTTCACACAAACTTCTTACAAATCAGTCTTTCGGATCTTAGCCCATTCATTTGTAAAATTAAAAAGGTGTATTTCTTTTTGTCTATATGACAGCATTATGATGACATATTTATAAAAATGTGGCAATGTTCCTAAAATGAAAATGCTGCAGTCAGCTTTCAATCATCCGTATGCAGCATGCTCTTTGGTACAGCTTAGCTTTCAAGATTATTGACAAGGAATGGCTAAATGATTTATTTTATTGGCAAAATTTTCTGAAAATGACCCCATAAAGAAAAAAAAAAGAATAAATCACAGCTGTAAGACTAGTTAATAGCCAAGGAGTGTGGTTATAATAATCAAAGAGGACACAATCACTGACACGCTGTTTGCCCAAGTATAAAGGTAATAATTAAGGTACCTAATGAATTCCATTGCAAAAAGCAGGATGCTATTTGGTGCATCAGACTGCAGCATAAGACTCAGTACCTATAAAGACGATTTTGAACAATGGGAACATCTGTAGAGGAGTGTTTGATGACATTTTTGAAGCATCTGTGATGAGATGGGTCACTCACCCAGACTTCAACTATCTCACCCTCACTGGGGTTCGGTGGAAGAACTTTGAAGCAACCCAATGAATAGCTGCTATTGACATTTTCTAAAAATAAGACGTGAGAAAGAAAAGTTTCAACAAACTTCTTCAATTCATTTCAACTCAATAAACATTTTTGAAGGCTCACTAATGTGCACTGTCTTTCCTGCTCTTTGCATCTTTCGTGTCTATTAAAGGTTCTTCATGCTTCAGATCCCTGTCGGATCCATCCTTCATGCTGCTGACATAATAATCTTTTTCAAACATGCCCCTGATGGGGTCACTTTCCCATCTCAAATCCCCAGGATAAAATCCAATACCTTTACAAGACACAAAATGTCATTAATGATTCGTTTCCTCCATCTCCTCTTATATCTCTTATCCCCATGCCCTCGACATGCAAAGCTATTTATATGTCTTCTGGTGTTATGCTCTTTTGAGTCTTTTGTATAATCCTTATGCTATATCCTCTTCCTGAAATGGTCATCCATCTTCACAGGACTATATACTAATTGGCCTTGAGATAACCACATGTTGTCTTTTACATAGAGTCTTACATGGTTTTTCAACTTTGCTTAAATATTTGAGCATTCTCTTCATTGGAATATGAGCAATTATAATGTAGGATGCTGGGTAATGTTTCTTTATATAAAGAACCTTCTTCAGCAGTACCAGTAAAAACTGTTTTTCAGATGGTGATTTAATTATTTAATCAGTCCTACAATATATTAAACAGTTGCTCTTCCATCAGAGAAGTCCTTGGTGTCTCAAAGACTTATACAGAATCTCTATTTCATGGGGATTTGACAGAGAAAGTTTCTTAGTAGAAAGCTCTATAACTGACTGAAAAGCAAACCATGAATGTGAAGCATGAAATACATTATACAGAGAAGTTTTATACTTGTCAGGAAGGAGATTGATTAGCTTTCCGAATCTTTAGAGTGGCAGTTCATTATTTTATTGGTTTCTAGCATAAAGGAGACACCCAAATTTAAATCCAAGTAACAAAAGGATTCCATAAGCAGATACAAGTTGCATTTGCATTGACAGACATCATTGCTTCATTGTCTTTGAAGGGTGCCAAGATATTGTCCAGGCTATCTTGCCGCTCATGTCACTGAAAAAGCAGAAGACTTGGGGATTAGGTGACTTCAAATATTTGGGTAGTGGAAGGAACTGAAACATGCCTCAGATTCTGAAGTCTTAACACACTGCATATTTTACCATAAAGAAAAGGATCACATTATGAAGAATATATATCACTGTAAATCACATTGATTAGGTATTATTAGCTCCAAAGGTTAAAAAAAAATAGTGACCAGCTTTTAGTTTTAGATTCAAAAATTAATAAACATTATTGTTATACCTTTTCCTGTTTTACATATGTATTTAAAAGCCTCCTCTTAATATGTCATTTTTTTCCCCTCAAATTGATTTCTGTTGTAGACCTTTATATAAGCAGCTTTACAGACCTTTACAAGAGGTAATATGTTGGATAGACACATGAAAGAAACGCAGTCCATAGGTTCGCAAAGTGTTGGACACAACTGAGCGACTAGCACACACATAGAGTGCTGAGTGAGGATAATATGTTACAAAAACAATGACTGGAGCAACCAACTTTCTATATAAGAAGGCAGACATTGGAAGGGAAGTGAATGAAATATCAAGAAGAAAGAATATCAGAAGAAGAAAGACTTGCAAAAGGTAAAAGTAAATAGAAACAAATGAGGCATTATAATGTTTAATACTGTTAATAAATATTAAGTAGAGGGTATAGAAATGAAGGTAATACTGATATAAGAAAATATTTTTATATCTGAAGGCACAGTAAGAAGGAATAATTCAGTGATATGTCAAGGCTGACAGTTTCAAACAATATCAAATAACACTAAATGTTATCAGTGTACAAGAAGTGGTTTTAGAATCTCTAAAAGATTTTAATAAGTTTTAGATTAACACTTATCTGCTTGAAAGGGAGAGATTCAAAGTCAGTTGCTGGAAACAGACAAAACTGAAAAAATCTTTCAAAAATACTTTTACTATGCAGGCACAGGGGCTTCCCTGGTGGATCAGATGGTAAAGAATCTGCCTGCCAATGCAGGGGACAAGGGTTTGATCCCTGGGTAAGGAAGATCCCCTGTAGGAGGGCATGGCAACCCACTCCAGTATTCTCACCTGGGGAATTCCATGGACTGAGGAGGCTGGCAGGCTACAGTCAAACATAACAGAGTGCTGCATGCACATACAGGCACAGGTTAAGGAAAGAAGGTAGTGTATTAATTTAGTATAGTATGCTGCTGCTATGTCGCTTCAGTCGTGTCCGACTCTGTGCGACCCCATAGACGGCAGCCCACCAGGCTTCCCCGTCCCGGGGATTCTCCAGGCAAGAACACTGGAGTGGGTTGCCATTTCCTTCTTCAATGCATGAAAGTGAAAAGTGAAAGTGAAGTCGCTCAGTCGTGTCCGACTCTAGCGACCGCATGGACTGCAGCCTAGCAGGCTCCTTTGTCCATGGAATTCTCCAGGTAAGAATACTGGAGTCAATAGTGCTGCACGGAACACTGGGGAACATGTGTTTCTTTCAATTCTGGTTTCCTGGGTGTGTATGGCCAGCAGCGGGATTGCTGAGTCATATGGCAGTTCCATGTCCAGTTTTAGCAATCTCACTGCTGGTCAAACACACTGAAGAAACCAGAATTGAAAGAGACACATGTACTCCAATGCTCATTGCAGCACTGTTTACAATAACTAGGACAAGGAAGCAACCTAGATGTCCATCGGCAGATGGATGGATAAGGAAGTAGTGGTACATGTACACAATGGAATATTACTCAGCTATAACAAAAGAACACATTTGAGTCAGTTCAAATGAGGTGGATGAAACTGGAGCCTATTATACAGAATGAAGTAATTCAGAAGGAGAAACATCAATACAGTATATTAATGTATATATATAGAATTTAGAAAGATGATAATGATGATCCTATATGCAAGGCAGCAAAAGAGACACAGATGTAAACAATAGACTTTTGAACTCCATGGGAGAAGGCGAGGATGGGATGATTTGAGGAAATAGCACTGAAACATGTATATTACCGTATGTAAAATAGATGACCAGTGCAAGTTTGATGCATGAAGCAGAGTACTCAAAGCTGGTGCTCTGGGACAACGTACAGGGATGGGGTGAAGAGGAAGGTAATTTTAGGATGTGGGGACACATGTGCACCGGTGGCTGATTCATGTTGATGTATGGAAAAAACCACCACAATATTGTAAAATAATTAGTCTCCAATTAAAATAAACAAATAAAAAAAAGAAAAAAGAGTACTGGAGTAGTCATTCCCTTCTTCAGGGGATCTGCCTGACTGAGGGATCAAACCCATGTTTCCTGCATTGGCAGGCTGATTCTTTGCCACTGAGATACCGAAGAAGACTAATACAGTATGTGCTCATTCAATCATTGTGTCTAATTCTTTTAACCCCATGCACTAAAGCCTGCCAAGCTTCTCTGTCCATGGCATTTTCCAGGCAAGAATGCTGGCGTGGGTTGCCATTTCCAGGGGATCTTCGCGACGCAGGGTCTGAAGCCATGTCTCTTGCACCTCCTGTATTGTCAGGTGGATTCTTTACCATTGTGCCATCTGGGAAGCCCATGATATAATATATAATAACCATCATGTAGTGAAAGTGATGGTTCAAATTTATACAGTACATACTTGGTGATATAGATAATTTGATATGACACAAGAATAAAGCAAACAAATAACATACCCTGAGGATGTCTGTAAATGTTAGCGCTTTTTTTTAAATTGGTTAATATGTATATATTTATGGCTTTTTTTTCTGTAATTATGCTACATTTACCTTTTAATTCTATCATGAAAATGGCCTGTAAAATTAATATATTGTATATTGTTTCCTACTTAGGATATTACTCTTATGACTCTCCTGTTCCTTGACCCTGCAAAATAGTAAACTTAAAATCACTGTATTCCACTGTAGAATGTTCCTCATCTGGAAGCACCCATACAAAGTCTTAAAGTAGCAATTCTCCCAAGATTCCAATGACTGCTGGTTTGTTACAGAGGCTGCTAATTTATCTTTGCTTTCTTCCACTGATGTTTAATAATATCTCTTATGGGAAGCAATTTCTTCTAATAATAAAATGTTTACTCACTGTATTCCACTACTGGGGAATATTAAAAATCTTATTCATTTGAACTAATAATTTCTCTTTCTTTAATATATATTGGAAAATTAATTAGAAATAGATTTTTAAATTTTAGAGTCAATGTCGTATATCTCAGAATAAATTTCCCCAAATTTAATGCGTATTATATTGAGAGTCTCAGGTATACTTTAGTTTTCTAAATTTCTCTTCACAAGGTCAGCTTCACTTTTAAGACAGGTTTATAGGCTTAGCAGACATACATATCAGAATTTTCAAATGTCTAAGGTAAACTATGCAGTCTATATGAAAATAAGATTGCATTAGACTTTTTTAAAGCAATACAAAGTGCTAACATTTTTTTCCATATAGACAGAAAAGTTACTCTATTTTTTGATAGTAGGATCCAGTACTAGTTGTATAATTAAATTATTTTTTATTTTTTCTTATTCTTACTTATCTGTATTTAAATTAATGAATACATTATGTATAATACATCTACCAAGGCCATCATAAGAAATTAGATCTTTTTGGAGAGAGATGTTTATCACTTTCACTGGAACTGGAATACAGATTGACTTGTCTGCAAGGTGGTAAACACCTACAGTTTTTCCAAAATATGAATATAATAGAGATATTATAAATGAGATGCACTTATAATGCATATTACAAATGAAATGCAATTATAAATGCGTTTTAGTATAAATAAGATAACCTAATACAAAATCTGAACATACTCATGAATGATAGCTAAGAAAAATTTTCCACTCTTTTTTATATTGGATTTAAGGGTATGACAGAGGCTGAAATGATTGGATGGCATCACTGACTCAATGGACATGACTTTGAGCAAGCTCTGGGGATGGTGACAGATGGGGAAGCCTGGTGTGCTGCAGTCCATGGGGTCGCAAAGAGTCATACACAACTGAGCAACAACAACACTTTCATATTTATATCAAGAGATTGTTTCAGAAGCATATTGACATCTCATTGGATGTGCAAACATCTCTCAGATCTACTATAAACTCTGGCATCTGCTCTATCAGGACAGAGGTTTAGGACAGATTCATTCTGTCCTAATGGCTGGCCATTATCACCAGCCACCGAAGTGTACCTAGCACCTTATGGGGACTCAATACGTATTTGTAGAATGAATTTAAAAGTCAATAAATAGATACTAATTCATAAGCGAATTAAGTGCTACATAGAGTTCAATTTTTAAAATTGCATTTTTCTGTGATAACATGTGGTGACTGCTGTACCTTACACTATGCATGCATACACATGACCCTGATTTCACTAATAGTTAGCAACAGTCAGTTGAAAGGTCTAATCAAAAGATGAAGTGACACGCATCCAGGCCATGGAATATAAACAGTTAGAGCTCAGATATACCCTACGCCAAGGCTGCATTTAACAGAACCTTAAAGCAAGGCCACAACCCTCTTAGTTTGAGTCTCCACTCTACAGGGTGTTTATTTCATTAGAGATGGTCTATCCAGCTTGACAAGTTATTCTAGTTTCCTCTCAAAATGATTTAATCACCATTTTAGCAACTGTACTTAAGTCTGATACCAAAATAAGGTTCTCATAATTCTTTACCTTGTGAAACTCTACCTACCACATAAAAAGCAATAAATCCATAAAACAAATCTGTCAAACTTAAAACTATGGATCAACATGTCTTTACTGAGATGAGTGAGATATACTTAGGTTCTGCTATATGAAAGTTTATGCTCTAATTTGAAAAACAGTTACAATAATAAAAGGTACCATTGTGTATTGGAATACTTTTCAACTACCACACATATGTCCAACTTGTGGAGAAACTCTTTTTTTACGAGTCTTAGTGGGAGGCAAGGAGGTTAGATCTCTCTCCTTAGCCCCTTGCTGGCAACAATGGCTTGAGCTCTTGGCAGGGATTCACTGGATACTTCTATCCAGAACTTTGATACTGAGCAAACACCTCCTGAGAAGTCAGAGTGCTTGAAGAGACAGGCACTGATCCCTGCATAACCACCATTAAGGCAGAGCAGAAAACTGTTCATTGCCAAAGTGGTGATACAGGAAATGTGACCTGAATGCAGAGTAGATTCCAAAAAAATCTTTGGTGGAGTGGATGGGTAAACAAATACTCTTCCCTTAGTTTGTGCACTTTCTGCTGGACTTCTGCCTGCTAAGTCTGGACTTGTCTTAAAAAATAGTCCATTCTTCTGGTGTCAAAGATCACAGGTGATCTTCTCAAACTGGTAACAATTATTTTTGTTTCCCTTTAATGTGTTTCAAAGCATTATTCACTTTCTTAAAGACTTCTTACAGAGTTACATTTTGCTTTTTTGACATCACTCACTACCAAGACAGAGCCAACTTCATGTAGACCTTCACTTCAGCAGCATTCACTCTCTCCTCCATATGATATTTGGAATTCCTATTTTTATTCTTAACACTTATTTTGTAGAAGACACTTGTTTTTCCTGGATAAGCCTTAATAGTGGTTGATGAATTTTATTACTAATTTCAAAGAACCAACTTTTGGCTTTGCCAATCCTTTTCATTTGTCTGTTTTCCATTCAATTCATTTATTTCCTTTATAATCATGGGAGATTTTGTGTTTTTCTAAACTCATTAGAGCTGAATGTGCTTTTCTAAAGTATGCACTTAAAGCTACACATTTTCCTTCATATAAAAATTTGTTGCATCTCTCAAGTTTTGATAGTTACTGTTTCATTATCTTCTGGTGCTAAGAAGTTTGTATATTTTCATTATACAGGGCTGTCCAATATATATTGTACAAAGATGGTAGTATATAATCAGTACTGCCCAGTATGTTAGTCACTAGCCATATGCGGTTATTGAACACTTGAATGAATATGTCCAGTGCAACTTAGAAATTGAATTCTCATTGTATTTTATTTATGTAATTCCAAAGGTAACACCCACCTCATCGGACAGCTTGGCCTAAGAGAGATATTGGCATTAGATGGCAGAGGATGGTTATATAACAAAAGTTTTATTTATTTATTTTTTAAAAATATAAATTTATTTATTTTAATTGGAGGCTAATTACAAAAGTTTTAAAACACACATTCTTTCATAAGGGTTGTGGGTTTAAAAGCTGTTGTAAATAACTGAGTAGAGAGGCAAATCTTTACGATCCAAAAGAGGGCAAATCACACAAGTGATGTCCTAACAACCAACTGTGAATGAGTATATAATAAACAATGGGAAGATTATGCATCAGTTATACTTCTAACATACTTTTCAATTTTTATAAAGATCCTAAATATTCATCCAAAGTAGCGGAGATGAAGTGAAATGTGCAGTACATGTGGAGATGTGATGATGGAAGTATTCAGTCTCTTCTGTACCCAACATCCCCTTCCTTATTATTGAATAACCCTTGTATTACAGGAGTTGTACAATATTTCCAGTTGGAATGCCATAGCCACCCTTGTAATAGCTTTGGCCAGTGAGAATAAGTATGATTCACTCTCTGTGATCAATGAAACAAGCAATTTCTCACTGACCCCTTTTTTGTCTTCTTCTCTACAATGAGGAAGAGTAGACTGAAACTCCATCAGGAATCTCCTATAGACATACCTTGGAGATAATGTGGCTTTGGTTTCAGACCACCACAATAAAGCATGTATCACAATAAAGTGAGTCACATAAAAGTTTTCCCCAGTCCATACAAAAGTTATGTTTATACTATTCTGTAGTGTACTAGTGTACAATACTATTCAAGTGTACAATAATAGTATTATGTCTAAAATACAAAGTGCATACCTTAATGGAAAAAAAAAAAAACTTTACTTTTTATTTTTAGCTAAAAAATGCTAACCATCAACTGAGCCTTCACTGAGTTCTATCTCTGTTGGTGGAGGGTTCTCTCTTGATATTGATGAGTGCTGACTGAGCATAGAGGAGGATACTGATACAATTTCTTAAAATAAGACAACAATGAATTTTGCCACACTGATTGATTAATTTCTTTTATGAAAAATTTCTCTGCAACATGCAATGCTGCTGTTTGATAGCATTTTAGCCACAGTAGAACCTTCAACATTGGAAATTCTGTTCAAACTCATTGATGCTTTGCCAACTAAGTTCAAGAAATATTCTAAATTGCTGGTTGTCGTTTCAATGATCTTCTCAGGATTTTCACCTGGGTACATTCCATCTCAAGAAACTGCTTTCTTTGCTTATTTATAAGAAGCAACTCCTCATCTGCAAAAGTTTTACCATGAGACTGGAGCATTTCAGTCACATTTTTAGGCTCCACTTCTAATTCTGGTTTTCGCAATTTTCACCACATCTGTAATTACTTCCTCCACTGAAATCTTGGACTCCTCAAAATAATCCATGAAAGCTGGAATCAACTTTTTCTGAACTCTTGTTAAGGTTGACATTTTGATCTCTTCCCATGAATCACGAACGTTTTTAATGGCATCTAGAATGTTGAATCCTTTCCAGAAGATGTTCAATTTATTTTTGCCCAGATTCATCAGAGAAACCACCATTAGTGGCAGTTATAGCCTTAGGAAAAGTATTTCTTAGGTAAGATGACTTGAAATCTGAAATTACTCCTTGATTCATGGTTTGCAGAACAGATGCTGTGTTCAGTTCAGTTTAGTTCAGTCACTTAGTTGTGTCCGACTCTTTGTGACCCCATGAACCGCAACACACCAGGCCTCCCTGTCCCTCACCAACTCCCGGAGTCCACCCAAACCCATGTCCATTGAGTTGGTGATGCCATCCAACCATGTCATCCTCTGTCGTCCCCTTCTCCTCCTGCCCTCAATCTTTCTCAGCATCAGGGTATTTTCAAATGAGTCAGCTCTTCGCATCAGATGGCCAAAGTACTGGAGTTTCAGCTTCAACATCAGTCATTCCAATGAACAACCAGGACTGATCTCCTTTAGGATGGACTGGTTGGATCTCCTTGCAGTCCAAGGGACTCTCAAGATTCTTCTCCAACACCACAGTTCAAAAGCATAAATTCTTCAGTGCTCAGATTTCTTTATAGTCCAACTCTCACATCCACACATGACCACTGGAAAAACCATAGCCTTGACTAGATGGACCTTTGTTGGCAAAGTAATGTTGTGTTAGCAGGCATGAAAACAATATTAATCTTATACATCTCAATCAGACTCTTGGGTGACCAGGTGCATTTTTGATGAGCAGTAATGTTTTGAAAGGAATATTTTTCTGAGCAATGGATATCAACAGAGGCGTTAATGGGTATCAACAGTGGCCTTAAAATATTCAGTAAACCATGTTCTAAACAGATGTGCTGTTTGTTATCCAGGCTTCATTGCTCCATTTACAGACCATAGACAGAGCACACTTAGCATAATTCTTAAAGACCCTAGGATTTGGGGAATGGTAAATAAGCTTTGGCTTCAACTTACGAGTCACCAGCTGCATTAGTCCCTAGCAGGAGAGTAAGCCTGTCTTTTCAAACTTTGAAGGTAGGCATTGACTCCTCCTCTTTAGCTATGAAAGTCCTAGATGGCATCTTCTTCCAATATATGGCTGCTTTGTCTACACTGTAAATCTGTACTTCTATGATATGGGTATAGCATTTTTCCTCAAATCTCATGAGGCAACCTCTGCTAGCTCATTCAAACTTTTCTTCTGCAGCTTTTGCCGATCTACCAGCCTTCACAGAATTGCAGAGAGTTACTTTGTTCTGGATTAGGCTTTGGCTTAAGGGAATGTTGTGGATGGTTTGATCTTCTATCCAACCACTAAAAGTCTGAATCAGTTACAAGGCTCTTTAATTTCTGATAATTCATGTGTTCACTGGAATAGCACCTTTAATTTCCTTCAAGAACTTTGCCTTTTCATTCACAATTTGGCTATTTGGTGCAAGTCAGTTTTTGTCCTATCTTGGCTTCTGACATGCCTTCCTAGCTAAGCTTAATCATTTCTAACTTTTGATTTAATATGTTCCCTTCACTTGAACACTTACAGGTCATTAGAGGGTTAGTAATTGGTCTAATTTCAACATGCTGTTTCTCAGGACATAGGGAGGTCTAAGGGAGGGAGAGAGACCAGGGAACAGCCAATCAGTAGAGCAGTCAGAACACACATAATATTTACTAAATTCAACACCTTAGGATTACTTTGTGGCACCCCAAAACAATTACAATAGTGATGTCAAATGTCACTGATCACAGATCACTGTAACAAGTATACTAATGATGAAAAATTTTGAAGTACTGCAAGAGTAACCAAAATGTCACACAGAGATAGGAAATGAGGACATGCTTTGGAAAAAAGGCTCTACTAGACTTTCTAGATGCAGGGTTGCCACAAATCTTCAATTTGTAAAAAAAAATGTAGCATCTATGAAGTGCAATAAAGTGAAGTACTGTAAAAGGAGGTCTGCCTGTATCTCTGATGTACTGAGAATGGAAGACAATCATTGCATGCATGCTCAGCTGTGTCCAGCTCTTTGAGATCCCATGGATTGTAGCCTGCTAGACTTCCCTGTCCATGGAATTTTCCAGGTAAATATACTGGAGTGGGTTGCCATTTCCTACTACAAAGACATTCATTGCTGCTGCTGCTGCTGCTGCCAAGTTGCTTCAGTCATGTCCGACTCTGTGCAACCCCATAGATGTCAGCCCACCAGGCTCCTCTGTCCATGGGATTTTCTAGGCAAAAGTACTGAAGTGGGGTGCCATTGCCTTCTCCGAAGACACTCATTACTAGTCTCTAATTAAAGCTGCCACAAGAAGACATGCACTGTCTTACTCCATATATGTTTTATCTAAAGGAAAAATAAGCTTCTAACTTGCTTACACCTTTTAAAAATGTTTAGTAAATATTTGAAATATCTATTTCAAGATACAATTTGGAAGTGTTGGTAGTAACACAACCTAAAATATGGCTGAACAAAAGTGATGAGGAGATATTACATGAGTTTCATATGGTTCAATATAGAGTGGGTATTAAAATAATACTAATAAACATTTGACCTAATGAGGTAGATGAACCTAGAGCCTATTAAATGGAGTGCAATAGGTGAGAAAGAGCAAGACAAATGTATATTAATGCATGCATATGGAATCTAGTAAGATGGTACTGATGGATCTATTTGCAGGGCAGCAGGGGAGACACAGACATAGAGAACAGACTTGTGGACACAGTGGGGGAAGGAGAGGGTGGCATGGATTGAGAGAACAGTACAGAAACATCCACATTACCATATGTAAAACAGATAGAAAGTGGGATATGCTGTGTGACACAGGGAGCTCAACTCATTTCTCTGTGACAACCTAGTGGGGTAGGATATGGTGGGAGGTGGAAGGGAGGTTCAGGAGGGAGGGGATATATGTATACTTGTGACTGATTCATGTTGATGTATGGCAGAAGCCAACACAGTATTGTAAAGCAATTATCCTCCAATTTGAAAAAAAGGAAAAAAAAAAAAAAAACATTACTTGATGTATTTTTGAGAATAGACTACACACTTATTGAGACTGTAAAACCAAAGAAAATGGTAGGGAATGTTTAGGATATTCCCTATGATGACTCCTTCTTGCTGTTGTTAGCAAAGTTCATGAAGAAAAATATGAATTAAGGACAAAGTTATCACAGCTGTAAGCAAGAATCAAAGGAAATCCCATTACGGTAGGTAGTGGGGGTGCTCTCTGCCTGTGCAGACATCACCAAGAGGACCATGATTCAGAGCCATGCACAGGGGAAAAGCCAACTGTCACTGCTCTGCAGCCCAAATGGAAATTCTTAAAGCAGTGATTGCAGGCAGGTAATCTTAGCAGGAGTGTCACTGCTGTATCCACCAGACTTGCTTTGCTTTATTTTTTGTTTTATTGTTAGCTTTATTCTTATATATTTCTTTTTTAAATTTTATTTAGTTATTTTAATTGGAATTCTCCAACTATTTTACAATATTGTGAAGCTTTTTGCCATATATTAGTATGAATTGGCCAGTCCTGAATACCCCCCTCCCCTTCCACCAGACTTTTTAAAACATCTTCCACTGGTCATCCCTGACATATATTGACATTAAGTGCACTGATGATGACCATATAAAACATGTCATCTTCTTAATTATACTTTTCTTTGGTTGCGTGGTAACTGCCAATTTCAGGCTTGGGAAGACAAATGGAACACAGTAGGTAAAACACAAGAATCTTTTTGTGCTTGAAAATTATATCCAGACAATTTCTTGGTGATAATGAGTCATCCAAGGAACTTCGCAGAAGTAAACAAATAGGTAACTTCCCAGGGATTTGAAAGTGTTAACTACATTAACAATGGAAACCTGGGTAGCCATACATACACTCGCACACGTGACTATACAGCTCTTTGAAAAATCCTACATACCACCCACCCCCAGCTATACTAGCCTGTGTTCTGTGAAACCTCTTTTTCCTCAGTGCTCACCTCAGAATGAGTCACAGACATGATGAAGAAACACTTGAATTACGGAGAGACACAGGGACGCAGGAGAACCAGAAAGTGGAGGCCTCATTTCACTGCCAGGATCAGTAGTGTCAGGGAGTGCTCAGGACTAAGTTTTGATAACTGTTCTGAGCCAGTGCCTAGTGTGTGTTTTCTCTTCTTTTCTGATTGGGAAGGGTGTGTCTCTGTGTGTGTGTGTGTCTGTGTGTACATGTAGCAGAGCAAGAGATTCGTCTCTACATTCTCTACTATGCTATATTGGGTGTGATGGGGCCCAGTATATTGTGCTGCATATTATATATTCCTTCTCCTCAGAAAAAAAAAAAATCCAGAATGCCAATTTACTTTTCTCACTGGTGGAATGTAGTTATCATCTAAGAACTTCTGTTTTAGTGTAACAATGAATGAACTCTTCAGCTAAGAGTCACCAGGATATTGAAGGGATGTGGGTTTGAAAAGAGGGAAGATGTGAAACAGAATTTGGGGATAATGAGAGAACAGACTAATTCATCTGTTCCTATTATTTTTATTTAATATTATTTATTAAACACTACATGTATGTAGTAGGAATATCAGGCAGGACTACAAACCATCTAAGTCATGAATTCAAATTGAAACCAAATATTAAATTTGTATGTTTTATACCTGCCATCATTCTAGAGTAAACAGAGAGCTGAATTAAACTCTTATGGCTTTACCAGGGAGAAAGAGGCAAACTTATCACTTATTGCTAATTGTCCATCTTCTATATGTACCATCTTCAAACATTATAAAAGGTGATAATTGCTGGATAGTCACTGCTACTGCTGAAGAGCAAAGCTACCATGCAGCTCTCTTAAAAGCTTGCTTTGCCTCATGATCTGGCCTTTCCAAGTCCAAATAACTTTGCTTAGAGTAATAAAATAACAATGAATATTGGTTTATGTATTTACTCCCAAAATAAAAGTAGATATGGAAGGTTCTTGTGGCATAATCACAATCCTCTATTCAAGCATTTATTATGTCCCATAAAATGCAGTAGCAGCAACTATACTTATTGATTGAAACTGTTATATAAGCTGCCTTTACTAAATCAGTGAGAAGTAGCTTTATTGAAATTTAATTTAGGAATAATAAAAGCTTTCAGTGAAAACAACCGTTTATCTACTTTCCCTCTCCCATTTTGCCTTGTTTGGTAGGGAGCTTTTACCTTTTACATTCAAAATTACAAAAAGTTCTAACTTGCATATTGCTCATCAATTCTCATATCAAAATTAGCTTCATATTGTTGAAATTAAAAGAATATA
Source organism: Bos indicus x Bos taurus (assembly GCF_003369695.1). Lineage (NCBI taxonomy): Eukaryota > Metazoa > Chordata > Mammalia > Artiodactyla > Bovidae > Bos > Bos indicus x Bos taurus. The sequence goes on from NC_040087.1 coordinate 62,359,964, forward strand.
TTTAAGTTCTCCTATAAGGAAAAAAATAAAAAGTTTTCTTTAGTCAGAGTAAAGCAGAATTGTACTTTTTAAGAAAGACATGTTAGCCCATTCTGATTACAGCATTTAACTAGATTGAAGATATTTTTTAAAAATAACAAGAACCGAATTTTTAGTATTTTTATTGAATGAGTAAGTGAATGTCACTATATAGCAATCTTGATTACTGTACTTGATAAGTTGCTAAAACATAAACAGGAAAACAGACCAATGAAACAGTACAAGGAAAAAAACTCATATATTGCATATACATTTTGGTCATATATATTTTTAATCATGTGACCAAAAATTCAAAATTTTTTTTTTTAATTTTTTATTCCTTTATTTATCATGTGTTCCCCATCCTGGATCCTCCTCCCTCCTCCCTCCCCATACCATCCCTCTGGGTCGTCCCAGTGCACCAGCCCCAAGCATCCAGCATCGTGCATTGAACCTGGAGTGGCATCTCGTTTCATACATGACATTTCACATGTTTCAATGCCATTCTCTACTTTTATTTAATAAAGGTATAATAAAAGAATGCTGCTCAGACATTCAGTCATGTTTGACTCTTTGAAACTGCATAATCTATAGACCACCAGGCTCCTCTTTTCATGGGATTCTCCCAGCAAGAATATCAGAGTGAGGTGCATTTTCCTCCCCCAGGGAATCTTTCTGACCCAGGAATAAAACCTGCATCTCTTACTACTTCTGTATTGGCAGGCGGATTCTTTACCACCAGTGCCACCTTTCTAATATAAACAGGAGCTCTGAAAATAATCCTCAAAAATCAGGTTTTGAAAAATATCCTAAAATTATTGAACATATTTTTAAATAGCTCTCCAAAGCAGAGGTCTACATCTCCATGTACTTAGTTGAAAATGTTTTCTAAATAGATGATTGAAAATTTAAAAAAAAGATCAAAATGTGATTTAATTTTACTGACACTAGCTAATAAGGCTATAAGAATATCTGACTCTCTGCATTGTATGAATGAAGTAGTATCTATAAATAGCAGGATATTTTTGCCTAAAAACTCCTTTAAGTGAGCAACAGGGAATTAAATTAATATCTGAGATGGTATTCATTAGCAATAATTGTTTTAATTATCATTGCTTCTTATTACTTAAAATTTAAGATGACTGAAAATGAATGAGATCATCAAATCAAATATGTTCCAGATTTTGATAGTATTTCTTGACTTATTAGATAAATATTATGCATGAAAGCATACATCATGAGCAGAGTAAGGCTAAGTCAAATGCTTACATATTATTTTAGTGAAGAGGAGAGAGAAAAGCAGACTTAGTAATAACTCAGTTAGGCTGATGGTAACTGAATGAATCTTAGGTATCTGTAGTATAGAAGATACTCCTTAGAATTCAAAGTTTTGTAAATAAGAAAATAAACTGAGGCTCAAGTTTAAAGTTGACAACATTGCATTTTGTCATTAAAATAAGCTAAATGGTATTTTTATACATATATACACAAAAGGCAACATGTTAAAATACAGGACACTTCTGAAAACATATACCTTTACTTAATAAAACTTCTATCCTGTTTGCTTTTCTCTCTGTGGTTATGTAAAATCATACAGTCAGGTGTTGTTCAAAAGATTAGCACCGAGATCCACTGGTAGAGTGGATAGAATTTAGGAAAGAGTCAGAAGACCAAATTTTAATTAAGACTATAATGATATCCTTGTTGGTGCAGTTACATAAAGCCATCATTTTCTTTTATTGTTAGAGAAAAAAAAAAACAATAAGAAAAATAAAATCTTCCTTATTCAAAAATATGTGTGAAATAAAATGTCCTTGTGAAAGCATATTATGAATAACATAATATAAAATATAACTTATTAATTTTCCCTAAATAGTATTTATAAAGAATGACTGCTAAACTAGAAAAACCTCTCTAGGGTTAAAGTTTCATAGAGTGCTGCATTTGACTTGGAAAGACCTACAAGACCTTTTAGAACTAACATCCCCAAAAGATGTCCTTATCATTATAGGGGACTGAAATGCAAAAGTAGGTAGTCAAGAAACACCTGGAGTAACAGGCAAATTTGGCCTTGGAATACAGAATGAAGCAGGGCAAAGACTAATTGAGTTTTGCCAAGAAAATGCACTGGTCATAACAAACACCCTCTTCCAACAACACAAGAGAAGACTCTACACATGGACATCACCAGATAGTCAACACCGAAATCAGATTGATTATATTCTTTACAGCCAAAGATGGAGAAGCTCTATACTGTCAGCAAAAACAAGACCAGGAGTTGACTGTGGCTCAGATCAGGAACTCCTTATTACCAAATTTGGACTTAAATTGAAGAAAGTAGGGAAAACCACTAGACCATTCAGGTATGACCTAAATCAAATCCCTTATGATTATACAGTGGAAGTGAGAAATAGATTTAAGGGCCTAGATCTGATAGAGTGCCTGATGAACTATGGACTGAGGTTCATGACATTGTACAGGAGACAGGGATCAAGACCATCCCCATGGAAAAGAAATGCAAAAAAGCAAAATGGCTGTCTGGGGAGGCCTTAGAAATAGCTGTGAAAAGAAAAGAAGGGAAAAGCAAAGGAGAAAAGGAAAGATATAAGCATCTGAATGCAGAGTTCCAAAGAATAGCAAGAAGAGATAAGAAAGCCTTCTTCAGTGATCAATGCAAAGAAATAGAGGAAAACAACAGAATGGGAAAGACTAGGGATCTCTTCAAGAAAATCAGAGATACCAAGGGAACATTTCATGCAAAGATGGGCTCGATAAAGGACAGAAATGGTATGGACCTGACAGAAGCAGAAGATATTAAGAAGAGGTGGCAGGAATACACAGAAGAACTGTACAAAAAAGATCTTCAACCCAGATAATCACGATGGTATAATCACTGACCTAGAGCCAGACATCCTGGAATGTGAAGTCAAGTTGGCCTTAGAAAACATCACTACGAACAAAGCTAGTGGAGGTGATGGAATTCCAGTTGAGCTATTTCAAATCCTGAAAGATGATGCTGTGAAAGTGCTGCACTCACTATGTCAGCAAATTTGGAAAACTTAGCAGTGGCCACAGGACTGGAAAAGGTCAATTTTCATTCCAATCCCAAAGAAAGGCAATGCCAAAGAATGCTCAAACTACCACACGATTGCACTCATCTCACATGCTAGTAAAGTATTGCTCAAAATTCTCCGAGTCAGGCTTCAGCAATATGTGGACCGTGAACTTCCTGATGTTCAAACTGGTTTTAGAAAAGACAGAGGAACCAGAGATCAAATTGCCAACATCCTCTGGATCATGGAAAAAGCAAGATAATTCCAGAAAATCATCTCTGCTTTATTGACTATGCCAAAGCCTTTGACTGTGTGGATCACAATAAACCGCGGAAAATTCTGAAAGACATGGGAATACCAGACCACCTGATCTGCCTCTTGAGAAATCTGTAAGCAGGTCAGGAAACAATAGTTAGAACTAAAAAGCCTCTGGATGAAAGTGAAAGAGGAGAGTGAAAAAGTTGGCTTAAGCGCAACATTCAGAAAACCAAGATCATGGCATCTGGTGCCATCATTTCATGGGAAATAGATGGGGAAACAGTGCAAACAGTGGCTGACTTTATTTTTTGGGCTCCAAAATCACTGTAGATGGTGACTGCAGCCATGAAATTAAAAGATGCTTAATTCTTGGAAGGAAAGTTATGACCAACCTAGATAGCATATTCAAAAGCAGAGACATTACTTTGCCAACAAAGGTCCGTCTAGTCAAGGCTATGGTTTTTCCAGTGGTCATGTATGGATGTGAGAGTTGGACTGTGAAGACAGCTTAGCGCCAAAGAATTGATGCTTTTGAACTGGAGAAGACTCTTGAGCGTCCCTTGGACTGCAAGGAGATCCAACCAGTCCATCCAAAAGGAGATCAGTCTTGAATATTCATTGGAAGGACTGATGCTAAAGCTGAAACTCCAATACTTTGGCCACCTCATACGATGAGTTGACTCATTGGAAAAGACTCTTATGCTGGGAGGGATTGGGGGCAGGAGAAGAAGGGACAACAGAGGATGAGATTGTTGGATGGCATCACGGACTTGATGGACATGAGTTTGAGTGACCTCTTGGAGTTGGTAATGGACAGGGAGGCCTGGCATGCTGTGTTTCATGGGGTCACAAGGAGTCGGACATGACTGAGCGACTGAAATGAACTGAACTGAACAGGGTATATGGCCAGTAGTGGGATTGTTGGTAGTTCTTTCCTAGTTTTTTTAAGGAATTTCCATAGGGTTCCCCATAGGGGCTGTATCAATTTACATTCCCACCAATAGTGCAAGAGGATTCCCTTTTTTCTGCACTCTCCACCATTTATTGTTTATAGATTTTTTGATGATGGTCATTCTGCCTGGTATGAGGTGATAACCTTATTGTAATTTTGATTTTCATTTCTCTAATAATGAGTGATATTGAGAATATTTTCATGTGTTTATTGGCCGTCTGTATGTCTTCTTTGAGAAATCTTTGGGCCTTCTGCCCATTTTTTGATTGGGTTGTATGTTTTCCTCATGTTGAGCTGTATGAGCTGCTTATATATTCTGGAGATGAATCCTTTTTTGGTTGTATAATTGGCAATTATTTTCTCTCATTCTGAGATTTGTGTTTTAATCCTGTTTATTTCCTTTGCTATGCAAAATTTTTTTAAAATTTATTTAAGTCCCATTTCCATTACTTTAAGGCCACTACTCCATTTTTAAATGCCGCTACATTTTCATGATACTTGATCATCAATGTGTCAAGTTCTGTCTTGGCTATTTGCTGCTTAAAAGACACTCAGCCATTCTCAGCATACCTCCATTCAGTACAAATTCACCTCAGTTGTGATGATGCCGTCTTAAGAGACTTTTTTATAAAGTTGTATTCAGTTTATTTAAACTAGAATATATATATATATATATATATATATATATATATATACACATACACACACATATGTATATAAAATATATAATATACATGATAAAATATATTTTAAATTATGTAATGTTTATCATATTATATACAATTTTAAAATGATGCATCACATGTTACCACATTAGATGTGCCACCCAATAAGAATCAGAATAATTAATTGAATATCACATCATATTGGTTTAGTAGGTTAAGAATAATTTCCTTTTATTGGTAAGGGCATACATTTTTTCTGCTAGCATGCAATAAAACTGTTCCTTCGAGCCAGGTGTATTACTAAGTATTACTTTAAAATGTCAGTTTATATTGCCTTAGTAAGCAGTGAACTGATAGTACGACCAAGCTCACTGAATTACAACTGTTGCTGAGATGATATTAAATTATTTGTGAATGAACAATTCCTTGAAATTTAGGCCACTCATGAAAACTGTTACATTTATTTAAATGTTTGGGAAAGTAAAACTTTAATTCTTCATGCTTTCCACACATATACTGAAACTTTAGAGAAAGGATTCACACAGTATTAATATAATAGTTATATACAGAATAATTTTAAAAAGTCAAATGTAGATAAATGGATAGAAATTAGAATTGACTACCACCAATCTTCTGAAAAAGAATTATATTCTAATTTTAGAAAATTATAAAAATACACATAGAGGAAGAATAGCAATTGCTATTCTATGAATATTTCATACATCTATCCAAAACAAGTATATTCTATCCAACTATTTTTCTTCAAGGTAAAAAGCATCATATGTCTTCCTAAACATAAAAATAAGAGTATACAATATGTGTCAGTTTGTTTTCTAAAAAAAAAAATGAAGCATTGAGTTCAACAAATATGAGAATTAGAATAAAAGCTGAACACTAGAAAAAAGCCCAAGTTATAAAAAGCCTAGATTTAGAATGTGAAGAAATATAAATATTTCACAAAGACAATGTATACTGAGAATCAAGCTTTAAAAATAATATGTTTGACAGCTAATGATATGGAAATGATGGTGTAATTATTGAAAATGTAAGGATTGGTGAAGATCAGTTAGCAGAAGGGCTAAAAATGCCAATTTTATTGACTATTAAGATAAATGATGTCAGCAATATAAAATTGGTATATGTACTAAAAAGATTATTACTTAAGGTGTTAGTGTTTTTCATGTTATTTTGCTTAATTATTATACATTAATGAATTGGAATTACTCTACAAATTCAAGGAAATCTCAACTAAAATACCAACAGTAGTGTGAATGCATGTGTTTGTGTAAATAGACAAGGTAATCCTAAGTTTTCATGAAAATGAAAAGAGCCAATATGTATTTTATTTAGCCATAAATAAAATATAAATTTATGTGTGTATATATATACATAATTTTAAAATGTTTCATATGTTTATTGTGAAGTACTAAAATATTTATGTTCTTGTAAAGATTTGAAACTTTTAAGTTAATGATATTTAGATGAAATTTGTATTTAGAGTTAATGCTGTAATGGGTTAAGGCTTCTGGAATGTTTGAAGGAAGTAAGTGTATTTTGCATGTAGGACAAAGGTGAATTTTGGGATACAGAGAGCAAACTATATTGGGTTAAACAGTCTCTCTCCAAAATTCACATCCATGCTGAATCTCAGAATGTGACCTTATCTGGAAGTTAAAGCTTTACAGATGTGATTGCAACCAAGCAGAATCCTATGGGCCTTCATGGAATAGACTCTCCTCACTACCATGTACTCTACCTTCCACTCTCCTCTGAGTCACAAAACCTTGGCTCAAGAATCAACTATTCAAAGAATGTGAACATCTAGTAACAACAGCAAAAAAACAGTGTGGCCTGGAGAAGTGGTCACAATTTGACCAGTAAGTATGCCACGTGACGGTCAGAGCATCATTGGTTCCACCTTGAAAGTACACAAGTATCTGATGAACATTACTGAGTTGTTTTACAGATACTAAAACCTGCATCAAATGGAAGAAGTAAACAAGATGGTCATGGACATCCCCTACCCTACACCTTGCCTTTAAAAATGCTTTGCTGATATGCATCAGAGTCTGGGTTTTCTTGAGTGTGAGCTGTCTGGTCTCCTTATTTGGAACTTACAATAAACATTATTGCACTTTGCTTCACCAAAACCCTATGTCAGTAGATTGGCTTTCACTGAAGCATATAAGCAAGTTTGGTTTAGTACAGTGTGGGCCCAACTTTGGTTTGGTAACTTAATTAGTTCAGATGAAGTCATATGCGATTTGAGAAGGACCAAAATCTGCTGGCTGATGTCCTTATAACAGGGTCACATGAATACAGACACTCAGAGAAAAAAGATGACCAGGAAAATGGACATATAAATTGAAGTGATGCAGTTACAAGCTAAGGAAAGCCAAAGATTGCTGGCCATCACCAGAAGTTAAGAAAAAGCAAAAAAGAAATCTTGCATAGAGCCTTCAAAGAGAGCATGGGCCTACTGAGAGTTTGATTTTCAATGTCTAGCTATCAGAAATGTGAGAAAATACATTTCTTTTATTTTAAGCCACTCACTTTGTGGTACTTAGTTAAAGAAGCCCCAGGACAGTGATACACTGAGCTTAACATTTGCAAGGTTTTTCTGTATTTCAAGAGCTAAAGACTTGGGATTCAGCTTTACTATGTTCCTGAGGAAATAAACTTGGAAAGAGGGAAAGGGAAATGCTCTCTTTGCCTTAATGAATGGAAAAAAGTAATTTTTCAGGTACTCCTAAAGTTCAATTCAGTGGCTCAGTCATGTCTGACTCTTTGCGACCCCATGGAATGCAGCATGCCAGGCCTCCCTATCCATCACCAACTCACAGAGTACACCCAAACTCATGTTCATTGAGTTGGTGATGCCACCCAACAACCTCATCCTCTGTTGTCCCCTTCTCCTCCTGCCCTCAGTCTTTCCAAGCATCAGGGTCTTTTCAAATGAGTCAGCTCTTTGCATCAGGTGGCCAAAGTATTGGAGTTTCAGCTTCAACATCAGTCCTTCCAATGAACACCCAGGACTGATCTCCTTTAGGATAGACTGGTTGGATCTCCTTGCAGTCCAAGGGACTCTCAAGAGTCTCCTCCAACACCACAGTTCAAAAGCATCAATTTTTCAGTGCTCAGCTTTCTTTACAGTCCAACTCTCATCCATACATGACTACTGGATGAACCATAGCCTTAACTAGATGGACCTTTGTTGGCAAAGTAATGTCTCTGCTTTTGAATATGCTATCTAGGTTGGTCATAACTTTCCTTCCAAGGAGTAAGCATCTTTTAATATCATGGCTGCAGTCACCATCTGCAGTGATTTTAGAGCCCCCCAAAATAAAGTCAGCCACTGTTTCTACTATTTCCCCATCTGTTTGCCATGAAGTGATGGGACCAGTTGCCATGATCTCAGTTTTCTGAATGTTGAACTTTAAGCCAACTTTTTCACTCTCCACTTTCACTTTCCTCAAGAGGCTCTTTAGTTGTTCTTCACTTTCTGCCATAAAGGAGGTGTCTTCTGCATATCTGAGGTTATTAATATTTCTTCTGGCAGTCTTGATTCCAGCTTGTGTTTCATCCAGCCCAGCATTTCTCATAATGTACTCTGCATATAAGTTAAATAAGCAGGGTGACAATATGCAGCCTTGATGTACTCCTTTTCTTATTTGGAACCAGTCAGTTGTTCCATGTCCAGTTCTAACTGTTGCTTCCTGACCTGCATACAGATTTCTCAAGAGGCAGGTCAGATGGTATTGTATTCCAACCTCTTTCAGAATTTTCCACAGTTTATTGTGATCCACACAGTCAAAGGCTTTGACATAGTCAATAAAGCAGAAATAGATGTTTTTCTGGAACTCTCTTGCTTTTTCAATGATCCAGCGGATGTTGGGAATTTGATCTGTTTCCTCTGCTTTTTCTAAAACCAGCTTGAACATCTTGAAGTTCAAGGTTCATGTATTGCTGAAGCCTGGCTTGGAGAATTTTGAGAATTACTTTGCTAGAGTGTGAGATGAGTGCAACTGTGAGGTAGTTTGAACATTCTTTGTCATTGTCTTTCTTTGGGAATAGAATGAAAACTGACCTTTTCCAGTCCTGGCCACTGCTGTGTTTTCCAAATTTGCTGACATAATGAGTGCAGCACTTTCACAGCATCATCTTTTAGGATTTGAAATAGCTCAACTGGAATTCCATCACCTCCACTAGCTTTGTTTGCAGCGATGCTTCCTAAGGCCCACTTGACTTCAGAGTCCAGGATGTCTGGCTCTAGGTGAGTGAGTTTTAAAATATTTGAAGATTTCAAATTGTTTTCGTTATATGCATTATATATATATTTTTTTTCTTTTTTTTTTATTTTTAAAATTAAAAAAAATTTCAGGTATACACGTGCTCCCCATCCTGAACCTTCCTCCCTCCCCCCTCCCCATACCATCCCCCTGGGCCGTCCCAGCGCACCAGCCCCAAGCATCCAGCATCGTGCACTGAACCTGGACTGGCATCTCATTTCATACATGACATTTCACATGTTTCAATGCCATTCTCCCAAATCTTCCCACCCTCTCCCTCTCCCACAGAGTCCATAAGACTGTTCTATACATCAGTGTCTCTTTTGCTGTCTCGTATACAGGGTTATCGTTACCATCTTTCTAAATTCCATATATATGCGTTAGTATACTGTATTTATGTTTTTCCTTCTGGCTTACTTCACTCTGCATAATAGGCTCCAGTTTCATCCACCTCATTAGAACTGATTCAAATGTATTCTCTTTAATGGCTGAGTAATACTCCATTGTGTATATGTACCACAGCTTTCTTATCCATTCATCTGCTGATGGACATCTAGGTTGCTTCCATGTCCTGGCTATTATAAACAGTGCTGCGATGAACATTGGGGTACACGTGTCTCTTTCCCTTCTGGTTTCCTCAGTGTGTATGCCAAGCAGTGGGATTGCTGGATCATAAGGCAATTCTATTTCCAGTTTTTTAAGGAATCTCCACACTGTTCTCCATAGTGGCTGTACTAGTTTGCATTCCCACCAACAGTGTAAGAGGGTTCCCTTTTCTCCACACCCTCTCCAGCATTTATTATTTGTAGACTTTTGGATCGCAGCCATTCTGACTGGCGTGAAATGGTACCTCATAGTGGTTTTGATTTGCATTTCTCTGATAAGGAGTGATGTTGAGCATCTTTTCATGTGTTTGTTAGCCATCTGTATGTCTTCTTTGGAGAAATGTCTATTTAGATCTTTGGCCCATTTTTTGATTGGGTCATTTATTTTTCTGGAGTTGAGCTGTAGGAGTTGCTTGTATATTTTTGAGATTAGTTGTTTGTCGGTTGCTTCATTTGCTAGTATTTTCTCCCATTCTGAAGGCTGTCTTTTCACCTTGCTAATAGTTTCCTTTGATGTGCAGAAGCTTTTAAGTTTAATTAGGTCCCATTTGTTTATTTTTGCTTTTATTTCCAATATTCTGTGAGGTGGGTCATAGAGGATCCTGCTGTGATGTATGTCAGAGAGTGTTTTGCCTATGTTCTCCTCTAGGAGTTTTATAGTTTCTGGTCTTACGTTGAGATCTTTAATCCATTTTGAGTTTATTTTTGTATATGGTGTTAGAAAGTGTTCTAGTTTCATTCTTTTACAAGTGGTTGACCAGATTTCCCAGCACCACTTGTTAAAGAGATTGTCTTTAATCCACTGTATATTCTTGCCTCCTTTGTCAAAGATAAGCTGTCCATATGTGCGTGGATTTATCTCTGGGCTTTCTATTTTGTTCCATTGATCTATATTTCTGTCTTTGTGCCAGTACCATACTGTCTTGATAACTGTGGCTTTGTAGTAGAGCCTGAAGTCAGGTAGGTTGATTCCTCCAGTTCCATTTTTCTTTCTCAAGATCGCTTTGGCTATTCGAGGTTTTTTGTATTTCCATACAAATTGTGAAATTATTTGTTCTAGCTCTGTGAAGAATACTGTTGGTAGCTTGATAGGGATTGCATTGAATCTATAAATTGCTTTGGGTAGTATACTCATTTTCACTATATTGATTCTTCCAATCCATGAACATGGTATATTTCTCCATCTATTAGTAATAGAAAACCTTAACAGACCCATCACAAGCACGGAAATTGAAACTGTAATCAAAAACCTTCCAGCAAACAAAAGCCCAGGCCCAGACAGCTTCACAGCTGAATTCTACCAAAAATTTAGAGAAGAGCTAACACCTATCCTGCTCAAACTCTTCCAGAAAATTGCAGAGGAAGGTAAACTTCCAAACTCATTCTATGAGGCCACCATCACTCTAATACCAAAACCTGACAAAGATGCCACAAAAAAAGAAAACTACAGGCCAATATCACTGATGAACATAGATGCAAAAATCCTAAACAAAATTCTAGCAATCAGAATCCAACAACACATTAAAAAGATCATACACCATGACCAAGTGGGCTTTATCCCAGGGATGCAAGGATTCTTCAATATCCGCAAATCAATCAATGTAATACACCACATTAACAAATTGAAAAACAAAAACCATATGATTATCTCAATAGATGCAGAGAAAGCCTTTGACAAAATTCAACACCCATTTATGATAAAAACTCTCCAGAAAGCAGGAATAGAAGGAACATACCTTAACATAATAAAAGCTATATATGACAAACCCACAGCAAACATTATCCTCAATGGTGAAAAATTGAAAGCATTTCCTCTAAAGTCAGGAACAAGACAAGGGTGCCCACTTTCACCATTACTATTCAACATAGTTTTGGAAGTTTTGGCTACAGCAATCAGAGCAGAAAAAGAAATAAAAGGAATCCAAATTGGAAAAGAAGAAGTAAAACTCTCACTATTTGCAGATGACATGATCCTCTACATAGAAAACCCTAAAGACTCCACCAGAAAATTACTAGAACTAATCAATGACTATAGTAAAGTTGCAGGATATAAAATCAACACACAGAAATCCCTTGCATTCCTATACACTAATAATGAGAAAACAGAAAGAGAAATTAAGGAAACAATTCCATTCACCATTGCAACGAAAAGAATAAAATACTTAGGAATATATCTACCTAAAGAAACTAAAGACCTATATATAGAAAACTATAAAACATTATATATATTTTTATGTATTGTGCAGGAAATCTAACCAAAATTTTTGTAAACATTTATTTACAAAGTGCTTGAAAAATTAAATGTTAATAGAAGTAATGTTTTATCCAGAATTTTATATATTTATCTACTTTTGTAAATGCAAATACTGCTCACAGTAATCACTTTGCATAATGAATATCAGACAACTGAACAATCAAAACTAAGTTATTACTGAGTGCTTACAGTGTTTCCCAATGGTGCCAGTGGTAAAGAACCTAGCTGCCAATGCAGGATTGGGAAGATCCCATGGAGGAGGGCATGGCAACCTACTCCAGTATTCTTGCCTGGAGAATCCCATGGACAGAGGAACCTGGTGGGCTATGGGGTCATAAAGAAACATGTATAAAATAGATAGCTTGATGCGTAGATTAACAAAATAAAATTCAATTCACAGATTACATTTAGTGAATATTGCTAACTCTTAGAGCCATTAGTTTGCTATTAGTCAATAGGTTTTCTCAACTGGTAATTTATTTTCCACTGTGAGTCTTGAGATAACATAAATTTTTGATAGATAATATATTAATTGAATTTGTTAGGTATCTATTGGTCTTCACAGGTGGCACAGTGGTAAAGAATCTGCTTCCAATTCTTGAGATCCAAGAGACATGTGTTTGATTCCTGGGTCAGGAAGATCCCCTGGAGGAGGAAATGTCAACTACTCCAGTATTTTTGTTTGGAAGATTCCATGGCTAGAGGAGCCTGGCGGGCTGCAGTCTTTGGGGTTGCAAAGAGTGGACACGACTGAGCGACAGAGCACACACACTCACACAAACAGGCATCTCCTGTGTGATATGCATGGTGCTTATTGTTTGATTTTTACAAAAACATAAAAAGCAAGATATTATCTCCATTTTGCTGATGAGATACTGAACCTTAGTGTAGTTACCAATGATTTCAAGTTCACCAAATGTTAAAAGTAAACAGAGGATCTAAGTTTCTCCAAATTCATTTTTTTCCCAATATATTATGCAGTACTACACTCATGTAGAATCTTGAATTCCTGTCCCAGCCATTCTGCTCTATGATTATATTAAGTAGGGCTATAAATCGGACACGACTGAGCGACTTCACTCTCACTTTTCACTTTCATGCATTGGAGGAGGAAATGGCAACCCACTCCAGAATTCTTGCCTGGAGAATCCCAGGGACGGGGGAGCCTGGTGGGCTGCCGTCTATGCGGTTGCACAGAGTCGGACATGACTGAAGCGACTTAGCAGCAGCAGCAGCAGCAGCAGCAGCAGCAGCAGCAAATCAAAAGCACTGAACTTCACTTTTGATTAATGAAGCTGAGGTGGATTTTATTGGCTATATGTTGTCAACAATACAATTAGAGTTGAGCTATGTACTCTTCTTCCTTCTACAAGCCAAATGGAAAAAAAAGAAAAAAGAATAAATTTAAGGAAGACATTTTACAAAGATTTTGTGATCCCAAATCACATAGTTTATGTCTTCACTCCTACAGATACTTCCATTGCCATGGAAACCCATATAACCACAGGGACATCAAGAAAGATTTAGACTGAAATCAAGTCAAGGTACTTGTCTTTTCCTTTGATATCTGGAGATTAACACTTTAACAATACATCTGTCTTTGTGATTTGAAGATCACAAATTACCAAATGTTACACATCCCTAAGGAAGATCACATCAAAGGATGATATTAAATAACAAGATTTCTTAAACAATTATTTGGAGCATCTAGAAAAAAGGATACCATGGGAATGCTATTATGTAAATTTATGGCAACTTAAAGCAATCTAATGTCTTTATGCATTAAAAGGAAAGGTTCTAACCTAAATGGAATGTGTCTTCTTATCATGTCCAAGTTGATTTTACCTTCTAATCTTCAATATTCTTCATTAAGTAAGTAAATGTTAGTTGCCCCATCGTGCCTGACTCTTGCGACTCCGTGGGCTGCAGCCCACCAGGCTCTTCTGTCCATGAGATTTTCCAGGCAAGAATACTGGAATGAGTTGCTATTTCGTTCTCCAGAGGATCTTCCCGACCCAGAGATCGAACCCAGGTTTCCTGCACTGCAGGCAGATTCTTTACTGACTGAGCTACAAGGGGAGCCCCAATCCTTCATTATCTCTGTTCTAAATAAAATTTTCTTTATTTTTTCACCTTCTTGAATTTTCATCATTTACATTAAAGAAAATGTGGCTGGTAAAATCGTGAAAGAAACTGAAACAAGCAGCTCCTATAAGTTTGCAAAAGATCAGGTTCTCTCAATCTCAGGTCAGTACAATTATCCAGTAAACTGGCTCTCAAGTTTACTTTGAACAGAGATTATTAACCTCTGTGTGATTAATTCGATAATAGGAGATCCATTTAGTTACTTCAGTTAATCTGGATTTCATTCCTATTCTCAGGAAGTCAGGCCAAATGATGGTCTATTATGGGAGCCAAATATTACCAGTTTTCACTACCTAGCCTTATTATATATTAACAAATAGAATGACACAATTAAAAGTAAGAGATTGAATTTATTTTTGAAATGTAATTAAAGACAAAAATTTTGTCCAACCTAGAAATTCTTTCCACATAGGTAGTAAAGAAAGACAAACTTTTATTACTGAACAAACTGTTGGGAGGGGAAATTTCCCCCTCCACTAATTTTGGGTTCTTGCGGATAGACTGAAAAAAAAATTTATGCAAGACAAATTAACAGAAGAAAAGAAAAAAAAGTTTAATTTCTGTGCACAAAGGTATCATAAAAATGAGACCTAAACAGTGACCAAAGCAGGAAGGTTTTATACTTTTAGACAAAGAAACAATAAATTTGTAAGCAACTGACAGGGTGAAAAAATTTGGGCTTTAGGTGCTTAATTAGCAAGGAATCTAAACAGAGGTTGGGCTTGAGACAGTAAATTAAAGAAGCGGCTAGGTTTGTTAATACAGGTTTCTAGGTCCTGAATTCCTTATTTTCTGGCAATAAGGGTGTCCTTCTACCTCCAGATGCTGGGAGGGCACCTTCAGAGGGACAGAGTAGGGTCAGGGTGTATCTTACATGGACTGTTTTTCAAGTAATTTCAATTCAAAGTAATCAAAAAGGCCATTATGACATAGTTTGTGGTTGTCCTCCTGAGGCTCCACAAAGTATTAAAATCAGAATGTGATGAGCATCATAGACAATTCACCAAGACATAGGGAAGACAGAAAGAAAGCTCAGTCTTTGTAGATTCAAGCAGATACATCCCATTACACACACATTCTCAAGATAACCTGTCCTTGTCAGATGTACGGACACCACAACTGCTCACACATAGTGCATTCCAACTTCACCTGTTTGGGAAGACCATCTGTATTAGCTAAGCAGCTTCATCCAGAGGAAAAACACATTTCTCAGATCTTGAAGACAGGACGTATTTTTGTAACTTGGAGCATGGAGCCAGCCAACAAAAACAGAAGTGGAAGATGGGGTGAGATCTTCCCTGATTTTTACATTTCAATGAGGTCGTTCTCATATTATTAAGGAAAAAAAAAAACAAGTTTGAGTCCTAACGTTAGTAAAAGGCTGCAAAATACAATTCATATTTTATGGCAAGACAAAAATTTAAGCATAAAAACAGAATGGGGAACACATGTACACCTGTGGCGGATTCATGTTGATGTATGGCAAAACCAATACAATATTGTAAAGTAATTAGCCTCCAATTAAAATAAATAAATTTAAATTTAAAAAAAAAAAGAAAAACAAACCCTGTATCTGCCTTTAGTGTCCACACTCCCCTCTACTGAGCATTGTACCTGCATTATGCCTGGACCAGATCTCTCCACTGGCGGAAATAACCGCTCAGCCATGAAGAGCAGCATTCTCTTACCACCACCAAGACAGTTCCTTAAAAGATACGATCACCAAACAGGAAAGTGGGGTGTTGTGACAGATACATTATGAGGTTGGGAATAACATATACACACTGCTGCTACTGCTGCTAAGTTGCTTCAGTCGTGTCCAACTCTGTGTGACCCCATAGACGGCAGCCCACCAGGTTCCCCCATCCCTGGGATTCTCCAGGCAAGAACACTGGAGTGGGTTGCCATTTCCTTCTCCAATGCATGAAAGTGAAAAGTGAAAGTGAAGTTGCTCTACTTTATATAAAATAAATAACCAGCAAGCATCCACTGTATAGCACAGGGAATTATACTCAATATTTTCTAATAAGCTATAGGTGAAAAGAATCTGAAAAGTGATAAATATTAAGTGTACATTAATATATATGTACCATATATATATAATTTATATATAAAGTTGAATCACTCTGCTGGACACCTGAAACTAACACAGTATTGGAAATCAACTATATTTCAGATGATAGTGTTCAGGGTGTATGGCTGTAGACTCAACTATACTTTAATAAAAAATAAAGCAATAAAAAGAACAGCTATTTTTGAGACGTTCAAATTTTATTATAAAATAGACTTTGTACTAGATGATTTTGCCTAACTGTAGACTAATATAAATGTCCTGGGCATGTGTAAAGTAGGTGAGGCTAAGCCACAGTGTTCAGTAAGTAAGGGGTATTAAACACATTTTTGACATGCTATTTTCAACTTATGATGTGTTTATTGGAATGCAATGTCATCATAAGGTAATGAAAATCTGTAATTAAAAATCAATAAATTATTTAAAAAGATAACATTTCTTCTTTATACTGTAAGGTGTTATGATGACCCACTACTTTGTACTTACAGATCTGGACTTTGCAAATTTTGTCATATAATGGACAGCCCTCTTTCTCAAAAGCCTATATAACTGTGCTTTGACCTCTAATCAGAGGAACAGTTCCCAGAGCTTTCTAAGAGGCTGTTCCCAGGTTATAATCCTCAATTTGGCTTGAATAAAATTTTCCATTTTTTTCTTAAATCAACTGATTATTTTTCACTAATAGGTCTATCTAGTTTTCAAAAGTATACACACATACACGCATACATTTCAAAGACAGAACAACTTACAATTTCAAGTTTTCTAAGGCAAATGAGAAAAAGGAGGGAGGGAAATCTTTCAACATAGATAATTAAGTCTCCTATTTTTAAGGTATTCTGGCCATTAATGATTTTATCATTTCTAAGAAATCTAATATTTTGTATCTCTGCTATAGCTTTCCTTTATATATATAGGACATGGACAGAGGAGCCTGGGGGCTACAGTCCATGGAGTCACAAAGAGTTGGACTCAACTGAGCGACTAAGCACAGCAAGCACAAGATAATCAAGGAGAAACAAATATAAAATATGTAGTTAAAAGCTTAAATAATGTTTTGGGAAAGGGCAAGTATTAATACCATTTTAAATTTATCTAAAAACAAAGAAAAACATTAATTTCAGAACAGGAACATAGAGTTACACTGGAGTATTTTCTGTGTGTACTTATTCATTATTAAGTTTGAAAATAAGTGTAAGCATCCTTAGAGAATGTTTAATCAAGGATATAATTTGCTATATAGGAGTCAGTCAATTTAGTTCAAAGTATTTTAGGTTAAAAAATACTTTTAACACCCAAAGTATATAAGTGAACATATAATCCCATGTAAAATATAACTGCAGAGCAACTGGACCAATGTGCCACAACTACTGAGCCTGTGCTCTAGACCCTGGGAGCCACAGTGGCTGAGCCCATGTTCTGCAGCCCATGTTCTGAAGTCCGTGGACTAGAGCCTGTGCTCTGCAGCAAGAGAAGCCACTGCAACGAGAAGCCCCAGCAGTGCAACTAGAGAGCAGCCCCTGCTCACCACAACTAGAGAAGAGCCCAGGCAGCAGTGAAGACTCAGCACAGCAAAAAATAAGTAAATACAATTATTTTTTGAAAGATTTAGAATGTTAAATGTGTGTGTGTTAGTTGTTCAGTAGTGCCTGACTCTTTGGAACCCCATGGACTGCAGCACACCAGGCTCCTCTATCCATGAGATTTTCCAGGCAAGGATACTGGAGTGGGTTGCCATTTCCTTCTCCAGGGGATAATCTCAACCCATGGATCAAACCTGGGTCTCTGGCACTGAAGGCAGATTCTTTATCAACTGAGCTACAAGGGAAGCCCCCTATACATCTGAATAAACACCGAAAAGTAATTTCAATACACCTGCTTGATAAAAAATGTTAAATTATGGTTATAAACAACTTTGGATTAAAAGATAAATTTATTAAAATTGATACCAAATTTAGATATAGTTATTGAAATGTAAGAAGTGTTTTCATTTTAGATGCATTTAGAATTCATATTATGTATTAATTAATCACAGGCACAATGGACTTCTTTATTGATTATATAAAGTGGTTTCACACAGTGTCACATATAAAGATTCAAAAAAAATTTTGATGTTCTCAATAAATGAGACAAAACTTCACCATCCATCTTCAAGTTTTGTTAACGGGGAACAATTTTTCAATATTTTGGAATTTCCTTATTTCCCTGTATTCCCTTATTTCCATTTTCATGTTGGTTTCCATACTACAGGGGCTTCCCTGGTAGCTCAGACTGTAAAGAATTCGCCTGCCTTGCAGGAGACCTGGGTTCAATCCCTTGGTCAGGAAGATCCCCTGGAGAAGAGAATGGCTACCCACTCCAGTATTCTTGCCTGGAGAACCTCCATGGACAGAAGAACCTGGCGGGCTACAGTCCATGGGATTGCAAAGAGTTGGACACAACTGAGAAATTTCATTTTCACATATAGGTATATAGTGAATGTATGATTAGAAAAAAAATCTAAAGTTTATACAGAAAAGCACCTACATTTTTTTAGATACTTTTTTTTTAATTTAATTTTATTTTAAAACTTTACATAATTGTATTATTTTTGACAAATATCAAAATGAATCCACCACAGGTATACATGTGTTCCCCATCCTGAACCCTCCTCCCTCCTCCCTCCCCATACCATCCCTCTGGGTCGTCTCAGTGCACTAGCCCCAAGCATCCAGTATCAGCACCTACATTTTTAAGCACAAAGTGGAATGTAAAATTAAAATTTCACATTGTTGAAGGAAAATTGGTTTAATCACAGGCTTCTATTTCTTATTTACAAAGCTCTTGAGGAAACATTTGTTACAACAATACTATTAATAATTCCTAAAAGAATGATGTATTATTGCATCAAAGCCTACATTTAAAAAATACATAGTTTGTATAAACCCACAGAAACTAAACTTTTCCAACTTGAGAATTTCTTTAGTTATTGAAACACATCATCACCAGATAAGATGGCAGACTTTTTGGATGGTGCTATGAGCCAAATACTTGTGCCCCTTGCTAAATTCATATGCTGAAGTCCCAACACACAATGTGAAGATACCTGGATGTACAGCCTTTGAGGGGTAATTAGGTCAGGAAAGCAGAGCCCTGGTCTGATAGGATTAATGCTTTTATAAGAAGAGACATCAGAAAATTCTCTCCCCTCCTCTCTCTTTCTCCCTCTCCCTCTCTCTCTGTCAGGTGAAGATACAGTGACAGGGTGGCCAGGTGCAAAAGAGCTCATGTCAGAAACTCTCCATGTGGAAACTCTATCTCAGAATACCAGCCTCCAAAACTGTGAGAAAATAATTATCTGTTGTTTAAGCCACGCAGTCCCTGCTGTTTGGTTACAGCAGTTTAAGCTAAGACATGCTACTACCACCACACTCTGGTTTCACCAGTTATGCCTTTGTCTCTGAGAAATTTTGGCAAAGGGCAAGTGTCTGCCTTTTATTGTAAATTTCAGAATGGAAGTGGGAAGAATAAAGAATAAGATGTGCAGGTTGCTATCTTGGTCTTTCTTCTTTCTTCTATATCCTCAGCAAACAGGATTTTATTTTTTTTATATTGAATGATACAACATTTTTCACTATATTGTTTCAAATTTTAAAATGTACTTAAATATAATTGAGTTAATATGCCCAGATATTATCATAAAAACTTCATTTTATTAGGTTCCAACAATGTGCCAAGAGCCAATAGTGAAAAATACAAAGATACAGAACCAATACCATATAATCTTCATATATCCTAAGAGAAAGGTATAGTCAGCCTTGTACTCTGATGATAAAAATTAAACCTTAGCAAGGTTAAGCAAAGTTTTCAATGTCATGTGTCTATTTAGTGGTAATGCTGAGATTTATAGTTAATTTTATTAGATTCTAAGTTTGTTGAAATTATTAAGAATGTAAGGATTCCTTCCTAGGGAATGCCAGGAAAGTAGCCCATGTACGTTATACTAAGCTCCTTCAGAAACATAAAGCTCTGCCTATTCTTTCCCCAAAGTGAGAAATGGGCCTGTTCATGGGCATTCCTTGCCCTCTCTGATTCTTTTCTCCTTGCATAAAAGTTGGAAATCCATTTTTTCACCTTGGTTTCACCTTCATCTAAACAGTTTAAGATTTTCAACATGATCATCACATTTTTATTTAGCTTTTATTGCTATAAGCCATCTTTATCTCAGCTTGTGACATGTCGTTTCTATTTCTACAACTTAAAACACTTTCCAATGTAAGTGTAACAAAAAGAATAACCTAACTGGTTATGTTCATGAATTTTATTTTCTTTTTATTCCTTGTATTCTCAATTTTCTAGATATGATTATGTTTCATTACATTTATTTTGCGATTTTCAATGTCTAATAAATACAGAATTAAATAAAATTTAATAATATATGTACATATAAATGATATTCCATAAGAAACATGATCTGACCAATTCACTGGCATATATTTTAATTCCTCATTGTCATTGTTTGTTACATTTAAATTCAGAAATAAAAGTTCCTGATACTTCAACTGATACTCTTAAATAGGGACAGGCAAGCAAAGGCAAAAATGGCTTACAAAAATTTTCTTTAATAGAAACACAGATTAAAAAAAAAAGACAAGAACAACTCTTAGAAGGGAATTTGGTAGAAATTTAGACTAATTTTCAAGCAAAAATGAAAAAACTCATTATCTCCAGGAGAAAAAAAAAAAAAGAGGATCCATGAATCTTGAATGGAATAATACAAACAGAATATGCAAAATGTAAGCCTAGGAACTTCACAGAGCATATGGACATGAGTCATGATCCATACACTGAGCAGCTGAAGAACTGTCCCAACACAAACCAGGCAGGAAAATGATTAGCTCTCTGCAGAAGGTAAATAAGAATCACTGGATGCTTATGGAAAACAGGAAGAAAAAGAGTAAAAGTAGAATACTTAAAATCTTCAAAGTAAGACCACCAGTCCTTTTCATGAGATTGTATTATTGTTGACATAAATATACTGCCTCTCACTGGGGAATGATTCTTTTGCAGCTATCAACAACAGTTTACTCATGTTACTTAATTGCATCTAAGAAATGTAAAGGAAAATGAGATGTCTAACTTTTGATTAGTAGACTTTAAATCACTGCTGTATAAAGACTGATCCATGGGTCCTGGAGTGAAGGTGGTAATGAGAGGAAATGGAGTTGATCCTTAAAAACAACAAATACGTGAGATCAACATAAAATCTGTATAAGTCACTCAAATCTTGGGACCATTTTTTAACTGCAGCATAAACTAGGTTTCTATTATTAAGAAGTGTTCTTACAGTTGACTCCCAGAATTCTAGCAGTATGGTTTATGATTTCCAGGAAGAAGATTATAACACATTATAGTGGGGAAACTGATTGGTTGAGAGAGAAAAAAAAAAAAAAAAGACCTAAAGGTTCTGCTGGCAAGTGAATGAACCTTAGTGATGAACCTGATACTCCCAGAAGGAAATTCTAATCTTTCGGTAGGAAAAGCATTAACTGAGATCTCAAATAATGCACATATTTAGTTTTCCAACAATATGATTACACAAATATGTACACACAAACCTGGACACAACCCTAATAAGTGTAATTCAACTAGAAACATTAGCTCTTTAGTTCCCTACTCTTAAATAGGGACAGGCAAGCAAAGGCAAAAATGGCTTACAAAAATTTTCTTTAATAGAAACACAGGTTAAAAAAAAAAAAGCAAGAACAACTCTTAAAAAGGAATTTGGTAGAAATTTAGACTAATTTTCAAGCAAAAATTTAAAAACTCATTATCTCTAGAAAAAAAAAAAACAGAGGATCTATGAATCTTGACTGGAATACTACAAACAGAATATGCAAATAGTAAGATGGAGCTCTTGAAAATTATGATAGAAATTTTAAAAAATAAATAAAGTTATTAGAACAGAGTTAGTGAAATAAAGAGAAGTAAAAATTAGAAGAGCTGGTTTAAATAAATTAGAAAATCATCCCAGACATCCAACATCTCAATAACAGGAGTTTCTGAAAGAAAACACAGTAAAACAAAAAGAAGAAAGTGTCAAGAAAGTAGCACAAAACTAAGAATTATAAGAACTAAAGGATTTCGGCTTCCAAATAGAAAAAGTTGATAGAGTAGACAGCACAAACACTCTACAAAGTGAATCCAAAAAAGAAATCTATTTCTGGATTTTCTGTGAACTAGACATACTCAAGGATTCTTGCTATAAAGCATCAAAAGTGCTACAGAAGGCAAAATATTAAAATGATTAAAAGAGACTAAAAGAAAATAAGGACAATCATTTCTGAAGTAAACAGAAACTGTGATCTTGAATATCAGGAGTGATAACTGAAGATACTGCTAGTCTCTAGTATCTACATACATTATTTTATCTTCGAGTTTTGCTTCATGAATAGATAACAAAAGAATATTCTTGAACACATACACAGTAATAAGCCTCATTGTAGATCATATTGTATAAAGTTAGGACTTAGGAAAAGTTACATGGGGAAGGTGAAACAGCAAAAAAAAAAAAAAAAAAATTAAAAGTGATACACCTTGATGGTTCAGTGAGTAAAGAATCTGCCTGCAATGCAGGAGACACAGGATGCTCAGGTTCAGTGCATAGGTTGGGAAGATATCTCGGTGAAGGAAATGGCAATCTACTCCAGTATTCTTGCCTGAAAAATTCCATGGACAGTGACGTCTGATGGGCTACAGTCCAATGAGCTGCAAAGAGCTGCACACAACTGAGTGACTAAGCATAAATGACTTAACTGAAAATACTGTCTCAAGTTTGGTTG
Organism: Bos indicus x Bos taurus; assembly: GCF_003369695.1. Taxonomy (NCBI): domain Eukaryota; kingdom Metazoa; phylum Chordata; class Mammalia; order Artiodactyla; family Bovidae; genus Bos; species Bos indicus x Bos taurus. The sequence goes on from NC_040087.1 coordinate 62,383,092, forward strand.
CAGGCTGTCTGTGTCTGAGAACAAGTGTTGATAAAAGTTAAGACCCTACAACATGGTTTAGCAGATAAACACAGTTGGACACAACTGAGCAGAGGTCCTATAGAGATCAGAAAAAAGGACTCTTATTCTTTTTGATGATTACATTTCAAAGGAATAGCTCCCAAGTCCTTGAAAGAGTCCCTATGTATGCTTTGCTATGCAAAGTTGCTTCAGTCCTGTCTAACTCTTTGCAACCCTATGGAATATAGCCCGCCAGGCTCCTCTGTCCATGGGGATTCTTCAGGCAAGAATACTGGATTGGGTTGCCATTTCCTTCTCCAGGGGATCTTCCTGACCCAGGGATGGAATCCATGTCTCTCATGTCTCCCGCGTTGGCAGGAGGGTTCTTTACCACTACTGCCACCTGGGAAGCCCTTGAGAAAGAGTCCCAGGTTGTTGTAAAAGACACATACACATCTCAAAGGCATCAGGAATGGATTTACAATTGCAAGTTTTCTAAAGTAAATACTCTAAGAAAAAGGAAGAAGGGGTCCATCAGGTTCTGTCTAGAATAAACAGTAAATAGTTTCAGCAGTCTTGAACTTTCCTAGGTGGAACTAAAGGAAAGTTTTGAGAGAGTCATTTCCTAGGCAGATTGATAAGAAGTCTAGGGGTCCCCAAGGAGAGAGGGGTCTAGAATTCTCAAGGAGGAAGAAGGGAAAAACGTTTTTGTCCTTCTACATTCCTTAGGATTATGTAACAATAATGTATCCTGCTTGAGGACAATCTCTGGAAAAAAATCTTCTGGCTAATCCTATGATTTTTAAATCTAAATTATAGGAATAAGTCTAGTGAGGTCTTTACAATCTCCAGACATTCTTTTGATTCACTGTAATAACTAATTAGACAGTATATAACTCCTTGGTTAACACTAGCAAGGGAGTACTCTTTCTGCCCCTTTCTGATGCCTATGTCAGAAGCTTTCTCTATCTCCTTTATACTTTAATAAAACTTTATTACACAAAGCTCTGAGCGATCAAGCCTCGTCTCTGGCCCCGGATTGAATTCTTCTCCTCCAGAGGCCAAGAATCCCGGCGTCTTTTCCGTGGTTCCACAACAACCTTTCAGTTTTGTTATCCTATGGACATTTCTATAGTCTGGTAGAGGCCATGCTAGAGTTGGGTCAAGTCTCTTAGTGGAGATGATTGATACCCTCATTGGTGTTTAGAGATCTGAACTTCTGTGATTTCCATTTTCTGAGCTTTAATTTCCCAAGTCAAGATAAAGGTTAAGAACCAAATAATAACACTCTAGTTCCCAGTTGGCACTAGTGGTAAAGAACCCTCCTGCCAATGCCAAACACTTAAGAGATGCAGGTTCAAATCCCTGGGTTGGGGAAGATCCCTTGGAGGAGTGCATGGAAACCCATCCCAATATTCTTGCCTACAGAATCCCATGGACAGAGGAGGCTGGTGGGTTACAGGCGATGGGGGTCACACAGAGTCAGACCCAACTGAAGCAACTTAGTATGCACAGTTCTAGCTTTAAGAAATTCTTCTCATCTTACAGTTGCGAGACAAGTTTTCTGAATGACAAACTCAGTTTTTAAGTTTTTGGGCAACTGGTAAAAATAAAAATTGAGTTCATAATGTTAAAGGTCTCATATCAAATACACAGATGGCATGGTTTAGGAAAGAAAAGAAGCCAATGAACTGAAAAGGAGGTGTCTATTTCAGTATTTGTAAGTATGGGAAACCAAGTCTTCCTAAGTTCTCTCGCCTCATTGATGATTAATCTCTATTCAAAACTTTATTCCCTTTCTTGTCTTTTTCTTGTTCCCTCAGAACTGATGTCTATCAAAGAAAATGGGGGATTAAAACCAAGTAGGACCCTGAGGGGGTTTTCTGGGTATAAAAGCCCCTCTGTGTCTTCTGGTTCTTGATAGAAAAAAGCCTTTAGTCTCCTAGGCCTTGGTTCCAAGTTCCAAACAGCAGACGCAAGCAGTAACGGATTAGACTCAACCATTAGTTTTGCCTGAAGTGATATGGATAGCAATCTGATGTCTATCTCTGAGTTGTGCTGCAGAAATTTAGAGCTCCCATCCAGTGGAGGATTGTGACTACACACTGACCACAAGCACTGGACCCAGACTGGTTGGAACCAGAAGGTTGATGATGGAGATTCCTGAAACATCACCCTGTTATTTCACCAGCAAACAATCAGAAGACCCACAAGCTGATCAGGCACCCTATAAACTTTTTCCAACACTGCCTTTAAAAGCTTTCACCAAGAGGGAGTTCAGGTCTTCTGAGCATGAGCTGTCTTTCCTCCTTGCTTGGCACCTACAAATAAACTTCAACCTTGCTGCAAACACCTGCACTCAAAGTTTGGCTTTCTGCCCTGTAAGCACACAGTCTCTTGCTCTGGAACATATGTCAAACCCTCAAATTGTATTAAGATTCCTTTTTCAGTGGGAGAAGCCTTCCCTCCACATTCTGAGGAAGTGTGGTAGAGTACATGGATGGGTCATTTAATACATCTGCAGCCATACACATCTTCTTTATAAACTTGCAGTCCACTCCCTGACTCCCACTGTGGCTCTGGTATTAACCACATGACTTTGTTTGGGAAACCAGATATTAGAAAAGACACAAGCAGAAGGATGAAAAAGTATCATAAAAGAATGTAACTCAGGCACATCCAGATGCACAGAGTAAGGCATGGGGAAAGGGTGCAGAGTACCCATGCCCTTTCCAAGTGCTCCACTCTCCTTAAATTTCTATATATTCACCAACCTGAAAACTCTCTGAACCTAGTCCTTTTGTTTGGTTTTGTTTTTAATGGAGGCTTCATTATGCAGGTATGATTGATCAAATCATTGATCAATTTTTCTTTTACTTTTACTTCGTCTGCATGCTCCTCTGCATTTATCATGAAAATATGTCTAGACGAGTTTTCTTAAAGAAGATGGACCAAGTGAGGCAGAACTGAAGGGTTTAATCAAGGCCCAATGTGAAACTGTGATTTATAATAAGAAATATATATTTGTCCCATTTCTGACACAGAGCTCCTAAAACCCTTATGATTTCCTAAGTGGTGAGAACCATACAAGTATATTTTGTTATAAATGAGGTGACTTCTGGAAAGTACCTAAGAATGGGGGGTGGCTGCCTGGAGAGCCAACCATGTGATTATAGGGTCAGAGGTTTCAGTCCTACCCACTGACCTCTGGGAAGGGGAAAGGATGGGAGGTTGAATCAACTGCCAGTGGTCAATGATTTGATCAATCATACCTGCATAATGAAGCTTCCATTAAAAACAAAACCAAACAAAAGGACTAGGTTCAGAGAGTTTTCAGGTTGGTGAATATATAGAAATTTAAGGAGAGTGGAGCACTTGGAAAGGGCATGGGTACTCTGCACCCTTTCCCCATGCCTTACTCTGTGCATCTCTTCCAACTGGATGTACCTGAGTTACATCCTTTTATGATAAACTGGCACTCTAGTATGCAAAATGGTTCTGAGTTCTCTGAACTGCTCCAGCAAATTAACTGAACCCAAGATGGGGGTTTTTGGAACCTCTGTTCTACAACTGATCAGTCAGAAGCACGGGAGATAACTTGGAATTACTAGAGCAGACTGAAATGGTAGGAGTGGAAGGCAGCAGTCTTATAGGACTGGGCCCTTAACCTGTGAGATCAGATGCTATTTCCAGATGGATAGAGTCAGAATTGGAGAAGGCAATGGCAACCCACTCCAGTACTCGAGCCTGGAGAATCCCATGGACAGACGAGCCCGGTGGGCTGCAGTCCATGGGGTCGCTAGGAGTCGGACACGACTGAGTGATTTCACTTTCACCTTTCATGCATTGGAGAAGGAAATGGCAACCCACTCCAGTGTTCTTGCCTGGAGAATCCCAGGGACGGGGGAGCCTGGTGGGCTGCCATCTACCGGGTCGCACAGAGTCGGACACGACTGAAGCGACTTAGCAGCAGCAGCAGCAGAGTCAGAATTGGAGCTTTCCAGGTGGTGCTAGTGGTAAAGAACCTGCCTGTCAAAGCAGGAGATGAAGGAGACGTGGGTTCAATCTGTATGTCAGGAAGATCCCCTGGAGGAGGGCATGACAACCCACTCCAGTATTCTTGCCTGGAGAATCCCCATGGACAGAGGTGCCTTGTGGGTATAGTTCATAGGGTCACAAAGAGTCAGACATGACGGAAGTGACTGAGCATGCAGGCGTGCAGTGTCAGAATTGAGTTATTTGGTGGTGTGGGGGTAAAACCACCACCACTGGATTTGGAATGCTATTTACTACCATTCTAAGCAGTCATCTGTCAGCATAGTCTCTCAGCCATCTCACGTCTCTCAGTTATCTCTCATCTTGCCATCTGACTAAGAGATAGGAACAAGCCCAGATCAGGCTAGCGTTAGTCTACAGAAGTGCTCCTTGCATTCCTACTGAAAAAGCAGCTGGGATATGTGTAAAAAGCACATTGATATACATTTTTGGATGTAACCCTGGCAGCAATCTCTCTTCTTCCTGAAGTAAGCAAGAGACTTAGCTTAAATGATATCAGGTTAAAGACATGTCCAAGATGTCAGATTTAGTTTGCTTCATATACATTTGAGTCCTAAAAAAAAAAAAGTCTGCTATTTCTCCCTTTCCTCTTCTTTATCTGTTTCTTACTTTCCTTTTCTTTCTTTTTTCCTTCCTTTCAATGAATAATTAACAACTTGGCCTCCATAGTATTAAACAAAAATCCCTCCACAATTAAATCTTAAAATCACGGTTGGAATCAACTCTACAATATATTTTACACAAAATGCCCCATGGTATTATGCTTAAACTTAAAAATAACTAGTGAATGCCCATAAGTTAAATTATGAAGAGAGAAAAACAATATTTTCACAAGTGTATGTAAATACTTTAAATACATTATTAATGCATTTAAAAACAACCAATCACTTTTGGGAGATAATTAATATAGAGAGTAAATATATTTGGAAGGCAGTTTCATTTAATTAAATTGATACTGAATACATTCAGCCATTACATTACTAAGCATGTTAAAAACCTACATTTTACTATGCAAAGTAACTGTATTTGAATAAGCAAGAATATAAGAAAGACTTTATTTAGATCTCCCCATTTTGTTTTACATTTTGGGGAACTAAGCCTACTTGGTATACTGACAAAGAGGTGATTATTTTTTCTTATAAAATATTTATTTCTTCCTACATTCAAAGATTATATTTAAGGAATAAAAGGCAGAAATAAGTGTAGAGCTTTTTTCTTGTATTATTTTAAAAATCCAAATTTTTAAAATTCATAAATACTGGTTATTTTCTAGGATTTACAGAGAATTTTTAAAGGTTAATTTACACATACACAGACATATAATACACATACAATATACATATGTAATATACTACTACGTGGGAAAGAGAGTGCTATTAAACATCACATTCAGCTCTCAATTAACAAAGTATTCTTGTAATGAAAATTTTGTTTCATAAAATTTATTTTATAAATACCACTACCATAAAAAATCCTTTCGAGATAAACAATTACTCCTCTCTCATTCAGCCCCTCCTCTCCATGTGCCATACACATGCTATACAGATTAAGTTTTAAAAGACCATGATTAATTGTTTCTGATTTACACTTAAATCAAAAAATTTGAGTAAAGATATGCTCTATACCAATGCATAAACTGCTGTTTCTTAAGATTTTTCTCTGAATGTACAAAATCTGGATATATACCTCCCATGAAATTTTGTTCTGAAAAGAAGTAATTTGGTAACTACACCCCACTAGCCTAAGAACATATGAGGCTTCCTAAAGCAGTTTTACTTCTGCTGGTTAAAAGAACATATATAATGACTGTAATACAACAGGAACTGTGCTGGGCCCTGGAAGTGTAGAGATGAAATACAAAAAACATTCTCCCCGTAGGATATCACAGCCTCAGGAGGAAAGCAGACAGGCACTCACAATTATAATGGACAAAAATACATATTATATTTGAAGAACTCAACACGCTGTATAGGAACTCTTTCCACCAAGAGAGATCTTACTGAAGCAACTAGTCACTTGGAATTGAGAGAGAGAAAGAGAAGGCAAGACAACATAGAAGTTGGCTTCATTCACCAAGATGTGAACTAAATGTAGGTCCAGACTTTAAATGTGAATTTTGAGAAGGAAAATGACCTAGAACTTTGTCAAAGGATTGTTATTTCATATTATTTTTTATGTGATTAGGTTTACTCATCCACAGAGTGTGCAAAGAACTATAAAGGGTGGAGAGGTAGAATTCTGTTTTCAGTATCTTTAAGTAGCTATCCTGTGTAAGCCAAATAGAGATATAATGCAAATAATAATAAAAAAATTATAAAATTTATGTAGAAAGAATACCATGTGGTGGCTTAGTGATATCATGCACAACTGTTTCATGGACTCATGCAGCTGGAAGAGGGAGAACAATCATTGAATTTAACCACTTCATACATTATAGACTACTTGAGAAATTAATAATTTGCCCAAGGTCAAGCAATGAGTCTTCTTGGTTTTTAGTTCAATTTGTCCACTTTCTGACTCTAATAGGAGCTCAGAGGTAAAAGAGAAGTAATCCTATCTCATCTGGAGGAAGAAAAAAAAAGGAAGCAAATATTTTTCAGAAGTCTTATTTGGCCTGTAATTTTACTGCCTTCTCCATTATGCTTCAGAGAATCTGACATAGAAGCTTTGAAAGCAGTGAGTTCTGAACACAAAAATAGAATGTCTATGGTTTTATTCATATTTAGGAGCAGCAGTTTGAAGGAAGTGAAGCTGCAGCTGTACTTTTCCACGTTACTTAGCAACTGGTATGAGTCAAGAAAAATCACTGAAACTCACAGGCACTAGTGGGAGCATGACAAATGCCATAAAAAAAAAAAAAATCCTACGGGGTGGATCTACCTGTCGACTTTCAACATGCTATTAAGCAATAAAATAAGGGTCATTCCTACATTAATGATGTAAATTCAATTTTAAAGGCTGGCAGTGACTGCATAGGGAGGCTTCCACAGGCACAGTGCCTGTCAGATAGATTCTCTTGTCAGATTTATTAAATTGAATTATTAGGCAAATATTTCTGGCCTGAAACATTGATTTACTTTACAGAAGATAAGTTTGCACGATTTCATTGATGTATTTTGGGGAAAACTTATTAATAGTGTGTTTATGGTTTGCCAAAATGAAAAATAGGAAATGTTTTAAGATATTTAAAGTGTCTTAAAAATCACTATATCTAAATATGCACAACTAAAATGCAACAGACTTTTAGGTAAGAAGAAATAAAGGCTAAAAAATGAGATATAATATAAAAAATTCAAGAAGGAACAAGGGGAATCATAATGTATGACTTAGTTGATATTTAGAAAAGCATTTTGCTTTCGAAAGTAAGAAATGCTTTCTGAAAACACAGAGGAAGAAATTATTTCCAAATAGGACACTATAATATTTAAAACTTGAGAGCATCACAGATTACATGGAAAAATACCTACTATGAAACAATTTTTAAAATCCTAGAAAGAAAATGTTTCAGCAAATTTTGTAGGGACCCAAAATATATTGAATTTGTTTATACTGTCACACAGAGAGAGTTTACCTGAAAACATAAATTATAATTTATTATAATTGTGATTGTGATCTACAAACATTTTATATCAATAAAACTTGTCAACAACTTACACTAAGCTTTTTCTTTCTCCAAACGCAAAGCAGATGGGCCATTCCAAAATCAGTCTCTGAGCTATCCACAGCCCTCTTTCATCACTGCCTTCACTTCACCAGATAACAAGTGTTGGCCCCATCTTTTGCTATCTGAACTGCAAAAATAGCCTTCTAGTGATAGCACTACTGCTTTCCCTAACGTCCTTCAGAAATCTCCACAAAGAGTCAGAGTCATGTTCATAAGACTTATCATATACGTATTGGGCAGATCCGCTGGAGAAGAGAATGGCAACCTACTCCAGTATTCTTGCCTGGAAAATCCCACGGACAGAGAAGCCTTGTGGGCTATAGACCATGGGATGGCAGAGTTGGACAAGACTGATCGACTTAGCACACACACATATACATATCATTAGATCAATCACTTCCTTTTGATTGCTTCAGATGTTCTGTATAGCTCTCTAACTTCATCTCATAAGCCACTTACTAAGCTTAGCTATTCAGCCTTTTTTATTTTATTCTAGAATCCCTCAGGATCTGGATGTAGGTTTAAAATTACTTTTCACTATTATTTTTAATTCCTTCCAACACGTGCATTCAGATTTTCCCTACAAACAGCCTCACTTTACCTCAGGGACTATTTTATTTGCTGTTCTCTCTGACTGGTATATTTCTACCCTATATCCCTGAAGATAGGGTCTCAACTCACATATTTACTCTTTAGAGATTTCTCCATCCCTCCAAATTCTAAACAGGTTCTTCTCCTAAATAGCTACTGTAAAATATGTTGTTGTTTAGTCACTCAGTCCTGTCTGACTCTTTGCAACCTCATGGACTTCAGCCCACCAAGCTGCTCCATTCATGGAATTCTCCAGGCAAGAACACTGGGGTAGATTGCCATTCCCTTTTCCAGGGGATCTTCCTGATCCTAGGATCAAACCCATGTCTCCTACGTTGGCAGGTGGATTCTTTATCACTGAGCCACCAGGGAAGCCCACTGTATTACATATACCCCTTTTTAACTTATTTTTGAACATACTGATGTCATACTAAATTATTTATTTTTACTTGTTTATTGTCCCTATGCCCCTATCAATTTGCAAGGATCTTGAGAATAGCGTTTTCTTAGGAATGGTTCACCGTTATCAAGAATCTATGAGTTACACATTTTGCATCAATAAATGTTAGATGAATACATGACTAGTGATTAATACATTCATTGGTAGAGTGGAAATAGACAATAATGCATAGGACATGATGTGAAATGAAAGAAGTAGACAAAAAAGAATATAAGAACATTTAAATGCTGGCTTTCAAACTGTAGGCACAGAACAGCTGTTCTCATGCACAAAGGAAGCTTTAGGGCTAGGTCCTGATGACTCAGGCTCCTTTCTCCATCGGGGCAAATGCAGAAACCTTGTGTTGAGATGACAGCATCATAAAATGTTGGTGACTTTTATCAGCTTATATTCATTAAGTGGCCACAGGAGAAAGAAATGTGTTTTGCTTTGTTAAGAAGTTAAATATGTGTCCTGAATTCATAAATCTGCAGACAGACTTTCGGAGTCAACCCATCCATCTAAATTATACACAAAATGTTGAGTGTACATGTACTTCTCTGAGAAGAGTACTCATAGTTTTGTCGGAACTTCAAAGGGATCCTTCATCTCTTTGTTGTCATGACAGCCTCTTGCAAATTCACAAAATAAGCAAACTAAACAAAGGTCAGCACAAAGACAAGACACCTTTGTTTATATATGTAGAAGAATTTCACACCAAGTTAGAATGAGTGACATTAAATTAAATTAAAATCCCAGTTGCATTACTAATCATCAAAATCCTCCTAGGGTACATATTTGGTATATTTTATCTTCAGATATGCAGTTGCTACACTCTATAGGCACAGAGTGTGCCTTTAGTTCCTTTAGAGGAACTAAAGAAGCTCTTGATGAGGGTGAAAGAGGAGAGCTAAAAAGCTGGCTTGAAACAACATTAAAAAAAAAAAATTAAGATCATGGTATCTGGTCCCATCACTTCATGACAAATAGATGGAGGAAAAGTGAAATAGTGACGGATTTAATTTTCTTGGGTTCCAAAATTACTGGGGATGGTGACACAGCCATGAAATTAAAAGATGCTTGCTCCTTGGAGCAAATTTTTTCCAGCAGTCATGTACAGATAAGAGAGTTGGACCATAAAGTAGGCTGAGCACCAGAGAATTGATGCTTTTGAACTGTGTTGCTGGAGAAGACCCTTGAGAGTCCTTGGACTGCAAGGAGATCAAACGAGTCAATCCTAAAGGAAATTAACCCTGAGTATTCATTGGTAGGATTGATGCTGAAGCTGAAACTCCGATACTCTGGTCACCTGATGTGAAGGGCCGACTCACTGGAAAAGACCCTGATTCTAGGAAAGATGAAGATAAAAGAAGGGCATGGCAGAGGATGAGATGGTTAGATAGCATCACCAACTCAATGGATACGAATTTGAGCAAACTCTGAGAGCTAGTGGAGGACAGAGAGCCTGGCATGTTGCAGTTCACCGGGTCGCAAGATTCGGACATGGCTTAGCTACTGAAGAACAACATATTTTATTTGTTTCAGAGAGAGCATCTTCTGCATTTAATCATTTGCATTTAACATTATGAAGTACTGAGGTTCTGAAACTAATTCATCTCTTTGCAAAGAATTTAATAATATTACTCTAATGAAAAAAAAATCAGAGGATAGGAAACCTCATGTGCCCAGTATATTCATTTATTTAGAATACTAGAGATAATAGGGGTTGTGACTAAGAGCACAGTTTTCAAAACAGATCATGGATTTGAATCCTGCTTAACATATAATTATGACCTTAAATGAATTACTTTATAGTCTTGTGCTGCACTTTCCTCATCTGTCGAATTAGCAATGCAACATTGCTTGTTTATAATTATTGTGAGAATTTAGTATAGAGAAGCTGGAGGTGTGGCATATATCAAGTATGAGAGTTCTCATTTTGTACGGTTCTGATATGCAAATAACATCAAACCCCAAAACACAGTTCATATTTCAGTTTCTGTGCTGTATTAAGTATTTGCTTAAGTACAATGATACTTAAGGATTAAGTATTTGCATTAAGTATTAATGTATTTGCATTAAGTACAATCTTCACCACTTACTCTTCAGTACACAGATCACTATAGAAACAACAGATGTGGATCATGATCAGTGACCATCCACACTGCTTCTTTCAAAGCCTGTGATGATTGGTCCCTCCACATCTGTTATTCAGTTCACTCACAGGAAGCAAACCATTTAGTTGGGTCTCTTCCTCTGGCTGAAAGAAACCATGTGCCATTATAAAAATGGATAATTGAAAGAGAAAATTGGACAACAAAGAGGAAACCAGCAAATAAATGAAAAGCAAAAAACACACTGAAATTAGAATCGTAATGTAAATAAAGTTTCAGGAAATAGTTATTAATATATATGAATAAAATGGTTGTAAAAAAAAAAAAAAGGATGAAGATAGCCCAGAGGAAGTATGGTTGGCAAAAACCACCATGTTAAAGAAATTCTCAGAGGCATTTCAGAACATTGAATGCAAAAAAGATGAACTGTTGGAAACTGATCCCAATTTAGAAAGGAAAATAACAATTTGCCAAGGCACAGAGAGGAAGCTTACTCTGGGTCATATATTAAACAATGTGAAGTAAAACTGCTCCTGATAAGTTTTTCATAAAGAACTAAAATATTGATTCTCAACTTTTCAATGTTTTAAATCACAATCTACTAAATAAATGTCAATTTTACTAATTCTACTTTCCTAAAAATATGCAACTAATAGTAAGAGTTTTAAGTGTTTTGACCAAAAAAAAAAAAAAAATTTAAAGGTCATAGGATACCTGTAATATTTCCCATGGAAGATGATTTCTTTGTATGATTTCAGCTTATATGGTAATTTTTATAGTGTGACACTACCATGCAAAGAGCTGCATTATTAAATAAAATCTAGCTATATATAATCAATATAATTTTATTATACCATTATCATCTGCCTTAGCCATTTTTAAGCTTTTTTCCCCCTACTGTTGGATTTCATCTTGCTTGTGCAGATTTGCAAAAGTACTTTGTTAATTAAAGTACCTAACCTTTTTTTGCCAACAAAGGTTCATCTAGTCAAGGCTATGGTTTTTCCTGTGGTCATGTATGGATGTGAGAGTTGGACTGTGAAGAAGGCTGAGTGCCAAAGAATTGATGCTTTTGAACTGTGGTGTTGGAGAAGACTCTTGAGAGTCCCTTGGACTTCAAGGAGATCCAACCAGCCCATTCTGAAGGAGATCAGCCCTGGGACCTCTTTGGAAGGAATGATGCTAAAGCTGAAACTCCAGTACTTTGGCCACCTCATGCTTAGAGTTGACTCATTGGAAAAGACTCTGTTGCTGGGAGGGATTGGGGGCAGGAGGAGAAGGGGACGACAGAGGATGAGATGTCTGGGTGGCATCACTGACTCAATGGATGTGAGTCTGGGTGAACTCTGGGAGTTGGTGATAGACAGGGAGGTCTGGTGTGCTGCAATTCATGGGGTTGCAAAGAGTCGGACACAACTGAGCAACTGAACTGAACTGAACCTTTTTCTGTTAAAATAATTAAAAACACATTCCCTTTTCAGATGTTAGCTCATTCTTGAGCTTGAGCATGGCATTTTTAATGTAGAAATTTAGAAATTTTAATTAATGAAATTGTTTAGACTTTCCTTTTTAGCTTCTGTACTAGGTATACTAGTTAGAAAGTGATTGAGAAATTAACCTCTAAATTTCTTATTTTATTATCTATAGAGATTAATACTTACCTCCCATAGTTATTATGAGAATTAAATGTGTATAAATATGCTAGCCTTATAACATGCTGTCTCATAGGAAGAATTATATATCAAAGTTATTTCTATTATTAGTAAGTATAAGTTAATCTATTAGACATTGAATAAGAGCTAAAATTTTCTTAAAAGGCTCACAGACTCCTGGGAGACAGAAGAGTGACGGAGCTTTAAGAGTGGTAAGGGTTAGGACTGAGATAAAAAGCACATGGGCCTAACGCAGCATCCATGATCATGAGCCAATCCATATGGCTGGCACCAGAAAAGTGATTCCAGAGAAGGTGATGCTGCTGCTATTGCTGCTAAGTCTCTTCAGTTGTGTCCAACTATGAAGGTGATAATCACACTTAAATGAAGTTAAAAAAAAAAAAAAGACTTTAAAAAATTGTGACAATAGGATGTGCAAAGAGAAAATGTGTAAACAAAGAATGACAAAATTTGGAAAGTACATGTGGTTGAGGATGACAAAGTAAAGTATCTGAGTGTTGGAATTAATGCTCCAAATGCTCCAGTAAAGAAATAAAAGGCTGCATTATACAGTGTCAGGTAAATCATTATAGGGACAACTGAAAGATTTTGAACAGAGGATGATCAAAGACATATTTTCAATTTAGAAAAATCAACCTGGACATGAAAAGAAGATTGACTCAAGTAAAAACAAGACAGAGCAGAACTAGGATGTCAGAAGCAGCTGGAGGAATGATCAACATTAAAGATGATGGGAACCTGAAGGAAGGCAGTAGTAATGGCTATGTGGACTGGGGAGGAACTGGGGAGATAATAAGAAAGTAAACTTACAGACTTGACTGAACTCAAAGGTGAATTCCTAAGAGGAAAGATCTGATTATGGAATTTAGTAGCATCCAATGTTATTAAAATATATGATCCTTTAAAAAAAATACTACTTTTAAAAGTAGGTTTAGGAGTGTCTCTTTTATTTCAACTATATGCCACATATTTAACTACAGACAAAGACATTTTCCTATAAAGATAACCCGGAGGAATTTTTTTAGAAAAAGTGATGAATTGCATAACAGCACTTTATCTCAAAAGGTTTAAGTTTCTATAACAAAGAAATTCTCAGCTCTTGAGAACAGAGTGTGACATTCTGGGGACATCTGATTCATTTGCATCTCAACGCCCTTTTCATGAGGACCCCCAGGAGAAAGTAGTGTCTGACTTTAGTATGAGGTATAGTGTAGTTCTCCTTAGCAATTGTTTTGTTTCCATCTCATGGATGTTGTAAATTTTACAACTTAAAAGCTTTTTAATTTGTAAGTCAGATCTATTTTTGTGGCTTATCTATGGTAAACTTGTGGGTTATTATGACATTTTCTCCCTTTTTTGCAATTCCATTCTGTTCCTACATCCTTTTTTTTTTTTTTTTCCCTGAAATGGCACTCTTACCTTTTCATTTTATGCATCCTTGTAAGATAGCTAAAATAATTTTGGGAACAATATGTGACATGCATGACAGATAAAAATCATTCCCATGGCTTGATTCTTTCTGCATTGAGAAAGGTGTTTTCTATTCATTAAAGGTTGAAGGGTCCTTTCTATCCCTTCTGTACATTCTGTCAAATCCTCCCATGCAGGATCACATTCCAAGAGTTGATGCTTTGGATATAAACTTTACAGAAAAGTACCTGAGGTACACAGTTACTACCTGTATGACTCTGAAAGCTTTATCCAGTTCCTTCCAAGAAGTATGTTTCAGAAAATGATGGATGTTTTTTGATAAACGTGAAGGAGAACAGCCACTGGAGGTGCTCACCTACTATGGAGACCTACACCCTTCCTCTCTGTGTAATCAAACTCTGGGCTGCCCCCTCTCAGTGAGGCTGAGGTATAAGTGTGTATTAAAGCAAAAGTCTCACTGATACCACTGTTTTACATTTTTGGGGTATTGCTAAATGTTCCTCACAAAACTACTGAGAATTTCAAACTTACCATGGTATGGAATAGTGATTTAATTAAAAAAGCATTTCTGCTTTGATAACTTAGCTGTCTTTAAAAATCACATTCCTTACTTCTGTTTTTTGGCTACATAGGAGCTAAAAGAGAACATATTTGAAAATCTTTGAAATATAATTGATGGTGACAGAGAAAATAATATAGCTTTGAACTGGAGCAGAAAAATGACAAATCTATTACATGGGATTTTTTTCTTACTCTCCATCTGTAGGTATTTGGCCCTAATATGGATATAATTCACATAAAGACAGCATTGTGATACAACTATTAGGGCTTAAAAGTCTGCTACTAGAAAGTGAAACATACATTGTGAACGACATGAGAGTGCAAGAGACTCTCAAGAAAATTGTGACATTTTCTTCCAATGTACTGTCTTTAGGGTAGAATATGCTCCATTTATATTTTACCTTCTCAGGGTTAAAAAAAAATGGTTGGAAATAAAATAAGTTGGAAACAAGTTCTATTCTGTTCTTAGCACTAGAGCTTGCTAAACTTATTCTCTTAATTAAGAATGAAGATGAGTGAAATAAATTATTTCCATTTTTGGCATATTACCTTCTTTACATCAAAGTGCAATTTCTCACATTTGTTTTATAAAAGATGAAATGAATGATACATGATGATATATTAATTGGTGTGGCATTTAAACGAGCTCCTCTACCACAGGAAAAAATAAAGAAAGTAAAAAAAAAAAAATCTCTAAAAATGGGTTCTGATAGAAGGTCATATGGCAAACTAAATGGTCTCTCTTCACCAGAAGCATGAGTTTTCAAGGGATTTGGGTTATTTTTCTTATTTATTAGTATCTAGATAAAGTAATGGGTCTTGTAGCCACAGCTTTTCTATGTTAAACTCTGATTTTTTTCTAAAATAGTTAACCAAAGTAAGTTAAAATAATATGCTTAAAGGCTTTTGAGATATATGTGAGAATTCTAGAACATGATGGCTGAACTTGGTACCATTCTCTTCTGATTCCAATTCTATGGCACTTCCCTTTTATCACAAAACAAACTCTAACAATCTTTGGGCAGTTTGGTGCAACTGTAGCATGGATAAAACTGGTGAAGAACAACTTCATAAAGGCATTAGTTGGGTTGGAAAACAAATCATCCAATTAAAAAAAGAAAAGTATAAATGGCTGTTGAGTTTATGAGTTTAGTCTTTCCTGCTTTGACACTGAGAGAATATAGGGATTTTGGAGAGCAGTGAAGTTTTCTCTGGGGCCTGTGTAGGCAGCTAACAGCCTGCTCTTAAATGCAAGGAGCTAGAGCCAAACTCCATTGTCTTCGAAGTTGCAGGGTTTCCACAGCAAGGGGTACTCTCTTCAACAGACCCAAGTTTCCAGGAGCCCACCCTCCAAATAACAGCCCACCAAAGGCACCCCAGTACCAAAGAGAGGGTAAACAGGCACAGTAATCAGAACATACACTCCGTGAAACGAAAGTATTTAATGAGAGAAGGACTGAATAAAACAAGGGGCAGGGGGCGGGGGGAAGACAGGAAGAGAAAATGAGATCAGTGAGCAGCACAAAAATCCAAAACTCAAACCAAAACAGAAAACAAAAAAACACACTGCCACATCCTAGCAATCAGTTCAGTTCAGTTGCTCAGTCGTGTCCAGCTCTTTGTGACCCCATGAACCACAGCACGCCAGGCCTCCCTGTCCATCACCAACTCCTGGAGTCCACCCAAACCCATGTCCATTGAGTCGGTGATGCCATCCAACCATCTCATCCTCTGTCGTCCCCTTCTCCTCCTGCCCTCAATCTTTCCCAGCATCAGAGTCTTTTCAAATCAGTCAACTCTTCACATCAGGTGGCCAAAGTATTGGAGTTTCAGCTTCAACATCAGTCCTTCCAATGAACACCCAGGACTGATCTCCTTTAGAATGGACTGGTTGGATCTCCTTGCAGTCCAAGGGACTATCAAGAGTCTTCTCCAATACCGCAGTTCAAAAGCATCAATTCTTCAGCACTCAGCTTTCTTTATAGTCCAATTCTCACATCCATACATGACTACTGGAAAAACCATAGCCTTGACTAGACGGACCTTTGTTGACAAAGTGATGTCTCTGCTTTTTCGTATGCTGTCTAGGTTGGTCATAACTTTCCTAAAATTAAATGTCTTTTAATTTTATGGCTGCAATCACCATCTGCAGTGATTTTGGAGCCCAGAAAAATAAATTCAGCCACTGTTTCCACTGTTTCCCCAATACTAAATAATAATGAGTTCTACCCCACAATAAAAGCTACTCTGGAGCTTAGAAACCTAATTTTATCTCAAATTTAACTTTGAGAATCAAAGGAGACTTGTTCTCTATTGAGATCTAATTATGAGATCTAGAAGAAGAATCAGCAAAGTTTTTCTGTCAAGGGCCAGATAATAAATATTTTGGCTTTGTGACAGCTTGCAAATAGGATAAGGTTTCAGGGCTTGATAGTAAGCACAAACCCAGAGACAATTTTTCAAACATACTTAATGAGAGAACATTCAGATTAGCAGAAAATGAGTAAAGATGAAACAAGTAAATTAAAAAAGTAAATTGACAACAAATAAGTAAATTACTGAGTAGATTAGATACATCTATACTATGCTCAGATAGTATATGTTGCAATATACACTTTACCCAAAGGGGAAAGGGGGTAGCTTTTTTAGTATAGGGAGAAGGCTCAGGAAGGAAGGAGAGGCCAGGCATGAACAAAAAAGTAATTAAAAAAAAGATATATCAAAACCCATGTATAAGAAGAAAACCTCACTTACACATGAATTTGTAGTTATAACATTACTGCAGAATTTGTATCCAGTGTGTTATGTTTACCCTTGCTCTGCTCAAAATATCATTATTTACACCAAGGAGTCACATGAGGAATGATGCTCTTGAATTCTAAGAAGATTGGAAGATGGATGCTGGAGCAAGAAAGGCCTCGGGAATCCATGAGTCAGTCACCTCATGATACACTTGAGGAGATTATCATGCAATAGACTATACAGAATGTGAACACATACACAATATATTAACAGGTAGTGAAAAATAATTTTACTTAGGATTTCTAAAAAGAAACCAGTCCCAGCATCATTATGCCAGTTCTATTTATACCAACATGCTAGGTTACTCAGGTTTGTCTTTTCTTGGGATCAGTGGGTAGAAATTCACAATCAAAATCAAAACAACAGGAAAGAGCTCTAAAGGACACAAACTTCGAAGACCTTGGAATCGTCTCTAGTTCTGAGGTAATGCATTAGCTGTTGTATTTGCTGACGGTTTCTAAGGGTTGTCTTTGGGGTCCAAGTCTAGTATTCGACTTATTTTTTCTATTCTAGCAATTGTGGTTCAGTTTCTCTTCTACATGAAAAAAATAAACAGAAAAATACTACCTAGCATTCAGCAGGATGAGTTTGTTAATGTTTTTAATTTTAAAAAAATATCTAAAAAAGATTTTCACTGTTGTAGGAATAGCATGCATGTCAATTGGAACAGATTACGGTTTCTGGTGATTTTTATAGAATTCTGCCTTTCATTGTCGTCTCTCTTCAAACACAATGTTAATGGTCATGAATTCAACAGAAGTACAGAAAATAAAGTAACTCAGGATGTGGCTTTGAAGAATGAGGGCGTGTGTGTTTGCGTGTGTGTGTATGCGTACACTTTCACCTTGTTGATCTGTACATCTCATTTGGTTTGCTTTTATTTTTTTTTATCAGAAATATAATACTGTTATTCAAAATGATCTCTGACCACACATTTAATAGAAACCAGGCTGTGCTACTACTATTGCTATTCCAGCCTCTAGAAAGAAAGAAAGAAAAAAAATAACCTGGTGAAATCAGTTTTGCTGGAATTTTGATAGCTGTGGAAGCCGTATCGATTGACATATTATAAGTGTGATGGGGAAGAAGGTGGTTTAGATTAAAGTAATAACTACAGAATAAAAGGGGTCTAGGGGGAAATCCAAACATACCAATGCTCTTGATATTTTTCAGAAATATTTTCTCAGTATTTCTTTGGTTTAAGATCTTTGATGTTTCTCCCAGTTTTCAAAGCTTATTTCATCCCAGGCATTCAGAATGGCAAATGTTAAACTTTTTTCTTTCATAAATATGCGTTTGTATTCTGAAATTTCAGTCTTTTGAAGACACACTATTAAATATTCTGACATGTTTAGGGAAAGTTCTTTTCATTGCTTCTCTGTTAATCTAATTAATGTGATTAGCACTTTAAAACAGAATAATAATAAAAATATGTCTTCCTTGATAAGTAGGAAAGAAGACACAAACAGCAAATGATGATTTAACCAATCTGACTGAATTTTAATTAAAACCCTACCTCTAGCTAGCCCTTTACATTTGAGAAACTTTTAAAATATATCTGCTACACAACTTTTTAATCACAAAATGAGGATAATAATATAACTGAAAGCATAGTGCTACTGTAAAGATATGATAAAACATGTAAAGATCTTGAAAATGTCCTTTCATAAAGTAAGTGCTCAATAAATGCTGTTATAGTTATTACATGGTAAAAATGTCTCTTAGAATTTCCAGGGCAAGCAGTAAAATATGAAAAACACTCTTGCTGTCATTTAATTTCACTATTTCAAATATTTATAACTAAAACTCGGTTCCTATGGATCTTTATTCCAGTTGGCCAGAAACAGGCTTTAATATTTCCAGAATAAAGCCAGAGTTATAAACAAGGGGAGTCAGATGAAGAGGTGAGGGCCAAAAGAGGGTTAAGGTGTGTAGTTAAAATTTACAGAGTGTGCCCAATACTTCCTTAAGTTATTAAGCTGGGTGAGACTTCTCAGAATCACCCACCTTGTGTGTTTCAAACAGTTTTAACTCCCTGTTGCCATCACTCTTAGTTAAAGTTTGAGGTTACCAAAGAATTAGTCTTATTGTACCATTGCAACAGAAGTATTTGCTATAGATAAAAATTCACTCCATGTTGCACAGGTGGTTGATAGCATTGTGTCCTTGGCCAGCACAAAGACAGGTTAAGCATATCAAAGTGACATATTCTTTAGATACTGTAATGAACTGAACATTGTAACCCCAGAATTTGTATATTGAAGCCCTAATACTATAGAATATCACTATATTTGGAGATAGAACCTTTAGAAAGAAAACTAAGGTTAAAAGAGCTCATAATGGTGGCGCCCTGATCCATTATGACAGTTGTCTTAAAAAGAAAAAAAGAGACCAGGGGCAGGTACACACACAGGAGAGGAGAGACCATGTGAGGACAGAATGAGGAAGTGGCTATCTGCAAGTAAGGGAAAGAGGGCCAGGGGAAACCAAACCAGCCTCCAGTACTGAGAGAGAATAAATTCTCATTGTTTAAGCCACCCAGTTGATGTTATTACTGATGATGGTCCTATAAAACTAATACAGGTACTAGACACAATGGGAAAAGATTCTAGGGCATGGGTGTATTACCATTGTGCATTAGTTCCTAGTGTGTTACCGTGGTAACAATAACACAGTTGCACAATAACACAATTGTATCTGATAGGAAGGTATATGGGCAAATCTTCTAAAAATACCAGGACTCTTTTACATTCTATGTAATATCTCTCCAATTACTAGAGAAGGACTATCCTATGGACTTTGCCATAACTTCTTCCCATCCTTAGTCTCTTGGAAAGAGTACAGGTAAAAATACCCTCATCTCCCAGTACTAAGTTATATATACATGAGCTTGGGGCTGTAGGAGAGTGAGATTCAAGGACTGCTTTTTCTGTCTCCAGTCTTCTCTATAAGGGTGGTAAAACCTGGACTGAGCTGAGACCAAATGCTGCTATCTAGTTCTAGACAATACTAGGTTAATACCACAAGAGGGCTTGTATTTCAGCTACCTTGGTCAGACCTGAAGATTCTAGCAGACCAAAACGATACTTACTATTACTTCCACAAAATTCTCTAGGAAGTGTAGGCTCTTCTCTTACTTCCTGTGTATGAATAGCTATTTTTCGAAAAATCCTGCGACCCAGTGCCGTCAGGTCTTTTAGTGGCTGATATGTCAGTTCCTGTTCATATTAAATGTAATAATGAACACTTTTTGAACTTCATATGGTATGGATCCCCTTCTATGAGTTTTTCTCTTGGTGTATCTTCTTTTCAATTCTGGTTGAAGGGCCTGCAAGAGTGAACACTGACATTCCAGGAATCAGCGAACTAGATGGACTGGAATGGGGGAATTTAACTCAGATTACCATTATATCTACTACTGCGGGCAGGAACCCCTCAGAAGAAATGGAGTAGCCATCATAGTCAACAAAAGAGTCTGAAATACAGTATGTGGATGCAATCTCAAAAATAACAGAATGATCTCTGTTTATTCCAAGGCAAACCATTCAATATCACGGTTATCCAAGTCTATGCCCTGGCCAGTAATGCTAAGAAGCTGAAGTTGAACAGTTTTATGAAGAACTACAAGACCTTTTAGAAATAACACCCAAAAAAGATGTCCTTTTCATTATAGGAGACTGGAATGCAAAAGTGGGAAGTCAAGAAAAACCTGGAGTAACAGGCAAATTTGGCCTTGGAGTACAAAATGAAGCAGGGCAAAGGCTAATAGAGCTTTGCCAAAAGAATGCACTGGTTATAGCAAAAACCCTCTTTCAACAACACAAGAGAAGATTCTACACATGGACAATCCCAGATGGCCAACAATGAAATCAGATTGATTATACTCTGTGCAGCCAAAGATAGAGAAGCTCTATACAGTCAGCAAAAACAATACTGGGAGCTGACTGTGGCTCAGGTCATTAACTCTTTATTGCCAAATTCAGACTTAAATTGAAGAGACTGGGAAAAACTACTAGACCATTCAGGTATGACCTAAATAAAAACCTTATACACTGGAAGGGAGAAATAGATTTAACAGACTAGAACTGAAAAACAGAGTGCCTGATGAACTACGGAGAGAGTTTTGTGACATTGCACAGGAGACAGGGATCAAGACCATCCCCAAGAAAAAGAAATGCAAAAAAGCAAAATGGCTGTCTGAGGAGGCCTCACAAATAGCTGTGAGAAGAGAAGTGAAAAGAAAAGGAGAAAAGGGAAGATATACCCATTTGAATGCAGAGTTCCAAAGAGTAGCAGGATGAGATGCAAAATCCTTCCTCAGTGATCAATGCAAAGAAACAGAGGAAAACAATAGAATGGGAACGACTGGAGATCTCTTCAAGAAAATTAGAGATACCAAGGGAAGATTTCATGCAAAAATGGGCTCAATAAAAGACAGAAATGGTATGGACCTGACAGAAGCAGAAGATATTAAGAAGAAGTGGCAGGAATACAGAGAGCTGTACCAAAAAAAATCTTCATGACCCAGAGAGTCAAGATGGTGTAATCACTCACCTAGAGCAAGACATCCTGGAATGTGAAGTCAAGTGGGCCTTAGGAAGCATCACTATGAACAAAGCTAGTGGAGGTGATGGAGTTCCATTTGAGCTATTTCAAATCCTGAAAGATGATGCTGTGAAAGTGCTGCACTCAGTATGACAGCAAATTTGGAAAACTCAGCAGTGGCCACAGGACTGGAAAGGTCAGTTTTCATTCCAATCCCAAAGAAAGGCAATGCCAAAGAATACTCAAAATACGGCACAATTGCACTCATCTCACGCGCCAGCAAAGTAATGCTCAAAATTCTCCAAGAGAGGCTCCGGAAATACATGAACCGTGAATGTCCAGATATTCAAGCTGGTTTTTGAAAAAGCAGAGGAAGCAGAGATCAAATTGCCAACATCCACTGGATCATGGAAAAAGCAAGAGAGTTCCAGAAAAACATCTATTTCTGCTTTATTGACTATGCCAAAGCCTTTGACTGTGTGGATCAAAATAAACTGTGGGAAATTCTGAAAGAGATGGGAATACCAGACCACCTGACCTGCCTCTTGAGAAACTCGTAGGCAGGTCAGAAGCAACAGTTAGAACTGGACATGGAACAACTGACTGGTTCCAAATAGGAAAAGGAGTACATCAAGTCTGTATATTGTCACCCTGCTTATTTAACTTATATGCAGAATACATCATGAGAAACACTGGGCTGTAAGAAGCACAAGCTGGAATCAAGATTGCTGGGAGAAATATCAATCAGATCAGATCAGTCGCTCAGTCGTGTCCGACTCTTTGAGACCCCATGAATCGCAGCACGCCAGGCCTCCCTGTCCATCACCAACTCCCGGAGTTCACTCAGACTCACATCCATCGAGTCAGTGATACCATCCAGCCATCTCATCCTCTGTCATCCCCTTCTCCTCCTGCCCCCAATCCCTCCCAGCATCAGAGTCTTTTCCAATGAGTCAACTCTTTGCATGAGGTGGCCAAAGTACTGGAGTTTCAGCTTTAGCATCAGTCCTTCCAAAGAAATCCCAGGACTGATTTCCTTTTGGATGGATTGCCTGGATCTCCTTGCAGTCCAAGGGACTCTCAAGAGTCTTCTCCAACACCACAGTTCAAAAGCATCAATTCCTCAGCGCTCAGCCTTTTTCACAGTCCAACTCTCACATCCATACATGATCACAGGAAAAACCATAGCCTTTAGTTCTTCTTCACTTTCTGCCATAAAGGTGGTGTCTTCATATGCACCACCTTTATGGCAGAAAGTGAAGAACTAAAGAGCCTCTTGATGAAAATAAAAGGAGAGTGAAAAAGTTGGCTTAAAGCTGAACATTCAGAAAACTAAGATCATGGCCTCTGGTCCCATCACTTCATGGCAAACAGATGGGGAAACAGTGGAAACAGTGTCAGACTTTAATTTTGGGGCTCCAAAATCACTACAGATGGTGACTGTAGCCATGAAATTAAAAGACACTTACTCCTTGCAAGGAAAGTTGTAACCAACCTAGACAGCATGTTATAAAGCAGAGACATTACTTTGCCAACAAAGGTCCATCTAGTTAAGGCTATGGTTTTTCCAGTGTTCACTTATGGATGTGAGAGTCGGACTGTAAAGAAAGCTGAGCGCTGAAGATTTGATGTTTTTGAACTGTTGTGTTGGAGAAGACTCTTGAGAGTCCCTTGGACTGCAAGGAGATTCAACCAGTCCATCCTAAAGGAGATCAGTCCTGGGTGTTCATTGGAAGGAGTGATGTTGAAGCTGAAACTCCAATACTTTGGACACCTGATGTGAAGAGCTGACTCATTTGAAAAGCCGCTGATGTTAGGAAAGATTGAGGGCAGGAGGAGAAGGGGACAACAGAGGATGAGATAGTTGGATGGCATCACTGACTCAATGGACATGAGTTTGGGTAAACTCCGGGAGTTGGTGATGGACAGGGAGGCCTGGCGTGCTTCAGTTCATGGGGTCTTAAAGAGTCAGACACGACTGACCGACTGAACTGAACTGAAGGGCTGGAGATGTTTAATAATAGATGTGTGGGAATGGGACACATATTACCCAGATGGGTTGGAATTATAGTTCTTGGATTCCAGGAACTTCACAACATCTGTACTACCTCTAGTTCTACTAAGTCATTACTATCAGGATTATAGATTACATCATGCATACCTAATGCTGCAACCATCTTCTGTCAAGGAAGAATCTTGCAATATCTTGCTCACTCTTGCATTTAGTATGGTTATTAAATCCATCTACCTCTGCATACTTGCTGTGGAACAGGCTTCTAGAGCTTACCTCAAGTCAGCTTCCTGTTTTTCCTGGGCATGGAAAGACTGAGAATTCTAGGTAGTCCTCAATTCTCAGAACAACATTAGGATAGCTATCAGCTATCTCCATTTTACACATGAAGAGACTGAGGTGTCAACATAAGAACTTATTGATTTGTTTCTGGTCACCAGTTGGTTCATGGAGCTGACATTCAAACATAAGCAGTAGAGTTTCCAAGCCCACATCCTTAAGCACCCATCTAGTGTCTATTTATCTTTCTTTAAAAATTAATTTATCAGATTTTTTCAGTCTCCTGTTGTATTCCACAAACTTGTTTATGATTTTAATCCTGCTAAGATTATGTTGGTTAAAAACAGTGTAGAGGAATGATATGGGGTAGGCAGGTTGTGAATGGTAAGGAATCTGTCCTAACAGGAGGGGAATTTAGTTTTTAATGTAGGATATCATTAGGATGTCATTGGAAACTCCACCTCCTTAAATATTGCTACTGGACCTATCAAACACTCAAGTAAAAAACTAATCAGACATCTGATTTAAAGGGAAATAATAATTTCAAGTACATATCTGACAAAATGACCATTTAATTGATGATCATCTTTCTTAACTCACCTTGGATCATTTCTTTACACCTAAGCACCTTGTAAAATGCACTAAGGGAGTACAAGTTCAGTTAAGCAATGGGCTATTAGAGATGATCTGAACCTGGCATCTCCTGCTTAATATTATACTATCACTGCCTGTCAGATTTTACCTTTGGATTCCTGAATTTATGAACAGATCTTTTTCTGCACCATTTCTATTTTCAGCTCAGATTCCATGCTTATTGAATCATGAGGAATGTTTAAAGGTGATATTTATGTCTAGCTAATCTGACATCTGACTCTTCCAGTTCTTGTTTCAAAACCTCCTAACCAGTTTCCCTGATTCTATTCTTTATTTCCTCTATCCATTCTCCTAACAGCATCCAAAGTGATTCAAAAAATGACACGAAAGCACTTAAGTAAATAAATTAGATCATGTCATTTTCCACTTAAATTCCTTTCATGGCTTTCCTTTGCATTTAAAATAAAATTCTAACTCCTCATTATAGTTTCCAAAGCTCTGCTTTGTCTGGTTAAGGCTACCTCACAGGAATTGAAGACACACTATAAAGCTACGTTAACCAAGATACTGTCGTATCGGCAAAAGAATGGACAGATAGATAGATGAAACAGAAAATGGAGCCCATAAATAGACCTGTGGAAATATTTCCAGCAGATATTTGACCAGGAAGCAAATGCAATTCAATGGAGAAAGGATAGTTTTTTCAATAGATGATGCTTCGTATATAAATACATGAAAAATCATAAATGTAAACACAGTCATTATACCTTATGCCAAAAAAGTAGATTATAGACATAAATGCAAAACACAAAAAACAAACAAACTCTTAGAAGCTACAGGAAAAAAAAATGCCCTTAGATTTATATACAACACCAGAAGTACTATGAAAAAAAACAAAAGAAAACTTGAACCTCATTGAAATAAAAAAACTTTTGCTCTGTCAAAGACACTTTTAAGAGAATGAAAAGACAAGTCACACACTAGGAGAAAATATCTGAAAAAACACATCTGATAAAAGGACTGATGAACTATATGAAGGACTCAAAACCTAGCAGGAAGAATATAAACAACTCAATAAATTAAGGAAAATACCAAATAAGCATCTTGCTGAAGAAGATATATGGATGACAAAGAAGCAAATGAAAATATATAAAACATTTAAAATCATTAAAGAACAGAAAATTAAAACACTAATGAGATACCACTACATACCTGTTATTAATAGAATATCTAAAATACAAAACTGATAAAATTCTGGTGAAGACATGGAAAAGTGGGAACTCATTTTTGCTGGTGAAAATGCAAGATAGTATTCATTTTGCAGGACAGTCTTGTAGTTTCTTAGAAAGTTAAACAGAACCTTAGCATATAGTCCAGCAATTGTATTTTTACCTAAAGGAGCTGAAAATTTACATGCATACAAAAAGCTTTACCAAATGTTTATAGCAGCAGTATTCATAATTGTCATAACTTCAAAGCAGCCAAGATATCTTTCAGTAGGTAAACAGATAAACTGTAACCAATCTATGCAATAGAAGGTTATTCAGTGTTGAAAAGACAGGGAGAAATCTCAAATGCATATTATTAAGCAAAAGAAGTCAATCTGAAAATCCTACATACTATTATTCCAACTGTATGACATTCTGTTTAAGTCAATGTTGCTAGGGCTTGGATGGAGACAGGAAGGGATGAATACTGGGTATCTGAGGGATTTTTAGGTTAGTGAAACTATTCTACATTGTAATGATAGACATATGATTTTATGCATTTGCCAAGGCTCATGGATCTATGCAACAGTAAGTATGAATACTTAATACAAACTACGGGCTTTAGTTAATAATAATGTATCAATATTAGTACATCAACTATAACGAATATAATACATAAATGTAAGATATTAATAATGGGGGGAAATTGCTCTGAAAATTCAAGGCTGTTAATTACAAATATGTATATGGCTGATTCATTTTTCTGTAAAGTAGAAACTAATTCAACATTCTAAAGCAACCATACTCAAAATTAATTTTAAAAAAGGTAAAATATATCTATATGATATACAGATAAATAATGATATACCTGATAACTGCCATTGGAGGTCAGATAAAGAGTATATGAATGTAACCTTATAGTTACCATAAAGTAACAGAGGTTATGTTACTTTAACTGAATATATGAAATATCTGTCCAGTGATAAATGTGCAAACTGAGATTTGGATAACATCTTCAAGTTGCTTAGAATGGAGAGTGGTAAAAGAGAGAAAATAGAACATTCCATATGAGGAGGGCAAATACAGCAGAACTTAGTGGAAAATTCTTTAAACTGTTATATAAGCTAGCAAAATGACCACTGAGGACACTGACTGCTACTATGGTCTGAAGGTTTGTGTCCCCCCAAATTCGTATGTTGAAATCTGGTCTGATGTGATGGTATTAGGAAGTGGGGCCTTTGGGCTCTGTACTCATGAATGGAATTAGTGTTCTCATATGAGGCCTGCCACATAGCTTTCTAGCCCTTTTCAGCACGTGAAGTTACAAGCAGAAGTCTGCAACCTGGAAAAGGGCCTTCACCTAACCAGGCATCTCAGACTTCCAGCCTCCAGGAATATGAGAAATAACTTTGTCCTTTATAAGCCACTCAGTCTGTGGTGTTTTATTATAGCAGCCTGAATGGAATAAAACACCTGCCTTTTCAAAACACAACATTAGTGTTTGTCAAGATTTGTTTTCAGAAAGGAGATGAGCTTTTTGTCTCCAAAGTACTTGAACATGGGCCGATGTATTCATTCAGTTAAACACCAAGGGACAGACTACAGCCAACTGGTCTAATGGTGACTGAAAATGGTCCAGAGTCCTATCTCTGGAAACTACAGTCAACCATGTCACTATGAAGGAACCATCTGACCACCACCAGAAGGAATGAGTACCGTTCAAATAAAAGACTGACAAATTTTTCAGCATGACTGCAGATATTTCTGTTCCCTCTCCCACAATGTCCCAGTCACTAAACCATGACTCCCAGGGGCACAGTCTCTTAATTTGTATTCTCTGAAACAACCACACCTAGGAACTCTTTCCAATCAGCCCCCACTTAGACCCCATGGCAATTTATAACCAAGTCACATAAACCTTCTCCTTATTAAGAAAAGACATGATAATACATAGGTCAAAAAAAAGACCACAAAATTCTCAAGCTTAAAAGTCAGAAAGTTTCTGGCAACTGGATTATTGGTCTTTTCTCACTAATTCTTGGTCTCCTTGCCCTGCAGTGGATCTAGCCTGGATTCCCTGCCTTCAGTTTCCCCACTCTGGGAATCCACAACCCTGCCCCAACTTCTCTTAGGAGACCACACAGATTTCCTTAGCAGCTCGCCCTCAGACTTTTATCATTGTTATCCTGGGCCAGGAGACGATACTGATTTGTTCGTTCTTTACAGGGAGGAATATGTGAAAAACAAAACAAAAACGAGGTGCATTTATTACCATGACATCATTTAAGCACTCATGCTCCAGTCCCAGTGACTAAATGGTGATTAGTTTTTGTAATTCTCATAAAAACAGAAAACAAAAAAACTTCGTGAAGCGGGTATTAGTATTACCTTCGCATCCCATACATCAAAAGAAGTACAGACGGGTTAAATCTGACCTCACTTTTACCCCTTTGTGCAGATGGTGACGGTCATCCAGGAGATGAAGGCCCGCTGGGTGGGAGGCCTACGGAGATGCTGGCACTTGGCTGCCTGTTGAAGAGCCTTGAGACCAGGAGCCCTGGAGAGTGGGGCTGCACCCGTCCCCAGGGCCCGCGGCGGGCACGTGCCTGACTGCGTGCCAGACAATGACCCTGCGTGTACCACATGTGCTTGCTGGGGCCTCCACGTGCAGCCAGCCCCTCGTGCGCCCTAGCCTCATGTGTGCCCCAGCCCCACGTGCGCCTGTGCGGGCCCCACGTGCCACCTGGCTCTGGCTCCACCTGCGCCTGTCCCGGCCTCCACGTTTGAACCACTGGTGGGGGCGGGGCCTTGTCCGAGACCCACCTGGGGATCCAGTTAATTTGCGGCATAGATGGAGCACTAACTTTGCAGTGTTAAGAAGCTAGTGTTGGGCAGCTGCAGCCCTGACAACTCTGCAGGAACTGGGGCCCCTCTGAACCTCTCGGTTCTTCCCAGGACCCCATGACCTGGTGCGGAGGCCTGCGGGTAGGTGCCCCCAGCGCATGGGAGACTTGGTGGGGATGGGAAAGCAAGAAGGGGCTCCTGCGCGGGACAGGCGGGAAGTGGAGTGCCGGGCAGGCCCACAGTGAGTACTCAGTGAATAGCCGGTTCTGAGACTTCTGGAATCCGGCACAGTGAGGCCATTTGGTCGGTGCTTACACATTATAGGTGGATGGAGCTCTGCCGGGAGCCAGCGTGAGGAACTCCACCCATGACAAAGGTCATGAGGAAGGAGGCTGGGCATACGCAAAGGCGGGATCGAGCCTCAGGAGTCCCCCTGGAAATTCTCAAGCATCTACCCCCCAAAACCAGAGTCTGCCTACTTTACTGCTTTGTGCTCTCACCTACACCTCTGACTTTATGGGGGGCTGTCCCCCACCACCTCTCTCTGAAAAAGAGTTAAATTACAGCTCCAGTTAATAAAGTTCCTGGGCATGACAAGAGTGTTTTAGTTCACAACCTTGAGAGGCATGAGATGTTCTAAACTGTCTGAATACAGACTCCTTTGAACAGTTAGAAGATTGATTAGAAATTGTATTGGTAAAGGGTTTTTCACTTGTTGGGCCAATGTTTGTTGCTAAGTTTCCATATCCCTTACCTACTGTGTCCCTGGCAGTGTATTGATTAATATAATTGGTGTATAGCAATGTACTTTTGCCTAGAAAATCCCATGGACGGAGGAGCCTGGTAGGCTGCAATCCATGGGGTCACTAGAGTCAGACCGGACTGAGCGACTTCACTTTCACTTTTCACTTTCATGCATTGGAGAAGGAAATGGCAACCCACTCCAGTGTTCTTGCCTGGAGAATTCCAGGGACGGGAAGCCTGGTGGGCTGCCATCTATGGGGTCACACAGAGTCCGACACGACTAAAGCGACGCAGCAGCAGCAGCAGCAGCAGGAATGTAAGTAGTAGCTTTAATGTTTGTAACTTTGGACCCTTGAGTTAATTCTTTTTCTTGTTATAGCCCACCACACCTTTGTCCTATAGGAATGCAACTTTATCTAATGCTTTTGGAGGGTGGCGCCTAACTTTAGAATAATCACTTTTAGACAAAAATAAGTTTTCTGAAGAAAGGGTCTTAAAATGTTAACAGGCCTCCGGGCCAGAAGATGATATAAATCACCTAAACTTTTGCATATGATAAGTCTGCAGGAAGAAAGCCTGGTTTACTGCATGACTCTACCCCTTCCCCCATTATCCTCTATGCATAACTTAAGGTATAAAAACTACTTTGGAAAATAAAGTGCGGGCCTTGTTCACCGAAGCTTGGTCTCCCCATGTCGTTCCTTCTCTCACCTTCCGGCTGAATTCCCATCTTGAGCGTGGAGGCTCGTCAAACCTACTAATTATGCCTGGGCTTCTAAGATCTGACTGGGGAGGCCTTAGTGTCTCCTCTCCTTCGGGAGAACGGGAGGACGCCTGCGGCCTATGTAGGTGATGCAAATTCCGTATTTTGGAATTTTATTAGCTTTCCACGTAAACCAAGTTATTCAGCCTCTTTTCTCCACTGAATTTTCCTACTGAGCTATTCTTATTTAACCATCCTTTACATCTTTAATTCTATTGTATCCTGATTGCCGAAGCCATCTCTCCTTCGAAACCCCTGATTCCACCGGGGCTGGACCCCTGCATAGTTCCTTTCTGGCTGGTGGGTTGCTCTCAGCACAGCTCATGTTACTTTAATGGATCTTCATGGTGTCTTTGTGTGCAGTGTGCCGGGCACTCCAATAAGTTTGCACATCATTTCTTGTGCCAAGTACGTGGATTTCTGAAATTTGTAGAGCTCTTTACCTCCGTCTCAGCCTTTAATTTTGGCTTCCTCCCCAATGTGACTAGAGACCCATTGTCGTTCTTACCCACCTTGTTTTCCAGGCTGATAGGAATCTGATGTCAGGTTTTTCTCCCCAGACTCTTCCAGGGAGAGACCTAAGTTCTCTTCACAGTAACTTGGCATTAAATGTTACTTGCACTTCCTCTGAATAAGCAATATTTCAATGTACTGTAGAAGTTTCTGACTTTTAATACTAACAGAATATTCGGAGAGAAGTTGGTAGATTTCATCAAGCAACTAAATATTATCTTTGGGGATATTTTACCCAGGAGTTTGGTTTCTTCAAATGTGCAAATTAGTGAATTGAGTCAGATGAACTGTTCTGAAAATATTAGTTCTGGCATATCTATAACTCAGTAAATGGATGTGATTCATGTGACTGTTAGGATGTCCAGATAACAGTTGACTTTTTTTCTTTTAGGTAAATTATGACTCTTTCTCTTTCTGAAGCTACAGTTTGGATCTAGGAATTGGGTTCTCCATCTGACAAAAGGCTTTAATTTGCAAAATACTTATCAGTAAAACTGTCTTTTGCAAGACAACAATGGTAGTGGCCTAGGTCAGGTAGATGCACCCCAGTCTTGCATTTGAGTTACTAATTTTCCTTTAAATCTTCAAAATGCTAATAATAAATGGAAAGAAAACCACTTTTCATTTGTACTGATTTAAGAAAGATCTTAATACTTACTCTTAAGTACTAAGAGTAAGTATATTAAGTACTTAATAATTATTACTTAATTATTAAGTAACCTTAATAATTACTCTTCTCACATTTGAAAACTTCATATAAGTACATGATGGCAGAATTCTGAATTTTACCTTATTTTGCATTGTGGAATAAGTTTAATTCAATATTTAAGAATTTTCAACTTCTTTAAAGGATAATTGCAAATAGTTGAGAAATCTTCAGGTTTACTGAGTGAAGAAAATCGCCAGACTTCACTTAATGGAGAACATGGCACCTGTTTTCTCTTTAACAGCAGTTAAATACTAAATCTGGGTTATGGGCATTTGTGAATAGGATCCTAGATGCTATTCCTAAGGGAGTATTTGTTCAGAAGTCAAACTGATGAGTCTACAAAAGGGAGGAGTAGAAATGGGAATTAGTGAATTTGAACCCAAAGAAAAGACTACTCTCCCCTTCACACCAGGTGGAGTGGGCAGGGAGGGCTCACTGTGATTTCTCACTTGTTCTGCTTGCTACAGTTGGACTCGCTACCTGCTGGCGTTTGTTTAGCCCTCTTCTATATTTGGCTGCTTGTCACAGTCCTAGTGACACAGTAATGAAAGCCAGTGTTTCTGAGTTCTTTACTGTGTTAGTTTCCTAGGGCTGCTATAATAAGGTGACATAAACTTGGTGTCTTAAAACAACAGATTTGTTGTCTCCCAGTGTTGGCAGCTAGGAATCCATAATGGAGGAGTCAGCAGGCCTCAGCTCCCCTGACGGCTCTAGGGGAGAATCTTTCCTTGCTTCCTCTCACCTTCTGGTTGTTTTCAGCAGTCCTTGGTATTCCTTCCCTTGAAGATGTCATGGTAATCTTTGCCTGTCATTTTGTTGCCTTCTCCCTGTCTGTCTTTTCTCTTATAAGGACATCAGTACCCTTGGGTTAGGGATGAGTGTAATGACTTAATTGATTACTTCTGCAAAGATCCTATTTACAGATAACATCACATTCACAGTCACCTAGGTTAGGACTTCACCTTATTTCAGGCAGACATGATTCAAGTCAAAACAATTACCGCTCC
This sequence comes from Bos indicus x Bos taurus, assembly GCF_003369695.1. Lineage (NCBI taxonomy): Eukaryota > Metazoa > Chordata > Mammalia > Artiodactyla > Bovidae > Bos > Bos indicus x Bos taurus. Next base: position 62,415,640 of record NC_040087.1, read on the forward strand.
TTTTCTGTGTGCTGTGTCAAGTGGCTTTGCACTTTTAATTTTCTTGTTTGTAACTCTTCTGTACCCCTAAAGGGGCTGTAAAAACCAGAGGCATGGTTTATGTAAAAAAACAAAACAAAAAAAGCCCTGTACAGTGCAGGGAACTCAACTCAGTGTTGTGTGGTGACCTAGAGGGTGGGACCGGAGGTGGGGTAGGAGGGACCGCCAAGAGGGAGGGGATATATGTATACATATAGATAATTCGCTTTGTTATACAACATTGTAAAACAATTATACCTCAATTTTTTTTTAAAAGTCAAAAAAAAAGGTCTTCATTAACCTTCAGCCAATGTTTCAAAGACGCTTGATACTTTTTAAAAAAATGTTGACAGATACAACCAGAAAATGTTATGTTGTTTTGTTATTCCTTTGCACTGTAACTGAATTCTTCTGTTGCCTGGAATCACTTTTTTAGAGAGCTCAAAGTAATCCCATATGCTCTCATTAAGTTGTTTGCTTTAAACAGGGGCCAGTACTTTTGTTTATTGGCACTTAATTGTTTTTGTTAGTAGAGATTTACTTATTTTAACCATCTGCAGCCTTTACCTGTTTTCAGAGGCAATCTCAGTCTTCAGCATGAAATCTAATACCACCTAGAAGGAAAAGTAAACTTTGAATTAACAGAAACAATATTCAATAAATGTGCTGTAATCTTGATCACAGATAAGAAGGTTTTTCCACTCAGGGCACCCAGTTTTAACACCCATATCACTTTTTACTTTTGTTTTCATGAGTTTCTGCTTACTATCCGATCAATGTAGTTCTTTTGTCTTGACAATTCTGTAATGTTAAAAGAGTGAAGTCACTCAGTTATGTCCAACTCTGCGACCCCATGGACTGTAGTCCACCAAGCTTCTTGGTCCATGGGATTTTCCAGGCATGAATACTGGAGTGGGTTGCCATTTCCTTCTCTAGGGGATCTTCCTGTCCCAGGCTTCGAACTCAGGTCTCCCGCATTGTAGGCAGATGCTTTACCATCTGAGCTACTAGGAAAGCCTGGTGTAATGTTAAAATTCTTTTGGAGAAATTCCTAGAACTTTTATATCCTAAATGTTTTAGGACTAAACATATGTTTGAATAGAGTTAAACCCTATGCCATGCCACATCTAGCCTCCAGTGTCCTGATAGTCTTTAGCAGACTGAATACTGTTTGGAGCTGGACACCACCATCTATCCAGGTGGTAAGAGCAGGTAAAAGGAAAAATCATTTAGTGAGGACCATGCAGATGAGTTCCGAGGAAGGAAGAAGCATAGAAATACCTCTCTTAATAAATTAATGTTAGAATAGATTTATTTATTTATTTTTTTGGAGGGAGGAGGGTTCAGGATGGGGAACACATGTATACTAATTAAATAATTTTCTATTAAAAAAAAGAAAAAAAAAGAATCACAAATAAAACAATAGTTGGAATGAGAAAAAAAATAGAATAGATTTAGACTTATAAAAGTCATGAAGTTAGTACGTTTCTTTATATATCACACTCAGATTTTTACTAATGTGTTACATCAGTATGATGTGTGTGATAAGTAATGAACAATATTGAAATATGGTTATTAACTTAAAGTCCATAACTTATTTAGATTTCCTTAGATTTTACCTAATGTTCATTTTCTGTTCCAGGATCCCATCCATTATATGGTATTACATTTAGTTGTCATGTTTCTTTAGGTTTCTCTATGCTGGCACATGCCCATGTTTTTAATACTACCTCCATTGATTTCTGGTCACTTTTCTGGCCATTTTGCATATGCCATCTCATTTGCTCCTCAGAATAACTGAGAGAAGTAGAATTAGTTCTGTATTGAAACAGAACAGTTAGGCAGTTTGTCCAAGGTTGCATTATTAGAAAATGGTGAGTCTGCAGTTTGAACCCAGGCTCTTGGAACTCCAGAATCTGTGCTTTTCTTCTTTGCGTTTTAGCAGTTACTACTGTGTCTGCTGAATTAGCACAGATTTCCATATCTGAACGTAATTTGGTAATTTAAGTCAACCTAAGTTTTCTCAGCTTTAGCACTCTTGGTATTTTCTTTGTGGAGGGGACTGTTGTCCCCTTACTGCATTGTAAGATGTTTAGAAGCATCCCTTCTCTTCTCTCTTCCCACTGGATGCAGGTAACATACCTGCCTTCTCACGCTCCTCCAGACACATAATATGACAACCAAAAATGTCTCCATATGTTGTTCTTTTTCCTATGGGGGTGTTCAGTCATGTACTGAGAATCAGTGGGTTAACACTTCCCTTAAAAATGCTCTAAGTCGATGGCCATGATCTGTAACATGTATTGAATAAACTAGAGCACTCTGAGGCAATTTGAGCTTCTAAAAACTGGAAGTATGTTTTAAAGAAATAATTCATGGCTCACACTTAGTGTTGTGGGAAAACGTGGGCTGTATTTTTTTGTTGTTTAGTCTGAAGTCTGAGAATGAAAATCAAATGGTTACATTTTCATCTAGAGTTTGTTTAGTTACTCTGTATGTTTGACTTACATTGGGGTCCATTTTTATAATGTGTGTATTGTTCTACACTTAAGGATTTTAATGTAATCTCACAATTTGATATGGTATGGAATTTTTTTTGCCCTTAAGTAGTTTTCACAGCAGGACCATAATCAGTGCTGACTGTGTGGATCATGGCTGATGCTGATTATCCCCTTGTAACTTTTGAGTAAATGTAATTTATTATAGCTTGATGTGTCTGCTTTATGACTGGACTTTTTTAAGGAATTATAATTATTTAGTGTGCATTCTTAGCAAAGATGATTCTCAGTAGTATCACAAATGTTATCACTTTTTTAATAAAAGGATTAAACTTCTGAAACAATGTTCAACTTTTTTTGTGAGAAAGTGAAGGTATTATGAAAGTGTTAGTTGCTCAGTGGTGTCTGACTCTTTGCAACCCAACTGTAGCCCTCCAGGCTTCTCTGTCCACAGAATTCTCCAGGCAGGAATACCAGAGTGGGTAGCCCCATTCCTTTCTCCAGGGGATCTTCCTGACCCAGGGATGGAACTGGGTCTCCTGATTGCAGATTCTTTACAATCTAGCCACAAGGGAAGCCCAAAACTTTTTTGGTTAATCTCAAATGCATAAGAAGAATAAATCCCTCCCTGACAGCTATTTTTTTCAAGCAAATAGAAGATTGCTTGAAAATGTTAACTACCTTGAATTTGTTTAGTGCCTACGAGCACGTGAGCATGCTAGTTTAAGGCAACTTCTGAGCCTTCTTGTTCAACCTTCTAAAAGCTTATTTCTGACAGGGTCAGATTTGTTCCTATGCTTCGTTTCATAGTTACAGATCTGTCCTGGTCTTTAAGGCATTCAGTGTTCATATATAAATGGAGAGTGGTAAATATTTGATCTCTAAACTCCTAGGATTACATATAATCCAAAACTGACCTTAAATAATGTTCAACCCTTGAATTGGTAATTGAAGAATCCAACCTACAAAGATTAAATCTCTTATTCAGTGTTATTTAAATAAGTCACTAGACTCCTTGATTTCTTTCATCATGATGCTTTTAGAAAATCCTTGACCAGATGTGAATAAGGAAGCATCAAGATGTATGATGATGATGAACTTTAAAGACTTATCCAAGTCATATTCAGGGCTTCCCGTATAGCTCAGTTGATAAAGACTCTGCCTGCAATGTGGGAGACCTAGGTTCAATCCCTGGATTGGGAAAATCCCTTGGAGGAGGGCATGGCAACCCACTCTGGTATTCTTGCCTGGAGAGGAGGTTGGTGGGCTACCCTATGTGGTTGCAAAGATTGAGTGACTAAGCACACATATCATATGCAAAGAAGACTTGAGGACAAGCTGAAGCTTAAATTCTGGTTGTTGGACTTCACAAAATGTTCACTGTATCCTTTTCTAGTCTCTTGAATCCTGTTTAAAAATAAAAATAGCCCATCCTACTGGGCTGATGGTCTGCTATACTAATAGTCATTTCAACTCTTATTTTAACTTAGGTGAAAAATACTTAGTTTTCATTCGGCATGCAGTGAATATCATTTGGTAAAACCAGCATTAAAAACAGGTCCACCTGATGTAGGTTTTGGGATGTTTACTTGTCAAGACCAGTGCTTATAGTGTGGTAAATTACTTGTCTGAACCTGATCTAGTTTGTTTGTGGGTGATTAATGCTTGAGGGGAAGGTGATAATGCTGGAGATACTGTGCTGTATCATGCCTGGAGGAATCAGGAAACAGTGTATGGTTCACAGGTGCATATTATCCTCTTCTAACCTGTTCAGTCTCTTATATGGTCTTATCAATCTGCGAAAAATCTTCGATTCCCCATGTTCAAGCAGCAGGCTAATATGGGCAAACTCACTCTTTACCTCTTAATTACCCTAGGAAGATTATCCTTTCGATATCATTGAGACTTATATTTCCTGTCTCTTCACAACTTTTATCCTCTTCAGTTGTCTTATTGATCTCAAATTAATAAATGACTCAGCCCTACATTTTAGAATTTATAGGATAACCTACTTATAGCCCAACTATTTGGATTTATGTTTTATCTTGAATCCCTAGTCCAGAAGTCTGTTTGGGATTTAAAATACAGTCTGATTTGTGCAAGTTTGACTCTTGATGGAATTACTTTCCTGATTTACCTCTTATATTTCTGTATTATGTGTAACATTTATCATAGAAATTTATTATACCCTACTTTATTTTAGGAAAAGTGACTGATAAATGTATTATAGTAATTTGGCTCAAGATCTACAATTCTTTTTTTTTCCCACCGTCTAATGTCTGTGGCTCTCTTAAAGCTATCTCATTTAACCTCAGGCTCTAATGAAATATTAACACTAAAATTATTTGGTAACTTATTTTTAATGTTTAAGTGTTTTGAAAAAGTATAAATTTACTGGCAGTGTAACTGAGGTGTTATGGACTGAATGTTGGTGACCCTACAAAATTCACATGTTGACGTCCTAGTCCCCATGTAGCTGTATTCAGAGATGGGATCTCCAAAAAAGTAACTGGTTTAATAAGGTCATAGGGTAGAACATTGATTCACTGAATTAGTGTTCTTAGGGAAGAAGACACTGGAGAGCTCTTTCTGCTCACCAACATGAACGTGCTCTCCCCTAACCCCCAGAAATAAAAAGGCCAAGTGAAGGCATAATGAGATGGCAGACTTCTTTAAGCCAAGAAGTGAGTTTTCACCAAGAACCAAACTGATCAGAACCTGGATCCAGCACTTTAGCCTCCAGAACTACAACACATTTCTATTATCTCAGACACCCAATCTTTAGTTGTTTTTTGTTGTTAGGAGAGCCTGACCAGAACAATACATGAAGGCAAATTGGCTGAAGTTGCTTTGATTTCCTCAAGGTAAGATTTAGTTACTATTTCACAGGACTTAATTAGGATGAAAAGAGAAGGAAGAGACTTATCACACTGAAGTACTCAAATAATAATTAAAAAAACTGAAGATTTTGAAAAAAAAAATTAAAAAGTAGATACAGCATTCATTGAACTTCCCTCATAGCTCAGTTGGTAAAGAATCTGCCTGCAATGTGGGAGTCCTGGGTTCAATCCCTGGGTTGGGAAGATCCCCTGGAGAAGAAAAAGGCTACCCACTACAGTATTCTGGCCTGGAGAATTCCATGGATTGTATAGACCATGGGGTCACAAAGAGTCGGACACGACTGAGTGAATTTCTCTTTCATGGCACTCATTTAAATGTCCTTTATAATCTCTAGTATTTTAGAAAGTTAAGTGTTGCTAGCACTCATTTTATTTGGACATTGTGGATGAGGGTAGTACTGCTGCTCCTGGGTTCTAGCCAACAGGTGTGACCTGGGCTTATTTTGAGATTCCATCAAAAGTCTGCTTCTGGCTCTTTCCAGTAGAGATTAAATCTTATTACCAGTGGTAAATCTAGTTCCAGCTTGATTTATCTAGTTAGTTCTCCATAATTCAATTCTTGAAACTGCTTGCACGCTATCTGGAAGACTGGCAACACTTACTTTCCTTGTTAATATTTGCTTATGAAGTCTCTAAGTGTTTTGAAAATTAAAAACAATCTTGTTTATTGTTTTAAACTAAGAACATATTAATGAGTAAGCTGTAAATCACCCTTTTTTTGCTATTGGGAATATACGAATATAGTAATGGCTTTATATGTATGTATATTAGAAACTTTTCATGGTAAGTTTTAAAAATTGCTGGTAACTGTGTAACAGTTATGCCATGAATGAACAAGCTGTAGTGGTTCACTGCACTCCTTATATTTATTACAACACAAAAGATAAATTCTGAATGATCCACTTAAAACTTATGACTAGTACATTAAATGGAGTTTTAATATTCTTCAGGAACTTATGCTTTCATTTTAAACGTTTATTTTATCTGAAAAGGTAGGGAGGGAATTTTTAGCAGTTTCTTTAGTAGTTTTAATTCCCCTTAATGCCTTACTATTTTATTGGTGCATATTGTTTTCCTTTTAAGAATATTTAAGGTCAATAATTGTTCCTCAAATTTTATGCCAAAATATTCCCCCCAACAACAACAACAAAAAGAGAGATGCTCGACACAAATGGCAGTCCAAAAATTAGCACCACTGACTTCAGAGGCTTGCTAAAAAGTGTAACATAAAGAGCAAGACTGGTCATGACTGACTCAGTTCCATGGACTTACTGAAAACCATGAAGTCCATCTTGGTTCTCCTTTGTGGTTTTCTGTTGTTGTTCAGTCTCCCAAGTTGTGTCTGACTCTTCATGATCCCATGGACTGCAGCTCCCCAGGCTTCTCTGCCCCTCACCACCTCCTGGAGTTTGCCCAAGTTCATGTCCAGTGAATCAGCATAGTCACTCAACTATCTCATCCTCTGTCACCCTCTTCTCCTTCTGCCTTCAATCTTCTCCAGCATGAGGGTCCTTTACAGTGAGTCACCTGTTTGCATCAGGTGGCCAAAGTATTGAAGCTTCAGCATCAGTCCTTCCGAAGAGTATTCAGGTTTGATTTCCTTTAACACTGACTGGTTTGATCTCCTTGCTTTCCAATGGACTCTCGAGAGTTTTCTTCAGCACCACAGTTTGAAAGCATCAATTCCTCAGTACTCTGCCTTCTTTATTGTCCAGATCTCTTAGAGTTTTACTAAATATCAATTAATACAGTGGAGAATGTGATAGGAAAACATTGGAACCTTGTTTTCTTTTTATTTGACTAAAATCTTAATTTCTGGGCCCACCTTATCTTTGCAATAGGTCTTAAGTTCCTATTAAGAAACAAAATGACTTTTTTTCAGTTTAAAAAGTACTTAAAAGCCAATATAATTTGTTGCTTTACTTGTTAAGTTATGTCCGACTCTTGTGACCCCATGGATTGTAGCTTGCCAGGCTCCTCTGTCCATGGGATTCTCCAGGCAAGAACAATGGAGTGGGTTGCCATTTCCTTCTCCAGTGCATGAAAGTGAAAAAATAAAGTGAAGTCGCTCAGTCGTGTCCGACTCCTAGCAACCCCATGGACTGCAGCCCACCAGGCCCCTCCGTCCATGGGATTTTCCATGCAAGAGTACTGGAGTGGGTTGCCATTGCCTTCTCCAATCTCACTACCATCTCTTATAAAATTTGTAACTTTTGTTTAACCTGAGTCTGTTTTCTTTTTCTCAAATAGAGATGATACCTCCTAGGGTTGCTGGGAATATGAGAATTTTTGAAAGGAGTGAATATAACTTATAATGGCTCTAAGTCCTACCTGAACTCTCCCAACACTTACACAAACCCCAGCTCCACTCCCTGTGATTTTACTCCTCTTCTCTCACTTGCTTGTGCCACTCAGGCCTAGCTGACCCCACTCCTGTTCTAGCGGAGCACACGCCCACTCAGCCTCTGCTCTCTCTGCTCTTTCCCTAGACTTGTTCACTGCTGTATCCTGGTGCACAGAACATCATTTGCTTTGTAGTAGGTAGTATATTTTAAAAATAAATTTACATTAAATCTTTTGAAAAGGTAAACTATCTGCATTTGAAGATAGTAGATTCACAAGAATATCATAGCAACAATTATACTAAGAGAACAAGTATATTCTCCTTCCAGGTTAGTATATAAGACTATTTTGGAAGATATTGGCAAGATTCTTTCCTACCTTTTATGAAACATTAACTGACATTGTTATTTTCTAAACAGTAAATTAGGCCAGGCTTTATATTGTCACCCTGCTTATTTAACTTATATGCAGAGTTCATCATGCAAAATGCTGGGCTTGATGAAGCACAAGCTGGAATCAAGATTGTCAGGAGAAATATCAATAACCTCAGATATGCAGATGATAACAACTCTTATGGCAGAAAGCGATGACGAACTAAAGAGCCTCTTGATGAAAGTAAAATAGGAGTGTGAAAAAGCTGGATTAAAACTCAACATTCAGAAAACTAAGATCCAGTCATCTGGCCCCATCACTTCATGGCAAATCAATGGAGAAACAATGGAAACAGTGACAGACTTTATTTACTGGGGCTCCAAAATCACTGCATATGGTGACCGTAGCCATGAAATTAAAAGACCCTTGCTCCTTGGAAGAAAAGCTATGACCAACCTAGACAGCACATTAAAAAGCAGAGACATTACTTTACCAAAAAGGTCTATCCAGTCAAAACTATGTTTTTTCCAGTAGTCGTGTATGGATGTGAGAGTTGAACTATAAAGAAAACTGAGTGCCGAAGAGTTGTTGCTTTGAAGTGTGGTGTAGAAGACTCTTGAAAGTCCCTTGGGCTGTAAGGAGATCAAACCAGTCAATCCTAAAGGAAATCAGTCCTGGATATTCATTGGAAGTACTGATGCTGAAGCTGAAACTCCAATACTTTGGCCAGCTAATGCGAAGAGTTGACTCATTGGAAAAGATCATGATGCTTTGTCATTCAACCATTTCATCCTCAAAGCAGGATGAGATGGTTGGATGGCATCACCGATGTGATGGGCATGAGTTTGAGTAGGCTCCTGGAGTTGGTGATGGACAGGGAAGCCTAACGTGCTGCAGTCCATGGGGTGGTAGAAAGTTGGACATGACTGAGCGACTGAACTGAACTGAAACAGTAAATTAGGCCAAAATCTGAATTCATAGGAAATATTTTATAAATACAATTAGCTCTTATTAACTTTACTACTTATATCCTTGTGGCTCTTTTTTATTCATATATTTAACAAAGAATTAACAATCCTTGCTTCAAGTTACATTTACACTTTACAAATAGTTGATATTAAAGACTATGTAAAAGGAGCAAGATAAAGAGAGATGGTAAAGATGGTAAGGGTGGGAGCCAGAATGCAATGTACTTCGTGCAGCATACTAAGGGGGTTTGGACTTGATCCTACAAGTCTTGAGGACACAGAAAGATTTTAAGCATGAAATTTTCTTCAAAAGGTCTTCCCGGCAACTTCATGGAAAGACTATTGGGGAAAGTCAGAGTCTGCTGCCTTACTGCAGTCTGTAGAAGATGAGGGTTGAACTAATCAACATAATCAGACTATAATTGGAAGATTATTCCATAATAACTTAAATCATGTTTTTACAATGAAATGCAACAAATTTTATAATTACCTAAATATTACTATACAGAATAACAATTTGTGCTGTAAGTTACCTTAAAAATCATCTAACCACATGTCATGCACTTGAAAAGCTGATGGCCAGAGACATGCGGTGACCTAGTCAAGATAACACCTCTGGGTCATGGTAGACTTACTGTTCTATGACAGTGGATTTGTATTCACCTCATAAAGAAGATTTAGAAAGTTAACCATTTATTTCTTGAAACCTAGCATTTTCTTCTGAAGCTACCCAGATGGCATTTTACTAGAAATTGTGTTTAATATATAACTATCTTGGAACTTTTTTCCTTCTATTCTTTTGTAGCCAAAATGAAATAATAGATCTTACAGACAGCTTTGAAATAAGCAACATTTTGTTGAAAAAAATGATTATCTACAACTTGAATCTGGACTGTAGCTCTGGTTGTGACCTGAGCAAGTAAATTAGTTTGATTCTCCATTCTGAATTTTAAAGAGGAGATTTTTGATTTTGATGTCTTTTTCAGAAATTGAATAGCTTTTGTTTGTAGCTTAAAATATTAAACTGAACTTATCATTGATACTGAACTCAGTTATACATTAAAAAGCTTTACACAGATAAGTGTGTAGATATTTTAGTTGGTTGCAGACATGAAAAGCTAGTAAGTTAGATACTGTGTTTTATGTTTTTCTTTGCTTTTTTTTTTTTTTTAATAACTGCTCAATAGGGAAGATGAGTACCTTTCTGTAGCACTTGACTTCTTGGAACACCTCTTCTACCAGATGGTGTTGGACACGAGCAGACATTTACAGAAGCAGTGAGATAGAACTAACTTAGTGAGAGAACTCCTGTTTGATGCCTTAGCAAATATTAAACTATTAGGCAACCTCTGTCGGATCACTTGACTGAAGTTCATAGTGCAATTTGAGAGCTCTTAGGTAAGTTCTTACCAGATAATAGAGGTTGTCTTTCAGGGAAACAGGAAAATGTTGTTTCAACATTAATCAAAAAATTGGATTACTCTTTTATATCATCAAATATGCAGTGTTCAAATTCTAATCTCAAATGGTCAACAGGTTTTTTTTTTTTTTTTTTTAGTGAGGATTCAAATATAGTCCATAAATTGCAATTGGTAAATTTGCTCCTTGAGTCTTTCTCAGAATCTATAGATCTTTACTCTCCTCTTTACTTTATTGTTGTTTGTGAAACCCATTGGTTGTCCTTGAGTTTACTATGGCATAGATTTTACTGATTGAAAGCCCCTTTATCAAATGTTCCTCTGTGTCCTATATCTATTGTAAATTGGTCATTAAAGGCCAAAGTCTTTAACAACTTTTTAACCACATCAACATTTATTTTGGAACTACTGAATTGTCAAAATGCATTTAGTAAATGCACTTGTACAATTTACCAAATACTACAATTGCAGTAGAATATTACTTCTTTATTATTGTAGAGATGAACTATTTGAAATTAAATGGTTAAAAAGAGACTATGCTTGATCTTTTTTAAACTTTGACTTTAATGAAGTGTGAAAACTTAAGTGATGCATCAGTATGCTAGTATGTCATAATCTTTCTCTATGATCTGATAACTTACACTGGCTGGTCTTTAAATGGAAGGTTGAGGATTTGCATTTACAATATAATCTACACTCTTAATGAAGCAAGAAATCACTTGTTATAAAAAGTTAGAAGGAAAAAAATAAGAACTTAGAAGGACTTGTGCAACTTCTTGCATACTATAGGTAAGAGAATACAATTCTTAACAACAAGGAGAAGGATTGTTCATAATTTGACAGTGAGAAAGTCTTTCAGAAATTAGCTGCTGAAACTCTTGTGAAAGAGTTGGCAGAGCAATTCTGTACTAGTGACTTAAAACCTCTGTTTTGCACATAATTAAATATCATGAGTACTTCACAAAAAATAACCTGTGCCTTTCATGGGAAGGCAAAACTAACTGCTTAGTTATATTCATGATCCTGAAAGCAACATTCTCATAAACATAATGAGTTCGTGGAGAACATTCTGGTAAAGCTAGTTTTACTAGCTAAAGTTGGTCATGTTTACTGTAAGAATTGCTAAAGTTTAGAACTGGACATCCAGTGATGCCCTAAATGCCTTGTACTGTCTCCCCTGTTTTTACTAGATCTGTCAGTCATGTTGCTGTCTGCATCCTTCTGGATTGCCTTCTAGGGGAACCTCCCCTGCTCATCCAGGTGGAGACTAGGTGACTTGTGAATGCTTCCACTGCCTTAGCTGAGTAGCTGGTGCTGAGCTCCTGAGCTGAGAGTAGCCTACCTGTAGGCTAGTGAGACTGCCCTAGCACAGAATCAACTTGGCCAATCAAAATAGATATGGCAATAGCAACTGAGAAAGCAATATGTAGTATAGAGAGGAGTAGAGGAGGCCTCAGCAAGAAGCAGCTATGATGAGGGAGATTCTGTGTGGTCTGGGGTGGTGACAGTAGAAGCTGAGTTTAAGGAAGCTGCCAGCTCTTCCTTCCAAGCCCTATGTAGTATTTTTTGTTGTTCGCTTTTTTTTTTTTTTTCCCTTGAGGCAACTTGAGTCTGCAATCCTGGTGGTCATAGATCAAACTGCAGTGTGTCAGTGTTTTAAGATCCACCAAATGCAGATAAACCATTCCAAATAAAAAGGAGTATTGTCACAATGTTCTCTTGACAGATGAAAGCTTTACACTGATCCCTCAGGGAAGGTAGGGGACTTTCACAGGAGGTAGAAAGTGGAGGTTAAAACTCAGATGTAGTTATAGCCTAGATCACATTAGAATCATGTTACTTGGCATCAGATCCAGAGATCTCACATGGTAGTGTTAGAACCTAGTCCCCCAGTTCAGTCACTCAGTCATATCCGTCTCCATGTGACTGCATGGACTGCAGCACACTAAGCTTCCCTGTCCATTGGCAGCTCCCGGAATTTGCTTGAACTCATGTCCATTGAGTCGGTGATGCCATCTACCCATCTCATCCTCTGTCGTCCCCTTCTCCTCCTGCCTTCAATCATTCACAGTATCAGGGTCTTTTCAAATGAGTCAGCTCTTCTCATTTGAAGAAGGTATCTTCTCAAGATATCTATCAGAGCTTTAGTTTCAGCATCAGTCCTTCCAATGAATATTCAGAACTGATTTCCTTTAGGATTGACTGGTTTGATTTCCTTGCAGCCCAAGGGACTCTCAAGAGTCTTCTCCAAAACCACAGTTTAAAAGCATCAATTCTTTGGCACTCAGATTTCTTTATGGTCTAACTCTCACATCCATACATGACTACTGGAAAAACCATAGGTTTGACTAGATGGACATTTGTTGACAAAATAATGTCTCTGCTTTTAAATATGCTGTCTAGGTTTCTCATAGCTTTTCTTCCAAGGAGCAAGGGTCTTTTAATTTCATGACTGCAGTCACAATCTGCAGTGATTTTGGAGCCCAAGAAAATAAAATTTGTCACTGTTTTCATCATTTTACCATCTATTTGTCATGAACTGATGGGGCCTTCCAGAGGCTCCAAAATGTTGGGTTGAGGACTGCTGATCTAGAGATACTATGGTACTTATGTTTGGACACAAAGTGACAATTTGTGATTCTTAATTCTAGTTAGTTAATATCTTAAGGATTCTTTTTCTTCTAAAGTGGATCACCATCTGGTAACTTATTTTTTATTGTTTTAAATATATAAATACTTGATTTAATGTGCTAATTAGTAAATGGTTTGAAGGTACTGAATTGCACTCAGCCTTCAGTGTTTTAAGGATCAGCGCCTAGATGTGATCTATGTAGAAGTAATGTTTGACACTATCTTTTATTCTAGTTAATTTTTAACAAGTTTTCTAGACTGGGTATTAGAGATGTTACGTAATGTGAACTGTATGTTATTAAAGCATTTTATAAGTAAACAGTTTAGAATTTTAATGCTTCAAGCACAGCAATAACCACCACATAATTTTACCATAAAATTGTTTTTATGTATGTATCAATGTTTGTATGTGTTCTTGGGAAATGGTTGAAAGGGAGGGAGAAAGAAGCAGATGATCCATGTTGCTTGATGACACGTGTATATCCATGTATACCTGGCTTTTGTTCCCTAGTAGGTACTGAACATCAAATATCTTTAAATATGTATAACTTTTTAGCTTATTATTTAAATAGAGCATATGCTTGATTTTTATTAGTATTGAAATTATTGCCAATTTTCTTTATCATAGTCTTTTATATACTCATTATAATTGTGAACCTCTACTTCCCATAAATTTCTGGGACTAGTACTTAAACTTTGGATATTTAAGGCTCTTGATGTACATTTTCTCTTGTATTTATTAACAATTATTTTGGAGAGTCTAATAGAATATATATTTGAATATATAAAAGGATAGTACATATAGCTCAGAGTAGTCTATTCATTTTGTCTATTTATTAAATAACCAGAAAAAAATTATCACTTAAAAATCAATACACTCAAACTAGAGACTTTATAGAAGTAGTAGTTGATAGACAATGCTTTGATTTCCCAGTTTATTTTTAGATCTAACCAAAGGATTCTAGAATTCTCTAGTAGTTTGTCATTCTTGTATATTTCTCCTTCAAAATGTTTTTATCAGTTCTTTAAATATATTCTGAATATTTTTCAACAAAATTTTTATTACCTAATTTCTACTGACATTAAATTGACTATTTTTTGACTATTTATTGCAGTTGTTTTGCATTAGAAAAGATATTGCTGCTTGTAATTTTACAAATACACTATTACCTGTCTTAATCCACTGATTCCTTTATGTTTTATGTATGTAAAATATTATCTGCAGATAATTTGCCTTTTCACCCTAGTATCTTTTTGCATAATTATTTTTAATGCTTTGATATTCTTTCTCCGTATCACTGTGTTGAATCAGAAAAATAACAGAACACATCCTATTATCCTTGAAGCTAAGAGTTATGCTTCTGGTCTTTAACCTTTTTTTTAAAGGTGAATATTTGTGAGTATGTATACACTTTCAACTATCTGTGTGAATATAATACTTTTCATATTGAACATGAAAACAAAGTGCTTTGAGGTAATGCCAACCAGGTCTGATACATGAAATGGTTCTAAAACTCAATTTTTCACAAAATTATCTTGGTCTCACTTTTTAAATCATAGTGTCAGTTGATCATTGGGTCATACTGATAAGACAAATATATGCCAAAATAGCCCTTTTCCCTTGAGATTTTAAATCTGCACTCTGGAAGCTCTCCTTAGAAATATTTGCCAGATTGCTATTTTAGTCCTTAACATTGATCACCTGTATATACCGGAATTAAAAACTTCTCAATGGCACCCCACTCCAGTACTCTTGCCTGGCAAATCCCATGGACAGAGGAGCCTGGTGGGCTGCAGTCCATGGGGTTACGAAGAGTCGGACAGGAATGAGCGACTTCCCTTTCACTTTTCACTTTTCACTTTTATGCATTGGAGAAGGAAATGGCAACCCACTCCAGTGTTCTTGCTTGGAGAATCCCAGGGACGGGGGAGCCTGGTGGGCTGCCGTCTATGGGGTCGCACAGAGTCACACAGGACTGAAGTGACTTAGCAGCAGCAGCAGCAGCAGCAGCAAAGTACATAAAACACTGACTTTTCATCAGTAAAAGCACCAAGTCAGGCAATAATTCTTAGCTTAAGCTAGTTTATGTGGCATGTAGCTAAAAACTAAGTAGTTGTCTTGTGCTGAATTTATTGGTTTGAATTACAGATATATATTAACACACTGCTTTGTAGAAATCGAGCATACATAGGAGACTTGCCATTATACCAGTGTTGTAGTCTATTGAGCTTTTCATTTCTGGGACTCATTTTTGTTCTTAATGTGTATCACAAAAAAAACCAGTGTTACTGCACACATGATTTTTTACTTTTACCTGACTTAAATCATATGATGGGGAGGCTAGATTCTTCTAAAATTAGCTACCACCTAATGAAATCAGTAATTGTAAAAGTGTACATAACTTTATGTATCTACCAAGAAAAAATGTATAATTATGTATAGAGTATAACTTTTGAAACTTAAAATAATTCAACTGAAACATTACTTTTGAGGTTATTTGATCAGATCAGATCAGTTGCTCAGTCGTGTCCGACTCTTTGCGACCCCATGAATAGCAGCACGCCACGCCTCCCTGTCCATCACCAACTCCAGGAGTTCACCCAGACTCACATCCATCAAGTCAGAGATGCCATCCAGCCATCTCATCCTCTGTTGTCCCCTTCTCCTCCTGCCCCCAATCCCTCCCAGCATCAGAGTCTTTTCCAATGAGTCAAATCTTCGCATGAGGTGGCCAAGGTACTGGAGTTTCAGCTTTAGCATCATTCCTTCCAAAGAACACCCAGGACTGATCTCCGTTAGAATGGACTGGTTGGATATCCTTGCAGGCCAAGGGACTCTCAAAAGTCTTCTCCAACACCACAGTTCAAAAGCATCAATTCTTCGGCACTCAGCTTTCTTCACAGTCCAACTCTCACATCCATACATGACTACTGGAAAAACCATAGCCTTGACTAGATGGACCTTTGTTGGCAAAGTAATGTCTCTGCTTTTCAATATGCCATTTAGGTTGGTCATAACTTTCCTTCCAAGGAGTAAGCGTCTTTTAATTTCATGGTGGCAATCACCCTCTGCAGTGATTTTGGAGCCCCCAAAAATAAAGTCAGCCACTGTTTCCACTGTTTCCCCATCTATTTGCCATGAAGTGATGGGACCAGATGCCATGATATTAGTTTTCTGAATATTGACTTTTAAGCCAACTTTTTCACTCTCCTCTTTCACTTTCGTCAAGAGGCTTTTAAGTTCCTCTTCACTTTCTGCCATAAGGGTGGTGTCATCTGCATACCTGAAGTTATTGATATTTCTCCCTGCAATTTTGGTTCCAGCTTGTGCTAGCTCCGGGAGTCAGTGATGGACAGGGAGGCCTGGTGTGCTGCAGTTCATGGGGTCACAAAAAGTCGGACACAACTGAGCCACTGAACTGAACTGAACTGAACTGAATGTTTTGGCTGTAGTGTTGTCATTTGTCCCTTTTTACAAGTGTACCTGACATTTTAAATAAGCAATCTTATATATGCTTTAAGGCAAAACACTCTCCGACATACATCACAGCAGGATCCTCTATGACCCACCTCCCAGAATATTGGAAATAAAAGCAAAAAGAAACAAATGGGACCTAATTAACCTTAAAAGCTTCTGCACATCAAAGGAAACTATTAGCAAGGTGAAAAGACAGCCTTCAGAATGGGAGAAAATAATAGCAAATGAAGCAACCGACAAACAACTAATCTCAAAAATATACAAGCAACTCCTACAGCTCAACTCCAGAAAAATAAACGACCCAATCAAAAAATGGGCCAAAGAACTAAATAGACATTTCTCCAAAGAAGACATACAGATGGCTAACAAACACATGAAAAGATGCTCAACATCACTCATTATCAGAGAAATGCAAATCAAAACCACTATGAGGTACCATTTCACACCAGTCAGAATGGCTGCGATCCAAAAGTCTACAAATAATAAATGCTGGAGAGGGTGTGGAGAAAAGGGAACCCTCTTACACTGTTGGTGGGAATGCAAACTAGTACAGCCACTATGGAGAACAGTGTGGAGATTCCTTAAAAAACTGGAAATAGAACTGCCTTATGATCCAGCAACCCCACTGCTGGGCATACACACTGAGGAAACCAGAAGGGAAAGAGACACGTGTACCCCAATGTTCATCGCAGCACTGTTTATAATAGCCAAGACATGGAAGCAACCTAGATGTCCATCAGTAGATGAATGGATAAGAAAGCAGTGGTACATATACACAATGGAGTATTACTCAGCCATTAAAAAGAATACATTTGAATCAGTTCTAATGAGGTGGATGAAACTGGAGCCTATTATACAGAGTGAAGCAAGCCAGAAGGAAAAACATAAATACAGTATACTAACGCATATATATGGAATTTAGAAAGATGGTAACAATAACCCGGTGTACGAGACAGCAAAAGAGACACTGATGTATAGAACAGTCTTATGGACTCTGTGGGAGAGGGAGAGGGTGGGAAGATTTGGGAGAATGGCAATGAAACATGTAAAATATCATGTAGGAAACGAGTTGCTAGTTCAGGTTCGATGCACGATGCTGGATGCTTGGGGCTGGTGCACAGGGACGGCCCAGAGGGATGGTATGGGGAGAGAGGAGGGAGGAGGGTTCAGGATGGGGAACACATGTATACCTGTGGCGGATTCATTTTGATATTTGGCAAAACTAATACAATTATGTATAGTTTAAAAATAAAATAAAATTAAAAAAAATAAAGTCTCATGAATAGAGATTTTTATTGGCTTATAATTCATATAAATGTATAACATTTATATTGTAAAACATTATAATATAAATGTATAATATTTTCATCTAGAAGATGAAAAAGTCCTTAGATTTCACTATTAGCTATATTCATCTCACATATTTATGTATTAAATCTAAATATAAAACAAGCTTTTTTTTTTTAAGAGATCCTAAAACAAGCTAATTGGTAGTTGCTTAAATGTGAAATGAAGCCAAAATAAATGATAAATTTAACAAAAAATATATATATATAGACATGTATATCCAGCATTTAATGCTTGTCTTGTTAAATATTATATAGAAATACTTTTGTTAGTATTATATATCTGTGTATACAGTTTCTTAAGAATCATTGAATAGCAACCCACATTTGGAGAAAGCTTTTAAGTCAGTTATTTCATTTGATTAAATATTTAATGGTGTTAACATGGCTTCTATACTATAGTAGTTGAATTTGTCACTGTCTTAACCCATTACTTCCAATATTTCAGAGCATAACTGAATTGCACTCTAAGTTAGTTAATTCCTTTGTTTCTGTTCCTTAATGTCTTTAATATAAAATGTTACAGTTTCCTTATTCTTGTTAGCACTTTTTCAGATGCTGATACAATGAGAGCATTTATGCTTTGACTTTTCTGAGAGAATGAATTTTAGGGGAAAAAAATTAGCAAAAGTGATTCTTAACACTTTTGGGGAACTGGTGATATCATATGGTCAAAGTAGTTGAAGAGAGTCTTGCAAAGACTACAGAATTTTCCTTAGCATTCATTATAACTTGCTGTTTTCCCAGAAAGGTAATGTATCTAATACAGGATTTTATTAGTAAGATAATGAAAAACATATTAAAAGTGATATTTATAATATGTATAATCATAACTGTCCTGGAAATGTAAGTGTTCAGGCATGAGGTCAGAAATTCAAATATTACATTAAACTATAGCCACTAGGCTCCTTTGTCCATGGAATTCTCCAGGCAAGAATACTGGAGTGTATTGCCATTCCGTTCTCCAGGGGATCTTCCTGACCCAGGTATTGAACCTGTTTCCTACTTTACAGGTGGATTCTTTACCATCTGAGCCACCAGGAAAGCCCAGTTAAATTAAAGGGAGATTATTTTCCAAAATAATTATCTCATTTCAAAGGCAGGAATTTGGATTGAGATGACAGTAAAGTGAAAACTGCTTAATATACCTAGATATAGTATAATTTGTATAAGAATTTTGTTTCTCATTTTTTTCCTTTGAATTTCGCTCTAAAAGGTTGAGTGATTTAGGGTGTGTTTGACTTAGAAGGATTTTATTAAATTCTATAATATTTGTCTACTATTTTGTGTATGTTAAATTTAAAATCAATCTAAAATATTTTAATATACCTACTGTTCATTACTATAATAACACCTGTAACAGGTTATAAAGTGGAGATGCTTTTTGTTCTTAGAAGAAAAGAACACTAGATATTAATAGGTTAATTGAAGATTTCACAATACTAAGAACAAGAATATGTATATTGAAAGGTATTACTGTATTTCTAAACTGAATGCCTCTCAAAGCATAATTCAATCAAGAGAGATTAACACACTTCTTTTTTAGGGAAGCTTATAGGACAGCATATAGTAAAATAACATATTTGAATATATATAGTAAATTATACACTGCTGGAAATGTATTCTTGTGAACTTCCTTAATGTTTAAGGAAACTAGAGTCTTTTCATTCATTAATAATGTAAATCAGTGTGGACTTAGAATTTCAGGTCATCTCATTTGCACCCAGATAGGTGTATCTAATTTTTTGCATCATCTAACAGATTAACACCACTCACCTGAATGTTCACTCAGTGAGAATGTTAAGCAGTCTTCTACAAATTGGAGTACTTCAGAAGTGCTTTACAGATTTTCTCTGTGCTAACTGGGCACTTGAGAAACATTTTTAGAGTTTCTCAAATTCCCTTGACTATGTGTCAATCAGACTTGGAAAATCATTTTATAAGTCACTTTTTTTCTATCTGATGTTCCTTTTAAAAATGCTATCTTAATCCATAAATATAATAATCAATGTATATGGAAGATGGTTCTTAAAATTTTGGTTTTTGCCTTCTAAATCTTCTTTAAAACCAAGACTTGAAACATAATCTTATAAAATTCTTATTTTTTCCTTTGTCTCTTACTGTGTTAGTTACATTTCATGTTACATATTCTTAAATGATTCATTAAAGATGAAGCACAACAGTGTTCATTAGCTTTATTAAATAACTGGAATATCCAAAATTCTTCTGAATACTCTATATTCAGTAGTTTAAACTCTTAATTGTGGTTAACTTCAAAACAGTGCTTATATTTATCCTCCATTCCAATCTCTAAAACATAGATGGAAAACATGACTTAGAAATTAAATGACTGACCCAAATTCTTTAGCTAAAATTTGAACCAGATCTCTGGTTTGCCAGTTTGTGAATACTTTATTAGTTCACGGTTTGCATTCATAATCTACAGAAGAACATACCTACACACTCAAACATTTGTACTCACACTTTTTTTGTTTTCCTATTATTTAAAGTAAAAACCGTCCTTTCAAAAAGTTCATGATGAAGCATAGATAACTGGTGAATTAAAAAAAATATATGTTTAATAGTAGCACAGAGGAATATGGTCTTATGAATTCAGGTTGCAGAAGGGAAGTTACTTATTATCTAAGAACAATCAACTACATAAGCAAAGAAAAAGCCGAGTTCACTGCGGGGCATTTCTGGGTGTCTTGAATGTGGGTGTCCAGTTTTTATGGACTGTAGCTGTAAAGGAAGAATAAATCTCATCTATAACTTGGTATGGGTGCAGTGATTGCAGTGGTCTTTATATGGGCTTCCCTAGTGACTCAGTTGGTAAAAAATCTGCCTTCAATGCAGAAGATGTGGGTTCAATCCCTGGGTTGGGAAAATCTCCTGGAGGAGGAAGTGCAAACCCATTCCAGTCTTTTACCTAGAGAATCCCATGGACAAAAAAGCCTGGCAGGCTACAGTCCTTGGGGTTGCAAGAGTCAGACACAACTTAGCAACTAAACCACCAAGAGAATATTAACTGCAAGTTCTTAGTCTAAGCCTTCACAAAAGTATTTGGAACATAGCCCAGAATACATCAAGATTATCATGATCACAGAAGATTAGTAAGGCTATGAGAAGAAATATTAGCCTGAATGAAGAAAGATTAGCTCCTTAGCTAAGGTTTGATTTTTTTTCACCAGTACTTTAGTAAGGACATCCAGCTGCCTTACTACCTAGGATTCTTCGTTTCAGAAGTCAGAAAATTACTCTGGTTAACTTGGG
Source organism: Bos indicus x Bos taurus (assembly GCF_003369695.1). NCBI lineage: Eukaryota > Metazoa > Chordata > Mammalia > Artiodactyla > Bovidae > Bos > Bos indicus x Bos taurus. The sequence goes on from NC_040087.1 coordinate 62,436,885, forward strand.
CGAAAAATGATTTTTTTTTGGTAATATATTAGCTACCCCCAGATTCTATGGGAAGTCTTAGAAACCAAACATGGGAAAAGAAAGCCAAGGCAGCAAGAAATAGCTCAAGTCATGTCAGAATACCTCTCATGATTAAAGCTGCTGCTGGGTCTTCCCATCACAGGAAACTTAATCTGCACGTAGGAAATTAGGGGAAATCAATGAATGATCAACTTAGAAGGAGGTGGTAAAATAATACTCAAATTACATGATGCATGAGTGCATGGCAATGACATTTACACTTTAATGCTCAGTAGGGACAACTCATTTCCTCTTTTCTGAGAACATTTTTATTTTCAAGTAACTAAAGATACAGTGAAGTTTCTATCTTCCTTGTCATTGTTCTAGTGTAAGGGTGAGTTTTATATAAAGAACAACCAAACTTTTCACCACAGAGTGGAGTGAGTGAGTGAGGAGTGACTATAGTGGCATGTGAAGGAACATGTAGTTCTATATTTTGAAAACAAAGGTGCAGTTCAGTTGCTCAGTCGTGTCTGACTCTGTGACCCCATGGACTGCAGCACACCAGGCTTTCCTATCACCAGCTCTCAGACTGTGCTCAAACTTATGTCCATCAGGTCAGTGAAGAATCCAACCATCTCATCCTCTGTTGTCCCCTTCTCCTCCTGCCTTCAATCTTTCCCAGCATCAGAATCTTTTCCAGTGAGTCAGTTCTTCACATCAGGTGGCCAAAGTATTGGAACTTCAGCTTCAGCATCAGTTGTTCAAATGAATATTCGGAAATGATCTCCTTTAGGATGGACTGGTTGGATCTCCTTGCAGTCCAAGGGACTCTCAAGAGTCTTCCCCAATATCACAGTTCAAAAGCATATATTTTTCAGCACTCAGTTTTCTTTATGGTCCAACTCTCACATCCATACATGACTACTGGAAAAATTATAGCTCTGATGAGACGGACCTTTGTTGGCAAAGTAATGTCTCCACTTTTTAATATGGTGTCTAGGTTGGTTATAGCTTTTCTTCCAAGGAGCAAGTGTCTTTTAATTTCATGCTTGTAGTCATGAAAACAAAGGTTCAGTTCAGTTCACTTCAGTCGCTCAGTCGTGTCCGACTCTTTGCGACCCCATGAGTCGCAGCACGCCGGGCCTCCCTGTCGATCACCAACTCCACTGTTTCCACTGTTTCCCCATCTATTTCCTATGAAGTGATGGGACCGGATGCCATGATCTTTGTTTTCTGAATGTTGAGCTTTAAGCCAACTTTTTCACTCTCCACTTTCACTTTCATCAAGAGGCTTTTGAGTTCCTCTTCACTTTCTGCCATAAGGGTGGTGTCATCTGCATATCTGAGGTTATTGATATTTCTCCTGGCAATCTTGATTCCAGCTTGTGTTTCTTCCAGTCCAGCGTTTCTCATGATGTACTCTGCATATAAGTTAAATAAGCAGGGTGACAATATACAGCCTTGACATACTCCTTTTCCTATTTGGAACCAGTCTGTTGTTCCATGTCCAGTTCTAACTGTTGCTTCCTGACCTGCATACACATTTCTCAAGAGGCAGGTCAGGTGGTCTGGTATTCCCATCTCTTTCAGAATTTTCCACAGTTTATTGTGATCCACACAGTCAAAGGCTTTGGCATAGTCAATAAAGCAGAAATAGATGTTTTTCTGGAACTCTCTTGCTTTTTCCATGATCCAGCAGATGTTGGCAATTTGATCTCTGGTTCCTCTGCCTTTTCTAAAACCAGATGGACATCAGGAAGTTCACGGTTCACATATTGCTGAAGCCTGGCTTGGAAAACAAAGGTCCTAGTATGTAAATAAATGCAACACTTTTAATTTAAGAGACATAGTCTAGTTTCAGGTCCACCTGTGTATATTCAAACCTAGGAATTTTTTTAATATACTGTTATTCAAAAGATTTGGGATATTTATTAAGTTGTAAATTTTCAAATTATACAATAAATACATACTGCATTTACAATGAAATACCCCACAAGTCAGTGACCTAAACAGTAAGCAGTCATTACTATTCATAATTCTAAATCTCATTGTCTCTACTAAGGTCTGTCATATGTCTGCAGTCTGCTGTGTGTTGTGCAGACGGATCCCCAGCTTTGGCTGGATGCCTCTACTTGTATGAATTAGCTGACCAGTAGGCCGATCTAGGACAGTCTTGGCCTGGGCAGCTGAGCTTTCTGTCATGTGGCTTCTTTACTCTTTGTGGGCTCCTTCAAGTTTGTTCATATGACAGTAGCAGATTCCAAGAGTACTGCTCGAGAATCATGAAGCCACACTAGGCTCAAAACTGCCAAACTGTCTTCCCACTGAGAGGCTGAATGTAACTTTCAGACAGAGGCCAGATTATATATAAAAATGGAGTTCTGACCCACAGTCTGCAGCAACCATTCCGGGAAGTCAATCCATTATCTTTAGTAACCGGTTCAGCAAACAAAGTGCTATCTCTATCAACCAAACCAGGAGGGCAAACAATAGTCCTATAACAATCATCCCTGAGTAGCTAGGACTTGATTAGTATTACAACTGACAACTTCCCTAATTTTTGTCCCTACTTCCAACTCCAAAGCAACTGGAGAAAGCCAAATTATGCACCTGTCACCAATCACATAGGATATCTCACTTTTAGTTAGCCTGCCTAAGGCTTCCTTATCTCAGCAATCACCTCTCAGGACATATCTGTAACCACCCCCTTTTTTGCCCACTGTAAAGCTTTTCCTAAAGAGCCTCTTGATGAAAGTGAAAGAGGAGAGTGAAAAAGTTGGCTTAAAGCTCAACATTCAAAAAAGTAAGATCATGGTATCCAGTTCCATCACTTCATGGAAAATAGATAGAGAAACAGTGGCTGACTTTATTTTTTGGGGTTCAAAAATCACTGCAGATGGTGATTGCAGCCATGAAATTAAAAGACGCTTACTCCTTGGAAAGAAAGTTATGACCAACCTAAATAGCATATTAAAAAGCAGAGACATTACTTTGTCAACAAAGGTCCATCTAGTCAAAGCTATGGTTTTTCCAGTAGTCATGTATGGACATGAGAGTTGGACTATAAAGAAAGCTGAGTGAAGAAGAACTAATGCTTTTGAACTGTGGTGTTGGAGAAGACTCTTGATAGTCCCTTGGACTGCCAGGAGATCTAACCAGTCCATCCTAAAGGAGATCAGTCCTGGGTGTTCATTGCAAGAACTGATGTTGAAGCTGAAACTCCAATACTTTGGCCACCTGATGTGAAGAGCTGACTCATTTGAGAAGACCCTCATGCTGGGAAAGATTGAGGGCAGGAGGAAAAGGGGACAACAGAGGATGAGGTGGTAGGATGGCATCACTGACTCAATGGATATGAGTTTGGGTAAACTCCAGAAGTTGCTGAGGGACAGGGAGGCCTGGTGTGTTGCGGTTCATGGGGTCACAGAGAGTCAGACATGACTGAGCGACTGAACTGAACTGAAAGCTTTTCCAGTGTTGTTGTTCATTGCAAGCATCAGTGGCTGACTCCCTTGCTATAGCAAACTCTGATTAAATATCTTTTGCTTGTTCTCATTTAGATGGTCTTCATTTGTTTTTCACAGCATCTTTCTTTGTTTTGTTTTGTTTTTTCTCTTTTGGCCAAAGTTGTAAGATCATCCAGATTCAAGGAGTGGGGAAAGAGGTTCTACATCTTGATGGAAGGAGCTACATTTTAGGAAAAAAACATGGATACAAGGAGGGTGTATTTTTGCAATGAATCTACCATGCCTACCTCTGTGGATAATATATCTTTCAAATAATACTGAATTCCTGATATTCTGTTGTAATCTACCAATCAAAGGAAGACAAAGTAAATAGCTGCTTGTAATTTTAATATTTTAAGAATTTCACTTTAAAGACTCAGTACATTTTATAATGGCCCCATTTTTTTCCTGAATAGGCCTCTTATGTTGACTGATTTTGATAAAATGATTCTCTGCAAAACTCAATCCGAACTGCATTTAAAGTAGGGAAAGGCATGCATTAAGCAGTGCAGGATATTAATGCTTACTCAAGAGGTTTTTTTCCACTTAAACTTCATTTCAGAGCCTTCTACTATATTCCCCAATAGACTGCCCTTTTCTGTTTGTTAACACAGGTTTTCATACCATTGAATTGACAGCATCTTATAATGAACTTTGATTCTAAGTTTTGGAAAAAAAAAATAACAAGAACTAAAACCTTCACTGAGCAATTTTCTTACTGGGTAACACACAGCACTTACTGCCAGGACCAGGGAGACAATTTTCTGACTGATTTGAAAAGCTATGAGAAAGAAAAAATCTGAAGAAACAGCACATCTGCACAGATTCCTCCTTAATTGTCTGTGTACAGTTAAACTTCAATAAAATAACTGTGACTCTCTCAAAATTCTATGCCTCAGTGGAGACATTAGTCCATTTCTCTCTGGCAAAGTTTGTTTGTCCAAATTCACCAAAAAACATTGTTTTATATATAGGCCACCATCAATGTACTCACAGAAGACTCCTACAGTTTCTGGTAATTTGGTTAAAATAGTGATTGACAGTAGACCTTCATGCATGCATAAAGTATTTTTCCTCTGGGGGAGGATCAGAGAATTTAAAACTTAATCATTCTGTAAGCCAAAGGTATATGAAATACACAGTTGTTGAAATTAAAGTTGAGATTCCAAGACTTGAGTTTAGTGTGTTGTAAACTTCACATTTGATTATATTATGAAGAAAAGAGGCAATTACCTTAATCTCTTATCTCGTTATTAAGCAGATATTCCTATGACTTATGAAATTTCAGCATATTAAAACCTTAAAATCCTACAAATTTTGAAACATTTCTATATCAAAGGTAAAGTGTTATTTTTAAGAAACAGAATATGTGGAAAATAAACTACAGATGCAATTTAAACATCCCCTGAAACTACAGCTGAGATATGAGAAGTATATCATTGTGGCTTTGATTTCCATTTTCCTGATGAGTCATATAGATCCTCTTCTTGTGTTTCTGTTGACCACCTGTGTATCTTTGGAAAAACATCTACTCAATTTCTCTGCCCATTTTTACAATCAACTTATTTTTTTCATGTGTTGTACTAGTTCTTTGTTTATTTGCGATATTAACTACTTACTGGATGTATTATTTATTTCCCATTCAGTAGGCTAACTTTTTGTTTTACTGATAGTTTCCTTCACTGCACAAAAGCTTTTTAGTTAGCAGTCTCATTTATTTTTTGATTTTGTTTCCCTTGTCGGAAGAGACAGATTGAAAAAATATTACTAAGACTGGGGTCAGTGTTCCGCCTGTGTTTTCTAAACATTCTGTGGTTTTAGGTATTACATTTAATTCTTTACCACATTTTGAGTTTCTTTTTTTTTTAATTTTATTTTATTTTTAAACTTTACATAATTGTATTAGTTTTGCCAAATATCAAAATGAATCCGCCACAGGTATACATGTGTTCCCCATCCTGAACCCTCCTCCCTTCTCCCTCCCCATACCATCCCTCTGGGTCATCCCAGTGCACTAGCCCCAAGCATCCAGTATCGTGCATCGAACCTGGACTGGCATCTCGTTTCATACACGATATTTTACATGTTTCAATGCCATTCTCCCAAATCTTCCCACCCTCTCCCTCTCCCATAGAGTCCATAAGACTGTTCTATACATCAGTGTCTCTTTTGCTGTCTCGTACACAGGGTTATTGTTACCATCTTTCTAAATTCCATATATATGCGTTATTATACTGTATTGGTGTTTCTTTTTGTACTTGATATGAGATAGTGGTCTGGTTTGAGTCTTCTGCACATAGCCATCCAGTTATCCTAATACCAGTTACTGTAGTGGTTGCCTTTTCTATATCCTACTTTTTGGTCATCTTTGCTGTGGATTGATTGACCATCTAAGTGTGAGTTTACTTCTGGGCTCTCTGCTGCATTGTTCTGTGTGTCTGTTTTTATGCTAGTCAATACTGTTTTGATTATCGTAGCCTTTGTAGTCTTGATTGAAATCAGGAAGCATGATACATCTAGCTTAAAGATTGCTTTGACTATTTGGGGTCTTTTGTGGTCCTGTTCAAATTTTAGGATTTTTATGTATTGTGTCTTTATCTTGCAACTTTACTGAGTTTGTTTATTCTAACCATTTTTGGGTGAGTTCTTTTAGGGCTTTCTTTGTATAATGTCATTTATTGAAATGAGCCCTTTATATAAAATACATTTAACATTTTTATCATAATCATTGTGAATATTTTACTTCTTAAATGTACTTATCTACCAAATTGGATAAACATTTGTAAATCTGAAGAAACTACACATATCCAGCTCACTTTAACTGCTATGAAACTTTGGAATACAAATCAGTGAGTGGCCCAGACCTGGGTCTTGCAGAGAGAAGATTCTTTCATGTTTTTTTCCCTGTTTTTCCCTAAAGTTAGACCACATACCTATTTTAAAAGAAAAGCAGTTTCAGGTCTCACTATGCTCAAAGGCCTGTGTTCTGTGGTGTACATGAGCACAATATATTGGAAGGAGGTGGCCAGCCTCCAATAAACTGGTGAACTGTTCCTTATCCATAGATGGGATGTTCTGATGTTTGGACAGTTATATTTGGGAACTACAGAATTTTACATAGTGTATGAAAATTATTGATAGCCTACCGCTTTTTGATTTATACAGAAAAGAAAAATAGTGTCTGGAATTGTCACTCCCATCAACAATGAGTTGTATTCTCCAGCTGAAATGTTTTACATACTTCACAATGTACATGTGTCAAGCCCTGGAATTCTTGGATGCCTATATCCTGGAAGTGTTTGATGAGGACCATGGTGTAGCCCTTATCAGTCTTCCATAAAGTACTTGTGATTCACAGAAAGTGACAGAGTTGTATGCTATGAAATTCCTGGTCTATTTTCTGTTCACAGCAGTGTTTGATAGTCATTTTCCCAATATCCATAAAATTGGTCTCATTATAGTGTCTAGAATACTTTCTGAGGCCTGAGTATTAAAAAAAAAAAGTCAGCTTAAACTTCACTGGGCATTTCATTCAAGAGAGGTAGAGGGCTTTGAGGTAGACCACTGAATTCAAATCCAAATCCCACAGTTGTTGCCTTGGGCAAATCATCTAATTTTTCTCATTGGTGAAATGGCGATTACAATGTTGTAATGACCATTGTGTGTCTTGACAGTAGCACAGATGAACATTCCCTGCACAGCTTAGGGCATTAATAAGCGATAGTTCCTAGGAACCTATTGTAGAAGTAGGCAATAATCTAGGAAAGAAAAAGAATCAACAAGACAACTTTAAGGTGAAAGATCCTGAAAGAATTGTAGCAGCGAAAAAGTGGCCATTACCTTGCAACGTCATGCTCCTCTTGGATTTAGCACTTGCAGGTCCCATTGCCTGGGAATATTTTCCCTGATATTATTGCATAGTACTTCCTTTATTTGGGCTTCCCTGGTAGCTTAGTAGTAAACAATCTGCCTGCAATGCAGAAGATGCAGATTCAGTCCCTGGGCTGGGAAGATCCCTTGGAGAAAGAAATGGCTACCCACTCCAGTATTCTTGCCTGGTGAATCCTATAGACAAAGGAGCCTGGCAGGCTACAGACGAAAGGTCTGCAGAAAAGTTGGACACAATTTAGATACCATAAACAGCAACACTTGTTTTATTCAGGTCTCTGCTCAAATATCACCTCACAGAAAGTCCTCCATCATTCTTATTTCCCTTACTCTGCTCTATTTTTTCCCTCACTTTAGGATATTATCTCAAATTTTTACATTACCTACAGAATGTGAATCTCTGAACACAGGCACCATGTTTCTAAATTGAAAATATTGTAATTATCCTCATGACCTCTTTTGACTCATACACTATAATCCTGTTTTTGCTTTAAACTTATAATTGCAGTTTTCAGATCAGAGTATTTAAAAATCAATTCCTTGCATACATGGCAGTATTCATACCTTTTTTAAATGACCTTAACTAAAATTTATTGCTGCTCATTGATGTATTCTTCCACCGCTTTTATGTCCAAATGTTCTTGTTGTTCTAGCAAATAGAATTTTTTTTTAATGTGGTTAACATATCACGAGTCTAACTGACTTTGGAGGAAAAAGAATGAAATGGAGGCATATGTTAACAATAGAGCATTTTACTAGGATAATTTTTCCACCAGTCTCCTCTGATGATCCTTCATTGAAGGTTATCATTTTGTGTAAACCCATCAATTATTTCATATTTTCTGTATTACAAATACTTAGGTGAATGTCTTACCTCCCAATGAGCCTATAAACTATTTGAAGGCAAAATCAAAGATTATTATTGCTTTTTTCTAATTAGTTTCATACACTGTGCTGTTTACAGAATAGCTATTCAAAATGTGCTGAATAAATGAATGAACAAGTAAGCATATTTTAATAAGTAAAGATGGTTATCTGATATAACATTGGCTTAAATGCTGTCTGCACAACTTATTACCCCTGTGATTTTAGGCAAGTTACTTTAATTTCCCATGTCTTAGGTTATTTTTATAAAGGGGCCAAAATATTTTGTTGAGAGAATTGTTTTGAGGACTAAATAAAGATGCCCCCAACGGGTATGTAATAAGTATTGGTTCATTTTTTCTCTCTAGGCTCAAGATCTAGTCTCTGGGAAATTGTTCCCTAGCCACTGTCATCCTGGCAATATTGGAAGTGGGCAAAGGAATTATGCCTTCCCTGGGGACTGTATTCATTGACTGTCCAAGGATGATCAGAGGCCTAAGAGCTATTTTAAGTCTTTAACCATCAGGGTGGCTTTTTTTTCTCTTTTTTATTTTTAATTGAAGGATAATTGCAATATTGTGTTGGTTTCTGCCATACATCAACATGGATTAGTCATAGGCATAATGTGTCCCCTCCTTCATGAGATTCCCTTCCATCTCCTACCCAATCCCACCCTTCTAGGTTGTCACAGGACCCTGGTTTGAGTTCCCTGAGTCATGCAGCAAATTTCACTGGCTATTTTATATATGTTAGTATATATGCTTCCATGCTATTCTCTCCATTCTAAAAAAGTCAGGTTTATTGTTGCTTTTTGGCTGCTTATGTATCTAAAACCTGCTATACTGTTTATCTTATAGCAATCAGCTCTATGATCAATAGCTGTGAACATTTGTAAGACATATTTGCAAAACAGCTATATGTATATTTGATTTCTCAGCTGCTTTTCCTCTCTTGTTTCACTAAATGTGTGGTTCTCATGGTTTTCGACCTATAGAATCCTTTTCCCTCTTAATCTTTGGAAATTCTGAAGTTGCTATTTGAGTTATGTCTGTCTATATTATTTAGAAACTAACAGTGGTAAATATTACTAGTTATTTTAAATTAGTTTAAAAACATTGTCAATTGCATATTAACATTTTTTTTAGAATATAATTATCTTCCAAAATAACAAATAGTTTGTTTTGCAAGAGTCTGTAACACCAGGCATAAGGGAGCACAGCTGGGTTTTCATGTTTGCTTTTGCTGTAGACTCTTGTAACATGCTGTATTTTTAAACTTCAAAAAAAAATATTTATTTTTTACAGTAGGTCTTTGTTGGTTATATGTTTTAAGTATAACAGTGTTCATGTCAGTCCCAAACTCCCTGTCTATCCCTGCGCCCCCATCCTTCCCCCATGGTAACTGTAAGTTCCTCCTGTCTCAAAGTGTAAAGAAGATTCAGCCTCAAACAACACATAAATGAAAGGGGGAGGAGTATGTGTGATTGTTGTTATTATTGTTCAGTCACTAAGTTGTGTCCAACCCTTTGCAACCCCATGGACTGCAGCACACCAAGCTTCCCTGTTCTTAACCATCTCCCAGATTTTGCTCAGACTCATGTCCATTGAGTCAGTGATGCCATCCAACTATCTCATCCTCTCTTGCCCCTTTCTCCTCCTGCCCCAAATCTCCCAGAATCAGGGTCTTTTCCAGTGAGTCAGCTCTTCACATCAGGTGGCCAAAGTGATTGTTGAATTTTACTGAAAAGGAGTAGTTTCTTAACATTTAGATGCAATGTGAAATTTTAACTTCATAAATAATCTGTTTCAATTATTTTAAAATCCATTGGATTTTCTTGCTTTGTGAATGGGTCTTTTTGCCCATAATTTTATAACATTATATATTGGTCAATTGGAAACTATGAGTTCACAGAGTTAAGCAGTTCTTTTCAGTGTCAACATATTTTATCACACAATATCAAAAAATATTTATTTATCAATCAATAAATATTTATTATAACTGGTATCAGCCTTTATAAGCCTTTAAATGTTATATCAGGCATATGATAGGAAATACAAGTTTTGAGTAAAAGCTTGAATTATATCATTGGCAACAGGTACTCAGTTATCTCCTGATAATAAGCTGATAGTTTGCCTATCAAATATGTATTTAAGTACAAACTGCAATATAAACCTCAAGATAGAGTGACATCCTTGAGTGAAATATAGAAACAAAACATTACCAGGTTGATTGAAATTCTAATGAGAGCTGTCACTTCCTAAGAAGTAACAAGGTACTCTCTAGGAACTTTGACTAAGGCTCACTCCATGCAGGTTAATAATTCTGAAAGTGCTGTGCTTGTATACTGGTATTGATTGAATGGATAATTGAAAGAATAGAAAGATGGTAGGAACCAGGTTTCTCATTACTGAAGGGGGAAGTTGCAGATAAGAAAGGGGAGAGGCTAGAATAAATCAAATATCAATGGATTAGAGGAAAACACATTCATATGAACTCATATTTAACACAGACTAGATACAGATGGATATGGGTAAACAATTATGTTTCTGTATATGAGTTAATGTAAATATTGTCAAATCGAGAAGTAGAATAATTAAAACCACCAAATCAAGGTAGATTTTAGTGAAAATTTATTACATATGCATATACACATATGACAACAGTTGGCAGACTGGGAATTCTCAAACCAAGAGAAGAACAAGACTCAGAAGTATATTATAAGACAGTAAAAATGCGGAGACTCTATATTCTTTATAATGATTGATTACAGGATTAGTTTACCTAGTGATCAGTGATTGGTTAAAAGTGGTTGCCTGACGCCAATTAGGGTTAACAGATTAGACTTAATTTATGATTTTCAGAGGTACTTGCAATAAGTAGCCCAAGTTCATTTCTCCTTGTTGTGCAGAATAAGGTGAATTAAGTTTTACTTATATGGCTTAAATGGTATTTTCTGCTCAGGAAGTTTTCATGGCTGGTCTCCATTTTGTATTTTACTTTGTGCATATTATATATATATATATATATATACACACACACACAAACACACACACACACACATATATCTCTGGAGGAGGGCATGGCAACCCACTCCAGTATACAATGTATGTATATAGTTACAGAATTAATTTTCTAGTTCTGTTCATAGACTTAGCTGAAAAAGTGGCAGTGCATACAACCTGCATCTGGATCTTGGTTTCTAATACCATCCTTGGAGAAATGGATGATACTACATGATACTAGTATCATCCATTATATAGAATATATGAGACGAACTTTAAGCATCTTGTTGTCCCAGAAAGTAAAATGCCAGAAACAACTCCATCAAACAATGATGGCGGTATGTCAAGTGGAAATAGGAAATAACTGAAAGAGCTTGCTGGTGGCTAAAACTGGAAAAGAAATGAGAGAGAAAATGTACTATTAGATCATGACTTGAAGAACATAATGAAGACTTACTGAGTTCATATTGATATAAAAAACTGAACATAGGAAATAGGGGAGAAGTGAAAAATTTCCTGTATAAAAGAATTTCACAGAGTTTATATAGATACTCCCCCTTAGGGAATGGGAACCTAACTCTTCATCCCAAAAGAGTGGCCTGTGATTAGTGACTTGCATTCAGGAATTGCAGTAAAGAAAGGAAGGTGGAGACATTATGGTGCAAAACCTGGCACCACTCTCTCAGCCAGATAGTCATGGCTAATATCAGTGGTAAGTCATATTAACAGTTAATCTTATGTAATGATGATGGTTCTTAACTTCTGGGGTCATCCCCCAAAACCCCATAATTGCCTTCTTACTGTCAGCTTAATATAAACCATGAATATTTTGCAATATAGTATGTTATTATTATACAGTATATCCTGTTGTTATGAAAAAAAATAAAACCTCAAATTGAGGTTATATTCTGCAGAATACCTCATCTGTAATCCTTAAAAATTTCCATCCTTATGGCAGAAAGTGAAGAAGAACTAAAGAGCATCTTGATGAAAGTGAAAGAGGAGAGTGAAAAGGTTGGCTTAAAGCTCAACATTCAGAGAACTAAGATAATGGCATCTGGTCGCATCACTTCATGGCAAATAGATGGGGGAACAGTGGAAACAGTGGCTGACTTTATTTTTCTGGGCCCCAAAATCACTGTAGATGGTGACTGAAGCCATGAAATTAAAAGACACTTACTCCTTGGAAGGAAAGTTATGAACAACCTAGATAACATATGAAAAAGCAGAGACATTACTTTGCCAACAAAGGTCTGTCTGGTCAAGGCTATGGTTTTTCCAGTGGTCATGTATGGATGTGAGAGTTGGACTATAAAGAAAGCTGAGTGCTGAAGAATTGATGCTTTTGAACTGTGGTGTTGGAGAAGACTCTTGAGAGTCCCTTGGACTGCAAAGAGATTCAACCAGTCCATTCTAAAGGAGATCAGTCCTGGGTATTCATTGGAAGGACTGATGTTGAAGCTGAAATTCCAATACTTTGGCCACCTGATGAGAAGAGCTGACTCATTGGAAAAGACCCTGATGCTTGGAAAGATTGAGGGCAGGAGGAGAAGGGGACAACAGAGGCTCAAATGGTTGAATGGCATCACGGACTCAATGGACATGGGTTTGGGTGGACTCCAGGAGTTGGTGACGGACAGGGAGGCCTGGTGTGCTATGGTTCATGGGGTCGCAAAGAGTTGGACACAACTGAGTGACTGAACTGAACTGAACTGAATCCTTAAAATTGTCAAAGTCATCAAAAACGGGAAACTTTCTGAGAAACATCATAGCTCATGGGAGCCTAAGACAGTGATTTAATGCAATGTTATGTCCTGAATATGACTTTGAAACAGGAGAAAAGGAATATAACAGAAAAAAATAACCAATGCCTAATAAATAGTACCCTCACACACAGACATCAAAAAATACTAAAAATTGCCATATGTAGTATGGCTCCCTTAGAGGTGAGAGAAGTTCACGTATCCTTAGATCTGTTTCTTTGATGGGACCATGTAGTTTATATCACTGAGGTCTTAAAACTCTTCAACTGTGATCTTTCCTGAGATAGCCTCACTAGGGTTAATTATTACTTTTTAGTTTTTGTTTTGTAGTTATTCCTATTTGTAAAATCACGTTAAATTTAAAATTAATTTCAAAAGTATGCATCTTCATTTCTCTTAATGTACTTTTATTTTTAAAAAAGAGGTGATCAGCTGTTTCCATCTACTAAGGCTTTTTGACATGCCAGGATTGTAGAACTGCCAAAACACAGAAGATAGTATTTGAAATTCTAGAGATTATTGCTAAAAAATAAGCACTGTAGTGTTTAAAGCACTTTTGTGAATCAGCTAAGTTGGCAAAGAGAATTATGTCTAATGATCTACTTTTTGGTTGTCTTATGGCTTTTCATAGTTGTGATTCTCAGGCTTCATTGATATATGTTTCTACTTTGTCATTAAAAAAAAAAACAACCCGGTTAACAGTAGCTTTTCAAATAATTTTTAAATTATCAGATTCTTACATTTTATTCTTTGGCAGTTTATCATTCAGGAAAAATATATTAAAATATGCTGAAACCAAAGGCAATGAAAACTAAAGTTTCTTATATGAAAAAAATAAGATTAGTATCAGTTATGTATCTTATTCAGAGTTATATTCTCTAGCTGATGAACCATTCTTTGGCTCAAATTTTGCCCAGATATATACCTGATCATAATCCTGTGCTACCAAAATGAGTAGGGAAATGACATCCTTAAACTCCAGTATATTTTTATTCCTTTTACACTACCTTTTGAATAACTTATCCTTCAGACCACATTACCAACCTATTTACTTTTTCTCTGTATTACAGTGTTAGGGGTGACAGCTTATTTCTTATTTTTATCCCATACTCCATAGTAATAGAAACATTTTCATTGAGTGTAATGTTTTTGTCATTTCACAAGCACCTCTATAACCTACATAGAATAAATACATACAGCTTAGCCAGTTATATAAATGGCAATTTTGATAAATATCATACAGTGATGCTTAATTTAGACATCTGTTTATTTTGTCAGATGAAGAGTTCTAATCCATCTTGTTTCCTCCCACTTCCAATAAATAGCTTAGTGCAGAATGTAAACAGAGTTCAAGGACTCATATTTTTACATAGAATACAGAGGTTAAAACACAATAGTCAGTGATATAAAAATGCAAAGTATACTTAAGTTTTTGTGGCTTAAAATTGTACTTTGGGTGTGTTTTTGGTGTTAATGAAGAGGCACAATTTCCATAATTTTGTCTTTTTTTTAATTTTATTTTATTTTTAAACTTTACATAATTGTATTAGTTTTGCCAAATATCAAAATGAATCTGCCACAGGTATAACTTTGAATTGCATTTAAAATAATCTGTGTAAGATTCTGAAATAATGAAATTAAACAAGTCTTGCTGTCTCCTTCCGGTTCTTATGGACTGCTGAAACCTCATTAGGGCCAGGCCGTTTTAAAACATGAGGAGTGTTGCACAGGTCTAGTTACACAGACTAGTGGCTATATCTACTCCTAGCTGTCTGGAGGAGGCATTGATTAGTAATGATTTCAAGCTGGCTGGAAGAATCCTGTCGGGGGGCGGGGGATGGTGGTGTAGATGTAGATAAATTTAAGCATAAGATCTGGAGCAGGGACAAAGTCTGCAGATATTCCCCGTTCCCTGGGTTGGGAGGCGGGGTGCTGCATCAGACTGGGAATTTTCTTGCAAGACCAGCTAGCCTTCTGAGTCCCAAGAAGCTCCAGGGTAGTGTCTGTCTTCTGCTGCTGCTTAGCAGTCATCTCTGTTAGGCTTCATGGGAGAGGGGCTGTCAAGTTAGTGACTGGTGCTCCATCTAAGTAATGGACTGCTTGGCTTTTTAGCCACAAGAGCTTGCCTTTGTTCAAGGTGCTTTTAAGCTGGACCTGAAATCTTTTGAGCAAGCAAAAGAAGAAAGTTTCCAAGGTAACTTGGCAAGAGCAAATAGGAAAAGTGTGTCAACCACAGAATTTGGTCCCAATAAAATGAGAATATAATACATATAGTTCAGTTCAATGGTGAAAGGACATAATAGTTTATAAACACTGGAACCTACTGAACATCCATTTGAAAAGAAAGAGACTTAAGAACTTAAATAACAGAACATAACAGTTCAGGTTTCTTAGAGTTAGGTGGTAAAAGTGAAATACAGAAATCTAGGAAAAAATACATAGGAGAATACTTATGTAACAAGGTTGGAAGTGAATTTTTTAAAAAGCTAGTGCATTAGATGCTTGCAAAAAAGAAATAGGTAAACTTATTATGTAAAAGTTTAATGTTTTTGGAAGTGAAATCATAAAAATCAATATCTAGATGGCAGAACAAAAATATTTAAAATTTAGATGAGTTTATATCCATAAGTAAAATTTTTGTAAATTGATGTTAGAAAAAATGACAAATGTCTATGACCAAATTCACATTAACTTGTAAATGAAGTATAAATTAAATATTAAAGTTTTTGCCCAAATTGATATTATACTGTTCCACAGTTAACTGTTTGTTAACCACACACACACACACACACACACACACACACACCAAAAAACTGTTTACTTTCCTTATCTTCAGTTCAGTTCAGTCGCTCAGTCGTGTCCAACTCTTTGCGACCCCATAAATCGCAGCACACCAGGCCTCCCTGTCTATCACCATCTCCCGGAATTCACTCAAACTCACCTCCTTACCTTGGTCCTCTCTAAAATATACGGTTATATATATGAGTCTATTTCTTGCCTGCTGTTCTGGTCTTCTGATCTAGGTTTCTTTGTTTATGCCATTATCACACTGTTTTGATAAGTAGATTTGGAGTTTTGTTGTTATACGATAAAAGCCATAAACCTTGATTTATGTTTGAAATTGGTTGACTGTACTAGCTCACTTAATTTTCAAAACAAATTGTACATTTATTCAGTTTAGAAATATGTAGTCTTTATTTCGGAGAAGGCGATGGCACCCCACTCCAGTACTCTTGCCTGGAAAATCCCATGGACGGAGGAGCCCGGTAGGCTGCAGTCCATGGGGTTGTGCGCTCAGAGTCGGACAGGACTGAGTGACTTCACTTTCACTTTTCACCTTCATGCATTGGAGAAGGAAATGGCAACCCACTCCAGTATTCTTGCTTGGAGAATCCCAGGGACAGGGGAGCCTGGTGGGCTGCCGTCTATGGGGTTGCACAGAGTCGGACATGACTGAAGCGACTTAGTAGCAGTCTTTATTTAGATCTTTCATTTCTCTCAGAATGTTTTCTGATTTTTAAGTGTATAGGTTTTGCATATATTTATCCTTCTATAGCATCTTTAAAGTTTAGATTTTAGTTGACTTTCTAGGTGTTCAGTGCTGTTTGATGTCATGAGCATATGAGAAATGTACATATTTGCATGTAGCCCCCTTGTGTCACATTGCTCTTCTAAACTCAGCATCGTAGTGGCTTTTTCTGTGATTTGTGATTCAAGACTTTTTTAGTAAAAAAAAAAAAAAAAAGAAAATTCCTATTATTACGGCTTTCATTCTTGTTGCCCTGCTGTCCAGGACATGCAAAATAATATTGAATAGGTGTTGAGAGTGGACATCTTTTTCTTGATCTCAGAGTGAAAGCAGATAAAAGCATTTAAATTTTCAACAGTGAGTATACTATTATACAGGTTTTGTGTATGTCCTTTTCAGATTAAATTCTCTCCTATGGACAGGGAGGCCTGGCGTGCTGCGATTCATGGGGTCTCAAAGAGTCGGACACGACTGAGCGACTGAACTCAACTGAACTGAATGCCAAGTTGACTAGTTTTTACATTCTTTTAAATAATGAATGAGTGTTGAAGTTGTCAGTATTTTTCTTCAAATATTGAGACGATCATGATCTTGTCAGTACTGTTGTTTATATTGATTCCTTTACACAGCTAATTCAGAGTTCCTTTCTGGGGTAAATCCACCCTGGTTTATTTTTATATATTGTTGGATTTTATCTAAAAATAAGATTTGTTGCATAAAATTGATAATGAATATGGGCTAGTAGTTGTGTCTTTTGTTTTTTTAATCAGCATGTGCTGGCCTCAAAAAATTATATGGAAAGTGTCCTCCTCCAAGAGTTTTTGAAGAATTTGCATAATTTCTTCTTAAATCTTTGTTAAATTGTAGTAGTGAAGTCAGCTGGGCTTTCATTCTTTTATTATGAGGAAGTTTCTGATTTTTCAGATGCAGAATATAGATTTTGTCTCAAGTAAGCACTAGTAGTTCTTCTGAAGAATCCGTTTCATCAAAACTGTCAAACACAATGAAATAGAGTACTCCATGTTATTCCCTTTGTTATTCTTTTAATGTCTGTAGTAGTTGTCAGTAGGATTTCCAGGTTTTCATTCTTAATATTGGTATTTTGTGACTTAGTTATCTTCTGTGTGTCTCACCTGTGACCCTGCCCTTTAGCCTTGCTAGGAATTTTTTTATCTTTATTTTTTTTACTATGTTGTTCCTCTAAAGAAGACATAACTTTGGGTCAATTGAATTTTTAAATCTATTTTTTCCATTTACTATATTTTTATTTGTTTCATTTAGCTTCATTTTTTTCTCCTGCTTTCTTTAAGTGTTTTTAAACTCACTATATATATATATATATATATATATATATATATATATATATATATTCATTGTTGTTGTCCCTTATTATGAAATCTTCCTCTATTTCTGACAGTGATTTTTCTCCAGAAGTTTGTGTACTTTCTTGTATTACTTTTGATAGTGTTTGCATGGTATGGTCATTCATCCTCTTGTTTTATAACCCATCTGTATCTTATTCATAATGAAAGTGGGTTCTTATTTAAAAAAAAAAAAAAAACAAGTGTATACTCGAATCTTTTTCATCCAGTCTAACATTTTTATCTTTGCTTGGAGTGTTTAAAATCATTTACTAGTACTTTCAGATTTAAACCCACCACCTTTTCTATTTTGTCCCATCTGATTTTTAAAAAAACTTGATTTCTTTTGAAATAAAACTTCTGGGTATTTTGTTTTACCTTTATTATCATTTATTAACTGTGAGTCTTTTATATTCTAAGACATTGTTTCTAAACCTGGTATGCCTTTGCACCGTGGTACATTTGTCAATGTCTGGAGATATTTTCTTTTGTTATATTTGGAGGAGATGTGTGTGTGTGTGCACTAATGGAATTTTGGAAAAATAGCTGGTTTCTAAGTTGGTGATGGACAGGGAGGCCTGGCGTGCTGCGATTCATGGAGTCGCAGAGTCGGACACGACTGAGCGACTGAACTGAACCACTAAACATTCTACAATACTCAAGAGTCTCCCACAGCAAAGAATTGTTCAGTCGTTAAATCATGTCTAACTGCAACCCCATGGACTCTGTCCATGGGATTTCTCAGGCAAGAATATTGGAGTGGGTTTCCATTTCCTTCTCCAGGGATCTTCCCTCCTCAGGGACTGAACCTGCTCACCTACATTGACAGTCAGTTTCTTTAGCGTTGAGCCACCAGGGAAGCCCTCTACAAAGAATTATCTAATCCCAGTGTAATTAGTGCTGAGACTGAGGAACCATTTTTTAAGATATATATAACATACTGTTAATTTTTGTAGCAGTTCTTTTGGACTATAAGACTTTTAAATTAATGTATTTCTGTTTCTTCCCTCTCATCGTGTATACTATTTAATGTATTTTACTTCTTCATGTATTATATTCCTCAAAAAATGTTGACCATAACTGATTTAACCAACTGTTCTAGAGGGAATAAAAATGAGAAAATTTTTACCTACCCACTAACTGCCTAGAACTCTTCATTCTTGTAGATGCTATTTCCTTGATAGTATCACTTCATTTTACTCTGGAATATCGCTTGCCAGTAAATTTTCTCATCCAGAGAGAAGTTTTGTCTTGCCTTTATTTTATATACTTGCAGTGTACAGACTTGAGTATTTTTCTTTAAAATTTTCAAATCTAGATTTTTCTCAGTCTTGAAACAGTTACCAACCAAGTTGGCTATTACTGTTGTCATTTTCCTTTCTATTTTTTCTGAGTATTAAGGTTTTCTCTTTATTTTACTCAGCAGTTTTATTATGATGTGCCTTGGTATGATTTTCTTTGTTATGTTTGAGACTCATTAAACTTCTTTAATCTGTAAGCTCAGTTTTCATCAAATTTAGACAGTTCTGAGATTCTTCATTGGGCTCCCCAGATGGTGCTAGTGGTAAAGAACCCACCTATCAATGAGGGAGATTTAGAGATTCCAGTTCAGTCCCTAGATGGGAAAGATACCCTGGAGAAGGGTGGGGCAATCCACTCTGGTGTTCTTGCCTGGAGAATCCCATGGACAGAGGAACCTGGTGGGCTATAGTCCATAGGGTCACAAAGAGTGGGACATGACTGAAGTGACTTAGCATGCACGCACAAGATTCTTCAATATTTTTTCTCTTTACCCCTGTACTTCTGCCCAGGATTGTAATTCTGATTATATGTCTAAGATTACTAGGTTTTGTCCCCCAGGTTCCTGAGGCTCTGATTTTTTTTTTTTTTTAAGATCTCTGTGTACTTCATTTTGGATAGTTTATGTTCTGTCTTCAAGTTCACTGATGTTATCTTCAGCAGCACATAATCTACTATAATATCTTCCAATGTAGCAATAATTTAGATATTTTAATATTATTTTATTATCAGTATATAATTATTAATATTACAGAACACTAGTTTATTATTAGTAAGTTGTTTATAGTAAGTTATTTAAAATCAGCTTGCTTGTCAGTTCTGATAAAGGCAGGTATGCTGCTGCTGCTGCTGCTAAGTCGCTTCAGTCATCTCCAACTCTGTGCGACCCCATAGACGGCAGCCCACCAGGCTCCCTGGTCCCTGGGATTCTCCAGGCAAGAATACTGGAGGGGTTGCCATTTCCTTCTCCAATGCATGAAAATGAAAAGTGAAAGGGAAGTTGCTCAGTTGTGTCTGCCTCTTCGCGACCCCATGGACTACAGCCTACCAGGCTCCTCTGCCCATGGGATTTTCCAGGCAAGAGTACTGGAGTGGGTTGCCGTTGCCTTCTCCAAAAGGCAGGTATAGACCTGCCCATTCTCTCATGCTGATAGAGCACCACTACTGAAACACAGTCATACTGTGGATTCTCTCTGGTGCCCTGTGTATTAAACAGTCTCTAAATTGTGGCTAGTGAGAATATAAATGGGCCTGGGTTAACTTCACAACTTTTTAGTGGAATGCTTGCCGTTTTTTTTTTTTTTTTCTTTTTTCTTTCTTTAGTTTTCAAGGTTTGCCCTATACACGTACAGATCAATACTCTGCCAGAGACTCAAGAGGAAGGTATTCTATGCAGTCTTAGATATACTTTTCTCTGTGTAGCTCCCTTAACTTCGCTATTCTGCTATGAGGCCTATAGCCACCTTATGCTTTCTGAACTCTAATATCTGTCCCTTCAACTCTGCAAGCATGTTGGATCATGGTTTTATACAGCCTTTGCTGAGGCTTGGAATCTCTTTCATTAATCTGAGATAATTGTAAGATTTACATTTTAGCCTTAGTTATCACAGTCTTGTTAACACCTTTTGTCCAGTATCAGGAAACAACCTTTTCATGTATTTTGTTCAGGTTTTCTGTATGTGGTAGAATTACAACTTGAGTGAAGCTGTTACAAGCAGCTGCGTTAATTTAAAAAAACTGGAATATTTTCTGAACATTTAAAGAAATAACTGTTTTGTACACTTCTGGATCTTTTATTAAAATTTGGTTCTCAACATTTTATTAAAATGGTATTTATTCTCTTTGATTAAATATGAAGTTCATGCCCCTCAATTTGTCTACCCTCTGCCACAAACACACAACTCGTCATACTCACACCCATGCATATGACACATGCACAGTGTAGACACAGGCAGTTAAGTGACCTCTATGGGAGGTCCGCAGTGTCATTTCTATTTCTGTATCATTTGGGTTAGAGATAGCATTTGATGGTGGTAATTATTCCTTGACTTTCATTTTGCTTTTAGAATACCACAGTCTCTTAATTTCTTCTTTTATCGATTGCGTCTGCTCAGATTTCATTCCTGTTTCATCATTTTTCCTCATAGGTGTGCTCTGGGGTTTAATATTGGCCCTGTGATTTTCTCTATCTACACTTATGCCTTGGTGATCTTATCCAATTCCATGTACCATTTATAAGCCAACAACTACAAAATTTATCTCCAGTCAAACCTTTTATCTGAATTCACACAGCTAAATATTTGCTAAACATCGCTACTTAAATTTCCACTAAATATCTAAGTTATAGCATATGAAACGCAACTTTTCTTTTACACAAAACTGGCTCCACTTTCACTCCCTCCTATTTAAGTTGATACCTTCCACCTGTTTTTCCTTAGTTCTTTACACCTTTGATTTGTTTTCAGTCATTAAGTCATGTCCAGCTCTTTGTGATCCCATATCAGACTCCTTTATCCTCCACTATCTCCCAGAATTTGCTAAGATTCATGTCCATTGAGTTGGTGATGCTATCTAACCATCTCATCCTTTGCCACCCCTTCATCAGGGTCTTTTCCAATGCGTCAGGTCTTTGCATCAGGTAGCCAAAGTATTGAAGCTTTAGCCTTGACATCAGTCCTTCCAATGAATTTTCAGGGCTGATTTCCTTTAGGATTGACTGGTTTGATCTCTGTGCAGCCCAATGGACTCTCAAGAGTCTTCTCTAGCTCCACAATTCAAAAACGCCAATTCTTCAGCACTCAGCCTTCTTTATGGTCCAACTCTCACATCCATACATGACTACTGGAAAAACTGACTTTTACTATATGGACCTTTTGCCAACAAAGTGGTGTCTCTGCTTTTTAATATGCTGTCTAGGTGTGTCATAACTTTCCTTCCAAGGAGCAAGTGGCTTCTTTTTTTAACTTTTATTTTTTAATTAATTTATTTATTTTAATTGGAGGCTAATTACTTTACAATAGTGTAATGGTTCATGACTGCAGTCATTATCTGCAGTGATTTTGAAGCCCAAGAAAATGAAATCTGTCACTGCTTTCACTCCCGCCTACCATTATCCATG
The DNA here is from genome assembly GCF_003369695.1 of Bos indicus x Bos taurus. Taxonomy (NCBI): domain Eukaryota; kingdom Metazoa; phylum Chordata; class Mammalia; order Artiodactyla; family Bovidae; genus Bos; species Bos indicus x Bos taurus. The sequence continues at coordinate 62,459,218 of NC_040087.1, forward strand.
AAGTGATGGGATCAGATGCCATGGTCTTCATTTTGGTAATGTTGAGTTTCAAGCCAGCTTTTTCACTCTCCTCTTTCACCTTCATCAAGAGACTCTTTAGTGCCATTCTCCCAAATCTTCCCACCCTCTCCCTCTCCCACAGAGTCCATAAAACTGTTCTATACATCAGTGTCTCTTTTGCTGTCTCGTATACAGGGTTATCATTACCATCTTTCTAAATTCCATATATATGTGTTAGTATACTGTATTGGTGTTTTTCCTTCTGGCTTACTTCACTCTGTATAATAGGCTCCAGTTTCATCCACCTCATTAGAACTGATTCAAATGTATTCTTTTTAATGGCTGAGTAATACTCCATTGTGTATATGTACCACAGCTTTCTTATCCATTCATCTGCTGATGGACATCTAGGTTGCTTCCATGTCCTGGCTATTATAAACAGTGCTGCGATGAACATTGGGGTACACGTGTCTCTTTCCCTTCTGGTTTCCTCAGTGTGTATGCCCAGCAGTGGGATTGCTGGATCATAAGGGTGTGGGGAGGGAGGAGGGAGGAGGGTTCAGGATGGGGAACACATGTATATTAATTAAATAATTTTCTATTAAAGAAAAAAAAAGAAAAAAAAAAAGAGACTCTTTAGTTCCTCTTCATTTCTGCCATTAGAGTGGTATCATCTGCATATCTGAGGTTGTTAGTATTTCTCTTGGCAGTCTTGATTTCGGGTTGTGATTCACCCAGCCCATCACTTTGCATGATGTAATCTACATATATATCAAAGATGTTATGCATATTTATTTATAATAACCTTTGATACCAATGTGTAAAGTGTCATTAATTATGTTTTGAAGATGTTGCCTTCACACTTTATCCAGAGTCCAGTTACTTCTCCCTGCCTCTATTGCTGCTACCACATACTGCACAACCACTATAATTTATTATACAATATATATTTAAGTAAGTATATAAATTCTAAGCATAGGTACTTGAGTAATATTTGCTGAATGTGTTTTATAAGTTGTATACTGATACAATCTATACATTGGGTGTTATTATATTAGTCACAGTTTCATTGCAGGAGAAAGTTAAACTCAAATAACCATGATGGCAGAAGTGATGATTATTTTGGCAATATTTGGATGTATTCTAGACGTAAACAAGGAAGTGACAAACCAGGAGAAAGACCATCTTTTCCATTGTTGTGGGCTCTTCTGCCTTATTCCTTGTTGGCATGATATCCTTTATAACTTGATCCCCTAAATCCTAATGTAGATGATCACTCAGGTTCAGAACACTTACTATCTGTTAAATTCAATAGATGATTGCTCAAGACCTATATGGAACATTTCCAGTTGGCATATTCATGTTTATTAAACTCACTGGTTTAGGTTCCTTCCATAAGGTCACAGAATATAAAGATGAGTCTTTCAGGCCAATCATGGTTTGATGGTTCTAAGAATGTTTTAAAGGTTTATAGAGATTAGAAGGGAATTTTAATGTCATTTTACACAGTGTATTTCTAAGAACTAAAGCAAACTCCTTACACTTTTAATGCTCACGATTGCACCTATTATCATTTGTGAACTATCACTTCACATAAAACTGTCTTTAGAAAAATTACTATCATAACCCAGTAGTGATAGGTTATGCTTGCCTCATGGAATGATTAGATTAGTTTTCCAGCTTTTATTTAAGTTATGGAACAGTATGTGTTAGTTTTTTTAAATAAAATTTAGTTAAGTTTTTAACTCATTCAAGCTAATTTAAGTAATTAATTAAATTTATATATCTATATAGATACACATATAATCTGTCAGTTTTGCTTCAGATAATTTTACATTATCTTATGGATTTACTAATATAAATCCACAATATTAGTGAGAGACTTCCTGCACCCCTTCATGAAATTGATGGAGTGAGGGCTTACTAAGTAAATGAGCTCACAGAATTAATTGAACGATTATAATATGCATAAATTCAGAAAAGTATAATGTACTCTCAAAATATCAGTTAATAACATTGACTCAGTGCAAACAGTTCTAGCCCAGTTGTGGTAAAATATTTATAATAGTAAATACAGTTTTGTACCCAAATAAAGCACCTATATCAGATCAGATCAGATCAGTTGCTCAGTCCTGTCCGACTCTTTGAGACCCCATGAATCGCAGCAGGCCAGGCCTCCCTGTCCATCACCAACTCCTGGAGTTCACTCAGACTCACGTCCATCGAGTCAGTGATGCCATCCAGCCATCTCATCCTCTGTCGTCCCCTTCTCCTCCTGCCCCCAATCCCTCCCAGCATCAGAGTCTTTTCCAATGAGTCAACTCTTCACATGAGGTGGCCAAAGTACTGGAGTTTCAGCTTTAGCATCATTCCTTCCAAAGAAATCCCAGGGCTGATCTCCTTCAGAATGGAATGGTTGGATCTCCTTGCAGTCCAAGGGACTCTCAAGAGTCTTCTCCAAAACCACAGTTCAAAAGCATCAATTCTTTGGTGCTCAGCTTTCTTCACAGTCCAACTCTCACATCCATACATGACCACAGGAAAAACCATAGCCTTGACTAGATGAACCTTTGTTGGCAAAGTAATGTCTCTGCTTTTGAATATGCTATCTAGATTGGTCATAACTTTCCTTCCAAGGACTAAGCGTCTTTTAATTTCATGGCTGCACCTATGTATATTGTAAAATTAAACATCTTGATATCCATATTGAAGAACACCTTAAGTAATATTTTTAAAGATCTTTACAAATACATCAATGAGCTTAGAAAAGGAGAAAATAATCCAAAGAGGTAACAACATGCTTAAACTGGTAGGTGACTTACAGATATTAATAGAATCTGTATATTTGCATAATATTTATAATATACTATCAATAAAAACCAATAATTATGAGTAAATGTATTTTATTTCAATCAAAAAAGTTAAACAGTCACATCCTTTCTGAAAACAAGAATAAGAAACTTTATCAGCTCTTCTACTTCACTCATTCCTGTGCTGTCACCTATAAAATGGTAGTATTTTGTCCAATCGTTTATGTATTATTTGTAACCTGTCAGTTCCCTTTAACATATTCCCCTGTTTTAATTTCTCAAATACTTCCTTGAACAATTTATCAGAGTAACCTTTTTCTCATGGTATCTGGTCCTATCACTTCATGGCAAATAGATGGGGAAACAATGAGAGACTTTATTCTTTGGGGCTCCAAAATCACTGTAAATGGTGACTGCAGCCATGAAATTAAAAGATGCTTGCTCCTTGGAAGAAAAGCTATGACCAGCATAGAGAGCATATTAAAAAGCAGAGACGTTTGCCAACAAAGGCATGTCTAGTCAAAGCTATGGTTTTTCCAGTAGTCATATATGGATGTAAGAGTTGGACCATAAAGAATACTGAGTGCTGAAGAATTGATGCTTTTGAACTGTGGTGTTGGAGAAGACTCTTGAAAGTCCCTTGGACTGCAAGGAGATCAAACCAGTCAATCCTAAAGGAAATCAGTCCTGAATATTCATTGGAAGGACTGATGATGAAGCTGAAACCAATAATTTGGCCACCTGATGGCAAAGGTGGTAGGAGAAGGGTACGAAAGAGGATGAGATGGTTGGATGGCATCACTGACTCAATGGATGTGAGTTTGGATAAACTCCGGGAGTAGGTGATGGACAGGGAGGCCTGGTGTGTGGCAGTCCGTGGGGTCGCAAAGAGTCAGACACTACTGAGTGACTGAACTGAACCTTTTTCTATTGATTTTTTTCATATTCTAATGTCTGTACTGGAGAAGGAAATGGCAACCCACTCCAGTATTCTTTCCTGGAGAATCCCAGGGATGGAGGAGCCTGGTGGGTTGCCGTCTATGGGGTCACACAGAGTCGGACACGACTGAAGCGACTTAGCAACAGCAGCAGCAATGTCTATACATTTTATTTGTTTCAAAGTTTCTATACTCACATCTTTTCCAATTCAGGGATTTCAGCCTAGGCATCTTCTCCAGTTTGTGTGCTCATTTAATTCACTACTTGCTTCTTCTTTCCTGGATCATTCATTAGCAACTCAAGACAATTACATACCTAATGAACACTATCTGTCTTCCCCTCACCATCATTGTTTCTTCATTGTGTCCCCATTATAGTTTATAGCACCGCAATTTGACCACTTTCACCAGAAATTTGATAATTGTTATTGATAGCTCATTTTGTCTTAGCATCTTCATCTCAGATACCATCAAGCTCTGTTCCTTCAAATATGTACATTAAGATTATCTATTTTAATCTTGTGTGCAGGTCCACTACAGTTTGAGTCCCCAGGAAAATATTTTAGGTGCTGAAATAGCAACTTAAGTGCATTTTCCATTTCCATTCCAGAAATAGCAACTTAAGTGCATTTTCCATTTCCATTCCAGAGCAACATGAATCCGTACTAATTGATTTGTTCTTTTTTATCATCTCTCTGTATTACATTTTAGAGAGACTTAAGCCTCATCATTCAAAATCAGTTGGAGAGATTCTTATAAAGAATTCTGATTAGCAAGGACTGGTTTGCTCTTACACGTGCTATTCTTCATCAAATAGCCACAGAGTACCTTTAAAAAGAAAAATCTTTTCATAGTTGTATGATTTATCATTTTGTTTAGGAAAAAAAAGGAAACTTATGGACTAGGTGTCCTTTTGTGTTCTCTGTCTCTCACTAATTCCTGCAACCTTATCTTGAATCTCTCTCCTCAGGCTTCTTTTGTTTCTGAAACCAATGTTTTTTCTATCTCCAGTACTTTTCAGTTTGTTTTCTCTTTCAAGAAACCTTAACCTTCTTTACATTCTTAAAATTACCAATTTAGTGTCCTTTATCATAGGACTTCCCTGGTGGCTCAGACGGTAAAGCATCTGCCTACAATGCAGGAGACCTGGGTTCGATCCCTGGGTCGGGAAGATCCCCTGGAGAAGGAAATGGCAACCCACTCCAGTACTCTTGTCTGGAGAATCCCATGGATGGAGGAGCCTGGTGGGCTATAGTCCATGGGGTCGCAAAGAGTTGGACACGACTGAGCAACTTCACTACTCACTACTATCATAGAAAACGTCTCCAATATCTAAAGTGCTTCCAAGTTGTACTTACTGTCACTGTACTCTATCTTTTTTTCCCAGTGGATCTGTTTTAACCCTTAATTAGTTCTTACTTTATTTACATAGCTTTCAATCTTATCCACTAAACTAAGACCTATAGAGTCCAGAACTACATATGTTCATCTTATTCTTTGCTGGGTCCTCAGTGCCAATTATATAATCAGTAATATTTTGAATATATTTCTAAATAGGTATCATCTGATGACTAAATTCTTTAAAATACATTATCTGTGAGTTTTGGTCAATTTCAAGTATTTTTGCCTTCAGGAAAAACATCATGGAAAATAGAACCAGTTTCTAACTACCTATAGAAAATTAAAGTTAGAAACTTATTTCGACTTTTCCATGTTAAGTAATTGCCTACACACATTTGATTGACTAGTTGCCATCTTTCAAAAAAATAGTACAGTCTGTAACCAAAGATACAATGGTAAGAGCAACATAAATCTGTACTAGTTGATTTGTTCTTTTTTATCATCTCTCTGCATAACATTTTAGAGAGACTTAAGCCTCATAGTTCAAAATCAGTTGGAGAGATTCTTATAAAGAATTCTGATTAGCAAGGATTGGTTTGCTTTATTTTTGGAAACCATCCTTCTGCCCATGAAGATGAAGTGAAATAATTGCATGTCTCATGTACAGCCAAAAGTTTGGAGTGAGGAAGGAGCAGTTGCCCAAACAGAGGATGTAGATTCTTGGGCAAAAGGGGGAAGAAAGACTGCTCAGTCAAAACCTTTTCATTATAAAATATTATGCATTATCCCTTCCAAGTGCTGAGGCTATTCCGAATAGGAAATGAAATATATCTACCAAAACAGCAGTGTTGTTATCTACATTTCAACAGAGATTTGCCAAAATCTCTTATTACGTTTTTACAGAAAGATGAAGGAATAATAGCTAGAAAATAATTAGATGTATTCATAGCTGGCAGAGACTCCTAATTAAAAATTGTTAATAAAGATTTCTAGTGAAGTGTCAGAGGGCTCTACCTTTGGCTCTTAAGCGTTCCTTCAAGTATGAATGATAACCTTAATAGGTATTCTTGGCTGTAAATTTGTTATTGTTAAATAAATCACGCACTCCCTTCTGGCCTGCAAAATTTCTTCTGCAGTTAGCTGATAGTCTCATGGGAGATTTTTGAATGTAACTCGTTGTTTTTATCTTGCTGCTCTTAAAATTCTCAATGTTGCCAATTTAATAACCATGTGTCTTTGTTTGGACCTATTTAGGTGATCTTGTTTGGGACTCTGCTTCTTGGACCTGGATATGTTTTCTTTTCCAGGTTAGGGAATTTTTCAGCTATTATTTCTTCAAACAATTTTTTCTGCTCTTTGTTTTGTCTCCTTCTAAGATACCTATCAGTTCAGTTCAGCTCAGTTGCTCAGTCATGTCTGACACTTTGCAGCCCCATGGACTGCAGCACTCCAGGCTTCCCTGTCCATCACCAACTCCCAGAGCTTGTTCAAACTCATATCCATTGTGTCAGTGATACCATCCAACCGTCTCATCCTCTGTAGTCTCCTTCTCCTCCTCCCTTCAATCTTTCCCAGCATCAGGGTCTTTTCCAAGGTATCAATTTTCACAACAGGTGGCCAAAGTATTGGAGTTTCAGCTTCAGTATCAGTCTTTCCAATGAATATTCAGGATTGATTTCCTTTAGGATTGACTGACTTGATCTCCATGCAGTCCAAGTTACTCTCAAGAATCTTCTCCAACACCACAGTTCAAAAGCATCAGTTCTTCAGCACTTAGCATTCACATCCATATGTGACTACAGGAAAAATCACAGTTTTGAAAAGTGGACTTTGTTGGCAAAGTAATGTCTCTGCTTTTTAATATGCTATCTTGGTTGGTCATATCTTTTCTTCCAAGGAGTAAGCGTCTTTTAATTTCATGGCTGCAGTCACCACCTGCAGTGATTTTGGAGCCCCAGAAAATAAAGTCTGTCACTGCTTCCATTGTTTTTTCATCAATTGGCCATGAAGTGATGGGAGCAGATGCCATAGTCTTAGTGATTTGAATGTTGATTTTTAAGCCAGTTTTTTCACTCTTCATCTTTCACTTTCATCAAGAGGCTCTTTAGTTTCTCTTCACTTTCTGCCATACTGCTACTGCTAAGTCACCTCAGTTGTGTCCGACTCTGTGCGACCCCATGGACTGCAGCCTACCAGGCTCCTCCATCCATGGGGTTTTCCAGGCAAGAGTACTGGAGTGGGATGCCATTGCCTTCTCCATAAGGGTGGTGTTATCTGCATCTCTGAGGTTATTAATATTTCTCCCAGCAATCTTGATTCCAGCTTGTGCTATATTCTGCCCAAAATTTCTCATGAGGTACTCTGCATATAAGTTAAATAAGCAGGGTGACAATATACAATCTTGACGTACTCCTTTCCTGATTTGAAACCAGTCTGTTTTTCTGTGTCTGGTTCTAATCGTTGCTTCTTGACCTGCATACAGATTTCTCAGGAGATATCTATAATATGAATAATCAATATGCTTGATGTTCCAGAAGTCTCAGAATATACCCACTTATAATTTTTTTTTTCCCAGCTTGGGTGATTTCTACTACTTTGTCTCAGAGGTCTTTAATTAAAATGATTGAATTTTAGTGTTTGATATCAAATTACTAAGAGATACTTTTACAATAGACTCCAGTGTCTTTAAAATATCTTCAGTCATTAAATGATCAGATCACTTTAATGAAAGCCAAAAGTAAATACTTATTCCAAAGTAGGTACTTTTTATTATTTTTTTGGTATTTTTTAATATATATTTTTAGCCTAATTTGTATTTTCTGTCTTCAGAGTGAAAATTTGAGACCCATTGTAGAATAAGTAGCAAGTTTTTTTGTTTGTTTGTTTGTTTTAAGAAAAACCAGAGATACACCAGGAATTTTTAAATATATATGCTTATCCATGAAATAGGTGAATTTTGTGCAACATATTATACATAAGCTGCTGATGGACTAAACTTTATTCAAAGGTGGGTAAGGTAACTGTCAGGAGTTCCAGAGATTTGGATATAACAACCCAAGTTCTCATTCTAGAAATGGGAGGTTTTAGGGATATGTGAGAGTCCTGGGCTTCCCAGGTGGCTCAGTGTGTAAAAATCCTAACCCAGTGTAGGAGACACAGGAGACATATGTTTGATCCCTGGGTCAGGAAGATCCCCTGGGGGAGGAAATGGCAGCTCACTCCAGTATTCTTGCCTGGAGAATCCCACAGAGGAACCTGATAGACTACAGTTCATGGGATTGCAAAGAGTTGGACATGGCTGAGGCAACTGAGCACATCATATTTGAAAATCTCCTTTGTGGAAGAAGCCATAGTGTTACCAAACCAAGTTCATTTGTGAGACACGCAGTAAAGCCAATTGCTGGGACTCTGAATGTTGCAGCAGAGAGTTTATTCACAAAGGCAGTCAAGTGAGGAGATGAGGGGGGATCAAGTCTCTGATTACACCCTGTGAAAGTGGGAAGCTTAGGATTTTTATGGGTGAAGAGTATAAGGTGGTCATAGGTGAGAACACAGAAGACAGGAGGTAGGGAAAAGGTGAGGTAATCTGTTCTGTGCAGGTGTATCTGAGATACATGCTGCTTCTTGGGATGCATGTTCAGAAATGGTGGCACTTCACTGTGAGGGTGGAGTTTTTGGCCCTCCAGTGTCAGAAGGTCATTCATTTGGCACTTGCGCAAGCCTAGTTCTGTGGTCCCAACCAGTCCTGTTCAGCTCAAATTGGACAAGAGCAGACATCAAGCTTCCTGAAAAAAAACTTAAGCCCCGCCCTGCCATTGCCATAGTTACCATACCTCAGATGTTATCTATACTACCTGTGAAGTTTGGAGGACATTAAATGTACAAAATAATAAACATGAGCTTGCTCAGTGAAGGCAGGCTGTAAGCAAAGTGTTTTCTAACAGGCTGTTCCTTTATCTGCTGGTTTGTAAAAGAAACTCAAAAGATGTGTTAGTCACCAATTTATGTTACCCTTTTGGAGCACTGTTTCAGGTTACTTATTTATTTATTTATTTATAACCCTATTGAGGATGTTTTCAATAGGTTTTCAGCACCATTTTAACTGTCACTTTAAGTGGGAAAAAATAGTGTACATTTCAGGTGGAGCGAGATGTAACAGCATCACTAAAAGTGTTCTTATATAATAATTAGGACAGTTAAGAGTTGGTGAGTATTCCACAGGGGGACCTTGATAGCAGCATTCAAGTGCTGATTTTGTGTATATTGTACTATATATTCTTAATACTCAGTTCTCTGAAATTCTATGACTAGTCCTAGTATATGCTGGAAAAATGCAAATGACACAAAGAAATGATTAATGTATAGATCATTTCAGCCAGACATGCAGTTCTTCATTGATTAAAGCTTTGTTGTCACCACCCAGAAACAGGTTCACTTATCATTGAAAATTACCTACCCTAAGTTATCTCTTCTTGATTTTCCACCATCCATCTCTGATTGACCTTTTCTTAAGCCCCCTGGTTCTAATAAACTCTGGTACAACACTGGCTCTAAGTGAAGCTATGGAGAATCCTGGCTCATTCCAATTACCAGCTGAGTGGTCTTGGATAAGTAACTTAATATCACTAATATCAATTAGAGAAATTGAGAAAATAGTGGGTTCATAATCTCAGGATTGTTGTGAAAATGAGTAAGATATATCTGTATGTACAGATCACAGTGCCTGAATTCTTTAAAACATAGTTAATATTCCAAAGAGATTAATGTAGCATCTGTATAACCTGGTAAACTAATATCTGTTAAGTTAGACTTATGAATGTGGTCAGGATACATATGTATAGCATGTTTCTTAGTAACATTGTTATCTAATTCAGAATTATCACAAAGTGATAACTTCAAGTGTTTGAGTGCCAAGTGTCACAGAAGATACCACATATGCCATGTTTTGGAGTGTGTGGGGGGTGCTTTCAGTATATTCAAAAGCAATATGTTATCTTTGGAGTTTCAACATTGCTTGTGATAATACCAGTTATGTTACTAATTATATAGTTACAATTAGCTAGGTTTGTTTTACAGTCCTAAACTCAATTTTGAAATCATTCCAGTTGGTTCATGGTATAAATTCCACTAAATTTTGACTTGGGCTGTCTGAATATATTCTATATAAATGTTATGTCAATCAATATACATATTTATATATGTATATTTAAAATTGGAAATGTTTACTGCTGCCATATTTCTATAGTGTTATGTTGTATAAATCTAAAACAAGTCAGCAAAAATGAACAATAAGACAAAAATACAGTGCTGTTCATTACCTCAGTAAAACATCTTTTCCTGGTTTCTTAAGTCTGCAAAAATAGCTTGATCCCACCATTGACAGCCACTTAACCTGTAACTTATCTTCAGGAATACTGTATTACTCTTCATTACCCAATATGCTGCTGCGTTCATATGGAACTTGTCAGACTGGTAGAGAATGAGTTAATATGCATTGTATTTCTGCTCTAGTCTCTATGCTAATTCCTATGCAAAATTTAAAAATAAAAACTTTCAACATTTTTGAAATTCTGAACAATAGGTGATGTTCCCACTTTACAGATGAATATAATAATCAGAGAAAAATAATTGAGTTCACCTTAATGAGGGTCAGAGAGGTTTTGGAGAAAGGTCTTTCTGATGTTAATGTCCTCCTTTTCTTACCACTTTCCTACAGCCCGATGATGCTTCAAATGTGCTTCATATTTGGAAATTGCATCCCTAAAAACTTAAATGTATGAAGCCCCATTTAAATGGAGCCCCTAATGACTGTGGGCTCCCCAGTTGGCGCAAGTGTAATGAACTGTCCTGCCAATGCAGGAGACATAAGAGGCTTGGTTTCGATCCCTGGGTTGGTAAGATCCCCTGGAGGATGGCATGGCTATGCACTCAAGTATTCTTGCTTGAAGAATCTCATGGACAGAGGAACTTGGCAGGTTATAGTCCATAGGGTTGCAAAGAGTCCAACATGACTGAAGCGACCTAGTATGCATGTACCACGTTTGTGCCAGAGCTCCTGTGGAATATTATTCAACCATCCTATAAACTATTACTCTAAAACACTACCAAATATTATTGATGTTATATACATTTCACTTCATGTTATACATGATCTGCTACAGTCATGTATGTTCATGACTAACTCTCATTGTAGAAACTGTGTTTACATGTATTAAATCATGGGGGCAACTAAAATAACCTTGAACATAGCCAATGCGTGATTAATTTTTTATTGCATTTTAAAATTTTTGTTCCTTCTGATTCATAGCCAGAACTTTTAGACTTCATACTTTCCCATTCCATATTTGGGCTAGCCATTATTGGATTTAATGAAAAGCAAAATACGATAGCTCTGGAATAACACATTTTAATACAAAATTATATCTTCTATTCATGAAAATATATTATGATGAGTAGTTATCCTAGAAGTTTCATGAACTCCAAAATCAAGATATTTATTGAAACATTAACTACTCCCTGTTTTTCCAAGGACAGCTGGTAAGCCTCAGCAGTTATTTGTGCATGATGTCTTTCACAGAGGTTAGAACTGATTCACAGCCATTGCTTGGAAAACTAGAAAACAGATATTCAGCATAAACAGAATGAGTTTCCAGAGGGTTTTTATCTGTATTTTCCTAATTGTATGACTCTACCTTACTGAAAACAAAAGAAAGCCCTCTTAAATATGTCATAGTTTAGTGTTTCAGGGAATAAATAAATCTGTAGCTTATCTTTTGACCTTCTAATAGCTTTTTTGAGGCATAATGACATACCATCAGTTTCAGGTATAAAACATTGATTTAATATTGGTATATATTGTGAAATGATCACTAAGTCCCTATACATCCATCACTAGAGTTACAAAAACTTTCTTCCTATGATGAAAGCTTTTAAGATTTACTCATAGCAACTTGCAAATATGCAACTTATTATTAGTTATAGTTACCATGCTGTACATTATACCCCCATGACTTAATTTTATACCTGGAAATAAAGTCTATATCTATTTACCTTCCTCACCCATTTTCCCACCTTCCACCCCTCACCACATCCTCTGGCAACCAACAATCTGTCATCTGTAAACTTGGCTTTTGTTTTTATGCTTTGGGTTCCACGTGTAAGTAAGATAATTTTTTTTTTATGTCTGACTTATTTCTCTTAGCATAGTGCCTTCAGGGTCCATCTGTGTTTTCACAAATGGCAGATTTTCAGCCTCTTTTATGAACATAATTTTCCATTGTATATATACTACATTTTCTCTATTTACTCATGGGCATTTGGGTTTGTTTCCATATTTGTTACAATTTGGCTATTGTAAAGCTGCAGTGAACATGGGGGTGCAGAAATCTTTTTGAGTTACTGTTTTCATTTCCTTTGATTAAATATCTACAAGCGGAATTAGTAAATCATATAGTAGTTATATTTTTGGCTCTTTCAGGAACCTCTGTGCTGTTACTCCTAGTGACTTCACCAACTTATGCTCCTCCCAACAGCGCCACAAGGGTTTTCCCTTTTCTGTACATTCTCACCAACATTTTTTTATCCCTTGCTTTTTAATAATAGCCATTCAGAGAAGTGTGACATGATATCTCATGGTGATTTTTGACTTGTGCTTCCCTGATTAGTGATGCAGAGGATCTTTCATGTGTTTGTTGACCATCTGTATATCTTTGGGCATATGTATTCAGAGCCTCAAAAAATCAATACCGAGATGGCAGAGTAGAAGTATAGGCACTCATCTTCTCTTGTGAGATGCCCACAACTAGCTGCTGAACAGCCATCAACAAGAGAATGTTGGAAAACCACCAAAAAAAGATACCCATGTCAACGGAAAAAGGAGAAACTGCAACGAGATCATAGGAGGGGCACAATCAGTTAAAATTAAGCCCCGTACCCGCCACAGACTCTGGGAAGGTACAACCAAAATCTTATGTGCACCAGGACCGAGGGAGAGGAGCAGTGACCCCCACAAGAAACTGAGCCAGACCTGACTGTGAGTGTTTGACGGTCTCCTATGGAAGCATGGGTCAGCAGTGGTCTGCCAGAGAGACAGGGGCACTGGCAGCAGCAGTCCTGGGAGGCCCAGTGTGTGGCATAAGCCCTCTTGGAGGAGGTCTCCATTAGCCCTACCAGAGAACTGCCAGGTGGGTGATCCACAAACTGGAGAATAATTATACCAAAGAAGTTCTTTCACTGTTGTGAAGGTTCTAGTTCCCGCAACAGACCTCTGCCCATTTTTAATCAGATTGCTTGGATTTTTGTGTGTGATTTATTATATTAGTCCTTGATATATTTTGGATATTAACCCATTATTAGATATCATTTGCAAACATTTTCTCTGATTCAGTTGATTGCCATTATATGATTTTCTTTTCTATGCAGAAACTTTTTTATTTGGCATTTATTTATTCATTTATTTTGCTTTTGTTGCCTTTGCATTTGGGGTCAGACCCATCCTTTGTGTTTCTAGAAGTGGCTCACTGCAAAGAATCATCTTTTCCATATGACTTAGATAAGATTCATGGATGCCCTCCTGTATGTTTATGAAATGACCTTCAATTTGTATTTTCTGCCTCATAATTATTTAGCTGAACTGCTTGTCCTCATTGATCAATAGGAATAGAATGCTTGTCAGCCAAGTTTGGTTAATATTCTCTCCTTCTTCTAGGATCCTGAACTTCAGCTCATTCACTTAGCATGAGCCAAAAAAACAACCCTTCTGAAAATTGGCTGGCCTTATGGGAAAACATTCTCTGATTTGAGGGACTACCCTTTCATCTCACTTCTCCACACTGAGTTTTTTCTAGCTTTGTTTACTGCATTCTTTTGATGATTTGGAACCGTGATGCTGGAGAAGACTCTTGAGAGTCCCTTGAACTGGAAGAAATCAAACCAGTCATTTGATCTTCATTTTTGGCCATCTAGTGAGACCATTTTTTTCAGTCATCTAATTTGCATTTCCTAATGGAAATCAACCATGAATATTCATTGGAAGGAATGTTGCTGAAGTTGAAGCTACAATACTTTGGCCACCTGATGGGAATAGCCGACTCATGGGAAAAGATTCTGATGCAGGGAAAGGTTGAATACGGAGGAGATGGAGGAGAAAGGGTCGACAGAGAATGAGATGGTTGGATGGCATCATCAACATAATGGACAGGAGTTTGAGAAACTCTGGGAAATAGTGAAGGACAGGGAAGCCTGGCATGCTTCCATCCATATGGTCACGAAAAGCAGGACACAACTTAGCGACTGAACAGTGACAACAACAGAAAACCTAGAAAAATATCACCTTTAATTGGGCATCTCTATGTCAGTTAACTTTACTTAAGGAGACTGATTGATTTCCGCAATAATTGAAGGCTTTGTCTCACCACAAGGGCATAGGGGTTTATCATGAAATTCTCTTCAATTAATGGAATCATACATAATTTTATCATAACTTAGGATTTAGAATAGTGATGTAATTGTGCTTTTAGGATCTCTTTAAATACATATTAGGTAATGTGATACTTATCTGTAATTTTTTTTCAGCTTTTCTAAATATTTTTCTTGGTTTATAGATTTTTGTATACCCTAAATACCAGTTATTTCAAGACGTAGCAAATGTATTCTTTATTGCCTGGCCTATATCATCGTGTAATATAATTTTTAATTTTGAAGTAATCAAATCTAACAAAAAACCCACATCTTTCGTACATTTTAGGGATTTTAAAAGAATTTCACTGTGATGCAAAGATGATTTTCATCTTTGCCTATTAGGCCACAATATGTCCTTTTTGTATTTAAGTCTATAAACTTCAGGCTCACTTGTATTATGTGGGAAAACTCAGGATCTTCATTTTTGACCATGTAGTGAGACCATTTTTTCCACTTATCTAATTTACATTTCTTATCATGTTAATTATAAGTTTCTGTTTATATCATTTCAGTTCAGTTAAGTCGCTCAGTTGTGTCCAACTCTTTGCAACCCCGTGAACCGCAGCACACCAGGCCTTCCTGTCAATCACCAGCTCCCGGAGACCACCCAAACCCATGTCCATCAAGTTGATGATGCCATCCAACCATCTCATCCTCTGTTGTCCACTTCTCTTCCTGCCCTCAATCTTTACCAGTTTCAGGATCTTTTCCAGTGAGTTAGCTCTTAGCATCAGATGGCCAAAATATTGGAGTTTCAGCCTCAACATCAGTTCCTTCCAATGAACACCCAGGACAGATCTCCTTTAGGATGTACTGGTTGGATTTCCCTGAAGTGCAAGAGACTATCAAGAGTCTTCTCCAACATCACACTTCAAAAGCATCAATTCTTTGGCACTCAGCTTTCTTTATAGTTCAACTCTCACATCCATACATGACCACTGGAAAATCAATAGCCTTGACCAGACCGACTTTTGCTGGCAAAGTAATGTCTCTGCTTTTGAATATGCTGTCTAGGTTGGTCATAACTTTCCTTCCAAGGAGTAAGCATCTTTTAATTTCATTGCTGCAATCGCCATCTGCAGTGATTTTGGAGCCCAGAAAAATAAAGTCAGCCACTGTTTCCCCATATATCTGCCATGAAGTGATGGGACCGATGCCATGATCTGAGTTTTCTGAATGTTGAGCTTTAAGCCAACTTTTTCACTCTCCTCTTTCACTTTCATCAAGAGGCTTTTGAGTTCCTCTTCACTTTCTGCCATAAGGGTGGTGTCATCTGCATATCTGAGGTTATTGATATTTCTTCCGACAATCTTGATTCCAGCTTGTGCTTCTTCCAGTCCAGCGTGTCTCATGATGTACTCTGCATATAAGTTAAATAAGCAGGGTGACAATATGCAGCCTTGACATATTCCTTTTCCTATTTGGAACCAGTCTGTTGTTCCATGCCCAGTTCTAACTGTTGCTTCCTGACCTGCATACAGGTTTCTTAAGAGACAGGTCAACTGGTCTGGTATGCCCATCCCTTTCAGAATTTCCCACAGTTGATTGTGATCCACACAGTCAAAGGCTTTGGCATGGTCAATAAAGCAGAAATAGCTGTTTATATATTATGTTTTAGACTTTCTATTTCTTTAGAAATATATATTTTTGGAATATTTTAGAAATAATAGTGATTATTTCTATTTAATCCAAATCTATGGTGTTCACATAGCATTATCTTTTAGAATGTCACAATACGTGGTTGGTCCAAAACTGCTTTCCTTGCTTCCTTTTTGAAAGTTCAGTTATTCTTTGACTTTACTGTATAGATTTTCAACAATGAGTTTCTCAGATTACCAAATTATAATGTCATGCAAGTTAACTTATAAATTCAGTGAGAATTGACAAAAAGAACATCATACATTAATCAGAACCAAGAAAACCATAATTTTCCTTTTATGATCCGCTTTTTAGCTTATAATAGATTATTTTAAAATTTCCCTTTAATTTCTATTACATATTTTTCTTTCCAAGAAAATAGTATTTCATTCTCACAATAGATTAATTATTACAATATTTCTCTAAAACAAACTTTTCTACATCAGTATTCATGGATCTCTTGTATAACAATTTAAAAATATTTTTTTGGAATTTGTCATGTTACAGAATAGCAGTGTTTATCAAACTAAATATGAAATTAGAGAAAAGTACAAGAATAACTTATACTATCCCTGAAAGCCACTTTTAATATTTAAGTTTCATTTCCATCATTTTTTTTCTTCTGTATATTTTCCAGTGATTTAGAAGGTGCATTTCTTATATTTTTCCTGAGTTTTACAACTTTAAAAATTTCAAATTCTGCAATGTGTATCTGTCTTATTATCAAGACAAAGATAACGTCTTTTCAGGTTTCACATGCTTAAATTATAAAAAGTGCTATTTCTGAAGTGGATAGATATGACTATTTATATTCTTCATATTTTCTGAAGTACAGTTCTGATAAACAAGATGAACAGCCTCAGATTATGTTGAAAGGAAATACTTAATGTATTATAAATATGCAAAGTCTCCTATCTGGGGCACAATTTATCATTGTTTTTATTAATTTAATGTGGAAAATGGAAACTGTTAAGAAAAGCTTATTTTTTCTCTTCCTTGTACCCATAAAAGCATTGCATTCAAACCAGTGCAAATCCTCTCATATGGATAGGAGATTATCTGATTATGTTATTTGCAGTGGATCAAATAGCATTAAGAAAAGACAGTTTATCTCTTTGATTTTAGTAGGCAAATTATATTTATTCATGTATGTATATATATATGAAAATTGGTATGGGAGAATTACAAGAGATTTGTTTCCAATCTCAGTCAGTAAAGTTTTCTCTATCTTCCCACAAAATAAATTGATCTGTTTGCTATGTTAGTGTAATGGAATTCTTACAGAGTACTGTTTTCTCACTTTTCTTTATTTTGTAATATGTTTAAAGTTTTTATTCACCTATTTATGCATTGAAAGTGCAGTCGGGAAATTATGCCAGTAACCTGAATGGAGTTGTAATTTAATTTAATACGAGCATCTTATGTTTGACACACTTTGTGAAACTAACCTGTGGTTTCCAAGAAATCAATAGTACCAAATCAAAATCTTAAAGCACAAAAATTGCTTTATTAACTCTCCTTTATTAATATTGCAAACAATAAAGTTTTCAAGTATTTTCTTCTCCAGCTCTCGTTTTCCATTTCTATGCTATAACAAAAGAATGTCTGAGAGAGACGTCATGAAAACATGCATAGTAACTCTAATAATTATGTATTATTTTATCAGGTTAAGTGTTACTTATCTAAGTCCTATCATGTTGTGGGTTGAATTGCACCCCCCCATTAAAAAAAAAAAAGTCATGTTTTGGGAGTCCTCATTCCCACTACCTAGTAATGTGGTCTTATTTAGAAATAGAGTCATTACAGATACCATTAAGAAAGGGTCATGCTGGAGTCGAGTGGGGACCTAATCCACTGTGACTGGTGTCTTTATAAAGAGGACCTTTGGAATGAACACACATGGGGAGAATATCAGATGAAGATTGGAGTTATAATGCCAGAAGCTACTGCTGCTGCTGCTAAGTCGCTTCAGTAGTGTCCAATCTGTGCGACCCCATAGACAACAGCCCACCAGGCTTCCCGTCCCTGGGGTTCTCCAGGCAAGAACACTGGAGTGGGTTGCCATTTACTTCTCCAATGCTTGAAAGTGAAAAGTGAAAGTGAAGTCGCTCAGTCATGTTCGACTCTAGCGACCCCATGGACTGCAGCCTACAAGGCTCCTCCGTCCATGGGGTTTTCTAGGCAAAAGTAAGGAACTACCAGAAACTAGGAGGGATTACTAGAACTAATGCCTTCACAGGTGACATGGCTGTGATGATGCCATGAGTTTTGAAATTTAAGTCTCTAGAACTGTGAGACAAATTTTTGTTGTCTTAACCACCAAGTTTGTCATGCTTTATTACCTGATCCCTAGCAAATTAATACAGATTTTGGTATTAGGGATTAGGGAAGTGGTTCCCAACCTTTTTGGCCCCAGGGACTAGTTTCATGGAAGATGTTCTTTCCACTGACTTGGGCACTGGGGTGTGGACGGGGGTGATTCAGGATGATTCAAGCACTTTACACTTATTGTGCACTTTATTTTTACCACCTAAGATCATAAGGCACTAGATCCCAGAGGTTGGGGACCCCAGGATTAGGGAACTATTCTAACAAATATCTAAATGCTGGTTTTGGATTTGGGTAATGGGTAGAGGCTAGAAGAATTTTAAGGTACGTGGCAGAAAATTCTTAAATTTCCTTGAAGACACGGATGCTACAAATAGGAATGTCAGAGATGCCTCTGTTAAGGTCTCAGACAAGAATAAGAAATGTTACTGGAAATGTTCTTGGTTGTAAAGTGGAAGAGAACTTGGCTAAATTGTTTTCTCCTATTTGATGTAAAGTGTATCTGATGGTGCACTGGTTTCTCATTACTGCTGCTGCTGCTGCTAAGTCGCTCCAGTCATGTCCGACTCTGTGTGACCCTATAGACAGCAGCCCACTAGGCTCCTCTGTCCCTGGGATTCTCCAGGCAAGAATACTGGAGTGGGTTGCCATTTCCTTCTCCAATGCATGAAAGTGAAAAGTAAAAGTGGAGTTTTCTCATTACTGCTTACAGTCAAATAAGTGAGGAAAGAATAAAAATGGAATTGTTAAACAAAGAAGAAACAGAACTTGAAGATTTGGAAAATTCTCAGCCTATACATACTGCAAAAGAGAGAAAGCATGCTTTGAAGAGACAAGCAAGGGTGTAGTTTGATGAGGTCCTGAAGACAGTAGGCTTTTGACACGTGGATCCATTCAGCCATCTCAGGAGAAACACCGTTGGCTTAGAATGAAGGAGATACCTGTAGGATGACATGCAAGAGCAGTGTGGGACCTCTGGGATTTTTGACCCATGAAATGGGCCCTTCCCTGTGGCTCAGCTGGTAGAGAATCCGCCTGCAATGTGGGAGACCTGGGTTAGATCCCTGGGTTGGGAGGATCCCCTGGAGAAGGGAAAGGCTCCCCACTCCAGTATTCTGGCCTGGAGAATTCCATGGACTGTAATAGTCCATGGGGTTGCACAGAGTTGGGCATGACTAAGCAACTTTCACTTTCACTTTAGGGCTCTCCATCTGTGGGAGAATTTTCGTTAACCTTTAAGAAAAGGAGGAACAATGCAAAGGAGACTCCTCCTTGGTTTCCAAAAGTGGGGCTTCCTGGTTGGCTCCAGAGGACAGAGCCAGGACTGACAGGATGTGAACAAACTAATTGCAATAGTTTATAAACTCTCATTATCTCATGATACTCCTTTTTAAGAAATACCATTCGGGGTACTTTTTATTCAGAGTACAGGGTGCCTTTGTATTAGATATAGGTTAGGATGAAATGTTTAGGTCTCTTGTGCAGGTATTTCCTCTATCAGCAGATGGAAAATAGCTTTTCAAAACCGAGAGCTAGGATTATTCTAGATAGCAGTAGGAGAAAAGAGTTAATAGTTAATCTTGCAATGACTCGTTAATATACTGAACAAAAGGATGTTGAGTGTATGAACAAGGACAGTGTAGAGCTAGAAATATTCCCTATCAAGACTGTTTTTAAGGTTTGGGTGAAATGAAGATTTTAAGCATCGAATGCAACAACAAACTTAATCGGGAACAGAAGTTTGGGAACAGAAGTTTTGCTTAAACCTGAGAGAGGAAATGCTTCCCTTGGAAAACCTGTGTTTGTCACACTTATTTTTGTCTGAGGTATGCACAAGAAATACACACTATAAATTAAAATGCTTTTTCAGCTGAGTATTAAACCTCATTTTAAGGTGACACTTAAAGCTCATACAGCACAAATTAGAAAGCAGATAGCACACATGACTATTCAAAAAATAAATGTAAAATATATTTAAAATATCTGACATTACTGTGTGTTGTTACATCATTGTAACTTTAAAATCAAAGCTCAAGAGCAATGCTTTGGTTTGCTAGATAGACCCCCCCAAAAAAAAATTACCATTTATCTTCGAGTGTAAAATAGAATAATTAGCAAAAGTTTGTTCCAATTAAACATGTAGAAAAGACTACACTAAATATATATAGAATTATCCAAAGCAGTATTAGCTATGGAGTAAATTTTGGATTGAAGATCCATGAGGAGGAAAGGAATGTTCTATGGGATAAAACTTAGAAAAAAATTTTCAGTGTACTGAGGAATTCCTCAGGACTCATCACTAAATTTTCACAGAGCACCATGAATTTATCTAGCTAATGGGGTATGTCTGAATATTTTGGCAACTCTTTTGGGGGGCAGTTTCTCAGGAATGTGAATCTGTATAACTTTAATACTATAGTGAAGCTTAATCTTTTCTTCTGAAGGACTTTTATGAAATTTAAAGGGACCATCATCTGACAAATACATAGTTTTACAGTACTCTGTCTATATTACTCTATATAACAGTACTCTGTCTATATTACTCTATATAACATTCTTATCACAGAAAGCTAACCCTTCAAAGTTGATAGACAGTATGACTCATGCCAAATGTTTTTCAGGCAAAGATTTTGTAAAATGCTAACGTGATTTGGCGACTTTACCAAAGGGCTTGGGAGCTTTTATTCATTCTGCTCCTGTTATGAGGATACTAATTAGATGTGTCTTATTTCAGTAGGTTTAATTGTGATAAATTTCTACTTCAAAATTAATCTTTTGTCTTGGTTTCATCCTTGTTTTCTTTTTAAATTGTACCGTTATTTTTCAGTTTTAGAAATGTTGTTCTAATTAAGGCACTAGCCTAAATAGAACACATACTATTTGTTCAATAAGTAAGAGAAATATAGATATGTTAAAAAGTTGAACAAGGAAATTATTGTCCTATATATTTGGATAATTACTTGTGTAAATAATATTTGACAGCTTACTGGTGGAAAATAATTGTGATATAGCTGGGTATTCACTTGTTGATTTTAATACTTTTAATTTCAGTTCAGTTCAGTCGCTCAGTCGTGTCTGACTCTTTGCAACCCATGAATTGCAGCACGCCAGGTCTCCTTGTTGATCAACTCCCAGAGTTCACTCAAACTCATGTCCATCGAGTCGGTGATGCCATCCAGCCATCTCATCCTCTGTCATCCCCTTTTCCTCCTGCCCCCAATCCCTCCTAGCATCAGAGTCTTTCCCAATGAGTCAACTCTTCACATGAGGTGGCCAAAGTATTGGAGTTTCAGCTTCAACAGCATTTCTTCCAAAGAACACCCAGGGCTGATCTCCTTTAGAATGGACTGATTGGATCTCCTTGCAGTCCAAGGGACTCTCAAGAGTCTTCTCCAACACCACAGTTCAAAAGCATCAATTCTTCGGCTCTGAGCCTTCTTCACAGTGCAACTCTCACATCCATACATGACCACTGGAAAAACCATAGCCTTGACTAGACAGACCTTTGTTGGCAAAGTAATGTCTCTGCTTTTCAATATGCTATCTAGGTTGGTCATAACTTTCCTTCCAAGGAGTAAGCGTCTTTTAATTTCATGGCTGCAGTAAGCATCTGCAGTGATTTTGGAGCTTCAAAAAATAAACTTTGATACTGTTTCCACTGTTTTCCCATCTATTTCCCATGAAGTGATGAGACCAGATGCCATGATCTTCATTTTCTGAATGTTGATCTTTAAGCCAACTTTTTCGCTCTCCTTTCACTTTCATCAAGAGGCTTTTTAGTTCCTCTTCACTTTCTGCCATAAGGGTGGTGTCATCTGCATATCTGAGGTTATTGATAATTCTCTCAGCAATCTTGATTCCAGCTTGTGTTTCTTCCAGTCCAGCGTTTCTCATGATGTACTCTGCATATAAGTTAAACAAGTAGGGTGACAATATGCAGCCTTGACATCCTCCTTTTCCTATTTGGAACCAGTTTGTTGTTCCATGTCCAGTTCTAACTGTTGCCTCCTGCCTGCATATAGGTTTCTCAAGAGGCAGGTCAGGTGGTCTGGTATTCCCATCTCTTTCAGAATTTCCCACAGTTTATTGTGATCCACACAGTCAAAGGCTTTGGCATAGTCAATAAAGCAGAAATAGATGTTTTTCTGGAACTGTCTTGCTTTTTCGATAATCCAGCAGATGTTGGGAATTTGATCTCTTTTCTAAAACCAGCTTGAACATCTGGAAGTTCACGGTTCACATATTGCTGAAGACTAGCTTGGGGAATTTTGAGCATTACTTTACTAGCTTGTGAGATGAGTGCAATTGTGCCGTATTTTGAGTATTCTTTGGCATTGCCTTTCTTTTGGATTGGAATGAAAACTGACCTTTTCCAGTCCTGTGGCCACTGCTGAGTTGTCCAAATTTGCTGGCATATTGAATGCAGCACTTTCACAGCATCATCTTTCAGGATTTGAAATAGCTCCACTGGAATTCCATCACCTCCACTAGCTTTGTTCATAGTGATGCTTTCTAAGGCCCACTTGACTTCACATTCCAGGATATCTGGCTCTAGGTGAGTGATCATACCACCGTGATTATCTTGGTCATGAAGATCTTTTAATTTGAGTCATTAACAGTAAAATATCAAAAGTATATATCCTAATATTTTTAAAGATTTTCAAACTTTTATGGAGATGATAAAAATATTTCAACAAAAGTCTATTTTCCTATTAATGTGTAAACATTATCTATCACTATAGATATCTCACATAGTCCTGTATTTTAAAGATGCCCTATACTTTATGATTGTTGCTGACATAAAGACTTAACTATGATGTTCTGTTTTGCAATTGAACCAATTAACTTCTTGCTAAAGAAAATTTGAAATATCATTTGCATCTATTAAAAATTATTCTGGTTTTGTGTGTCTGTTAAGGACATTAGAAGGTATCATTAATAATTTAGTCAGATTTCCAAATTTACTTAAAGACTTAAAATTTTCAATTCATGAATGTTTCACAACTAAACTAATCATTCATTGACATACTCTTTCAGTATCGAATATAACCTTTTATTTAAAATATTGATACTGTTTTCAAATAGTTTTGGAATTTTAAGCTAAAATGAAAATCTCCAGGATTCCTAGGTATGAATTGAACTATTTGACCACTGGAAAAAAATCAAATTAATCAATTTTATCACGTGTATTGCAGTTTTTAGTGATTAATAGCATTTTTGTTAAATTATTAACTACATTAGTGGTCTCATTTTGCTATTATCTTCATGACAGAGTTTAATTTGGCTAAACTCTTCTGCAAAGAACCACACGGTAAACATTTAAGTTTTTTGGACATGCTCTGTCATACCATCAACTCTGCTGCTGTGTGAAAAAAGCCACAGAGAATACACAGATAACTGAATGTGGCTGAGATGCAATAAACCTTTATTTACCAAACATCAACCTGGTTCGACCATGTGGGGCCACTTGCTGATGCTTGATTGTTAGTATTTTAAGTGTGTAATATATATTTTCAGCTTCCTGATACCTATATTACTTTTATTCAATATGTCTAAAACTGAGATTCTATTTTTTTGTCCTTTTTCTCTGCTTTTACCATCATCATAGTCTGAGTACAATAAAAAACATTCTAAGTCAATTTATCTTTTTTTCTCAAGCACACTCATTCAATAAAACATATTGAACATTATTGCAACTCCAATTCATAGCTTCATTTTTCTCTTGAACCCTCTCTAATCAGGGTTCTGTCTACCCGTTCTACAAATTGCTCTCATTCTCGTCAACAGTACTCACTGAATTCATAAATCCTGTGGTCATTTTCAGGTCTCCTTAGATTTTATCATTTGGTATTTGATGGAGTACCCTGCTCATTCATTCATTCCTTTTTGAAGCACTTTCTTCCTTTGACTTTCAGCATCTTTAACTTCTTTGGTTTTATCCCAATGTCACTAGCTGCTCTTCTTGACCTCTTTTCCCTGACTTATTAATGTTGGAATTTCCCTAGAGCCAAGACATTCTGTATTCAATGAAAGTCTGTATTTTTTTTTTTTTTTCCTTTCATGGTATGGGATGCTTAACTGCTGTCTTTCCCTTTTTGTGTATTATCTGACCCACTTAAATGTTTTCAGTGATACTGAAAGTTAATTTTTTTGTGAAAATAGGGAATTTTTGTGAAAATAGGGAATTTAAAAGCAAATAATTTATTACATATTTAATAAGAAATTTCAGTATTATAAAATAGAAAAGTTGCTTTCACAATAGGTAGCAGTAAAACTTTAAGTTGAGCTTTTGAAGCTATTCTGCTAATTGCCAATTTTAAGATTTTTAATGTTAATCATATAGTTGGTGAAAATACACAATCTTATTTAAATCCAATAAATGACTTTGACAATTATCCATTTTTCCAGAAAAACTAAAATATGTGATTACATCAGTGTTATGATTTTTTAAAAAACATGGCAGGGTCTATAGGTGAAATTTTGAAAATCACATATTTAATGGTGTGCCACATAATTTATAAAAAATGACTGTCAAATTATTTCCATATATGTTAAATCTGTTCCCTACCCTTGTATCTGGGAAGAGCCTGCTTTTAGACCAATAGAATGGGGCAGAAGTTAAACTCTCAGATACGGGCTTCAACCTTAAAATTAACACCTGGTAGCAT
Organism: Bos indicus x Bos taurus; assembly: GCF_003369695.1. Taxonomy (NCBI): domain Eukaryota; kingdom Metazoa; phylum Chordata; class Mammalia; order Artiodactyla; family Bovidae; genus Bos; species Bos indicus x Bos taurus. The sequence continues at coordinate 62,484,400 of NC_040087.1, forward strand.
CCACTTACTCGGTTGGAACCTGAGGCACTATGGTGAAGAGGTCCAGCAACATCCTGCTGGAGAAACCACTTGGAGAGAGAGTTGTCTGGGCCTCAACTGGCACCTCAACGCTGGATACCTGACGGAAGCCTTTTTGGGTTCTTTGATCCTGTTAGAGCCTCTGGAGGACTGCAGACCAATGAGACACCATAAACAGTGAACCAGAACAACCAGTTGGCTGAGCCCAGACTGCAGATTAATAAGAAAATATTGTATAAAGTATGACATTTTTGACAGGCTGTGATGGAGCAATAGATAAGATGATAGAATTGATATCTGATACAAATGAGTGCCCTTACTAGAATACTTCTGAGTCTTTAATCTGTCAAATAGCATGTTGATTCCTTAGAATGAGATGTTCAGAGCAATTTCTCTGGTCAGTGTGAAACAAGCTCTCTAGTGTGTTAAAAACATTAAGTATTTTCTGAATATTTCTTAAGTTTTAAAGCAGTACCAGTAGAAATATGAGTCAGATACATTTAAACAATTACTAATAGTCATATTTTAAAAGCTAAAAGTGGGTAAAACTTATCTTAGAATATAACTTAACCAAATATATTAAAATTTTAAGAAGTAATCAAGAAACTCAGAGATATTTTGCATGTTTTTGCCTCATTTTAACTTAGGACCTTTAAAGAGGTGATTATATCCTGGTTATGTAAAGTGCCATCCCATTCTGAGATGGTGGGAATTACAACTTCAATGGGAGAATTTCAGAGACACAGCTCAGCCCATAATATTACTTTAAACATGATTCATCCTGGTGTATCCCATCTTAATCCATCACCTCATAGATCGTTCTTTCTTTGCTTTTAATTAACCTCCCACTGCAAAAGCAATAAATGTAGCCCTCGGTGATTCACTCAGATGTTCGATTCCTGATACATGTATAAGAATATTAGAATTGTTAACCTATATCTCTGTGTGAAACACTTTATCAATTAAGTATGTTTATGTACAATATCTTTTGCTTTAAGCCTCACAGACTCTGTACATTCTGAAGTTACTTAGATCAGTGTCTTTCCCCCATCCTCTTCAGAGAGGCTATTTCATCACTTGTACCCTTCAATTCTTACAGTTTGAATTTCACTGTCACTTCCCCTGATTTCCTGAATATGCTCTAAAATTTGCATGCATTAAAAATTACTCTCTATGCTGTGAAGTTCTGAGTTTTGACTTAAGCAGTAGTGTCATGTTTCCATCATGGTAGCATATGGAATTTTTTTCACTATCCTAAAAATTACCTTGTGACTCACATATTAGACCTTTCCTAAACCTCTGGAAATCACTTTTTCTCATTGCTGTTTCTATAATTTTACATTTTCCAGAAAGCCAGATAAATGGAATAATATTATGTAATATTTCCAAGATGGTTTATTTCACTTCAGTTCAGTTCAATCGATCAGTCGTGTCCGACTCTCTGTGACCCCATGAATTGCAGCATGCCAGGCCTCCCTGTCCATCACCAACTCCCAGAGTTCACTCAGACTCACCATCACTCACCACTCAGACTCACCACTCAGACTCACCGCTCATACTCACCACTCAGATGCCATCCAGCCATCTCATCCTCTGTCGTCCCCTTCTCCTCCTGCCTCCGGTCCCTCCCAGCATCAGAGTCTTTTCCAATGAGTCAACTCTTCACATGAAGGGGCAAAAGTAGTGGAGTTTTAGCTTTAGCATCATTCCTTCCAAAGAACACCAGAACTGATCTCCTTCAGAATGGACTGGTTGGATCTCCTTGCAGTCCAAGGGACTCTCAAGAGTCTTCTCCAACACCACACTTCAAAAGCATCAATTCTTCGGCTCTCAGCCTTCTTCACAGTCCAACTCTCACATCCATACATGACCACAGGAAAAACCATAGCCTTGACTAGATGGACCTTTGTTGGCAAAGTAATGTCTCTGCTTGTGAATATGCTATCTAGGTTGGTCATAACTTTCCTTCCCAGGAGTAAGCATCTTTTAATTTCATGGCCGCAGTCACCATCTGCAGTGATTTTGGAGCCCCCCAAAATAAAGTCTGACACTGTTTCCACTGTTTCCCCATCTATTTCCCATGAAGTGATGGGACCAGATGCCATGATCTTCGTTTTCTGAATGTTGATCTTTAAGCCAACTTTTTCACTATCCTCTTTCATCAAGAGGCTTTTTAGTTCCTCTTCACTTTCTGCTATAAGGGTGGTGTCATCTCCATATCTGAGGTTATTGATATTTCTCCTGGCAATCTTGATTCCAGCTTGTGCCTCTTCCAGCCCAGCGTTTCTCATGATGTATTCTGCATATAAGTTAAATAAGCAGGGTGACAATATGCAGCCTTGATGTCCTCCTTTTCCTATTTGGAACCAGTCTGTTCCATGTCCAGTTCTAACTGTTGCTTCCTGACCTGCATATAGGTTTCTCAAGAGGCAGGTCAGGTGGTCTGGTATTCCCATCTCTTTCAGAACTTTCCACAGTTTATTGTAATCCACACAGTCACTTAGTAATATGCTTTTAAGAACCATCCCTGGTTTGGCATAGCTTGATAGCTCATTGGCTTTTATCGATAAATAGTTTTCCACTGGGTTGGTTTTAGGGCTCTAGTACAGTTATTCAGTGTGATTCTTGTTTGGTGCTTTTTATCCTTTTTTTTGTATGCTTAACTCAGTTGAACTGGAGGAGAGTTATGAATCAGGATAGTTTTATTTTCTCCAGCTCTGAGTTTTTTAGGTCATACACTAGTACAGAAGAAATATGGCTTCTTTATACAGAAAATCCTTTCGGTAAACACAGACTGTATTGAGTAGCTAATTGAACAATGTTATGCTAGAAGAAGAACAGTTAAAATCTTGGCCCTCATTGCCTTATACTTAGGTTTAGTATTTTAGCTCACTTTATCATAATCCTATACAGTATTCAAGAACATTGTGATCTAGTGTAATTTTTTACTTCCTTTCATCTCTTCCTTTCTAGAAGCAGGTGTCAGGTCCTCTCAGTCTATGTTGTCCTTCAGTTTCTTTGTTGCTCCTAAACACACTCAGAGCTCTATCATTTTCACCTCTATTATATCCCATCACAGTATTATTGTTTTAAATGTCACTAAGATTGCAAAGAACTGACTCATTGAAAAAGACCCTGATGCTGGGAAAGATTGAAGGTGGGAGGAGAAGGGGACAACACAGGATGAGAGGGTTGAATGGCATCACCGATTCAATGGACATGAGTTTGAGCGGGCTCTGGGAGATGGTGATGGACTGGGAAGCCTGGTGTGCTGCTGTCCATGGGGTTGCAAAGAGTCAGACACTACTGAGCGACTGAACTAAAGATTGTTAATATCAGAAATTGGAGAAGAGAGATACCATGAAGTGTAGTTTTTTGGAAAATTCCTTAAAGATGGCAATATCACTGGACCTTTAAGAGTGATTAATTTTGTGGTAAACAAACTGGATAGGAGGTGGGTATTGTCAATAACATTCCAAATTAGGATAGATATAAACATAGTACTAATTATATGCTCATGTTGAGAGTAAAGAAATCATCTTTCATGTATAGGAACTTCGTGTCAGAAATGAAAAGGTTTGTGAGTTAAATGATGCTGATATCAGTTGCAATAGCCAAGTGTAACTACTGGGTCACTACTGAACCTGAGAGAGAGAGTGGGGCCTCCCTCAGATCCTCAAATACTAAATCCAGTCTCAATAATCAGCTAAACAGAAACTTATCTCAGTCTATTTTAAAAGGGATAATCTGTTTCTAGCACTTATAGCTTGTTATATATGAAAGTTCCCTATTCACCTCTTGTTAACCTTTCTGCTGCTGCTGCTAAGTCGCTTCAGTTGTGTCCGACTCTGTGTGACCCCTTAGACAGCAGCCCACCAGACTACCCCATCCCTGGGATTCTCCAGGCAAGAACACTGGAATGGGTTGTCATTTCCTTCTCCAATGCATGAAAGTGAAAAGTGAAAGGGATGTCCCTCAGTCGTGCCCAACTCTTAGCGACCGCATGGACTGCAGCCTACCAGGCTCCTCCGTCCATGGGATTTTCCAGGCAAGAGTACCGGAGTGGGTTGCCATTGCCTTCTCTGGTTAGCCTTCTAAATTTTGATAATTTAAGACTTAATTTTCTAATCAAAGAGGAAGAGCACAGGGTGCGGCTGGAAAGGCGGCCGCCCGCTTGCCCATTACGCACCGCACGTTAGTAGATGACCTGTTTCTGGGTAATGGTTTCATACATAGCAGAGCAGCTCCCTTGCTGCGATCTATTCAAAGTCAGCCCTCGACCCAAGGGTTTATAGAGAAATAAAAATGTAAAAAAGAGTGATAAATCGGAAATAAACAAATACATTATTTAAGAAAAAAAACAAAAAAAGTTTTAAACAGATAAAAAAGGAAGAGCAAAACTGAGAACAGAGCCAATGAGTGTTTTACAGTTGATTTTCTATTTGGTTGTGTGTTGCTTCCAGTGTTTATAAGTCCTCTTCCATACTGAATTGGTGGCAGACAGCTGGGTCTACTTTGGGGCACGAGCATTATGCTAAACGACCACATGTAATTCTATGGTGTGTTAAATACCCAGAGTATTTGAGACATAAGAATGATGATGATAATAATGATTATTTTTATGTAAATGATTTAGCATTAAATTTGCATATACTAATCTCTCTTTTATTCTCATCTAATTATAGACCTTTGATCAACTGGTCTCTGGCAGTGAAAATTATCTTCTGTAATTGGCCCCAAATTCACACCGCCTACCTATGTTGCCTTTTTGTTTCCCCTCACACAGTCTACTTCATATATTGTGTCAGGGTTCTTTGTCAGGGAAAAACAAATATTTTAAAATACATAAAGAATCATTTGAATATATCAGCAAAGTGGCCAAATTTTACATATCTACATTTATTAGGATTCACTCAGAATGAAATTTTACTAGCTACAAGTTGTTAAAAGTTATGCTATATGTATTAAGAGTTCTCCAGAGAAAAAGAACCAATAGATGGGGGCCTGTGTGGATATATAGATGTATCAAAATATTTATACAAACATGCATTTATGAATATAAATACATATGGAGATTTAGTGTAAGGAATTAGCTCATTTTTGATGGTTGACAAGTCCCAAGCTCTTAGAGGCTAAGTCTGCAAGTTGGAGACTGTACACTGTAAACTTATACAGTGCTATATGTAAGTCATATCTATAAAACTGGAAGGAAAAGGAGAAAAGAAGAGGGGTATCGAGAGGATTAGACTTCTCACACATCTTTACAAAAGAAAACCCTGGATTAAATACACAATAAAATTAATTTCAGCAAGGGGGAAATTATCATTCTCTTTGGCTTTGTGGGAATATCTCTTACACTTTATTTTCGGTGGGACATTATCCTATTTATTTTTAAGATAGTAACTTTAAATAAGATTCAAATGTTTTAAAATTATTCTTATGTTTAAGAAAAGCTGTTTTTTCCCATTGTAATCAGAAACAAGAACATACATCAGGGTGACTCCAAAATTACCTCATAATTACTGAAATCTACCTGCTGTCTTCACTTTCTTTTAGTTCAAACTTCTTTCCCATTCTCTCATTTTTTAGGCCTTATTTATGTGATTCATTTTTAATGACATTAAAAGAAAAATACTCCAAGAAAATTCCCTTGTAAGATCTCTCCATCAGGCAAACATAATGTAAATAGCATGAGCAAAGTTAAAATAGAAATAAAGTTCATTAATTGTAATGATCAAACAGTCCTTTATGCAGTAGCTGACACAAAAATTAAGCACATACTAAATGCTTACATTTTAATTTCTATCTTAGAAATTTTGCTGATGGGTGCATTACAGAAAATATCTCTACAGAATTTTGATGCTTTTTCTAAAATATTAAAGCATTATTGTTTAATGTACCTACATGTCACATGTATATTTTGACTTCTTTCATTTACCATTTTATTCCTAAAGATTGTTTTGGATCTATAAGCAACTTTTGTTTCTACAAACTAGATTCATAGGAAATGATTTTTATTCCTCAGTTTCTTTTATCCACTAAGCTTAATGTGAAACTAAGTCCTATAAATCTTATTTCCTATACATTCTTGTTATCACTTGGTTAATTTCAGCCTTGGTTTAGATCTTAGCATCCTTTTATGTTAGGGCCCCTACCCATATTTTCAGTTCTCTTCTGCTAATAATACCTTTCATCCAATGTCTATCTTCCAACTTCTAGTTCAAGAAGATGACTTCCATAGCCGTTATAAAATGAGTCTTTCTTTTACTTCCCTGGTTGTCCACTGGCTAAGACTCCATACTCCCAATACACGGACCCAGGTTTGTTTTCTAGTCAGAGAACTAGATTGCACATGCTGCAACTGAGACCCAGAAAAGCCAAATACTTTTTTTTAAATGGGTTTTTTCCTCTCAAGTGTTTCGCTTCCAAGAGGAAAAGATAGCAGATATTACAAAACAGTATTATACTCATTCTGTTTGAGCAACTGAAAAAGAGTAAAGAGTATTGTACTGAAAATCAAATCCTGTTGAATTTTAACTTCCAGTATAACCAGTTGTGTTATATTGTATAAATTGTATACAATATATAAATTGTGTTATACAATTTCACTGAGCTTCTGATTTTATTTGAAAAGTAAATAGCATTTTCAAGGTCAATTGGTATAAAACAGTGAATGTAAGACTAAAAACTTGATTATAGAACCCAGAGAAAAACTCAAAATGTATTCTAAGTTAACTGCACTGAACCCAACAAAATTTAGTTTTCCTACCATGGATAAGCTGATCATATATAGAGTTCTTGTGCAAGAATGCTTTATTTCTGGTTTTCATCATATTAGGAATTTTAGGATAGACCAAACAAAGGTTAATTCTGGCTTTTCAGTTGTAAAACTCTATGACCTTGACAAAACTGTTAATGTCTCTAACCTGGTTTCCTGCTGCTGCTGCTGCTAAGTCGCTTCAGTTGTGTCTGACTCTGTGCGACCCCATAGACGACAGTCCACCAGGCTCCCCTGTCCCTGGGATTCTCCAGGCAAGAACACTGGAGTGGGTTGCCATTTCCTTCTCCAATGCATGAAAGTGAAGAGTGAAAGTAAAGTAGCTCTGTCGTGTCCGACTCTTCGTGAGCCCATGAACTGCAGCCTACCAGGCTCCTCTGCCCATGGGATTTTCCAGGCAAGAGTACTAGAGTGGGTTGCCATTGCCTTCTCTGACCTGGATTCCTAGTATACAGTAATTGTGACACTAAGATTTATCATGAAAGAAGAAATATAAATTGTTTAACAATTGCCTAGCATACTACTTCGCTCATATATTTGAAGATAATTAAGTTTTGTCTTTGCAGTTCCCTTAAAATTTCAAACAAAAACTCATATTCTTCCAGTTCTAAAATAAAGGCATATAGTCAGTCGATCAGTTCCCTATTTTAACACACATAAAAATGTATGCTAAGAAAACTTGTGGCTAGACAGTTTTGGGCTTTGAGTTGAGGAAATGTGGCATGAGTGCAAGTTAACTGAGAAAGAAAGTGGCCAGATTCCCTCCTCCTCTTCTTTCTCTTATCTTAGTTTATAGTGACTTTAGTGTCAATATTTTATGGTGTCGGTTTCTGTGTTTTCAAACAGCATGTGTATATCTTCAAAATATAAAGTATCTTTGATCTCCCTACAAAACACACTCACAAACATACACATATTTCTCCTGGGAGAATTTGACATTTGATTGCACATCCTGAAAGTGGAGGTGGTAACTTGAATGAAAAACAAATTTGGAAAGAGGCTGTGTATAGAAGATATATCATTTATATTTGGGTCTGACTGTTCTTAAAAAGGTCTTTTAAATTTTGGAAATAGTACTAAAAACAGGAAAAATATTGTGGTTTAAACATTTGCAATCAATGTAGAGTTGTAAAATATGTCAAAAATGGGCTGGCAAGGAAATAGCAGCTGGTTGTTAAAAAGACAATTTATTCTTTGATCTAAACAATTACCTGTATGAAAATATGCCAAACCTTATCAACACACCCCTTTTTTACTTCCTATGACAGCTGTTTATGACAGCTGCGTATGCCAGTTGGGTCAGTGTCAGAAGAAATATCAGTCTCCATGAAATGATTAATTCCTCACACATCCAGTCTTGTTGCCCGTTTGACTGATTGTTGAAGAATCTTCTTTCATATACTTAGAATCCAGAAAAAGCAAAACAAACAACAACCCACCACTAGAATCTCTGAATTCAATGGGCAAGTCAAAAATTCACAAAAGGAATGCTATATACACCACGCAACTACTGCATGCCTTCTTCCATGGGTTTTTGAATGCCCCTGGTTTAGACTCAGTCTAGTAAGATTCTCTTTTCCCTGGGTTAAGCTATTAAAATGAGGCCATTGCATAGGAAGTCTGGGAAAAGAGCAAAGTAGTGATTTCTGCAAGTCTGGAAAGATTCTTGTCACAAACATTCTCACAAGGAATGTTGACATTCCAGTTCCAGTTCAGTCGCTCAGTCATGTCCGACTCTTTGCAACCCCATGAACCACAGCATGCCAGGCCTCCCTGATCATCACCAACTCCAGGAGTTCACTCAAACTCAGGTCCATCGAGTCGGTGATGCCTACCAACCATCTAATCCTCTGTCGTCACCTCCTCCTCCTGCCCTCAATTTTTCTCGGCATCAGGGTCTTTTCAAATGAGCCAGCTCTTCACATCAGGTGGCCAAAGTATTGGAGTTTCAGCTTCAGCATCAGTCCTTCCAATGAATATTCAGGACTGATTTCCTTTAGGATGGACTGGTTGGATCTCCTTGCAGTCCAAGGGACTCTCAAGAGTCTTCTCAAACACCACAGTTCAAAAGCATCAATTCTTCAGTGCTCAGCTTTCTTCACAGTCCAACTCTCACATCCGTACATGACCACTGGAAAAACCATAGCCTTGACTAAACAGACCTTTGTTGGCAAAGTAATGTCTCTGCTTTTGAATATGCTGTCTAGGTTGGTCATACCTTTTCTTCAAAGGAGTGAGCGTCTTCTAATTTCATGGCTTCAGTCATGGTCTGCAGTGATTTTGGAGCCCAGAAAAATAAAGTCTGACACTGTTTCCACTGTTTCCCCATCTATTTCCCATGAAGTGATGGGACTGGATGCCATGATCTTCGTTTTCTGAATGTTGAGCTTTAAGCCAACTTTTTCACTCTCGTCTTTCACTTTCATAAAGAGGCCCTTTAGTTCTTCACTTTCTGCCATAAGGGTGGTGTCATCTGCATATCTGAGGTTATTGATATTTCTCCTGGAAATCTTGATTCCAGCTTGTGCTTCTTCCAGCCTAGCATTTCTCATGATGTACTCTGCATATAATTTAAATAAGCAGGGTGACAATATACAACCTTGACGTACTCCTGTACCTATTTGGAACCAATCTGTTGTTCCATGTCCAGTTCTAACTGTTGCTTCCTGACATGCATATAGGTTTCTCAAGAGGCAGGTCAGGCGTTCTGGTATTCCCATCTCTTTCAGAATTTTCCACAGTTTATTGTGATCCACACAGTCAAAGGCTTTGGCATAGTCAATAAAGCAGAAATAGGTGTTTTTCCGGAACTGTCTTGCTTTTTCGATGATCCAGCAGATGTTGGCAATTTGATCTCTGGTTCCTCTGCCTTTTCTAAAACCAGCTTGAACATCTAGAAGTTCACGGTTCACGTATTGTTGAAGCCTGGCTTGGAGAATTTTAAGCATTACTTTACTAGTGTGTGAGATGAGTGCAATTGTGTAGTAGTTTGAGCATTCTTTGGCATTTCCCTTCTTTGGAATTGGAATGAAAACTGACCTTTTCCAGTCCTGTGGCCACTGCTGAGTTTTCCAAATTTACTGGCATATTGAGTGCAACACTTTCATAGCATCATCTTTCAGGATTTGAAATAGCTCAACTGGAATTCCATCACCTCCACTAGCTTTGTTCGTAGTGATGTTTCATAAGGCCCACTGACTTCATATTCCAGTATGGGGCCACCCAAGACAGACGGGTCACGGTGGAGAGGTCTGACAGAATGTGGTCCACTGGAGAAGGGAATGGCAAATCATTTCAATATTCTTGCCTTGAGAATCCCACGAACAATATGAAAAGGAAAAAATATAGGACACAGAAAGATGAACTCCCCAGGTTGGTACGTGCCAAATATGCTACTGGAGATCAGTGGAGAAATAACTCCAAAAAGAATGAAGGGATATAACCAAAGCAAAAACAAATGGAGGTTCGTGACATTGTACAGGATACAGGAATCAAGACCATCCCCAAGAAAAAGAAATGCAAAAAAGCAAAATGGCTGTCTGAAGAGGCCTTACAAATAGCTGTGAAAAGAAGAGAAGGGAAAAGTAAAGGAGAAAAGGAAAGATATACCCATTTGAATGCAGAGTTCCAAAGAATAGCAAGGAGAGAGAAGAAAGCCTTCCTCAATGATCAGTGCAAAGAAATAGAGGAAAGTAATAGAATGGGAAATGTTAACATTAGGTGGTTTGGACTCAATTTATAGCTTGACAAATTTACAGAAAATTTTGAAGCAGTATTTCAGCCTTCCAAAACCAAACTATATGCAGCTTAAGACTTTTAGTGGGTGGAATCTTTGATATATTTGGGTGGCAGTACATACTAGATATGATATCAATTGCTAAATATGTATTCAAGGTTAGGTTAGAAAATACATTTGAAATGCATAATGTATACTTGTACTTTTCCCCTCTATTTTTCCTATTAGTCAAGACCCTAAAAAAAACCTTAATACCTTTTGCCAATCATAGCTGAGAAGATAATGGCTTTGAGAACTGTCATGCTGACATGACATCAGCTATGAGATTAAGTCTTTATTAGAGCACATATCAGAGCTTCCTTAAGTCAGGGAAGTTGTATATTGTGGGAAAAGATTAATTTTAAGGAAGAGCAAGAATAAAATGAAGGTGTATATTAATTTGAGAACTGGATAGAATAGTGGGTCAGCAAAAATAGTAATTTGATTAAAGTTAATAAAGTTGTGTGTCATCTTTCTATATATTTATTATATCTCCATGGTAGAGTAGAAGGGCAAAACTACTCATAATGCCTTCTTTATGGTTACCTTTCTTACAGGAAATCTTAGCAGAATTTGTTTGCTTTTTTATGTAGTGATAGGTAAATCTCAGTGCTAAAATATATATATTATATAATATGTAAATGGGAGGGATTGAGGGCAAGAGGAGAAGGGGACAACAGAGGATGAGATGGCTGGATGGCATCACTGACTCGATGGACGTGAGTCTCAGTGAACTCCGGGAGTTGGTGATGGACAGGGAGGCCTGGCGTGCTGCGATTCATGGGGTAGCAAAGAGTCGGACACGACTGAGTGACTGATCTGATTTGATCTGATAATAAATAAATGATATCTTCAATATTTATGTTAATATATATTTAGCACTGAAAGGTATATATATATACAGATAAATATGTTATATATATATATATATATATATATATATATATATATTTTTTTTTTTTTCCCACTAGAGGCAATCAGATCAGATCAGATCAGATCAATCACTCAGTCGTGTCCGACTCTTTGCGACCCCATGAATCGCAGCACGCCAGGCCTCCCTGTCCATCACCAACTCCTGGAGTTCACTCAGACTCACGTCCATGGAGTCAGTGATGCCATCCAGCCATCTCATCCTCTGTCGTCCCCTTCTCCTCCTGCCCCCAATCCCTCCCAGCATCAGAGTCTTTTCCAATGAGTCAAGTCTTCGCATGAGGTGGCCAAAGTACTGGAGTTTCAGCTTTAGCATCATTCCTTCCAAAGAAATCCAGGGGCTGATCTCCTTCAGAATGGACTGGTTGGATCTCCTTGCAGTCCAAGGGACTCTCAAGAATCTTCTCCAACACCACAGTTCAAAAGCATCAACTCTACACCTAAAAAATTCACTATAGGTAGCTGAATATCTTTTTTATATAATCTCCTAGTTATCAGTGATATATTCATGGAGCAGTTAAGACTTTTAAATTTTCTAAACTGCAAAAATAGAATAGTAATATAGGCACCCTCTGTCTTATATTGATCATTTTGAAATCAGATATAATAAGATTGAATTATGGGGAAATTTTTTTCTAAATCTTGGAGTTTAAATTCTCATTTTCAATTTTTGCTTTTGTTTCTTATGTTTTTGTTGTCCTATCTGAAAAGTTGTTGCCAAGATGATGTCATGGAGCGTTTTCAGTTTTCTTCTATGAGTTTTATGGTTTGGGACTTATATTTAGCCTTTAATCCATTCTGATTTAATTTTGAGTGGTGTAGGATAGGAGTTAAATTTCATTCTTTTGTGTATTAATATTCAGTTTTCCCAGAACAATATATTGAACAGGCTTTGTTTTTTTTCCTTTTGACCTTCACATCATTGTTGGATTCTAAATTTTCTCTTGACCAGGTCATTAAAGGTATTTTTATTTAATGATTTAGTCAGCTTTTGGCAGTAATAAAATGCACTCAATTAAGTATGTACTTGAAAAAGTTTTGACAATTGTATGTACGCCTATAATCATCACCACAATTGAGATTTCTGACACTAAAATAGTCCTGTGTACTTCACTAAAAATGATACCGTTGGTATATTTTGATGGTGTTCTCTTCCTAGAGGTAATTTTTTTCTGATTAATTTTTTTTCTGAGTGCCATCTACTCTGATTTCACAACTTTGTATATTTCTATTCTAAGTTTTGAATTTCTGAGTTTCAGTATCCTGTCGTATCTTTCATTTCTTATTTAAGTAATTAAAATTAATTAATGTTTAAATATTGTCTTATTAGTGCTCTCACCTTTGTGGTTGGATTTTGGGAAGAGTTTTTTATTCACTAATTATTATTGATTAGCTCCTTCTGTTTCACTCTTACTGTATCTTTTGATGAATGATGCCGCCATTTTGCAAAGACTATCTTTGCCCTATTGTATATTCTTGTCTCCCTTGTCAAGTATTAACTAGCTATATATGTGGTGGGTTAATTTCTGGGCTTTCTATTCTGTTCCATTGGTCAGTGTTGCTTGAAATCAGGTTTTATATACTTGACAGTTATCTAAAGAATATGTTTTAAATGTTCTCACCACACAAATAATGTTAAAAATTGTCTCTAGCATTACTTTGACTATCTGGGTCTTCTGTGGCTCCATATGAATTTTAGGATAGTGTTTCTATTCCTATAAAAGTTCCACTGGAATTTTGATAGGGATGGCATTGAATCTATTAATGCCTTTGGATAGTATGGACATTTTTAACAGTAACCTTCCAATCTGTGAACATGGGATATGTTTCCATTTATTTGTATTTTCTATAGTTTCTTTCATCAGTGTCTGTTAGCTTTCAGTGTACAGATCTTTCACCTCCTTGATTACATTTATTCCTAGGTATTTTTTCTTTTATGCTACTGTACATAAAATTAAAAAGCTTCTGAATGTCAAAGGAAACAATAAAATTAACAAGAAGCCTATAGAATGGAAGAAAATTTTGCAAACCATATTTCACAGAAATTAATATCTAAAAATATATAAGCAAATCATGTAGCTCAATATCAAAGAAAACATAATTTAAAAAATAGGCCAACAGTCTGAATGGGCATTTTTCCAAGTCAGGCATGAAAATGGAAAACAGCTACATGAAATATCACCTCATGTCCATTAGAATGGATATTATATATATATATATATATAAACTATATATAACTATATGTATATATAACTATATATATATAATATGAGATATAGCAAGTATTGGTGAAGATATGGAGAAAAGGGAACTCTGTTACACTCTTGTTGAGAGAGTAAATTGGTGTGGCCACTGTGGACTATAGTATGGAGGTTCCTCAAAACATTAAAAATAAAATACCATGTGGTCCAGAAATTTCTCTTCTGGATATTGTAAAGGAATAAAATCACTTTTTTGAGGGAATATCTTCAACTTCAGGTTCACTGTGAAATTATCCACTATATCCAACTATGTGGGAACTGTCTGAGTGTCCACTGACAGGTGAATGTTCAAAGAAAATATATACTATCACACACATGATGGGATATCTGTCATTCAGCCATAAAAGAATGAAACCCTGCCATTTGCATGGGTGGACCTGGAGGGTGAAATAAGTCAGAAAGGCATATAGTATATGATATTGCTTAGATGTTAAAACAAAACAAAAAAAACTCCTGGAAAAATATAATATAGTGGTGGTTACCAGGACCTAAGGGTTGAAGGAAATAGATATTGGTTAAAGGGCACAAATTTTTAGTTATAGGATTAATAAAGTTTTGGGGCTCTAACATATAGCATGGTAGCCATAGTTAATTATACTGTATTATATACTTGAAAGCTACCTAAAGAGTAGATCTTACATGTTCTTAGCATATTTTTTATAAAAATTGTAATATGAGTTGAAGGGTGTGTTAACATTATTGTGATGATCACTTCACAGTAGATACATGTATCAAATCATCATGTTGTACACTTTAAACCTGTGATGGTGGAGGTTTAGTCACTAAGTCATGTCCGACTCTTGCGACCCCATGAACAGTAGCCTGCCAGGCTCCTCTGTCCATGGATTCTCCAGGCAAGAGTACTGGAGTGGATTGCCATTTCTTTCTCCAGGGGATCTTCCCAACCCAGGAATCAAACCTGGGTCTCCTACATTGCAGACAGATTCTTTACCAACAGAGCTGTGAGGGAAACCCTCCCTTCTTAAACCTGTACAACATTATATATTAATATGTCTTAGTAAAATTGGAATATCTATACGACTACATGTCATTTATATGGAATATTTTAGCAGTAAAATTTCTGAAATTTGTACCTTAGCCTCTGTTTCTTGAGGTCTAAAGAGCTTCAATGTGTAATTTTAAGAGCTATACTGATCAAAAAGTCTTCTCTCTCTTATTCTTCACCCCTTTGTAAGCAAAACAATATTCAGTTCAATTTAGTTGCTCAGTCATGTCTGACTCTTTGCGACCCCATGAATTGCAGCACGCCAGGCACCCCTGTCCATCACCAACTCCCGGATTCTACCCAAATCCATGTCCATCAAGTTGGTGACGCCATCCAACCATCTCATCCTCTGTTGTCCCCTTCTCCTCCTGCCCCCAATCCCTCCCAGCATTAGGGTCTTTCCAAATGAGTCAACTTTTTGCATGAGGTGGCCAAAGTATTGGAGTTTCAGCTTCAACTTCAGTCCTTCCAAAGAACACCCAGGGCTGATCTCCTTTAGGATGGACTGGTTGGATCTCCTTGCAGTCCAAGGGACTCTCAAGAGTCTTCTTCAACACCACAGTTCAAAAGCATCAATTCTTCGGCGCTCAGCTTTCTTCACCATCCAACTCTCACATCCATACGTGACTACTGGAAAAACCATAGCATTGACTAGACGGGCCTTTGTTGGCAAAGTAATGTCTCTGCTTTTCAATATGCTATGTAGGTTGGCCATAACTTTCCTTCCAAGGATTAAGCGTCTTTTAATTTCATTACTATTTCTTAATGATAGGGATTGACAGTTTTCTGCCAGGCAAATGTGGCTCAGTACCTGGTTTTGTATAGTAGTGAGTTGATGCTGGGAGGAATTGGGGGCAGAAGGAGAAGGGAAAGACAGAGTATGAGATGGCTGGATGGCATCACCAACTCAATGGACATGAGTTTGAGTGAAGTCTGAGAGTTGGTGATGGACAGGGAGGCCTGGTGTGCTGCAATTCATGGGGTTGCTAAGAGTCGGACACGACTGAGCGACTGAACTGAATTGAACTGAACTTAATAGTTTAATATTAGTAGCAGTTTAAAAATTAAAGCAATAATATTTCATGTGCTATGAAAAGTATATGGAACTCAAATTTTGTCCATAAATAAATTTTAATTGGAACACAACCATGTTCATTCACTGATGTTCCTCTGTGACTGCTTTCCTATTACAGCAGCAGAGTTTAATGGTTATAACAGAGACTCCATTGTGAGTTTTCCTTGCTAGCACACTATAAATTGCAGTGAAGCAGTTATAACCACACAGCATTTTGAGTGTCATATTTATCACTCTACTCTGGTTTTTTTAATTACTTACACATACTTATCATGTGATAACAAGAAAAAAGTGTACCTTGAATTTTCTACTTTCAAAGTACAGTTGAATGACAGTTATTCTGTTCTATCAGAGAGCACACAACTCACTATATTTTGCAATGACACTATAGTAGTCTTAAAAAAAATAAAATGTGCATCTACATTATCAAAATAAAGATTCAACACAGTATTCCCAGCTCACAAGAAGAAAAAGAAAAATTGGGACATTTAAAGTGAAGTATCTCATTATGGAAGAATTTCTTTACATTAAAAAAAAAAGAATCTGTAAACAGTTTTCTGAATAGGCAAATAATAAAAACCATTTACTGCTAGTGAATTATAACTTAATTATATTATTGCAGCAACTGAAGAAATGTGTCCAGAAAAATAAGACGGTGAGCTTTGTGGAGAGAATAGTTGCAATGAGAGCTGAGGGTGTTAAAACCAATATTCATAGTCAGTTTAAAAGGGCAAATATCTTTATTGTTTTTTCTTGGATTATCCAAGTTGATGCTAAGTTGAAACTTTTTAAACAGTCTATATGGAACAATTCTAAATAGTTTCCAAGTACATGAGAATGTACTGGAATCTGCTCTGTTAGGACTGATGGTGGCAAAAATATTTATGAAGCAGGAAAATGATTATAATTGTAGTAGCAGGATCATTGGGGAAATAAAATCTGAATGAAAAATAAAAAGCAAAGTCTTGCATGTTGCGGGGAGCAGTAGGTCAAATTCTAGAATTCTCTTTGCTTGTGAGATTTTTAGAGAGGGCTCAAACTTGAAGGTCTTACTTCTGCTTATTTTTTCCATAAGGTAAGAAGAACATGGAGAAAAACAGAACTAGAGTGTTTTCTTTATAAAGCTTTCCTCAAAGCAGAATGGTAATAAGTTGTTATGAGGCTAGCTCTCAGAACTTTTTTTTTTTTTAATCATGGTCAACTTTCCATTGACACTTGGGAATTCAGGAAGTCTTATTTTGTTCTGTGCCTGGTAATGGGAGATTTGAAGTTGACAGAAGAAAGACCTTATTTAAGAAGTTATCCAAACAATAAATGTAATTTTATTGTGCCTTTGGAACTCAACATAACATTTTGAGAGTCGAAAAAATATGGATTGAAAAATTGAAAAGATATGATTCAGATATTCTTAAGTATTGACTTATTCTGTTCATAACATCAGTGTTTTTGCAACCAAGCTGTATTAAAACTAATTTTTGTAGGTGACTTTCTACAAGGTTTAGGAGATGAACTTTTGATGAATGGTAAGGATCCTGTTACTCTGCCACTGATATTTTCCAAGTTGTTGTAATTCTTAAAGCTATTCAATTCTGAAATCATTTAAAACTTACCAAGAAAGTGAGGGAGCTCATTGTATTATGAATTTCTCTGGGAATTGTAGTTTTGCCATTATGAAAAAATGAAAGTATCTACTCCCTATTCCATCAATTATTCAACTCTAAAGTAGAGAAATGGTGCAAATTTCTCAACTTCATCAGATAGTTTCACGGATTTTAAGTTGTACAGTTGATATGCCCAAAACTACCTTCATATAATATTTTTAGCAGCTCCAATCTAGGTTGCCAAACACTAAGGTCTTTTTTTTTTTTTTTGGAAATTGTCATTTGCCACAATACATTTATATTTCCACTGTAAATTCAGAAACAGAAGATGTGTTAATGGTTTATAAAGCATATCATAATTCTACCGAGTAACAGATCAGACAACCAGTGTTTAATGTAAACAACAGAGTCTATGACAAGTTTCAGGCTACTATTCTGCAGAATCTTTGAATTTTGCATAGTATATGTTTTCCAGCTTACTTGTATATTTAAATTTTGAATACAAAGCAAGACAGATATTCAAGGGCATTTAGCTATTTCTTTTTAGAGACTACCATGGTATAGAAACTATTGTATGTGAAAAAAATTGAATTTTACCATAAAATTACTTTAGTTGTCAGTATTAGCAAAGTTATAACACTGAAGATAAAGATCAGCTGAGTGAATTAATACTGGATTAATTAAAGAACACAAAGCTGAGTAAGGTCATTATGATATTTATAAATGTCCATTTGTTAACATAGGGGCAGTGCATTAATAAAACATTCCTGTATGCTGGGAAATCTATGTCAAAACATGCATGAGGGACCTGCTTTCTGACACGTTTTATATAGGATTCAGTTCTAGGTTTTTGTTCTTGAAGATAAAAATTCATTAAAATATCTCAATTACCAAAGCTCTCAGTTTTTAGAACAGATGTTTACATGCACGCTTCACTGCATAGTCAATAATATGACAAATGTAATTACCTTTCAAAATGCTGAAATGCTTGCTATGTAGAAATATGAGCATATAAGAATTATCCGTTACAAATTATTGTCTGATCTGCATGTCATGCATATATATTTTTTCACATCACCTGCAGTAGTGTCCTTCTCATAAATTCAGTTGTATTAGTAGCATCTACTTTTATACCACTAACTACCTAGGAGCCTTATATTCAGCTTATTACTAATCTCTGAGAATGTTAATGCTGTTAAGAACAGAACAGCTGTGAAAGATTTAGAAACTTCAGTTTCCTAACTTCAGAGGAGGGAGAAATTCTATAAACTTTAGTAGAGCAATTTATCATTGTGATGTAAAGTTTAGATATTTTGAACATTTTTTGTGATGCTTACCATGTGTGTGTAAAATAATGCCAGTGTATTGATAATTGGTTTCTCTGTTAATAACATGAATAAGTTTTTATACTATATAGTTCCTTGAAATATTTGTATGTTGTAGCCTAGGAAAGGTAACCTAGGAGTAGAATTGTATACTTTGATGGATTTTCCTATAATACAGATTTTTCAGCCTTTATCACATCTTTCATTGATACTAATAATTATAAATGAGTTTTGATTGGTGAGTGGTAAGGTCTTCATTGAATGAATCTTCTCCCTTGGATTATTTTTATATTTAAATTTATCTCTTAATTAATTGATTTCTAAATATGATGATTTTCTGAGCTAAAATTTTGTTCTAATATTGGAGTAGAATCAAACCAGTACCATAGTGTCTTGATTACTGCAGCTTTTTGAATTGTAATTTGCATTGTAAATTTTGCATTTTAAATCCCATATTAGCTTTGATAATTCTTTCTTTTTTCCTGATTTTTTCTCAAACTGAATAATGTCTATTGACCTGTCTTCGGGTTCACTGATTCTTTATTTAGTTGTTCACATTTGTTGCTGAGCCTCATTAGTGGATTTTTTTCAATTACCATAATTTTCAAACCTGTGATTTGCTTTGATGACTTTTGTATCATATTTTATTTTTTATAGAGATTATATCCTTAAGCTCTTTAAATATATTTAAATAAGCCAATCCCTTAGTATTTTGAATACTTTAAAAATGTGGTTTAAAGTCTTTGATTTATAAGTCTATCTTTTGGGCTTCCTCATGGACATTTTGTATTCAGTACATTTTTCTCTTATGTATGGATTATACTTCCTTGTTTATTTTCATGATTTATATATTGAGTGACAAGTGGACATTTCAAATAACGTCCAGTAAATGTAAACTCTTTAACTTAGATATCCTCCTTTCTCCAGGGCTCTCCAGGGTTGCTGTTTTTTGTTGTAACTGTTGTAGTTTGTTTGGTAGGTAATTTCTCTTAACTAATTTAGTAAAATCTGTATCTTTGATATGTGTGGCCACTAACAGCTATGTTTGGTTAGCTTCATGATCATTAATGATTGAACAGATGTTTCCTTGACACCTGGAACAGTAAAATCTCTCTGTCTCTGTTGTGGGACTGAGTTGAAGGCATGCTTTTAATAATCAGCTTGCCACTTTAACTCTCTGCTCTTGTCTTTACTTCCTGATTTCACAGAAACTAAAAGTCAGAGGTGTAAGCTTAAGACCTTTGCAGGTCTTTTGTGAGCATGTATACAGCCCAAAGCATGTGTTTGTCCATAGTGATTTCTAGGAATGTGTTAGTTTCCAAGCCCTTTTATGGGCATCTCAGTGCTTAGCTTCTTCTTTTGGTTACTCTTTCTTTTGCCCCAACTTTTACTTTCACATCAGGAATCTGTGATGTCATAATATGTGTTAAGTGCTCTTTGTGGAGAAGCTTTCAACACTGGGCAATTTCTATCAGGTATAAAAATGATAAACCTTAAGAAAAAATGTCTTTTGAGTCGATTCTTCCAAGAAACCATCAGGCGGGTCAAAAAGAACTCTCTTTGTCAATATATGTTTGAGAGAGCTCAAGTTCCTGTCTTCTCTCTCCAGTGCTAGGAAAACAAGTTGTTAATTTTCAAGGCTGCCACAGAGCTAGAGAATGAAGAACAGAACTACAGTAGGTGAAACTGTGACAAAACTCAATATTTCCCCAAGAATTTCATTGAATAAATTGATTTCTTCAAGCTTTTGATTAATTTTCAATTATGAAAAATGGATGCTGCCAACTTTTCCCAGGTCTTTCATTGCTTTTCTGGAGGGCCACAATTTTTAAAGTTCTTATTCCAAATTTCCAGACTTACTGAATCAGAACATCTCCATAAAAAGTATCTTAGTTGATTAAGATGCAAAATCTGCTTTTGAATTAAAGATCAGATTTCATGATGGATAGCTTTTGAGTAATGACTTCTAATAACTATTCTCAGATTATGAGTGGCAAATATAAGAATAGAAAACTGAAAGCACACTTGATAAAATTTTCTTCCCAAAGGTAAATTTTGATACGTAGCAAAGCATACAGAAATAGTTTAATATAATCTTTTATGTTCACATGAACTTAAGTATGTAGCTATTCTATTTTGTGTTTTGGAGGTAGAAGAAATAGACATCTGCCAGCTTCAAAAGATGACTTTTTAATGATGTTTTTGTAATCATGAAGAATTCATATAGGCCAGCATTGAAGAAGTCACCTTCAGAAAAGAAATCAAAGCTTTGAAAACTTTATTAGCTTTGAAAGGACATTAGAGGACGGTGGGGGGCAGTAGAAGCTGTGGCACATTGGGATCAGATTGGAAGCATAACTTCAGTCTGAGTAAAAGAGCAGTTGTGTGAAGTCAGCTTTGTGAAAAGCCTACAATGAAGTCAACAGGAGCTCTTTTGTGAGCTAACAGCACATGGCAAAATCAAATGTTTTTAATTGATTTTTATTTTCATTAATGTCATCTCAGTATCACTTGCAAAACTTGTCAATTCTAGATTTCCATTCAATTACCAGAAACACTTCAATACAGTGGGACAACCCACAGCAAAATGGAAATGGGAATAAAATTAAGCTAAATTACATCTGAAACAGGTGTTATATAATGCAAGTTCACCTCAATGATTTTAAAGCCAATGGAAACTCTCTTAGAAAAACCCAACTCAGTCATGTTGATGTTTAACTTGCCAAGCAAAAAAAAACACAAAACAAAAAAAAACGATGCAATGTAAAGTATGTAGTATCTGTTTTTCCCTCAAAGTTACTATGATTTACAGAGACCGTGGGTTTACTTTTCAGGGCAATCTGAAAATCATATTCCCATAGTTCTCCTAAATCACTGGACACATCTTTATCTAGTTTATTGATAAAATTAGTTACAGGATGAGCATACTTGCAGCTTTAGACCTTCCCTGTATGTCTGCCCCTCAGAAAGGGTCTCATGCCATCCTACCGCCTCTCCCCCAAAGGCACACTGCTGTGTCTTACTAGTCGATGCTTGCTTGCCTGCCCGTTGTCCCAGCTGGGCCTTTTCCATGCTCCTACTCCTCACTTAGGGTAGGAGATCTCTTATGGGCTTAGGCCCAGGACAATTTTACGAAGTACTTTTCTTCCTTTTAACCTCAGCTACAGCATGCCTTACCCTTGCCCAGAGAAGTGAAAAGGTTTGTTGCCTATAATGTTTGAAAAAATAAATGAAGATTATACTTCATTAGTTAAATGTTAAATAACTTTTGGTTCCTCTGTACATAACATGAAAAGAGAACAAACCATTCTTTATTATCTAAAGCTCTTCCTGCTTTTTGAAGTACAGTTGCTGCATGCATGCATGGTAAGTTGCTTCAGTTGTGTCCGACTCTGTGTCACCCTATGGGCTGTAGCCCACCATGTTCCTCTGTCCATGAGATTCTCCTGGCAAGAATGCTGGAGTGGGCTGCCACTCTCTCCTCCAGGGGATCTTCCCAACCCAGAGATCAAACCTACGTCTCTTACATCTCCTGCATCAGCAGGCAGTTTCGTTACCAATAGCGCCACCTGGGAAGCCTACAGTTGCTGACTATAGACGAATTTATAAATGTTAAGTTATGGGTTTTCTTTAAATAATTATTTAGAAAGTAGGTGTTTCAATTTACTAGCTAGTTACCAAAGACACAAAATTTACTTCACTAGTTCAAGTGGATGAAGCAGAAGCTGGAATCAAGATTGCTGGGAGAAATATCAATAACCTCAGATACACGGATGACACCACCCTTATGGCAGAAAGCGAAGAAGAATTAAAGAGCCTCTTGATGAAAGTGAAAGAGGAGAGTGAAAAAGTTGGCTTAAAGCTCAACATTCAGAAAACTAAGATCATAATCACTTCATGGCAAAGAGATAGGGAAACAGTGGAAACAGTGACAGACTTTATTTTCTTGGGCTGCAGAATCACTGCAGATGGTGACTGCAGCCATGAAATGAAAAGACACTTACTCCTTGAAAGAAAAGCTATGACCAACCTGCTGCTGCTGCTGCTGCTGAGTCACTTCAGTCGTGTCCAGCTCTGTGCGACCCCAGAGATGGCAACCCACCAGGCTTCCCTGTCCCTGGGATTCTCCAGGCAAAAACACTGGAGTGGGTTGCCGTTTCCTTCTCCAATGCATGAAAGTGAAAAGTGAAAGTGAAGTCACTCAGTCATGTCCAACTCTAGCGACCCCATGGACTGCAGCCCACCAGGCTCCTCCATTCATGGGATTTTCCAGGAAAAAGTATTGGAGTGGGGTGCCATTGCCTTCTCTGATGACCAACCTAGACATCGTATTAAAAAGCAGAGACATTACTTTGCCAACAGAGGTCTGTCTAGTCAAAGCTATGGTTTTTGCAGTAGTCATGTATGGATGAGAGAGTTGGACTATAAAGAAGCTGAGTGCTGAAGAATTGATGCTTTTTGAACTGTGGTGTTGGAGAAGACTCCTGAGAGTCCCTTGGTCTGCAAGGAGATCCAATCAGTCCGTCCTAAAGGAAATCAGTCCTGAATATTCATTGGAAGGACTGATGCTGCAGCTGAAACTCCAGTACTTTGGCCACCTGATGTAAAGAATTGACTCATTGGAAAAGACCCTGATTCTGGGAAAGATTGAAGGGAAGAGGAGAAGGGGATGACAGAGAATGAGACGGTTGGATGGCATCACCTACTCGATGGACATGAGTTTGAGCAAACTCTGGGAGTTGGTGATGGACAGGGAAGCATGGCATACTTCATTCCATGGAGTCTCAAAGAGTCAGACATGACTGAGCAACTGAACTGAGTTCAAGAATTAACCATCTAACATTTCTTTTTAAATTGACTTTCTTAATCTTTTTGTTTTTATCTATTTATGTGTCTATCTTCATTTGATTATGACATGTCAAACATATTGCTGTAATTAGAAAGTTAAAGTATTTAGTATCTGGTGGCTAAGTGATGGTAACGATAACCCTGTATACGAGACAGCAAAAGAGACACTGATGTATAGAACAGGCTTATGGACTCTGTGGGAGAGGGAGAGGGTGGGAAGATTTGGGAGAATGGCACTGAAACATGTGAAATGTCATGTATGAAACGAGATGCCAGTCCAGGTTCAATGCACGATGCTGGATGCTTGGGGCTGGTGCACTGGGACGACCCAGAGGGATGGTATGGGGAGGGAGGAGGGAGGAGGGTTCAGGATGGGGAACACATGAGAAATAAAGGAAATGAAAAATTAAAAAAAAAAAAAGCCTGAAATGCAGATGTGGGTTTAATCCATGGATCGGGAAGGTCTCTGGAGGAGGAAATGGCAACACACTTCAGTATTCTTGCCCAGGAAATCCTATGGACAGAGAAGCCTGGTGGGCTACAGTCTATGGAGTCACAAAAGAGTCAGACATGAGTGACTATCTGTATTTGAGATCCATATGTTCTGTCATCTATATCTATTCTAGTAATGGTTTTTATGTCTTTTCTGGAGGTATATAATTATAAGATCTTCAACACAACCGATTATATTTTTTAAGTGTTGATCCTATACTTTTTCTAATGCAAATTTTATCACTGTTTCACTTTTAAGCTCCACAAATTATTTCCCTCTCTTATTATAGGTATGATAATGAATTATATTTTATCTTTCAATATTTTCACCTCTGATTTCATGCATCTTAAAATATGATTGATATCTTTTATTGTTAGTGTATAGGAATGCAACAGATTTCTCTGTATTTATTTTGTATCCTGAAACTTTACTGAACTCGTTGATGAGCCTTATGAATTTTCTGGTAGCATCTTTAAGATTTTCCATGTATAATATCATGTCATCTGTTAAGAGTGCCAGTTTTACTTCTTTTCCAATTTGGGTATCTTTTTTTTTTTTTCTTCTCTGATTTCTGTGGCTAAGATAGGCAGCCAGTAGCTCATATATATTTTGGTGATCTCTTATATATTTTAGGGAAAGATTTGCTTCTTAAATTCTTA
The DNA here is from genome assembly GCF_003369695.1 of Bos indicus x Bos taurus. Classification (NCBI taxonomy): domain Eukaryota; kingdom Metazoa; phylum Chordata; class Mammalia; order Artiodactyla; family Bovidae; genus Bos; species Bos indicus x Bos taurus. The sequence goes on from NC_040087.1 coordinate 62,509,169, forward strand.
TTATTCTATTCTTATAAGAATATAAAATATGTTCTTATAAGAATTCTTATAAGAATTATATTCTTATATTTTACAGGCAAGATAATTTTCTTTCCATTGAGGGAGAGAAAGAAAAAAGATCAAACTGAGCCTAGTTTTTGCTAGAAAGCCATATATTTTTCTAAAACACTCTCCAATTGGTTTCCATTAGCATCATTGTCCAAAATCCTGAGGAGAAAGTATGGTTGATGTAAACTTTGAGAGCCAGTTCAATTATCTAACAGTCAAAGCAAATTGGCAGGTAGCCAAAGCCCTAGGAAGTCATTTAGATGAATTTCCTGGTCATATAATTTATTCTCACTGTTTGGTGAAGATACTGTGCTGGAGGCCATGTTTTCTGTGAACCAGTTTTAGTTTGGACCAATTATTCTCTTCTGCCTTGGTCCTTTAAAAGCATCATGCTTTGTTTGGAAGAAGCCATACCTCATCAGCAAGCAGTTGTCCAGTGGCATGCTTTTTGCTTGAGGGTGCTAATGTGAAAAATTAGGAGCATCATAACATTATGAAAATCATTGAGTCACAGCTGTGAAAGACATACCATTGAGAATTCTTCTAATTCTTTGTATATCAGATTTCCAGATATATATTTGGGGTTCAGTATCCCTCTGATGCTATACAACACTCTTGAGGTGGGGGAGGTTTGTAAGTATGTGCACACTTATCTCCTTACAACTAGTTCTTTCTGAGCTGCACGAACTTTCTGTAGAGATGCAGGCATTAACATCCTTCTGACACTGTACTGGTCATTTCAGTATCAAATACCTGCCTTTAATTTACCATTGTGCTCATAAAAATGACTTTCTCGGCTTAAAGATTTTATACCTTTTGGTCTTTTTGACACATCTATCAAACTCTGTCATCTCTTCTTCTAGCATTTCTGGATATTTCTTCCCATCTTGTATCAATCCTTTCTGACTTCTTTCTTTGCAATATAGTGTCCCTCACATTTTTTCTGAATCCCTGTTTTTAGTCTCTCCACATTCTTTCTGGGAACATATTATGTAAGCATGATACTGTACTGTACACAGAACATAAAACACACTTATGTATACACACACACACTCTCAAATGGTGCCTTTAGACTATCTATCTCTTCTAAGCTCCATTGCTTTACATTTATTTCTCCCTGAAAAATCATCATTTGAACCTTCAGTTGATACCTTGAATGTCATGTCTGCCAAGCTTTTCCCAATAATTTAGCATTTCTTTATTTTTGCCTTGAGCAGCATCACTTTCATAAATGAAACTGAACCATTAAGTCATAGAACAATAATTCTATGTCCTTTCTATTTACGTGATCACCAAATAAAACCAATTTCCTGATCATCTATCACTGTGTGTGTGTGTGTGTGTGTGTGTGTATGAGTTTCATTAATGCTGTGACTAATATCTTAGAAATTTGGGCTTACAATTTTTTAAACCATGCTGCAGAAACTGTAACCTGTGTGACTTCCTTCTTTACCACACATTTCAGTCCCTATAAATTTTTCATGAGTTCTAATTTTGTTAAATACAAAATAAATGCAAATACATTTTTAAAAATACAGATGCCTCCACTGAAAGAAGTATTTCAAGCAGGAATACATATTTAGGGCAGATACACAGATACCATTATAGCAAGAATGTTGATAAATTTCTCTCCCATTTATTTTCAGATTTACTTATTGAAAGCTCATTGGGTAACACTTTTACAACTTAATTTTGTCATTACGTATTTTGTAACATTTATTTTCCAAAATAAAATTTTGGTTAAAAAAAAGGTCCTTGTCCTTTAACACTTTTTCTTGAAGCTAAATACAGCTGTCAAGTTTCTTAGTATTATCTGTGTGTTTATGTTTTCTTCATTGGTTTCTGAGATCCCTAAAACCAAAAAATTATATTTTTGACATAATTTCACACTCAACATATATTTTAGTGGCTGGTAAGTGGAATGTATTCAAGAAAACTTTGTGGAAAGAACCGAGTGGTATATCAGCAGCGTGAATCTAAAAAATGTCATTAAGCATTATGATGCTGCCTAATCATTCAGTTTTTTTAACTATCACAATATTTATTAGTCTTAGTATCTTAGTAAGACTACTGCTAAGTCACTTCAGTCGTGTCCGACTCTGTGTAACCACATAGACGGCAGCCCACCAGGCTCCCCCGTCCCTGGGATTCTCCAGGCAAGAACATTGGAGTGGGTTGCCATTTCCTTCTCCAACGCATGAAAGTGAAAAGTGAAAGTAAAGTCGCTCAGTCATGTCTGACTCTTAGCAACCCCATGGACTGCAGCCTACCAGGCTCCTCCATCCATGGGATTTTCCAGGCAAGAGTACTGGAGTGGGGTACCATTGCCTTCTCCGTTAGTAAGACTAATACTCATATAAAAAAGAATGATTTATGGGCCTATATCTTAATAATGGGAGAAGCAAAGATACCCTACTTTAGGGGAGTGGTCCTTGTTTTTTTTATTTTGTTTTTAAGATGATGATTGCAGCAATGAAATTAAAAGATGCTTACTTCTTGGAAGGAAAGTTATGACCAACCTAGATAGCATATTCAAAAGCAGAGACATTACTTTGCCAACAAAGGACTGTCTAGTCAAGGCTATGGTTTTTCCAGTGATCACATATGGATGTGAAAGTTGGACTGTGAAGAAAGCTGAGTGCCAGAGAATTGATGCTTTTGAACTGTAGTGTTGGAGAAGACTCTTGAGAGTCCCTTGGACTGCAAGGAGATCCAACCAGTCCATCCTAAAGGATATCAGTCCTGGGTGTTCTTTGGAAGGACTGATGCTGAAGCTGAAACTCCAATACTTTGGCCACCTCATGCGAAGAGTTGACTCACTGGAAAAGACTCTGATGCTGGGAGGCATTGGGGGCAGGAGGAGAAGGGGACAACAGAGGATGAGATGGCTGGATGGTATTGCTGACTCTATGAACATGAGTTTTGATGAACTCCGGGAGTTGGTGATGGACAGGGAGGCCTGGCATGCTGCAGTTCATGGGGTTGCAAAGAGTTAGACATGACTGAGTGACTGAACTGAACTGAATAAGATTTCAGAGGGAAGAAAAAATTACATTTGATTTGCCACTGGCTTGTTAATCAGCTTGCAAAAATTTGAAGTTTCTGAACACTGCTGTAATAGTCACCCTATACTATTTATGTTAAAACAATATATAGCATTGATTCTGTGAAAAAGCAACCTGTTGAATAACTTTAGAAAATAATTTTAGAATCTAATACTTGTGATTCTGAAATGTAAAGGTTGACTTTTAGTAATTATAAGTCACTGCTAGATAAGATTATGTATAGTTACTTGAATCTACTGTAAAGTCTATTGTCTTCTGATCCCACTTACTCTAATTTTTCAATTTATGATTAAAATTTGAATTAAAAGTTCAATGGGAAAGGTAAAATTTAATTTCGATATTTCAAGTATATTACATTTACTTTACTTTTAAATTGAAGCAAAGAAATAGGGAAATAAAACAGTTACTGTGAGTACTCACTAGGTTCATTTTAAAACAGGACAATTGAGGTTAAGTGAAAGTAAAATATCAGTGACCCTTCCACAGGAAAAGAATAACAAGATTAACTTAGTTAAAATCATTGAAAAACAGGTGGACAACTGAGTGAGGAAAATGATGATCCTAATGAGATCAAGACATAGGATTGTTAGATTTACTTAGATAGAGGGATTTGCTGTCAAACGTAGACATTGTAGTCACGTGGCCATTTGTCTGTCTACTACCCTGTAGAACCTAAATAATCTTGTAAAGTTGTGACATAGATATGTGATGGAATAGAGAAATTATCTGTCTCCCGTACATTTAATATCACCTTGGCTTCCCTGGTGGCTCATATGGTAAAGCGTCTGCCTGCAACACGGGAAACCAGGGTTGTATTCCTGGGTCGGGAAGATTCCTCTGGAGAAGGAAATGGCAAGCCACGCCAGTAGTCTTGCCTGGAAAATTCCATGGACAGAGGACCCTGGCGGGCTACAGTCCATGGGGTTGCAAAGAGTTGGGCATGACTGAGTGACTTCACTTTAATTCCGAGACTTCCCTGGTGGCTCAGACAGTAAAGAATCTGCCTGCCAAGCAGCAGACACGTGTTCCATCCATGGGTTGGAAAGAACCCCTGGAGAAGGAAATGGCTACTCACTCCAATATTGTTGCCCAGAGAATTCCATGGACAGAGAAGCCTGCGGACTACAATCCTTGGGGTTGCAAAGAGTCGGACATGACTAATATCACCTTAGGTTTCTCATATCAAAAAAAATGCAGTCCCTATGGTTTAGAAAAGTTGGCTTTCTAATTCCCTTTTTAAAAAATCTGGAGGGGTATCTTTCCCATGGATCCTTTTTTATAATAATGATTAATGCGGCCATGTGCTTATGCCTGTTGGTTGTGATTTGTGTATTAGCCCCATGCCTTTTCACAATACTCAACTGAAGTGTTTCTGCTTTATCTACTGAGTTTCATACTTATGCTCTAAAAAATAAGAAAGGGGGAGATGTGGGGAGCCAAATTAGGCATTACTGACAAAATGGAGGCACAGCCCCAACCCCCTCTCCTCATCTCGCAGGCACAGTCCCGAGATGAAGGGGTTAGCTCTTGTGATTCTGACTTGTTTCTTCCTTTCTTCGGTCGAGTTGGTTGGAAAGAATGTTAAGGTGCTTATTGTTCTTGAAAGGAGCATGAGAAAGCACAAAGCCTTCTACAGTTGTGCCCAGAAAATAATCCATAAAGTTAACCACTGACATTTGTTCAAGGATCTTTACAAAAAATGTTCCAGGATGAGCACGTAGGCTGCAGCTTGAGGACATGGGAAGGATTGTTATCTGAGACCTGTTTGTGAGGGGAATGTTTATGGAAAAAGAAGTTTGCTGAGCTTAGGGTTTAGGAATAATTAAGAATAGCTAGAAGACTTTTTAGGAGATAGTGATCTTAAGATGCTAGGGGCAAACAGGATTTTACAAAGATAAAAAATAAACTGAGGAATGTAGCATGAGTTACAATGTAATCACAAGTTTAGTATAGGACACATAAGAGGAAGTACATAATAGATAGTAAAGCCAATTCTGAGAGAATTGCTGAAGCGGGAACTCTATTTGTAGGGCAACAATCATTTCTGGAGACAGTGAATCTGGGTGGGGGAAACTAAAAATATCAAACCTCGGACTTAATGCTTTTATCAAAGTATAAAAGAAAACCTGAAGCTTGAAATAAACATGTAGTCCCTCCCATACTTTGAGTCAAAGGCTACATCATCCCCCGCAACACCGCTCACCCCTTCAGGCTGATTCCCTGGCTGCTGGAGCTGGACTCTGGCATTACGTACTTTTAGAATTCTCTAGAGTCTATAATTTGAAAAGGGAAAAAAAATCACAGAATGAAATCTGGGTACCACTTCAGGGTAGGGATGAAGAGACAAATAAGTTAAATATTAACAAGAGGCAGAAGTAATGTACAATGAGATGACATAAGTAGATGAAATCAGCAGCAATATTTCAAGTCAGCTTGGGTTAATTTAGGCAATGTTTGATTCCTGACTTTAGACACAAAGCAAAATAATACAAAAATAGAATTCTTGTTAGTCACAACTAAACTTGGCCAATCACAAAAATCTGAGAACATAAGGTTTTCAGGACCTTAAAGTTGTTGAATGGGCTGCTAATTAATAATATCTTATATTTTCAGATATAGAAAACTCAAGTGCTTTTGTACTTCTTAATGAGAGAGCCAGTGTGTTTTAAAAATCAGCATAGAGACAAATGCAAAATCTATATGAATAGATATAAGTAATAACGGAAATGATATCAGATACAGGCCTTCAACAAATGGTCTTCAGTGAACTGTGTTGCGTGCGTGTAGTCAGGAAATAAGGAATTTAAGCTTTTCAGTTTGCTTTAGCATTAGATACATTGGTCATTGAAACTAGGTATTTTATTTAACCATGTCAATGAGTAAAATGTATTTCTGTGTAAACACAACCAAATAGAAAAAACTTAAACTGCTATGGAATGTATGCTTATTTTTGCTTCCAGAGCTCTGGTCAATAGAGTCCTGCAGTTTTTGCCAACAAAGCCATTGTTTAAAGTATGGTGAAACTGAGTAATAAGTTGTTGTATGAGTGACAGAGAGAGAGTTTACATATGGATTCTTTTATGGACTATTGCCTTTTAAAATGAGAGAAACCTAGAAAGAGACAGCAATTAATTAAGATATGCATTTAAGAAATAGGTATGTTTATTCTTATTCAGTTATGATTGCATTTACTCATACCCGAATGATGAAGAGACCAGGTTTAAATGATTCTGGTTAGAACTGTGAACTTAAAATACTGTTATAAAGTGATGATGTATTTAAATGAAGGAAGTTTGCATTCACATAAAATAAATGTAAATAAGCTCTTTTATGAGGTGTCTCATTTTCTCTGAGTCTTTAGCATACTAGTGAATGATTATAATTTTTCTTTATTGTCAAGAAAACCTTGACACTCATTAAAGATCTTACACCTAAAATTTACTGAGAATCAGTAATCTTAGATCAGGTTATGTATTTTGTAGCATAGAAATGAATGACAAGAGTTAATATCATACTAGATTAAAAAAACTTGTAAAGAGAATTTTTAGTCATAAACATATCTGGGTCCACATTACTTTGGGTTTAATTCTGGTTAAGTGTATCAGGAATTACCCTCACATGTTGAACTTTCTTTTTAAAAAAACTGTTCACAGAAAAATACATATAAATAAAGAGAATCAATAATACTATCAGTGCCCATGTACCCCTCACTAATTTCAACAACCTTTAATTCATGTTCAACTTTATTTCATCTGTATAGCCACCACCACATCCTTACCTTATGTTTTGTTGGATGGCTTTGAGGTTGATCCCAAATATCATATGACTTACTATGTTTATGTTTCATAATACATTTTAACTGTTAAATTGCAATCCAAAATATAGTTGATGTCTTATGTATTATAATCTGTTAATAAGTCTAAATTATTTTTTTAAAAATTGAGGGTTCAATTTTTATCTTTCCTCATTGTCTTTGTAGTTTATTTGTTGAAGAAACTTGAGTCCTTTTTCCTTGTAGAGTTCCTCACAGTCTACATTTTGCTGATTGCATTTATGTTAATGTAATTTTATACTCTTTATTTGCTATAAGTTGTTAGTAATTCTAAGAATTTACTTTAAATACAGTTGCAAGAATATTTCACAGGTAAATCTGTGTATTCTCATGAAGAAAGTGCTAGCCTCTGTCTCCACTTTCTTGATGTTTCTAGTTTCTAATATTAATCGCCTGATCAGTTTATTCACAGTATGTAATTTATGATATTCTAATACTCTTCTTTAATATTTGATGTTCCTTTAGAAAAAAGTTTCTTTCATTGTGTATAATTTAGTTACCTTGTGAAAAAAATATGTTAAATAGTTAATTTTTCCCTATAAGATGGTTAGTTTTAAAAATGAGTTGATATCCTTTTCATAGATTCCTTTAAAAATTGATCAATATTTTGTTGTCTCTCTGTATCATTGAAGTCATTGATTTTAACACACGTGATGTGTTGTAGTTCTTTGTGGCTGTTGTCGTCAATTACCCATTGGCCATTAGGAGTTGAATTGCTGCCTAAGTCCTGCCAACAAAAGTGCACATAGTGGCAGCTTCTTTTTCTAGTGTTAAGAGGCCTGGTAGACTCATCTGATACGTGTGCTGCTCTCAGAAAGGATTCCAACATAATTTCCAGGAGTATTGGTTGCTTTGAGGAGAAAACAGTAATTAGAGAACCAGATTTGGTGCCTATTGGCAGATGAGAGTACAGAACTTCCTAGTTAGTACCTCATGACAATTTGGGGAGTTTCTACCTCATCAGAGCATCAGAAGTCATTTTGTCCTTCTGAATTTTCCTCCTTTACATGGGTGATAACGTACAGCTCTTCTGCTATTTATAATTTGGCCAAATTTCCAATTGTGAGGGTAGTTGGAGTACATTTTCATCTAATTTTGATACTATCTTTGATATTATCTTTGGGATTTTTGTTTTACGAATATAGTTGCCATGATGTTCAGAGGAAGGGAACTTGGAAATATGAAACTGATACCTGTGTTGTTTCCTTGTGCTCCCTTTATTCTTAGTGAGAATTAAAAAGGTTAAAAAAAAAAACAAAAAAAACAAGGGAATTTGAGCTAGAATATAATAATATCTACTATTTTTCTTAAAAATCACATAATGAATATAAATTGAGTAGTACATTTGAGAAAAATAAAGCGGATTTCAAGTTCTGGTTATAATGAGGTAATCATACTTTACCTTGCTCTGTCACTGAACACAACTAAAAATCCTGAAGAAATACATGCAGCAGCTATCTGGGAACTCTGAGAACTAAATTGCAGTAGGCAGGTTGGGAAGAAAGCTGAAACTCAGACAATGCATGACCCATGGTAAATTACAGGAGCCTTTTTTTCCTTTCCCATGTCTTCTAACCTAGACACAACGGCAATACAGATCCTTAAGCTGCACACTGAGCACAGACAGAGGTTTTCAAATGAAATACTTTTTTTTTTTTTTCTGGTTCAAGAAGTATAAAAGAAGGCTATGAAACTTTAAAAGTGGACAAAATCCCTTAGCTTTTTTTTTTTTTTTTTTTTTTAAGTCTCAATCTTATTCCTTCAAGCTACATTTTTGAACTTGAAATCCAGTGGCAGGAAGAGTGAAACAGTATATGTTCTAGCATCTAAAATGATAAGAGGAAGGAATCCTTATTTTATCTTTCCAAAGGCATTGAACCACAAAGAGGATAGGGCTATTTCCTATTGCTATTTCTTTATTTTTTTGCCATTTAGTCCTAAAGACAAATAGTCATGGGGAATGTGCAGCACATAGGGATATTAAACTTAAGCTCTCTATTAAGAACTGTGAAGAGCTGCTGTTAGGAAAGCATTGAGGAGAGAACAGAGGAAGGGATTGTTGAGAATGGGATGGCATAAAAATCTTTGTAAACGCATGGGTTCACTTCTAATTTGTACATTTTAGAACATAAATTTTTAAGCACCATATCTAAGTATTTGAGGAATGAACTGACATTTAGACTGGCTCCTGGGTGGAGCACATGCAGGAAAGGTTGAAATAGCACTGAAAGGTCATTCAGTTGAACTGACACTAGAACCAAAGTGCACAGAAAGTGGGTCGGAACATATAGTGTAAAAATTTAAAAGGATTGATTTTCTGCTAAAACAATAAAATCAAATTAAAAACAAAAAATAAAGCCATACTCTTCTCTCTAGAATTTAAATAAGAACCATGTTCTGATAATAATTGAAAATGTTCAATTTATCATCTGACATTACAGAACAGACAGAAACAAAGTCTAACAAATTCTCTGGGGAAAGATAATCAACAGATGCCAAACACAAATGAACAAGATGTTGGAATTATAAAAGAATATTAAGATGAATTATAATATGCAAAGAGGTAAAGCAAAACACTCCTAGGATAATGGAGAGATAGAAATTCTCAGGAGGAAAATAGAATATATAATATACTGCCAAATGGAAATTTTAGAAATGAAAAATAGAACAACTAAGATAAAAATTTCTGTTGATGGGCTTAATAGCAAAATAGAGATTACTAAGTAAGCATGAGCTAAGATGACAGAAAATACCCAGTTTGGAAAATAGGCAAAAGTATGGAAATGGAATGAATGGAGACTTAAGGGTTCTTGGAATTCAAAAACCTGAGAATGGATATTATGCAGACAAAAGAAATTTTAAAGACTGAATATATGAAATCTGTGGGAACATAGAGAATATATATTTTTGTTTGTTTCTGCATGGTTAAAGTTTCTGATCAAATAAAACTGGAACTTGGGTTAAAGAAAAGTTCTTGAAAGTTAAGCAGTTAACTTAAGTTATTGATAGGCATTTCCAGATCTGTATCTTTTATTTCAAAGGGGGGTACAACCTAGAATAAAGATGTATACAGTGTCAGGCTTTCAGTCCTGTCGGACTCTTTGAGACCCCATGGACTGTAGCCCACCAGGCTCCTCTGTCCATGGAATTCTCCAGGAAAGAATACTTGAGTGGGTAGCCATTGCCTTCTCCAGGGGGATCTTCCAGATCCAGGAGATCTGCATTGCAGGCAGATTCTTTACTGTCTGAGCCACCAGGGAAGCCCCAATCCTTTATATTCCAAAGAATTTTATTACATTAGGGAGGTAAGGTTTCTTTTTCTCAGGGCTATAGGTGAGAAACTTAATTTCAGTTTTTATATAAGCATCTATATTCATGAATTTGGGGTTCCTTTAGTGTAATGTTAGTTGCTCAGTAGCATCTGACCCTTTGCGACCCCATGGACTGAAGCCTGCCAGGCTCCTCTGTCTTTGGGATTTTCCAGCCAAGAACACTGGAGTGGATTGCTGTTCCCTCCTCCAGAGGATCTTCTGGAACCAGGGATTGAACTAGGGTCTCCTGCATTGCAGGAGGATTCTTTACTGTCTGATCTACAAGGAAGCCAGTTGCTGTAGTACAAAATATAAAACTCAAGAAAAAGTAACTTAATAAACTTATTAAAACTATGTAGGTGAAATGAGCTCATTAAAACTTTCATAATAAACTCCAGTTAAGGTAGTTTCACCAATGAATTCTGTTAATTGGCTAAACAATAAATATTGACAATTATTTAAATTTTCTTCCCCAAAATAGGAAAACTTACTTATTTTTGAGACAACATTACCTTGAGGCTAAAACCACGATATTAGTTTTTTAGATTTTAAAATTAATATATTCTATTATATACATAATTATGAAAAACATGTCAACTGATGAATAAAAAAATTTTGAAAAATTAAACTTCCATTCTTGATTTTAAAATTGAGTCAGCTTTCAGAGAAGTTAACTTTGTTAACCTAATGGATCATCCAAAACAGTCCTGCAGCTATCATTTCAAATCCCTCATGGCTTTTCAGAAACTCAAATAAGTAAACCTTAACAGATGGAGGCTATATCTTAAGGTAAAGTGGAGTCATTATGGACCAAAAGTGCATGTATCTCCTACTTTATTATTTCTGTACTGACTTTGTTATGGTGGTGTTGAAAAAAGTATGTACTCAGATTTCAGAATTTTTTGTCTCGCATTTTGAATCATAAGTTGAAAAGCCATTCCCAGAGTCAACTAAGCTTAAACTTTTTTCCCTATGGCTTTGTGTTTTTATATTTCTCTCTCTTATCAATAGACTTCCCTGGTGGCTCAGACGTTAAAGCGTCTGCCTACAATGCGGGAGATGTGGGTTCAATCCCTGGGTCGGGAAGATCCTCTGGAGAAGGAAATGGCAACCCACTCCAGTACTATTGCCTGGAAAATCCCATGGATGGAAGAGCCTGGTAGGCAACAGTCTGTGGGGTCGCCAAGAGTCGGACACGACTGAGAGACTTCACCTTACCTTCAGTTCAGTTCAGTTCAGTCGCTCAGTCGTGTCCAACTCTGCAACCCCATGAATTGCAGCACGCCAAGCCTCCCTGTCCATCACCAACTCCCGGAATTCACTCAAACTGACATCCATACAGTCTGTGATGCCATCCAGCCATCTCATCCTCTGTCATCCCCTTCTCCTCCTGTCCCCAATCCCTCCCAGCTTCAGAGTCTTTTCCAATGAGTCAACTCTTCGCATGAGGTGGCCAAAGTACTGGAGTTTCAGCTTCAGCATCAGTCCTTCCAAAGAACACTCAAGACTGATTTCCTTTAGTATGGACTGGTTGGATCTGTTTGCAGTCCAAGGGACTCACAAGAGTCTTCTCCAACACCACAGTTCAAAAGCATCAATTCTTCAGTGCTCAGCTTTCTTCACAGTCCAACTCTCACATCCATACATGACTACTGGAAAAACCATAGCCTTGACTAGATGGACCTTTTTTGGGAAAGTAATGTCTCTGCTTCTGAATATGCTATGTAGGTTGGTCTTAACATTCCTTCCAAGGAGTAAGTGTCTTTTAATTTGATGGCTGCAATCACCATCTGCAGTGATTTTGGAGCCCAGAAAAATAAAGTCTGACACTGTTTCTACTGTTTCCCCACCTATTTCCCATGAAGTGATGGGACCAGATGCCATGATCTTAGTTTTCTTAATATTGATCTTTAAGCCAACTTTTTCACTCTCCTCTTTCACTTTCATCAAGAGGCTTTTTAGTTCCTCTTCACTTTCTGCCATAAGGGTGGTGTCATTTGCATATCTGAGGTTATTGATATTTCTCCTGGCAATCTTGATTCCAGCTTGTGTTTCTTCCAGCCCAGCATTTCTCATGATGTACTTTGCATATAAGATAAATAAGCAGGGTGACAATATATACTAAATTTACACATGCACTTGAATTTATTTATGCTTCCCTATCCCATTTTTCTAAAACCAGAATCATGATGTTATAGAGCTTTTTATAGCATATTTTAATGTTCAAATGTCAACAGAACATGGACCATGAATTTCTAGGTGTTCAAACTAGTTTTTGAAAAGACAGAGGAACCAGAGATCAAATTGCCAACATCCAATGGATCATTGAAGAAGCAAGAGAGTTCCAGAAAAACATCTATTTCTGCTTTACTGACTATGCCAAAGCCTTTGACTCTGTGGATCACAACAAACTGTGGAAAAATTTTGAAGAGATGGGAATATCAGACCACCTGACCGGCCTCTTGAGAAATCTGTAAGCAGGTCAGGAAACAACGGTTAGAACCAGACATGGAAAAGCAGACTGGTTCCAAATAGGAAAAGGAGTACGTCAAGGCTGTATATTGTCACCCTGCTTGTTTAACTTATATGCAGAATACATCATGAGAAACCCTGGGCTGGACAAAGCACAAGCTGGAATCAAGATTGCTGGGAGAAATGTCAATAACCTCAGATATGCAGATGATACTACCCTTATGGCAAAAAGTAAAGAAGAACTAAAGGGCCTCTTGATGAAAGTGAAAGAGGAGAGTGAAAAAGTTGGCTTAAAGCTCAACCTTCAGAAAACAGAGATCATGGCATCTGGTCCCATCACTTCATGGCAAATAGATGGAGAAACAGTGGAAACAATGAGACACTTAATTTTCTTGGGCTCAAAAATCAGTGCAAAAGGTGACTGCAGCCATGAATTTAAAAGACACTTGCTCGCTTGCTCCTTGCAAGGAAAGTTATGACCAACCTAGACAACATATTGAAAAGCAGAGACATTACTTTGCTGTCCATCTAGTAAAAGCTATGGTTTTTCCAGTAGTCTTATGTGCATGTGAGAGTTGGATCATAAAGAAAGCTGAGCGCCAAAGAACTGATGCTTTTGAACTGTGGTGCTGGAGAAGACTCTTGAGAGTCCCTTGGACTGCAAGGAGATCAAACACTAAAGGAAATCAGTCCTGAATATTCATTGGAAGGACTGATGCTGCAGCTGAAACTCCAATACTTTGTCCACCTGATTCAAAGAACTGACTCATTTGAAAATACCCTGATGTTGGGAAAGACTGAAGGCAGAAGGAGAAGGGGACAACAGAGGATGAGATGGTTGGATGATCTCACCGGCTTGATGGACATGAGGTTGAGCAAACTCTGGGAGTTGGTGATGGACAGGGGAGCATAATGTGCTGCAGTTGATGGAGTCACAGAGTTGGACATGACTGAGAGACTAAACTGACACATACAGGTTTTACACAGTTTCTTAGTAACTCCAGATTATTTTTTTGCTACCATTGTATGTATTATTTTTACATTAACCCTTCTAAATATATTTATTAGATACATAAGGTATTTTTTGTTAAATTTTATCCTATTAAACTTTTTTTTCAATGTTTTTATTAGTTTTATCATTGATTCCTTTGGAATTTTCAGGTTACCAGTCTGATCATTTGGAAGTAGATAAAATTTGACATTCACCATTTCATGTGATTCAGATTAGCTTCTTTTTATTGCATTGTCCAATGTCTTCTGTGCAATGCTGGGAGGTAGTAGAGATGGCTGATCCTTACCTTGTTTCTGATCTGGAAGATCTTCTAGTCTTCTACTGTTTCTTCATTTAGTGAAATGATGATTTCAGGTCTAAAAATCATCTTTATGTGCAAGTGCATGTGTATAATAATTTTAAGACAATATTTGTAAATTTCTATTTTCCAGAATGCATATATTAGAAATTAATGCTGAATATTTTCAAAGCTTTTCAGCATCTGTGGAAATAAGTGTATGGCTTTTATCTCTAGATTTATTCATGTGGTGTAAGATTTTAATAGATTTTTAAAATTGAAATAATCTTAAATTCTTGGAGTAAATCATACCCATAGTGCACTATTTTCTTAATGTGTTGTATATAGCTTTTGACATTTATTATTTCTGTATTAGATATTAAGTGATTTTGGTATGTTTTCATTTATACTGTGTTTACCATGTTTTGACATTGATGTTATGCTTGTTTTATAAAAAGTGGGGAGTTTGCTTTAACTTTCACTGTTCTGGAGTAATTAATAATGCAGTTGAAGTATCTGACATTAAACATTTGGTTGAAATTCGCTGAGAAACTTTCTGTCCTTGTGCTTTCTTTGAGTGTAATTCTTTAATAACCTTGTGTTCAAAGGAAAGTTGTCTATTTAGACTCTCCATCTCTGTTTCTATTTTTAGCTTTTTAAATAAGGTCTTTTTATGCTTAGTGATGATGGAAAATTGGGTGCACTGTGTGGTTTAGGTGGCTTGTCTCTGATAGGGATGAATAAAATCTTGACTTTTTTTTCACCATAACTGAGAGATTGTCAGTTCCCATACTTGTCCACAGTTAAATTGGTGAACAGTTTCTTTCTATTCTTCCAAAAATATTGATTCAGACTGGAATGTGTGATGAAAGGAGGTATCAATAATTTTGGTATGTGATCTTTTGAAATATAGATTTATCTTTTTATATTCTTTGCACTTGCCTTATTGAAGATGAAAAATATATTTCATTTTCATACAGGATAATTTATAGCTTCTGAGTCCATATATGATCTGTGCAGCCGCTTCCCCACCACATAATATCTGGCACATGGGTCTTTCCCTTGTCTTCCTGGTGCTTCTCTGTCTATTTGCCTGTCTCAGGAGTGAGCACAACTTTCCAGATCTGCAGGTGTACTAGTTACCTATTTCTCTGTAACAAATTATCTTCCAACTTAGCAATTTAAAGCAGCAAATATTTTTATTTCAGTTTTCTATGGGTCAGGAATCCAGGTGCAATTTAACTGAGTGTTTTTTCCTCCTTGTTTCTCATCAGATTATAGTCAAAGTAAATCATCCAAGTAGTAATCATTAAAAGACTTAGGCCAAAGTTTCACTTTTAATCTTGTTCACCCGGGGATTCCCTGGTGGCTCAGTGGTAAAGAATCCGCCTGCAATGCAGGAGACCCCAGTTTGATCCCTGGGATGGGAAGATCCTCTGGAAAAGGAAATGGCAACCCACTCCGGTATTCTTGTGCCTGGGAAGTCACATGGACACAGGAGCCAAAGGAGCTACAGTCCATGGGGTCTGTCTACAGTCCATGCATGACAGTGACTGAGCATGCATGCATACCTTAAAAAAACATAAAGACTTAGGCTAAAGTTTCACTTCTAAGCTCACTCACGTAGTTGCTGGTGGTTTTCAATTCATGTTCTGTTGGGCTGATAGCCTCAGTTCCTCACTGTCATTCGGGCCTCTCCATAGAGCTGTTCATAATGCAGCATGTTTCTTACTCTATGAAAAAGACACACACACATATAGGACCCAGGATGAAAGCCAAAGCCTATTTATAACCTACTATTAAGATACCTCATAACCTTTAGCTTGTTTTATTTTTAGAAACAATCTGGTATGTACACCCCTTACTCAAGGAACTTTACTGAATACCAGGGGGTGGTAATCATTTAAGGCTCTCTTAGAGCCCACATTTGCCTAGAGGTCAAGCTTCTGAGTCTTTGTATCACTACCTCTACCTCTTAGCACTCTTCATAGTAATAGTGTATTTTTTTTTTTTTTTGGTTGCCAGGTTAAAAATTAATTTCTTTAGATTATGCTTTCTTTCTTCTTTTTTTCCCTATGAGTGTATTAACCATGGTTTTCTTTGTATGATTTGCCATTGTGGAAGAAAAAATATTTGCTAATATATCCGACCTGCCAAAATAGCTTAGAAATATCTCAAAATATCATTGATATAAAGTTGTCTCCAACTATTGTAATATGCTTGGCAAGATATTGAGATCTACAGGTCTGGGTCTGTTTTATCAGCACTGAACCATTAGACAGGTATATCATGAAAAAAAGTGATATATTGGGTTAAACTAATCACTGTCAGTTCTCAAGTTACTCTCAACTTTAAGCCCCTATGATTCCACTCCTGAAAGTTTGCACTATCATCTTGTGTAGAATCCCTATGAGTCAAGAAAGTCATTGTTGACACCCACTTTAATATTTAGGTGTCAAACATCTGGCAACTGTTATATAGCTTTGTCTGTCAAGACCATTTTCTAGCTGATCTGAGACAGCTGCCTGATTGAGTGTCTGCCCTCTGTTTTATTAACTTCACTCTTTTGGAACCACTTCCAATGACAAACCATGTCCTGTCATTTTCAACCTTCTCTGTGACATTGTAGCTGAGATCTCCTGAATATCTACATTAAGATTTGTTTCTGCCAACCTAGACATATTTTCCAGATGAGACAAAAGTCTTGAACTGAAGTCTCTGAAGCGGTCATCCCAGATTTACTAAATGCAGATCAATACCTGTGGTGTCACAGAAAAGAGGATTGTGAAATAACAAAGCAGTTGGCACAAACATGCAGTATAAAACAAGATAAATATCTAATATCTAAGTTTTTAAAGCATTCTTATGCATTTAAAAATTTTGTTTATAAAACACAATGCTGCTATTCAATTAGGTAGGCTTCTTATTTATACAAATAAAGGAAAACAAAGATGAGAAGGAAAATGGCTGATCCAGTTTTCCTTCTGATTTACTAAGCTGCTTTTTTTTTTTTTTTTGGTGGTTGTTGTTCACTTTGCTGGTTTACATCTCATCTCTCTGATCCTTAAGCTTTAGAGTGGTTAATTTCACTGTTTACCTTTTCTCTTCACATACTTGCTTTGTGATTTCATTTGTTCTATGACTTAAACACCATAGGTAGACTCCTGAAACCTAAAATAGCGTCTCAGATTAGACCTTCATGTTGATCTGCAGATTTACAAAATAAACTTGGTGTTCCCTGTCTCTCTTGGACTATCTGACAGAGAATTTAAAATTCTCCATCTGACTTAAAACCATGTTATCATGTGTTTTAACCTCCTTTTCTTGCAGCTCATAACCAATCTGTCAGCATATCTATTTAAACTAACTCTATGATATATGGGGCTTCCCTTGTGGCTCAGATGGTAAAGCATCTGCCTGCAATGCCGAAGACCCGGGTTTGATCCCTGGGTCAGGAAGATCCCCTGGAGAGGGAAATGGCAACCCACTCCAGTACTCTTGCCTGGAAAATTCCATGGACGGAGGAGCGTGGTAGGCTAGTCCATGGGTTTGCAAAGAGTCGGATATGCAAAATTCAGCCATCTTATCACCTCCTCTTCTGCCAACTCACTTCAAAATGGTTTCTACTTCTGTGAGAAAATATCACTGGAAATTTGATAGGGATTGCACTTACCAGTATATTGCTTTGTGTAGTATAGGCATTTAAATAATATTAATTTTTCTAATTAGTGAAAATGAAATTTCTTCCCGTTCATGTCTTTTTCAGTTTCTTTCATCAATTTTTCCTCTTACCAAGACAGTTGTCCCCATGGGGGGATCAGACACCTGCTTCACTTTCCCCACCCCCGAGGGCAGGTCCAGCCCTACTAACACTCCTGTTTCCTCCCCTAGTTCCTTCACCCTACCAAGTTTTGCATGCTTTTATATATTCTTTTCTGCTGCTGCTGATGCTAAGTCGCTTCAGTCATGTCCGACTCTGTGCAACCCCATAGACGGCAGCCCACCAGGATCCCCCATCCCCGGGATTCTCCAGGCAAGAACATTGGAGTGGGTTGCCATTTCCCTCTCCAATGCATGAAAGTGAAAAGTGAAAGTGAAGTCGCTCAGTTGTGTCCTCCTCCTTGTGACCCCATGGACTGCAGCCTACCAGGCTCCTCTGCCCATGGGATTTTCCAGGCAAGAGTACTGGAGTGGGGTGCCATTGCCTTCTCCAATATTCTTTTCTAGTGGTCAGGTACTCCTGTCTGCTCTCAGCTGGTGGTCTGCAAGCACTTCTGTGTCTGAAGGTGTATTCCTGATGTATCCATGGAGAGAGATGTACTCTATGTCCACCTACTCCTCCACCATCTTGTTCCTCCCCCTTTCATCATTTTATTTTAGTTTTCAGTATAAAGATACTTCATTATCTTGATTAACTTTATTCTGAATATTTTTAATGCTATTGCAAATAGGATTGCTTTCTTTTATAGTTTATTGTTAGTGAATAGAAAAGCAGCTGATTTTTATGTGTTTATTTTTGTAACCTGTAGTTTTAATGAGTCTTTTATTAGTACCAATTTTTTTTTTTTTTTTCATGGAGTCTTAGGGTTTTCTATAGAGGCCATCTGCAAACAGAGTCTACTTTACTTCTTCATTTTTATTCCAGATGCCTTTTTGTTATTTAATTGCTCAGGCTAGGACTTCAGAACTTTGTTGCATACAAGTGGTGAGATTGGGCATCCTTGATTTATCCCTCATCTCACAGGAAAAGCTTTCACCTTTTCACTGTTGAGTATGATGTTAGCTGAAAGATTTTCATATATGGCCTTTATTATGTTGAGGTATATTGCTTCAATGTTTTATTTGTTGAAAGTTGTTTTCATTGCATTGGTTTTCAAGTATGTAACATAGTGATTTGATAATTTATATTATGAAATTATCAAACCAATAAAACCAGTGATTATTTGTCACCAAATAAAGTTGTTACAATGTCTTTAAATATCTTTGCTATTTTTACATTACATCCTTATGACTTACTTTACAGCTGGAAGATTTTTAAAAGACTTTACTTCTTAGAGTAATGTTAGGTTTAAGTAAAGTTGAGAGGAAGATCCAGAGATTTCACATAAATCCCCCATCCTCACACATGCTTAGATCCCCCCATTATCAGCATTACAAACTTGAGCAAAATTTGTGTTAAAATTGATGACTCTTCATTGAAACATCACCTTCACCCAAAGTTCATAGTTTATATTAGGGTTCAATCTGTGTTACACGTTTTATGAGATTGGTCATATGTATATCAGGTGTACATCATTATCTCATACAGAGTATTTTCAAAGCCCTGAAACTCACTCAAATCTACCTATTCCTCCTTCTTACCCCTCCTGCCCATATTGAGGGCTTTTTGTCATATATAGATGTCAAATTTTGTTCAATGCATTTTTGCATATATTCAGATTGAGATTTTCATCTTTCCTTATGTTAACATTATATATCATATTTATTGTTTCTAAGAATGTCTCCACTTCTAGATGGTGAATTTAGCATTTATTTTGTTTTTCAGTTTTGCAAGGATATTTATTAAATTTGATTTAAAACAATTCTCTATACTCATTACAGATTGGCTATAACACCCATTCCCTGAAATTACCTTGTCGACATGATGACCAAGTGGGTAGCACTCTTGCAAACATTTTTTAAGCTGTAATTGACATATATCATCATATGAGTTTTAGGTGCACAATGTTTTTATTTAATACACTTACATATTGCATGGGGATTGCCACCTTAGAGTTAGCTAGCACTTCCACCACATCATATAATTACTCTTCCATTTGAGACTTTTTTTAAAAAACACATAGCCACTATATTACTGTAAATTTCCTTTTTCAGATTGCATTAGGCACTAGTGGTGAAGAACCTGCCTGCTGTTGCAGGAGACACAAGACATATGGGTTTGTTCCCTGGATCAGGAAGATCCCCTGGAGGAGGGCATGGCAACCCACTCCAGTATTCTTGCCTGGAAAATCCCATGAACAGAGGAGCCTGGTGGGATACAGTCCATAGGGTCACAAAGAGTAGGACATGACTGAAGTGGCTTATTTTGCATTAGCTACATCTGAAATTTTTATATGTTACGTTTCCTTTGTCTCAAGGGATTTTTTTATTTCCCTCAACATTCAGAAAACGAAGATCATGGCATCCGGTCCCACCACTTCATGGGAAATAGATGGGGAAACAGTGGAAACGGTGTCAGACTTTATTTTTCTTGGCTCCAAAATCACTACAGATGGTGACTGAAGCCCTGAAATTAAAAGATGCTTACTCTTTGGAAGGAAAGTTATGACCAACCTAGATAGCATATTCAAAAGCAGAGACATTACTTTGCCAACAAAGGTTCATCTAGTCAAGGCTGTGGTTTTTCCTGTGGTCATGTATGGATGTGAGAGTTGGACTGTGAAGAAGGCTGAGCACCGAAGAATTGCTGCTTTTGAACTGTGGTGTTGGAGAAGACTCTTGAGAGTCCCTTGGACTGCAAGGAGATCCAACCAGTCCATTCTGAAGGAGATCAGCCCTGGGATTTCTTTGGAAGGACTGATGCTAAAGCTGAAACTCCAGTACTTTGGCCACCTCATGTGAAGAGTTGACTCATTGGAAAAGACTCTGATGCTGGGAGGGATTGGGGGCAGGAGGAGAAGGGGACGAGGGAGGATGAGATGGCTGGATGGCATCACTGACTCGATGGACGTGAGTCTCAGTGAACTCCGGGAGATGATGATGGACAGGGAGGCCTGGCGTGCTGCGATTCATGGGGTCGCAAAGAGTCGGACACGATTGAGCGACTGATCTGATCTGATCTTATTCTTTCTTTAACTCATTGATCATTCAGGAATGTGTTGTAATTACTCACATATATAATTTCTACATATGTGAGTTTTTCATTTTTTGTTACTGGTTTCTAAGTTTCACTCCATTGTGCTCATAAAATAAACTCGATGTGATTCATTTGCCTTAAATTTCCCAAAACTTATTTTGTTGCTCCCCAAAATGATCTATTCTAGAGAATATTTTATGTGCTCCTAAACATGTGTGTTCAGCTGCTGTTTGATGGAATGCTCTATATAAATATTTTAAGTCCATTGATATATATATAATGCTGTTAAATGTACTGTTTTTTTTTTTTTTTTTTTTCTTTTCTGTCTGAACAGTATCTCCATTTCTTAAAGTGGGGTATTGTGGTTTCATATTATTATTTTGTTTCTATCTGTTTCTTCCTTTACTCTTGTTGCTATTTACTTTCTATATTCGGATGCTGTGATCTTGGATGTTTATATATATGCTGCTGCTGCTGCTGCTGCTAAGTCACTTCAGTCATATCCGATTCTGTGTGACCCCATAGATGGCAGCCCACCAGGCTCCTCTGTCTCTGGGATTCTCCAGGCAAGAAAACTGGAGTGGGTTGCCATTTCCTTCTCCAGTGCATGCATGCATGCTAAGTCGCTTCAGTTGTGTCCTACTCTGTGTGACCCTATGGACAGCAGCCCACCAGGCTCCTTTGTCCACGGGACTCTCTAGGCAAAAATACTGGAGTGGGCTGCCATTTCCTTCTCCAATTAATATATATCAGTTCAGTTCAGTTTAGTCACTTAGTCGTGTCTGACTCTTTGCGACCCCATGAATTGCAGCACACCAGGCCTCCCTGTCCATTACCAACTCCTGGAGTTCACCCAGACTCACGTCCATCGAGTCAGTGATGTCATCCAGCCATCTCATCCTCTGTTGTCCCCTTCTCCTCCTGCCCCCAGTCCCTCCCAGCATCAGAATCTTTTCCAATGAGTCAATTCTTTGCATGAGGTGGCCAAAGTACTGGGTTTCAGCTTTAGCATCATTCCTTCCGAAGAAATCCCAGGGCTGATCTCCTTCAGAATGGACTGGTTGGATCTCCTTGCAGTCCAAGGGACTCTCAAGAGTCTTCTCCAACACCACAGTTCAAAAGCATCAATTCTTCGATGCTCAGCCTTCTTCACAGTCCAACTCTTAATATATATAGATACCTTTTAAAACTCCTCTTGATTTGTCCCCTTTATCATACTTCATGACCTTCTTGGAGAAGGCAATGGCACCCCACTCCAGTACTCTTGCCTGGAAAATCCCATGGATGGAGGAGCCTGGTAGGCTGCAGTCCATGGGGTCGCTAGGAGTTGGACACGACTGAGCGACTTCACTTTCACTTTTCACTTTCATGCATTGGAGGAGGAAATGGCAACCCACTCCAGTGTTCTTGCCTGGAGAATCCCAGGGATGAGGGAGCCTGGTGGGCTGCCGTCTATGTGGTTGCGCAGAGTCGGACACGACTGAAGTGACTTAGCATAGCATAGCGTGACCTTCTTTGTTGTGACAGTTTTTGAAAGAACATCTGTTTTGTCTGATAAAAAATATAGCCACTCCTAGTCTTTTGGTTACAATTTACTTCGAATATCTTTTTCTATCACTTTACTTCCAAGTGGTATATGTCCTTAATACCTCCAGTTCGTATATATCCTTAAAACTAAATTGACACTCTCCTGGGGGGCATGTCATTGAATCCATTCAAACACCCAGTTGTAGAATGTAATCCAAATTGCTTTTAAAGTAATTACTAATAGGTAAGGATGCACTATCACCATTTTTTTCACTGTTTCTGAATATTCTGTAGTTTTTTTTTCCCCCACCCTCTCTAGTGCTCTGTCTTTAGAATTCGATGAGTTTTTGGAATACTGTGCTGTGATTCCTCTTTATCTTTTTGTTTTATGAGTTTATATATGAGGTTTATATATAACATCTTATTCATACAACAGCCTGCTTTAAGCTGATACATTTCACTTTGACCATGTACAGAAACCCCATTATTTTACTTCCTCTGATCATTTTGTCATAAGTTGTGTCTTTCTATAGTTTGTATCCATTAACAAGTTATAGCAGCTATAATTAATTTTAATATCTTTTAAGTTTTATGGCTAGTGGTAATTTACACACCACCATAATAGTACTAGAGTATTCTGGATATTTTCTTTTGCCTATTTTTTTTTTTTTTTTAAATTTTCATGCCCTTAATTAACATCCTTTGTTTTCCCTGGAAGAACTCATTTTAGTTTCTTGTCTCAAGTGGTGAGGTACTCCCTTTTCCTTTGTTTTTTAGAAAAAATCTTATATCTCATCCATTTCTGAAGGACAGACTTTCTGGCTATGGTATTCTTGGTTGGCAGTTTTCTGTTTAGTTTTCTGTTTATATTATACCACTCTCTCATAACCTGCAAAATTTCTACTGAAAAATCCACTTATAGTCTTACAGAAGATTTTTTTTTTTATATGTGATGGTCTTTTGTCTCCTACTACAGTCAGTTCCCTCTTCAACTTAACTTTTGATAAATGATTAAAAAGCAGTTTTGTGAAGACTTATTTTCATTTAGTTTACTTGGATTTCTTTGTGTTTCACAGAATTCTTGAAGCTCATTTTTCTCCCCAGATTTAGGAAGTTTTGTCATTATTTCTTTATGTTTTCCATCCCTTTCTATTCTCTTCTCCTCTGGATCTCACAGTGTGTTTATTGGTTTGACTGTTATGTTGCCATCAGTCCCATAGACTTTTTTCATGCTTTCACTTTTGTTGTTGTTCTTCTGACTGGGTAATTTCAAATGCTCTGTCTTTGAGCTCACTGATCCTTTCCCCTGGTTGATTCTTATGTTGAAGCTCTTTATTTAAGTAGCTTTATTCAGCTGTTGTATTTCCAATACAATTTGATTCCTTTCCTTCAAAATTTGATAGAATGTGTTTCATTCCTTTTTGTAGTTTCTGTCTCTTCTTTTAGAAATTCCTGGTGGCTCAGCTGGTAAAGAATCTGCCGGCAATATGGGAGACCTGGGTTTGATCCCTGGGTTGGGAAGATCCCCTGGAGAAGGTTTTGAACTTCACATTTTATTCATTTGTCTGCTATTTCCAAGTAGTTACTTCCTTAAACTGACTATTTTGATTTCTTTGTCGGGCAATAGACCTCTACTTCTTTAGAGTCAGCTATTGGTGCTTTTTCTTCCTTTGGTTGTATTGTGTGTTTCAAGCTTTCATGATCCGTATAGCATTTTGGTAGTGTGTGTACTTTTGAAATAATAGTCACTTCTTCCATCTTTTCGACTGGCCTTGGCAAGAGAAGGCTTCTCTAATCAGTGCAGCCAGAGATTCTGTGAGGCAGGCACTGTGAGTAGTCTTGATGTTATGGTCCATTGGTGGTCAGCCCTGGTCACTTGGTTCATGCTGTGGGACTGAAGCCTGCATTTGCATAAGCTAGTAAAGAACCCGGGTCTACGTGAGCTGGTGTGGCACTGGAGTCCAGCAAGAAATGTCTAGAGCCAGATCCTGAAAGAGTGTGCCTTCAGCCAGGGTCCAGTGTAGCTGAGCTGAGACTGGAGCAGTCCTAAACCCCTGGATCTGCCCCTGGTGACAGGCCTGACGCTGGGACAGATAAGGTGTGAGCGTCTCTGGGGGCTGGCCTTGTTCTGTAGTGGGCCGGGAACATTAGTCCACAGGTGCCATCCCAGTTTTCGAATAGGCCTGAAGTCTGGGTCTACATAGGTTTACCTGGCTGGGACAAGACTGCAGCCTGGATTTGTGAGAGCTAGCCTGATACTGGAGAAGGCAGTGGCACCCCACTCCAATACTCTTGCCTGGAAAATCCCATGGACAGAGGAGCCTGGTAGGCTGCAGTCCATGGGATCGCTAAGAGTCAGACACGACTGAGCGACTTCACTTTCACTTTTCACTTTCATGCATTGGAGAAGGAAATGGCAACCCACTCTAGTGTTCTTGCCTGGAGAATCCCAGGAACGGGGGAGTCTGGTGCACTGCTGTCTATGGGGTTGCACAGAGTTGGACACGACTGAAGCGACTTAGCAGCAGCAGCATCTTGATACTGGTGACCTCTGAGATGGGACTAGAGTCTGGGTCCATGAAAGGATTGGATTTTTCCTTTCACTCTTTTTCTCATGGAGAGCTCCATGATGGGGAAGTTCTTTCTTAGACCCCTGCTGCATGGTTTTAGAGAAGTGACTCAGGTAGAGTGAGACTCTACTGCCTAGGCTTTTCAGTATACCTTTTCTTGTTCTGTATGGGTACTTTAATCTCTGACCTGGAATCCAGAAGTATTATGAAGGTATTTTCTCGTGTAGATGGATCTTTATATCATTTTTTCTGTGAGCAGACACAAACTGGAATCACCTGTTTTTCTATGTTGTTGATGTTCCATCACAGAGTGTCCTCTTTTAAGGATCAAAAGAAACTAACACTGAAGACTTACTGTGTGTGTGTGCTCAGTCACTGCAGTTGTGTCCGCCTCTTTGCGAACACTTGGACTTAGCCTGCCAGGTACCTATGTCCGTGGGAATTCTCCAGGCAAGAATACTGGAATGGGTTGCCATGCTATAATCCAGGGGATCTTCCCAGTTCAGGGTTTGAACCCACATTTCCTGCACTGCAGGCAGATTCTTTACCTGCTGAGCCATCAGGGAAGCCTGAGGACTTATATGTGCCGTTTAAAAGATGATAGCTCACATCATATTGCTTTTCAATTATTATAAATATAATCGTTTGGAATGAGAATAAAAACTAAGGTTCTTACACTCCACATTTTCATTCCATTCCATCATATTAACTCCAAGAAACAAGAATGACAGAGTTTTAGAGTAAAACAAATTAGGAAAAAACAAATGAACAATATAGCTTTAAAAAAATTCCTTCACTACTGAAAACAATAATGCTTTCAATAGAACTCCATTTATACTAAAATGCTTTCATCTTAGCAAATAGTGATGTGATAGCAATAGCTATAATAGGATATGTGGTAATTTCAGTAACAGATGATTGTGTATTGTATAATTTTCAAAATTGCCATATTATTACTCTGAAATATGAAATGAGAACTAAATACACACATTTTGAATCTATAATCTCTACAGTAATACTAATCATGAAAATACATTATTTACTACACTAATTCACCATACCTGTTTGAACAATAAAATTGGGAAATATATTAAAAATCATTTGTAAAATAAACTATAGTAATAAACATGTAACTATCCTTCTATAAACAAGGAACATCTTGAAACGTTTTCATGTCCATTAATTTACCAGTGCACAGAATATTGACTTCAAAATTCAATTAAAGTATATCAAAAAATTTAAA
Source organism: Bos indicus x Bos taurus (assembly GCF_003369695.1). Lineage (NCBI taxonomy): Eukaryota > Metazoa > Chordata > Mammalia > Artiodactyla > Bovidae > Bos > Bos indicus x Bos taurus. The sequence goes on from NC_040087.1 coordinate 62,535,382, forward strand.
AAAAAGAGAATTGAATGGAGAATTATGTGTCCAATTCTTAATCCTTGGAGAGCCAAGCACAAAATTTTTTATAAGAGTTATCAGAGAAGAATTTTGTTCTTTGTGGAATGCTCAATTTGAAACAAGAAAAAAAAAAAAAAAAGAAGAGCAAGATTTTCACATACTCCAAGAGTAGAAGAGGAGCTTACTCAGGGCATTCTTACTTTTATTTATAAAGCCTCAGACCTTATGGTGCCACAGGCTCTAATACTGGCTATGACAAGGCTTTAAAGTAGAAGGAAAAGAAACCACGTGCCATTTGTTTCCCTTAGAGATTTCAAATTCTGATTGGTGGTTTAACCTCTCAGTAGGTTAGTCCTTACAAAGAATCCAGAAAGGAAGAGGGACCACTGTCCTGTGCCCAGGGTCCTAAACGCTAAGTGAGAGCCCAGCCTCCACAGTCATCTACAGCACTCACAAGGCACCACTGGGTTCTTTCCCACATCTCTAAAGGAAGGCTGCCTCTCCACCGAGTGTTTCCACAGGAGTGACTTTTGGAAAGGAATGCACCCCTCAAACCCTGACTCTCTTCTATGTTTGAATGAAAATGAACATTTTATAGGCTTCAAACTGTATGATGCTGAGGATAACCACAGCCAGCAAGAGACTTCTGACAGATTTCAAAGGTAATTGGGATTAAAACAGGCTTCCCCGATAGCTCAGTTGGTAAAGAATCTGCCTGCAATACAGAAGACCCTGGTTCAATTTCTGGGTCAGGATGATCCCCTGGAAAAGGGATCAGCTACCCACTCCAGTATTCTTGGGCTTCCCTTCTGGCTCAGCTTGTAAAATAATCCACCTGCAATGCAGGAGACATTGCAAATAGTTTTTTTTTTTTTACTGAGTCTTAATCCTACTTATGTTCCCCTTAGTTAAAAAAATCTCATCAAACATTAGTTGCTTTTTCCCATAATTTTAATAGCCCATAATTTCAGTACTATGTGTCAATGCCATGTGGAATATGTATGTATGGATATGTATACACAGATAAATAATAAAATGGGAGGAATCATTTAAAAAAAGTATATCAAAACATTGTTACTGATTTCCAAAAAAAAAAAAAAAAAAAAACTTCATATTTTCTGAGGCTTGTAATGATAGGAATTTAATTATTAAAGTAAAATAGTTTTATGTATTAACACAAAAGTATGAACATATACACAAAACAACATTGTTACATAATTGCTATGCCTTAAAAATATAATTGCTTAAATAAGTACACCAAAGAAATTTAGAAACCGAAATGGATGAGAAGTATTCTGAGCATTCAAGTACTAGCGCAAGATTTCCGTGTATGTTTTCAAAACATCTTTAGGACAAGGTAAAAATATTTTTCTCAGATACAACACTTCAGTTGCATTGACAAATGATGGATAATCCTATTTCCAGTCAGTCAGAAATAGCACTCTAACTTGCACCATTATTAAATTTTAGAAAAGTTAAACACTGAAATAGATTTCCTTCCTTTTCCCTTTAATACCAGGAATATTATAGTCACTTCTATTTAAAGAATTGAAAATTATTGTAGGCCAATTTTAATAGGCAACAACAATTTTTTAAAATATTTTCTTTTGGCAGTATAAAATACCACTGCATTGTAAAATGTGAACTGAAGTAATTATTGCATTTAAAACAGTGATAGTTATACCCGCAAACCTTTACTCTGAAGCAATCACTATTATATTCTTTGCTTTTATGAGTTTTACTATTTTTAAAGATCAATATAGGTGGAATGATGCCATGTTTGTCCATGTTTGGCTTATTTCACTTAGCAATGTACTCCAAGTTCATCTGTATTGTCATAAATGCCAAGATTTCCTCATTTTTACGGTTGTATAAAATTCTGGTTTTGTGCAGGTACCACATTTTCTTTATTCATCCATCTGTCATTGGACACTTGGATTGTTTTAATATCGTGGGTGTTGTGAGTAGTGCTTCAGTGAACATGAGATATCTGCTTTAGATTCTGTTTTCAATCTTTTTGGATATACAGCCAGAACAGGATTGTTGGACTACATATCAGTACTAGTTTTTATTTATTTATTTATTTTTGGAATCTCAATACTGTTTTCCACAATGTTGTAACATTTTAGATTCCTACCAGCTCTGTGCAAGGGATTCAATTTATCCTTAAGCTCATCAACACTTATTGTCTTTTTTAATGATGGCTGTTCTAACAGGTATGAGGTCACATCTACGTTGTAGTTTTTATTTGCAGTTCCCTGATTAATGATGTCGAGCATCTTTTCATATAGCTACCGGCCATTGTGGGTCATGTGTTGAGAAATATTTGAGTTATTCACCCATTTTTTAACCAGTTATTTGCTGGTTTTGCTATTGATTTGTAGGAGTTCTTCAAATATTTTGTGTATTAAAGACATTAGATATATGGTTTACAAATATCTTCTTTCATTCTGCGGGTTGTTTTTGATTCTGTTATTTTTTTCCATTATCAGTCAGAAGAGAAGGCATTGCCACCACCATTGTCAAGAGGCTTTTCCCCATTTGTTTTCTTCTAGGAGTTTTATTGTTTCAGGCCTTATGTTTAAGTCTTTAATCGATTTTGTGTTTTTGCATGTGAATATCCAGTTTTCCCAACACCATTTATTGAAGACACTATTCTTTTCCATTTTGATATTCTTCACACTCTGGTAAATTTTTAGTTGCCATGTGTATGGGTTTATTTTTTGGTTCTCCATTCTTTTGGTCCATATGTTATCTTTTGCCAGTACCATACTGTTTTAATTATTGTAGTATTGAAACACATACAAATTGGGAAGTGTGAATGCTCTGGTTTTGTTCTGTTTCTCAAGGTCATTTGGCTATTCTTTCATGGCTCCATATGTATCATATGATTGTGTTTCTGTTGGCAACAAAATAAGATATCTAAATCCATTCCTTATTTCCTAGCAGGTTTGCCCAGTATTCTCTACTTTTATATTTTTTTGTTGTTCAGCTGTTTATTTGTGTCCAACTCTGCAACGCCATGGACTGCAGCACACCAGGTGTTCCTGTTCTTCATCATCTCCCAGAGCTTGCTCAAACTCATGTTCATTGAGTCAGTGATGCCATCCAACCCTCATGTCATCTGTTGTCCCATTCTCGTATTGGCTTCAGTCTTTCCCACCATTGGGGTTTTTTTCATTGTGTCAGCTCTTTGCATCAGATGGCCAAAGTATTGGAGCTTCAGCTTCAGCATTAGTCCTTCCAATATATACTTAGGATTGATTGGTTTAATCTCCTTGCTGTCCAAGGGAATCTCAAGAGTCTTCTCCCACACTATAGTTGGAAAGCATCCGTTCTTTGATGCTCAGTTTTCTTTATGGTTCAACTTTCACATCCATACATGACTATTGGAAAAACCATAGCTTTGACTAGACTGACCTTTGTCAGCAAAGTAATGGTTCTGCTTTTTAATATGCTATCTAGATCTCTCATTGCTATTCTTCCAAGGAGCAAGCGTCTTAATTTCATGGCTGCAGTCACCATCTGCAGTGATTTTGGAGCCCCAGAAAATGAGTCTCTCCCTGTTTCCATTGTTTTCCCATGTATGTGCCATGAAGTGATGGGACCAGATGTAATGATCTTCATTTTTTTAATGTAGAGTTTTAAGTCAACTTTTTCACTCTCCTCGTTTCCTTTCATCAAGGGGCTTTTTAGTTCCTCTTCACTTTCTGCCATAAGGGTGATGTTATCTGCATATCTTGAGGTTATTGATATTTCTCCTGGTAATCTGGATTCCAGCTTGTGCTTCATGCACTCTGGAATTTCGCATGGTGTACTCTGCATATAAGTTAAATAAGGAGGGTGAGAATATACAGCCCTGACGTACTCCTTTCCCAATTTGAAACCAGTTTGTTGTTCCATGTGTAGTTCTAACTGTTGCTTCTTGACCTGTGTACAGGTTTCTCTGGTAAGATGGTCTGGTAGTCCCATCTCTTGAATTTTCCACAGTTTGTTGTGAGCCACATAATCAAATGCTTTAGCATAGTAAATGAAGCAGAAGTAGATGTTTTTCTGGAATTTTCATGCTTTTTCTGTGATCCAGAAGATGTCAGTTTGATATCTGATTCCTCTTCCTTTTTTAAATTTAGCTTGTCCATCTGGAAGTTCATGGTTCACATACTATTGAAGATCTGCTTGGAGGATTTGGGGCATTACTTTGCTACCATGTGAAATGAGTGTAATTTTGTGGTAGTTTGAACATGTTTTGACATTGTCCTTCTTTGGGATTAAAATGAAAAGTGATGTTTTCCAGTCCTGTGGACACTACTGGGTTTTCCAAATTTGTGGGCATATTGAGTGCAGTACTTTCACAGTATCATCTTTTAGGATTTGAAATATCTCAGCTGAAGTTTTATATATTGTATCATTTCAAATCTGAATGTGACATAACATAGAATTACTATTCCTATTAATAATTCTAGACTATTTATGTTTACCAGTTAAAGACTACTATGAACATACTTGTAGTAAAATAAGTTAGATTTGTTGTTCTTCATGAAGGTGGAAAGACAACAAACCAGTGGGAGCCTTGCGGAGTCTCAGGAAGAGGATGCTTGATGAACATCTTTTAAAATTCAGGCTTGTTTTTAGGTGATTTAGGGAAAGTAGGTGATTTTACAAGATTCAGAGAAGTAGGTGTTTCCTTTGGAGTGACTGCTATCATAAATTGAGGGTGATTCTACAATTTATCTAGGAGGAAAGAGAAATAAAATGAGTGTAATGTTGTCCACAGTGAAATAACGACAGTTTTAAGTAGGATGTTTGGTCATTTTTATGTTTCGGTGGTTTTTTTCTGTTTTCTTTTTGTCTGTGCTCAGATATGATTAGAGAGTGGTGCTATATTTTTATCTCATACGGTTATAGTACCAGGGTAACTACATCTGATGTTCGAGTTCTCTGAAATTGTTTATGTTCTGCACAGTAACAGCAGGCCTGGCTGGCAGCAACAAGCCAGCTCCTAGCTGACAGCTGTTCAAAATTTCTTGATATTCTGTAATAAACACAGTACTCTTTTTTAAGTCTTATATTCTCTATTATAATTCTGATCATTCTAATATTTTTCAAATACAAATTACTTAGTCTTTAATTTTAAAAAATAATTTATTTTAAATTCTTTTCGGTGTCTTACGCAAGTTAATTCCATTTTTACTCTTCCTTCATCTCATGTTGATTTCCATGTATTTTATCTTTTTTAATGTCTCTTCATCCCCCCAACAGAGAAGGCAATGGCAACCCACTCCAGTACTCTTGCCTGGAGAATCCCATGGACAGAGGAGCCTGGTAGGCTGCAGTCCATGGGGTCACTTAAAGTTGGACACAACTGAGCGACTTCACTTTCCCTTTTAACTTTCATGTATTGGAGAAGGAAATGGCAACCTGCTCCAGTTTTCTTGCATGGAGAATCCCAGGGATGGGGGAGCCTGGTGGGCTGCTGTCTATGGGGTTGCACAAGTCGGACATGACTGAAGTGCCGCAGCAGTGGCAGCAGCATCCCTCTAACATCAGAATCTTTAGGTAATTTATTTCAAAGATGAATTATAAGACACCATCTATTTTAAACTATAGCTTTAGTCAAAGGTTTGGTACGTAATATAATTTCATCAGTGGCCTTTAGACATGTCAGCGCAGTAGTGTGAACAATAAGATAATAGATCAGTTCAAATTGGAGGATAAGGCAGAACTTAAGTTCACACAGAAAAGTTCATTCACATTCCTGGTTGCAGAATATAAAGACAGGTTATTAGCTTATATCAAGTAACTTGAGGTTTGTAATATATTTTTTTAAACTCCAATGTTTTAGATTACTTTTTTAATCAATGAATAACAAATAGAAAAACATATAAGCAGGTGAGGCAAAAGTAAGTATATAACCATTGGATTGAGGTTCCTGAAATTATTAAAATATTTTCTAACTCAAAACAATAAATGTACATCCCTAGAAAAATCCAAGAAAGTCTAGTACTAGGATGAGACATATGTAAGTTCTGTAGTTCTTGAAAATGACCCTGACTGAAACAATCAAAGTCAAGATTTTACTCTTTCCTTGAATTATTGTGATCTTAATAACACCTGTCATTGAGAAATCTCTTGTATGACTACAGAGGTGATCAACTCTTTTCAAAACAAACAAACAAAAAAACTATGCCTCAGATGTTGGTGGTGGTTTTAGTAAGACAACATTTTTAGTAGGTTCTAAAGTAGATACACTTGAATATACCTAAGCAGTTTTGAAATTCATGCTATTCTTCTTATACCTATCTCTGAATTTCACCAAAATCTGTTTATGCAATTATAACTGTTTGTAAATTATTGTATACTAGTTGATGACTTTGATATTTACTTGTGAATTATTTTGGTATCGCATTTGCTTTGTGTGGAGAAGCCTGGCGTGCTGCTATCCATGGGATCTCAGAGTTGTACACGACTGAGTGACTGAACTGACTGACTGATTTGCTTTGTGTTTAGGAGTAATTTAATACAAAGCATGTTGTTTGGCACCCTGAAGCATGTATTATATTAGTAAACTGATTAAGGACTAAATGATTTTTTTTATTTTTTTTTTAAATTTTATTTTATTTTTAAACTTTACAATATTGTATTAGTTTTGCCAAATATCGAAATGAATCCACCACAGGTATACCCGTGTTCCCCATCCTGTACCCTCCTCCCTCCTCCCTCCCCATACCCTCCCTCTGGGTCGTCCCAGTGCACCAGCCCCAAGCATCCAGTATCGCGCATCGAACCTGGACTGGCGACTCGTTTCATACATGATATTATACATGTTTCAATGCCATTCTCCCAAATCTCCCCACCCTCCCCCTCTCCCACAGAGTCCATAAGATTGATCTATACATCAGTGTCTCTTTTGCTGTCTCGTACACAGGGTTATTGTTACTTATTTTGACTCTTAAGAAATTATTTCATGAGCAAGTGTAGTATAGTGATTACAATGTGGAGAAGAACTTCACGAAACATGTGGCTGTTTTAAGGAGCCAATATAAAACTAGTGTTAGAAATAAAGATAAATATCATGGATTACCTTAATGAAGACTTCCCAGTTGGCACTAGCGGTAAAGAACCTGCCTGCCATTGCAAGAGACAAGAGACACTGGAGAAAGATCCCCTGGTTCAGGAAGATCCCCTGGAGAAAGAAATAGCTACTTATTCCAGTATTCTTGCCTGGGAAATGCCATGGACAGAGGAGCCTGGCTGGAAAATAATTGGACATGACTGAAGTGACTTAGCACCTTGATGAAACATTCTGTTGAGATTCAACAAACTATTTCTAATGTAAGAATAGATAGTGTAACAATGCATTACTTTCATCCATCTTTCCATCCTCCATTCCATTGTCATATTTTACTAAAATATATTATTTATATCAAAATGTTATTGTTGTTAATTTAAAGTAAACTTTTTTTTTTCAAATTAAGGTGTAAAAATAATAGTATAAATAGCTGAGATAGCTGAGAAGAAAAAATTTCACAGGGTGGATCGGGCTTACCTGGTGGCTCAGATGGTAAATAAACTGTGTGCAGTGCAGGAGACTTGGGTTCTATCCCTGGATCAGAAAGATCCCCTGGAGGAGAAAATGTCAACCCACTCTAGTATTCTTGCCTGGAGAATTCCATGGAGAGAAGAGCCTGGCAGGCTGCAGTCCATGGCATCAGAAAGAGTTGGACACGACTAAGTGACTAACATACACACATTTTTTTTTTCAAATTAAGGGATTAAAAAAAATAAAGTATAAAATAACTGAGATAGCTCAGGAGAAGAAAAAATTCAATGCGTGTATTTAACAGCAGAATAGAGAAAAAAGAAACTAGTTATTGACTTGGATAGTAGCTGAATAGAATTTATTTTATCTGAAGAATACACAGATGAACTATACAAAAAAAAAAAAAAAAAATCTTAGTTAACGACCCAGACAACCACGATGGTGTGATCACTCACCTAGAGCCAGACATCCTGGAGTGTGAAATCAAGTGGGCCTTTGGAAGCATCACTACAAACAAAACTAGTGAAGGTGATGGAATTTTAGCAGAGCTATTTCAAGTCCTAGAAGATGATGCTGTGAAACTGCTGCACTCAATATGCCAGCAAATTTTGAAAACTCAGCAGTGGCCACAAAATGAAAGAAGTCAGTTTTCATTACAATCCCAAAGAAAGGGAATGTGAAAGAATGTTCAAAGTACTGTACTATTGCACTCATTTTACATGCTAGCAAGGTAATGCTCAAAATTCTCCAAGCTAGGCTTCAATAGTATGTGAACCAAGAACTGCCAGGTGTTCAAGCTGGACTTACAAAAGGCAGAGGAACCAGAGATCACATTCCCAACATCCATGGGATCATAAATAAAGCAAGAGAATTCAGAAAAAACATCTACTTCTGCTTCATTGACTATGCTAAAGGCTTTGACTGTGTGGATCACAACAAACTGTGGAAAATTCTTCAAGAGATGAGTATGCCAGACCACCTTACCTGCCTCTTGAGAAACCTGTATGCTGGTCAAGAAGCAACAGTTAGGATCAGACATGGAACATGGATTGGTTCCCAATTGGGAAGGAGTATGTCAAGGCTGTATATTGTTACCTCCTTACTTAGTTTATATCCTGAGTACATCACGAGAAATGCTGAGCTGGATGAAGCATGGGCTGGAGTCAAGATTGCTCGGAAAAATATCAATAACCTCAGATATACAGATGACACCACCCTTGTGATAGAAAGTAAAGAGGTACTAAAGAGTCTCTTGATGAAGGTGAAAGAGGAGAGTGAAAAAATTGGCTTAAAACTCAATATTCAGAAAACTAAGATCATGACATCTGGTCCCATCATTTCATGGCAAATAGATGGGGAAACAGTGGAAACAGTGACAGCCTTTACTTTCTTGGTCTCCAAAATCACTGCAGATGGTGGACAGCAGCTATGAAATTAAAAGGTACTTGCTCCTTGGAAGAAAAGTTATGACCAGCTTAGACAGCATATTAAAAAACAGAGACATTACTTTACCAACAAAGGTCCACATAGTCAAAGCTATGGTTTTTTCAGTAGTCATGTATGGATGTGAGAATTGGGCCATAAAGAAAGCTGAATGCTGATGAATTGATGTTTTTGAACTCTGGTGTTGCAGAAGACTCTTTAGAGTACTTTGGACTGCAATGATGTCAAACCAGTCAATCCTAAACAAAATCAGTCCTGAATATTCATTGGAATGACTGATGCTGAAACTCCAATACTTTGGCCACCTAATGCAAAGAGCCAACTCATTGGAAAAGACCCTGATCCTGAGGAGGTTTGAAAGCAGGAGGAGAAGGGGTGATTGAGGACGGGATGGTTGGATGGCATCACCAACTTGATGGACATGAATTTGATCAGGCTCCAGGAGTTGGGGAAGGACTGTGAAGCCTGGTGTGTTGGACACACTGAGCGACTGAACTGAACTAACTGAATCTGAGGAATGGAAAGAAAAATGTTTTAAAAAAAACAAACAAAAGCAACTATCTTATAGACCTGTGGGACAGTATTATAGGTTCTACTGTACAATTAAAGACCTAGAAGAAAAAGAGAGAAAATAGGTAGAATAAAGTACAGTATTTTTAGAAAGCCAAAAATAGAAATTAAGCTTCCAAATATTGTAAAACAAATTTTAAAATTCAAAAGATACACCAGACACCAAGCAGGATAAATTGAAAGAAAACTCCCTAGGCTCATCGCATTCAAACTGAGGGCTGGAAACCAAAGATAAAGAGAGAATCTTGAATATAGCCAGTGTGTGGGTGGAGTGGGGGAGGCATAACGTATATAACACCAAGAATTTTATTGACTGCTCACTCAAAAACTGTGGAGATCAGAAGACAGTGGAATATTTTTAAAGTGATGAAAGAGATTCTGTATAGAATTTTATGTCCAGTAAAAATAGCCTTCATGAGCTCTGTATCTATTTAATATATATATATATTTAAATCCAATAAACTACCATTCAAGAATGAGGGTGAAATAAAAATATTATTAGAAAAGATACTAAGAGACTCCTCCATTACCTACAGACCTCAATTATAGGACATGCCAAAGGAAACCGTTTCATATCAGATAAAAACCCAAATCTTTAGGAAGGAGTAAAGAGCACTGGAACCATTCTAGAATCTGGGAAATTCAAGGTCAAGATGCAGACAGATTCACTTCTGTCCTGTGGTTCTTCCTGGGAATCCCTAGTAGGTTTCTCTCAGGGGCTCTATATTTGAAGAGTAATTTATTTCCAGGAAAACCTGTATCCTTCCTGTAAATAGATAGTCCTCTACTCCAGTCCTCTAGGCTTGCGCTGTCAGTCCTAAATCCTTGAGTAAAATCAGCATAGACAATAGTAGCTAACATTCTTTCATTCAACATTTGTTGGGTTCCTACATTGTTCCAGTGTTCTAAATGGTGGAGATGTAGCAGCATACATATAAAAGCAGCAGATAGAATCCTTGCCTTCATAAAACAAAGTTTAATATTAATTTAGTATAAATTATAATACTTTAAAAATCATCATTACAACCTAACAAAATCTATACACAAATTATAGACAGCATTTCAGGTGAGAATAGTGTTAGAGAAATTATTCAATTCCAAATGTGTCAAGAGTATCAAAGATAAAGAGAAGTGAGGAAGCAAATAGAAAATGTGATTGACTTAAGGTCAATCGTTACTTGATTGACCTGCTGCTAAGTTGCTTCAGTCATGTCCGACTCTGTGCGACCCCAGAGATGACAGCCCACCAGGCTCCCCTGTCCCTGGGATTCTTCAAGCAAGAACACTGGAGTGGATTGCCATTTCCTTCTCCAATGCATGAAAGTGAAAAGTGAAAGTGAAGTCTCTCAGTTGTGTCCGACTCTTAGCGACCCCATGGACTGCAGTCTACCAGGCTCCTCTGTCCATGGGATTTTCCAGGCAAGAGTACTGGAGTGGGGTGCCATTGCCTTCTCCCTTGATTGACCTAGAAGTAATCAATTTACTAATCAATCAATTTACTAATGGCTGCACAGTTGTAGATATGCTAATAACTCCAACTAGAAAGTTAGAGATTATCAGCATCAATAAGTGAAGACACAACTACATACTGTTTATGAGAGAGAAACTATAAATATGAAGTTACAAATATTGATAAATTGCAGTTAAAATGCTAGAAAACATATATAATGAAAGTCATAAGAAACCTAATGTGGTATATTACTATGAGATAAACTTGGCTTCAAGACAAAGAACACAATCAGACATAGACGGCCTCACAATTAAATTATGTATATGTCCCTAATAGAGCTTCACATATCCATCACAAAATAATAATTCTGACCATACATATTCTTCCTAACAGTAGAAACATAACTGACAGATTAAAAAGGAAAAATATACAGACATAAATGTAATCTGGGGACTTAGAATTCCTGTCTCCATAATTGTAAGAAATAGATTAAAAATTTCAAGCAGTAGGGATATACACTTTTAAGGATATATATAGCAAGGCAAATCAGAAAATATTTTAAACTGAACACAAATGAAAACACAGTATATAGAATTTTGTGTCTTGCGGCTAAAGCAGGGCTATGAGAAAAGTTCGTAGTATGAAATTATAAAGTTCATATTATAAAAAGTAACATGTAAATCTAAACATTCTAAACTGTCATGCTTAGACTTTTGAAATAGCAAAGCCAATGCAACATACACAGAAGGAAAAAAGGGAACATATCCTGTATCACCCTACTTATATGAAGTTGTAGAATTTGCAAAACAAATCAACTGAAATTGGAATAGTGCTTGCCTTTCTGGTAGAGGCAGATAGCTGAAAAGGGCATTAGGGAAGGTTCTAGGCTGATGACACTGCTTTATATTTTGACTGAGGTGTTGATTTCCTAGATGTATAAATTAGTCAAAATTCAGTGAAATGTACAATTCAGATCAGTGTATTTTTTATATCTACTTGTAACTTAGAAGACAGCTCAGAAATGCATTGTATAAAAATATTTGTTTACATATCCAAAGGAAAATATCAAAGACTATACTTATCCTTACAGTAGGCATGCACTCTGATCAGTTATATTCTATTTTTAAAATCTATTCTATTTTTTAATTCAATACAGCCAGTTCCACATTTTTTATTGGTTTCATCAAGTTGAGATCACTGCTTACTTCAAAGGGAACCATGCCTTAGAATTCAGAATGTATTTACCCTTTATACTCAGTGTGATCACTGAGTATATGGAATATAAGATTCGAAACTAATTTGTTCCTATATTTGAAATATGAACTGCATGCTAAAACTATTTTAATGCCTTCATTACTAATTAATTCAGTCTTTATAACCTTCCCCCTTGGAAAAAATTGAAGAAATCTAAATTCATTCTTTACTCAGCAGCTGTAATATGATTTTGGACTAAAATGGGACCAATGTTGTTTATCTGAAATACAATTCTCACAGCTGGCAAATGTCAGAATATTTTCTTTTAGAATTGCTATAAAATCTGTAGCAAATTCTCTTTTAAATGGCAAAAAATCAGTATCCATTTAATTGTTTTATTTATTTTGATTTGTTTTAGTTGGTTAAGGGTCACACATATACTATACATGCATACACATACATACATGCTCAAATGCTTTACCAAATAGACTTGATAGAAAGGTAGGAGAAGAAACAAAGTGGAATTATCAGAAATGAAGAGTTATCAAGTTCTGATGGTGGTGATAGTTTAGTTTCTAAGTGGTATCTAACTCTTGGAACCCCTGACTGTAGCCTGTGAGGCCCCTCTGTATGTGAGATTTCCCAGGCGAGAATACTGGAAAGCGTAAAGCCATTTCCCTCTCCAGGAGATCTTCCTGACCAAGGGATGGAGCCCAGGTCTCCTGCTATTGCAGGCAAATTCTTTACTGCTGAGACATCAGTTTCTTTTAGACAAAGGAGGTAAGATCTGTGGGATTGGGATGGAAAGATAAAACTGCTACATTCAGATAAATTATTTTTAAGACATAGTTTCTACTTCAAATGTAGATATTTATGGGAGGCTAATATGAACTGTGGTGTTGGAGAAGACCCTTGAGAATCCTTTTGACTGAGAGGAGATCCAACCAGTCCATTCCAAAAGAGATCAGTCCTGGGTAATCATTGGAAAGACTGATGTTGAAGCTGAGACTCCAGTACTTTGGCCACCTAAAGCAAAGAACTGACTCATTTGAAAAGACCCTGATGTTAGGAAGTATTGAAGGCAGGAGGAGAAGGGGACTGCAGAAGAGGAGATGGTTGGATGGCATCACCGATGTGATGGACGTGAGTTTGAGTAGACTCCAGGAGTTGGTGATGGACAGGGAAGCCTGGCATTCTGCAGTCCATGAGGTCACAGAAGAGTCAGACACGACTGAGCAACTGAACTGAACTGATGTGGCTCTCAGTGCAATTGTGTGTATAAAGTATGAGATGGATAGTGAGTAATTTGTTTTTAAAAGACACATCTTCTACTTATAAAACACAATAAAGAGTATGTGGTTACTAGCCCTTTTTGTTCAGATCATTATCTGTTGAGAGAATTGAAAGTAACTCAAACTGAATTGTCTCTTTTGCATTTGAGAATTCAAAGTATCTTAGGGGAGGACAGACTGTGGTCAAAAAGCGAATGGAAGTGCCCTTTCAAAAAGCACAGAATTGGGCTGACTTTGAGGAAATCTGAGACATACTGCACTGGCTGAGGAAGGGAGGAAGGAAGACAGGGAGGGAGGGAGGCATGCAATATCAGAGCTTGAGGCTTTCAAAAGATAATTGGGTGACAAGTACCTTATGAAGTTTTCCCCAGGGGTTACTGCAGCATCTTTGGCATTTTTCAAAAGACTGTTTAAAGGATTAGATTGCTTTGTCATTGCTTTTGGATGTTCATCTGAATTCAACAACATCCTGAAATAAATATAAAGAGATTCACTCTTATTGAATTATACTAATAAATATGTTTAGAGCTTATATCCTTTTAAAGCACATATCCCTGTATGCGAGACAGCAAAAGAGACACTGATGTACAGAACAGTCTTTTGGACTCTGTGGGAGAGGGAGAGGGTGGGATGATTTGGGAGAATGACATTGAAGCATGTATAATATCATATATATATTAAAAAAAAGAACTTACTTATACTATTTGTAAAGTGTGGGTAATATTAACCTCACAGTCTGTTAGAAGGATTAAATGAGATAAAGCAGAAAAATAAATAAATAAAGTGTAAAAAAATAAATAAAGCACATATCCCAGCTATTTTATGTTTTCAAAATTAACATGGCTCCTTATCAAGACTGTATGTGTCACATTTTCTTTTGTTTTATTAGAATATGTAGTCCATGGGGACATTATGCCTAAGTAGTTTGCTTTTGGGCTTCCCAAGTGGCTCAGATGGTAAAGAATCTGCCTGCAAAGCGGGAGACCTGGGTTCAATCCTGAGGTGGGAAGATCGCCGGGAGGAGGGCACGCCAGCCCACTCCAGTATTCTTGCCTGGAGAAACCCCCATGGACAGAGCAGCCTGGTGGGCTATGGTTCATGGGGTCACAAAGAGTTGGACATGACTGAGCAACCAAGCAGAGGCACAGCACAGTTTGCCTTTAGGACTTATATCTTAAAGTTTCTTTCCTGGGTTTTTTGCAATTTAACACTTTGTTACTGTTTTGGCAAAGTGTGCCGAAGCACCCAGTCTTTCTTTTTACCTGTTAATCCTCCCTTCTCCACATCACTGTCAACTCTGCCGAAATTGATGATTATTGTATGGTGCTAATAATTTATTTTTTCCTTAACTAGCTAATTGTGGGTTAAATATACTCCCAGAGTCGTGACACCTTCAGTATTTCTTGATAATTTTAGTCATTGTTAGGTAAGCTCTGTTTCAGCTGTTTTTGCCTTTCCTTTATCCCAAAGGAAGTGTCTTTTTGTGCCATCTGTTGCTACAAGTCTGTTTCGAAAGCAGTCAGTCAGGTACAGTAAATATGTCAACAGACTCCTCCTCCTCCAACAAGAAATTCATCCAGAAGTGCAGAGAGCTAAGGTGACTCATGTTAGATCAAGAAACCAGAGCCAGTCTCCTGCATATCCTTGGTTGCTAATGAGAACCATTAATCAGATGGTTTAATTTGATGAAATCAGATGGAAGAACAGAGAAACTCATGTCATGCTTCATAGTAGCATTTCATGAGCTGCCTCTCCCGAAACTGAATCTTTTAATAGCACGGGGCTTCTGCCTTGGCATGATCTCTTAATTTTGAAAATTGAACTGCTGTTGACGATGCCTTGTCTCTATTTTATACTTATTAGTAGCACCTCTGGAGGCCAACAATTACCTGAATAGTATCCAGACAAACATTTTAGACAGTTTTCATTTGGCTACTTCTGTTGGGACTAAACTTTGCAGTTTTGGTAATTTTCAGTAACACTGTTGGTTTGCTGCCTAATCCTGGCTCTCTGAAGCACCAGTGGTACCTAGGCTTGTGAATGGCATGTACATTAACCCATCAGTAAACATTTTTCCAGCAACGTATATGTACCCTTAGATTATATTAATGCTCTTAATTCTATATCTGATGCAAATTAGGATATATGATGACTCGAGAGTACTACTATCTGAATAATCAAGATCAAGGCCTTAAATAATTTTCAGTGTGTTACATATTGCTATACTTGAATATAAACATAATGGAATACTTTAGATCTGAATATATTTATTAGGGCATAAATTACTATGAAGTTATGAAAGTATTAAACCTGCTTTATTGCTGTATAATTGAATAAACTATTTTATTTTCAGCCAAATTATTATGGTGAAATAATGGCATCTCTAACTTGGAATTATATTTTTTTATTCTCAAATTCATTTGATAGTTAAAATATCCTTTGAACAACAGTGAATAATGTTTGCAGTTGAACATTGTGTCTTTAAATAGAAGCAATGAATGTCTTAATGATTTAAAATTAGAATTAATGAAATATACTCTGTATTCAATAACTTCCTTCTTATATAGTTTGGCATATTTAAAAAATTTCCATAGGAAAATAGTTTCAGAGGTTAAAGCTAGTCTTTGCTTTGTGTTACCTAATTAGTAGGAAGACAAATGGAGTTTGATGTCCTGAGTTGCTATTCCAACTAAGCTTTTCCTCCAGCACACTGCCACTGCTACAATTGAGGCTCTCAAAAATTATCACCTAAGTCACTGCAACAGTCTTTTAAATGTTTCCTTTACCATTATTTCCATCTTGTTTCCTATGTACCCTGATCACTAATGCCAAGTGCTTTTTCTAAAGTTATATTTGATTAGCTCTTCCCTATCAAGCATTTCTGGAGAAGGCAATGGCACCCCACTCCAGTACTCTTGCCTGGAAAATCCCATGGACGGAGGAGCCTCGTAGACTGCAGTCCATGGGGTCGTTAGGAGTCAGACACGACTGTGTAACTTTCAAGTAGACAACCTGAGTGACTTCACTTTGACTTTTCACTTTCATGCATTGGAGAAGGAAATGGCGACTCACTTCAGTGTTCTTGCCTGGAGAATCCCAGGGACAGGAGAGTCTGGTGGGCTCCCGTCTCTGGGGTCACACAGAGTCTGACACGACTGAAGCGACTTAGCAGCAGCAGCAGCATCAAGCATTTCATGCCTGTTCGATTGCTCTCAGTATAAAATTTTAAACACTTTCACAAGATGAATAAGTTATAAGTTCTGGTTACTTACTACTAATTCCAGGTCTGTCTTTTATATGAAAAAAATTTTTTCCCAGTTAATATTGCAAATGATATTTCCCAATTTCTCTGACCAGCTGGCTTTCTTTTAGGACTTCCCTGGTGGGTCAGTTGATAAATAATTCACCTTCAGTGCAGAAGATCTGGATTTGATCCCTGAGTCAAGAAGATCCTCTAGAGAAAAAATGGCAACCTGCTCCAGTATTCTTACTTGGGAAATCCCATGGACAGCTGGCGGGCTACAGTTCATGGGTTGGCAAGAGTCAGACGTGACTTAGTGAATAAACCACCACCACCAATAGACATTAGGGGAACATCAGATGATAAGAAAAGAGAATAAGTTTGTTTTATATATCAAAGTCTGTTTTGGTATTTCATCAGTGGTCAGTTGCTATTAACTTCCAGTGGCATTCCCAACACCACCATCACTGGGCTCACAGAGATAACTAAGAAGAAACAAGTCAGGTCCTTTTGTCAGGGTGACAGCCACATCACTCTTCTAATCCGCTGGCAGACAAATCCTGCCCTGAAGCCATAAGAGATTATCTTCCATATAGCAGTGTGTGCCTGCTCTGAGACATGTTACTCTCTTTGGTCTGAACAGTGTGGAGATCTAGGAGGAGTGTTACTTTCTGCAAAGAATGCACCTCATTGTACTGCTTTTTTGAGCCCCTAGGTTGTCATAACAACATCTCTTCCCTTAGAGGTTGGAGCTTATTTCTATAATTATTGATTTGTAAATAAAAGCAAGGACATCATTTTGCTCTTAGCTATCCAAGATGTGCTTAATCGATTTCCTGAATTAAACATGCATAAGCGCATAAATACAATGGTATGATAAACATTTAACTGCTGGTTGGCGTGAGGTGAGGGGATCCATGATTTGTCTAATTTGTTCATTTCTTAGGTGTGAATACTCCCAACGCAGCAGATTTCAAAGTGCCCTTGTGTGTCAGTGGGTATGGACTTAGGAAGACAAGTATACAGTTGCCTCACCTGTATGGGCCCAGTTCAGCACACAATGTGTTTTCTGTGTTCCGACTAGACAATAACAGACACCAAAGCATTTTCAGGAAATGTACCATTCTGAATGAAATTCTGAGGTTTCCAGAAACTGAGTTTCTTTGCAATGTAAAAGAAGTATTAAGGATATGGTGTGCCCTGGCATCTGAGTGAATTAAATTACAACTGGCTGTTGAAGATGAAGCACCCAGGAAAGCCCAGGCTTTGGTAAAACCTGTGACTGCTGCTCATGACTGCTGGAGTCACAACCACTAGTGGCTGGGATAGTTAGAGATAATTGAATTGCAGAGCTTATAAAATGAAAAATATGAGGAAAATAAAGCTTTCATGGTTTCGTAGACATTGGTTTTGCATTAATACTATTCCTTGGGCAAGCAATATGACCCTGATCCACCAATAAAAGTTTAGTTCTGGACCTCCAGTAATTATTAAAAAGTTTGGACACAGATCTTGTACGTGATTCCATTGGGTCCAAGGAGCTGGTCTGTCTGAATTCTCTAGTTCCTGTATATGTGATTAGAGTAAGCTTGTTGCCAACCAGCAGATTTCCCATAGTAGTTCTACAGTAACAGGCTGAGGGCTTTAAGATAGGTAGTACTACGTGGAAACCATTCACTAGCCTCCTTTTTTAGCCAGTCTGGGAAATTTAAAAAAAAGAAAAGAAAGAAATACTGTATAGCTGGGAGAAATTCAATAAGTTAATGCCACTAGGGGAAAAAAAAAAAAAAAAAAACCTTAGAAAAAGGAGGTCAGTGATTTCTGTCGCATTCTTATTTATATTATGAGAAAAAAGAAAATGAAAGTGTTAGTCACCCTGTGGTCTGACTCATTGTGACACCATGTATAGTCCATGTACACAACCTGCCATGGCTCTTCTGTCCATGGGATTCCCCAGGCAGGAATACTGGAAGTGGGTGGCCATTCCCTTCTCCAGTTGATCTTCCTGACCCAAGGATTGAACCTGGGTCTCCTGCATTGTGGGCTGATTCTTTACCATCTGAATCAGTGGGTAAACCCCTCATTTAGTCTATTCAGAAGTTTTATCAGTCTCCAAGAATGGATGTAGACTTTAGTGAAATTTTACTTTGTCCTTATTTAAATTGCACTGCAGTTTCAAGTGTGATACCCTTCCTGGAGCAAGGCCTGGAATGTAATATTAAGCCCCTGATGTGGCAATTGTTCTTTTTGCTGTTTTAAGGACTGCTACATGCAATAAAGTAGAAGAGTGCAAAGATCTTAATTTCCTTGGCATAACATAGAATGTAACACAGTTGGTAATAACATGCTGCTTAGACTTGAGAATGAGAAAAGAACAAAGTTATGACACATATCTGCTAAAAAGATGAAAAATAAACCTGGGACCTTGCACTTCAGTGAAATTTTCAGGGATCCAGTGATCTAAACTGGCATAGTATCCTCTTCAAATTGGAACACATGTTACTATTATTTATACAGGCTATAACTAGAACAGCCTGTAACTAACACAAAGCTTGTTTGGGCCCCTTAGATTTTAGAAGCAAAATACATTGCATTCAGGTACTTTCAAAGGCTGCAGGATTTGAGTGTGACCCTGCACCAGAAAAATTCTGCAACATTTTCAAGTGGAATGTAAGATTTTCTTCTCACCTGGTCTTTGTAACTCAGCAGATCCAACTGTACTTTAATAAATGGGTATGTCATATTAAATTTGTTTAAAAGTCCTAATAGAAGAAACACAGAGACCGACCCTAGAGATTTGGATTCCTTAGGTATGTGAGATGGTTTTCATATACACTTATTTTTTCACAGGAAATACTCTGAATATTTGTTAAAATGTTTGAAAAATCTAGATTATACACAGGTCTCTTATTCCAACTAGGTATGGGCTGTGACAGCATGAGATGTTATAAGATGCTATAAGATGTTATAGATGCTATAAGATGCTTGCAAAGTCAGCAGGATGTTTGTTTGCCTTTGTTGTCTGAATCGAGAGATGGTCAAATGTTATACTTGTGATCAGGAAATAATAGTTTAACTGAATAGTTAGGAATTGGGGGATAAGAGGTTGGTAAATTCTCTGACAAGGATGCCTGAGTTTTTTGAATTGATGTTTGGAATAGGAATGGAATTCATATATATTCACAAGCTGGTTTTAGGAAAGGCAGAGGAACAAGAGATCAAATTGCCAACATTTGCTGGATCATCGACAAAGCAAGAGAGTTCCAGAAAAACATCTATTTCTGCTTTATTGACTATGCCAAAGCCTTTGACTGTGTGGATCACAATAAACTGTGGAAAATTCTGAAAGAGATGGCAATACCAGACCACCTGATCTGCCTCTTGAGAAATTTGTATGCAGGTCAGGAAGCAACAGTTAGAACTGGACATGGAACAACAAACTTGTTCCAAATAGGAAAAGGAGTACATGAAGGCTGTATATTGTCACCCTGCTTATTTAACTTATATGCAGAGTACATCATGAGAAACGCTGGACTGGAAGAAGCACAAGCTGGAATCAAGATTGCCGGGAGAAATATCAATAACCTCAGATATGCAGATGACACCACCCTTATGGCAGAAAGTGAAGAGGAACTAAAGGGCCTCTTGATGAAAGTGAAAGTGGAGAGTGAAAAAGTTGGCTTAAAGCTCAACATTCAGAAAACTCAGATCATGGCATCTGGTCCTATCACTTCATGGGAAATAGATGGGGAAACAGTGGAAACAGTATCAGACTTTATTTTCCGGGGCTCCAAAATCACTGCAGATGGTGACTGCAGCCATGAAATTAAAAGACACTTACTCCTTGGAAGGAAAGTTATGACCAACCTAGATAGCATATTCAAAAGCACAGACATTACTTTGCCAACAAAGGTTCATCTAGTCAAGGCTATGGTTTTTCCTGTGGTCGTGTATGGATGTGAGAGTTGGACTGTGAAGAAGGCTGAGTGCCAAAGAATTGATGCTTTGGAACTGTGATGTCGGAGAAGACTCTTGAGAGTCCCTTGGACTGCAAGGAGATCCAACCAGTCCATTCTGAAGGAGATCAGCCCTGGATTTCTTTGCAAGGAATGATGCTAAAGCTGAAACTCCAGTACTTTGGCCACCTCATGCGAAGAGTTGACTCACTGGAAAAGACTCTGATGCTAGGAGGGATTGGGGGCAAAAGGAGAAGGGGACGACAAAGGATGAGATGGCTGGATAGCATCACTAACTCGATGGATGTGAGTCTGGGTGAACTCTGGGAGTTGGTGATGGACAGGGAGGCCTGGCGTGCTGCGATTCATGGGGTTGCAAAGAGTCGGACACGACTGAGCAACTGAACTGAACTGAACTGATGCATACCATGCTGCTCCTAAGTCACTTCAGTCAGGTCCAACTCTGTGCGACCCCATAGACGGCAGCCCACCAGGCTCCCCCGTCCCCGGGATTCTCCAGGCAAGAACACTGGAGTGGGTTGCCATTTCCTTCTCCAATGCATGAAAGTGAAAAGTGAAAGTGAAGTCACCCAGTCATGTCCGACTCTTAGCGACCCCATGGACTGCAGCCTACCAGGCTCCTACATCCATGGGATTTTCCAGGCAAGAGTACTAGAGTGGGGTGCCACTGCACACAATACTATGAGTATATGCATATATACTTAAATGATGTATATGGCATACTAGGTATCACACACTTACACAGTATGTCCTAATAGGTACTCAATTATCGAAAATATATTCTTTAGTCAGTAAAACAACTTATTTCCACCATGTCTACTGTAGGCGTGATTACATACAGATCAGAAGTAGAGAATGAGGGCTGGAATAATTTCAAATTTATCTTGATTCTGATGCTTAGAAGTTTATTCCTTAAACAAATTTTAAATTTGGTTGAGAGACTTTAAATCTAGAAAAAATTATATGTATATCAGTCAGTTCAGTTCAGTCACTCAATCGTGTCCAACTCTCTGCGACCCCATGGAGTGCAGCATGCCAGGCCTCCCTGTCCATCACCAACTCCTGGAGTTTACTCAGGCTCATGTTCATTGAGTTGGTGATACCATCCAACCATCTCATCCTCTGTCGTCCCCTTCCCCTCCCACCTTCTATCTTTCCCAGCATCAGAGTCTTTTCCAATGAGTCAGTGCTTTGCATTAGGTGGCCAAAGTATTGGAGTTTCAGTTTCAACATCAGTCCTTCCAAAGAATGTTCAGGATTGATTTCCTTTAGGATGGATTGGTTGGATATCCTTGCAGTCCAAGGTACTCTCAAGATTCTTCTCTAACATCCAGTTCAAAACCATCAACTCTTTGATACTCAGCCTTCTTTTATAGTCCAAATCTCACATCCATACATGACTACTGGAAAAACCATAGCCTTGATGAGATGGACCTTTGTTGGCAAAGTAATGTTTCTGCTTTTTAATATGATACCTAGGTTGCTCATAACTTTTCTTCCAAGAAGTAAGCATCTCTTAATTTCATGACTGCAATCACCATCTGCAGTGATTTTGAAGCCCCCAAAAATAAAGTCTGACACTGTTTATACTGTTTCCCCATCTATTTGCCATGAAGTGATGGGACCAGATGCCATGATCTTAGTTTTCTGAATGTTGAGATTTAAGCCAACTTTTTCAGTCTCCTCTTTCACTTTCATCAAGAGGCTCTTTAGTTCTTCTTCATTTTCTGCCATATGGGTGGTGTCATCTGCATATCAGAGGTTGTTGATATTTTTCCTGGCACTTTTGATTCCTGCTTATGCTTCCTCCAGCCCAGTGTTTCTCATGATGTACTCTGTGTATAAGTTAAATAATCAGGGTAACAATATACAGGGTGACTATATATATATATATATATATATATATATACACACTTAAGTATATGTATATATAGGTTTTAATGTGTTTATATGTACACAAAAGTCTGTGTATATATAAAGGTGGTATTCCCAGATGGAGTTAGTGGTAAAGAACCCGTCTGTGAATGCAGGAGAATTTAGAGATGCAGATTCTATTCCAGGGCCAAGAAGATCCCCTGAAGAAAGGCAGAGCATCCTGCCCAGTATTCTTGCCTGGAGAATCCCATGGATAGAGGATTTTTGTGAGCTACAGTCCATAGGATCACAAGGAGTCAGACATTACTGAAGCAACTTAGCACACATATATAAAGCATATTTAAAATAATATGATGTGGAATATATGTGTAATGAAGTATGTAGGATATAAATGCGTGTGCACAGTTGCTCAGTCATGTCCGACTCTTTGACTCCATAGACTGTAGCTCACCAGGCTCCTCTGTCCATGGAATTTTCCAAGCAAGGTTTTTGAAGTTGGTTGTCATTTCCCCCTCTAGAGGATCTTGCTGACCCAGGGATCTAACCCGTGGAAGACATCTCCTGTGTCTCCTGCATTGGCAGGCTGCTACTTTACCACTGAGTCACCTGGGAAGCCCTAGTATATAAATACTCTAACGGTATCTTGTGGTTCATTCATTAATTTTGTTCCAGTTTGACTTCTTTAAAGAGTTTGCTACATGAAGAGGACTTCTTGACCACTCTTAGAAACATCAATGTCCTTTCCCCCAACTACTCTTTTTACTTATCCTAATTAGTTTATTCATATAAATCATATTGCATAGTTACTTCTGTAATTATTTATTTCCTGTTTCAGTCTCAGTTCAGTTCAGTTGCTCGGTCATGTCTGACTCTTTGCGACCGCATGGACTGCAGCGCACCAGGTTCCCTGTCTATCACCAACTCCCAGAGCTTACTCAAACTCATGTCCTTCGAGTCATTGATGCCATCCAACCATCTCATCCTCTTTTGTCCCCTTCTCCTCCTGCCTTCAATTTTTCACAGCATCAGGGTCTTTTCCAATTAGTCTCAGTCTACCATATATAATTATTTTTAGCTACAGTTCATGACTTCATTCCTAGCACATTAGACAGTGCCTGTTTCAAAAAAACTGGGTGAATTTAGAGAGGAAGATCATTAAATTGAATAGCCCCAGAGATGGTACCTGACTTTATCACTTTATCAGTTATTAAATTATAGGCAAGGTTAGTAATTTTACCACATCTCCGTTTTGTCACTTGCAGAATGGCAGTAATGAAAATACCTTCCTAGAAAGATAATTTGTTTCTATAAAAGTGACATACTATATTGAAAACTTTTATACAAATGCCTACTTAGATATTGACTCTTACAAAATATTTTTCCCCAGTAACTGTGCTGTTTCTAATTTGAATGTTTGCTGAAAATGATGAACATTCATTTAAAAATAAATCTTTGTTTTTAGTAATGAATTGTATATTAGAAGATACTTGAATATCATAAAATAACTATAATTCAGAATTCTCTTTATCAAATAATTTGTCAATTCAAATGTTACTTTAGCACAGTTTATTTATTCATATTTTTCTATGCATTGAGTTTCTGTATTTAAACGGTAGGGGGACATCAAGCTGTGTTTTCAATTAACTCAAAAAAATATCCTTCCATTTGCAACAGCAAGGAGTCCCATCACAGAGGGTAATATCAGTAATCTATTTTTCATCTTATAATTATGCAAGAACTCTTCTAACAATGGAATGTTCATAAGAGACACAATCCGTTATAATCATACATAGATACAGATCAGTTAAAATGCCTTACTTTGTGTCACTTTCATTTTTAAAAAGATCTAATTTTTGTAGATTTGATTCAAAGACAAATAAGCATTTAAAAATCATTTAAGAAACATGTACTGTTTCTTTATGTTGTAGAGTTGTGCTTTTGTTTTCCTTAATTGGTGATGATTTCTTTCCTATTACGTATTGTTCTTTATATAATGTTGTAGTTATATGTAACAGCTCATTGAGGCTGAATTTGTATCTGATCTGATCTGATGTATTTATTATGGCTATTATGCCCTTAAGGAAGTAACTTAATATCTGGAGCCTATAATTTCATCTTTAAAATTGAATAATAATAGCAATTAGAGTAGCATAATTTTTAAAGAAACTGAAATATCAGGTATAACATTTCTGAAAACAAATACTAGTTTTTAATATTTTCTCATATATTCTCTTTGTTCAAGTAGACGAACTTTCATCTGCTTTTTGAATTTGGAAACATAGGTATTCAACATGCCATTGCAAATTTGACTTCATAAGTAGTTTAGTATTTCATTTTTCTCGTAACAGTATAGTGTAAATCTGATCAGTTCACTTAAGGACTGTTGGTAGTTTAAAGTGAACTTTTAAACTTGGTCAAAGGTCTTTCATCATTTGTATAATGTTGGCCAAAATGTCTCCATAATATGTGATAGAAAAACCTAAAGGAACATCTTGGCCAACCTCTGTTCACCCTCCTTGCAGAGCCTTCACTGTGTTGGCATTTTTTGTTGCTCGCTATCAAAAGATTGTTTCCCCAAAACACAGGTTTTAGTCTTTTGTGATGTATATTAGTATATTAGACAAAGTCAAGTATATTGGAAAAATAAAGTCTTTTAACTTTGCACTTGGAATATAAAGGAAGAGTATGAGTTAATCCAGTAGTCAGTGTTTGGCACAAGAATATATAGGGAAAAGTGCATAATGCACAAAACTATAGAGTTTGGAGAAAACAGGGAAAGCTTTTAAATGTAAAAGATTGTATGGCTGGATCATAGACAAAGAAAGAAATAGAAATGAGAGAAGAGCTAAAACCAAAATTGCATAGTAATTCGTAGAATTTTGTTGTTTCAATATTATCTGAAGTAGGATGGCTTAACTACCAAAGGGTTTTAATTATATGTCCATTTTCAAATAGAAGTTTTGGGGAAAAAATAATGCTTCCTACAGAAATGCAGGGAAATAATTAGAGGCTGGGAAAGTGGTTATGGTGTTATTGCAAAAGTTCTGGGCAAAGGTAATAATTATCTGATAAGAGAGAACTAGACTGATACAACATTTATTTCTCTGATTTTGTGATGAAAAATGGATCAGACAGAAATTTAAAGATGATGGCATAGATGCTAAGCATTGGCAAGTGGATGGTTGTTGCTGCATTTTATTAAACTGGAGTACATAGTGTTTATATAAGCATATTTGAGAGAAAAGATAAATCTAATTTTATACACATTGAGATTATCTCGTATAAACTTATTAATACAAGTAGACTTGTATATGTGTGTGTTAAATTGCTTCAGTCATGTCTGACTCTTTGGGACCCCATGGACTGTAGCCTGCCAGGCTCCTCCGTCCATAGGATTCCCCAGGCAAGAGTACTGGAGTGAATTGTCATTTCTTACTCCAACAAGTGGACATATGCAGCAATTACTGCTGTGACTTGAGAGATTTGGGTTGAAGTTATAAATTTTAAAAAATATGACAGTTAATTGAATTCCATAATGTGAAGATTAAAAAGACAGTGAGTAGATGACAGACTTAAATAAAGCAGCATGGGAAATTGATGGGAGAAGAAAAGATTGAAAATTTGGAGATGGAAATAGAAATAAAAACAACAACAACAAAAGACTCTAGGTCAATATGCAAAGCAATTGAGATTTAGAGGCATTTGGAGTGGTCAGCAATGCTAAAAGTCACCGATTGGCAAGAAATTTTTTTTTTTAAACACAAAAGAGTTAGTGTTTCTTAAGAGCACATTTACTGGACTGGTAAGAAGACAGACTGTAGATTACTAAAGAGCCAAGAATATGGTAGAAAAGGAGAGAAGAGTCAACAGCTGCAAATACCTATTTCATCAAACAAAATGTGAGTGGAGAGGAAGGATTTTAGAAGAGGTTAATGAGGATTGCTGTTAGCTTATTTAAGTATGAGGATCCTCAATCGTATTAAAATATTCATAAGGAGTAACTGGTAGTTGGGGAAAAATGAAAATACAAGATTGAAAAGAAATACAATTGGATCCCAGAGAAATCAGTTTTATTAGTCAAAATAATTGAACTTACAATCCTGTAACCAGCTACCTCAAAAATCACAGTGACTAAACATATGTAAATTTATTTCTTGATCCTAAGACTTTTGATTAATTTAAGCCAATTACAATTGTGTAGAGTCATTTCCCTTACTTAAATTTAACATGAATGTGGACCTTGAATACATCTATAAATTATCTTCACTGGCACACCTGGATTAATATTTAAATAACTGGAGACTGTAGCATAGCTAGGTTAACACATCAAAAGATCAATAGTGTTATTAAGAGCAATAACTAAAGTAATAATGTGCTAAACTATCAATTGTTTCCTAAGCTGGAATAAGCACATTCTGTCATATCTTCCAATCTGATTCTAAAAACCACTAGATTTAAATGCAGCTGTCTGAGGATTCTGTGAATTAAAAGATCGTGCAGTTATTGGGCAGGAAAATAGAAAATGATAGAATGTTGACTATGACCATGAAGTTCTTTTCTTTCTTTCTTTTTCTTTTTTTGAGTTATCTTCTAATATCCTTGTAAGTCAATATTCCAGAATCTTGAAGCAGGTGTGTACAGTAAATACTCCAAGAGAAAACCCTTATTTTTGGCCCAAAAACAAGCAAGAGAACAAGCGCCCTGCACCACTGGACAGAAATTTTGGGAAAACCTCTTCTTTTTTTTTTTTTTACTGTTCCAGTCCCACTTATAAAAGGACGACACCTGTGGCAGGAGTGGGAGTGGTATCCATGCGGACATCTAAATTTTTGAGAATAACGTCTGACTAAAGGAACAAGAGAAGGCAGACTTTATGATACTTAGATGTGAAGAGAATCCTCCTTTTCCTTTCTCTTTCTCCTGATGCTTTGCTTCAGGGCCGTGGCAGTAGTATGAAATGTACACTCGCATGTGGGATTTCAAACTTCAGAGTGTCAGAAAATGGGCTCCCTGTCAACCAGAGACTTTGAGGAAAACCATGGAGAGTAAAGTTGGAGAGAGAAAGCTCTGAAATCTGTGTATAAAATCCTGAGTGGTTTGCTTTTGAAACTGACCCAATACTGGTATGTCTTAAAAGCCATTCCTTTAAGAGCTAAACTATGATATGGGGCACTGTTCAGGGTCCACCTTGGGCCCTGGGTAGTACACATGGTGGGTTCACCCAATAGTGCTGTTGCATCTTTAGAAATTAGCTGATATCAGAAACTCCACAGCCATCAGAAACCTACAGAAAAGCTTTCTATATGAAGTAGATAAGTTCACTTCCTATTTTAAATTAAAAAGAAAAAAATCAGCATTCTCCAAAAGATATAACATGTCTCAGGGCTTCATAAACAAATATAGAAAATGCCAACAGTGTAGTCCAAAATTCCCTGAAAGCATGGGGCTCGGAAGACCATAACCCCCAAGGGGAAAGTTAATAAACATAGGAAGTTTTGATATTATCAGAGACTTTAAAGAAGCTACTGTAATGATGCTCTTAAATATAGGCAAATACATATGAAATGAATAGAAAGAAGATTTTGTCAAGAGCTGAAAAGTACATTAACTAATATAAAACTTCCCTGGATAGTCTCAACTGAAGAATGAAAATGACAGCAAAAAAAAAAAAAAAACAGTAAATTTGAAAAATAATACACATTAATCTATCTGAGAGACTGAGAAAAGAAAAAGACAAAACTCAGGAACACATAGGATAATAGCAGCAGGTCTTTAACATTCAGGTTGGAATCTGAAAAATACAGGGGAAATACTGGTAAATAAAAAAAACAAGTAATTATGGCTGAATACTTTCTAAACTTTAGGAAAAAGTTAATTTGCAGATTGAAGAATACTGGGGAATGAAAGCACAATAAATTCAAAGACTGCCACACTCAGATAATGTTGTAACAAAACGGATAAAAATCAAAGGTAAAAAACAAATCATACTTGAAAGCAAATCAGGAGAAGGGATCAACAGAGGATTTGATAGTGGGATGGCATCACCAACTCAATGGACATGAGTTTGAGCAAACTCGGGGAGATAGTGAAGGACAGGGAAGCTTGATGTGCTGTGGTCCAGGGGGTCACAATGAGTTGGATATAACTTAGTGACTGAACAGCAAAAGTCAAGAACTCAGAACTTTATAAGGAACACTGATACAAATTACTTCATATTTCTTACCAGAGAAGTAAAGGTCAGAATACAGTGTGAAAATATTTTTTAAATACTGAAAATAAATGATTGTCAACCTCAGCATCCCATCCAGCAAAACTTCATTTATGGGAAAAAAAAAAAGTGATAGGAAAGACATTTTAAAATTTAAAGAAATGAAGAGCAAAAAAGTAGAAAACAAGGTGAATTTATCAGCGGCAAAGTTGCTCTAATAGAAATGCTAAATGAAGTTTTTCTGGCAAAGGGAAATAATGCCATGGAAATCTTGGAATGTCAGAGGTAAAGGATAGCAACAGTGAGGGTAAATGTCTCAACCTAGTAGTCTATATATTCTTTATTTAAATGGACTCTGTGGGAGAGGGAGAGGGTGGGATGATTTGGGAGAATGGCATTGAAACCTATATACTATCATATATGAAACGAATCACCAGTCCAGGTTCCATGCATGATACTGGATGCTTGGGGCTGGTGCACTGGGACGACCCAGAGGGATGGTATGGGGAGGGGGGAGGGAGGAGGGTTCAGGATGGGGAACACATGTATACCTGTGGCGGATTCATGCTGATATATGGCAAAACCAATACAATATTGTAAAGTTAAAAAATGGGGAGGGAGGAGGGAGGAGGGTTCAGGATGGGGAACACATGTATACCTGTGGCGGATTCATTTTGATATTTGGCAAAACTAATACAATTATGTAAAGTTTAAAAATAAAATAAAATTAATTAAAAAAAATAAAAAATAAAACTTGAAAAAAAATCTAGTTGCTGAAAGCAAATTTTAAAACCTTATCTGAAATATGTTCAGTATATAAGAATGTTCATATAACAACTATAAATTAAGATAGGGTAAAGAACTATGGTGTATAAAGTTTCTATATTTACCTTGAAATTGTAGAATATTTGCTCTAAATTGAGTAGCTTGACATACATATTGTAATCCCTCTACTGTAGCAACACTTTAAAACATGATTCAAAAAAAATATAGTTGAAAAGCCAGTGAATACATTAAATGAGATTTTTTTAAAAATCCATTAGTATTTGCCTTTCTGACTTACTTCAATAAGCATAACTCTTTCTGTGTCCATCTGTGTTGTTGCAATGGTAATATTCATTTTCATGGCTAAAACCTCATTGTATATATATGTATATGTATGAGCTGTTTGTATATTTTGGATATTAACTCCTTGTCAGCCATATTAATTGGAACTATTTTCTCCCATTCCATAGGTTCTTTTTGTTTTGCTCATGGTTTCCCAAAGCTTTCACATTTGTTTCTGTTCTATTTGTTTATTTTATTTTATTTATTTTAATTTTTTATTATTATTATTATTTTACTTTACAATATTGTATTGGTTTTGCTATACACCAATATGCATCCACCACGGGTGTACACGTGTTCCTATGTTTCTTTTTCCTTGGCAGATTAAACAAAAAGTACTGCTACGACTTTGGTCAGAATGTCTTCCCTATCTTCACTTCTAGGAGTTTTGTGGTGTCTTGTCTTATACTTAGGTCTCCACACTATTTTGAGTTGATTTTTGTATATGGCATGAGGGAATGTTCTAATTTCATTGATTTACACATATGATATCACTTACATGTGGAACCTGAAAAATACTAAAAATGAATCCTCTCACAGACATAGAAAACAAACTTATGGTTACCAAAGGGGAGAGCGAGGCAGGGAGGGACAAATTAGGAGTGTGAGATTAACAGATCCAAGCTAACATACATGAAACAGATAAGCAACAAGGACTTACGGTATAGCATAGGGAATTATATTCAGTATCGTATAGTAATCTACTGGAATATAATCTGAGAAAAATAACTGAATCACTGTGCTGTACACCTAAAACTGTACAGCACAAATGATTCAGTTATTTTAAATCAACGTTGTTGTAAATCAACTTTACTTCAATTTAAAAATTTGAAAGAGGCAGGAAAAATGAAATAGAAGAATGAACAAAAAGTTGACACTCAGAAAACAAATGAAATTACAAAGTGAAATCCAAACACAGCAATAATTGCATTAAATGTAGAGGACATAAATAAGCACACAAATGGTTAATGGACATTGTCAGGGTGGGGATTATGCATTCTCTGCAAGACCCCACGTTGAATATAACCATAAATAGTTAAAGAGTAAAAGACTGAAAAATGAAACGAGTAATCTAATGAAAACTTGAAGGCAACTATAATAAGGAGAATTCCAGGGATAAAGAGGTACGTAAAATAATGACAACAGGCTTAGTTCATTAAGAAGATATAACAGTCCTAAATGTTTATGTACCTAAAAGAAGAGCTTCAAATTTCATTAAAGAAAACAGGTTTAAATAAATGCATAAATATATTCACTCTTGCAGACTTCAACACCCCTGTCTTGTTTAATTAATAGAGCAAGTAGACAGAAAAATAACAATGAATGAGAAATTAGGAGTAACTCTATAAACAAACGTTACCCAATCGGTTTTCATAGAATACACCTCGAAACAGCAAAATATATATTCTTTTCAAGTGCATAGGGAAAAACACAGAATAGACCATATCTTGCGCAATCCCCACCCTGACAATGCAGGGGCTTCCCTCATAGCTCAGTTGATAAAGAATCAGCCTGCAATGCAGGAGACCCTGATTTGATCCCTGGGTCGGGAAGATCCTCTGGAGAAGGGATAGACTACTCGCTCCAGTATTCTTGTACTTCCCTTGTGGCTCAGCTGTTAAAGAATCCACCCGCAATGTGGGAGACCTGGGTTCGATCCCTGTGTTGGGATGATGCCCTGGAGAAGGGAAAGGCTACCCACTCCAGTATTCTGGCCTGGAGAATTTCATGGACTGTATAGTCCATGGGATCGCAAAAAGTCCGACATGACTGAGCGACTTTCACTTTCACTTTTCACTACGTTTAATGCAATTATTGCTGTGTTTGGATTTCACTCTATAAATTCATTTGTTCCATAAGTGCATATGGAACAACACAGAACTGACCATATCTTGGGTTAAAACCAAATCTTAACAAATTTAAGAGTTGAAATTATACCAATATATTCCTTGATTCTAATGGAAGTAAATCAGGAGTCAGCAACACTGTGTATATCGAAAATCTACAAATATCTGGGCATTAAATGTTGCTCTTCTAAGTAAATAATGTATTGGGGGAAAAAGTCTTAAAGTAGAACATATTTTAAAGTGAATTAAAATGAGAATAACAGCATAACAAAAATTATGAGATGAATTTACAGCATTACTTGGAGGAAACACAGTAGTGTGGTGGATTCATGTTGATGTATGGCAAAATCAATACAATATTGTAAAGTAATTAACCTCCAATTAAAATAAATAAATTTATATAAAAAAATATAGAAAAGTTTTCCTGTAGAAAAACTAGTTAGAAAACTATATAGAAAAGAAGGTCTTAAATTGATGGTCTAAGCTCCTGCCTTAACAAACAAGTAAAAAGGTAAACATAAGCCAGAAGAAAGGATATAAGATCATTGTGGAAATAATGAAAAAGAGAACAGAGTATAAATACAGTAAAATACATATGTATAAATTAAAGCTATTATTTTGAAGAAATCAATAAAATTGAAAAATCATTCCTGAAATACTGGTATCAGAAACTAAAAGGGAACCCTCTCCAACGACTTTGAAACAACAGTAAGATGTTACTAAAAACAACACCCTACCTATTAATTTGATAACCTAGATGAAATAGACCAGCTTCATAAAAAAAAAAAAAAAAAAGGTACCATAACTCAGGAACTTTTCAGATCATCTACTGCTATCTATTAAATAAATTAAATTTGTAATTTAAACTTGCAAAGTTTAAGTTTACAGTAAATAAGATTTGCCTATTGTGTAATACATTTTCCAAATACATCAAAATAGCAAGAACTATGTTGAAATGACACCATACACCCAATATATTCAGCCAAATATACTCAGATGCAGAGGTCTCTACTCCCAGATGGTTTACTAAAATGTTGATGTTGTTGTTCATTCGCCCAGTCATGGCTGACTCTTTGTAACCCTGTGGACTACAGTATGCCAGGCCTCTCTGTCCCTCACCATCTCCCAAAGTTTGCCCAAGTTCATGTCCATTGCATCGGTGATGCCATCCAGCCATCTCATCCTCTGACATCCTCTTCACCTTTTGCCCTCAAATCTTTCCCAGCATCAGAGATTTTTTCCAATCATCAGCTGTTGATAGAATTGGTATATTTCATTTTGGAAAAGCACTCAGATTGTGTACATATTGTGTGTAGTAGTAATAATGCTATCAGTAAATATAAAAATGGTGCTCCTGGGAATAATATATTTTAAGAACAGAATGTTTCTAATTTCCAGATCTACTCAGTAGTTCAAAAACTAGAGTTCATATAATGATATGATTAAGAAACTTTAAGGTATAATTATTAATTAAATATGTATATTTTTTCTTTGCTGGCAAGAATTTAAAATAATTCTTGAAATTATGTTTGTCTTTGAAGTGGTTAAATGGACTAGCATCCTGGTACCATAAGTTTGTTCATTCTATCCTCAAAGCACCTTCTGTTGAGCAAACAATACTACTTCACAAGTGACTCTTTTACTATGTGTAGGAAGATTCCAGAAGTTATGGTTTTAAATGTCACAGATTTGGATGTTTTATTCCTTTTGTCCAGATTATACTTTCATTCTTATACAATGAAATAGAAATTTCAAGGCACCAAACCAGTGACAGTTGTGAAGGTTATTATGTTTGCATGTTTATTTTAGATTTATTGGGGTATAGTTGATTCCAAATATTGTGTTTCAGTTGTTCAGCAAAGTGAATCTGTCATACATATACATACAGTTGTGAAGGTTTTGGTATGTGTACCTTTTAAACTAATGCATTTAAACTAAACCTTAGATGTCTGTATTCCTTTTGGGCTGCTGATTGAAGGTAAATGACATCAATTGTCTAAATTGCCCCAAGTCCAAGATCTGAATTTTAGATTGGAGCAAGTTTAAAAAATGGCCTTATCTATTAATACATCCCTATGGTAGAGCCACTCAGCTAAAGTTATACAACCGTTTATTAATTTCCTGGCTAAAATGGTCACATTATGGTAAAATGTAATTATAATCTAAAGCTTTTTGAAATTCTAACTTATTTTCTCTTGGATACATAGGGTCATCTTTCTTCTTATTCCTTTTAATAAGAGATATGCATATCAAACCATAAAATAAGGTTTCAGAGGAGGGTTTGAGTTGTATCGTCTTTAAATCTGGTTTGAAGAGAGTCATTTGAGATACTAACTTCAAACATCCTGCAGGTAGCAACTGGTGAAATTCATTAGAGAATACTTTGAACTTTTGTCTCAAATCTTCAAATGTGTGAAGTCATCAGTGTTACAGCTCTAGAAAGCATAAAATAGTGTTTCTGAGAGCTCTAATTTTATATAGACATGATTTGGGCTTAAAAGTTATAAGTGGGAAAATAGGCAAAACAAAACAATATTCCTTTTGCATAGTTATTTTTGTAATTAAAACAGATTTCAGATTCTTGATAAAAAATAATTTATTACTAGTTTCTATATTGGAAAATGTGTCTAGTTACATAACATTCTTTAAATAGATTGGGTCATATTCTAATACAATTCTATGCTTTTAGCACCTTCTGCCTTCCATTTTGGGATCCTCTGACTTCTAGGTTGACCCTAATTTCAATAAAGTAAGGTCTACTCTTTTCTATATAGTTCTATGGTCTATGAAAATTGGGTAGTATTACATATCTATCATCATAGTATCACCTTGATCAGTTTCACCACCCTAAAAATAATCCCCTAATAGTCCCCTGGTACTATGTTCCCACACTCCATACCCTTGACAAATATGGATTTGTTGCCTACATATGTAATTTCACTTTTCTCAGATATCGTATAAATAGGGCTTCTTATTATATAGTTTTTTTGATTTAACTCTTCACTTAGGACAGTGCCTTTAGAATTTATCCATAGCTCTATCATTTTTCATCACTGACTAGTATTCCAGTGTGTGGCTGTATTACCATTTCTTAAGCCATTTGCTTTCTGAAGGCTATATTGATTGCTCCCACTTTGTAGCTATTGCGACTAAAGCTGCTATAAATATTCATATTTTGTGTTGACTTAAGTTTTCATAACAGTTGGGGAAAACAGAATATGATTGCTGGATTGTGTATTAAGTGTTTTTAAAATGACTTCTTAGAAAGTGCTGCATTTTTGCATCCCTATCAGTAACTAATAAGAGTTCTGTTGCTCTGCACCTTCACCAGCATCTGGTATTGCCTCCACTGGAATTAGAGCTGTTTTAGTATGTGTTTTAATTTGGGTTTCCCTAATGATGACTTTTTGAGCATATCTTCATATGCTTATCCATGCATCTTCTTTGGTTCTTGTTTAGTCCAATATTTTTAAGAAAACTTTTGTTTTCTGAGAGTTTTGAATTGTCACTTAAGTTCCACATTATTTTAAATCATTGGGCTTTTTAAACTTGACACTCCTCCTAAAATAATTTCTAGTCAAAACTCATGAAGAGGATATGACCAAAAACATGTTGTCATTCTAATTTTCCTAAGACAGATGTTTACTTCACTGAAATTAACTGATAGATATTTCTGTTGGAAAATGTTTGCCAAAACATGATCATTTTATTTTGACGATTAAACTGTGACTGTAACCAAATAAAGGCTCATAGTGAGAGAAAATGTTCACTTTGGGAACAGGAAGACAACCTCCATGAAGGGTATTATTCTCCTATGCAGATCATGATCAGTCACTCACTCATGTCCAACTCTTTGTGACCCTGTGGACTGTAGTCCTCCAGGGTCCTCTGTCCATGGGATTTCCCAGGCAAAAATGCTGGAGTGGGTTGTCATTCCCTTCAGGCAGAGGATCTTCCCAACCCAGAGTTTGAACCTGCAACTCTTAGGTCTCCTGCATTACCAGGCAGAGTCTTTACCGCTAACACCACCTGGGAATCCCATTACATTGACAGCCAGAAGGGAAAATATATGAACTTATTGGTATGTTTTAATATATATGTTAATGATAGTTTATAATTCATTTTAGGGGCCAAAGCTATACTTGTATTTACTAGAAAGTATTACATATAAAATGTGTTTTTATCTTTAGTAGAATAATAAAATTATTCTTAATTAATTTTCTAAATTATTTGTTCTTTTTGTACTCCATTTTGATTGCAAAATTATAAATATTATTGATTACATATAATAATACCTCCTGGTTTTAAGTTACATGTAATCAAATATTACCACAAAATATTATTCATAATTTTTTTTTTAGAATTTTCTATATACGTGGTATTTTGTACTCTATTTACTATAGTCTAAGACCTGTTATTTTCTGATCCAATCATATTTCATCTCTCTCACATCAGTTGAGTTTAGTCACTCAGTCGTTTCCGACTCTTTGTGACCCCATGAATCGCAGCACGCCAGGCCTCCCTGTCCATCACCAACTCCCGGAGTTCACTCAGATTCACGTCCATCGAGTCAGTGATGCCATCCAGCCATCTCATCCTCTGTCGTCCCCTTCTCCTCTTGCCCCCAATCCCTCCCAGCATCAGAGTCTTTTCCAATGCGTCAACTCTTCGCATGAGGTGGCCAAAGTACTGGAGTTTCAGCTTTAGCATCATTCCTTCCAAAGAAATCCCAGGGCTGATCTCCTTCAGAATGGACTGGTTGGATCTCCTTGCAGTCCAAGGGACTCTCAAGAGTCTTCTCCAACACCACAGTTCAAAAGCATCAATTCTTCGGCGCTCAGCCTTCTTCATAGTCCAACTCTCACATCCATACATGACCACAAGAAAAACCATAGCCTTGACTAGACGGACCTTTGTTGGCAAAGTAATGTCTCTGCTTTTGAATATGCTATCTAGGTTGGTCTTAACTTTCCTTCCAAGGAGTAATTGTCTTTTAATTTCATGGCTGCAGTCACCATCTGCAGTGATTTTGGAGCCCAAAAACATAAAGTCTGACATAATTACCACTAAATGTAAAGTATCTTGTTTTATTGTGTGCATAAATATGCTACTTTCAGAAATAACCCTAAATGTATGTTGTTTAATCTCCATAAAGGTTAATGTTTGCTTCACTACACTTTGCATTTTAATTTTGAAAACCTTAAAAGATAGATTTTAAAACTGGTGCTCAAACATACATGAAGTAGATAAAACAGTATGGCTGTCCTGGAAAAGTGAGAATATTCAATGTATATAATTAACACAAATTTAAAGGGTTTTTTTAAGCTTGTTTTATTTTCTGTGTGTCCGTAGGTCAGAAGTCTAGGCACAGTGTAGCACAGCTGGCTCCTCTGCTCCAGCTTCACAGAATCAAAATAAAGATGTCAGCAAGGCTGGATATCTTGCTCTAGGCTCTGGGGAAGAGTGCACTTCCAAGCTTTATTTTAGGTTATGCACAGAATTTGATTCTTTGTGGTAAGACTGAGGTACTTGGTTCCCATCTGGGTATCAATTAGGAATCGCTCTTGTCTCGTAGAGGACTCTCTTTGATACATACATGTAATGCACTTACATCTTAGAACCTGCAGTGTTATGTCAAACTTCTCTCGCTCTTGAAATTGTCCTGATTTCCTCTTCTGCATCTCTCTTGCCTTCTGTACTACATCTCTCTGACTCCTGATAGAGGAAGTAATCAATTTTTAAGATCTTATTAGGTTGGACCCTCCTAGGTAATCCATAATCTTCTTAATTTAAGATATCCTTAAAGTTTATATAATTTTTGAGGTCCCTATTCTGGAGATGGAAATGGCAACCCACTCCAGTACTCTTGCCTGGAAAATCCTATGGATGGAGGAGCCTGGTAGGCTACCATCCATGGGGTCACAAAGAGTCGGAGATGACTGAGCGACTTCACTTTACTTTATTGCTATGAAATATAACATGTTCAAAAGTTCCAGGGATTAGGATGTAAACTATTTTGGGTGACCATTCTACCTACCACACTTAGGCAGTAGACTGAGGTCACTGAAATGTCATAGATGACAGATGTTAATGATTTTTAATACTTCCATCTAAAATTGGACTCTAATCAACTAAGAAAGCCTAGTTGAATTCACTAACCATCTAATTCAAATTGGCAGAATAGCATAAATTAAAAGCATTATATATTGTGGGCTATGCAATTAACTTGTCATAAATTTATTTTTAAATGTCTTAAAGATAAGCAATAAAATAGGATACAATCTACAAATCTGAACAAGTACAGTTTGAAGATATCTTGCAGTTGGGTAAATTTTAATAAAATGTATAAGCTTAATAATATATATAACTTTTTCCTTGAACACCTGTTGTGAGTAAAGGGAAGAATTCTAGTCTCTTATTCAGACAAAACTCCAATGAATGTTCCATCTGCAATCACTCATTGAGATAGTACAATCATGTTCATGTTGAAAATCATGGAAACTCTGCCATCCATAATGGGAACAATTTGATTGCAGTCAAGCTTCTGACCTAAGGTATTGAAATTAAGTATATTTGATATTGCCCATAATACATGTTATTTCCATCTATCCTAAAGCACACCCACTAAGCTTACTTTAACAAAAGTCTTTCAAGAAACAAGGAAAGAATGGCACTATGATTTTAAAGTTTATCTGAAAATCTCCTTCTGTGAGGTTAGTTCATGCTACTTTATAATTAAGTTCTCTCTGTCATTCTGGCAATTTGACAGTAAGACCAGTGTTCTTTTCTTGGGTTTGTATGACTTGTCAATATGACGGTCATCACTGTTGGCAAGAGAGGAAAATGGGAATAGCTTTCTTTATTATTTGATGCAGTGTTTGGGGAGCTGTAAGAAGAGTTCACCTTCTCCCAAGTAGGATAAATAGCCTTTTATTCTCAGAAGTTGTGTTGGTTTCATGTACATTACATTCATCTGAGTTAAGGTACCAAACATAAATTAGAATAAGGTCTAGGTCATTAGAAATTTCAAAGAAAGAAATGAGGAAAGTAGCCATCCAAAGAAGAAAAGTTCTATTCCCAGTTTTTTAAGGAATCTCCAGCAATCCCACTGCTGGGCATACACCTGAGGAAACCAGAATTGAGAGACACATGTACTCCAATGTTCATCGCAGCACTGTTTATAATTGCCAGGACATGGAAGCAACTTAGATGTCCATCAGCAGACGAATGGATAAGAAAGCTGTGGTACATATACACAATGAAGTATTACTCAGCCATTAAAAAGAATGCATTTGAGTCAGTTCTAATGAGGTGGATGAAACCGGAGCCTATTATACAGAGTGAAGTAATCCAGAAAGTAAAACACCAATACAGTATACTAATGCATATATATGGAATTTAGAAAGATGGTAACAATAACCCTGTATATGAGACAGCAAAAGAGACACTGATGAATAGAACAGTCTTTTGGACTCTGTGGGAGAGGGAGAGGGTGGGATGATTTGGGAGAATGGCATTGAAACATGTATAATATCATGTATGAAACGAATCACCAGTCCAGGTTCAATGCACGATACTGGATGTTTGGGGCTGGTGCACTGGGACAACCCAGAGGGATGGTAATGGGGAGGGTGTTGGGAGGAGGGTTCAGGATGGGGAACACATGTATAACTGTGGTGGATTCATTTTGATATATGGCAAAACCAATACAATATTGTAAAGTTAAAAAATTAAATTAAAAAAAAAAGAAAATTTTGTTGTGTTTTGTGATAGTGACAATTTTAAATGTGATGCAGCCATTTTTGCTCACATTCCATTGTTCAGAACTGGGTCATGTGGATGCACAGCCAAGTGTCCAGGAAGAGAATATTGAAATGCTTGATGAACAGTCAAGATTAATTCTGTCACAGAAAGTTAGAGACAATGGAACAAATAAGATAACTAAGCCATAAAAAAGAATAAACAAACAGGGAATTAATAGAATATCTAAGATGATACATATGGTTAAGCTGAGGTCCAGAAGGATATGAGAATCAGTGCAAGATTTATTTGGGGAAAATTAAAAACGGCTCCTCTCAAAACTTTTGTGGTTATGTGTGGACTGAGGGCAGGAAACACTGCTTATTGTGAATTTGTTCCACACAAAGTCATTATTTGACATTTCTTGCCATACCCTGTGCCCCAGACCTCATTTTCTTCTATGTTCACATTTAATACTACTTGAAAGTTGTTGTTTTGTTCCATTGGGTTCAAAAGGCCAGTCACTGGGATATACATTTGTATGTATGCTTATGCTTAGTCATGTCCTAGTCTTTGCATTCCCATGGACTGTAGCCTGCCAGACTGCTCTGTCCATGGAATTTTCCAGGTGAGAATACTGGAGTAGGTTGCCATTTCCTACTCCAGGGAATCTTCCTGACCCAGAGATGGAAACCCGCATCACTTGTGCCTCCTATATTGGCAGGTAGATTGTTTACCACTACCCAACCCTATTCCAAAGGGTACATGGAACTCTTTTTTTTTTTTTCACTTTTACTTTTGAAACAATTCTAGACCTACAGGAAGTTGCCAAAACAGAAGGCTGCATGGAAGTCTACTATTTTGGCAACTTCCTGCAAGTCTAAAATGACTTCAAAAGGAAAAAAAAAAAAAGCTGATAATAATATACATAATTTATCATGGTGAACTAAATTTTGACATTTCAAAGATACAACTTGGTTCAGTTCATTTACTGAGTTGGGTCCAACTCTTTGCAACCCCATGGACTGCAGGCCTCCCTGTCCATCACCAACTCCTGGAGTGTTGGGGTCCTTTAATGGACCAGGACCTGGCAGTCTGGAGGTGACAATAAGAAAGTGAAAGAGAGAGAGAGGCTGATACTCCCTGGTTTACACAGAAAACCAATAAAGTCATTGACACAGGACTTGCGTCTCTCATGAAGCCACTGGGCGCCTTCTCGAGGTGGGGTGAAGGCACAGGGTGCCTTCTCGAGAGAGTCTTAGAAGTCTGGGCAGGAGAGTGAGCGAGATGGATTTCTGCAGTCCAAGGAATCAGCCAAGGAGAGAGAGAGAGAGAAAGAAAGAAAGACAGACACAGGGACCCAAGCTCTGATGGAGCAAAGGTGCTTTAATGATTTTTCTGTGAGTATATATAGGCTGTAGTACAAGAAGTTTCTTTCGTCAATGATAAAGATCAGAAAACCAAATGTACAGTAACTGTTATCAAGGGAACAAGGGATGATGATCGTCACAAGGTCAGAAGACAATCCATATTTCAAGAAAGGGGATCAAGACTAAGAGTTTTGTTGTAAAGAGAATGTTTACTAAGGGAGATTCAAGCCTGTCTCGCACAATGACCCCCAGTTCCTGGGAGCGGCCTGCTGTTCCACTTAAAAAGAAACAAAGGACTTGTGAGAAACAGCATGTAGGAATCCTCCTGTTAAACATTCCCTGACACTGGAGTTTACTCAAACTCATGTCCATTGAGTCAGTGATGCCATCCAACCATCTTATCCTTTGTTGTCCCCTTCTCCTCCCTCCTTCAATCCTCCCAACTTGGTAGGAATAGGTTAAAGTTTGCCACCTCCTCCTACCTCCTCCACTCCATGGAATGTCCTTAAAGTTATATGCCAGTAAAATTACTTTTGTGTTATTTCCTCAAATTAGATTTATGAGGGGAAGAGAAGATCATCTATCTATGTGAAAGACTAGAGAAATATTGCTTGGAGATTACTTAGAAAAATCTAGGCTTTCTCATTCAAGTATAAACTACAATTGTCTTTCTTTCTCTCTGTCTCTCCTTCTTCCTGCTCTTCCTGTCTTATCTGCATTAGTCAGGGTTCTCCAGAGACACAGAATCAGTACAGTAGGATGCATCTCTGTATACATACATATACATACATATGTGTGTATATATACATGTGTATACACAGATTTTTAAGAAATTAGTTCACGTGAATGTCGACCTGGAAATCTGAAATCTACAGGACAGAAAGGGAAGTTGGAGATTAGGAAATGAGTTGATATT
Organism: Bos indicus x Bos taurus; assembly: GCF_003369695.1. NCBI lineage: Eukaryota > Metazoa > Chordata > Mammalia > Artiodactyla > Bovidae > Bos > Bos indicus x Bos taurus. The sequence continues at coordinate 62,577,155 of NC_040087.1, forward strand.
GTTGTCATGAGCCCAAATACAGTATGAAGACTCAATATCTATATTCAAGATACCTCAGTTTTTGTTTTTTTGTTTTTTTTTAATTGTTTTATGGCCTTCAAGTGATTGGTGAGGTCAACTCACATTATGGAGGGCAGTCTGCTTTATTCAGAGCGACTAAGGTAGATCTCAGTCACATCTAAAAAATACAGCAACACATTGACTGTTGCGTAACCAACATTTGGACATCCCAGCTTAGTCAAGTTGACACATAAAATCAACCATTTACTTATCAGTCACCAGTCTGCCATCTATTTATTTGCCTATCTTTGTACTTTAGTTTTCTATTACTGTTAATAAATGATCACAAACTTAGCTTGAAAAACAACCATTTATTATCACATTTCTGAAGTTCGGAAATCTGAAATAGGTCTCACTGGACAAAATCCAAGTTACTAACTGCATTCGGTAGGTAAAATGAGTGTCTACCTTTGGAATGTCTTCTCTAGAGACACTCTTAGACAGTGTCTTCTCTAAGGAGAATCAGGTTCTTTGCCTTTTCTAGCTTCTAGAGGCCACCTGTAGTCTTTGGGTCTTGGCTCTATTACTCCATCTTCAAAGTCAGCAACACTAGACTGGGGCTTTCTCATATCACCCTCTCCCTGGCTGGATCATCACATCTTTTTCTCTGATCCTGACTGCCCTTTTGCCTCCTTATTTGTAAAGGCTGTCTTGGTTACATCAGCCCATCTGAATAATCTGGGATCATCTCCCTATCTAAGGTCAATTTATTAGCAACCTTAGTACTATTAGCAGCCTCAGTTCTTTTTTTCAAACAGCATATTTATAGGTTCTGGCCATGGACATATTGGTGGGCCATTATTCTTCTTACTAACTCTCTTTAATCAGCATAATCTTTTAACCTGTATAACTTTTTATCAAACATACATTGTCCAGAGTTCTTATAAGGTTTAGGAATATTTAATATTTCACAAAAATTCAACAGAACTGAATAAACAGGAAAAACATGTTTTTGTTCATTCTTCACTGAGGGGGAGAATACTACCAATCAAGAAAAAGGATATTAAATGCATTTTTTTCCTGTTAAACATGGTATGTGCCTATCTGAGCAGGAACAGAACATATAGGCATTGGACTGTGCTCATTCTTGTTAAAGAAACTTCATGCTTCACCATGAAGCAGAAGATATTTTGTAGTGCTCATTGGAAGGAAGCAAACATTCCACAGATAATAATTGTTAAATACTGAGTACTTGGGGCTTCCATTGTGGCTCAGACGGTAAAAAGTCCGCCTGCAATGCGGGAGACCCGGGTTCGATTCCTGTGTTGGGAAGATCCCCTGGAGAAGGAAATGGCAATCCACTCCAGCACTCTTGCCTGGAAGATCCCATGGACAGGGGAGCCTGATAAGCTACAGTCCATGGGGTCGCAAAGGGTCGGACACGACTGAGCAACTTCACTTTCACTCACTGAGTACTTAAAGGCATTCTCAATGTAAGATCCTGGTGGTGGTTTAATTGCTAAGTCATGTGCATCTCTTGCGACCCCGTGGACTATGGCCCACCAGACTCCTCTGTCCGTGGCATTTCCCAGGCAAGAATACTTGAGAAAGTTGCGCTTTTCTCCTCGAAGGGATCTTCCTGACCTGGTATTTGAATCCATAACTCCTGCATTGCAGGCAGATTGTTTACTGTTGAGTCAACAGGGAAGCCCTTGTAGGACCCTGCTGCTGCTGCTGCTAAGTCACTTCAGTTGTGTCCAACTGTGTGCGACCCCATAGAAGGCAGCCCACAGTCTATGGGATTCCCTAGGCAAGAACACTGGAGTGGGTTGCCATTTCCTTCTCCAATTCATGAGAGTGAAAAGTGAAAGCGAAGTCACTTAGTCGTGTCCGACTCTTTGTGACTGCATGGACTGCAGCCTACCAGGCTCCTCAGTCCATGGGGTTTTCCAAGCAAGAGTACTGGAGTGGGTTGCCAATTAGTTATTATTGAGAGGAGTCTGGTAGGCTGCAGTCCATGGGATCGCTAAGAGTCGGACACGACTGAGCGACTTCCCTTTCACTTTTTACTTTCATGCATTGGAGAAGGAAATGGCAACCCACTCCAGTGTTCTTGCCTGGAGAATCCCAAGGACAGGGGAGCCTGGTGGGCTTCCATCTATGGGGTCACAAAGAGTTGGACATGACTGAAGTGACTTAGCAGCAGCAGTAGCAGCAGAGCATCCTGAAACACAAAATTTATCAATGTGAAAATAGTGTTATATCACTGTGTAGTTGGCAAGCTTGGTTATGAGATAATCCAACCTGAACTATAATATAAATTCTGATTCTTTCTAATTACATAATTATAGCTTCATTTTCACAGACTCTTTGAGAACTTAAAATGAGATCTAAAATGACAAAAACCTGTACACAAATGTTTATAGGAGCCTTATTTGTAACAGCCTAAAACTGAAAAGAGTAGACTGGTTCCAAATAGGAAAAGGAGTGCATCAAGGCTGTATATTCTCACCCTGCTTATTTAACTTATATGTAGAGTACATCATGAGAAACGCTGGGCTGGAAGAAGCACAAGCTGGAATCAAGATTGCCACGAGAAATATCAATAACCTCAGATATACAGATGACACCACCCTTATGGCAGAAAGTGAAGAGGAACTCAAAATCCTCTTGATGAAAGTGAAAGAGGAGAGTGAAAAGTTGGCTTAAAATTCAACATTCAGAAAACGAAGATCATTACATCCCATCACTTCATGGGAAATAGATGGAGAAACAATGGAAACAGTGTCAGACTTCATTTTTTGGGGGCTCCAAAATCACTGCAGATGGTGACTGCAGCCATGAAATTAAAAGATGCTTACTCCTTGGAAGAAAAGTTATGACCAACCTAGATAGCATATTCAAAAGCAGAGACATTACTTTGCCAACAAAGGTCCGTCTAGTCAAGGCTATGGTTTTTCCAGTGGTCACGTATGGATGTGAGAGTCTTACTGTGAAGAAAGCTGAGTGCCGAAGAATTGATGCTTTTGAACTGTGGTGTTGAAGAAGACTCTTGAGTCCCTTGGACTGCAAGGAGATCCAACCAGTCCATTCTGAAGGAGATCAGCCCTGGGATTTCTTTTCTTTTTCTTTTTTTTTAAACTTTAAAATATTGTATTGGTTTTGCCATGTATCAATATTAATCCACCACAGGTATACATGTGTTCCCCATCCTGAACCCTCCTCCCTCCTCCCTCCCCATATCATCCCCCCGGGTCATCCCAGTGCACCAGCCCCAAGCATCCAGCATCGTGCATCGAACCTGGACTGGCGACTCATTTCATATATGGTTTTATACATATTTCAATTCCATTCTCCCAAATCATGTCACCCTCTCCCTCTCCCCCACAGTCCAAAAGACTGTTCTATACATCAGTGTCTCTTTTGCTGTCTCGTATACAGGGTTATTGTTACCATCTTTCTAATTTCCATATATATGCGTTAGTATACTGTATTGGTGTCTTTCTTTCTGGCTTACTTCACTCTGTATAATAGGCTCCAGTTTCATCCACCTCACTAGAACTGATTCAAATGTATTCTTTTTAACGGCTGAGTAATACTCTATTGTGTATATGTACCACAGCTTTCTTATCCATTCATCTGCTGATGGGCATCTAGGTTGCTTCCATGTCCTGGCTATTATAAACAGTGCTGTGAAGAACACTGGGGTACACGTGTCTCTTTCCCTTCTGGTTTCCTCAGTGTGTATGCCCAGCAGTGGGATTGCTGGGTCATAAGCCAGTTCTATTTCCAGTTTTTTGAGGAATCTCCACACTGTTCTCCATAGTGGCTGTACTAGTTTGCATTCCCACCAACAGTGTAAGAGGGTTCCCTTGTCTCCACACCCTCTCCAGCATTTATAGCTTGTAGACTTTTGTATCACAGCCATTCTGACTGGCATGAAATGGTACCTCATAGTGGTGTTGATTTGCATTTCTCTGATAATGAGTGATGTTGAGCATCTTTTCATGTGTTTATTAGCCATCTGTATGTCTTCTTTGGAGAAATGTCTATTTAGTTCTTTGGCCCATTTTTTGATTGGGTCATTTATTTTTCTGGAGTTGAGCTATAGGAGTTGCTTGTATATTTTTGAGATTAGTTGTTTGTCCGTTGCTTCATTTGCTATTATTTTCTCCCATTCTGAAGGCTATCTTTTCCCTTGCTTATAGTTTCCTTTGTTGTGCAGAAGCTTTTAAGTTTAATTAGGTCCCATTTGTTTATTTTTGCTTTTATTTCCAATATTCTGGGAGGTGGGTCATAGAGGATCCTGCTGTGATGTATGTCGGAGAGTGTTTTGCCTATGTTCTTCTCTAGGAGTTTTATAGTTTCTGGTCTTATGTTTAGATATTTAATCCATTTTGAGTTTATTTTTGTGTATGGTGTTAGAAAGTGTTCTAGTTCCATTCTTTTACAAGTGGTTGACCAGTTTTCCCAGACCCACTTGTTAAAGAGATTGTCTTTAATCCATTGTATATTCTTGCCTCCTTTGTCAAAGATAAGGTGTCCATAGGTGTGTGGATTTATCTCTGGGCTTTCTATTTTGTTCTATTGATCTATATTTCTGTCTTTGTGCCAGTACTATACTGTCTTGATGACTGTGGCTTTGTAGTAGAGCCTGAAGTCAGGCAGGCTGATTCCTCCAGCTCCATTCATCTTTCTCATGATTACTTTGCCTATGATTATCTCAATAGATGCAGAGAAAGCCTTTGACAAAATTCAACATCCATTTATGATAAAAACTCTCCAGAAAGCAGGAATAGAAGGAACATACCTCAACATAATAAAAGCTATATATGATAAACCCACAACAAACATTATCCTCAATGGTGAAAAAATGAAAGCATTTTCCTTTAAAATCAGGAACAAGACAAGGGTGCCCACTTTCACCATTATTATTCAACATAGTCTTGGAATTTTGCCCACAGCAATCAGAGCAGAAAAAGAAATAAAAGGAATCCAAATTGGAAAAGAAGTAAAATTCTCATTGTTTGCAGATGACATGATCCTCTACAGAGAAAACCCTAAAGACTCCACCAGAAAATTACTAGAACTAATCAATGAATATAGTAAAGTTTCAGGATATAAAATCAACACACAGAAATCCCTTGCATTCCTATACACTAATAATGAGAAAATAGAGAAATTAGGGAAACAATTCCATTCACCATTGCAATGAAAAGAATAAAATACTTAGGAATATATCTTCCTAAAGAAACTAAAGACCTATATATAGAAAACTATAAAACACTGGTGAAAGAAATCAAAGAGGACACTAATAGATGGAGAAATATACCATGTTCATGGATTGGAAGAATCAATATAGTGAAAATGAGTATACTACCCAAAGCAATTTATAGATTCAGTGCAATCTCTATCAAGCTACCAACTGTATTCTTCACAGAGCTAGAACAAATAATTTCACAGTTTGTACGGAAATACAAAAAACCTGGGATTTCTTTGGAAGGACTGATGCTAAAGCTGAAACTCCAGTACTTTGGCCACCTCATTCAAAGAGTTGACTCACTGGAAAAGACTCATGCTGGGAGGGATTGGGAGCAGAAGGAGAAGGGGATGACAGAGGACGAGATGGCTGGATGGCATCACCGACTCTATGGACATGAGTTTGGATGAACTCCTGGAGTTGATGATGGACAGGAGGCCTGGTGTGCTGCAATTTATGGGGTCACAAAGAGTCAGACATGACTGAGCGACTGAACTGACTGAACTGATGCAAAGAGAGAGGCAATGGGAAAATGGGAACTTCTTAATCAGCAACTGACTGACTTGTGCTCAGGGAAAACTGTGGTGTTAAAATAACTTTGATGTTCATACATATATTTTCAGTGAATTTCGTTTTTATGTTGATTTACCAAACTCTTTCATGATATTCTCTATAAAAATGTTATCCTGATAGATTGTCTAGTGTTTTTCATCAAGCTTTAACTACAGATTTTATTTGATGAACAAAGTAATGAATCAGCCTTAATACCAAAAAAAAAAAAAAAAAAGTTTCATCAGCAATGAAACCTTTTCTTTCTTCTTTCCTTTTTATTTATTTATTTATTTGTTTCCTCCTCCTTCTGTGATTTACTGAGCAGGATTCTGCAGTGTATCAAATACATCTTCACAGGTATCTCTGAGGATGATAAAAATTGTGGATTTTACTCTCTGATATTTCTGCTTTGTTTTTAAACTCTATGCTAAGTCACTTCAGTCGTGTCCCACTCTGTGTGACTCCATAGACAGCAGCCCACCAGGCTCCCCCGTCCCTGGGATTCTCCAGGCAAGAACACTGGAGTGGGTTGCCATTTTAAACTATTTTAACATAATTGAAAATTAAGTATAAAATAGCTCACTAAAATTATTTACACACATAGACGATAAATAATCCACTCTTTCATCAAATTATCAATAGTTTTTCTTTATTTCTGTATTTCTTTGTCATTTTTCAAAAATGATCTGTTTTAAATACTTTCAAATATTTAGGCAGATATTTAAAAAGTATATTCATATTTTGATTTCTTAATTGTTAAATCATTCACCAGTCTGGAAATGTTTTGAATTCTAATATCCAGGGAATATTATCAATGCACTAAACTCTCTAAAACCAGTTAATTTAATAACAAAAAGTTACAAACACAGTATAAATCTTCAATATTGCAATAATATTGAATGAAGCAATTAGTCAGTCAGTTTTAGTATAACCAGATACATGTTCAATCTTTATAGTTGATTTGAATTGAAACTAAATAATTTTAGACAGATGATATCTAGAATTAAAATTCCTAAATTGTTCTCCCCATATAGAATTAGAATGAATTAGAATTCTATATCTATAACATGAGGTATATATTTCCAAGTGTTGTATGTATCCAATGTGATACTAGTAATATCACATTTTATTGTAATTAATATTTTTTCATCAGCTTTTTCTTTTTTTTTTTTTTAACTAAGCTGTAGTCTCCTTGAGGGTCAATTTTTTAAAACCAATAGCTAGTTCAGTGCTTACTCATTATTCTCCAATAGCTCAATATATGATAACGTATAAGCTAATTTATCATTTTATACCATAATTACTATTGGAGGCAATGAACATTTCAATATTAGAAGATCCACTGCTGCTGCCGCTGCTCCTAAGTCACTTCAGCCCACTCTGTGCTACCGCATAGATGGCAGCCCACCGGCTCCCCCGTCCCTGGGATTCTCCAGGCAAGAACATTGGAGTGGGTTGTCATTTCCTTCTCCTATGCATGAAAGTGAAAAGTGAAAGTGAAGTCACTTAGTCGTGTCTGACTCTTCGCAACCCCATGGACTGCAGCCTACCAGGCTCCTCCGTCCATGGGATTTTACAGGCAAGAGTACTGGAGTGGGGTGCCATCGCCTTCTCCGAGAAGATCCCCTAGAGTACCTAAATTAAATTGTCTATCATTGGCCTTTTTTGAGTCCCATTTCACTCACTTAATAGCTGTATCAGATTGCACTCATAGTCTAAACAGCCTCATAAGTTAGACAAATTTTAAAGGAGAGGCTCAACTTCCTCACTCTGTTTAGCACCTAGACAGAATAGATGCCTGAAAAGGCATCTTCCTATTGCCTTTCACAAGGACTTAATTCCTCAATTTCCCAAGTATTTTCTAACTTCTCTCTTAGTGCTTACTAGCATATCATGACACGTTAAAAAATAAAGGAAAAAGGAAGTATGCAAAACATGTTTCTGATCTCGAAAAGATTGTAATGTTATTGAGGTGAGAGAATACACCAGTACACATGGGGAAGAGAAAAAAGTTGAGATGCAAAAGTTAACATACCATTGCTAAAATGTTTGAAAGTACTATCAGTCTGTATTAAAATTCAGAGAAAAAGTGGTTTGTGAATACTCCAAGGAAAAAATAGGATCGACAAGGTATCTTGAAGAAAAGGTAAGTATGTTGAGAACATGTTTTATTGAAACCCTGGAAGCAAAAGTATACCAGTGACTTACTCAAAAGACCATTTCCCAGAGTATGAGGGGGGAAAGGACAAGAGTCTGGACTCGAACAAAGGAGTAGGGACCTTGAATCTCTTAACCATTAACGTGTAGGTAAAAGGTGTAAGTGAAAGCCGCTCAATTGTGTATGACTCTTTCTGAACTCATGGACTATACAGTCCATGGAATCCTCCAGGCCAGAATACTGGAGTAGGTAGCCTTTCCCTTCTCCAGAGTATCTTCCTAGCCCAGGGACTGAACCCAGTATTCCACATTGCTGGCAGATTCTTTACCTGTTGAGCTACAAGGGAAGCCCAAGAATACCGGAGTGGGTATCAAACCAGGGTCTCCTGCATTGCAGGCAGATTCCTTACCAACTGAGCTATCAGGGAAACCTGGGAAAAAGAGGAGGTGACAAAAATTCCAAGGTGCATCCTGCTCTGTGTACATTAGGAAGATGAAGGCGTCTGTAGTCTTGGGACCATTTTCGCTAAAGAAAACCACTGTGTATTTGAAGACAAAGTACACTGAAGTCCAGGCACTGAAATACGGGAAAAGGGGCACTGAATCATCTTCATGGGGTGCAGTCATTATGTATTATGTGCATGTGTCAGGTAGGAGGGGGGCTGCTGATAACTTACAAGAGAAGCAGAAATGATAGCCCTCTAGGGGGGAAAGAAGACTCCTTCTTGAAGTATGACACCACTGACCTGCAGTCTTTTTCATCCAACTACTCTTCCAGGGCAGAACTGAGATTCTATTTACAACGTTTTTGGAAAGTTATTCTTCAGCTTTGCCTTTAACATTTCCAGAAAGAAAGAGCTCAGTGTTTCCTGGGTTAGCCACTGTTAGCAAGAATCCCAGTCTCCTTTTGGTTTGTTCAAATTATAGAGCTCTTATTCATTCCCTTGTTCACAGGTCATAAGGGATTCCAATTACCAACTAGGATGCCTTCTCTTGAGTTTTTTTTTTTTTTTTTTTTCTTTTTCTATTCAAGAGAGAAACTCCTATAGTTGTTCTTCTTTATGCTCCCCTGAAGTCAAGCCACAGGATGTTATAGCCTCACTAGCTTGCATTTTATCACAGATAACTTAGTCTGCCAGTTAGATACTTGAGATAGCACAGTGTGCTTATTTTTAAGTGTCTTTCAGCTCATGAATTTCACATATAAACAAGACCATGACCTCAGGTCATTTCAGGTCAAACAGTTTCATGACCTCAGGATTATCTAGCCAGTTCTCCCCTCACTCCCAGGTAAATAGAAACATGTTCCATCATATCTAGAATCTTGCTGTCATGAATCTAACAAAATTGGGGAAATTAGATAGATTTCCCTATACTTTCAGAATCCACCTGCCAATGCAGGAGATGCAGGAGACATGAGTTTGATTCCTGGGTCGGGAAGATCCCCTGGTGCAGGCAATGGCAATGGCAATGGCTACCTGTTCCAATGTTCTTGCCTGGAAAGGTCCATGGGCAGAGAATTTGGGCTACAGTCCAAGGGGCTACAAAGAGTCAGACACGACTGCGGGACTGAACACCCACACTTTTCAGTGACCTCCTGCCACGAGAGTTTCACTTTGTTGTTGTCATAGGCAGGGCAGAAGATGAGGAAATTAAAAGGAAATTTGAGAAATGTTGACTTCTTCAGGAAAAAAAATAGCATTTGACACATTTTAGCTATATATTAATTCATATATAAAGTTTCAAATGCTGAGTAATATCATGAATTTTTATATAAACCAGTGAAATTAGGTTTAATAATATGTAGATAAACTAACTTTAGAAAATATTTAATATTCTGTGAATTTTCAAATGTATATCGTATTTCCACTGAGGTTGCTTTTACTTTACTCCTAACGAAAAACATACTTAATGCACATGTGGGTTATATATACTCTTGTTTTTGATACTGAATTTCTGAGTTTTAAACTGAGTATTCACTGAGAAAGTGAATATAAGTTTTACCTCCTCCAAATTTTGACAACCTTAGCCCTTGTAACAAACCCAGTGTGAGGATCCTGAACTCTTGTTTTAATTTTCCAGCCGGTGCCTAACAGTGTAGGAAACTGATGGTTATCGCTGGAAACAGAACTACTCATAACCATGAGAAAACAAAAGCTATACAGGGGGCTCCTCAAAGTTTTCCGATAGAATGATGAATATTTACTAATCTAATAGCATAGTTTACTTATTAAAAATGACTCATTTCCTTTTTTCCTCTCAAACCGACCATAATTCTAAGATGGCAGATCAAAGTTGTATTTACTATTATATATCATGCCTAGTGGTCAAGTGGCCTTAGAAAGCATCACTACGAACAAAGCTAGTGGAGGTGATGGAATTCCAGTTGAGCAATTCCAAATCCTGAAAGATGATGCTGTGAAAGTGCTGCACTCAGTATGCCAGCAAATTTGGAAAACTCAGCAGTGGCCACAGGACTGAAAAACTTCAGTTTTCATTCCAATCCCAAAGAAAGGCAATGTCAAAGAATGCTCAAACTACTGCACAATTGCACTCATCTCACATGCTAGTAAAGTAATGCTCAAAATTCTCCAAGCCAGGCTTCAGCAATACGTGAACCGTGAACTTCCTGATGTTCAAGCTGGTTTTAGAAAAGGCAGAGGAACCAGAGATCACATTGCCAACATCCACTAGATCATGGAAAAAGCAAGAGAGTTCCAGAAAAACATCTATTTCTGCTTTATTGACTATGCCAAAGCCTTTGACTGTGTGGATAACAATAAACTGTGAAAAATTCTTAAAGAGATGGGAATACCAGACCACCTGACCTGCCTCTTGAGAAACCTGTATGCAGGTCAGAAAGCAACATTTATAACTAGACATGGAACAACAGACTGGTTCCAAATTGGAAAAGGAGTTCGTCAAGGCTGTATATTGTCACCCTGTTTATTTAACTTATATGCAGAATACATCATAAGAAACGCTGGACTAGAAGAAACACAAGCTGGAATCAAGATTGCTGGGAGAAATATCAATAACCTCAGATGTGCAGATGACACCACCCTTATGGCAGAAAGTGAAGAGGAACTCAAAAGCCTCTTGATGAAAGTGAAAGTGGAGAGTGAAAAAGTTGGCTTAAAGCTCAACATTCAGAAAATGAAGATCATGGCATCTGGTCCCACACTTCATGGGTAGATGGGGAAATAGTGGAAACAGTGTCAGACTTTATTTTTATGGCCTCCAAAATCACTGCAGATGGTGACTGCAGCCATGAAATTAAAAGACGCTTACTCCTTGGAAGGAAAGTTATGACCAACCTAGATAGCACTTTGAAAAGCAGAGACATTACTTTGCCAACAAAGGTTCGTCTAGTCAAGGCTATGGTTTTTCTTGTGGTCATGTATGGATGTGAGAGTTGGACTGTGAAGAAGACTGAGCGCCAAAGAATTGATGCTTTTGAACTGTGGTGTTGGAGAAGACTCTTGAGAGTCCCTTGGACTGCAGGAGATCCAACCAGTCCATTCTGAAGGAGATCAGCCCTGGATTTCTTTGGAAGGAATGATGCTAAAGCTGAAACTCCCGTACTTTGGCCACCTCATGTGAAGAGTTGACTCATTGGAAAAGACTCTGATGCTGGGAGGGATTGGGGGCAGGAGGAGAAGGGGACGACAGAGGATGAGATGGCTGGATGGCATCACTGACTCGATGGACGTGAGTCTGGGTGAACTCCGGGAGTTGGTGATGGACAGGGAGGCCTGGCGTGCTGCGATTCATGGGGTCGCATAGAGTCGGACACGACTGAGTGACTGATCTGACTGATATGAGTGCCTGTCATATATTAAATGCTCAGTAGTTATACTGTAAGTGAAAGAATTTTGTTCAAGATAGTAATGAGTTTTCTTATACACTTATATATTTACAGTGACCTCTTCTATCTTTGTTAAATTAGCTCATCCTCTAACATCTACTCAATTGTATATATATTTTTGACAGTATCTGAACATTGTTGAATCAGTTTTACATTAGAGTTGCATGAAATATTCTAATTCATGTGCAGTCGTTCCCTAAATTCTGCTATAAATGGTGTTGCCTGAATGAGTTTGTTTATATTTCTGTTCCCATAATTAGTAATAATAGTAACCTGGGAGTCTTTCTACCTAAAGAGTATCCATATTTTTTATTACTGTATTCAAAGTAATCTCTTGGAAATAATTTGTGATGGCATGTTACATACGACTTAAGTCTGATAAGGCCCAAAAGCACATGAGTGGAATTTGGAATTTACTCAAAGAAGAAAGAGAATCAGGTAGTAAAACCCAATGAAGCTTCCTTATTTCATTTTTGTTTCAGCGTTTAAAGATAATGTGAATGTTAAAAGAATAATTTGAGGAATAATTGTGCTCTTTTCTTGCCCTAAAATATTTCTATGGAAATATGGATTCATATGTATTGAATGAATAAGTATGTCAGCAAATTCTTTGAAGATGTAACACAATATTTTATATTAATTTTTGTGAAGAACTTGGGTTGAAATTGTGTATCTAGCTCTAAATAGCTCAAGTATATAAAGTTTTTATTTGTTGCAAGGAAGTTTCTTGTAGAAACAGTAGGAATGTTGATAATCTTCATCATAGAATTATTAGAAGTATTCCCTGATGATCAGACTTTTTCTACTTTAATGAAGCCCAATGCACCATGCTTAACTCAGAACAATTGTGTAATAGATATGCATTTGATGAATGAATGTATATACCCTGTTGAGCTTTTCTTTAGATTTCATGAATGAGGTCAGCATCCACACATTATAAACAGTAATAGTCAATCTAAGGAGAGAGCCTTATGATTGCAATAATTTTAACATTGCAGTTCTTTTATATTTTACTTTCTTGTTGTTACAAGCCATTAAGTGGTGAAGTGCATTTGTATTTTTTAGACATTTCAAAAGCTGAATATTTCAAAAAATAGTAGATAGTCAGGAAGGAACAAAAACTTGAAGGAAAAAATATGCAGAGTTATCAAAAGAAAAGAGCAGACTAAGTGTCTGAAGACAGTAGTAAAGTGTTATATGTTGCCACTCTAGAACCTCAGTTGTGGAGTAAAAGTCTTTGGGCTGATAAGTGAATCTAAATTTTATATTGATTTTCATTTTTGTCCTTTTAATTCTGCAAATGTTATTTCTGAGCATATGCGTGCCGGATCCTTTGCTGGGCATAGTGGAGAATATATTGTAACAGATTAAGAAAGAGAAGGATTGAGGGAGATAATACTCCTGTTAAATTTTTTTGAGAAATGTGGCATTATTCTATGAATATTTTAGCTTCTACATCACACATTATCTCATTGAAAAACCTAATAACTGTCCCAATACTTTATTGGAAGCTTTCACAAACAGCAACAATAATAATAGCAGAGTTGCTTAAAGGAATTTTCTTGGCTATTTATTGAAATATAGTTTGTGTCATTATGGTACTGAAAATGTTTGACAGACTTGATGTACCAGATAGAGTTCTAAAAATAGGAGAGTGTACTAGAAACATGAGACCCTTAAATTCAGTGATGGTAACAGGTGCAGCTTTAATGAAATACATTAGCATGTTAAAATAAACAAGGCTAAACATAGTCAGATGGATAATGATCAACATCTTTATTTACTGAATTCTGTAGCAGAGACTAAAGATATCAGAGAAATGTACCTTTAAAGTGAGATGTGTAATCTCAGAAAAGCTATTTTAGCTTTTGCAGATTCTAAAACTTAGTTGCTGTTTTTTTCTGTCTGCACAGTTAAAGCATAAAGAGCTGGTAAAATTGTTTCTATACTTCAACTAAATAGAATTTAGGAGTTACTGAATAGTTAATTATGCAAAGCCCCAATTTATCAGTATTGACCCGGAGAGCACAAAAAATCACAGATACAAAGTTCTCCTGTGGAGTTTCAACAAATAACCAGATGAAACCCCTTCCCCAAGTCCAATTTTATGTCTTCCAACCAGTTTTCATATGCGGAACATTAGAAAAATTTTCCTCAGAAGACTATGATTTGAATATAGAATATGTCTCTGTTTGGAGAGCACTAAGTGTGTCATGGAGTGAGTGAGTGATTTATTTTTTTCTTGAAAGCTTCAGGAGAGAGGTGGAATGTTCCAGAAGATTGTCATTAGCTGACAGTGATGTGGAATGAAAGCCCTTGAGATAAGTACATTTTGCAAGGTGAGGCTGATAGCTCCAGTGGATTGCCAAAGGCCCTGTATGTGGAGTGTATATAGCCTGGAGAAAAAACAAGGGGACAGGAAACCTTGATAAGGAGGCAAAAATGGAAAGTTTTCTTTACCAAATTACTTGATTGGGTTAGGCAAAAGGAAACTGCATTTTGCAATGACAAAAAGGAATAACCTGCACATCATATTTTCAGAAGACATTATCCTTACAGTTTATTCATTTAGTACCTTGATAGGAATGAATTCCTACCAAAAATTTTGTGATTTAGGGAGTAACGAAAGCATGTGCTCTGAGATGTACAGTGTGTCATGGGCTTATGACACCACCATTTCCAAAGCAGAAACTGAGCACATGTTACATAATTCTCAGTGATCAAAGTGTTTTGCTTATATAAGAGCCAACTTATTATTTACATAATAGAATAAAATGAAGAGAGGATGTGCTGAGACCTGTAAATTCCCTTCACCCTCGTTCATGCTTAGCAATAACTCAATATGCAATAACTCAATATGTTATGAATCACAGAAGTATCTTCAGTTCCTTTTATTGTTATGACATGGATGATTTTTTTTTAATGGATGATTATTTTCTTTAACTGTATAAACCCACAATCACAGACACAAGGGATACCATTAAGCTCACATTATTTGGATTTGGTGCAGATACCATTAGGCAATGGAAAAGAATAGATATTTCTAGGAAAGTAGAAATATTTATATTTTTAGCCAATTTTTTTACTCTCCTCTTTCACTTTCATCAAGAGGCTTTTTAGCTCCTCTTCACTTTCTGCCATAAAGGTGGTGTCATCTGCATATCTGAGGTTATTGGTATTTCTCCTGGCAATCTTGATTCCAGCTTGTGCTTCTTCCAGCCCAGCATTTCTCATGATGTGCTCTGCATATAATTTAAATAAACAGGGTGACAACATACAGCCTTGATGTACTCCTTTTCCTCTTTGGAACCTGTTGTTCCATGTCCAGTTCTAACTGTTGCTTCCTGACCTGCATATAGGTTTCTCAAGAGCCAGGTCAGGTGGTCTGGTATTCCCATCTCTCTCAGGATTTTCCACAGTTTATTGTGAAAGAGGAGAGTAAAAAAGTTGGCTTAAAGCTCAACATTCAGAAAACAAAGGTCATGGCATCTGGTCCCATCACTTCATGGGAAATAGATGGGGAAACAGTGGAAACAGTATCAGACGTTATATTTTTGGGCTTCAAAATCACTGCAGATGGTGACTGCCGCCATGAAATTAAAAGACGCTTACTCCTTGGAAGGAAAGTTATGACCAACCTAGATAGCATATTCAAAAGCAGAGACATTACTTTGCCAACAAAGGTCCGTCTAGTCAAGGCTATGGTTGTTCCAGTAATCATGTATGGATGTGAGAGTTGGACTGTGAAGAAAGTTGAGCGCTGAAGAATTGATGCTTTTGAACTGTGGTGTTGGAGAAGACTCTTGAGAAGAGATGGCAGAAAAACACAAAAGAACCATATATAAAAGATCTTCATGGCCCAGATAATCATGATGGTGTGATCACTCACCTAGATCCAGATATCCTGAAATGTGAAGTCAAGTGGGCCTTAGGAAGCATCACTATGAACAAAGCTAGTGGAGGTGATGGAATTCCAGTTGAGCTATTTCAAATCCAAAAAGATGATGCTTTGAAAGTGCTGCAGTCAATATGCCAGCAAATTTAGAAAACTCAGCAGTGACCAGGACTGGAAAAGATCAGTTTTCATTCCAATCCTAAAGAAAGGCAATGCCAAAGAGTTTTCCAACTACCTTACAATTGTACTCATCTCACAAGCTAGCAAGTAATGCTCAAAATTCTCCAAATCAGGCTTCAACAGTATGTTAAAAGTGAAATTCCAGATGTTCAAGCTGGATTTAGAAGAGGCAGAGGAACCAGAGATCACATTGCCAACCTCCACAGGATCATCAAAAAAGCGAGAGAGTTCCAGAAAAACATCTACTTCTGCTTTATTGACTATGCCAAAGCCTTTGACTGTGTGGATTACAACAAACTGAAAAATTCTTAAAGAGATGAGAACACCAGACCACCTGACTCCTGAGAAATCTGTATGCAGGTCACGAAGCAAGAGTTAGAACTGGACATGGAACAACAGACTGGTTCCAAATAGGAACAGGAGTACCTCAAGGCTGGAATCAAGATTGCCAGGGGAAATAACTATAACTTCAGATAGGCAGATGACACAACCCTTGTCACAGAAAGTGAAGAAGAACTAAATACCCTCTTGAGGAAAGTCAAAGAGGAGAGTGAAAATGTTGGCTTAAAATTCAACATTCAGAAAACTAGGATCATGGTATCTGGTCCCATCACTTCATGGCAAATAGATGGGGAAAGTGGAAATAGTGAGAGACTTTATTTTGGGGGGCTCCAAAATCACTGCAGATGATGACAGTAGCCATGAAATTAAAAGACGCTTGCTCCTTGGAAGAATAGCTATGACAGACCTAGACAGCTTATTAAGAAGCAGAAACATTACTTTCCTAACAAAGTTCTGTCTCGTCAAGGCTATGGATTTTTTAGTAGCCATGTATGGATGTGAGAGTTGGATTATAAAGAAAGCTGAATGCCAAATAACTGATGCTTTTGAACTATGGTGTTGGAGAAGACTCTTGAGGTCCCTTGAATGCAAGAAAATCCAAGCTAAAGGAAATCAGTCCTGAATATTCATTGGAAGGACTGATGTTAAAACTGAAACTCCAATACTTTGGCCACCTGATGAGCAGTACTGACTCATTTGAAAAGACCCTGATGCTTGGAAGGATTGAAGGCTGGAGAAGGGGATTACAGAGGATGAGATTGTTGGATGGCATCACCAACTCAAAGGACAGGGTTTGAGTAAACTCTGGGAGTTGGTGATGGACTGGGAGGCCTGGCGTAATGCATTCCATAGGGTTGCAATGAGTTGGACGTGACTGAGCGACTGAGCTGAACTGAACTGAACAGAATTTTTGTTGAAGAAGCTCTTATTTAGAAGAACCATCACCCTATTTTGAGAATAGAGAAGGATATTTTAAAAGTACAATATATAAAGGATTCCATTACTTAAGAGAAAGTTTCAGAGGAGATATTTTCTTCAGTGATCCAAGATTCATTTTCTTTTTCTTGCCCTCAACTCAGAAGAAATACACCACATAGAAATTTGGGACACTTAATGAAGCCATATGTCTTTAATTACATATAATAGCTAATCTTACTTTGGACTATATTCAGTTGTTTTCACTTTGTGTTCCCAGTACTTTAACCATTTTGATTATACACCTCTTTTACCTGCCTTTATCATTGTTAAAACATACCTCATAAATAATAAACTTATTTTCTAGTTCTGTGCTGTTATTCATTAAATCTCTATTGGCCTGGGTAGTACAAATATAATAGGCAGAATTTATCATGCTTTAGTTAAAACAGCAACTTCAAGAAAATAGGAAGATATATAAAATTACTTAGAGTTACACAGAACAGTTCATCTCAAATTTGTGTAACTGTCACTCTGATTTTATAAAAACTGTCTCTGTTTCATTTTAATTAGTTATATTATTCTATAAAGTGATGCTTTCTCATGGGCTGACAAATATGTGAATGTGAAGTGGTTTCAAGAACATTAAATTATTTCTTCAGTTAGCCTTTTCAAGCGCTCTACCTGTCATAAAATTAAGCTTCCCTGAAATTTAACCCATATGATGTCTGTATAGATTAGACTGGTTTTCAAATTTTATGAGACAGTTTATGTATAATTCTATCATTAAAACAATACTCTCCCTAGGAATCAGAGTGCCCCTGTTCATTATCTAAAGATAGATAAAACACTATCTTTCTTTGAATATTTTTGTGAAGTGTAACTTAAAAGCTCTTTGTTAAGAAATATATCTAATTACAGCAAGTTATCATATTTTTCTTCATTAATGTCTGACCTGATATATTTTTCAAATAACTCAGAGATTTAATTAAGAAGTGAGTGGAAAGATCAACTCAGTGGCAGCTGGTTTAACTTAAATATAATTTGGTGCACCAGAGAGATGTATTTTTTAGAATTAATAAAACAAATGCCAAACACTATAGATGCTTCAAAATTTTCTTGTATTAGCTACTTGTAATTCAGAAAAATGATTGCATTGTCCTAATGAAATGAAATAAAAAGACAAAAATAAGCTATATTTAAATTGGTGATTCTAAAATTTCAGTTATTTAATAAAATACATAAGTATTATGTATTTTATTAAAGATACATGTGCCTGGATATTAGGATTTCTAATGCCTGGGGTATGGCTTGGCCTTCTGAATCTTAATGTATTATGTAATAACCAAAAGGTATAAAATGTAATACAGTTACAAGCAGTGTATTGAGGTTGGCCAAAAAGTGTTTTTTGGTTTTTCTCTAACATCTTACGGAAAAACCTGAACAACCTTTTTGGCCAGCCCGATATGTATCATCCCAATGTAATGAAGAAAACTTTATTATATATTGAAATCGTGTGTATAACATCCTCGTGTGGAATTTCTAGTTTATTCCTCTGGAGTAAACCAGCTTTTCAATCCATGAAAGTAAGAATAGTAGAAAAATATTAAATGTCTTCTGGAGATAAATTATATTAGACTGAAAGGAAATAGAACAAAGCTATAACTACAATGGCAAAATCTGCAGCAGTTTGACCATAAGCAGAGAAATCAAAAACCTACATACCTACAGTTTGATCTCTCCACTCTGATCCAGGCAATATTTGTTCTTTTGGATTAACAATGTAAATAACGCTCAGAAGGCAAGTATCTTAAGAAAAGATTGAGTCATTTATGTTTTTTTACTCAATTTACCTTGCTATATTTTAAAATTGAAGTAAAGTTCCTTTTTTGATGGAACTAACTAAAAGTAAAGAACTAACTAGAGTTCTGAGTTAGATAAAAGAGAGGGAACTTCTGTTATCCATAGGATAGTAACGAAATCTATGTCCAGAAGAGCCTAGCAGGCTACAGTCCATAGAGTTGCATAGAGTCAGACACGACTGAAGCAACCTAGCTCAACACAGCACAGCACAGAGAGAGGAAGAAAGAGGAATATTGAGAAAGACTAGGGAGAAACACTGGGTTAATGTTCAGCATGCTGACATTTTACCATGAAAATGATTATTTTGGTCTGTATGAATAGGGCAGGATATGTTGAGGGCCAGCATGAGGCACTCTGCCCTTGGCAAAGGTCATAAGGAAGGAGGCTCGACATACGCAAAGGCGGGATCCAGCCTCAGGGATCCCCCTGGAAATCCTCGAGCATCTACCCCCATAACCAGAGCCTGCCTACTTTACTACTTTGTGCTCTCACCTACACCTCTGACTTTAAGGGGGGCTGTCCCCCACCACCTCTTTTGGAGAAGGAGTTAACTTAGAGCTCCAGTTAATAAAAACTTCTGGGCGTGACAAGAGTGTTTTAACCTACAAACTCCTCTGAAGGTTCTCTAGCCTGCCTGACAGGCTTGTCTGGCCACATGTGATTGCTCACAGCCTTCCAACCGTGAGAGGCATGAGATTCTTTAAACCTTCTAAAAACAGGTTCCTTAGAAAAGTTAGAAAACCATTAGTATAAGTATAGTGGGCTGATTAGAAATTGTATTGGTGAAGGGTTTTTCACTTGTTGAGCCAATGTTTATTGCTAAGTCTCCACATTCCCTGCCCTTACACACATTAATGAATATATAGAAGAAATAAGTATTAACCTTTGATATTAATCACGTTAGACCTTAGGCTAAGTAAATTCTTTCCTTAATTAAAATCCACTACACCCTCACCCTATAGGAATGTAACTTTATCTGGTACCTTCAGAAGGTGGAGTCTTTTTAAGAATAATCACCCCTGGAGAAATAAGTGTCCTGGTTGACTCACCGCTGTCACAAGGAGAGGGTCATAAATTGTCAGCAGGCCTCCTGGCCAGAAGATGATGTAACACCCCTAAGACCTCTGTATACATTTGTATGAAGCACCTGACTTTGATAAAAGTCAGGACTGCTGACCCCGCGTGACTCTTGCATAACATTTCAATGTATAAAAGTAGACCATGGAAAATAAAGTATTGGGATCAGTTTCTCGAAATACTGGTCTCCCCATGTCACTCTCTCTCTAAAACTCTGGCTGAGTCTCCATCTGGAGCGCGGAACCCACCAAGCTTACTAGTTTTGCCCGGGCTTCTAAGATCCGACCAGGGAGGCCTCAGTGTCTCCTCTCCTTTGGGAGAACGGAAGGATGCCTGCGGCCTACATAAGTGGTGCAAACTTCTTGTCTTGAAGTTTTATTGGTCTCCCATGTAAACCAAGCTATTCAGCCTTTTTTCTCCACTGAATTTTCCTATTGAGCTATCCTCATTCTGTTACTCTTTACATCTCTAATTAATATCTAATTGAAGCTATTGTATCCTGATCCTCACCGATGCCATCCCGGCTTCGAACTCCCTGGATCAGCCGGGGCTGGACCTCAGCAAGGATAGTCTACATACAAGCCATTACAAAGATGCCCCACAGCTGGGTGAGTGTCCTTTGATAATGTCTTGGAAGAGTTGGACTATAAAGAAGGCTGAGTGCTAAAGAATTGATGATTTCAAACTGTGGTACTGGAGAAGACTCTTGAGAGTCCCTCGGATAGTAAGGAGATCAAACCAGTTAATCCTAAAGGAAATCAACCCTGAATATTCATTGGACAGACTGATTTTTAAGCTGAAGCTCCAATACTTTGGCGACCTGATGTGAAGAGCTGACTTACTGGAAAAGACCCTGATGTTGGGAAGGATTGAGGGTGGGAGGAAAAAGGGACAACAGAGGATGAGATGGTTGGATGGCATCACTGACTCACTGGGCATAAGTCTGAGCAAACTCCTAGAGACAGTGAAGGACAGGGAAGCCTGGTGAGCTGTGGTCCATGGGGTCGCAAACAAACAGACATGACTGAGCGACTGAACAACAATGGCTTGAGAGACCAAATCCGATGCTTTGAAAGCATTGACCTTCTATGTATTTTAAGACATAACAAATTTTTATACAATTTTATTTACCTTCTAGACAAAGAATGTTGCAAACCACTGGGCACATTTACATTTTGCACTGTGTTCTCTAAATGTTAACTGTTAACAGGATCTGCTCCAAAATATTTTACTAAACTCTTGAAACCCTCATAATATTGCACAGACTTGAGTAATCCAGTACCATTCCAGGGCAGTGATGCTCAGATCAGATCAGATCAGTCACTCAGTCGTGTCCGACTCTTTGTGACCCCATGAATCACAGCACACCAGGCCTCCCTGTCCATCACCAACTCCCAAAGTTCACTCAGATTCACGTCCATTGAGTCAGTGATGCCATCCATCCATCTCATCCTCCGTCGTCCCCTTCTCCTATTGCCCCCAATCCCTCCCAGCATCAGAGTCTTTTCCAATGAGTCAACTCTTCGCATGAGGTGGCCAAAGTACTGGAGTTTCAGCTTTAGCATCATTCCTTCCAAAGAAATCCCAGGCTCAACATTCAGAAAACGAAGATGATGGCATCTAGTCCCATCACTTCGTGGGAAATAGATGGGGAAACAGTGGAAACAGTGTCAGACTTTATTTTTCTGGGCTCCAAAATCACTACAGATGGTGACTGCAGCCATGAAATTAAAAGATGCTTACTCCTTGGGAGGAAAGTTATGACCAACCTAGATAGCATATTCAAAAGCAGAGACATTACTTTGCCAACAAAGGTTCGTCTAGTCAAGGCTATGGTTTTTCCTGTGGTCATGTGTGGATGTGAGAGTTGGACTGTGAAGAAGGCTGAGCACCAAAGAATTGATGCTTTTGGACTGTGGTGTTGGAGAAGACTCTTGAGAGTCCCTTGGACTGCAAGGAGATCCAACCAGTCCATTCTGAAGGAGATCAGCCCTGGGATTTCTTTGGAAGGAATGATGCTAAAGCTGAAACTCCAGTACTTTGGCCACCTCATGTGAAGAGTTGACTCATTGGAAAAGACTCTGATGCTGGGAGGGATTGGGGGCAGGAGGAGAAGGGGACGACAGAGGATGAGATGGCTGGATGGCATCACTGACTCAATGGATGTGAGTCTGAGTGAACTACAGAGTTGGTGATGGACAGGTAGGCCTGGCGTGCTTCGATTCATGGGGTCGCAAAGAATCGGACACGACTGAGCGACGGATCTAATCTGATCCGATTGTGATATCTAAGACTGAGTGAAGTTTTAGAATTTCTAACACTGAAATTAGATGAAATTTCTAGAAGGAAAGTAGTTTGAACAATTCTTTATTCAAAAAATAATTGATATTTAAGAAAGAATCATCTGAATGTTAATACCATGAGTTTTTTTTTTTTTTTTTTAATTCACTGCTGCTGCTGCTGCTGCTGCTGCTGCTAAGTCACTTCAATCGTGTCCGACTCTGTGCGACCCCATAGACGGCAGCCCACCAGGCTCCCCCGTCCCTGGGATTCTCCAGGCAAGAACACCAGAGTGGGTTGCCATTTCCTTCTCTAATGCATGAAAGTGAAAAGTGAAAATGAATTCGCTCAGTCATGTCCGACCCTCAGAACATTCTCAGCCTTCATCACATTTTGTGACACATAGAATGTGCCCATTAAATAATTACAGAATTAATCATTCATTGGCAATTTTGACAAAAGCTTATTTTTATATTAGTAGAGGCAGAGATTACAAAAAAATTTCCCAGTATGCTTGAACTGTTGCTTTAAATTACTTCCCGAATAACAAAAGTTCTTTTATGATGTCAAACCTCATTAATCCAACAACAAATGTATATTAAATACCTATTATGTGCCAGTCACTGTATTGGGTCATTATGCATATTATATATACTGTGTATTGTTCCCATACAATAAGAAAAGTATTCTTCTTGTATATAGAGTCAAGAAGACATACACGTATATAGGAATATCAGTAAATTATAGCTTATGTATGAATAAGTCCTCATAATTGAAGGCTCATCCTTCATAAACATCCTTACAGAAATGTAGAAATTTTCAAATTCCTTTCATTCTTTGTTCACAACCTTTTCTTTGCATCTAAAGATGAATACATTTCAATTTGTTGACAAATTGTTATAATTTGTTATTCATATGCAATGCAAATATTAGTGTTTTGTTGTCCTGAACTGAGGAAGTCATATCTGTTTTCATAGATCAGTCAGACATGATGGTGTCTTCTAAGAGCATCCTTTAAAGTCTATGCATCATGTCATCACTGCCTAGCTCATGTTGTAGTGAGTTATGGGCTCTCTCCTTACCACAAAAGACTGCCATCTACTTCTTTAGCAGGAGAGGTTTTACAGTTTTATATTTACTACTAATAAATTATTAGCACAAAAATGTTATATAATAGTCTATAATAAAGCAGATATGGAGCTTTCTAAAAGTAAAATCATATCAATTCTGATAATACAGCTTATTGTCTCTGCTACTGAACTTGTAAGAGTAATACAGAAAAATTAAGAATAAACCACCTGATGTTATTTTTATCAAGTATACTTATCACTTATGCTTCTACTGCTAAGTCACTTCAGTCGTGTCGGACTGTGTGAGACCCCATAGATGGCAGCCCACCAGGCTCCCCCGTCCCTGGGATTCTCCAGGCAGGAACACTGGACTGGGTTGCCATTTCCTTCTCCAATGCATAAAAGTGAAAGTGAAGTCGCTCAGTCGCATCCAACACTAAGCGACCCCATGGACTGCAGCCTACCAGGCTCCTCTATCCATAGGATTTTCCAGGCAAGAGTGCTAGAGTGGGGTGCCATTGCCTTCTCGGTACCACTTATGAGTGCACCTCAAAATCCATGGCAACCCAGATTTCCAGAAAAGCTCTAGGTGACAGAAGGATTTATTGGCAAGCTGTACAGCTAGCACAGCTGGAATTTTCAAATAACCTAGAGGCTGTAGAATCATCAGCTCCCTAGTTGGCAAATTCAAACAATTCAGGTCAACAAGGCTGCTATACATGAACAAAATGAGCCTGTGTACATAGATTGTAATCTTGCAACATTAAGGAGTTTATATGATAAATTGTCTCTTGGCAGAGATTAGTTTATAGCTAGATTAAAAAAAAAAAACTCAGATATTTGAAAACTCAGATATTTCCAGATATTTGAAAATAATACCTCATACACAAATCATGTCTAAAAGAAGAAATACTCTATGAATTAGAGGTGGTCATACCAAAATAATCAGAAAACATCACTTATGCTTGCACAAAAAAATAAGTAGTATTACAAATACGAGTATCTACAATAGAATGTTTGAGCCAAGAAACCTAAGTTAGGTTGTCTGGAAAGAGATCTTTCAGTCCCTAAAACAAACAAAAACAAAGGTTTACTTTGTAATTTTTCTTCTGCAACTTGAATTTCCTTTTTCTGCTTTCCATCAGGATTACAAGATTCAGCAAAATATTTGCAGTAGCTAGGACATGGAAGCAACCTAGATGTCCATTGACAGATGATAAATAAATTGTGGTACTTATACACCATGGATTATTACTTACCAATAAAAAGGAATATATTTGAGTCAGTTCTAATGAGGTGGATGAACCTAAAGCCTATTGTACAAAGTGAAGTGAGTCAGAAAGAGAAAGACAGATATTATATATTAATACATATACATGTAATCTAGAAAGATGGAACTGATGAACCTATCTACAATGCAGCAGTGGAGATGCAGGCATAGAGAATAGAATTGTGGATACAGTGGTGGAGAGAGAAGTGGGATGATTTGAGACAGTAGCATTGAAACATATACATTAACATACATCAAGTAGATAGCCAGTGGGAAGTTGCTGTGTGACACAGGGAACTCAAAGCCAGTGCTCTGTGACAGCCTAGAGGGGTGGCATGGGGAAGAAGGTGGGAGGAAGGTTTGAGAGGGAGGGGACAGATGTATGCCTATGGCTGAATCCCATTGACTTTTAATAGAAACCATCACAATATTGTAATTTTCCTCCAATTAAGATAAAAATTAAAAATCTTTTAATACTGACCATTTCAGATCAGAGATCAGATCAGTCGCTCAGTTGTGTCCGACTCTTTGTGATCCCATGAATCACAGCATGCCAGGCCTCCCTGTCCATCACCAACTCCGGAGTTCACTCAGACTCATGTCCATCGAGTCAGTGATGCCATCCAGCCATCTCATCCTCTGTCGTCCCTTTCTCCTCTTGCCCCCAATCTCTCCCAGCATCAGAGTCTTTTCCAATGAGTCAACTCTTCACATGAGGTGGCCAAAGTACTGGAGTTTCAGCTTTAGCATCATTCCTTCCAAAGAAATCCCAGGGCTGATCTCCTTCAGAATGGACTGGTTGGATCTCCTTGCAGTCCAAGGGACTCTCAAGAGTCTTCTCCAACACCACAGTTCAAAAGCATCAATTCTTCTGTGCTCAGCCTTCTTCACAGTCCAACTCTCACATCCATACATTACCACAGGAAAAACCATAGCCTTGACTAGACAAACCTTTGTGGCAAAGTAATGCCTCTGCTTTTGACTATGCTATCTAGGTTGGTTATAACTTTCCTTCCAAGGAGTAAGCGTCTTTTAATTTCATGGCTGAATTCACCATCTGTAGTGATTTTGGAGCCCAGAAAAATAAAGCCTGGCACTGTTACCACTGTTTCCCATCTATTTCCCATGAAGTGATGGGACTAGATGCCATGATCTTCGTTTTCTGAGTGTTGAGCTTTAAGCCAACTTTTTCACTCTCCACTTTCACTTTCATCAAGAGGCTTTTGAGTTCCTCTTAACTTTCTGCCATAAGGGTGGTGTCATCTGCATATCTGAGGTTATTGATATTTCTCCCGGCGATCTTGATTTCAGCTTGTTTCTTCCAGTCCAGCATTTTTCATGATGTATTCTGCATATAAGTTAAATACACAGGGTGACAATATACAGCCGTGATGTACTTCTTTTCTTATTTGGAAACAGTCTGTTGTCCCATGTCTAGTTATAAATGTTGCTTCCTGACCTACATACAAATTTCTCAAAACGTAGATCAGGTGGTCTGCTATTCCCATCTCTTTCAGAATTTTCCACAGTTTATTGTGATCCACACAGTCAAAGGCTTTGGCATAGTCAATAAAGCAGAAATAGATGTTTTTCTGGAACTCTCTTGCTTTTTCCATGATCCAGTGGATGTTGGCAATTTGATCTCTGGTTCCTCTGCCTTTTCTAAAACCAGCTTGAACACCGGGAAGTTCACAGTTCACATATTGCTGAAGCCTGGCTTGGAGAATTTTGAGCATTACTTTACTAGCGTGTGAGATGATTACAATTGTGTGGTAGTTTGAGCATTCTTTGGCATTGCCTTTCTTTGGGATTGGAATGAAAATTGACCTTTTCCAGTCCTGTGGCCACTGCTAAGTTTTCCAAATTTGCTGGCATATTGAGTGCAGCACTTTTACAGCATCATCTTTCAGGATTTGGAATAGCTCAACTGGAATTCTATCACATCCACTAGCTTTATTCGTAGTGATGCTTTCTAAGGCCCACTTGACTTCACATTCCAGGATTTCTGGCTCTAGGTCAGTGATCACACCATTGTGATTATCTGGGTCGTGAAGCTCTTTTTTGTACAGTTCTTCTGTGTATTCTTGCCATCTCTTCTTAATATCTTCTGCTTCTGTTAGGTCCATACCATTTCTGTCCTTTATCGAGCCCATCTTTGCATGAAATGTTCCTTTAGTATCTCTGACTTTCTTGAAGAGATCCCTAGTCTTTCCCATTCTGTTGTTTTCCTCTATTTCTTTGCATTGATCGCTGAAGAAGGCTTTCTTATCTCTTCTTGCTATTCTTTGGAACTCTGCATTCAGATGTTTATATCTTTCCTTATCTCCTTTGCTTTTCGCTTCTCTTCTTTTCAGAGCTATTTGTAAGGCCTCCCCAGACAGCCATTTGGCTTTTTTGCATTTCTTTTCCATGGGGATGGTCTTGATCCCTGTCTCCTGTACAATGTCATGAACCTCATTCCATAGTTCATCAGGCACTCTATCTATCAGATCTAGGCCCTTAAATCTATTTCTCACTTCCACTGTATAATCATAAGGGATTTGATTTAGGTCATACCTGAATGGTCTAGTGGTTTTCCCTACTTTCTTCAATTTCAGTCTGAATTTGGCAATAAGGAGTTCATGGTCTGAGCCACAGTCAGCTCCTGGTCTTGTTTTTGCTGACTGTATAGAGCTTCTCCATTTTTGGCTGCAAAAAATATAATCAATCTGATTTCGTGTTGACCATCTGGTGATGTCCATGTATAGAGTCTTCTCTTGTGTTGTAGGAAGAGGGTGTTTGTTATGACCAGTGCATTTTCTTGGCAAAACTCTATTAGTCTTTTCCCTGCTTCATTCCATATTCCAAGGCCAAATTTGTCTGTCACTCCAGGTGTTTCTTGACTTCCTACTTTTGCATTCCAGTCCCCTATAATGAAAAGGACATCTTTTGTGGGTGTTAGTTCTAAAAGGTCTTGTAGGTCTTCATAGAAACGTTCAACTTCAGCTTCTTTAGTGCTTTAGGAAATTTTTACTCCTTACTTTCCTGTGGCTCAGATGGTAAAGCGTCTGCCTATCATGCAGGAGACCCAGGTTCAATCCCCGGGTTGGGAAGATCTCCTGGAGAAGGAAATGGCAACCCACTCCAGTATTCTTGCCTGGAAAATTCCATGAATGGAGAAGCCTGGTAGGGCTAGAGTCCATGGGGTTGCAAAGAGTTGGACAGAACTGAACGACTTCACCTTCCTTTTTTCTTTCCTTTCGAAAGGATCATTTTTAAGTGTGGAAACTTGAAATTGGCCAAATGGGAGGAACGCACTTTGGAAGCACATGGAAAGGTCTATACACATAGAAATTTTGCAGTTCACTTGATCAGACATGTGTTGAGCATGTACTGTGGGGAAAGTGCTGTGCTTGGTACGCCCTGTAAAGATACAGGAATGGATCAAATATCCTTGCTCTCCAGAAACTCCAAGCACAGTTGGAGAGTTTGGCTAGTAAATATGGTAAAAAATATGTATATGCATATATGTGTGTGTGTGTATGTGTACAAAATACAATTCTGATTCTTTAAGGAGATGAAAAAGATTAGTTTAAGCTTAGAAAACTATATTTGAGTGAATGAGTTTGAATTATGATTCAAATGTTAATAAAGCATTTAGAAGTAGCATTTCCTAGGTTTTAGAATTGTAAAGGAAATATGGAACAGGAAGAATAAAAGGGAGCTGTAAGAGTAGTAAGTTGATCAGTGTGCCTAAGAGGTGAGAGAGGGGCAGGGTAGTGTGACATAATCTCAGAATGATAGCTCCTTATGGAATATTGTGATATTTGCATACTCTACTCCTAGCTACAAGAATACTACAGGGAGTCATAGAAACATACAAATCAGATATGGTGGGTATTAATATGTGAAAGATAATCTACTCACATAGTCACTTTCTGTTTACCTCTTGGGGTTTCTAGCTTCTCTAGACCCTGTGACATTTCAAATGGGAATTGTGAGGAAATTGTCTCTCTGGGTGGTCTTGAAGATTGAGAATAAGAGAGTTCTTCTGTTTGTTCTTTATGCTCACAAAGAAACCAAATTCAAGGGTTTGACATGGTTTGTCCTTTCACACCTAGAGATTATGACTTTCTGTCTTACGAAATATATGGCAAAAAAAAAATTGATGAGAGTAGATCCTTTTCTGTTTTCAAGACATGGATTATATTTCTGTAGTATGAAATACATTCAGAAGAAGAATATTAGTTTTGTTTTTATTGTCTGTAGAGAAAATATACAATAAAAATAACATACAAAAAGGTTAAGAAAATATGTCCATGTTAATGAGAAAATTGAAAGTGAAAGAAGAGAGTGAAAAAGTTGGCTTAACGCTCAACATTCAGGAAACGAAGATCATGGCATCTGGTCCCATCACTTCATGGCAAATAGATGGGGAAACAGTGGAAACAGTGGCTGACTTTATTTTGCCGAATTCCAAAATCACTGCAGATGGTGATTGCAGCAATGAAAGTAAAAGATGCTTACTCCTTGGAAGGACCAACCTAGACAGCATATTAAAAAGCATAGACATTACTTAAAGGTCCGTCTAGTCAAGGCTATGCTTTTCCCAGTAGTCATATATGGATGTGAGAGTTGGACTATAAAGAAAGCTGAGTGCCGAAGAATGGATGTTTTGAACTGTGGTGTTGGAGAAGACTCTTGAGCATCGCTTAGACTGCAAGGAGATCCTACCAGTCCATCCTAAAGGAGATCAGTCCTAGGTGTTCATTGGAACGACTGATGTTGAAGCTGAAACTCCAATACTTCAGCCACCTGATGCAGAGAGCTGACTCATTTAAAAAGACCCTGATGCTGGGAAAGATTGAGGGCAGGAGGAGAAGGGGACGACAGAGGATGAGATGGCTGGATGGCATCACTGACTCAACGGATGTGAGTCTGAGTGAACTACGGAGTTGGTGATGGACAGGGAGGCCTGGCGTGCTGCGTTTCATGGGGTCGCAAAGAGTCGGACATGACTGAGCGACTGAACTGAACTGAACTGAATGAGGAAATTATATTAAATTTTTTCATAGATAATATGATTTTCATATGAATGGCTGCTACTTCTCTCTGTTGTCTTTTTGTTGTTTTTTATTTTACTTTTCCTGATTCTCTCAGAATTGTTTTTTTCTCTTTTACTTTGCTGATTCTTTCAAAATTAGCTCTTACATGTAACTTTAATTAGATGAATCTTTACTTCTTTTAATGAATTTAGTTAAATGAAAGATTTTGGATTGAAGACAATGAGATAGAAAATATTTATGTAATTCTTGAAGTTGAGTGAACCAATCTTCTAAAAACTGCTCTTTTAATACTAAGATACTGTGTCTCCATCCGGATACCATTCATGCCGTATTACTTTCATATCAGGGAATACACATTCAATTTAATATGGGATTCAGCTTAATATGTGTAACCATGACTATTTCCTTTCTAAAATTGTTTTTGTCATTTGATTTGTTTTATGGATATTCAGTTTAAGAACCATTGACTGCATTCATTTTTTCACACTTATGCCCATATATTTAAACATTACCTTTTTATTTTTTGCCACCCTCACTGAATTACTCTATTTTGTAAAATACATATCAAATACTAACTTAAAATACCCTGTAAAATAAGGTTCCTAAGAAAAGTTCTAGTAGTTTATGATATAAAATTTCCACCACGGATATCTCAAGTCATGACCACAGGCAAAAAATCAATACAAGAAAGGGTGGCATTTATATATATAGGTTAGGATTACAAATGAGTTTTAGTGATGGGAGGAAAGGTTGAAACATATTATGGTGAGAATTATCAGTGTTTTTCTGTCTTAAAAAGTCTGGGAAATTCTGCTAGAAGAAAATTACCAGTAGATGAAGATACTATGGACATGAGGTAATTTTTTTTTAATTTTTCTTTAGACACAAAAAGCACATGCATGTGTGTGTATATGTGTATGTATGTGTATAATTCCAACTCATCCAAATATATCATTAAAATACTTTTAGCATAATTTAGAGAATGAAGGGAGTAGTTAGTTGCTGGCTTGAACTTGGTAATGTTCAGAAGTATAAAGCAGTGATATGGTTAGCAGGTGCCTGCATGCTTAGTTGCTCATGGACTGTGGCCTACCAGTCTCCTCTGTCCATGTGATTCTCCAACCAAAAACACTGGAATGGGTTGCCATTTCCTCCTCCAGGGGACCTTCCTGACCCAGGAATCAAACCCGCATCTCCTGTGGCTCTTGCATTTGCAGGCAGATTCATTACCACTGTGCCACCTGGGAAAACCCCAAAGTAGTTAGACTTTTTACAAACAAGCTAGTCTGACCTCCTGATGTTTTTGGCTAGTGGAAGCATAATGGAACATTTTTATCTATTAAATATTTTCAACAGAATATACCTTGTTTGTCTAAATGGTTTATTTAAAAGCCTTGACATTATGAATTTCTAAGGCTGCTAGAAATGTCAGTGATGACTTATAATTATCAGAGTGTAAATGAAGATATTCTATGACTAAAATAATGCCACTTTTGTGTAGGTTATGCCCTGATACATCTCTTAGGAACATGTATGAATTTAAATAAAAGTCTGCCCTAATGTGCAAAGAAAGAATCTGAGAGGTTACAATACTCATTTCAAGTTGGTTGACCTGTGGTTTGTGATAGTTTGTGTCCTTTGAACTATTTGTAAAACATCATTGATGATAAAAGATATGCATTCTGTGAGTTGACCTTTTTGTTATGCAAGTTAGCATATAAAGTCAGTTTTTGATTTGCACTTAAGAGTTACCAAGAGATGCTAATAATCCCAAGTCCAAGTATTTCTGCCATTTAGAAAAAACCTGCCATAAGAATGACAGTTGGTGAGAGTTTAGGGAGAAGTTTTTTTAAAAAAAATATTAATCCCTTGTATTTATACAATCCAGCCATTATAGTTTTTTTATATTTATCCAAGAACACTGTAAACATTGATTCACATAAAAACTCATATGAGTGTTCATAGCAGTGTTATTCATTAAAGTTCTTAATGAGAATAGCCCAGATTCAAGGAGTGAATGTCTAAACAAGCTATCGTATATACACACCAGTAGAAATGAACGAACTGTTGATTTTTGCAGCCTGACTTCATGGAATTATGAGTATTAAAAAGCTGTCCAAAAATTAACATACTGTGTGATGTCATTTATATAACGCTTTTAAAATGACAAAAATTTAGAAATGGAGAACAGATAATAGAGTCAGGGTTTAGTGATGAAGCTTCGAGGAGACTCTTAGGACATGTGTATCTGTCAAGAACACAAGGATAGTTGTCATGTTAAGCTGTTCTCAAACATGATAGTGGTAGTGGATATAGGAACCTACAGATTTGATAAAAATGTGTAGAATTAAATACATACACATTACAGTTTAATGAAAGGAAAACAGCATATCAAAATACGAACCCTGGTTTTTAATCAATGTTAATATTAATCAACATTAATATTTAATCAATGTTAATATCCTCATTTTGGTTTTATTGTTTCTTAAAATGTTGCCATTGAGGGGAACTGTATATAGATAGTGTACATGTGATTGCTCTATATTATCTCTTAGATAACTCTACAAGATATAAAATAAAATTTTAAATAAATGTTTAGATTTTATCTTAAAATTTTTGCCCAATGTAAATATTATTAGAAATACAGGACTCATGTTTTAGAATGAATGTTTGTGTGTTCCCCAAATTCATATTTTTAAAGCTAATCCCTAATGTGATAATGGCTTCTCTGGAAGCTCAACTGGTAAATAATCCTCCTGCAACACAGGAGACCCCGCTTCAATTCCTGGGTTGGGAAGATCCCCTGGAGAAGAAAATGGCTACCCACTCCAGTATTCTTAGGCTTCCATGGTGGCTCAAATGGTAAAGAATCTGCCTACAATGAGGGGAGACCTGGTTTCAATCCCTGGAATGGGAAGATCTCCTGGAGGAGGGCATGGCAACACACTTCCATATTCTTACCTAGAGAATTCCCTAAACAGAGGAGTCTGGCAGGCTATAGTCCATGGGTTGCAAAGAGTCAGATACGACTGAGTCACTAAGCACAGCACGATGTGGTAATACTATGAAGTGGCACTTTTGGTAACTGGATAGGTCATAGGGGCAAAGCTCTTAATAAGATTAGTGCACTTACAGAGAAGGCAGTGGAGAACTCCCTCACCCTTTCTGCCATGGGACGATATGGAAGGTGCTTGTCTGTGAATGAGGAAGTAGGTCATTGCAAGGCAGTGTCTTGATCTTGGAAATCCCAGCCTGTAGAATTGTCAGAAATAAATTTCTATTGTTTAAAAACCATCCACTTTGTTATTTTGTGATAACAGCTCAGATTGAGATGTCTTATTTAGAAAATAAAAGGCTGTTTATCTTATTTATCATAGAAAAGGGAATTACATATAAAAAGTATTATTTAACCTTCACATATAAAAACATATGTAGAGTAGATTCTGCTTTGTTCATACAAAGCCACAGAATAGTTGAATGGTAGTTCAGAAAGATAAAGATTTAACAAAACAAAGATTGTTTCACTAAGTTTGAGCTGCTCAACCATGGGATGCATTGCTTTTTTACAACAGTCTACTTCATTATCATGTGAAATGCACTGGGATATATAGTGGAAGACAAGAGTTGAAGGTTGAAATTTGTTAAGTTTGGACATGATAATGTCACAGTTCTCTCAGCATTAGAATTGTTTTGATTTTATTCATCATCTTATTTGTGGGATAATTTGGTGAGTAAATGCTTCATTTCTTTTTTTTTTTTTTTTTAAATAAAATTCTATTTCCCCCAACCCTCTGGGTCTCCCCCAAAATCCACTGGCCCTCAAAGCCAAACGTAGTGGGGACTTGTCTTCCTGGAGTAGAAACCCTGGACTGGGGAGCCCATTGTGAGGCTCAGAGCTGTCAGGCTTTTATAATTTTCTAAAATGATTTTTTTCCATAAAGGATTTGTACAACTTTTATTAAATTTATTTTTAATGGTACTGAAAACAGTACCTTAAAATATTCTAATAATGTTTCTTCTGTAATTGAAGCCTGATTTTTGTAAATTGACACTGCATCAAGAAGAATACTTAAATTTCCTTTTTAATTCCAATCATTTGTCTATAAATTATTTTGGATTCTATCATGTGCAAAAGTGATAGTTCCAATTCTTTTCTTGTTGTTATATCACTGTTTCTTTTCTTCCCTTAGTACCCTGGTTTGGATTTCCAGTAAAATACTTTATAAAGTTGGGAATAGTGGGGTATTATTTCCTATGGTAAAGCAAAAACTTTCAGTTTTCCTATTAATTATGTTTTCTTTAGGCTTATATTTGTTATTGTTTATATTGTTTATCCAGAGAAGGCAATGGCAACCCACTCCAGTACTCTTGCCTGGAAAATCCCATGGATGGAGGAGCCTGGTAGGCTGCAGTCCATGGGGTCGCTAAGAGTTGGACATGACTGAGTGACTTGACTTTCACTTTTCACTTTCTTTTTTTTTTTTTAATTTTATTTTATTTTTAAACTTTACAAATTGTATTAGTTTTGCCAAATATCAAAATGAATCCGCCACAGGTATACCCGCGTTCCCCATCCTGAACCCTCCACCCTCCTCCCTCCCCTCCCTCTGGGTCATCCCAGTGCACCAGCCCCAAGCATCCAGTACCGTACATCGAACCTGGACTGGTGACTCGTTTCATACATGATATTATACATGTTTCAATGCCATTCTCCCAAATCTCACCACCCTCTCCCTCTCCCACAGAGTCCATAAGACTGATCTATACATCGGTGTCTCTTTTGCTGTCTCGTACACAGGGTTATTGTTACCATCTTTCTAAATTCCGTATATATGCGTTAGTATACTGTATTGGTATTTTTCTTTCTGGCTTACTTCACTCTGTATAATAGGTTCCAGTTTCATCCACCTCATTAGAACTGATTCAAATGTATTCTTTTTAATGGCTGAGTAATACTCCATTGTGTATATATACCACATCTTTCTTATCCATTCATCTGCTGATGGGCATCTAGGTTGCTTCCATGTCCTGGCTATTATAAACAGTGCTGTGATGAATATTGGGGTACACGTGTCTCTTTCCCTTCTGGTTTCCTCAGTGTGTATGCCCAGCAGTGGGATTGCTGGATCATAAGGCAGTTCTAGTTCCAGTTTTTTAAGGAATCTCCACACTGTTCTCCATAGTGGCTGTACTAGTTTGCATTCCCACCAACAGTGCAAGAGAGTTCCCTTCTCTCCACACCCTCTCCAGCATTTATTACTTGTAGGCTTATGGATTGCAGCCATTCTGACTGGTGTGAAATGGTACCTCATAGTGGTTTTGATTTGCATTTCTCTGATAATGAGGGATGTTGAGCATCTTTTCATGTGTTTGTTACCCATCTGTATGTCTTCTTTGGAGAAATGTCTATTTAGTTCTTTGGCCCATTTTTTGATTGGGTCATTTATTTTTCTGGAGTTGAGCTGTAGGAGTTGCTTGTATATTTTTGAGATTAGTTGTTTGTCCGTTGCTTCATTTGCTATTATTTTCTCCCATTCTGAAGGGTGTCTTTTCACCTTGCTAATAGTTTCCTTTGTTGTGCAGAAGCTTTTAAGCTTAATTAGGTCCCATTTGTTTATTTTTGCGTTTATTTCCAATATTCTGGGAGGTGGGTCATAGAGGATCCTGCTGTGATGTATGTCGGAGAGTGTTTTGCCTATGTTCTCCTCTAGGAGTTTTATAGTTTCTGGTCTTACATTGAGATCTTTAATCCATTTTGAGTTTATTTTTGTGTATGGTGTTAGAAAGTGGTCTAGTTTCATTCTTTTACAAGTGGTTGACCAGTTTTCCCAGACCCACTTGTTAAAGAGGTTGTCTTTAATCCATTGTATAATCTTACCTCCTTTGTCAAAGATAAGGTGTCCATATGTGCGTGGATTTATCTCTGGGCTTTCTATTTTGTTCCATTGATCAATATTTCTGTCTTTGTGCCAGTACCATACTGTTTTGATAACTGTGGCTTTGTAATAGAGCCTGAAGTCAGGCAGGTTGATTCCTCCAGTTCCATTCTTCTTTCTCAAGATCGCTTTGGCTATTCGAGGTTTTTTGTATTTCCATACAAATTGTGAAATTATTTGTTCTAGCTCTGTGAAGAATACTGTTGGTAGCTTGATAGGGATTGCACTGAATCTATAAATTGCTTTGGGTAGTATACTCATTTTCACTATATTGATTCTTCCAATCCATGAACATGGTATATTTCTCCATCTATTAGTGTCCTCTTTGATTTCTTTCACCAGTGTTTTATAGTTTTCTATATATAGGTCTTTGGTTTCTTTAGGTAGATGTATTCCTAAGTATTTTATTTTTTCCGTTGCAATGGTGAATGGAATTGTTTCCTTAATTTCTCTTTCAGTTTTCTCATTATTAGTGTATAGGAATGCAAGGGATTTCTGTGTGTTGATTTTATATCCTGCAACTTTACTATAATCATTGATTAGTTCTAGCAATTTTCTGGTGGAGTCTTTAGGGTTTTCTATGTAAAGGATCATGTCATCTGCAAAAAGTGAGAGTTTTACTTCTTCTTTTCCAATTTGGATTCCTTTTATTTCTTTTTCTGCTCTGATTGCTGTGGCCAAAACTTCCAAAACTATGTTGAATAGTAATGGTGAAAGTGGGCACCCTTGTCTTGTTCCTGACTTTAGAGGAAATGCTTTCAATTTTTCACCATTGAGGATAATGTTTGCTGTGGGTTTGTCATAGATAGCTTTTATTATGTTGAGGTATGTTCCTTCTATTCCTCCTTTCTGGAGAGTTTTTATCATAAATGGATGTTGAATTTTGTCAAAGGCTTTCTCTGCATCTATTGAGATAATCATATGGTTTTTATTTTTCAATTTGTTAATGTGGTGTATAACATTGATTGATTTGCAGATATTGAAGTATCCTTGCATCCCTGGGATAAAGCCCACTTGGTCATGGTGTATGATCTTTTAAATGTGTTGTTGGATTCTGATTGCTAGAATTTTGTTAAGGATTTTTGCATCTATGTTCATCAGTGATATTGGCCTGTAGTTTTCTTTTTTTGTGGGATCTTTGTCAGGTTTTGGTATTAGGGTGATGGTGGCCTCATAGAATTAGTTTGGAAGTTTACCTTCCTCTGCAATTTTCTGGAAGAGTTTGAGCAGGATAGGTGTTAGCTCTTCTCTAAATTTTTGGTAGAATTCAGCTGTGAAGCCGTCTGGACCTGGGCTTTTGTTTGCTGGAAGATTTTTGATTACAGTTTCAATTTCCGTGCTTGTGATGGGTCTGTTAAGATTTTCTATTTCTTCCTGGTCCAGTTTTGGAAAGTTGTACTTTTCTAATAATTTGTCCATTTCTTCCACGCTGTCCATTTTATTGGCATATAATTGTTGATAGTAGTCTCTTATGATCCTTTGTATTTCTGTGTTGTCTGTTGTGATCTCTCCATTTTCATTTCTAATTTTATTGATTTGATTTTTCTCCCTTGGTTTCTTGATGAGTCTGGCTAATGGTTTGTCAATTTTATTTATCCTTTCAAAGAACCAGCTTTTGGCTTTGTTGATTTTTGCTATGGTCTCTTTTGTTTCTTTTGCATTTATTTCTGCCCTAATTTTTAAGATTTTTTTCCTTCTACTAACCCTGGGGTTCTTCATTTCTTCCTTTTCTAGTTGCTTTAGGTGTAGGGTTACGTTATTTATTTGACTTTTTTCTTGTTTCTTGAGGTATGCCTGTATTGCTATGAACTTTCCCCTTAGGACTGCTTTTAAAGTGTCCCACAGGTTTTGAGTTGTTGTATTTTCATTGTCATTAGTTTCTATGTAAATTTTGATTTCTTTTTTGATTTCTTCTGTGATTTGTTGGTTATTCAGCAGGGTGTTGTTCAGCCTCCATATGTTGGATTTTTTAATAGTTTTTCTCCTGTAATTGAGATCTAATCTTACTGCATTTTGGTCAGAAAAGATGCTTGGAATGATTTCTATTTTTTTGAACTTACCAAGGCTAGATTTATGGCCCAGGATGTGATCTATCCTGGAGAAGGTTCCATGTGCACTTGAGAAAAAGGTGAAATTCACTGTTTTGGGATGAAATGTCCTATAGATATCAATTAGGTCTAACTGGTCTATTGTATCGTTTACCGTCTGTGTTTCCTTGTTAATTTTCTGTTTAGTTGATCTAT
The DNA here is from genome assembly GCF_003369695.1 of Bos indicus x Bos taurus. Taxonomy (NCBI): domain Eukaryota; kingdom Metazoa; phylum Chordata; class Mammalia; order Artiodactyla; family Bovidae; genus Bos; species Bos indicus x Bos taurus. The sequence continues at coordinate 62,615,108 of NC_040087.1, forward strand.
CCATAGATGTGAGTGGGGTATTAAAGTCTCCCACTATTATTGTGTTGTTGTGAATTTCTCCTTTCATACTTGTTAGCATTTGTCTTACATATTGTGGCGCTCCCATGTTGGGTGCATATATATTAATAATTGTTATATCTTCTTCTTGGATTGATCCTTTGATCAGTATGTAGTGACCATCTTTGTCTCTTTTCACAACCTTTGTTTTAAAGTCTATTTTATCTGATATAAGTATTGTTACTCCTGCTTTCTTTTGGTCCCTATTTGCATGAAAAATCTTTTTCCAGCCCTTCACTTTCAGTCTATATGTGTCCCCTGTTTTGAGGTGGGTCTCTTGTAGACAAGATATGTAGGGGTCTTGTTTTTGTATCTATTCAGCCAGTCTTTGTCTTTTGGTTGGGGCATTCAACCCATTTACATTTAAGGTAATTACTGATAAGTATGATCCCGTTGCCCTTTACTTTATTGTTTTGGGTTCGAGTTTATATACTGTTTTTGTGTTTTCTGTCTAGAGAAAATCCTTTAGTATTTGTTGGAGAGCTGGTTTGGTGGTGCTGAATTCTCTCAGCTTTTGCTTGTCTGAGAAGCTTTTGATTTCTCCTTCATATTTGAATGAGATCCTTGCTGGGTACAATAATCTGGGCTGTAGGTTATCTTCTTTCATCACTTTAAGTATGTCTTGCCATTCCCTCCTGGCTTGAAGAGTTTCTATTGAAAGATCAGCTGTTAGCCTAATGGGAATTCCCTTGTGTGTTTTTTGTTGTTTTTCTCTTGCTGCTTTTAATATTTGTTCTTTGTATTTGATCTTTCTTAATTTGATTAATATGTGTCTTGGGGTGTTTCGCCTTGGGTTTATCCTGTTTGGGACTCTCTGGGTTTCTTGGACTTGGGTGATTATTTCCTTCCCCATTTTAGGGAAGTTTTCAACTATTATCTCCTCAAGTATTTTCTCATGGTCTTTCTTTTTGTCTTCTCCTTCTGGAACCCCTATGATTCGAATGTTGTAGTGTATAATATTGTCCTAGAGGTCTCTGAGATTGTCCTCATTTCTTTTAATTCGTTTTTCTTTTATCTTCTCTGATTCATTTATTTCTACCATTCTATCTTCTAATTCACTAATCCTATCTTCTGCCTCTGTTATTCTACTATTTGTTGCCTCCAGAGTGTTCTTAATTTCATTTATTGCATTATTCATTTTATATTGACTCTCTTTTATTTCTTCTAGGTCCTTGTTAAACCTTTCTTGCATCTTCTCAATCTTTGTCTCCAAGCTATTTATCTGTGATTCCATTTTGATTTCAAGATTTTGGATCAATTTCACTATCATTATTCGGAATTCTTTATCAGGTAGATTCCCTATTTCTTCCTCTTTTGTTTGGTTTGGTGGGCATTTATCCTGTTCCTTTATCTGCTGGGTATTCCTCTGTCTCTTCATCTTGTTTAAATTGCTGAGTTTGGGGTGTCCTTTCTGTATTCTAGCAGTTTGTGGAGTTCTTTTTATTGTGGCGTTTCCTCGCTCTGTGTGGATTTGTACAGGTGGCTTGTCAAGGTTTCTTGGTTAGGGAAGCTTGTGTCGGTGTTCTGGTGAATGGAGCTGTATTTCTTCTCTCTGGAGTGCAATAAAATGTCCAGTAATGAGTTATGGGATGTCTATGGTTTTGGGGTGACTTTGGGCTGCTTGTATCTTGGAGCTCAGGCCTGTGTTCCTTGCTGCTGGAGAATTTGCTTGGTATGTCTTGCCCTGAAACTTGTTTCACCCAGAGAGGTTTACAGCGTTATATGGAGAAGAGAAGAGTGAGGAGAGAGTTAGAGGTGACCCAAATGAGATGAGGTGGAATCAATAGAGGAGAGAGTGGGCTATTCAGTAATCTGTTCCTTATGTGCACTCCACAACTCGACCGCTCAGAGTTGTTCACAGAGTTATACAGAGAAGAGAAGAAGGAAGAAGGTGGCAGAGGTGGCCAGGAGGATAAATGGGGGGAGTGAAAAGGAGGGAGACAGATCCAGCCAGTAATCAGTTCCCTAAGTGTTCTCCACCATCTGGAACACACAGAAATTCACAGAGTTGGGTAGAGTAGAGAGGGGTTAAGGAGGAGACACAGGCGACCTAGTGGAGAAAAAGGAGAGTCCAAAGGGAGAGAGAGCAGTTAAGCCAGTAATCTCGCTCCCTAGTGAAAAATGGGTACTGAAGATTGGGTTCTTAAGGTACAAAATTGGTAACAAATACATAAAAACAAAAATTTAAAATCTAGAGTAGAATTTGGAATTTCAAAAATACGATGTTAAAGAAAAGAAGAAGGAAAAGAAAGAGAGAAAAAACGAACAAACAAAAATAAACAAGGTCGCAAAAATTATAAAGAAAATATAGGTACAAAATTGATAACTAAGACCAAAAAGCAAAAGTTAAAAATCTAGAGTAGAGTTTGGAATTTCAAAAATACAATGTTAAAAAAAAAGAAGAAGAAAAAGAAAGAGAGAGAGAAAAAAAACAAACAAGAACAAACAAGGTCGCATAAATTATTTAAAAAAAAAAGAATACAGGTACAAAATTGATAACAAATACCAAAAAGCATAAATTAAAAATCTAGAATAGAGTTTGAAATTTCAGATATACAATGTTATTTAAAAGAAGAAGAGAAAGAAACAGAGAAAAAGAAAAAAGAAAAAAGGGTCCCTGAAATTATATAAAAACAAAAACAAAAAAAAAACTATATGTACAAAATTGATAACAAATACTAAAAAGCTAAAATTAAAAGTCTAGAGTAGAGTTTGGAATTTCAAAAATACAATGTTAAAGAAAAGAAGGAAAAAGAAAAAAAAGGTCAAAAAATTATTTTAAAAATTATATATATATGAACTGCCTCCTCCGCTCGGCATTGTAGCCGCTTGGTTCCTGCAGGGTTGAACTTGTGGCCCACACTAGGCGAAGAGCATGCACAGTCGAGGCTGACAGTAGAAGCTTGGGATACTTAGGAATGGTGGGCTGCAGTCTGTGGGGTCGCACAGAGTCAGACAGGACTGAAACGACCTAGCAGCCAATGCTTCATTTCTTACTGAGTTTCAAGCATGTACTGAGCATTGACAATAAAACAGAGAGCAAAATTAGATAAAGGTCTTATTTTCATTGTTCATAGTCTAATGAATTAGACATTAATTGACTTGTGAATAATAAACATATTACGAACAAAAGCAAATCTAAGGAGTGCTATAGAAGAAAAGCAAAAGGTACTAATGTGGGGAAAAAAACCTAATTATCTCAATTTTCCTAGATAAAGTATTATTGGAGCTGAGTTCTGGTTCAGTTCAGTTCAGTCACTCAGTTGTGTCCGACTCTTTGCAACCCCATGGACTACAACACACCAGGCTTCCCTGTCCATCACCAACTCCCAGAGCTTGCTCAAACTTATGTCCGTCAAGTCGGTGATGACATCCAATATCTCATCCCCTGTCATCCCCTTCTCCTCCTGCCTTCAATCTTTCCCAGTATCAGGGTACTTTCCAATGAATCAGTTCTTCATATCAGATGGCCAGTGTATTGGAGCTTCAGCTTCATCATCAGTCCTTCCAATGGACATTCAGGACTGATTTCCTTTAGAATTGACTGGTTAGACTTCCTTGCAGTCCAAGGGGCTCTTAAGAGTCTTTTCCAACACCACAGTTTCAAAGCATCAATTCTTCAGCACTCGCCTTTCTTTAAGTCCAACTCTCACATCCATACATGACTACTGGAAAAGCCATAGCTTTGACTAGATGGACCTTCATTGGCAAAGTAATGTCTCTGCTTTTTAATAAGCTGTCTAGGTTGGTCATACATTTTCTTCCAAGGAGTGTCTTTTAAATTTCATGGCTGCATCAACCATCTGCAGTGATTTTGGAGCCCAAGAAAATAAATTTCTCACTATTTCTATTGTTTTCCCATTTTTTGCCATAAAGTGATGGGACCAGATGCTACGATCTTTGTTTTCTGAATGCTGAGTTTTCAGCCAGCTTTTTCACTCTCCTTTTTCACCTAAATCACAAGGCTTTTTCTTTCCTCTTTGTTTTCTACCATGAGAGTGGTGTCATTTGCATATCTGAAGTTATTGATTTTCTCCTGGCAATCTTTTTTTTTTTTTTTTTTCACTTTCACATGCAGATATTATTTTTATTTTATTTTTAAACTTTACATAATTGTATTAGTTTTGCCAAATATCAAAATGAATCCGCCACAGGTATACATGTGTTCCCCATCCTGAACCCTCCTCCCTCCCCATACCATCCCTCTGGGTCGTCCCAGTGCACTAGCCCCAAGCATCAAGTATCGAGTATAGAACCTGTACTGGCATATCGTTTCTTACATGATATTTTACATGTTTCAATGTCATTCTCCCAAATCTTCCCACCCTCTCCCTCTCCCACAGAGTCCATAAGACTGTTCTATACATCAGTGTCTATTTTGTTGTCTCGTACACTGGGCTAAATTCCATATATGTGCGTTAGTATACTGTATCTTGTTTCCAGCTTTTGCTTAATCCAGCCTGGCATTTCACATTATGTACTCTGCATATAAATTAAATAAGAAGGGTGACATTATACAGCCTTGATGTACTCCTTTCTCTATTTGGAACCAGTCCATTGTTCCACGTCCAGCTCTAACTGTTGCTTCTTGACGTGCATCAGATTTCTCAAAAGGCAGGTCAGGTGGTCTGGTATTCCCATCTCTTAAAGAATTTTCTAGGGAAAACTACAAGACCATTCAGGTATGACCTAAATCAAATCCCTTATGATTATACAGTGGAAGTGAGAAATAGATTTAAGGGCCTAGATCTGATAGAAGAGTGCCTGATGAACTATGGAATGAGGTTCGTGACATTGTACAGGAGACAGGGATCAGGACCATCCCCATGGAAAAGAAATGCAAAAAAGCCAAATGGCTGTCTGGGGAGGCCTTACAAATAGCGGTGAAAAGAAGAGAAGTGAAAAGCAAAGGAGATAAGGAAAGATATAAGCCTCTGAATGCAGAGTTCCAAAGAATAATAAGGAGAGATAAGAAAGCCTTCCTCAGTGATCAATGCAAAGAAATAGAGGAAAACAACAGAATGGGAAAGACTAGGGATCTCTTCAAGAAAGTCAGAGATACCAAAGGAACATTTCATGCAAAGATGGGCTCGATAAAGGACAGAAATGGTATGGACCTAACAGAAGCAGAAGATATTAAGAAGAGATGGCAAGAATACACAGAAGAACTGTACAAAAAAGAGCTTCACACCCAAGATAATCATGATGGTGTGATCACTCACCTAGAGCCAGACATCCTGGAATGTGAAGTCAAGTGGACTTTAGAAAGCATCACTACAAACAAAGCTAGTGGAGGTGATGGAATTCCAATTGAGCTATTTCAAATCCTGAAAGATGATGCTGTGAAAGTGCTGCACTCAGTATGCAAGCACATTTGGAAAACTCAGCAGTGGCCCCAGGACTGGAAAAGGTCAGTTTTCATTCCAATCCCAAAGAAAGGCAATGCCAAAGAATGCTCAAACTACCACACAATTGTACTCATCTCACACACTAGTAAAGTAATGCTCAAAATTCTCCAAGCCAGGCTTCAGCAATACGTGAACCGTGAACTTCCAGATGTTCAAGCTAGTTTTAGAAAAGGCAGAGGAACCAGAGATCAAATTGGCAACATCCGCTGGATCATGGAAAAAGCAAGAGAGTTCCAGAAAAACATCCATTTTTACTTTATTGACTATGCCAAAGCCTTTGACTGTGTAGATCACAATAAACTGTGGAAAATTCTTCAAGAGATGGGAATACCAGACCACCTGATCTGCTTCTTGAGAAACCTATATGGAGGCCAGGAAGCAACAGTTAAACTGGATATAGAACAACAGATTGGTTCCAAATAGGAAAAGGAGTACGTCAAGGCTGTATACTGTCACCCTGCTCATTTAACTTATATGCAGAGTACATCATGAGAAACTCTGGGCTGGAAGAAGCACATGCTGGAATCAAGATTGCCAGGAGAAATATAAATAACCTCAGATATGCAGATGACAGCAGTCTTATGGCAGAAAGTGAAGATTAAATAAAAAGCCTCTTGATGAAAGTGAAAGTGGAGAGTGAAAAAGTTGGCTTAAAGCTCAACATTCAGAAAACTAAGGTCATGGCATCTCGTCCCATCACTTCATGGGAAATAGATGGGGAAACACTGGAAACGGCGTCAGACTTTATATTTTAGGGCTCCAAAATCACTGCAGATGATGACTGCAGCCATGAAATTAAAAGATGCTTACTCCTTGAAAGGAAAGTTATGACCAACCTAGATAGCATATTGAAAAGCAGAGACATTACTTTGCCAACAAAGGTCTGTTTAGTCAAGGCTATGGTTTATCCAGTGGTCATGTATGGATGTGAGAGTTGCACTGTGAAGAAAGCTAAGCACCAAAGAATTGATTCTTTTGAACTGTGGTGTTGGAGAAGACTCTTGAGAGTCCCTTGGACTGCAAGGAGATCCAACCAGTCCATCCTAAAGGAGATCAGTCCTGGGTGTTCTTTGGAAGGACTGATGCTAAAGCTGAAACTCCTGTACTATGGTCACCTCATGCCAAGTGTTGACTCATTGGAAAAGACTCTGATGCTGGGAAAGATTGAGGGCAGGAGGAGAAGGTGATGACAGAGGGTGAGATGTCTGGATGGCATCACCGGCTCGATGGACGTAAGTTTGAGTCAACTCCAGGAGTTGGTGATGGACAGGGAGGCCTGGCGTGCTGCGATTCACAGGGTCGCAGAGTCAGACACCACTGAACCACTGAACTAACTGAACTGAACTTAAAGAATTTTCTAGTTTGTTGTGATCCACACACTCAAAGGCTTTGGTATAGTCAGTAAAGTAGATGATGTTTTTCTGGAATTCTCTTGCTTTTTTCTGTGGTCCAGCGGGTTTTGGCGATTTGATTTCTGGTTCCTCTGCCTTTTGTAAATCCAGCTTGAATGTCTGCAAGTTCTTGGTTTACGTTCTGTTGAAGCCTGGCTTGGAGAACTTGGGGCATTACTTTGCTAGCATGTGAGATGATTACAATTGTGCGGTAGTTTGAACATTCTTTGGCATTGCCTTTCTTTGGTATTGGAATGAAAACTGTCCTTTTCCAGTCCTGTGACCACTGCTGAGTTTTCCAAATTTGCTGGTGTATTCGGTGCAGAACTTTCATGGCATTATCTTTTAATAATTTTAAATAACTCATCTGGAATTCCATCACCTCCACTAGCTTTGTTCATAGTGATGCCTCCTAAGCCCGCATCAGTCTGCATTCCAGGTTGTCTGGCTCTAGATGAGTGAGTTTTTGGTTACTGAACAGATTTTGTATCCTCAGAGAAGAGACACTCAGCAGTAATGTGGAAGAACGGCACAACTGAAGGAAGAAATAGAAAGGACAAAGGTGTAGGGAATGAACATAGAGGACCTCCAAGTGGTGAGTTTGAAGGCAAGAGGTAGCTTGACAATTCAGGGTTTAAACATTTTTTTCCCCATTATAACAGTAATTATTTGGTCTTCAACACACTGTTGAAATGAGGACTCTTGTTTCCCTTATTTGGGAAAGGGATATAATGGAAGGGGAAATAACTATATTTCTTTTCAAAGAAATAGTCATCTTTTAAAGCTCATTTTATTGCTCTGCCTCCATTGTGTACTCTAGAGTTTGAAATAATAGTTTTTGATAGATATAATCAGATAAGATTACTATATTATTTCAAGTAAATGGTAATAATTTGGCCTGGGAAAAAGAGATTGACTTGTAGAGAATTTGAGATTTTTTGATATATATTTTCTATATTTGCACAGTTGAAAAGATGTGACAGAGCCCTAATAGTCTGAAAATCTTAAGTTGTTTACTATATGGCCTTTTTCAAAACACAAGGATTACCTACTGTTGTCAAACAGAAAATGCTTAATAAATGTGTCTGTGTTCAATAAAACTTTCTTTACTAAAACAGGCCATAGGCCAAATGACAGAGTGCTCTGGTATTAGTATTAAATATTTTTAATATCATATAAGAAATTCATCGCCAGTCCAGTTTTGATGCAGGATACAGGATGCTTGGGGCTGGTGCACTGGGATGACCCAGAGGGATGGTATGGGGAGGGAGGTGGGAGGGGGATTCAGGATGGGGAACACATGTACACCCATGGCAGATGCATGTTGATGTATGACAAAACCAATACAATATTGTAAAGTAAAATAATAATAATAATTTAAAAAAATATTTGTTACTCAAACCAGCCTGCCCATACATGTGTTATGAAGATAGGCATGGGGACATTTAATATATTTTAAAGCATACTTTCACAAAACAGCATAGAAATGAATCTAAATAAGGAAAGAAATGAAGAAAGGGGATAATGATGTAGTAAGTATAACTAGCAGAGTCAAAAATAGCGTATCAAAATAAAATTGAAGAATGTACTGAAAAGATTGATTTAAGAGACAAGATGGAAGTAATTTTGAATTATACACATAAGAGTTGATAACAAGTTCTAAAATGACTTATTGGAAATAAGTGAGAAAGTTAATCCAAATGAGTTGTGTATATTTATGGTGATATAGTCTAGTATATCAATGCGAAAAGTCAAGCATCAATTAAGATGGAATGCTTATGTAATGAAAATATTTTGAGTATCAGAGCACAAAGAATTGGACATGACTTAGTCTCTAAACACACATACACCCTCTACAACTATATCATATGTAGTACATAATATTATAGACATATTTATAGATACATATAGATTTAGATATTCCTATTGATATGATTTAGACACATATATATACACACATATATTCTATTATGTAAGTGTAAACACGTGTATACACAGAAATACACATTTGTAGATATTTACATAGATATAGATGGGCTTCCCTTGTAGCTCAGTTGGCAAAGAATCTGCTGCAATGCAGGAGACTGGGTTCGATTTCTGGGTCAGGAAGATCCCCTGGAGAAGGAAATGGCAACCCATTCCATTATTCTTGCCTGGAGAATCTCATGGACAGAGGAGCCTGGCAGGCTACAGTACAGTCCATGGGGTTGCAAGAGTTGGACATGACTTAGCAACTAAACCACCACATACAGATATAGATATCTGTATCTATATTTGGCCATACAATCTTTATTACTAAGATAAAAAACAAATCACGCATTTCAGATCTGAATAATGTCATAGTTTCTCAAGTAATAAAAATAAAAATGCATTATCCACAATCATATTATAAAGTAAAGTTTGAGCACACCTAAGTGATCTCTGCATGAAGAAATACCATCTTCATGATACAGTTGGCTTCTCTGAAAGTGAAAGTGAAGAGTCTCTCATTTGTGTCTGACTCTGCAAACCCATGGGCTATACAGGCCAGAATACTGGAGTGGGTAGCCTTTCCCTTCTCCAGGGGATCTTCCCAACCCTAGCCAGGGATCAAACCCAGGTCTCCCGCATTGCAGGCGGATTCTTTACCAGCTGAGCCACAAAGGAAGCCCAAGAATACTGGAGTGGGTAGCCTATCCCTTCTCCAGCTGATCTTCCTGACTCAGAAATTCTCTGAAGTAAATAGTGTAAGGAATACAGAAGATCTATTTTATTATCACTCTAAATGACTAGAAAAATAGCTTTTAAATAAAGTGCTACAGAAAAATGTTTTATATAATTACAGTTATTAAACATAATTTAGGCATAAACTCTTATTCTAGGTTTTCTGACATATGAGCTGATTTATGGCAGGTTGAGACCCATCAGGCAACAATGCACTTGCTGACACTGTGCACACCAAGGCTGTCATTTAAACTATAAATGTAATTTATATTACCAGAAAGGTGGTAAAACGTTTCTCTTTTCTCCATGAAATAATCCCTCAATTAGTAAGTAGTTTTATTTATTATGCACAAACTCCTTTTAGCCAAGTTCATTAACTGATGTTACATTTGCTGAGGCACCAAAACTGTGATTAGCCAAATTACTTAAAACATTTTGCCCAAACAAGAGTAGACTAATCACAGCATTATCTTCTTAATTACTCAGTAACTTAGTTGTGGTATTTGCTGAGATTTGTGATGTCATAAAAATCTGATTAGCATTTATGGTATAAACTAAATGTTTGCTTTACAATATGATTTAAGGTGAAGTGATAGTTTCTGTAGTGGGATTTCTCACAGCCTTGCTCTAAAGGTTCTCATCAAAAACTAGCCATCATCTGTAAGATGGTGATTACAGAAACAGATTCTATCCTTAGATTTTCTGTTAAAACTTTTTTTTGTTACAAGACAATGAGGTGTTCTATTAAACCTGTTTTTTCCTAGAGGTGTCACATTAATGCCATCTGATACATCCTTACTTGAAATATCATTTACACATAGTTTATAATTGAAATCAGTTTATACCCATTACACATCTTATGACTTTTTACTAAAAAGAGTAAAGAATGATAATTGGGATTTAGGTCACTGTTTCCCATTCCACTCTGGATAAATAACTAGTACCTTTTTGTCTAGAAGAAAATAAAGATTTGGAAATTTTTACCCTTTGGGGATCTAGATTTTGTAGTTACTTGATGACATTGGATTGGGGAGAAAATTGAACCTGAGTTAGATATTGCTGTTCCAAAGAGGAGCAGAGAAGGAGACAAGGGGGAAGGAAGGAAGGAAGGAGAGGAATAAGTGAGTGGTACTTGTACCACCACCTGGAAACCAACTTTGATTTTCCACTTCCATAAGGGTGTACATACCAGAGTTTGTCCCACATGCACATTGCTAAGTGGCTTGTTTTTTCATATATATATATATTTTTTCCTATCCAGATTTGTGCCTCTTGTTAAATACTGATTTGTGGTAGGGCACTGTAGAGCCCTTTTGTAGTTAGTCTGAAAATAGATAAATATTTCAATGCTTAGGTGCACTTCAGATGTCTCACCTGGTATTTCAATGACCTTCCTTTCTGAATATTTACATTTTAACTCTCTCGTCATTCACTACATGGTAGGGGGTTGGTTTTTACTCTGTCTCCTTGCATTGGGTTGACCAAAAAGATTTTGTTTTGTCAGAAGACACTTTCAGTAATGTTCTTGGTGAATATGAAAAATATGTCTTTTGCTTTAATATAAAACTAAACAATCTTTTCAACCAACCCAGTATTTTATTAACTGTATTGTTTAATGTTTTGTGCCCATTATGCATTGGAATTAAAAAAGGACAGGCATTGATTAAATTTTTTTTTCATTTTTTTTTTTTTAAAGGATTCAAATATAGTCTTGGAGTTAACTGGCTACAGAACTTTGCCAGAAAAAGTTTGATCACTAAAATTTGCTTCCCAGACTTGGGCTCACTTTCACTAACTGGGAAGGGAAAAGGTAGCATTGTCTCACTCTAGTCTTTCTTTACATAATCTGAGTGTCAAGAGGAGGTTGCCCACAAAGCATTAGCCTAAACATTTGGGGCTTCCCAGGTGGCTCAGTGGTAAAGAATACACCTGCCAATGCATGGGATGTGGAATATGGCAGGTTCAATCCCTGGGTCAGGAAGATCCCCTGGAGTAGGAAATGGCAACCCCTTCCAATATTCTTGCCTGGAAAATCCCATGAACAAGGGAGCCTGGCTGTCTACAGTCCATGGGATCATGAAGAATCAGACAGAACTGAACACAGTACAGTAGGAAGGTACTTGATCTTACTTCTACAGGTCCATCTTACTCAATTTGTGATGAAATAAAAATCTCAGTTATGATGAATCTTATCCTACCATACCAGCAGCAACCAAAGACAGTTTATCTACATTTATATAATGACACTCAGGGTTAAAAAATCTGAACTATCCATTAACAGTCATCAGTATTACATAGAGCTAAGAGAAATTCTTTCATAATTAATAACTGCAATGACCAAGAAAGAAAAGAGAGTAATCTCTGTGTCTATGTTCCTTATCTTTTTTTTTCTTCTAGTTTTATTGAGATATACTTGACATACAGCACTATATAAGTTTAGGGTGTACAACATAATGTTACATACATCATGAAGTGATTGTTGCAATAAGTTCAGTAGACATCCATCATCTCCTGTAGGTACAGATTTTTTTTTCTAATTGGAAGACAATTGCTTTATAGTTTTGGTTTCTGTTGTACAACAATGTACATCAGCTATAAGTATACATATATCGCTTCCCTTTTGAGTCTTCCTACCAGCCCCCATCCTACCCCTCTAGGTTGTCACAGAGCACCAAGCTGAGCTCCCTGAGTTATACAGCATCTTCCCATGTAGAGAGCGGACTTGTGCACACAGAAGGGAAGGAGAAGGTGGGATAAATTGAGAAAGTGGTATTGACATATATACAGCAGCATATGTAAAATAGATAGGTAGTGGGTAACTGTTCCTTATCTTTTAATAAAATAGGAATAATTTTTGCTGGATTGAATTTTGTCCATAGTAAATAACACGCTGCAGTCCATGGGGTCGTAAAGAGTCGGACTCAATTGAGCAACTGAACTGAATTGAAATAATGTATTAAAATATATGTCACACTGCCTAAATGTAAGGAGATATGTAATACTTGATTAAAGAAGAAATAAAACAATGCATAGGGATTTAGACTGCCTTTCGGCAGTCCTCACTGCTCTCCAGATGGATTGGTAGAGTGCAGATTTTTGTACTTTTCTAGTTTATTAAGCTGTTTTAATGCATAGAACATTATCTTACTAGACTAAGAGAATTTGCAACAGCTTCCAAAAGTCCCTCTTCATCATTAGTTTGTGTATTAGGTGTGTATGGTTTAATCTGTATATTAATATGGTGAGTTAGAATGGAATCATGGATTATGCCAGCACAGTGACTGTATTCACAGACATACTCTGTTTACACTCTCCCCATCTGTTTACATGGCACTGTGCCCACTCATAAGTTAATCAAACCTTTCCTGAGAGGCGCTGCCAGAAAGACATTACTTTGGAAGGGCAACCTAGAAATTTTGGGAATGCATAGGCAATATAGGAAAGCTCATTTAAATTAATATGTTGAATAATTGCAAAAAACCTGAACATTATATGATAATTTGTGAAGAAATAGAAAGTTTTGGGAGATTTTATTTTTAATAAAAAATCTCTTAGGTAAATTACATAACTTACTTACGAATACACATTTAACAATTGAAAAAAAATCAGTATAATGTAATTAAAAATAAGTCAGTGTAAATTGTGTATTAAGTATCCATTTCTAGAGGAGAATAATGTTATTCAATAATTCATTTAAATATTTCTAATTTTCTCTTTTTTTTAAGAAAATGGATGAATCTAAAAAAGAAAAGAAAATTGGTAAGATAGTCCTTCTTTTTCCTTTGACATGGAAATGTTTCCATGGTATTATGACAGCTTTTTCCTTGTGTAATAGAGAAACATGACTAAGTGACATTTTTTCACTTGGTAGTAAGAGCTCATGTTTTGAAAATATGTTTTTTAAAGAGGACAGTGATTTTCATGTTTTCCTTATTTACTATAACCATGGTACTCTGTTTAGCCAGGATACACTTTACTTTTATATAATTCCTATATTTTCTAATCTCTAATTTTTTTCTGATAAACTTTATTCATATTCGATACTGAAGACTCTATTTCTCAGCCCAAAGAAGTCTAAAAGTGGCTTGTGCTGAAGGAGTTTCATTTCAGTCAGCAATGGACATTTTGCAAATCAAGACTGCTTATGATAAAAAAAAGGTTCTACCATGTAAATATAGAAATTTATCCATAGAATAATTCCATAGGTTATGCATTAAATGTGTATTTATTCTATCTTCAAGAACAGGTGTGAATATCACATTATATGTTTAACATCTCAGGTTTCACTAATAACTAAATTTGTCTGGTAATGGTGGCTTTTGGAAAAGCTTCAGGAAAGCAGTAACATTTGCACTAGACCTTGAAAAATGAGTAGGCATTAAGCCAGTTTGTGTTGTATAGCATTGGTGTGCTAAATAGAAAGCACTTGGCACCTTCTATTGCCAGCAAGAAAAATGTTTTATATGGTAGAGCTCAGGAATTGAGAATAAGGAAGATGTATGATGTTGTGACTTATATTGAGGGGAAATTACCTGAAGCCTTAATGTCCCATGTTTCAGTTTTAAACATTTGTTGGAAATAATTGCTTCAGTTTAAATACTCACATTGTTATAATATTTAGAATTAAGGAAGTCTAGTCTCCTTTTGATTCTCATGCATAAATTACATTAATGCTAATAAGCCTACTAATCTTGATGTTAATGTGATAATGTGAAAGTCACTCAGTCGTGTGTGACTCTTAATGACCCCATGGACTATAAAGTCCATGGAATTCTCCAGGCCAGAATAATGGACTGGGTGGCCTTTCCCTTCTCCAGGGGATTTTCCCAACCCAGGGATTGAACCCAAGTCTCCTGCACTGCAGGTGGATTCTATACCAGCTGAGTCACTAGGAAACCCCAAGAATACTGGAATGGGTAGCCTATCCCTTCTCCAGCAGATCATCCCAACCCAGGCATGGAACCGGGGTTTCCTGCATTGCAAGTGGATTCTTTACCAGCTGAGCTACCAGGGAAGCCCATAAATGTTGTTATATATGTCATATTCATACTAATGGGGGAGCCAATAAAATTTCCAGTCACTTTCTGGTCAACTTATTGTATATCAGAATATGTCTGGTGCTAAGATCACAAAAAGCCTTTTACAAACAGAATAAATGAAAAATATAATAAATTTATTATAGTAAAATTCTAATTATAATAAATCTCTAAAATAGCATAAGTTAAGTTGAAAAGCAACAGAGTGTGCATTTGTAAGAGTGTCATTATTCTTGATTCGCCAGATTTCATTATGACAAAAAAGATTCTCTGGATTTGCCAGGAAAATTTGATAAACGTGAATAATTATTAGGCACAAAGAATAAAATAGAAAGAAATTTAATCTTATCTAATTTGAAGGAGAAAACACTTGCTAAAAAATTGCAAATAAAAATACTGCTGTTAACTTATTATTTTTAACCACATAGTGAAATTTTCACTGGTTCCTATTCTAGGAGGTAAACATGAACTTTAATTATCTGTAGTATAACAATATTTGTTTTACTTCCCACTCTTCTATAACTCCAACTTTAAAAGGAAATAATATTGCCACTTAAGCAAACATTCAGAAAACTAAGATCATGGCATCCGGTCCCATCACTTCATGGCAAATAAATGGGGAAGCAGTGGAAACAGTGGCTGACTTTATTTTGGGGGCTCCAAAATCACAGCAGATGGTGATTGGAGCCATGAAATTAAAAGATGCTTACCCTTGGAAGGAAAGTTATGACCAACCTAGACATCTTATTAAAAAGCAGAGACATTACTTTGCCAACAAAGGTCATCTAGTCAAGGTTATGGTTTTTCCAGTAGTCATGTATGGATGGGAGAGTTGGACTATAAAGAAAGCTGAGCACTGAAGAATTGATGCTTTTGAACTGTGGTGTTGGAGGAGACTCTTGAGAGTCCCTTGGACTGACAGGAGATCCAACCAGTCCATCCTAAAGATCAGTCCTGGGTGTTCATTGGAGGAACTGATGTCGAAGCTGAAACTCCAGTACTTTGGCCACCTGATGCGAAGAGGTGACTCATTTTAAAAGACCCTGATGCTGGGAAAGATTGAGGGCAGGAGGAGAAGGGGACGACAGAAGATGAGATGGTTGGATGGCATCACCGACACGATGGATATGGGTTTGGGTGGACTCCGGGAGTTGGTGATGGACAGGGAGGCCTGGCGTGCTGCAATTCATGGGGTCGCGAAAAGTTGGACATGACTGAGCCACTGAACTGAACTGAAGTTCTACTTTATTCTTCCAAACGACAGTTGTGCCTAGCAGTTCCTTGAAGTGAATATAATATTGACTATTTTGAGAGTAGTTTTATTCTGTGTTTAATTAATAGACAATTTTAAGCAGTGTTAGGTTTATAGAAAAACTGAGCAGAAAGTACAGTTATCATAAACCTGTTCCTCCCCAGTATCCCTATAAGTAATATTTTGCATTAGTGTATTATTATTTTTTATCATTAATGAACCAACATGGATACATTTTTAAATTAAAGTCCCATAGTTTAAATTATGCTCACCTTGTGTTGTACATTTTGTGGGTTTTAACAGATGTATGGTTATAGATATTCACCATTATAGCATCTTACAGAATAGTTTCAGTGTCTTAAAAAGCCTCCCATGCTCCATTTATTCATCACACTCTCCCTTCTTTCAATATCTGTCCACCATGAACAATTTTACTATTTTTATAAATTCATGTGTTTCAGAATGCTATATAGTTGGGATCATTCATATTTTACCTCTTCAGATTGGCTTCTTTTACCTAGCAATGTGCATTTAAGTTTGTGTGTGTTGGGGCAAAGGAGGTTGTTGAGAGTTCATTTCTTTTAATCATTGGGAAGAATTCCATCACATGGATATATCACATAGTTATTAATCCATCCATGTACTGAAAACCATCTTGGTTACTTCCAAGTTTTGGCAATTATGAGTTAAGCTTATAAGAGCACCTGTGTGCAGGTTTCGTGTCAATGTCTGTTTCCTACTCCTTTGGATCAGTACCAAGGAGTATGATAACTGTACTACACGATGAGAGTGTAAGGAGTTTTATAAGATAGAGCCAGCTGTCTTCCACAGCAGCTGTACCACTTTGCATTTCCACTAGCAGCAAATCAGAGTTACTTTTGCTCCATATCATTGCCTGCATTTGATATTTTGGATTTAGTCACTGTATTAGGTACATAGAAGTATCACGATGTTGTTCCAATTTGCAGTTCTCTAATGACAAACAAGCTTATTCTTAAAAATTTGATCCTGCTTTTTCTTGTTTTTCTTTCAGTGAGAATTGTTCTACTATAAGGTGTCTTATTATAGCTGGATGTGGAAATCTGTCTATAATAGTTTAAGACCACTCTTGCCATTTTGAACTGCTTTTAGGTTATCCATTATTTATAAAACATCCATTCTGTTTCTCATTGTACCAGATGAGTATGCAATAAGATTAATCTTTCAAATTCTGTAGACTCAGTTAGATTAACTGTAGGATCTTCCAAGACTTTCTGGTAAATTTTTATCAAAAATGAACCTTGCAAAAACTAAGATTCTCTTAATTTATTATCCTCCTTGTTAAATTTGTTTTAAGTTGCAGTAACGTTTTAAGCTTTCTTAATTTACAACTTAAGACAGTTATTTTCTGTTCTAATTGAAGATGCAATCTCTTTTAAAGTGCATGCTTGTCAAGAGTGAGGTTTTCATGAGCTTAAAAGTTCAAATTTTTGTCCTATACAGTTTTTAGTGTGAAAAGTTAAAGCTGTACAATAGATTATTTTTTCCCTCTGTGCTAAAACTGAGAATATATTTTGGATCATGTCTCTAAGGAAAATAGTAGTATATTACTTTTATAACTGGATTAGAAAAAGAAAGTCTATTTTGGGGGAGAAAAAAAAAAACTTCTGGGGGAACATCAAACTGTGAAAAATAAAATTTGCCCCCACACGGGATTATCACTGGCTCTTAGAAGATATTGGAGTCCAAAGATACTCTTTCAAGAAAAAATCATACACATTACATTTTTCCTTAGGGAAAATTTATATTTTTATACTTTAAATTGAATATAAATATAAAGTAGGGAATCTTATGGGCTTCCCTGGTGTCTCAGAGGTAAAGAATCCATCTGCCATTGCTGGTGACACAGGTTCAATCCTTGGGTCAGGAAGAAGTCCTGGAGAAGGAAATGGTAGTGTACTCCAGGATTCTTGCCTGGGAAATCCCGTGAACAGAGGAGCTTGGTGGGCTACAGTCCATGGCTTTACAAAAGAGCTGGACTCAACAGTGACTAAACAACGAGGGAACCTTATACTGTATGTGAAAAACATCTTCACCACCAGCACTTAAATTGGCTGTTAATGTTATTGTCATTGGTTACTAAAGTCTGGTACATAGCAGATCCTAACCACATCAGATATTGGGTTGACCATGATATCTTTGGACAATTTATAAATAATCCAAACATAAAGATAATACACAGATATGTGAAATATATGCTATTAGATATGATTGAGTTTATACATTTTTTTTTTTTTACCACTTCTCTGGACTCTAATTTTTAAACATTAAGTGGCAAGACAAGTTAAAGTATATGCTTATTGTAAATAAATAAATTGAAATTTTATTACAGAATGCTTATTAAAATAACTTTTACTTCTATTAGAAATGTTTTAAAATTATTTCCTCCTTCTCACATTTCTCTTATATATGATACTGTATATGTTTAAACACATGTATTAATATATTACTATAAGTAATAAATAATAGAAATAATGTTCCTACTTTTAACTGCCTGCTTTTGCTACAGTGTCTTTTTTATAATTACCTAATTTATTAGGATATGGAAATATGTATTAATACAAATCAATTATAAGTGTTTGAATTTACAGAGAAAGCAAATAACTATAAAATTAAGGGAATATTACCAACAGAAAGAGAAAATTCCAAACCTAAAGATGTATGTTCTAATCCATTTGTGTAGAATATCATTTTAGTTGCCAAGTCCACAATCTGATCCCCCTCCTCTGCTTCATCTTCATTAATTATTCATTTAGTGAAAATAACAGTGTTTTCCAGCCTCGTTTGCAGTTGGATATGCCCTGAAACTAAACCCTGTACAGTGATATAAGTGTAAATATGGATATATAATTTCCTTTCTCCAATGGAACTCTCGGTGCTACGTTGGACCATAATGGCTTGTGTCTGTAGAGTGGTAGTAAGAGTCTGGGAACTGAAAACCTCATCTGTCACCACATCAAACCTCACCAAATTGTTTTCTTATGTAAATTCCAGCCATTTTTATTTTTTTCTATAATGTGAAACTAGAAAACCTGACAAATGTAGACTTTTAAAAAATGAATATGAATATTCAAAAGATTTAAGTTTTTATACCTGTTAATTGAGGTTAAGAGTTAGATCATGGAAAAAGCAAGATCATGATCCGCTGGATCATGGAAAAAGCAAGAGAGTTCCAGAAAAACATCTATTTCTGCTTCATTGACTATGCCAAAGCCTTTGACTGTGTGGATCACAATCAACTGTGGAAAATTCTGAAAGAGATGGCAATACCAGACCACCTGATCTGCCTCTTGAGAAATTTGTATGCAGGTCAGGAAGCAACACTTAGAACTGGACATGGAACAACACACTGGTTCCAAATAGGAAAAAGAGTACGTCAAGGCTGTATATTATCACCCTGCTTATTTAACTTCTATGCAGAGTATCATGAGAGACGCTGGACTGGAAGAAACACAAGCTGGAATCAAGATTGCCGGGAGAAATATCAATAACTTCAGATATGCAGATGACACCACCCTTATGGCAGAAAGTGAAGAGGAACTCAAAAGCCTCTTGATGAAAGTGAAAGTGGAGAGTGAAAAAGTTGGCTTAAAGCTCAACATTCAGAAAACGAAGATCATGGCGTCTGGTCCCATCATGAGAAATAGATGGGAAAACAGTGGAAACAGTGTCAGACTTTATGTTTTTGGGCTCCAAAATCACTGCAGATGGTGACTGCAGCCATGAAATTAAAAGATGCTTACTCCTTGGGAGGAAAGTTATGACCAACCTAGATAGCATATTGAAAAGCAGAGACATTACTTTGCCAGCAAAGGTTCGTCTAGTCAAGGCTATGATTTTTCCTGTGGTCATGTATGGATGTGAGAGTTGGACTGTGAAGAAGGCTGAGCACCGAAGAATTGATGCTTTTGAACTGTGGTGTTGGAGAAGACTCTTGAGAGTCCCTTGGACTGCAAGGAGATCCAACCAGTCCATTCTGACGGAGATCAGCCCTGGGATTTCTTTGGAAGGACTGATGCTAAAGCTGAAACTCCAGTACTTTGGCCAGTTCATGTGAAGAGTTGACTCATTGGAAAAGACTCTGATGCTGGGAGGGATTGGGGGCAGGAGGAGAAGGGGACGACAGAGGATGAGATGGCTGGATGGCATCACTGACTCGATGGACGTGAGTCTGGGTGAACTCCGGGAGTTGGTGATGGACAGGGAGGCCTGGCTTACTGCGATTCATGGGGTCGCAAAGAGTCGGACATGACTGAGTGACTGAACTGACTGAACTGAACTGACTCTACCTAACTTATGATGCTGCTGTGAAAACACCTGAATAAATAAAGAAGTACTGCATAGTTAACAGAATAGAAAACTGTACAGCTTCCTAGGGGATCCTTGTATAATTGGCATTTGCCCAAATTACTCTAGATTAGTCATATGGTACAAAGGAGTCAAGTAATACATGTAGGATTTATGTTGATGATGCTAAATCTGCTTTCTAACAAAAAGATATACATCTTTCCAATTACATATATATTAATATATTTTTTCTATTAAACTGCCCTTTTAAATAAATAAATTTAAGAAGATATATACAATGAAAGCTTAGAGGAAAAATTATTTATGAACTTGGGCATGTGTTTATTCATTGACAAGATACACATATATAAAATTGTTATAACCATGCACACAATCTTTACTTGTAGTGGCATTTTAGAAAGAGAAAATAGTCAACAAAGTATGCTTCATAAGTAGAGACAAGATTTTTATTAGTGTAATCTGATTCTCCTTAAGGGAAATGTTTGGAGCAATATGACTGTGGAAATGGTGGTTTTCTACCTTATTAGAGGATTGTCTTTCATCTTGGACCTTGAAAAGAGAAACATCATCTTAAATGTGGGT
Organism: Bos indicus x Bos taurus; assembly: GCF_003369695.1. NCBI lineage: Eukaryota > Metazoa > Chordata > Mammalia > Artiodactyla > Bovidae > Bos > Bos indicus x Bos taurus. The sequence goes on from NC_040087.1 coordinate 62,635,884, forward strand.
AACAATTTAAACTCTGAATAAAAACTGAAAACTAATGTGTGGTCTCTCAGGCTAGGAGTATTAGGTTTAAACTGAGACTAAGATACCACCTATAATAAAACATACTGTCTGGAAAGTACACAGGTTTTTAGAGACACATAAATTAGAAAGATTTTTTTCAGTGTATTTTGAAAGTTCTGGTTCATGAAAACATTTGAAAGGTATGTATTGTTATATATGTGAAGCATATCCCTTAACTCTTTTCATGAGGACTTACAGGTACATATATACTCACTATCTCTAAGAAGAATTGGGGTAATTTTAAGTGACTTGACATTAGGACTTTAATATGATTTCTTTTCAGTAAATATCTGAACCAAATGTGTTTTCTGGAGAGGATGCAAAAGATGAAGCTCAAATGTAAGGATCACACCTTGATTAAAAAAATTAAAAAAGATACAATCAGAGTAGTCAATGAAGACAACCTCTCTGCCTCTGTGCATGTGTACCTCCAGGTAGACCAGTTGCACCAAAGGAATTGGTGCCTGTGAGTTTTCAAGAAACATGCTTACTGGCAAGAAAGGCCTTGGAAGTACCATTTTATTTCTCTACTCTCAGCCAATACACCTACTGAAATGTGGCTTATAAAGGGCAAAGAGACTTAAACTGTTTTATGAGCAGTGGTTTGAATTTTAATACTATCATTAACCCATGGTGTGTGACTTATTGTCACTTTAAAATCTGCATTATTAAAAAAATCAAAAGCTAATAAAAGTGTTAGTAGGTGATAACTTCATCCATGGAAGGTCAGATGTAAGAGTATAGCAAATTGTCTGGTTAATTGTTCTCATTAAGCATACAGGTTATCTTCAATTTGTATTATTCCTGTGACCTTCAGAGGAAAAAAATGTCCTGAGCATCTTAAGAGCAACCTCTTTTTTTGTTTGTTTGTTTTTAATTGTTGTTTTAATCCTTTATATTATCATGTTGAAGAAACCAGGAAGAAACTGTGTTTGATGTTTCAATCAAATGTTCTGTAGAATAAAGCAGTTGTAAGTGCTCTGCTTAAAACACATGCCAGCATAATGTTCACCTAACCAAGGATTATTATAAAACACATAAAACTCTTAGGAATTATAGGATTAAGAAACAGAGATAAACCGAAAATCATGGTTTACTGCAGTAAGAAAATAACATCAGATAATTTCTTTCCTTTATTGCAAGAAAAGAATCATAAGAACATGGATACCAAATTCTCAGTATATGTTTACTGATGTCAAAGTATTGAGCTTTGATGCACAGTGCTAATGAGATATATTTTGTACACATTGCAGCAAAACAGATTATTTTTGGAATGTGTGTCAGAGGCTGCAAGGATTTTTTTTTAATGGCTATTTGAATGATGGACACTAGATCTAAATTAAATCTTTCTCTTTGTACAAGGAATTACTCTCTTTTTATGTTGGTGCTGAAAAAACAGGGACCAGCACGGGGATTAAAATGTTCTTGTGGAATATTTTTGTGGAAAAACTGTTCTCTTCTACAATCACAATCCAGATGAGCTATTAGTTGATCTTGTTGAAAATGCCTGTGGGTTCAGATTAAATCAGCTCTTCTGAACTTGCATTAACATCTCTTTGGCTAACCTACTGTGCCTGGGTTAATTGTTTACAGAGGCTTGGAAATACCTTAGATAGTTACAGGAAGGATAAAAATGCTTTCTCTCAACTTTCTGTAGAAACTGGATATTGAATTATATCCTTCTTTTAACTCCTTTTGTTGTTTCATGTTATAAAGTCAGACATACTTAAATAAATATATACAGGAGAATGAATGGGATCCTACTAGAAGGAAAAACATTTCAGGCATGTAGATAGAGTTGTCTCATATAAGCAACATGAAGCTATAAAAAATAGATATCTCAGAGATGATAAATGAAATCTTAAGCCTGAGTTGTAAAACTGGAGCAGTTTACTGTAAGTAATCAGATTTAATGAACATAATAAATAGGAAAAAATTATACAAAATATAAAAATATATTTCAGAATTTCTAGTTTATCAGATTTTCAGGTGCCTTACTTGAAACTCTTAAGAATGATGTTTAATGCAAAGTTAAATATGTTTAGATGTTTTACTTATTATATCAATGCTTTAGTAGTCAGAGTAAGTAGGAGAGTTTTTCTCCTTGGACATATTGCATGCAATGAAGTTGAAATAACAGTTTTTAGATGATACCAGAAAGTGAATTAGGGTCTTATTTTTAGCCCCAGGCCATCTATTAAACATTTTTGATAATATAGATTTAGTCAACTTATATCTTGGACTTCTCAGGTGGCATTTTCAGTAAACAAAACAAAACAAAACCAAAACCTGCCCGCCTGCCAATGCAGGAGACATACAAGATGCAGGTTCCATCCCTGGGTTGGGAAGATCCCCTGGAGGAGGAAATGGCAACCCACTCCAGTATTCTTGCCTAGAGAATCCTATGGACAGAGGAACCTGACGGGCTACAGTCCATAGGGTTGCAAAGGGTTGGACATGATTGAAGTAATTTAGCAGCAGCAGAACTTAAATCTCTAGTCTTGTTTCTACCTTTGTAAAATACAGAGGTAAAGAATCTGAGATGTACTGATGGTGTTCAATGTGCAAAGATCTTAAGCATTCCATTATTTAATATAATTTTCAATCAACATCATCAGGTAAATCATGTTAATGTTATCTTAAATGAGAAAAAAATAGTTTCAAAAAAGTTAAATCATTTGCCTTAATTCTTCAGGTCTAACTTCAGTATGGCTAACTTCAACTATTAGTATTTTTATGTTTACAGAAGAGTTACGTTAGACCAGTCATAGTATCTTTCCTATTTCAAAATGCCCACGTATTAGTATTTAACTGTGCTTAACTTTGGTGACTAAATATGATTTACATTTACTACTGAGTCTGGAATCCTTTCAATTTACCTGATATAACATGTTAAATCCAAGAGATATTTTCTGGTGATGGGACTATCTAAATTGGATAAAATATCTAAAACCAAAATGGCCACAAAATGACTGTCAAGACCAAGGTTGGAGGTAGGATGGAGTGTAACTGACACTCTAAAACACTGATACGTTGTCTGCTAACGTTGGGTTTATGTACAATCTGTTATCCAGCAGTTCCATGTGCACCAAGGGACATACGTGAGAATTTCAAAGCAATGTTACCTGTAATTCATTCCAGATGGAATATAGATGTACATAAAATGATATTGCAAAAGTGCAGTTCTAATCAAAAAAGTAGTAGGATGTTTTCAACACAAAATCAATAAAGTTCAAACAGCCATCAGAAGTAAAAGTAGAATGGATTGATAAATTATATTATCTTCACCCTGTAAGAATATTGAGGTTCAATTAAATGTAAAGAACTACTGCTACATATAATAGTATGGATTAGTCTCACAAACTTACTGTTGGGCAGAAGACATCATATATAAAGATATCTATATTATATGGTTCTACTTAAAGTACAAAATCAGGCGATTCTGAATTATATTGTTAGAAGTCAGGATAGTAGATAGCTTTGGGGAATGGAGAGTATATGTTGATGAGAAGGTGAAAAACTGTGGTTTCTGGGTTCCTGGAAAAATGCTGATTCTTTCTTGAGTGATGGTTAGACACATGTTCACTTTATGATAATGCATTGAAATCAGTATTGATGAATCATCCATTTTTGAACACAGGTCATAATTTACAATTTAAAAATAAAGTCAATAAGTAACAATAACCTCAGATATGCAGATGACACCACCCTTATGGCAGAAAGTGAAGAAGAACTAAGGAGCCTGTTGATGAAAGTGAAAGAGGAGAGTGAAAAAAGTTGACTTAAAGCTCAACATTCAGAAAACTAAGATCATGGCATCCAGTCCCAACACTTCATGGCAAATAGATGGGGAATCAGTGGAAACAGTGGCTGACTTTATTTTTGGGGGCTCCAAAATCACTGCAGATGGTGATTGCAGCAATGAAATTAAATGACGCTTACTCCTTGGAAGGAAAGTTATGACCAACCTAGACAGCATATTCAAAAGCAGAGACATTACTTTGCCAACAAAGCTCCATCTAGTCAAGGGTATGGTTTTTCCAGTGGTCATGTATAGATGTGAGAGTTGGACTATAAAGAAAGCTGAACACCGAAGAATTGATGCTTTTGAACTGTGGTGTTGGAGAAAAATCTTGAGAGTCCCTTGGACTGACAGGAGATCCAACCAGTCCATCCTAAAGGAGATCAGTCCTGGGTGTTCATTGGAAGGACTGATGTTGAAGCTGAAACTCCAATACTTTGGCCACCTCATGCGAAGAGCTGACTCATTTGAAAAGACCTTGATGCTGGGAAAGATTGAAGGCAGGAGGAGTAGGGGATGACAGAAGATGAGATGGCTGGATGGCATCACCAACTTGATGGACATGGGTTTGGGTGGACTCTGGGAGTTGGTGATGGACAGGGAGGCCTGGAGTGCTGCAGTTCATGGGGTCGCAAAGAGATGGACATGACTGAGCAACTGAACCGAACTAAACAATAAGTAAAAAGTAAAAAATAAAAGTTAAATGAAACAATAAATGTTACACGGTAAACTTAAGATATAGATTGTCAAATAGTATTACTTATCCCCAAATCCTACAAGAATTACCTGACTCCTCTATGCCTATTTAGAGAAATTTTGGCAAATACCAATTAATCAGGAATTCCCCTCAGGCAGTGACTCATCAAGCTTTAATTAAGTGGAACATTTTTATTTATATCATAAATCTAGTCTGCTTTGATAGTAAATACCTGAAATTTAGATTTAAAAAATGTATCTTCTCATTAAGTATGCATTTTTCTCTAAGTCTTGTATTTGAAGGGGAACCTTATATTTTGTCTGTTTCTTGCACCTTGAAGGGAGTTTAAGTTCAGATTTCTGTGATTGCTGGTCACAAAAATATCGCTTCCACTTGAAAAATTACATCTTTACAGGGAAAAAACAAGTGTTTCCTAACCTCTCCTTTTTTAGTTTCAGGCATTACATTCTCCTCCCCAAACTCTTTTCCTTTTGTATTTCTTACTTTGTCACACTTCACCCTCAGTCATGATTCTTTGACCTGATACTCCTGGTGTCCCTTGATATTTTTTCAGTAATTAGTTTTCTGTCTTCACTATTTACATTTCTTTACGATTTCACTTTTCTTTAAGCCCGTTATCAAATTTTATTCTTTCCCATTGCCCTTCTCTGTTAACCTCAAAATTAACCTCTTCTGTCTACTTCCCGTTAACCTCTTATATGAGAAGGAATCTGACCCCTGCCCCCACATGCCACAGATATTATCAATATGCTTAAATGAATGGACAAAATTTAGTTAATAAAATAGTTTCATTAATAAATGAAATAATTATATAATAAATAAATAAATGTATTTATTTATTATTGAAATGAAATAATTAATTAGTTAATAAAATAATTTCATTTCTGAAATTGTTGGCACTGTGGACATTTATTTTCTTTTGTTGTCCTTTAGCTTGTTGATAGCAAATTCTCACAATTTTTCTCCTGTTTTTTCTTATAACCATTGTAGCATTTTCTTCTCTTCCTCAAACTGTGCTGTTTCTTATTGTGAATCTCTTTGTCCCACTACAATTTATCAAGTCCCCAATAAGCACTTTTTCCCCAAGTTCATGAATCCCGCATCAGTATATACTGAGAGCATTCATCTTAGTTTGGAGTCACCTGAGACAATGATTTGGAAAGTAGTAATATTTTTGCTTGGAGAATCCCATGGATAGAGGAGCCTGGTGGGATACAGTTCATGGGGTCACAAAGAGTTAGACATGACTGAGCAACTGTGCATAAAGCATGAGTTTACAGGTTTGAGCATCTTAGAAACAGTGGTAGGTGAGTGTAGAAATGAGAAGACGGGGTAAAGGTCCCAAAGGAGTTTGTTATCAGATAAGCTACTACAGTGAACACCTGGAGATAAGTTCTATGGGCTATGTCTTTGTGTCAGGATAGAATATATAATTCGATTATATGAACAGAACTGCCGTAGAATAGGTATGTTAATCTATTGCTTTGTAGGGAACTTCTGATGGTAATTCCCCAGTACTTTTGGCACAAAGAATTACTGGGTTGGAAAAATCTTCAGGCAAAGTTTTGTTAAGTGCTAATGTGGGCTGGCATATTTGGAAATGGAAAAGGTGGAAGGAATTTGGATGTGTCAGATTCAAGAGCTGCTAAGAGTCTGCCTGCAATGCAGGAGACCTGGGTTCAATCCCTGGGTCAGGAAGCTCCCATGGAGAAGAAATGGCTACCCACTCCAATATTCTTGCCTGGGAAATCCCATGGACAGAGGAGTCTGGTCAGCTACAGTCCACGGGGTCACAATGAGTTGGACATGACTTAGCAACTAAACCACCACCGTATGACCCAGATCTAGTCATACATATCATATAACGTTTGCATTGTACCATCCCTTGTTCTCTAAAGTAGTGAGTATTTGTAACTTTTAAGAAAAAGTCACTCAGCATTCTCCGTTGATGGATGCAGTGGATCCCAAGTCCATTGTCTGTATCCATTACCTTTCTCTACCACTCATTCTAGTTTCTTACTCTTGGCACACCTACTGCAGGCTGCTTGCTCAGTGGGTAATCTTTATCCCTGGGGAATCGAAGTCCTTGATTATAATATTTTGTAAGGACATCATTGCTGAAATTACACATTTAAGCACACCCTCATGAAAACCACTAAATTAAAAAGATAACTTGCACTGATTACACTTTGCAGGAGAAACTCCCTTTTTAAAAAAATAAAGCCTATTTCTCTTAAGTAACTCCTCTTTACCTACATGCCTACTCACTGCAAGAGCCCAGTGGTAGCTTTAAGTTTAGTGGGCTACACACTATGTCCTGTGTTCAAAACCATTTCCAGAAACCAGGATCTCTAGATCTGTAGACTATAAAGTTGCAGACAGGAAACATGAATCCCTCAAATGATTAAAGACTTGGAGAGGATCTATCCATAATTTTATCCTTAGTTCACAGTTATTACTAGGTGAGCTTGTCATGTGAAAATTTTCATTCCCATTCATTAGTTTTAAGGTAGGACTTAACAACCCTAAAACCAAAATAAAATTCTAGGCAAAGACCAGTGCTGCTGTTCTATGAACCACACTCCCAAATAACAAAGCTATGAAGCATTTATAGGTGTTACTTCTCGTTTCCGGCAGTATGACCCCTGCTGTTTGTCTGGCAGTTGATCTAAATAGTTTCAAATGCCATACTGAATATGTGCTTTTGGGACCATCATAGAATTCTTTATTCTGCCCAACTTTCCATTCTCATTCACTCACCAGGACTGTTATCCATACCCTTTATCTCTGTCTCCAGTTTTTAGCTTTGAACAATGTCATTCTTTGCAGAATTTTGCCACATCCCCTAAACATGCCTCTTGCCTCAGAATTTTTCATAGTACCATCTATTTTCTACGTTGCATGTAGAGAAGTCATCCTAAATTGTAATTCTTGTATTGCTGAGTAATACACATTTAAAAGGACCACTTTCTTTCAGGAGAATATTCAAACTGTTCTTCATAGCTGACAAAATTCTGCATATCTACTCAATTCTCTAGTCTCCTCTAAAACTACGGTTGCTACTCATGATTTTTTTTTTTTACTATTAATTGCTGGGAAGAGGTGTATTTGTGACTGATGATACAGAATCTCTTGAAAGGTATAAAATGAATACATTCCATGAACTGTATGATTTTTTTTTTACTAACTATTAATTGCTGGGAAGAGGTGTATTTGTGACTGATAATACAGAATCTCTTGAAAGGTATAAAATGAATACATTCCGTGAACTTTATCTTGTTAAATTTAATAGAAAAACTTTCTTAACTCATAATTTATATGAAATACAAGGGTAAAATCTAAATGTTATTCTGTTTTATAGAAAATATATTTTCCTATAATATTTAATGAACTTTAAATATTATACTTACTTTCATAATCTATAAATTATGATTAAAGAAGTGAAATTATTTGTTAAAATTATATGTCCAGTGAGTGATGAGATTATTTTTTAGAAAAATCTGTCAGATTCCAAATTTACCCATTTTTTTAAAACAACTTTATGCTTCAGGTATCAAGCAGTATATTTAAAAGAGTTTTTCTTTTTTTCTTTTTTCATTTGCCTTCTATACTACTGTAATGCTAGACAGTGTCTGAGCCAATACAGAGATCGAATATTTGAATTTTGAGTAATCTTTTTACTGTAAATTTCAGCCTCAGATTCTTATATGATTTAGTTTATTATACCTTTGATCTATTTAGTATATGTACTGAATTACTAATTTTTAGGAAAAAATACATTAGCTCTGTGTTACATTTTCTTCTTTTCTCATATTTTCAACAACATGAGTTCAATACAAGTGTACATCCGTAACACTTTATTCAATATCTATGTTTCAAAACATTTTATCTCTGAATACAAATCTTCCAAAAGAGACTGGTATTTTTATTTTATCATGAAATGTATGTGAAGTATCATATCAGATCAGATCAGGTCAGTCGCTCAGTTGTGTCCGACTCTTTGTGACCCCATGAATTGCAGCACGCCAGGCCTCCCTGTCCATCACCAACTCCCACAGTTCACTCAGACTCACGTCCATTGAGTCAGTGATGCCATCCAGCCATCTCATCCTCTGTCATCCCCTTCTCCTCTTGCCCCCAATCCCTCCCAGCATCAGGGTCTTTTCCAATGAGTCAACTCTTCGCATGAGGTGGCCAAAGTACTGGACTTTCAGCTTTAGCATCATTCTTTCCAAAGAAATCCCAGGGCTGATCTCCTTCAGAATTGACTGGTTGGATCTCCTTGCAGTCCAAGGGACTCTCAAGAGTCTTCTCCAACACCACAGTTCAAAAGCATCAATTCTTCGGCGCTCAGCTTTCTTCATAGTCCAACTCTCACATTCATGCATGACCACAGGAAAAACCATAGCCTTGACTAGACAGACCTTTGTTGGCAAAGTAATGTCTCTGCTTTTGAATATGCTATCTAGGTTGGTCATAACTTTCCTTCCAAGGAGTAAGCGTTTTTTAATTTCATGGCTGCAGTCACCATCTCTAGTGATTTTGGAGTATCATATATCTATATAAAATTAATTCCCTTAAATAGGCCCGTATTTGTTTATTAGTTTCTCCTATGGCTTTCTTTTTTATTTTATTTATTTTAATTGGCAGCTAATTACTTTACAATATTATATTGGTTAATGCAATCCATGGGGTCGCAAGGAGTCAGACATGACCGAGCGCACACACACACATGCAACTAATGCTTTTTACCTCCTGAAGCTCTGTTGATTAATGATGCTGTCTTAGTTTCTGAACCTCTTTATGGATGTTTTTCCTAATATTGTTTCATATTTTCCTATTTTCTGTTTCTCCTGATGTTGCAAACTTAATATTATTGATGGTAAATGACAGGAAAGCTTATATAAAAGATCAAAAGAGGTTTGGACATAATACAGAGGGCAGGTGGTTGCTTTTTAAAGGATATTGATCAGGAAGTAAAAGAATCAGAATTATAGTCTAGAAAGCATTCTATGCACTGTGTAAATGGATTGGAAGGTGGCAATAGTGGAAGAGTTAAGTTTGGTGTGGGAATTTGCTGAGCCGAATATTGGAACACAGAACATCGTTCATTTCAAGTAAGTCTAGTTGAGCCACATGACTTTGGGGCTCGTTCTGAAACAATCACAAATTTGTTTATTCACTGACTTCTGTGTTCTTAGTCTAACTAGAACTCTTTCACTGCTAACTGAGTGTCATTTGTGAAATATGCTGCCGTCAGCATTCTGCCAAAGAAAACAGCCTCTTCAAATTAGACAGAAACCAACCAAACACAGAATTTCTTAGCATACAAGAAATGGAGGAGAGGTGCAGTTGTGGATTATCTGATACAGGGTTTATGGTAGATACAGCCCATTTCTTCAACCAGTGTTCATTTTTCAGGCTTCTAAGTTGCCCTTTCTTTATTAAAGAACACCAGAAACTAAAATGTAGGCAACTCCCACTTAACATAAATTATCTATTCAGGAGGTCAGGTATTATGCTTGAAGACAATGACTAAAATACTATATTATTTTAAAAGTACACAATTATATTACATTCTACATTTCAACTAAAAATCCCTAGTCAACCTCTCAAATGCTGTGTGAGAATAACAATGGCAAATTTGTAAAAGTCACAGAAAATCAAGGATTCTTATACTTTAAGGCAAAGGGATTTCTAAGTGATATAGACTATTTAGTAGATAGCTACCAGCACATACTATTCAAACTAAGACCTATGAAAAATACAATCCATTAAAACCCATGCACAGAACAAGAAAGACTATTCCTTTTCCGATAACTGTATAACTCAAAACCAAATCTAACATAATCAAAAATAATTTATTGGGAAGGAATTTGACAGATTACAGATTAGAAGGTGTCTTGGAGGCTAGATTATGTGAAAGCTACCCTATAGCTTTAGGGCTGTCAGGGTAGTTGGAACTTGTGGAGGTTGCTTTAATGTGTTTCTTTGGCTAATTCAACTCAAAGTTTGAGCTCAGTGTTCAAATTCCTGGATAAGTAAGCCTCTTCTGTGTTATGCTGTCCTTCCAGATAACAGGAGTAGTTCCCTAAATGTACTGATACTGAAGAGATAAAAATCACAAATTAGAAGTTATTATTATTATTTTTTTAACCTTTCATTGATTAATTGACCTTAAGTGTGTGGGAATATTTCTGGTCTGTCTGCTGCTTCATTTAACTTTTTTTGTGCCAGTACTACACTGTTTTGATTACTGTAGCTTTGTAGTATAGTCTAACACCAGAGTGTGATTTCTCCAGCTCTATTCTTCTTTCTCAAGATCGTTTTGGCTATTGAAGGCCTTTTGTGTTTCTACACAAATTTTGATTATGTGTCCTAGTTCTGTGAAAAATGCCATTGGTATTTTCACAGGGATAGACTTGAATCTGTAGATTCCTTTGAGCATTACATCATTTTTAATCAATATTTTAACAATATCCTTCCAATCCAAGAACATAGTATCTGCATCTGCATCTTTTTGTGTTGTCTTCAATTTCTTTCAGTAACGTCTTATAGTTTTCTGAGTACAAATCTTTCACCTACTTAGGAATGTTATCCCTAGGTAGTTTATTCCTTTTATTACAGTGGTAAATGGGAATGTTTCCTTTGTTTTTCTTCCTGAGATTTAGTTGGTAGTGTAAAAAAATACAACAGTAGTAATTCTGTATCCTGTAACTTTACTGAATATATTGATGAGCTCTAGTGGCTTTCTGGTGGCATCTTTATATTTTTTACATATAGCAGGTGTGCCCTGATGCCCGCTTCCCAGTCTATGGAAAAATTATCTTGCAAAAAACTGGTCCTTGGTGCCAAAGATATTGGGGATCACTTATGTATAGTATCATGTCATTTGCAGACACTGATAATTTAACTTTCCTTTCCCATTTGGAGACAAGAATATACAATGGAGGAAAGACAGTCTCTTCAGTAAGTGCTGCTGGGAAAACTGAACAGCTATGTGTAGAAGAATAAAATTAGAACATTCTCTAATGTTATAGACAAAAGTAAATTCAAAATGCATTAAAGAACTAAGTGTAATACCAGAAGACATGAAACTTTTAAAGGAAGATGTAGGCAGAATACTCTAAACTGTAGCAATGTTTTTTGGACCTGTCTCCTAAAACAGAGGAAATAAAAGCAAAAACAAACAAATGGAACCTAATTAAATTTAAAAGCTTTTGCACAGTAAAGGAAATCATCAACAAAATGAAAAAGACAGCCTACAGAGTAGAGAAAATATTTGCAAATTATATGACCCATAAAGGTTTAATATCCAAATATATAAACAACTCTTATAACGCAACATCCAAAAATGGATTAAGAAATAATAAGAATATACAAATAGACATTTTTCTAAAGAGGGTATGCAGATAGACAAAAGGCTCATGAAAAGATGCTGAACATTGCTAGTCATCAAGGAAATGTGAATCAAAGCCATGATGACATACTACTTCACACCTGTCTCAGTGACTGTCATCAAAAAGGACACATAATGTGTTAGGGAGGATTTGGGGAAAAAAGAACCCATGCACACTGCTGGTGGGACTGTAAATTGTCACAGCCACTGTGAAAAACAACATGTAACGTTTTCAAAAAATTGAAAGTGGAACTGCCGTATAACTCAGCAATCTAAGTCCTTGGTATATATTCAAAAGAAACAAAAACATTTACTTAAAAAGACATACACACCCCAGTCTTCATAGCAGCATTATTTATAATTTCAAAGATATGGAAGCAACCTAAGAATCCATCAACAGATGATAAAAAAGGGGTGTGTGTGTGTGTGTGTGTGTGTGTGTGTGTAGAATACTGTTCACCCATAAAAAAGATAAAGTGTTGCCATTTGCAACAGCATGGACCTTATAACTCAGAAAAAAAGGAGTACTGTAATATTTCCCATATTTGTTATTCCTTGCCTTCTACTTGTTCATGTTTAATTTGCTTTTATTTGTGGTTTAAGGAAAAATGTTAGACTGTTGATTCAAGTTATTTTAATAATACTCATTTACAATTGTAAAATTTCTTATAAGCACTGCTTTCACTGAATCTCATAAATATTGGTATGTCATCTCAAAGTTCAAAATAGCTATTGTTTTTGTTAATTGAGTATCATTCATCACTGGAAAACTCAGGAGTAGTCATAAATCTCCTGAGCAGGAAGAATGTGGGTCTAAGAAATAGTCTCTTGAAGACTGCAAAATCAACTAAACTCTGTTGAGCTGTGATAGGAAATATCTGTTGGTTTAGAGCTCTGGGGATCAGGCCTCTGAAGAGAGGGGTACCTGAAAGGAAAATGGGAAATATTTATCTTTAAGTTAAAAGAGCCAGAAGTAAAAATTTGAAACCATTTATTCCAGCAGATTCCAAGAGGTTAATGGATTAAAATCTTTATATTATGACATACTGCTCATTTTTTAAAATAAGGTGTCATTTTTCTGGTGATGATGTCCACATTATTGGTTATTGTATAGAAGCAGGCATGACCCAAGATTTTCACTAGACATATGTAGTCCAGAGGGTCTGATAAGCATCCAGCACCATCCATTTTCAGGGCAAGTTGATTTGGTAGGTGAGTTGTTACACACTTTTAGTGGATTTCAGCTTCCGTGGCCATTGTCCTGCTATCTATATTAACCAACACCTTTTCTGGGGATTTTGAGGATGGTATGAGGATGATACCACTCTAATGTCAGAAAGTGAAGAGAACTAAAGAACCTCTTGATGAGGAAGAAGGAGGAGAGTGAAAAAAATTGGCTTAAAAGTAAATATTAAAAAAAACTAAGATCATGGCATCTTGTCCCATCACTTCATGGCAAATAGAAGGGAAAAAAGGTGGAAGTGACAACAGATTTCCTTTTCTTGAGCTCTGAAATCATTGTGGATGGTGACTACAGCCATTAAATTAGAAGATGATGGCTTCCTATCAGGAAAACAGTGACAAACCTAGACAGTGTGTTAAAAAGCAGAGACATTACTTTGCTGATAGTGGTCCATAGAGTCAAGGCTATGGTCTTCCCAGTAATCATGTACAGTTGTGAGAGCTGGACCATAAAGAAGGCTGAGTGCTGAAGAATTGATGCCTTCAAACTGTGGTGCTGGAGAAGACTCTTGAGAGTTTGTTGGACAGCAAGGCGATCAAACCAGTCAGTCTTAAAGGAAATCAATCCAGAATACTTATTGGAAGGACTGATGCTGAAGCTCCAATACTTTGGCCACCTGATCTGAACAGCCAACTCATTGAAACAACTTGATGCTGGGAAAGATTGAAGGCAGAAGAGGAGAGCGACAGAAGATGACACGGTTGGATGGCATCACCAATGTAATGGCCATGACCTTGGGCAAATTCCAGGAAATACTGAGGGAAAGGAAAGCCTTGCATGCTGAGGTCCATGGAGTTGCAAAGAGTTGGACACAAATGAGCAACTGAACACAACAACTTAGTCCAGACTTTGAGTTACTCAGGGAGAAATCAACCCATGCATGTTCTGCAGTATTGATAAGGACTCAAAAAAAAGATGTGCTTTTCATTATAGCAGACTGGAAAGCAAAAGTAGGAAGTCAAGAGATACCTGGAGTAACAAGCAAAATGGACCTAGGAGTACAAAATGAAACGGGTCAAAGTTTAACAGAGTTTTGCCAGGAGAACATACTCATCATAGCAAATACCCTCTTCCAACAACATGAGAGAAGACTCTACACAAGGACATCACCAGATGGTCAATACTGAAATCAGATTGATTATATTCTTTACAGCCAAAGATGGAGAAGCTCTATATAGTCAGCAAAAACAAGACTTGAAGCTGACTATGGTTCAGATCATGAACTCCATATTTCTGAATTCAGTCTTAAGTCAAAGAAAGTAGGAAATACCACTGGACCATTCAGGTATGACCTAAATCAAATCCCTTATGATTATGCAGTGGAAATGACAAATAGATTCAAGGGATTAGATCTGATAGAGTGCCTGAAGAACTATGGATGGAGGTTCATGACATTGTATAGGAGGCAGGGATCAAGACCATCCCCAAGAAAAAGAAATGCAAAAAGGCAAAATGGTCTGAGGAGTCTTTACAAATAGCTGAGAAAAGAAGAGAAGCTAAAGGCAAAGGAGAAAAGTAAAGATATACCCATTTGAATGCAGAGTGCCAAAAAATAGCAAGGAGAGATAAGAAAGACTTCTTCAGCCATCAATGCAAAGAAATAGAGGAAAACAATAAAATGGGCAAGATTAGAGATCTCTTCCAGAAAATTAGAGATACCAAGGGAATATTTCATGCAAAGATGGGCACAATAAAGGACAGAAGAGGTATGGACCTAACAGAAGCAGAAGATATTAAGAAGAGGTGGCAAGAATACACAGAAGAACTATACAAAAAAGATCTTCATGACCCAGATAACCATGATGGTGTGATCACTCATGTAGAGCCAGGCATCCTGGAACACAAAGTCAAATGGGCCTTAGGAAGCATCACCACGAACAAAGCTAGTGGAGGTGATGGAATTCCAGTTGAGCTATTTCAAATCCTAAAAGGTGATGCTATGAAAGTGTTTCACCCAATATGCCAGCAATTTGAAAACCTCAGCAGTGGCCTCAGGACTGGAAAAGGTCAGTTTTCATTCCAATCCCAAAGAAAGGCAATGCCAAAGAATGATCAGACTACTGCACAATTGACACATCTGTCACACTAGCAAAGTAATACTCAATATTCTCCAGCCAGACTTCAACAGTATGTGAACCATGAACTTCCAGATGTTCAGGCTGGATTCAGAAAAGGCTAAGCAACCAGAGATCAAATTGCCAGCATCTGCTGGATCATTGAAAAAACAAGAGAGTTCCGGGAAAACAACTACTTTTGCTTTATGAACTATGCCAAAGCCTTTGATTTTGTAGATCACAACAAACTGTAGAAAATCCTTAAAGTGATGGGGCTACCAGACCACCTGACTTGCCTCCTGAGAAATCTGTATGCTGGTCAGGAAACAAAGTTAGAACTGGACATGGAACCATGGAGTATTTCCACATGTTAAAAGGAGTACGTCAAGGCTGTATATTGTCATCCTGCTTATTTAACTTATATGCAGAGGAAATCATGCAAAATGCCAGGCTCGATGAAGCACAAGCTGCAATCTCGTTTGCCAGGAGAAATATCAATAACCTCAGATATGCAGATGACACCACCCTTATGGCAGAAAGTGAAGAACTAAAGAGCCTCTTGATGAAAGTGAAAGAGGAGAAAAAAAGTTGGCTTAAAACTCAACATTCAGAAAACTAAGATCATGGCATCTGGTCCCATCACTTCATGGCAAATAGATGGGGAAAAAGTGGAACAGTGACAGACTATTTTCTTGGGCTCCAAAATCACTGCAGACGGTGACTGGCTCCTTGGAACTAAAGCTATGACCAACCTTGCAGCATATTAAAAAGCAGAGACAATACTTTGCCAAAAAATGTCTATCTAAGCTATGGTTTTTCCAGTAGTCATATATGGATGTGAGAGTGAACTACAAAGAAAGCCAAGCACAAAATAATTGATGCTTTTGAACTGTGGTGTTTGAGGACTCTTGAGAGTCCCTTGGACTGCAGGGAGATCAAACCAATCCATCTTAAAGGAAATCAGTCCTGAATATTCACTGGAAGGGCTGATGCTGAAGCTGAAACTCCAATACTTTGGGCACCTGATGCGAAGAACAGCTCATTGGAAAAGACCCTGATGCTAGGAAAGATGGAATGTGGGAGGAAAAGGGGACAACAGAAGATGAGATGGTTGGATGGCATCACTGACTTAATGGACATGAGTTTGAGCAAGCTCCAGGAGTTGGTAGTGTACAGGGAAGCCTGGCGTGCTGCAGTCCATAGGATGGCAAAGAATCGGACGTGACTGAGTGACTGAACTGAACTGAACTGGTCAAGTATATGAATTTGTTGGATTTACTGGCATCGTTTGTATAGATCTTAGGGATGGAAAAGCAAATATGAGTCAACCTGGAATTTTGATATGGATCTAGGCATTCAGATTTTATTGCTCAAGATTAAATTGGGAAATTTTAGTTTGTAGAATTAGAGAGAAAATTAGTTACAAAATCAATTACAAATAAATTACAAAAATTAGTTTGTAGAATTGAAAATATTTAAACAAGTTTTTTTTTTTTTTAACAAATGTTTCCAACAGTTCAGTTCAGTTCAGTCGCTCAGTCCTGTCCGACTCTTTGTGACCCCATGAATCGCAGCACGCCAGGCCTCCCTGTCCATCACCAACTCCCGGAGTTCACTCAGACTCATGTCCATCGAGTCAGTGATGCCATCCAGCCATCTCATCCTCTGTCGTCCCCTCCTCTTCCTGCCCCTAATCACTCCCAGCATCAGAGTCTGATGTCCTCTTAAAAACTCAGACACTTATTGAACTTATACTAAATCATTATGTTGCCACAAAGATAAGAATACTCAGTAAAGTTTCAAAATTCCTGGAGGTTTTAGAGAGAGAGAAAGGTAAATATTTTATGTCTGTTTATAAAAGCATAATTTGCTCAATGTTTCATTAGCTTAAACTATAGACAGCTTAAGAGAAAAGAAAAAGTATTTCCATATGTCTAAAAAATCACATGTTAAAACATCAGCAGTATTCCAAACAATACTTCTAGTCATCCTTTATGAGTCTTTTCAGTACTTCATATTTAATTCTTGTTCTGTTTGATCCTGGTTTATCAACGTTATGAACCATATGCTTTTCCACTAGAATTCTGTAAATCTTGGTTTAATCTACAGGTGGTCTTAAACTTATTTATGAAATGCCATCAGAAATTCTATGTGCAAATGTCCCTGATTGGCATAGTCATTTTCTAACAGAATGTGAGATAGTCAGTTTTGTTAAAGACAAAAATCTCTGCTTTAGTTCATTTGAAATACTTTAAAGGGAGTATCAAAATAAAATTAACAACTGTCTACAACTGACAGAAAGATCTAAAATCACTATGGTTGGCTTACTAATGATCGCTTTAAAAAGTGACATCTCTGATGAGAATTCATTATAGATATAATGTAATTGATAAGAAATTTTTCTTGTTTCTGTGACACACAAAGGAAACTAAAGTCAATAAAAATGATTTGCACAAAATATCTGTAAACTTAATGAATATCTGTTTTCAAAGAACAGAGATCTAATTTATGGAAATAGTTAAACATAATATCATTACAGGGGAAATTATGATGTATAATAATTGAGAGGAATAATGTATCATGACTGTACCAAGCATATGCTGAGAATATATCAAGATTTTCAAGGAAAAAGATGCACTAAGTCTGGAAATCGTGCTAAACATCTGTATACTAACAAACCCTCATAAGTAAGTGATGTAAATCCCTAGCAGAAACCACTAGAATATACTGGTTCAGTTCAGTTCAGTTGCTCAGTCTTGTCCGACTCTTTGCGACCCCATGGATTGCAGCACATGAGGCCTCCCTGTCCATCACCAACTCACGGAGTTTACTCACACTCATGTCCATTGAGCTAGTGATGCCATCCAGCCATCTCATCCTCTGTCATCCCCTTCTCCTCCTACCTTCAATCTTTCCCAGTATCAGGTTCTTTTCAAATGAATCAGTCCTTCACATCAGGTGGCCAAAGTATTGGAGTTCCAGCTTCAGCATCAGTCCTAAGAATATATTGGATTCAGTTGAATAAGCAAAATTGTGTCAAAATTGATATTTTATTTTTTAAGATCTTTTTCAAATGTTGAATGAGATTATTTTAAAATTAATTATATTGGAGTATATTTGATTTATACTGCTGTGTTAGTTTCAGGTATATAGCAAAGTAAATCAGTTACACATATCCATATATACACCCTTTTTCAGATATTTGTCCGATGTAGGTCGTTATAGAGTACTGAGTAAAATACTGAGTTGTTGTTTTTGTTGCTGATGTTCAGTTACTGAGTCATGTGCGACCCTTTGCAACTCCATGGGCTGCAGTGCCAGGCTTCCTGTCCTTCACTTACCTCCCTGAGTTTGCTCAAACTCATGTCCATTGACTTGGTGATGCCATCCCACCATCTCATCCTCTGTAATCCCCTTCTTCTCTTGCCCTCCATCTTTCCCAGCATCAAGGCCTTTTTCCAGTATTTTGGCTCTTTGCATCAGGTGGTCAAAGTATTGGAGCTTCAGCTTTAACACCAGTTCTTCCAATGAATATTCAGGACTGATTCCCTTTAAGATTGACTAGTTGGATCTCCTTGCTATCCAAGGGACTCTCAAGAGTCTTCTCCAACACCACAGTTTGAAAGCATCAATTCTTTGACACTCAGCCTTCTTTATGGTCCAACTCTCACATCAATAAGTGACTACTGGAAAAACCATAGCTTTGACAGTTTGGACCTTTTCTGTAGCATTGTCTCTGCTTTTTAATACACAGGCTTGGTTTGTCGTAGATTTTCTTCTATGGAAAAAAAAAGAAGGAAAAAAGGTTTTAAATTTTGTGACTGCAGTCACTATCCACATTGGTTTTGGAGCCCAAGAATATGAAATCTGATGCTATTTCCACTGTTTCCCCATCTATTTGCCAGGAAGTAAGGGGACCAAATGCCATGATCTTAGTTTATTGAATGTTGAATTTTAAGCCAGCTTTTCCACTTTCCTTTTTCACCCTCATCAGGAAGCTTTTTAGCTCTTCACTTTCTGCCATTAAAATGGTATCATCTGCATATTGAGTAGATTTTTATTAGTTATCTATTTTATATATAGTAGTGTGTATGCGTCAATCCCGATCTCCCAATTTATCCCTCCTTCTTTCCTCCTAGGTAACTGTAAGTTTGCTTTTCTCCATCTCAAATTAATATTTTTTAAAAGCAACTGAAAAAAAAATAAAAATAAAAGCAACTGAAATTATGAGTGATCAGACTTAACTCTTTTTTTTAATTTAATTTAATTTTATTTTATTTTTTAACTTTACAATATTGTATTGGTTTTGCCATACATCAAAATGAATCCACCACAGGTATACACGTGCTCCCCATCCTGAACCCTCCTCCCTCCTCCCTCCCCATACCATCCCTCTGGGTCGTCCCAGTGCACCAGCCCCAAGCATCCAGTATTGTGCATCGAACCTGGACTGGCGACTCGTTTCATATATGATATTATACATATTTCAATGCCATTCTCCCAAATCATCCCACCCTCTCCCTCTCCCACAGAGTCCCAAAGACTGTTCTATACATCAGTGTCTCTTTTGCTGTCTCGTATACAGGGTTATCGTTACCATCTTTCTAAATTCCATATATATGCGTTAGTATACTGTATTGGTGTTTTTCTTTCTGGCTTACTTCACTCTGTATAATAGGTTCCAGTTTCATCCACCTCATTAGAACTGATTCAAATGTATTCTTTTTAATGGCTGAGTAATACTCCATTGTGTATATGTACCACAGCTTTCTTATGCATTTGTCTGCTGATGGACATTTAGGTTGCTTCCATGTTCTGGCTATTATAAATAGTGCTGCAATGAACATTGGGGTACATGTGTCTCTTTCAATTCTGGTTTCCTCAGTGTGTATGCCTAGCAGTGGGATTGCTGGATCATAAGGAAGTTCTATTTCCAGTTTTTTAAGGAATCTCCACACTGTTCTCCATAGTGGCTGTACTAGTTTGCATTCCCACCGACAATGTAAGAGAGTTTCCTTTTCTCCACACCCTCTCTAGCATTTATTGCTTGTAGACTTTTGGATTGCAGCCATTCTGACTGGAGTGAAATGGTACCTCATAGTGGTTTTGATTTGCATTTCTCTGATAATGAGTGATGTTGAGCATCTTTTCATGTTTTTGTTAGCCATCTGTAGACTTAACTCTTATCTGATATCAAACATAGTAGTATAAAGACTTTGATTAATAGAAGCATGTCATAGAGAGCCAGTGCAGTGACATATTTCTAGAAACCTCATATGATTTCTAATGTGTTTATATTAATAACATTTTACTCATTCACATTTAACTCAGGGAAGGATAATATCCTCCTGTGATTTAATACTTTCCCTACAACTCATATGAAATAAACTTAATCATTACTAATATCTCTGTTTTTACAGGGTGAAAAAACACCTCCTGTGTCATATACCTAGGAGCCCATGGAAACTCAGAAAGTGAAAAAGATATCAATTAGGGTTTAATTTGGGAAAGTGAAGTGATGTCGCTCAGTCATATCCGACTCTTTGCGACCCCATGGACTGTATGTAGCCTACCAGGACCCTCAGTCCTTGGGATTTTCCAGGCAAGAATACTGGAGTGGGTTGCCATTTCCTTCTCCAGGGGATCTTCCCAACCCAGGCATTGAACCCTGGTCTCCCGCATTGTAGGCAGACCACTTTACCATCTGAGCTACCAGGGAAGCATTTCAGCATTTATTAAATAGGCTCATGAGTTAGTGAGAAACACCACTTTGGCTACCTATTTGAATGAGTGCCAATAAAATAATTTAAAAGCAAACACAGGAGATAACATGATTTTTAAACTGAGAATATTTTGTTTTTGTTTTTAAGTAATTAATAGCAAGGGAAAAGTCAATATACAACCCAGAAAATTTATTCTTATTGAAACAGAATCTTTGCTTCCTAAGATTAGTGAAGGGTAGAGAAAACCCTTTTACAACCTGTTATTTTTATTATTTTTTTTTTACAACCTGTTATTAAGAGCATGCTAATAAGAGAAACAATTTAACAGAATATGAAATTTTAGTTTACACTAATACTGTATTTAAAATTTAAGATATTTTTTAAGAACCTTTATAAATAAATTTTTTGCTTGCTATGACCATAACAAATAAAATTCCCTTTCCATGAACTTCCTATAACTTTCTGTATCTGCTCAGGCTTTGTCCTACTCTTTTTTCTTCCTCAATCTGAGAACACTCAATTTCCGTCACAAATAACTATTCTCTTTTCCTTTAACAGAACATACCCTGCATATCTTGCATAAACAATTGTTCTGTTTTCCTAGTAGAGTCTTATTCACATGCTAATTATGATTTTAATCACAGTAACATATGGCATAGAGAAAACCAGGATGTGAATAATATCAACTGACTATCATGCACCAGTGTTTTACACAGATGTGCAGAGCTGATGAACATACACATCACAACTTTTTATAGCCATATACTTCCTTAGGGTACAACTTTGAGAAATTGAGAAATATACTATAACGAATATACTAACAGACCAAAACATATGTATATAGAACCTCTCTGCACCCTATAAAAATAAGAAGGTAATATTATGTTACTTATTATTATGTTAATAACTATTATGTTAATAATAAGTAACAATATTATTATATTACATTACTTAATAATATTTCAGTAGTTTATCTTAGAAGTTATATACTTAATGAATAATTTGCTAACTTAGTGAACCATAAGTCTAAAATTCTTTGAAAGTATACTTTCTGATATACTAAACACATAATTCCTGTTTAAATGGTCATAATGATTTAATTTAGTATGTACATTTTAAATTTTTTCATAATCTTTCACATATATGTAATGCAGCTCTATAAGTTAGGAGTAACATACACAAGTAAATAAAAGCATATACTTATATCAAACTTCACACTGATAACTCAGAAAGTATTGTTGTTGTTGAGTTGCTAAGTAGTGTCTGACTCTTTGCAAACCCATGGACTGTAGCCTGCTGCTGCTGCTGCTGCTGCTGCTGCTGCTAAGTCGCTTCAGTCGTGTCTGACTCTGTGTGACCCCATAGACGGCAGCCCACCAGACTCCCCCGTCCCTGTGATTCTCCAGGCAAGAACACTGGAGTGGGTTACCATTTCCTTCTCCAATGCATGAAAGTGAAAAGTGAAAGTGATGTCGCTCAGTCGTGTCCGACTCTTAGCGACCCCATGGACTGCAGCCTTCCAGGCTCCTCCATCCATGGGATTTTCCAGGCAAGAGTACTGGAGTGGGGTGCCATTGCCTTCTCTGGTAGCCTGCTAGGTTCCTCATTCCATGATCTGTGAGACTGACCAAATTGCCCAAATGGTATCCTGTTATCTTACTGGTGGCTGTCTTCTCAAAGCTATGAGACCACGGGATTCCAGACCTCCAGCTACGTGACCGTGCCTTAAGAGAACTTTTCAGTGGTGGGGTATAAGATGGACTCCGTCAGAAAGGGAGAACACTGGTTCTCCTTAAGAGCCAGTCACCCTAAGAGAGGCTAGCTGAGAAAACTTAGAGCTTATTATCCTCACTCAATGCCCTGCTCATAAAGCCAATGTCACCTCCAAAAAAAGCAGCTCACTGCCCCTACTCTTAGCTCCAGAGCAGTGGCTCAGAGATTTTTCCAAGGAAGAGTGCCAATCCATTAAAGCAGAAAACTCTGAAATTGTCACCAAGTGACTATGTGAAACACTGGTGGGAAATGCAAACCTTCGAGCACTACTGAGAATGATGATGTTTTTGAAGATAAACAATTAAAAGTGATACCTAAGCCGTAGGCTATCTATTATTTAGTTTACCAGAGACAACAACGGAGAAGGCAATGGCAACCCACTCCGGTACTCTTGCCTGGAAAATCCCATGGACAGAGGAGCCTGGCAGGCTGCAGTCCACAGGGTTGCTAAGAGTCAGGCACGGCTGAGCAACTTCACTTTCACTTTTCACTTCCATGCATTGGAGAAGGAAATGGCAACCCACTCCAGTGTTCTTGCCTGGAGAATCCCAGGGACAGAGGAGGCTAGTGGGCTGCCGTCTATTTGGTTGCACAGAGTCGGACACGACTGAAGCGATTTAGCAGCAGCAGCAGCAGAGACAACAAAGGAAAGACGGAACTGAGAGGTGGTCTCCTAGAAAAACAAACAAACAAACAGAAAAAACACACAAGACTTTCCTAAAATATCTACTTTTAAGGTGAGTGCAGAGAAAAAGAGAGCAAGTCAGGCAAGAAAAGGAAATTTATTAGACGGGAAAAAGAGGGTTACTGGCTTATTGTTTGTAAATGTTTCTTCCTATGTGGTGTGCTCTTAGAACACTTCCAGAGATTTTTTAAATGAGTGATTTTTCTTCATTTTCATCAGATTTTGTTGTTTCCTGGGGGCAGATCTGTGCAAATCTTCACATTACCATTCTGAAAGTGAAGTCTAACAAAGTTTCCTATATTTTCTCTAATGATAATTCAGGTGTCAATACATTTCTTTTAAGAATTAATTTCTTTTAAAATGTAATAATTCCCTTTTCATATATTATGGAATCCAGACATCTAAATTTGACCACTCATGTCAACATGTCTCTCTTATACAGTGTATCTTATGATAGCATCTCATAGTTAATAATCTCAAACAATCTGCTGACTCTGTATTGTGTCATCCTAGCTAAATTAGAGCTGTATTCCCCATAATTTCTTTACCTTCTTTGTTCCCAGTTATCCTGGACCACAAATAACAAAGATTTGGGAGGACAAAATAAATCAACAGGCACATTATGTTCACACTGACATAAGAGCAGTAGGCACTGTTTCAGTTCACACATGAATTTTCTTATCTTCTGGCTCACTCAGTTGTGAGGGACAGCAGCAGAGCATACAGCTTATCTGACTTCTTCCAGAGCTGCCTCTGGTTTGTCACTGCTGAGCCAGGTGCACACTTAGATCTGTGAAGAGACGTGCAGACTTCACCTGAAGGATGCCACCATCATTCAAGTTGGAGGTTTGAAGATAATGAGATGCTGATATGGATTGCATTCTGTCCTGTATGAGTTACAGCTTGAACTTGTGGGTTCTGTTTTTGTCCTTGTTTTCTCTACTTCAAAACATTTTCCCTTCTTAAGTTGCCTGCCTGTAGACTTCAGACTCTTCATTCCCCAGATACAAAGACAGTAATAGCCTTATGTATGTAACAGAAACTGTTCAATAAGCTCTAACAATAATTTGAAGTCACTCTTATTTTACTTATATAATGTGATACAGGGATAATTTTAAAATATGCATGGAAAATATAGTTTTTGTTTTTTACACTCAGTGTCTTTTTTTCTCATCAAACCCTGATGTGACATATGCATAAATTTGAAGGAAAAGATCATAAACTGGTTGGAACAGGTTTCACTATGAAAAAACTTCTTGATCTCTCCTTAAAGTTTATTGTTTTTAACCTTCTAAGAATACGGGGATTAGTAGTAAACATAAAATAACAGATTATTCCTAAGATTTGGCTAGTGAGTTGGTCACTTTAATTTTGGGGTACTCAGTTCAGTTCAGTCACTCAGACTTCTCTGATTCTTTGAGACCCCATGGGCTGCAGCATGTGAGGCCTCCCTGTCCATCACCAACTCCTAGGGTTTACTCAAACTCATGTCCATTGAGTCGTTGATGCCATCCAACCATCTCATCCTCTGTCCATCTCATCCTCTGTTGTTGTCCCCTTCTCCTTTTGCCTTCAATCTTTCCCATCATTAGGGTCTTTGCAAATGAGTCAGCTCTTCGCATCAGGTGGCCAAAATATTGGGGTTTCAGCTTCAACATCAGTCCTTCCAGTGAACACTCAGGACATATCTCCCTTAGGAAAGACTGGTTGCATCTCCTTGCCATCAAAGGGAGTCTCAAGAATCTTCTCCAACACCACAGTTTAAAAGCATCAGTTCTTTGGCACTCAGCTTTCTTTATAGTCCAACTCTCACATCCATACATGACTACTGGAAAAACCATAGTTTTGACCAGACGGACCTTTGTTGGCAAAGTAATGTCTCCGCATTTTAATATGCTATCTAGGTTGGTCATACGGAGAAGGCAATAGCACCCCACTCCAGTACTCTTGCCTGGAAAACCCCATGGATGGAGGAGCCTGGTGGGCTGCAGTCCATGGGGTCTCGAAGAGTCGGACATGACTGAACGACTTCACTTTCACTTTTCACTTCCATGCATTGGAGAAGGAAATGGCAACCCACTCCAGTGTTCTTGCCTGGAGAATCCCAGGGACGGGGGAGCCTGGTGGGCTGCCGTCTATGGGGTCTCACAGAGTCGGACATGACTGAAGAGACTTAGCAGAAGCATCAGCAGGTTGGTCATAACTTTCCTTCCAAGGAGTAAGCATCTTTTAATTTCAGACATTGACAATTTGATCTCTGGTTCCTCTGACTTTTCTAAATCCAGCTCGAATATCTGGAAGTTCACAGTTCACGTACTGTTGAAGCCTGGCTTGGAGAATTTGGAGCATTATTTTACTAGCATGTGAGATGAGTCCAATTGTGCAGTAGTTTGAACATTCTTTGGCATTGCCTTTCTTTGGGATTGGAATGAAAACTGACCTTTTCCAGTCCTGTGGCCACTGCTGAGTTTTCCAAATTTGTTGGCATATTGAGCACAGCATTTTCACAGTATCATATTTCAAACACTAACTTAAATATAATTCTACACTATGGGGCACATTCTACCTACCAAAGACTATCGTCATATATTTGTGTGTGGTTTTATGTTTATTTTGGTAAACAGAGATAAACTCCTTTCACTGTGAGGGAGAATGCCTTCTGAAGCCATGAAATTGCCTCTGTGGCATATTTACAGTGGTCCAGTGTAATTTATATTTGTTCATGCCTAGTTTCCTTCTTTCTGTGTTTTTCCAAAATGCAACAGTGATATCAGGTTAAAGAGTATTCTGGGCATACTTAGGCACTGATTACAATAGCAGTATACTTTAAAAAAATATTTATTTCAGTTGGAGACTAATTATCTTACAATATTATGGTTGTTTTTGTCATCAGTTCAGTTCAGTCGCTCATTCGTGTCCAACTCTTTAGAACCCCATGGACCGCAGCACGCCAGGCCTCCCTGTGCCTCACCAACTCCCAGAGTCCACCCAAATTCATGTCCATTGAGTCGGTAATGCCATCCAACCATCTCACCCTCTGTCGTCCCTTTCTCCTTTTGCCTTCAGTCTTTCCCAGCATCAGGGTCTTTTCAAATGAGTCAGTTCTTCATATCAGGTGGCCAAAGTATTGGAGCTTTGTATTTTAAAGTATTTCAGCTTTAACATCAGTCCTTCCAATGAACACCCAGGCCTGATCTCCTTTAGGATGGACTGGTTGGATCTCCTTGCAGTCCAAGGGACTGTCAAGATTCTTCTCTAACACCACAGTTCAAAAGCATCAATTCTTTGGCGCTCAGCTTTCTTTATAGTCCCAACACTCACATCCATACATGACTACTGGAAAAAAGATAGCCTTGACTAGATAGACCTTTGTTGGGAAAAAAAAAGATAGCCTTGACTAGATGGACCTTTGTTGGGAAAGTAATATCTCTGCTTTTTAATATGCTGTCTGGTTTGGTCATAACTCTCCTTCCAAGGAGTAAGATTTTTGCCATACACCAACATGAATCAGCCACGGGTACACATGTGTCCCCCTATCCTGAAACACCCTCCTACCTTCATCCCCACCCCATCCCTCTGGGTTGTCCCAGAGCATCGCCTTTGAGTGCCCTGCTTCATGCATGGAACTTGCACTGATCATATGTTTTACATATGGTAATTAATTTACATGTTTCAATGCTATTCTCTCAAATCATCCCACCCTCGCCTTCTCCCGCATAGTCCAATAGTCTGTTCTTTATATCTTTTGTAAAGAGGTGTGTCTTTTTTGCTAAAATAAGGAACAAGACAAGGGTACCCACTCTCACCACTACTATTCAACATAGTTTTAGAAGTCCTAGCCATAGTAATCCGGGAGTTGGTGATGGACAGGGAGGCCTGGCGTGCTGCGGTTCATGGGGTCACAAAGAGTCAGACACAACCGAGCGACTGGACTGAACTGAATTGAACTGAAGTGAAGCCACAGCAATCAGAGAAGAAGAAGCAATAAAAGGAATCCAGATTGGAAAAGAAGTAAAACTCTCACTGTTTGCAGATGACATGATCCTCTACACAGAAAACCCTAAAGATACAGCAGTATACTTTTTAATTTTTGATTACCATTCAGATAATCTCATGGACAGACGAGTGTGGTGCCCTTTGGTTCATAGCATTAGGGAGAGTCAGACATGACTGAAACTTAGCTTTCACACACACCATTCAGAGATCTTGAAATTCTGTCTCTCTACCTATTCTTGCCTCATAGACACAGAGAAAGAGTAAACCATAACATGTAGTTGATGGACCAGAATAAGTAAGAAATCTTCAGTAAAACGTATCCATTGTCTGATCATCCTTCTCTAGTTCTATTGTTTTTTCTTGCATAAAATATTGCTTGTGAAACTTGTCTTCAGTTCTTAATGATACAGTTTTGTGGTTGTGGACATCTCTCCCTTCCTTTGAGAAAAATCTCATAGTGTTTCTCATAAGTCCATCTTGATGATTTACCTTTATCTTCTCTTTTCCAAATATATCCCAACTTATGTGTATATGACATGTCATATATACAAGGTAACGTGACTTGGTTCTCAAACATTTAGTTTTTAATTATTAATTCTGTTTTAATTTTTCTCCAAAGTCATGGATAATATTGTCACTAGCAGCTTTGCAAATTACAAAAATCAAAAAGCAAATGTTCATTAACAGAAGAATGGATACATGTATGGTTAGTATGAATATACTGGGCTGTAATTAATCATGAAGAGGATTAATCCACAGCTAAAACCTGAATTAGTAAATTTCATAAAGCTAATTTTCCAAGTATAATGTTGCATTAAAGACAATTTGCAGAAAAACATACATGGTATGATTCTATTTGTATAAATATGTATCTGTATCTTTGGTTTAAAAAAAAATGATATTCAAACATGCAAAAATTTAGGATAATAGGTACATCTTATGAAAACTGTGGAGTCTGAAATTAAATGTACACACAGATATTACATAGGTTTCATATAGTTCTATTTCTTAACCTAATTTAACAGGCATATGCATTTTCATCTTGTAAATCACACATAAATATTACATGTATCATTTTCTATATTTGATTTATTCCTTAATAATATGATATAGTATGCTATATCATGTCTCTTAATAAAAATTTAATGGTTTGGTAATAATAGAAGCTGATAGGAATTTCAAGAAACATGTAGGAGGGGATAGATGTATACATGCAGCTGATCCATTGTACAGCAGAAACTAACACAACTTTGTAAAGCAATTGTATTCCAGAAAACAAAAAATCATTTGTTCATTTTGGAGCATGATTTGAAATTTTCAAAAAGGTGGACATATGAAGTCACATCTCTGACTTTTCTTTTCAGTCTATCTGTTCATAAAGATTATTCCAAACACTATTAAGTTATGTTTATTTCCCAAATGACTTTTTCTAGAAGCAGGTATTTTTAACATATTGAAAAGTCATAGCCAGGATTCTGTAGATGATCTAACACTTTCTGGCTGGCATAAATTGCTGTTTAGATGAGATTTGATCAAGATTTCTGTGTGACCTTTTCTTTTTTCTTTGATCAACTTCTGTCTCCTGCTTAAGCCTCATGCCCTGTATGAACAAGCTCTTGTTATTTATGTGACACTGCTAATCTTTCAGTGTCTGGTAACATACTAAGTCAAATATAATACCATCAGATGCCTATATGGCTTCCTGACATTCCTACCATTTTTGGTTTTTCTTTTAGTCAATGATAGTAGAGATACTGAGTTTTCATCTTTGAGATTTCATTTGGAAATGTTAGAAACATGTTCCACAGATATTTCCCTTTTCTATTTGCAGATGTCAGGCATTAAAGATCTTACTAAATGGTATATTATATTCCAAAGTCCAATTATATTGTAAACAGACATATATGAAATCACATTAAAATGTAAATCTTAAAGATCTGTTTGTTAGGGCAGCAAACACAGACATCTGCCAAGACAGCAGACAGTCAGTTCTTCTGACTTCTAGAAATTGTGATTCTGTAAGTGCCAAAGAATTGATGCTTTTGAACTGTGGTGTTGGAGAAGACTCTTGAGAGTCCCTTGGACTGCAAGGAGATCCAACTAGTCCATTCTGAAGGAGATCAGCCCTGGGATTTCTTTGGAAGGAATGATGCTAAAGCTGAAAGTCCAGTACTTTGGCCACCTCATGCGAAGAGTTGACTCATTGGAAAAGAGTCTGATGCTGGGAGGGATTGAGGGCAGGAGGAGAAGGGGACGACAGAGGATGAGATGGCTGGATGGCATCACTGACTCGATGGACATGAGTCTGGATGAACTCCGGGAGTTGGTGATGGACAGGGAGGCCTGGCGTGCTGCGATTCATGGGGTAGTGGAGTCAGACACGACTGAGTGACTGAAATGAACTGAACTGAACTGAAGTTAACTCCAGACTCCCACTGCTCAAACCATTTAATGGGAAAAGTGATCTAGCTATTTCAAATTGTATGATTCTTATTTTAGCACATTGTTAAAATGTGAATAACTGAAAAAAATCATAAGTCAGGCCAAGTAATTGAGTTCTGAAAATAAATGTAACATGTATAATAATTCAGCTATTTCCCAAAGCATAGAGTAGAGTAAAACATCAAACTACTGTGAACAAATCAGTCTCTAAGAAAATTTTTGGCCCAGTATTCTTGCCTGGAAAAGTCCATGGACAGAAGAGCCGGGCGGGCTGCAGTCCATGGGGTTACATGACTGAGCATGTGTGCATGAGGGTGGAGGGTGGTGGGTTGGTAGCAATAAACCGGTAGAACTAAAAAAATAAAATGTTTGAGGTGTCAAAATTTAGAGAATGGGAACTATTCTAGATAATTAATGTAAAACAAATTGTTTCTCTTAAAGACAGAATTTATAAAGAATCTATCTACATTGATTAAAATCACTGGATAAATGCTCAAGTGTCCATTTCACTTTGCTTGTGTAGACAGAACCTATGAAATAGGTCATGCATCTGAATGAGGGGAATTGGGTTTGACAGAAGATGGGGAATGGGGTCACTATATAGTAAATTGCCTCCTCAAATGCAATTATCTATTCATGACATAAATCCAATACAGTTCTTCTCTTCTTTGATTTTATTCACTGTACCTCTTCTTTTCTTCGTTGTCCTGTTGACAAGTATTTGGTCTGTATGAAAAGCATGTTGTATTCCATCCTAGTAGATGTTTTCAGTGAATACTAACTTATTTTCTCTGGATGCTGAGTGACTAGAAAAACACTGTTTTCTTGTGTGTTATCAACACTTACACCACAAAACTTTTGGGCAAAAGTAAAGACTATATTGTAATAAATATATACATCATAGAAAATTGATATTTTAAAGCTACTTTAGAATTTACTTTTAGTAGCTACTTGAAGAAACTCCTTCAAGTAGGGAGGAAAACAATAGTCCTACATTTCCAACTTCTTTCAGCTTAAAATCCACCCCATCCATTAGCCCAGTGACAAACACAAAAATGAACCAAGATGATACAGCCTTTATTGTACTTGTAAGGATGTTGTGTTTCAATATAACCATGTAGGCTGAGTTACACTTTCTCTTAGGAATCGTTTTTAATTGCAAAAATATCTGTATGTAATAAAACTACAGTTTTAATCCCTCAAAAATATTATTCCTTGTTTCGGTTATGAATACAGATATAGGACCTCTTGAAAGGGAAAAAATGTATGTACTACTGAACATCATTTTGGGGAGAAAATAATAGCTTGAGTGATTTATTAGGGTTACTTAAAGTGCACAACTGTTGTACCATTGACACAAGGGTAACAATTAAAGCAAGTGAAAAATAATATTAGAATATTGTAAGTTTTATGGATTATGAGTATATAAGCTATTCTATTCTAGTCTTATAACAATAAATTTATCCAGAAGAATTAAAAGCAATCATTAATTAGATGCTGCTGCTGCTGCTGCTAAGTCACTTCAGTCTTGTCTGACTCTTTGCGACCCCATAGACAGTAGCCCACTAGGCTCCCCCATCCTTGGGATTCTCCAGGCAAGAACACTGCAATGGGTTGCCATTTCATTCTCCAATGCTTGAAAGTGAATGTGAAAGTGAAATCGTTCAGTCATGTCCGACCCTCAGCGACCCCATAGCCTGCAGCCTTCCAGGCTCCTCCGTCCATGGGATTTTCCAGGCAAGAGTACTGGATTGGGTTGCCATTACCTTCTCCACATTAATTAGTTGGAGCTTCTAAAAATATTGTTATATTTTACTGAAATATTGGAGTTTTGAAAAATCCAGAAATTTCCAAAGAACTTAAATATCATGATAACAGAGGACGGTGATGCTCTGTCTGTGATTACTTCTGACACTTTTACTATTTTCATGCACTTGGACTTCTAGTGAGCTTTCACAAGCTATGTAGCTCTTCCATCTTTCTCTCATAGTCCTATACCTACACTATTCCTGAATATTTCTTATGCAGTGCCAAGCTAAATCCTTAGTTCAGCTTTTGTTTCTAGGGAGCTTAAGCTGAAACATCTGGGTCCAGAAGTGCCTCTAGGTAAACTGTCAGGGTGGGATTCTGGAGCTGAATCCTTCTCTGGCTAGAATACATTACAGGGATTACTATTCATAGTAAGTAGTCTTGTTTACCACTGCCATGCTGTAGTGTTATATGCTGTGTGCTAAGACTGCCTGTAGGTAATTTGGATGGGATTCATGTTGAAGGAGATCTGCTGGTTTGGAAAAAAAAAAAGTCTATAGCATTGTAGATATATAAGAAATAGTAATTAAAATTTTATGAAGATGGTTTTTGCTATGTTCCATTGTTGTCCCGATTAAGGACAACTAAACAATTGAGTCAGGGGAGGGAGGGTATTGATTAATGGCTGATTCATATGGGACAACTGATTGGGACTTTACTGAAGTATATCCTCCACTCCTTAAGAGCTCAGTGAGACATAATATCACAAACTCACTCACCCTTTTTTCTTTCTCATTATCTTCACCCTTTCTGCTTCTTTCCCGATAATGCTTCCTTTTAGTCAACCACTTTCATACAATTCCTCATCTCCAAGTCTACTTCTGGGAAATCCAATCTGTGAAAAACAAAAAATGATATAGTCTATTGAAATCATCTAATTGTAAATATAATGTTCCAAATTTTTCTTAAGAGATTAACCACAAGTTAGAGTAAGATACACTTAAAGACAGTAAAAGACACTAAGGTAATAATATGCCACAAATGCATGAGTATGCTTTCATATAATTATTTACTGGGTTAGAAATATCAATAACCTCAGATATGCAGATGACACCACCCTTATGGCAGAAAGTGAGGAGGAACTCAAAAGCTTCTTGATGAAAGTGAAAGTGGAGAGTGAAAAAGTTGGCTTAAAGCTCAACATTCAGAAAAACGAAGATCATGGCATCCGGTCCCATCACTTCATGGGAAATAGATGGGGAAACAGTGGAAACAGTGTCAGACTTTATTTTTTGGGGATCCAAAATCACTGCAGATGGTGACTGCAGCCATGAAATTAAAAGACGCTTACTCCTTGTAAGGAAAGATATGACCAACCTAGATAGCATATTCAAAAGCAGAGACATTATTTTGCCAACAAAGGGTCATCTAGTCAAGGCTATGGTTTTTCCTGTGGTCATGTATGGATGTGAGAGTTGGACTGTGAAGAAGGCTGAGAGCCAAAGAATTGATGCTTTTGAACTGTGGTGTTGGAGAAGACTCTTGAGAGTCCCTTGAACTGCAAGGAGATCCAACCAGTCCATTCTGAAGGAGATCAGCCCTGGGATTTCTTTGGAAGGAATGATGCTGAAGCTGAAACTCCCGTACTTTGGCCACCTCATGCGAAGAGTTGACTCATTGGAAAAGACTCTGATGCTGGGAGGGATTGGGGGCAGGAGGAGAAGGGGACGACAGAGGATGAGATGGCTGGATAGCACCACAGACTCGATGGACGTGAGTCTGGGTGAACTTCGGGTGTTGGTGATGGGGAGGCCTAGCATGCTGCGATTCATGGGGTCGCAAAGAGTCAGACACGGCTGAGCGACTGAACTGAACTGATAGTTCCCCACCTCTCACCTGTGATGCTTACAGAAGTGGTAAAGTTTTTTGAATTTTTGACTGTATTAGCCAGTAAAAAATTGGCTTCTCTTAATAGTTTCCTTTGACCTGACTATAGTATCATAAACATAAATCATCCATTTTACAAAACTGCAAATGATGCTTGCTGAATATAAATTGAAGTAAGTGATCTTTGACATGTTTTCCACAAAGCTTTGAAGTATGTTCATGCAGAGATTAAATGTCTTCCAATTCTTTGTCTATTTAAAATTGTATTGTAATTTCTAATATGTAAACAAATTTAACAGAAAACATTTGAACTATGAACTTCAGGAAGATAATTGAAACACTCCCAAGGCACCTTTCCTTCCTCCTATATTTTACCTTTTGTGTTTTACTGAGGAATAATTTGCATAAACTGAATCCATGTAAAATGTACAGTTTGGTGAGTTTTGAGAGTTGTATAAATCTGTGAAACTACCACCATGATCAAGATACAGAATAGTTTGATCACCCCAAAATTCTGTCATATTGCTTTGCAGTGCATATGTGTCTGCCTTTGGGTCATTCAACCCATTCATTTGTTTTCTGTCACATAATTGGTTCACCATTTTTTTGTGATGGGATTCATTCCATGAACTTGATGTTGACATTTATATATGTTGTTTGGTGTAACAATGATCATCGCTGTTTATCACCTAGAGTCATATGAAGGTTTTACCCAGGCTCTCCTACATGTGGGAGACCTATCTGGCTTATAGCAGGATATAAAAACCATGACATGGTACATTTAACTGGACAACATACCTCACTTGGTGCTCATCATTTTTCACATGCATATATAAATGTGTGCATTGTTTTGTGAAGTTCTGCATCAATTTGTGTAACTGTCAGCAAATCAAGATACAGAATTATTCTATCATCATAAAGAAATCTGTCATGATATACTCCTTTATATTCTCTGATGTTCCTCATCACCATCCGCTATTTTGGGTTCCTCTATAACTTTCTTATTTCAGTAATGTTACACAAATGGAATCACAGGGCTTGTATGCTTTTGAAACTGCATCTTTTTCACTGAACCTGATGCCTTTGGGAACCACCCTGGTGCTTGCGTATATCAAGAGTCTTTTCCTTTTACTATGGACTAGTGTCCCATCTTAGTATAAATACACTGTGTTTTATTTACCTGTTCATTTGTTAAGGGACATTTGTGTTATTTGTAGATTTGGCCATTATGATATTTGTACCTTGTGTTTTCTCTCTCTCCCCTTATCTTTCCTTCTTTATATTAAGTACATATAAATATTGTTAAACTTTCAAAGACCCAGTTGGGTTTTATTGATTTTTTCCCTCTAATTTTCTGTTCCATTAATTTCTAACCTTATTTTTATTTTTACTTCCTTATAATTACCTATTTTTCCTAATTTTTTTTTGATAGTGGAAACTTATGGCTATGAATCTCTGAAAAAAGTGAAAGTGAAATTTGCTCAGTCGTGTCTGACTCTTGTGAACCCATGGACTATACAGTCCATGGAATTCTCCAGGCCAGAATACTGGAGTGGGTAACCTTTCCCTTCTCCATGGGATCTTCCCAACCTAAGAAATGAACCCAAGTCTTCTGCATTACACGTGGATTCTACTGGAGTGGGTAGCCTGTTCCTTCTTTAGAAGATCTTTCTGACCCAGGATCTCTATCATGTAGAATTATAAGATAATACATTACTATTTTTAATATAAATATTTAAAGATATAAATTTTCCTCTAAATGTTTCTTTATCTATGTCCCTAAATTGTTCTCTTGTATTTTATTTTATTATTTTTTTAAATTTAAATTTATTTATCATTTTGTTTGAAATTTTTTTCTAAAGTTATCTTTGGAGTTAGAAATAATGGTATTCAGAATTAGAGATAATTAGAGATGATCACATGGGCTTCCCTGGTGGTGCTAGTTGTAGAGAACCTACGTGACAATGCAGGAGACTTGAGACACAGGATTGGGAAGATCAGCTGGAGGAGGGCACAGCAACCCACTCCAGTATTCTTGCCTGGAGAATCCCATGGACAGAGGAGCCTGGTAGGCTACAGTCCATGGGGTCACAGAGAGTTGAACACGACTGAAGCAACAGTACTGCACAGCAGGTATGATCACATAAAGGTAAAAGAGTATACCAAAGTTGTACATATTTCTGCCACAAAGGAAGGAAACCATTTTCATAATGAGTGGACATACTGATAGATAAATTACTCCCTTGTGATTGCTTACTAGACCTGTGCATTATTTCAATGTATGAGGAATAATTTCCACATATATGAAATTTCTCTGGATTCTTCTTATTATTGATTTACTACTTCTGCATTGGGCTTCCCAGGTGGCTAGATGGTAAAGAATTCACCTGCCAATGTAAGAGATGCAGGGGAAATTGTAAACACACACACACACACACAAAAGAGAGATGCAGGGGATGAAGCTTCAATTTCTGTGTTGGAAAATTCCTTTGAGAAGGAAGTGGCAACCCACTCCAGCATTCTTGCCTGTATCCCATAGACAGAGGAGCCTGGTGCTCTACAGTCCGTGGGGTCACAAACCTTTGAACATGACTAAGCAACTGAGCATGCACTACTTATTTATTAGATGCACTTTGTATAATAGCAAATATTTCACATGTCCCAAACCATTTTTTATGGCTCAGCTTGTTGTTTATCTTGGTGTGTGTATATGTGTACCTTATAAGAATATTCTACCATTGTTGTTTATAGTGTCCCATATATATCAATTAGGCTAAAACAGTAGTGTTGCTCACATCCACTCTACTTTTCTCATGCTTTGACAAGTTGTACTTTTAATTGCTGAGAGATGAAATTAAAGTCTCTATAATTGTACCCATGTCCACATTAGTTCTTTAATATTAATATGTTGCATTTTCCTTTTAATAAGTATAAAATATGTATAATTTCCTTTGTTTAATTTTTATGTGACCTCTGAACTATTTAAATGTTATTTAGTTCCCATATAAATTTATCTTTCTGTTACTGAATCTTATTATTTCCATTGTGACCAAAGAAACACATTGTATGACATGAATCATTTAATTATATTGAAACTTGTACTATAGCACCAAACCATGTCTAACCTTCAGAAGTATGCTGTACACACTTGAAAACTATGAATATTCATTTACTTTTTTGTGAAATTTTCTATAATTGTCTACTTGGTTAGGTTGGCTGATAGAGTTGTTCAAATCTTCTACGTAGTTACTGGTTTTCTAAATCTGTCAATTATTAATATTGAAAATAATCAACAAAAGAAATATATTTACTTTTCTAGTAAACATAATGTCTCCCTAAAGATAATTTTGTTAGTATATTTTCTGTTTTTATGAGATACATATACATATAATATGTAGATGCTGCTAAGTTGCTTCAGGCATGTCCAACTCTGTGTGACCCCATAGATGGCAGCTTACCAGGCTCCCCCGCCCCTGGGATCCTTCAGGCAAGACACTGGAGTGGGTTGCCATTTCCTTCTCCAATGCATGAAAGTGAAAAGTGAAAGTGAAGACGCTCAGTCCTGTCCCACTCTTTGCGACCCCAGGGACTGTAGCCTATCAGGCTCCTCTGTCCATCGGATTTTCCAGGCAAAAGTACTGGAGTGGGTTGCCATTGCCTTCTCCGTATAATATGTATATATATTGAATATTTACAAAAAATACGATGAAAAATTTATTAAATGCTCTTCCACTTATTAGCTGTGCAATGAAGGGATATTTGTTGACTGTTTTCTTAGTTTCATTTCAGTCACTCAGTGGTGTTTGACTCTTTGTGACCCCATGGACTGCAGCAAGCCAGGCTTCCCTGTCCACCACCAACTGCCAGAGTTTACTCAGACTCATATCCATTGAGTCAGTGATGCCATCCAACCATCTCATCCTCTGTCATCCCCTTCTCCTCCTACATTCATTTTGCCCAGTATCAGGGTCTTTTAAAATGAGTCAGTTCTTCACATCAGGTGGCCAAAATATTGGAGTTTCAGCTTCAGCATCAGTCCTTCTAATGAATATTCAGGACTGAATCCCTTTAGGCTGGACTGATTGGATCTCCTTGTTGTCCAAGGGACTCTTAAGAGTCTTCTCCAACAACACAGTTCAAAAGCACTGATTCTTTAGCACTCAGCTTTCTTTATAGTCCAAC
The DNA here is from genome assembly GCF_003369695.1 of Bos indicus x Bos taurus. Classification (NCBI taxonomy): domain Eukaryota; kingdom Metazoa; phylum Chordata; class Mammalia; order Artiodactyla; family Bovidae; genus Bos; species Bos indicus x Bos taurus. The sequence goes on from NC_040087.1 coordinate 62,673,597, forward strand.
TCTCACATCCATACATGACTACTGGAAAAACCATAGCTTTGACTAGATGAACCTTTGTTGGCAAAGTAATGTCTCTGCTTTTTAATATGCTGTCTAGGTTGGTCATAACTTTTCTTCCAAGGAGTAAGCGTCTTTTTAGTTCATGGCTGCAGTCACCATCTGCAGTGATTTTGGAGCCCCCCAAAAATAAAGTCTGCCACTGTTCCCACTGTTTCCCCATCTATTTCCCATGAAATGATGGGACCAGATGCCATGATCTTCGTTTTCTGAGTGTTGAGCTTTAAGCCAACTTTTTCACTCTCCTCTCTCACTTTCATCACGAGGCTCTTTAGTTCTGCTTTGCTTTCTGCCATAACGGTGGTGTCATATTCATACCTGAGATTATTGATATTTCTCCTGGCAATCTTGATTCCAGCTTGTGCTTCCTCCAGCCCAGTGTTTCTCATAATGTACTCTGCATATAAGTTAAATAAGCAGGGTGACAATATACAGCCTTGACGTACTCTTTTTCCTATTTGGAACCAGTGTGTTGTTCCATGTCCAGTTCTAACTGTTGCTCCCTGACCTGCATACAGATTTCTCAGGAGGCAGGTTAGGTGGTCTGGTATTTCCTTCTCTTTAAGAATTTCCCACAATTTGTTGTGATCCACACAGTCAAAGGCTTTGGCATAGTCAATAAAGCAGAAGTAGATGTTTTTCTGGAATTCTCTTCCTTTTTTGATGAACCAATGTATGTTGGCAATTTGATCTCTGGTTCCTCTGACTTTTCTAAATCCAGCTTGAACATCGGGAATTTCACGGTTCATGTACTGTCAAAGCCTGGCTTGGAGAATTTTGAGCATTACTTTTCTAGCGTGTGAGATAAGTCCAATTGTGTGGTAGTTTAAGCATTCTTTGGCAATGCCTTTCTTTGGGATTGGAATTAAACCTGACATTTTCCAATCCTGTGGCCACTGCTGAGTTTTCCAAGTTTGCTGGCATATTGAGTGCAGCACTATCACAGCATCATCTTTTAGGATTTGAAATAGCACAACTGGAATTCCACCACCTCCTTCAGCTTTGTTTGCAGTGATGCTTCCTAATGCCCACTTGTCTTAGCATTCCACGATGTCTGGCTCTAGGTGAGTGATCACACCATCATGGTTATCTGGGTCATGAAGATCTTTTTGAAGCATTCTTCAATGTGTTCTTGCCACCTCTTTTAATATCTTCTGTTTTTGCTGCTTTTCTTTGTTTATTAAATGACTATTAAATAAGAATTGAGTAGTGTTATTTCAAAGAGTTTGGTATGGAGGTGATTGGTATCTCATATTCATATGCACTGAATAAATTTTAGCTAATATATGACCATTTTGCTTTACAATACAATGTAAATTTTTATTATGTAATCATATTTTATATAATAACAATGTCTTTTCAGCCTCATAATATATAGAAGATATTATTTTATACCTGTAATTCAGATTTTAAAATTGAAATACAATAAGATTAAATGGTGAGGTACTTACTAAAATAATAGATGGTTACTGCAAAGTATAATTTAATTGAAGTTTTTGTGTGTATATATATATATATATATATATATATATATATAGTACATTGGAAGGACTGATGCTAAAGCTGAAACTCCAATACTTTGGCCACCTCATGCGAAGAGTTGACTCATTGGAAAAGACTCTGATGCTGGGAGGGATTGGGGGCAGGAGGATAAGGGGACAACAGAGGATGAGATGGCTGGATGGCATCACCGACTCAATGGACGTGAATTTGGGTGAACTCTGGGAGTTGGTGACGGACAGGGAGGCCTGGCGTGCTGCGATTCATGGGGTCACAAAGAGTCGGACTTGACTGAGTGACTGAACTGACCGACTGACTCTATAGTTAAGAAAAATAAAATTACTGTACTTGTGTTTTAAAAGTTCACTAAATCTAGATTTAGTGATAGATAAAGATATAAATGTATAGATGTGAGAGTTGGACTGTGAAGAAAGCTGAGCACTGAAGAATTGATGCTTTTGAACTGTGGTGCTGGAGAAGACTCTTGAGAGTCCCTTGGACTGCAAGGAGATCCAACCAGTCCATTCTGAAGGAGATCAGCCCTGGGATTTCTTTGGAAGGAATGATGCTAAAGCTGAAACTCCAGTACTTTGGCCACCTCATGCAAAGAGTTGACTAATTGGAAAAGAGTCTGGTGCTGGGAGGGATTGGGGGCAGGAGGAGAAGGGGACAATGGAGGATGAGATGGCTGGATGGCATCACTGACTCGATGGATGTGAGTCTGAGTGAGCTCCAGGAGTTGGTGATGGACAGGGAGGCCTGGCGTGCTGCAGTTCATGGGGTCGCAAAGAGTCACACACGACTGAGCGACTGAACTGAACTTAAAGATATAAATGCCCTGACTTTCTACAACAATTGATTTACTGTATTTTCACACAATGTGATAATATTGATAACAATAATAATAAAAAAAATGCTTAAACTTGTTTTAGAGCCAGGTAGGGACAATAGTTATTTATCCAGGTTTTGTCAATATTATAAAGCTATAGAAGGACTCTTTCCCTACTTATTTTTTTTTTCTAGGCACCTACATATGTGATCATATATATATAGCTACACTTAAGGGGTGGGATGAGATAGGAGGAAGGACAGTATCAGTGTACCATTTCTGCTCCACCTGATGTTCCTCCTACCCATCAACTCTCACAGACGTGAGGTGAATCTGGATGTAGAAAATGACTTTAGCTAACTGGAAGTTATATAGTGTATAGGGAAGAGACATCTTCATTTGTCTTATCTTTAGCCACACAATTATTTGTGGATTGAATAGAGTCTGTTAGATTTAAATATATACATGTATAATTAGTATCTAGAATAGAAGCCCTTAAAAGAAAGATGAGTTGAACACCTGAAAGTCATGAAAGAAAAATTTATACATTCTCTTCTCTCAATCGCTGTTTTTCTCCCTCATTCATTAAATACAGGCCTTTATTTCTAGAAATTATGAACTATCAATATAAGTCTTCACTGATAACTTTACAGACGGTTTTATATACATATATATATACTGTCCTTAATCCTAGACATAAAGCAATATATAATTATAAAGAATTTGAAAATTCTGTCAGTTCTGTTAACAAAGAGAACAATATGAATTTTGTGAGACCATTACATGTCCACGCATCCAGAGGAGTACCCACAGGCAGAACTGTATCCTGGGTAGCAGCACGTGGCAGTATAACATGAGTATGTCCCTTTTGGATAATTCAAAGTCATACATTACCTTTAGTTTTTTTTTTTATTTTATCATCTACTTCTGTTTCCATATAAACGTTGTACTCTGTTTCACTCTAGTTTCTCTAAATTTTATTAATTATGAACCCAAGTTTTACTACATTTCCTTTGTAATATATTCTACTTTGAATGTTTTCAAATTATGTTCTTTCTATTGGATTTTCCTTCCAAACAAATGTATTCTGAATTAATTTCACCAACACTTATTTTACTAATGAAAACTATCACTACTTATCAGGTGTCTTAGATTTGAGATACTATAGAATTTATGTATAAAATATGCTAATGCCTATCTTTTAGCCAGCCAACAGGGAGTACATTTTATTAAAGATTTAAATTAGTTAAATCAATGTATATTTTATATAGATATATTGAAATCTCAAAGTTGGAAATGGAAAGTAAGAATGAGGGAATTAAGTACAGAATAGCCGAATGCACTGATACTCTTTCCAAAATGCTCTTTGTTATTCTTACAAATAATTTTTGTAAGAATTATAAGTAATATTTACTTATAATTTTTGGAGAAGAGGTTCATTAAAATTATTAATTGAAGCAATGATATTTAAAGCTACCTGGAGCCTAAATATCCAATGTATGTGTAAAACATTTCATAGTTTAGTTGTAGACTTGCTTGAGTAGTGAGCTCATTTGAGCCATTGCATGTAGGATTCTGTGCACATCATGATCTCAGAATTGCTCTATTAAAAGTGTATAACAGCTTCTTGACTACTGTTGACAGAGGTTGTTTTTCATTACTACTTTGTGAGGACCTTTTGACAGGATGTCATCTGGGTGACTATGACACCTCATTGATCCACTTACAGTCTATACCTGGTTATTCTGTAAAAGCTATGAATGGGTTTCCTCCTCATGACTTCTAATAATAAATCTAGAGATTCTCTGGGAAAGTTCTGCACCTAAAATCAGAGCATTAATTTTGAGAATATTGTAAACTACATAAGAAATCTATCAATAAAAATTTACATAATCAATCTCTGTTGTTTAATTGTGTATATTGGAAACAAAGTTAATAGAGGTTATTAAAATTTAAAAGGAAATTAACATTTCCCTTAAGACACAATTTATTGCTTGTTTATACACAGCATTAAATTTTTAAATGATGATTCCACATCTCAATTGTAGTTTTGAAAAACAGGAATAGCAGCATCACTATTTTTCTTGGGATGTGTTTCTGGAAAACATTTACTGAATTATTATTAAATATTAATCAGAATAAGCATGATAGTATGAGTAGTCAGACTGATAGTGATAGAAATATACTGTTGATTCTCTAAACAAGAGTATTTATTATTATTAAGCCTGAATGCTATGCATATTACTTTAATTACTCCTTGCAGCCAAAATTTTGTCATTAGATGAATTCTATTTTTGCTACATAGCTTTAAAAACTATTCAATATTTGATAATGTATACAACAAATTATGAAACAAACCCTATTTTATTACAATAAGTTTTCACCATTATAAGTTTTCTTGTGATGAGATTTCCCCCAAAACTTTATTATTTGTGTTGTTAAGGCCATTTACAGAAAACAAATGTTGAAGAACTTTCTTCTAATTATAAGAAGCATTGGGCTTTGTGTTATATAGGAAATGAAACAATCTTGGAAGAGAGACAGTATAGATAGAAGTGCTTTAGTTTTATAATGAATATATTCTTATTTATCATCACATTGGCAGAAATCTCACTCATTTCTGATGTTTTCCAAAGGTACAATTGAATGGACGGACATTCCAGAACTGAGGGGTTTATTCCCTGGGGGGCTTTTATAATTTGATTTCGGTATATTGTATAGTTCATATAACCAAAAATTCTCTTGAAAACAAAGGAAATAAACATGATTTGACTGCTTGACCATGCAAATTCAAAGAATTAAGTAATAGCACTGGAATAGTTACTTTGGCCTGGTGTATCCATCCAGTCTGTGACTTGAATCATTCTGTTACTGGCTGAGGTTCATTTCTGAGTGTCTGTATTCAAAACAAAGCTGATTAATTTTATACCAGACATATAACTATCAGAGTTTTCTTTTCTATTGAGCAGAAATTTCCAGGTTAGCACAAAACTTCACTGTGTCAGGGCACTAATCAAATAGTAAATAGCAAAGTCAAATATGGTAAATTCTCAAATCAATTAAATCATCAATGGGGGGCCTTGTTAAATAATGCCCAGTTGGACAATGCAAAGCTTTTCTGTGGACATAATTTTCATGTTGTTGCTGCTGCTGCTGCTAAGTCGTATCAGTCATGTCCGACTTTGTGCGACCCCATAGACGGCAGCCCACCAGGCTCCCCAGTCCCTGGGATTCTCCAGGCAAGAACAATGGAGTGGGTTGCCATTTCCTTCTCCAATGCATGAAAGTGAAAAGTGAAAGTGAAGTTGCTCAGTCTTGTCTGACTCTTTGTGACTCCATGGACTGCGGCCTACCAGGCTCCTCCATCCATGGGATTTTCCAGGCAAGAGTACTGGAGTGGGGTGCCATTGCCTTCTCCACATTTTCATGTTAGATAAAATGTATTAATACATAGACCATATTTATCAAATCTGTGCTCTTTGTCAAGCATCAAATATTGTGTCAAGAAAGGATTATATCTCTGATTTCCAAGTTATCACAGAAAAGATGCAGAGAAAGTCTCATATACAATTGCATATGTGTTATTTTCCATTTTAGATTATGCTCTTTACTTGTGAGAGACCATATAATAGAACTGCAAGCACTGCCTCATCCATTTAGGAAAGATTCACAGGGTCAGAGCCCTTCAATCAGAGTTTTTAAAGAGAAACAGGCATTGAGGAAAAAAAAAAAGAGATCATTACAGGCTATAAGAAAAACCTGAGTAAAGAGTAGGCGATGTGATAAGAATGCCTCATTTGGTATAACTCACACAGTTTAGAATGCCTGGAGCGCTCTATTTTGTTGTTGTTACTGGTATGAGACAAAGCATGTAGACATGCACTAAATCATGGAACACTTTTAGACTTTTCTGAAAATTAATTTTTAGCCTGTAGGGAATGGGGTAAGAAGCAAATGAAGTAGGACAGTGACAGAATCAGATTTGTGTTTCATAAAAAGACCCTGACAAAATTCTGGGGAATTGACAGGATAGTTACAGACTGGGGCACTGAAGACCAGCAGCATGTCATTATCATAATTTGCACTAGAGACATTATGGACATATGAAAGCCTCAGCTGAACTGGAGAGAATCAGACATAGGAGAATTAGGTTTGAGAAGGAGAGGGAAAAATATAGAATGATTCCCAAGAAATTGCCTTGAGCAACAGGATGAGTGACAGTGTTATTAGGTAAGATGGGAAACATTAGGTTCGGGTGAAAAAAAGTGATGATTTATATTTTGGACAAAATGAGTTCAAGATGCCTATGTAGTATTCAAGGGAAAATAACCTAGTAGGCAGCAGAATTTGAGGGGTTGAACCTAGGAAATGGGTCTAAACTATATGGATTAATGAACACATTAGTGATCCTTCTAGAGACTAGTAGAAGTACAGTATGAATGAGACAGATTTTTTGAACTTACATCTTGAAGCCATGATTGTGATTAAGAAAGTCATCCACATATATAGAGAAAACAGAGATTGTGGACTGAATTTTAAGAAACTCAGATAAAAGGAGAAGGATAAAGCTTCTTCTTGGATTCAGATCCCAGTCAGTGCAGAATAATACACCATAACCATAATTAATTTCCAATATCTCACCCTACTACTTGAGCTTTAGCCACAGTTGATATTTGTTAGTCAGTCAATATACTGCATACACTGCATATGCTCCAAGACTTACATTATTGAGTTGTAACATTGAAAACATTGTAGCTAATATATAAACACAAAGGAAGAGGCAACTCTGATCTCATAACCACCTATTTTATAAACTATGCACATAACAATGCTGGTTGGAAAAGTCAAAAGGGTATCAGAGGCTCAAAAAAGAGGCAAGTTATTAATAGATCAGGTTACCTGGCTTAGTGCCTGTTTTCAAAGATGCTATTTTATTAATTTTACTTACATTTTCTGGAAAAAAAAAAAAGCTTTGATCTGGGATTTAAAATAAAACTTCTCTCCTTATTCAAACCATCCAGAGTTTACTATATGTGAGGCATTGCTCTGTGTGCTTCATTCCATCCTCAGAGATCCTATGAAACAGGTGCTATCTCAGTAAAGGAGACAACGTCTGCAGTGATGTAGTAATTGTATTTATATTACTTTACTTCCCTGCATAAAAATTACTCATAGTCTCAGCGATCTCTCAGTTCAGGCTTAGAACCAAGTTTTCTATTAAAATATAAACATATCCTTGCTTGCTTGCTAAGTCACTTCAGTAGTATCCGACTCTGTGCGACCCCATAGATGGCAGCCCACCAGGCTCCCTTGTCCCTGGGATTCTCCAGGCAAGAACACTGGAGTAGGTTGCCATTTCCTTCTCCAATGCATGAAAGTGAAAAGTGAAAGTGAAGTCGCTTAGTCGTGTCCAACTCTTAGTGACCCCATGGACCGCAGCCTACCAGGTTCCTCCGTCCATGGGATTTTCCAGGCAAGAGTACTGGAGTGGGGTGCCATTGCCTTCTCTGATAAACATATCCTAGGCATAACTTTTCCTATGTGAATCTAGCACATAGTTACCTAAAAAGGTAGATACAACCAGATGCTCACACTGCTAAGGATATACATATGTGTAAGTATTCTGAGCAGGGTCCATGTATTCACACTGAAGCAGGTGACCAGAAGCATGGCTCAGCCAGAGACAGAATATGTAGGTCCAGTTTGACAGAATGTGGTGACTAGACACCTGGAAGAAAATCAACAGTTTCAGAGCAATTAAGTTGTCCTAAATATTCAAGTAGGAAAGTTAGAGAAAATTCTCAACTAAGCTTGAGAAGGGACAGTACAACCAACCATAAGGAATGGATGAGGAAATAATGAATCAAATTTACTATATAACTTATTCAATGTTAGAGATGTCTGTATGGATCTAAAGCTCATTCTCTTTCTGCTTGCCGCATTTTGCCACATTGCCAAATAGAACACATTCTGTTAGTAGCACGTGTCCAGTAGGAGTTAAAGTCTTTTGATAACAAAAGATATTTAATTTGACTTTCCTGATTAAGAAGGAGTTGTCTTAGTAATTATCACAGCACAGACTATCAGCATGACACCTCATTGTTCTTTCTAGTGGAAAGATTAATTATGTGCTTACAGTTTACTTCAGTCACCGCTGAATGGTGATTGTAACTTAGGATGGATGGACAGATTAGTTGATATATAAAACAGATCCATAGAAAAGAAAAATGGCTTCTCATTCATAATGCATGTGTATACATGCATGTACTATGTATACCATTATACACACATATGTGTATATATATACATATGCTCAGGTATACACACACATACATGCACTTTAAGACCGACAGAGAAAGAGAAGAGAAAGAGAGGCCGAGGTAGAAATTTGCTTACCTTGTCTTCCACTGAAAGGAAATTTGTGTTTATTTCTAATTTAGCAATAGTGCAAAATAACGATTCAGTCGTGTGTGAATACTGCAAACATATTGCTAAGGTCAGTCAGCCCTGAGGTGATTTTCTAAGAAAGTGCTGATTGTGTAAGTTAATACTGCTTGTGAAAAGCTTTAATTTTATATTCAATTTATTTTCAAATTAAAAGTGCCTGCCCAAATGATACAGATGTCAAAACTCACCGTGTAGGGTATATATCATTTTAGTGAAATGAGGGTAGCATCAGTTTTGACCTCCTTATCTGCACTGTAATATTTTAATAGCTGTGTCGTCAGTTCAGGACTGGAGGAAAACAAGCTTCTACAATAGTTAGGGTCAACTCTCGAATAACCCAAGGGTGTATTCAGAGTCACAAATCCTCAGCAACATTTCTGTAGGATTCCATCCCGGTTGTCAACATGAAAGATACCGATAAGCTCAGGGAAAGGAATTTTCAGGTAGCTTTAATTCATAAATCTTCAGTTCAGTTCAGTTCAGTCGCTCAGTCGTGTCCGACTCTTTGTGACCCCATGAATCGCAGCACGCCAGGCCTCCCTGTCCATCACCATCTCCCGGAGTTCACTCAAAATCAAGTCCATCGAGTTGGTGATGCCATCCAGCCATCTCATTCTCTGTCATCCCCTTCTTCTCCTGCCCCCAATCCCTCCCAGCATCAGAGTCTTTTCCAATGAGTCAACTCTTCGCATGAGGTGGCCAAAGTACTGGAGTTTCAGCTTTAGCATCATTCCATCCAAAGAAATCCCAGGGCTGATCTCCTTCAGAATGGACTGGTTGGATCTCCTTGCAGTCCAAGGGACTCTCAAGAGTCTTCTCCAACACCACAGTTCACAAGCATCAATTCTTTGGTGCTCAGCCTTCTTCACAGTCCAACTCTCACATCCATACATGACCATTGGAAAAACCATAGCCTTGACTAGACGGACATTTGTAGGCAATGTAATGTCTCTACTTTTCAATATGCTATCTAGGTTGGCCTTAATTTTTCTTCCAAGACGTAAGCGTCTTTTAATTTCACAGCTGCAGTCACCATCTGCAGTGATTTTGGAGCCCAAAAAATAAAGTCTGACACTGTTTCCACTGTTTCCCCATCTATTTCCCATGAAGTGATGGGACCAGATGCCATGATCTTTGTTTTCTTTTTTTTTAATTTATTTTATTTTATTTTTTAACTTTACAATATTGTATTGGTTTTGCCATATATCATCATGAATCTGCCACAGGTATACACGTGTTCCCCATCCTGAACCTTCCTCCCTCCTCCCTCCCCGTACGATCCCTCTGGGTCATTCTAGTGCACCAGCCCTGATCTTCGTTTTCTGAATGTTGAGCTTTAAGCCAACTTTTTCACTCTCCTCTTTCACTTTCATCAAGAGGCTTTTTAGTTCCTCTTCACTTTCTGCCATAAGGATGGTGTCATCTGCCTATCTGAGGTTATTGATATTTTCCCCAGCAATCTTGATTTCAGCTTGTGCTTCTTCCAACCCAGCGTTTCTCATGATGTACTCTGCATATAAGTTAAATAAGCAGAGTGACAATATACAGCCTTGACATACTCCTTTTCATATTTGGAACCAATCTGTTCCATGTCTAGTTCTAACTGTTGCTTCCTGACCGCATATAGGTTTCTCAAGAGGCAGGTCAGGTGGTCTGGCATTCCCATTTCTTTCAGAATTTTCCACCATTTATTGTGATCCACACAGTCAAAGGCTTTGGCATAGTCAATAAAGCAGAAATAGATGTTTTTCTGGAACTCTCTTGCTTTTTTGATGATCCAGCGGATGTTGGCAGTTTGATCTACCCATCTGTAAATTGCATTGATTTTTTCTATGTATACATTAATTAACTCATCACAACATGACTCACAACACACCTTGAGAGGCATAGTATCAGATGAACAAAAATTGTGAGCTATGAGTTGACTATAAAGAAAGATGTTTGGGCACAGAAATTCAGTCTGTTTATTTTACTCATGTGATGGTAAGAATAAGCCTTAAGAAAAGACAGTCCCTTGTGGAGAATTCTAAAAATTGACTAGGTGACCTAGTTGATATTTTATCTCCAACTTCTTAGATTTTATGGCAAATGTATAATTAAAATTATGTATAATTGCATAATGTACAGTATAATTTAAATTATGTATAATTAAAATTTCATGTGTATAATTACAATTATGTATAATTACTTAATTAAAATAGCTCTCATTTCTGAAACACAAATCAATGCAACTCTATCAAATACTATTTTCTTCTGTGGGGAAAGGAAAATGTATCTTAAAATTTTCAAGATTACTTTCCAAGCATTATGTTCATTGTTAGTAACAGAAAGTGATAATTTAGATGTGCATTTGGGAGGCGGGTTGTGATGTGCCCCCAAATTAAGCAAACTCCTTCCATCTTTGAATTAAAATGAATATTTTCCTTAATATATCCAAATCCTAAATATTTCCTGAATGTTTATCTGTTTCTATATGTTCATGGTATAATTTTAGAGAAATATTAAAAAATGCTCCCCATATATACCTTTATTAAATTGCATAAAACTCCAATACTTTGGCTACCTGTTGCAAAGAGCTGACTCATTGGAAAAGACCCTAATGTTGGGAAAGATTGAGGGAAGGAGGAGAAGGGAACAACAAAAGATGAAATGTTTGGATGGCATCACTGTCTCAATAGCCATGAGTTTGAGCAAGCTCCAGGAGACACTGAAGAACAGGGAAGCCTGGTGTGCTGCACTCTATGGGGAAGCAAAGAGTTAGACATGACTTAGCACCTGAACAACAATAGCAGTAAAATCATTGTTGTTTTCCATCTGTCACTTCCTGTGTCTGACTTCCCTCCTTGCACAAACCTGATTCATATTATGGCTATGTCTTTTGGTTCAGGTCTGTTATAGGGGTTTGAAAAAAAGTAAAAATATCTACTGAGAAATATTGCCTTTTAAGATCTTGAGCAAAATGGACTGCCTTATTGCCTATACTGTGCTACCCAGTCCTACACAGCTAGCACACCTTATTCTCATGGATGTAAATCTTTAAAGTTGAGTATGTGACTTTTAAATTCTGGAAGGTAAAAATGGTTAAAAAAAATTTCCACCTTTGTCTTGGAAATGCTTTCACCCCTCAGAAATGAGTTCATGGGTGCAACAAGGGATATGTACAAGTATGTTTGTAGTTAAATGGTCTTTAATAGACCAAATGGTATATAATTTCAAGTATAGAGTAAAATATGTAAATAAATGATTCATAAAATGGGTATTATTGTGTGAATAATAAATTTATTACAGTTAAAGCATGTTATAATTGCAGAACAAATGTTAAGAGGAAGAAGCCAGAAATAATAGATGAGGTCTGACTTCACACTGATAATATTCCAATAGGAAAAACATATTTACAGTGTAGTAAATCAGGATTGTGGTTAATCTGAGAGAGGACAGAAGGGGGGCCATCCAGTGGTAGAATGGGATGGGTTGGCTTTCTGGGATGTTGGTAAGGAAGCTTTTCTTTTTTCTTTTTTTTTCAGAAATGTGTTCACTTTGTGATGCAGTGCCATATGATGTATGAGTCTTTTAGAGGTAGATTATATAGTAGTTAAAATAAAAAAAAATTAAAACCCTGAAATGTAAAAAAATCAATAATCAACATTAAATCTCTAGTGATGAACCAGTCATATCTAGAAAAAGAAAGTTCAAATCCTTTTTTATTTTTATTGACATATATATCTAATTTACACTTTTGTGTTTGTTTCCAGTGTACACCATAGTGATTGAGTTTTTTGTGGATTATATTCCATTATAGATTTTAATAAGATATTGGTATAATTTGCCATGCTGTACAATGAGTCTTGTTGCTTATCCATTTTATGTATTGTAGTTTGTTAATCTCGTAAATCTTATTTGTTCCTTCCCTACTTACTCTGCTGCTGCTGCTGCTAAGTCACTTTAGTAGTGTCCGACTCTGTGCGACCCCATAGATGGCAGCCCACCAGGCTCCCCCATCCCTGGGATTCTCCAGGCAAGAACACTGGAGTGGGTTGCCATTTCCTTCTCCAATGCATGAAAGTGAACAGTGAAAGTGAAGTTGCTCAATTGTATCCGACTCTTAGCGACCCCATGGACTGCAGCCTTCCAGGCTCTTCCATCCATGGGATTTTCCAGGCAAGAGTATTGGAGTGGGGTACCATTGCATTCTCCATCCCTACTCCCTCCACTCTTTGATAATCATCAGTTTCTTTTCTGTCTATGAGTCAGTTTCTGTTTTGTATATACAATCATGTGTATTATTTTTTAGATTTCATATAAAAGTGATAGTGTTTGTCTTTCTCTAACTTACTTCACTAAGCACAACATTCTCAAGGTCCATCCATGTTGCTTCAAATGGCAGTATTCATTTATTTATTTATTTTTTGTCAGGGGAGGCTTAGCAATTTTCCATTCTTTATATGTACCATATCTTCTTAAACCAGTTGTCTTTTCATGGACATTTGGATTGTTTCCATAACTTGGATCTTACAAATAGTGCAGCTATGAACCCTGAAGTGCATATGTATTTTTGTTTGTTTGTTTAAATTTTATTTTATTTTTAAACTTTAAATATTGTATTGGTTCTGCCATATATCGAAATGATTCCGCCACATGCATATGTGTGTTCCCCATCCTGAACCCTCCTCCCTCGTCCCTCCCCATACCATCCCTCTGGGTCATCCCAGTGCACCAGCCCCAAGCATCCAGTATCATGCATCGAATCTGGACTGGCGACTTGTTTCATATATGATATTATACATATTTCAATGCCATTCTGCCAAATCATCCCACCCTCTCCCTCTCCCACAGAGTCCAAAAGACTGTTCTATACATCAATGTCTCTTTTGCTGTCGCGTATACAGGGTTATCGTTACCATCTTTCTAAATTCCATATATATGCGTTAGTATACTGTATTGGTGTTTTTCTTTCTGGCTTACTTCACTCTGTATCATAGGCTCCAGTTTCATCCACCTCATTAGAACTGATTCAAATGTATTCTTTTTAATGGCTGAGTAATACTCCATTGTGTATATGTATCACAGTTTTGTTTTCCATTCATCTGCTGATGGACATCTAGGTTGCTTCCATGTCCTGGCTATTATAAACAGTGCTGCAATGAACATTGGGGTACACGTGTCTCTTTCAATTCTGGTTTCCTCAGTGTGTGTGCCCAGCAGTGGGATTGCTGTATCATAAGGCAGTTCTATTTCCAGTTTTTTAAGGAATCTCCACACTGTTCTCCATAGTGGCTGTACTAAATTGCATTATCACCAACAGTGTAAGAGGGTTCTCTTTTCTCCACATCCTCTCCAGCATTTATTACTTGTAGACTTTTGGATCACAGTCATTCTGACTGGCGTGAAATGGTACCTCATAGTGGTTTTGATTTGCATTTCTCTGATAATGAGTGATGTTGAGCATCTTTTCATGTGTTTGTTAGCCATCTGTATGTCTTCTTTGGAGAATATCTATTTAGTTCTGTGGCCCATTTTTTGATTGGGTCATTTATTTTTCTGGAATTGAGCTGTAGGAGTTGCTTGTATATTTTTGAGATTAGTTGTCTGTCAGTTGCTTCATTTGCTATTATTTTCTCCCATTCTGAAGGCTGTCTTTTCACCTTGCTTATAGTTTCCTTTGTTGTGCAGAAGCTTTTAAGTTTAATTAGGTCCCATTTGTTTATTTTTGCTTTTATTTCTAATATTCTGGGAGGTGGGTCATAGAGGATCCTGCTGTGATGTATGTCAGAGAGTGTTTTGCCTATGTTCTCCTCTAGGAGTTTTATAGTTTCTGGTCTTACGTTGAGACCTTTAATCCATTTTGAGTTTATTTTTGTGTATGGTGTTAGAAAGTGTTCTAGTTTCATTCTTTTACAAATGGTTGACCAGTTTTCCCAGCACGATTTGTTAAAGAGATTGTCCTTAATCCATTGTATATTCTTGCCTACTTTGTCAAAGATAAGGTGTCCATATGTGCGTGGATTAATCTCTGGGCTTTCTATTTTGTTCCACTGATCTATATTTCTGTCTTTGTGCCAGTACCATACTGTCTTGATGACTGTGGCTTTGTAGTAGAGCCTGAAGTCAGGCAGGTTGATTCCTCCAGTTCCATTCTTCTTTCTCAAGATCGCTTTGGCTATTCGAGGTTTTTTGTATTTCCATACAAATTGTGGAATTATTTGTTCTAGCTCTGTGAAGAATACTGTTGGTAGCTTGATAGGGATTGCATTGAATGTATAAATTGCTTTGGATAGTATACTCATTTTCACTATATTGATTCTTCCAATCCATGAACATGGTATATTTCTCCATCTATTAGTGTCCTCTTTGATTTCTTTCACCAGTGTTTTTTTTTTTTTAATTTTATTTTATTTTTAAACTTTACATAATTGTATTAGTTTTGCCAAATATCAAAATGAATCCGCCACAGGTATACATGTGTTCCCCATCCTGAACCCTCCTCCCTCCTCCCTCCCCATACCATCCCTCTGGGTTGTCCCAGTGCACTAGCCCCAAGCATCCAGTATCGTGTATCGAACCTGGACTGGCATCTCGTTTCATACATGATATTTTACATGTTCACCAGTGTTTTATACTTTTCTATATATAGGTCTTTAGTTTCTTTAGGTAGATATATTCCTAAGTATTTTATTATTTTCGTTGCAATGGTGAATGGGATTGTTTCCTTAATTTCTCTTTCTGTTTTCTCATTATTAGTGTATAGCAATGCAAGGGATTTCTGTGTGTTGATTTTATATCCTGCAATTTTACAGTAATCATTGATTAGTTTTGGGAATTTTCTGGTGGAGTCTTTAGGGTTTTCTATGTAGAGGATCATGTCATCTGCAAACAGTGAGAGTTTTACTTCTTCTTTTCCAATTTGGATTCCTTTTATTTCTTTTTCTGCTCTGATTGCTGTGGCCAAAACTTCCAAGACTATGTTAAATAGTAATGGTGAAAGTGGGCACCCTTTTCTTGTTCCTGACTTTAGAGGAAATGCTTTCAATTTTTCACCATTGAGGATAATGTTTGCTGTGGGTTTGTCATATACAACTTTTATTATTTTTGAATTAGACTTTTCATTTTATAGGGCTTCCCTGGTTGCTCAGATGGTGAAAAGTCTGCCTGCAGTGCAGGAGACCAGGGTTCAATCCCTGCGTCGGAAAGGTCCCCTGGAGAAAGAAATGGCAACCCACTCCAATGGTAACCCATTCCAATTTCTTGCCTGGAAAATCCCATGGGTGTAGGAGCCTGGCAGGCTACAGTCCATGGGGTCGCAGAGTAGGACACAACGGAGTGACTTCACTTTCACTTTTCATTGTATCCCGATATATATCCTGGAGTGGGATTGCTGGATCATACGGTAGCTCTATTTCTAGTTTTTTAGGAACCTCTGTGCTATTTTCCATAGTAGCTGCACCAGTTTGTATTCACACCAGCAGTATAGGAGAGTTCCCTTTTTTCCATACCCTCTCCAACATTTATTAATTTTAGACTTTTTAATGATAGCCATTCTGACTGGTGTGAGGTGATACCTCATCATGATTTTCATCTGTATTTCTCTAATAATTAGTGATGTTGAGCATCTTTTCATGTGTCTGTTGGCCATCTGTATGTCTTCTTTGGAAAAATCTCTATTTAGATCAACAGATCCATATTTTTACATAATATATTAGCATAAAAATCTAATAGTGTAATACAAACTAAGTTATACGTAGGATTTGTTCTAAGAGTACTAGCATAGTTTAACACTGAATTTGCTAATCAAGTATATTACTGTAATAATAGAAAAAATGCTAAAACACTGAGAATGGAAAATATTAATTGAATATATCTTCTGAGCTATTCCCAATCTTTAGGGGCTTACCTGGTGGCACAGATGGTAAAGAATCTTTGTGCAATGCAGGAGATGCAGGATTAATCCCTAGGTTGGGAAGATCTCCTGGAGAAGGGAATGGCTACCCCCTCCAGTATTCTTGCCTGGAGAATCCCATAGCCAGAGGAGCCTGGCAGAGTAGAGTCCATGAGATTATAAAGAGTCAGATATGACTGGGGAAAACCAGTAACCATAATAAACAAAATCTGTGTTCTTAATGCTTTTGTTTTACTGGAGGAGACATATAATAATAAGCAAATGAGTAAAGTGCAGCATTATATGAAATAGGGGAAATATGAAAACAAATAATGGTAAACATGAAATCTATATTTGTAGAAGTGGATGGATGCTATTCTCTAATAATTAGTGATGTTGAACATCTTTTCATGTGTTAGTTAGCCATCTGTATATCTTCTTTGGAAAAATGTTTAAATCTTCTGCACATTTATTATTATTATTTTGTATTGAGCTCACAGTTGTGTGAGAAGTTTATATATCTTGAAAAGTAACACCTCTCTGTTGCATTATTTATAAATATTTTCTCCCATTCTATAAGTTGTCCTTTTATTTTATTGATAGTTTCCTTTACTGTGCAAAAACTTTCTAGCTTGATGGGATCCCATCTTTTATTTTATTTATTTAGGTTTTGCCTTGAAAGACTGATCCAAGAAAATATTGCTTCCATTTATGTCAAGGAATGTTTTGCCTATGGAGTTTATGGTTTCATGTCTTTTCATTATTTTACATATGACTGTCCAGCTTTCTTTGTACCGCTTGTTGAAGAGACTGTCTTTTATCTGTTGTCTATTCTTGACTTCTTTGTCATATATTAATTGACCATAGGTGTATGGCTTTATTTTGGGGCTCAGTATCCTGTTCCATGGATTTATGTTTTTGTGTCAATACCATTTCATTTGGATTACTATGGCTTTATAATATAGCCTGAAGTCTGGAATGGTTATACTTCTAAATGTTCTTTTTCTCAATATTGCAATTCTGGGTCATTTGTAGTTCCAAATGTATGTGGATTATTTTAGTTCTGTGGAAAAATGTCATAGATATTTTGATAGGGCTTGTGTTAAATCTGTAGATTGCTAACAACTGGAATGATCTTTGAAGTTGATTTTCCCCTAAAGCCTCTCAAAACCCAGCCCAGTCAACAGCTTGATTGAAACCTTGAAATATCCTGAGCAGGGCATCCACCTTAGAGAGGCATAGGGCCTTGATCAAGGAAATTATGAGAAATTAATGTGGGTTGTTCTAAGTCACTGGATTTGTTTGTTACACAGCAGTGGAAATCTAACATACTTATCTAAAATATGTTTGTTTGCTTATTTAGTAGGAATTTCTAATGCATACTGTCTGTGATCATTAATTTTATGTTTTAACCTGACTAAATCATGGAGTTCCCAGATATTTGATCAAATATTATTCTGAATATTTCTCAGAGAGTGTTTTTGGATAAGATAAACATTTACTCCAATCACCTGAATAGAAGAAAAAGACTGACTTTCCCCTGAGTAATACAGTTTCTACAACTAACCCTCTAATCTGGATATATTTAAAAATACTAATAACTGTTTCCAGTAGAAAAGAGAGAACCAATGATAGTGTATGGTGTGGAAATAAGAGATAGGCAACCTGCAACTGTTGGATATTCTTAATCAAACACTTATAAGAAGTGATGGATGACTGTGTGATACTTTGGAGTATTTTGTTAAACACACAAGTAATGAGACAATCAGGTTGCTTCTAATGTCACTGAACAAGAAAAGGTTGAGCTTAAGGATTCAAATTTCTCAGACTGCTGTATGAAAAGTCCTGAAGACTTTGGTGTATTCCCTGAAGGAGACTCATTTCTTGTAGCTGCAGGGCTGACTGCAAATCATACTCATCCCGCAGCTGACTGATATGCAATGCAGGTTGAATTCCGAGCTTCTCGGGATCTACTCTAAGAAATGGGTTCTTGATAGATAGAATGTGTACGTATGGCAAAACTTTGATGAGGTTGGTGACACTGAGGCCCTAATTCTAATAAGTCTTTTTTAATATTACAAGCAGCTTTCACTTCCATTAGAAGTGGCCTCTCCCTGCACTGAGTAAGGAAACTGTAATGGCCCCTCCCTTTGGGGCAGTTGCCATAAAAGACAGTGCTGATCTCCTTAGCACCCACCTCACCATCCTTTTTTGCTTCTAGGCCTATAACTAGACTCAAGTTCCAGTGAGCCCTTAATAGTGAGACACAGATTGTGACCCAGAAGGTGTTTTGCACTGTAAAAGAACTACTTGAGCTTTCTAATTTATTCAGAAAACATTCCAGGGAGCATGTGTGGAGATGACTTTTAAGGAAGTGAGATAACGATGAAAGGAATATAAAATTGAGTCAGGCCAGATTTATTGATGGGCTCACAAAGCAGAAATTCTGTGTTACTGTTGCAGCTCAGGCAAGTAAAATGGCTACTTTTTGGGCTGGTTGGCTAAAATGTGGACCAGAAGATGGCTCAGAGTTAGTGAGTTGGAAATACCAGACTTGCCTTGCTGTAATGTAGAGGGAGGGATTCAGAAGCTCAGGGAGGTGGCAATGTTAGAATGGACTTGTCATTTAAGATTTACTCACACTTAGAGAGTCCCATCGGAGAAGGTGATGGCATCCCACTCCAGTACTCTTGCCTGGAAAATCCCATGGACGGAGGAGCCCGGTAGGCTGCAGTCCATGGGGTTGCTCAGAGTCGGACAGGACTGAGCGACTTCATTTTCACTTTTCACCTTCATGCATTGGAGAAGGAAATGGCAACCCACTCAAGTATTCTTGCCTGGAAAATCCCAGGGATGGGGGAGCCTGGTGGGCTGCCGTCTATGGGGTCGCACAGAGTCGGACACAACTGAAGCAACTTAGCAGCAGCAGCAGAGACTCCCATAGATAAACCTTCCTCCAATATTGTGAGAATAAAATTTGTCAGGGGATCCCTGTCATCCTTGAAGAGCTCAGGCATCTCTGTTTTCCATAGTCCAGGCTTTACAGTGGTGACTAGAGTGACACCACTCATCTGCTGAAGACAAGGAGGGCATAGTTAGTTACTCTAGTGACAAAAGAGTCAAAGCAAAGAGCATACCTATTGCGTAGACCTATTAACTAGCGGATCATGGTGTTCCTAGAAGTGAACTATATAAGAAGCCTATTAAAACCCTTACCTGACCTTTGTAAGGGAAATTTCTAGGTCAAGTAAACAAAAGTCTCATCCTAAATCACAAGGAGAGTCAAGATTCCTCCATCGATTCTCAGATTTGAGCCAGTTGACTGACCTAGAGGTCTCTTTGAGGAAGGATGATACTCTGCTAAAAATTTATACTGTTAATCTTTCTCCTGAGAGAAAGTTGCTCAGTCATGTCTGATTCTTTGTGATCTCATGGACTGTAGCCTGACTGCAGCCCGCCAGGTTCCTCTGTTCATGGAATTCTTCAGCAAGAGTACTGGAGTGGGTTGACATTTCCTTCTCCAGGGCATCTTCCTGATCTAGGGATCGAAGCTGGGTCTCCTGCTTTGTAGGCAGGTTCTTTACCATCTGAGCCAGTCTGTCTCCTAGCCTTCCTCAAACCTATGGCCTTTCTCCAAGGGGCATTGGAGAAAAGGAAAAACTCAGGACATTTGAGAACTACTGACATTGGTATCTTAATCTTTTATATAAATTATAAAAGTGCCTATGGTTTATTGGACACAGCTTTTCATACCATGCCACAGTTTTTACCTAGGCTTCAAGATGGCATATCATGATAAATGTTTTCCTTTGCAACTGAAATAGGCCTATATTTTACACAGCTTTCTACCCCAGTATTATTGAGGAGTTTTAAAGTATATTTATCCCTTTGTGCTTATGGTAGAATTACTTCCACCTTGCAAAATATATTGATATAGTTCTCTACCTAATGACTTGAGTCAAAAGATTCTTCACAGAAGATTTTAAAATACAACTCTATGTATTTGGACCTTGAATGTATTTCATATTGGTTATAGTTACAAACAGTACACTATTTCCAGTGTTCTGTTTTCTGCTTTTGCCCATAGACCCAGAATAGCTCTTGACTTAACTGTTTATACAATGGTCTATTTAAAGTAGTACTTCACACTGAGGTTTTTAAAGTTATCTGCCCAATTTTTTAATCATCATTTCCATAGAATGGCAGAATAAAATTAGTAATTGCTAAAAATAGCACTAGTATCTGGAATACTTCAGTACCAGTTCAGTTCAGTCGCTCAATCGTGTCTGACTCTTTGTGACCCCATGAATCGCAGCACGCCAGGCCTCCTGTCCATCACCAACTCCTGGAGTTCACTCAGACTCACATCCATTGAGTCAGTGATGCCATCGAGCCATCTCATCCTCTGTTGCTCCCTTCTCCTCCTGCCCCCAATCCCTCCCAACATCAGAGTCTTTTCCAATGAGTCAACTCTTCGCATGAGGTGGCCAAAGTACTGGAGTTTCAGCTTCAGGATCATTCCTTCCAAAGAACACCCAGGGCTGATCTCCTTCAGAATGGACTGGTTGGATCTCCTTGCAGTCCAAGAGACTCTCAAGAGTCTTCTCCAACAACACAGTTCAAAAGCATCCATTCTTCAGTGCTCAGCTTTCTTCACAGTCCAACTCGCACATCCATACATGACCACTGGAAAAACCATAGCCTTGACTAGATGGACCTCTGTAGGCAATGTAATGTCTCTGCTTTTGAATATGCTATCTAGGTTGGTCATAACTTTCCTTCCAAGGAGTAAGTGTCTTTTAATTTCATGGCTGCAGTCACCATCTGCAGTGATTTTGGAGCCCCCCAAAATAGTCTGACACTGTTTCCACTGTTTCCCCATCTATTTCCCATGAAGTGATGGGACCAGATGCCATGATCTTCATTTTCTGAATGTTGAGCTTTAAGCCAAACTTTTCACTCTCCTCTTTCATTTTCATCAAGAGGCTTTTGAGTTCCTCTTCACTTTCTGCCATAAGGGTGGTGTCATCTGCATATCTGAAGTTATTGATATTTCTTCTGGCAATCATAAAAGTTTATGAAGTAATTATCAGACTCAGATTGTTAGATTTCTATTGATTATTCACAAGATACGGAAGAAAAATAACAGCTAAAAATGCTTCTTCGTATTTCAGTCCATGCATGCATACCTACAACTGCCTCTTGATCCATAATATGGAAATAATAATCAATTTGATATGATATTGTGCTTGAATGGGATAAACTCATTTATAAATGATTTTTTTCAGTTTTAATATATTTAAAGTAATTTGTCTTACTTTAAACAAAGTAAATATTTATCCTCGTTCATGCATTTACCATTTTTGCCTTCAACAAGTGAACACCAGTAAAAGAATATAGATATTTTAAAGGGTATATTTAGTCATTGACTATCATCCTAACCTTACTTGCTATCTTAATGCTATTTAATTTATTAAATCAATTTTTTTCTCACTGTTTTATAACAATTCACATGACCCATTTCATGCCACATTTATTTCAAATACATGCCATTTTCTGCACATCTTCTTTCAACTTTTGGTTACTGTCTACATTTTTAGTCCAACTTAAATATTGAGCACTTTTACAAAATATTTGGAATATTAAAGCATGGAATTAAGTGCTACATATAGTATTGTTTTGCTGGAGCAGCCCTGAAGAGATAACCCACATCCAAGGAAAAAGAAACCCAAGACAGATGGTAAACACTGAGAGAGGGCATCAGAAGGCAGACAGACTGAAAACACAATCACAGAAAAATGACCAATCTAATCATATGGACCACAGCCTTGTCTAACTCAATGAAATGAAGCCACGCCCTGTGGGACCACCCAAGACTGATAGGTCATGGTGGAGAGGTCTGACAGAATGAGGTGCACTGAAGAAGGGAATGGCAAACCACTTCAGTATTCCTGCCTTGAGAACCCAAGAACAGTATAAAGAGGCAAAAAGATACAATACTGAAAGATAAACTCCCCAGGTCACAGAAAGATGAACTCCCCAGGTCGGTAGGTGCCCAACGTGCTACTGGAGATCAGTGGAGAAATAACTCCAGAAAGAATGAAGGGATGGAGCCAAAGCAAAAACAATACCCGGTTATGGATGGTACTGGTGATAGAAGCAAGGTCTCATGCTATAAAGAGCAATATTGCATAGGAACCTGGAATGTTAGGTCCATGAATCAAGGCAAATTGGAAGTGGTCAAACAGGAGATGGCAAGAGTGAACGTCGGCATTCTTGGAATCAGCAAACTAAAATGGACTGGAATGGGTGAATTTAACTCAGATGACCATTATGTCTACTACTGTGGGCAGGAATCCCTTAGGGGAAACAGAGTAGCAATCATAGTCAACAAACGAGTCTGAAATGCAGTACTTGGAGACAATCTCAAAAATGACAGAAAGATCTCTCTGTTCGTTTCCGAAGCAAACCATTCAATATCATAGTAATCGAAGTCTCTGCCCTGACAAGTAATGCTGAAGAACCTGAAGTTGAACAGTTCTATGAAGACCTACAAGACCTGCTAGAACTAACACCCCCAAAAGGTGTCCTTTTCATTATAGGGGACTGGATTGCAAAAGTAGGAAGTCAAGAAACACCTGGCTGCTACTACTGCTGCTGCTAAGTCGCTTCAGTCGTGTCCGACTCTGTGCGACCCCATAGACAGCAGCAAATTTGGCCTTGGAATACAGAATAAAACTGGGCAAAGGCTCATAGAGTCTTGCCAAGAGAATGCACTGGTCATAGCAAACACCCTCTTCCAACAATACAAGAGAAGACTGTACATATGGACTTCACCAGATGCCCAACACTGAAATCAGATTGATTATACTCTTTGCAGCCAAAGATGGAGACGCTCTATACAGTCAGCAAAAACAAGACTGGGAGCTGACTGTGGCTCAGACCATGACCTCCTTATTGCAAAATTCAGACCTAAATTGAAGAAAGTGGGGAAAACCAGTAGACTATTCAGGTATGACCTAAATCAAATCCCTTATGATTATACAGTAGAAGTGAGAAGTAGGTTTATGGGATTAGATCTAATAGACAGAGTGCCTGATGAACTGTGGATGGAGGTTTGTGACATTGTACAGGAGACAGGGATCAAGACCATCCCCAAGAAAAAGAAATGCAAAAAAGCAAAATGGCTGTCTGAGGAGGCCTTACAAATAGCTATGAAAAGAAGAGAAGTGAAAAAAAAGGAAAAAAGAAAAGATATACCCATTTGAATGCAGAGGGTCCAAAGAATAGCAAGGAGAGATGAGAAAGCCTTCCTCAGCTATCAATACAAAGAAATAGAGTAAAACAGTAGAATGAGAAAGATTAGAGAGCTCCTCAAGAAAATTAGAGATACCAATGGAATATTTCATGCAAAGATTGGTTCAATAAAGTACAGAAATGCTATGGACCTAACAGAAGCAGAAGATATTAGGAAGAGGTGGCAGGAATACACAGAAGAACTGTACAGAAAAGATCTTCATGACCCAGATAATCATGATGGTGTGATCACTCACTTAGAGCCAGACATCCTGAAATGTGAAGTCAAGTGAGCCTTAGAAAGCATCACTACAAACAAGGCTAGTGGAGGTGATGGAATTCCAGTTGAGCTATTTCAAATCCTAAAAGATAATGCTGTAAAAGTGTTGCCCTTGATATTTCAGCAAATTTGGAAAACTTAGCAGTGGCAACAGGACTGGAAAAGGTCAGTTTTCATTCCAATCCCAAAGAAAGGCAATGCCAAAGAATGCTCAAACTACCACACAATTTCACTCATCTCACATGCTTGTAAAGTAATGCTGAAAATTCTCCAAGCCAGGTTTCAGCAATATGTGAACCATGAACTTCCAGATGTTCAAGCTGGTTTTAGAAAAGGCAGAGGAACCAGAGATCAAATTGCCAACATCCGATGGATCATCAAAAAAGCAAGAGAGTTCCATAAATACATCTATTTTTGCTTTATTGACTATGCCAAAGCCTTTGTGTGGGTCACAATAAACTGTGGAAAATTCTTCAAGAAATGGGTATACCAAACCACCTGACCTGCCTCTTGAGAAACCTATATTCAGGTTAGAAAGCAACAGTTAGAACTGGACATGGAACAACAGACTGGTTCCAAATAGGAAAAGAAAAAAAAAAAAAAAGTCACTGCAGATGGTGATTTCAGCCATGAAACTGAAAAATGCTTACTCCTTGGAAGGAAAGTTTTGACCAACCTAGACAGCATATTAAAAATCAGAGACATTGCGTTGCCAACAAAGGTCTGTCTAGTAAAGGCTATGTTTTTTCCAGTAGTCATGTATGGATGTGAGAGTTGGACTATGGAGAAAGCTGAGCACTGAAGAATTGATGCTTTTGAACTGTGTTGTTGGGTAAGACTCTTAAGAGTCCCTTGGACTGCAAGGAGATCCAAGCAGTCCATCCTAAAGAGATCAGTTCTGGGTATTCATTGGAAGGACTGATGCTGAAGCTGAAACTCCAATACTTTGGCCACCTGATGCGAAGAGCTGACTCATTTGAAAAGACCCTGATGCTGGGAAAGATTGAGGGCAGGAGGAGAAGGGGACGACAGAGGATTGGATGGTTGGATGGCATCACTGACTCAATGGACATGAGTTTGAGTGAACTCCGGGAGTTGGTGATGGACAGGGAGGCCTGGTGTGCTGCAGTTCATGGGGCCTCAAAGAGTCGGACACAGCTGAGTGACTGAACTGACAGTATTGCTCAGTTGCTCAGTCATGCCTGACTCTTCATGACCTCATGTACTGTAGCCTGTGAGACTCCTCTGTCCCTTAGATTTTCTGTGCAAGAATCCTGAAGTGGGTTTCCATTTCCTTTTCCACGGGAACTTCCTAACCCAGGGATTGAACCCACTTCTCTCCACCTCCTCCATCAGCCACCTGAGAAGCCCACTGCTGCTGCTGCTGCGTCACTTCAGTCGCGTCCGACTCTGTGCGACCCCGTAGACGGCAGCCCACCAGGCTTCCCGTCCCTGTGATTCTCCAGGAAAGAACACTGGAGTGGGTTGCCATTTCCTTCTCCAATGCATGAAAGTGAAAAGTGAAAGTGAAGTCGCTCAGTCGTGTCTGACTCTAGTGACCCCATGGACTGCAGCCTATCAGGCTTCTTCGTCCATGGGATTTTCTAGGCAAAAGTACTGGAGTGGGGTGCCATTGCCCTCTCTGGAGAAGCCCACATATAGTATTAAAGAATAAGTTTTCTAACAGTGAAAATTATTTTACTTGATTGTAATGAATTACACATAAGAATCAGTTACCTTCTAAAATGATGTAAAATAGTGTTTATTATCACAGACGAACATATCAAATGCCTTGTCCTTCAAAACTGTGTCTATAAGCATTCAAAAAGATGCATTATGTTCATTGGCAAGCAAAATAAGTGTCCTTGAAATCCTGCAGCCTTCACTATAGTTCAACTCACTTGACACATTGCTAACCTATCAGATAATTAAATGGAAACTTAAGCACCAAATATTAAAAGCAACTTTTTGTAATAGGTTCATTGAATATATATAAAACACCAAGTCCATGAAATAGAAAATAAACATGGTCTTCAAGGATAGGAAGGATAATATGTGAAACATAAGGTACTATCTGCCAAGTAATCTGGATTTTGTAGGCAGTTGTCAAATGTGATTAATTGTGAGTTCTGGGGAGAGCCAGTACACAGCGGCTTTCGTTAGATCCAGAAATTTGCTGTGCCCTTCACTTATAGTTAGGATGAACCTGCTTACGTATTTGGCTTGTTCTGCATTGCATATATATTAGGAACCTCATATAGAGATACAGTGAGTTAAGTTATCTTTCCCATAGGAAAGCAGAAACAATAGGACCGGGATCAGAGGTTTAGAAACAGCCATTCACATCTTCAGCGGTCTCAAACTTATTTTCCAAAGGAGGTAATTCCACATTGATTCAATAGTTTAAAAGGATAGGCACCATGAAGTGTTTTTTTTTGTTTGTTTGTTTGTTTTTTCTTTTCTGAACAGACTTCAGGAAAACAAGCTGCAATGAGATATAATTCAAGTGCTAAAAGAATCAGAAAACTTATGTTGGAGGGAAACTTCAGATCAGTTAAGTATAAAACATAAGGTATGCCCTTGATGCAAACTGTCTCAGCTTCATTGGGGGTCAGTGTGGATTCCTGGGTATTCTCTTAAGAATTCAGGCACAGTTCACAGGCATCTGCTTTAACACTCTCCTATGATATTTGAAAACTCTTCTCACTTGTTAACTCTTTTTAAAATTACACCTATGAAACACTACAGGGACGTCTATGGATGTATGTGTCTGTACTTAATTTTAAACCTTAATTGAACAAGGAGAGAAATTGTTGCTGTGCATAGATGGAAACCATGTTGCTGACAGGCAAAGTGACTTTGTGTTCCAGCTGTTCCGTGTGCTCTCTGTGATTTGGGATAACATGCTTAAATATTTGAATCTCTTTTGAAAACCCTATAAGATGAGGCAGTATCTAAACCACAGGTTAATTTAGAGACATAATTATACACAGTACACAGTAGCCAGCATGATTCCTAGGAGATATAAGCTCACAATAAATGTTATTGACTTCATTTGTAATATTTTATTGCTATTATTTCAATTTCTGCACTCTAAACAATTTCTAAGAATTCATTTTCTTACTTTCAGTAGCTCCCCTCCTTTCTAATAAAAATGATAAAAAAAATGTTCAAGAACAGGGTTAGAAAATGTGTTTGGGGTAATACATACTTGAGCAATTAGAAGTGATGAATTCTTTACTTGCAGACGATTACTAGTAACTCCATGTGGCGAGGGTTATGTGGAAGTGCCAGTAGAGATGGGTCAGGCATTTCTCTGTTCTCTAGAAGGTTATTCAGTCCCAGGAGTTCATGCCAGTCAGCAGGTTACCTTACCCTCTTGGTGCCAGTTTGAGTCATCCCGTGGGGAGCCCTTGTGGGAGATCAAATACAGGAGAGGAACATTATTAGTATATGTATTCCCCAGCTCCTAGCCTGGACGTTCTCCCTTAGATGGCTTGACCCTCCAGAGAATTTCACTACTCTTTTACAAGGTGACTGACACCATGCAACTCAGTCCCTCTGGGTTCTGGTCATTTCTCTCTTTTCTTGTCCTTCAGACTCTGGATTGTTGCCTCCTTAACCTTTGGGGTTCTCCTACACACAGCTTTTATAGAATCTTTTAATCATTTTCAATTACTGCTATACAAAATAGCACAAACTTAGTGGTTTAAACAATACAAATTCATACTTTTCCAGAAAAATAAATGACCCAATCAAAAAATGGGCCAAAGAACTTCTCCAAAGAAGACATACAGATGGCTAACAAACACATGAAAAGTTGCTCAACATCACTCATTATCAGAGAAATGCAAATCAAAACCACTATGAGGTACCATTTCACGCCAGTCAGAATGGCTGCAATCCAAAAGTCTACAAGGAATAAATGCTGGAGAGGATGTGGAGAAAAGGGAACCCTCTTACACTGTTGGTGGGAATGCAAACTAGTACACCCACTCTGGAGAACAGTGTGGAGATTCCTTAAAAAACTGGAAATAGAACTGCCTTGCTGCTGCTGCTGCTGCTAGTCACTTCAGTCATGTTCAACTCTGTGTGACCCCATAGACGGCAGCCCACCAGGCTACCCCGTCCCTGGGATTTTCCAGGCAAGAGTACTGGAGTGGGTTGCCATTTCCTTCTCCAATGCATGAAAGTGAAAAGTGAAAGTAAAGTTACTCAGTCGTGTCCGACCCTCAGCGACCCAATGGACTGCAGCCTTCCAGGCTCCTCCATCCATGGGATTCTCCAGGCAGGAGTACCAGAGTAGGGTGCCATTGCGTTCTCCGTAGAACTGCCTTATGACCCAGCAATCCCACTCCTGGGCATACACACAGAGGAACCAGAATTGAAAGAGACACGTGTACCCCAATATTCATCACAGCACTGTTTACAATAGCCAGGACATGGAAGCAACCTAGATGTCCATCAGGAGATGAATGGAAAACAAAGCTGTGGTACATATACACAATGGAGTATTACTCAGCCATTAAGAAGAATACATTTGAATCAGTTCTAATGAGGTGGATGAAACTGGAGCCTATTATACAGAGTGAAGTAAGCCAGAAAGAAAAACACCAGTACAGTATACTATCACATATATATGGAATTTAGAAAGATGGTCACAATAACCCTGTATACGAGACAGCAAAAGAGATACTGATGTATAGAAAAGTCTTTTGGACTCTGTGGGAGAGGGAGAGGGTGGGATGATTTGGGAGAATGGCAATGAAACATGTATAATATCATGTATGAAACGAGTCGCCAGTCCAGGTTCGATGCACGATACTGGATGCTTGGGGCTGGTGCACTGGGACGACCCAGAGGGATGGTATGGGGAGGGAGGAGGGAGGAGGGTTCAGGATGGGGAACACATGTATACCTGTGGTGAACTCATGTTGATATATAGCAAAATCAATACAATATTGTAAAGTTAAAAAATTAAATTAAAAAAAAATTCACAATTTAAAGTCCTGTAGGTCTGAACTCCTAAAATCCAGGTTCAGCAGGTCACTTTCCTAGCAGATGTTTTAGGGAAACATCTGTTTTCTTGTCTTTTTCAGCTTCTAGAAGCTGCCTGCATTCCTTGGCTTATAACTCTCTGTTACTTTGACATTTGCTCTCTCAACACATCTCCATCTCTGACTCTCCTGTATGGTTTAGGCTCATTTTATTCTGAGTATTATATCCTCCAGTTATCATGAGTTCCGCGCACCCCCCGCCCCGCCCAGCCAGTCATACTGCATATATCTCTCAGAAGAATATCCCTAAAGTAAAACTATTTTTTTCAAGTGTTAAAAATAAACCTAGCATCCCATATCCTTAGATTGGTATTCTAAGCTAACTCATTTTACGCAGCTGTGTCAACATTACAGTTACTTTAGCAAATACTTTTAATACAGAATTCTATTATCCAGAAATTTGGATTTTATTGAGAATATAAGGCCTTCCTATCTCCGTAATCTTATTTATTTTTGCTAATTTTTGTATTGTTTTTAAGATTCAATTTTAGTACCATCTCAGATCAATTCAGATAGAAGGGAATCCTCTGTCTTCTAAATTTCTGTAGGAATTAGGCATCATTTGAGTTTTTTATCACAATTCAAAATATAGTTGTTTCTATTTTTATGTGTATACCTAGATTTCAAATTACAGAATCTTTGTACAGTTAAGTTATATATATATATATATATATATATATATATATATCTTACTATAGAACATAGAGGATACATGCAGTTCTTACATAGTTTTATTTTCTCCAAGGTTCTTTGCTATTTTATGAGTACTAAAGTAGGAATTCCCCAGATGGCTCAGTGGTAAAGAACCTGCCTGCCCATGCAAGAGACACAGGTTCAATTTCTGGATTAGAAAGATCCCCTGGAGAAGGAAGTGACAACCCATTCCAGTTTCTTGCCTGGAAAATCGCATGGACAGAGGAGCCTGGTAGGTTATTGTCCATGGGGTTGCAAAAGAGTCACACATGACTGACTAAACAGCAACAAAGTAGGAATTCTGAGAAAGGTGCTGCATATCATAGTGAATACAATATTTTACTGTATTGTGTTGAATTTTCTTATATAATGATTTTTTTTCAATACGAACTTTAAACTGGGAGTTTTTTTCTATTACTATTTAATTGCTTGAAGTTCATCAATTGAATCATGATTATCTGGCCTAATTGATAGCAGAAGAAATCATGCAAAAACTAGTAAGACCTCAATTAATAAATGTGGAATTCATATTGTGCCTCCATATGGGTGACTCTTATCTTACACATGGAAGATGCTTAGCAGAAAAAGCTTAAGGTATTTTGAGTAATGATAAAGTCTTGAATTACCCAGCTTGGTATTGATTCTGGTTTTGCTAAACAGTATATTACCTTGTTATGTGATGTAGTATTTGTAAGTGCTAATTTATTATTTATACCTAGGATTTTTGAAGACTGAATTACACATAGGTTTGTTGAGAGAATATGGAAAGTGACTATTTCAATATTCAGTAAACTTATGTTTTAACAATATCTTAACAGCAGGTGGTAACGGTTTAGTCACTAAGTCGTGTCCAACTCTTGCAACCCCATGGACTATAGCCTGCCAGGCTCCTCTGTCCATGGTATTCTCCAGGCAAGAATACTGGAGTGGTTTGGTGTTTTCTTCTCCAGGGGATCTTCCCAACCCAGGAATTGAACCCAGATTTCCTGCATTGCAGGGAGATTCTTTACTGACTGAACTATAAGGGAATTATACCAAACTACAAATCTGATTTTCAGGACTATATATAAAATCTGTCACCAGAGCCTAAGAAACTTGAGCCTAAGAAATATGTGATATAACTTAGAATGGGAAGAAAAGGCATCATGTAAATATTTTTATGGAACACCAGATTTGTTGCAATTGCTGTGGTGGCTTTGTGTCTAAATAAAGGACCGAAGTCCAATTTTGTCTACTTGGAATCAACAGTAAAAATCACATGTTGATCATACTGGAGAGAGATTTCCTTCCCCATCAAAAGAACCTATTTTGATTAAAGTTCTCACATCAGATCTGAACCACTTTCTCTCCTTCATGTATCTCCTCCTCTGTTCAAAAAATACTCCTGTCATAGATCTCAAAGAAATCATGTTTCATCTGAAGCAGAATATATTATATAAGAAACTTCATTATTTTAGGAGAAAATTAGTTTCGCATAGTAAATGATGTTAACAAGAAACTAAAAGGATCATATTGTACCTACCCAGTTTTTCAGGCTTCTCTAATAAATAGTCTTCTAAAATTATTATTTATTCAAAAACCATATTTCTTCTATAAACATTTCTTTATAAGCACCAGGCTATTTTCAATTTTGTCTGAATAACTATTGGCCTACCTAGTCTAAATAATTTGCCAGTGAATACATTGTAACCTAAATATTATAGAACACAATAAATTACAATGGCTTCTGTCACAATACAAGGTAAATGTTTCAACCCATTTTCATCCAATTTGGTAACTTCCTGAAGCAGTTGTTGACAAAAATAGCACATGTGAAAGGAAGCTTACCCTTTAGACCTCTGCTGCAATCAAAAGAACACAACTATTTAACAAGGGAAGAATTAGTTTGAACAGCAGTGCTCTGTCTGGGGGGAATTCTGGTATTGCTCATGAAGGATATTCAGGGAGACAGCTATAAAAACACAGTCGACTGAAGTCTGTAAATTAATTTAGCAATTGCTATGACAAAGCTACAGGCAGAGAACTAGCTAATAAAATGTGTCAATCATGGAGCCTTTAAATAAAGGTAGGAGAGAGCCGTTATTGTAGACTTTAATGGTGCTGCAATATTTAATCTTTTCTTCCAGACATGACCTTGTATAATAAATCCCAGGTTGTTTTCTGGGAAAGGAGAACTTATTACAACTACACAACTGTCATATTTCCAATATCTTTCTTTTACCTTTATGTAAGATGTTTTTTGGATTCTTAAATTACGTTAACATGGTAATAAAACCATTAGTTTTATTTTCTTTATGGAGAGATAGAAGTACACACATTAAGCAGAGGATATGAACAAAGTCAAACTTTCAGCAAGCTATATTAAATATAATTTCCTCTATAAAAGTATGTATCCACTTAGGAATGAATAACTATAAATTTTAAAAAGTGGATTAAATGTCCCAGGATATTGATTTACCAATTTAACAAAATAAGTATAAATATATGCTTTGTTTCCACGACAATAAAATGTTATAATTAAGTTATGACCTAATATTTTTAATCAAATTAAGTTTTATATTCCAATAAATATTATAATTATAACACAGAAAATAAAGCTGCCACCTAAAAATTATACTTTAAAATAGTCCTATTAAACTAAAAATATTTAGAATAATTTTAAATATACCAAATACACATGCACACATAAATAGATACATACACATACAAAATATATATGTGTGTGTGTATATACATACATATATATATATATATATATATGTGTGTGTGTGTGTGTGTGTGTGTGAAACACAAACTTTAGAAATAGTCTTAGGAAGTTTTAATTAGTAAAGAGAAGTATTTGCCTTATAGAGATTCTTTTGATTTTTATACCAGAAAATATGTCCTTTTGAAGCAGCTTTGTTTTTTCAACTCTGGATCTTTGCCTTTCACAGTTGGAAAGTAAATACATTGAAGTAAATGTATTTAATCTCATTGCATACTAGGGCTTCAGTTATCTTTATCATATTCACATCACAGATCAACCTATTTTTCCTGGTCCAGTGCATCCAGGGCCACTTGGTCTATCTTTGTACATCTCAGAGTGTTATCAATCTTTCTGTTGATGTATGCCACTTCCTCTACATTCTTTATGTCAGCTATATTATCATCTGGTCAGAGGTGCTTTTGAATGTCCATTGTCCTTATTGTAGGCATTAAGCTAAAGGTAGTTAATATATATTCTGACTTACAGATCTAGAAAGCAAGACTACTGCTTGTTCTCTGCTGAATTGTCACCCTATGCCACTTTAGTAGCTGTGATTGAATAGTGTAATGAATATGTGTCTCTTTGGCTTGTTGGATTGCAATGTATGTGTTCACGCATATGTGTCTCTTTGTGTGTATATGTATGTGTGTGTATACATACTGTATATATTATATAACAAATAAAGCATATACCATATATATATATATAAAACCTTATCTCTTAATATTTATTGTTTGCTAATTTTTAATTTAGTTTTAAGGATGTAGCTGTAGTAAGAGAATATATAAATGATAATCAATAGAGGAAGGAGTTTTTACTACCTAATGTTAATGGCCTTAAAACTCTCCTTAGAGCTGGCTTTTTGCCCTGTGTGTTTCTAATTCGTACTTATACATGTAATTGTGTGTAGCTAAAGACTGCCAATTTAAGATATCATCACCTTTAATGAAAAACATACATTAATGTTCCTCTTTTATTTTCTTATTTTACTAAGCTGGTGAGATTCATCATTTAATTGTTTTCTTACTGTGAATGCACACCATACCCAATGAAGTGATGAAATGTAAACTCTAAAATACTAACTTTCTCTTTTTCTTTTTTTCATAGACAGCAGGAGAGTGTTGCAGTTGAACTCTTGACCTCTGAAGTCCAACTGCTTAACATTCACTGGGAATATAGTCAAAGGGATAAAAAATGACCACAGACACCTTATAGACTGAGAGTCCCCCACTCTGATTAAAAATATGAATAATGAGAAGGAGACAGTCATGAGGAGATTTAGTATTAGATTTTTCTAAAAGGAGGAGACCACAACAGATGTAAAGACCACAGAAAGAAAATAACCTAGGTGTGTATGAACATCAGGAAGAGGTTCATAGGCTATCATTTGGTGCATGAGGAGCAGAACTAGAAGATGAAGTGGCAGAATGAGTCAGGGACCCGCTCTGTACTGTCATCTAGCTGTAAGAAGTTTGGATTTTATTTCCAGGAAGTGGCCTGCAGCTAGAGGGTTTTTAAGAAAGAAAATAGCATAATCTGATTTGTGTGGTAAAATTTCACACTGACTGCTACGTGGAGAATGGATTGTTGGAGTGGAAATGAGAAGGCAAAGACAAGCATTAAGAACTGGTTCCAGTTATTCCCTTGTAAGGGAGTGGTGTCTTGGTTAGAAAGTCAGAGGATATATTTGGAAACATCAATTTACTTGAGAACATTGCTCCAGAAGAAAATACCATCTGTAATTTGATTAGTGTTTGATGCTAATTAATGATTTACAGCATGGTCTTGATGCACAGGAGCTTCCCTGGTTGCTCAGATGGTAACGTGTCTGCCTACAATGAGGGAGACCTGGATTCAATCCCTGGGTTGGGAAGATCTCCTGGAGAAGGAAATGGCAACCCACTCCAGTATTCTTGCCTGGAAAATCCCATGGACGGAGGAGCCTGGTGGGCTATACTCCACGGGGTAGCAAAGAGTCGGACACGACTGAGCGACTTCACTTCATTAGTGTATTAGACTGTGGCTGTGTGACATCATGTCAAATATCTAAGATTTGAATGGCATAATATATAGGATTTTATATTTTCTCCCTCAGTCTGCTTCCTTCCACAAACAGAATGATATATTTTCACCACTGAAATATGTAGTGGCAGCTGCAACCAGTTTGAAAGTTTCAACAGTCCTGGGAGGAATGGGAAAGCAGAACTTTGGAGAATAAACTGAAATGCACTGTCTTCTCACAAAGTTATAAGATTGTAGGGCGAAAAAAAAAATTGTCATTTCTTATTGGAGCAGTAGGTTACCGATGTTTAAATTATGTTTCCAAAGGATGTGTGTTAAAATCCTACAGGTAATATTGATTTGGATATAATTTTAATAATAATATTGATATTATTGTAAGTGAATAAAAACATTTATTCACCCATAACATTTCTTAGGAAAAACAGAATGTGATCGTGCTGTTTGCTTCCAAAGACATTTATTGAGCATTTATTAAATAACAGCACTAGATGGTGTCCTCAAGGATTTAACAGTTCTTTTGCAGAATATAGGCATGTAAGATGATCTTTTGAATATAATATAGAAAGTGATCTAAAAAATAGAGGAAGGTACAAGAGTAGCCCATGGCACAGCATTGAGACAGTTGTTCCAACATCCACTGTCAGTGGGGACTTGGTAGAGGACATGGTGCCTGAGTTGATTCTTGAAGTAAAGAGCAAGGGTTTAGCAGGTAACAATAATGTGATCACCAACCTAGAGTCAGACATCCTGGAGTACGAAGTCAGGTGGCCTCAGGAAGCATCACTATGAACAAAGCTAGGGGAGGTAATAGAATTCCAAAGCTAGGGGAGGTAACAAAGCTTTGACCTATTTCAGATTCTAAGAGATGACTCTGAAAGTGCTGCACTCAATCGGCCAACAGATTTGGAAAACTCAGCAGTGGCCACAGGACTGGAAAAGTTCAGTTTTCATTCCAATCCCAAAGAAAGGCAATGCCAAAGAATGCTCAAACTACTTCACAATTGCACTCATCTCACACGCTAGCAAAGGAATGCTCAAAATTCTCCAACTCAGGCTTCAGCAATATGTGAAGCATGAACTTCCAGATATTCAAGCTGGTTTTAGAAAAGGCAGAGGAACCAGAGACCAAATTGCCAACATTCGCTGGATCATCAAAAAAAGCAAGAGAGTTCCAGAAAAACATCTACTTCTGGTTTATTGACTATGCCAAAGTCTTTGACTGTGTGGACCACAACAAACTGTGGAAAATTCTTAAAGAGATGAGAATACCAGATGGTGTGACCTGCCTCTTGAGAAGTCTGTATGCAAGTCAGGAAGCCACGGTTAGAACTGGACATGGAGCAACAGACTGGTTCCAGATCAGGATAGGAATATGTCAAGGCTGTATATTGTCACCCTGCATATTTAACTTATATGCAGAGTATATCATGTGAAATGCTGGGCTGGATGAAGCACAAGCTGCAATCAAAATTGCCAGGAGAAATATCAATAACCTCAGATATGCAGAAGACACGACCCTTATGGAAGAAAGCAAAGAAGAATTAAAGAGTCTCTTGATGAAAGTGAAAAGGCAAGTGAAAAAGTTGGCTTAAAACTCAATATTCAGAAAACTCGGATCATGGCATCTGGTTCCATCTCTTCAGGGCAGATAGTTGGGGAAACAATGGAAACAATGACAGACTTTATTTTCTTGGGCTCCCAAACCACTGCAGATTGTGACTGCAGCCATGAAATTAAAAGATGCTTGTTCTATAGAAGAAAAGTTATGGCTAACCTGGATAGCATATTGAAAATCAGAGACATAACTTTACCAACAAAGGTTCATCTAGTCCATCTAGTCAAAGCTATGGTTTTTTCTAGTAGTCATGTATGGATGTGAGAGTTGGACTATAAAGAAAGCTGAGCACTGAAGAATTGATGCTTTTGAACGATGGTGTTGGAGAAGATTCTACAGAGTCCCTTGTACTGCAAGGAGATCAAACCAGTCAATCCTAAAGGAAATCAGTCTTGAATATTCATTGGAAGGACTGATGTTGAAGCTGAAACTCCAATACTTTGGCCACCTGATGAGAGGAACTGACTCATTTGAAAAGACCATGATGCTGGGAAAGATTGAGGGTGGGAGGAAAAGGGGATGGCAGAGGGTGGGATGGTCGGATGGCATCACCAACTCAATGGACATGAGTCTGAGTAAACTCCGGGAGTTGGTTGTGGACAGGGAGCCCTAGCGAGCTGCAGTCCATGGAGTCGAAAAGAGTTGGACACGACTGAGTGACTGACCTGAACTGAACTGATAGCAGGTAAAGAAAAAAGGTAAGGGCTTCCCTGCAAGAGGGCAGCAGAAGTGAAAGAAGGGTGACCTAAAAAATATGTTGTATAAAATAAAATGATAAATAATTACATAACATCACAGAATGCTGTGCAGCAGTGAGATTTGATGCTATGAAAGTATCTGAGAAACAATTTGTATTCAGTGATTTCATTCTGTTTGTGTTAGGGATTCTCTGAAGAGTTATATGCAGGTGAAGTTTCAAGGATATATTAATATGTACCCTTAGAGAAAAATTTAAATTGTTTTATCATTGAGTAATGCTTTTACATATAATTTGCATTATATTAATTACGGCCATATCTATACAGAAGCATGGAACATATAGATTTAATAATAATGACTGAAGTATATATGTGTTGTTGTTGTTCAGTCACTCAATTGTGTCCAGCTCTTTGCAACCCCATAGACTGCAACACGCGAGGCTTCCCTGTTCTTCACCATCTCCCATAGGTTTCTCCACCTCATGTCCATTGAGTTGGTGATGCAGTCCAACCATCATATCCTCTGTCACCTCTTCTCTTCCTGCCTTCAGTTTTTCACAGAGTCAGGGTCTTCTTTAGTGAGTCAGCTCTTCTCATCAGGTGGCCAAAGTATTGCAGCTTCAACTTCAACATCAGTCCTTCCAATGAATATTCAAGATGGATTTCCTTTAGGATTGAGAGGTTTGGTCTTCTTGTACTCTAAGGGACTCTCAAGAGTTTTCTCTGGCACCATAGTTCAAAAGCATCAGTTCTTTGGCAGTCAGCCTTCTTTGTGTTCCAACTCTCACATCCATACATGACTACTGGAAAAACCACACCTTTGACTACATGGATCTTTGTCAGAAAAGTAATGTCTCTGCTTTTTATTATGCTGTCAAGGTTTGTCATAGCTTTTCTTCCATGGAGCAAGTGTCTTATAATTTCACAGCTTCATCCACCCTCTACAGTGATTTTGGAGCCCAATAAAATAAAGTCTCTCACTGTTTATGTTGTTTGCCAATATATTGGCCGTGAAGTGATGGGACCAGATACCATAATCTTTGTTTTTTGAATGTTGAGTTTTAAGTCAGCTTTTTCACTCTCCTCTTTCACATTCATTGTGAGACTGTTTAGTTCCTCTTCGCTTTCTACCATAACTGTGGTGTCATCTGCATGTCTGAGGTTATTGGTATTTCTCCCAGCAGTCTTGATTCCAGCTTGTGCTTCATCCATCCCAGCATTTTGCATGATGTTCTCTGCATATAAGTTAAATAAGCAGGGTGACAATACACAGCCTTGTATACGTGTATTAACATATAAAGTTATGTGTTTATATGTGTGTGTGTGTGTGTGTGTGTGTGTAAATATATACACATACATAGACATATGGACTTCTCAGGTAGCACTAGTGGTAAAGAAACCACCTACAGTGCAGGAGCCACAGGAGTACAGGTTCGATTTCTGGGTCAGGACGGTCCCCTGTGGGACGGCATGGCACCCTACTCCAATATTCTTGCCTGGAGAGTTCCATGGACAAAGGAGCCTGGTGGGGTCCATGGGGTCGCAAAGAGTAGGACATGACTGAAGTGACTTAGCACGCACACATGCATAAGTTCAGTTGCTCAGTCATGTCCAATTCTTTGCGACCCCATGGAGTGCAGCCCACCAGGCTCCTTTATATACATATAGATACATACATACATACATATACATATATATATATATATATATATACATTTTTTTAAAAAATTATAAGTTGATACTGAACTCTGCCCAACATTCTTTATATATCTTATTTATGTCTCCATATAACATTGTAGTGTTTTATACTGTTCATAGCTGCCAAAGATGTTTCTTAAATATGTATAAACTATGGTTAAAGACAATTAGCTATAAAATGCTAGAGACAGGATCCCTGCTTTTTCCAAGTCTACTCTAAGTCTAGCATTTGATATTCTTTGGATTATTAATTTACCAAACATTCAGTAGCAATATTTAGTGTATGTTTGCTAGAGCTGCTGTAGCACAAACTGGGTAATTTCATCAGTGAAACTTCCATAGGACAGAGTTAAACAGGCAAGTAAGACTTTACCAAAGACTATTGCAATGGGGATGAGAGATTGCACTCAGTTCTGTTGAAACAAAAGGCAGGAGAGTTTTCCATACCAGAGTGAGCTAGTGGAAAGCTACTAGAATGGAGTAGAGGGTGGGTTAATGAACATATTTCGGTTATCAGTGTTTGTCAGTTGGTGCTTTCTATATTCTGGCTCCTAATCCCCCACAGAAACGGGGGATGTTGGAACCTGCCTTTCTTCTTGGTGCTTACACTACAGAAGGGTGGCTCCCAGGTCCTTGAGAAAGATATTCCTGGTTTGTGAAAATGGCAAGAAGAGGGAGGAAGATTTATGTCTCAAAGGAATAGAGAAGGAATCCATAATTGCAAGTTTTCTAAAGTAAGTGTGCTAAGATAAGGAAACTCAGGGGCCTGTGGTCAGGAAGAAACCTGCCTAAACTTAGTCAGCTGAGGAGAAACTTACAGACTATTATTCAGCTTAAATAGACTTCCCTCAGGTCAAAGTTCTAGAGGCTAGACGTGTGAGATCCAGGGCTTAGTATAATTGGCTCCTTTTAGGGCTGTGATGGAGAATCTCCTCCAGACCTTTCTCTTAGGTGTTTTGCTAGCAGTCTGGCATTTCAAAGCTTCTGAGCACTACCCTGATCTCTGTCTTCATCTTCACATAGTGTTCTTTCTGTGCATTTATGTGCAAGTTTATGCTTTTTAACAAGGACACTAAACTGTTGGATTAGGGGGCCACCATTCTCCACTGTGGGCTCATCTTGACTAATAATAATTGCAACAATCCTGTTTTCAAATGAAGTCACTTTCTAAGGCACTAGGGGTTAGGACATCAATATATGAAATGTAGTTCAACCCATAACACTTAGTATTTATGAGGTAAAGAGCACATTTCATAACTCAGTTAGCACCAGACATACTGAGAAGTAACACTTAAACGGATTCTCACTGCAGTGTATGACTATGAGTCAATTGATTTCAGTTACAATGAAATGTGATGTTTATTATAAGTAATATTTATATTAACTACAATGTTATACATATAAACATATTAATAAACTCTTAATTTTAGACAGACTTTTTGTGTGCTTAGTTGCTCAGTAGTGTCAGACTCTTTGCAGCCCCGTGGACTGTAGCCCTCCAGGTTCCTCTATCCCTGGGATATTCCAGGCAAGAATACTTGAGTGGGTTGCCATATCCTACACCAAGGTATCTTCCCAACCCAGGGATTGGACCTGCATCTTTTGTGTCTTTTGCATCGGCAGGCAGATTATTTAACATTGTGCTGGCTGGGAGACCCTTTAGAGAGACTGCCTACTGATAAATATTCAGTATTAACCACTGAGGTAAAATTTTCCTGCTTGTGTCTGAAAATGAAGACTAATTAGTTTTTCCTTGCCATATATTTAATATTTGTATATTGAATATTTTATTATTAGGTGCTTTTAAAACTCTGCTACTGGATTTTTACAAAATTTTGGCTTACAAGGTTAAACCTTAATTAATACATATGAGCTACTTTTCCAATTAAAAGTAAAGTGAAAAAAGAAAAAAGTGTTTATTATTCCCAGGTGTATAGGCTTCTTAGTCCAAACAATACTGATCAGAAAGGTGATGTCTTGTCATTCCAGTGAAATAATTATATCTCTTTGTAAATATCATTTTGCTTGTTATTTTGAGCCTACACAAGTTTTTATAAAAGTAAGATGTGAGTTGTTTTGTCATACTTAACTACAATGAAAAGCTGTAGCTTTTTAAGCCTGTTTTATTTTGTCTTCTCTGTCTCTAAGGGGTACTCAGGTTCAACAGGAGATGAGAGAACAAGATGATGGAGCAATGGGAGGCAGAACAGGAGGGTGTGATTGATTATGTCAACAAGAGAAGCAAACTTGAAGAGGAAGATAAGAACAGAACAAAGTAGTTAAAGATGTCTAAGTACAACACAGTAGGTGAAAACCATTTTATTGAGGGTCAAACTGAGTGGGAAGGAAGGAAGCTTTTGATTAAAATAAAAGAGAGAGAGAGGATAATTTCCTCAAGTTTCTTAGAAAGGAAAGAGGAAAGTAAAATATCACTTTTGCAAACAAATTGTGATATAGTTGTAAATGGATATTCTTTAAAATAGAAAGCAGTAGTGATGTGATAACTGATTTTTTGCATAGGATAATACGGTTATACCTAAATAAAGTTTCCTTTAAATAATTTAATTTAAAATAATTGAAATGAGACTTAAAGTCTTAGCTGAATACAGTTGGTATTGAAAGGGATAGGAGTTAAATACTGGATCAGTGCAAGCCATAAGAAAAAATTCATACAAGTGTCTCCTGGAAAGAGGAAATGGTGAAGCCGAGAGGGCTGGTGAATTTTGTTCCGTCTTGTTGAAATTTAAAGTGTACTCTTGTACTGCAGTTTGAAGTGTTTCACTGTTACTGAAGTCCTTTGCTGAAAGCAAATTAAAACATGGGAAGAATATAGTTCAAAAGTCTGACTTCTGACTATAGCCTAACATGGACTTTACATAGGCTGTATATATTTTTAGCAATGTGATTTTCTTAATTTGTAGAAACAGACTAGATTTCCACAGAATTTTTTGAAAATGCATATAGTATACTACTCTCTATAGTCAAAGAGCTATATGGACTGTTTTGTTCTACATTAGATCCTGGGTTTTTTTTTCTCTGAAGTATCTTGATCTTTCTGAATTTTGCAAAATTATTTTAGAAAAATAGTAAAATGGTTGTTCAGTCATTCATCATGGATTTTGCTGATAAAGGTTTTGCTTCACTTTGAAATAGACTGCTAAGCAAATATGGGAGGATAAAATATTTAAAACATTAATTAGTTATAAATGAAATAAATAACAAATAATCTTGCCTTGAAAATCCCGTGGACGGAGGAGCCTGGTGAGCTGCAGTCCACGGGGTCGCGAAGAGTCAGACACGACTGAGTGACTTCACTTTCACTTTTCAGTTTCATGCATTGCAGAAGGAAATGGCAACCCACTCCAGTGTTCTTGCCTGGAGAATCCCAGGGACGGGGGAGCCTGGTAGGCTGCCATCTAGGGGGTCGCACAGAGTCCGACATGACTGAAACGACTTAGCAGCAGTAGCAGCAGCAAG
The DNA here is from genome assembly GCF_003369695.1 of Bos indicus x Bos taurus. Classification (NCBI taxonomy): domain Eukaryota; kingdom Metazoa; phylum Chordata; class Mammalia; order Artiodactyla; family Bovidae; genus Bos; species Bos indicus x Bos taurus. Next base: position 62,715,885 of record NC_040087.1, read on the forward strand.
TCAATCAATTTATTGATTAATTTTAATATAATTAGTTTAAATGATCAATTAATTATTCATTAATTACTGAATAACCTGAAACATCTGAGACTACAAACTTTCATAATACAACAGCAGATAGAATTGCTTCATAGTTACTATGAATAATAGGGTAAATTGTCCTTGACTGAGGATCAGCAGAAGCTAATAGATGGTTCCTCAAATATGTATTTGTGATCATTTAAAACTGGTATAACTGAGGATTAGATGGCAGTTTTTACATGTTTAAGTGGATGAGGTTCTATTTAGACTACAGTGCTATGATATCTTAAATGTGTGATACTTATGGAAAACCAAGAATATTTTCAGTAGGACATTTTAAATGTGTGATAGTTTCAGAGATCATTAGATTCCAAATGCAGGTTATATGACTAAATCCCAGGGGAACCATTTGAGATTAAAACAGCTTTGCTTAAATATGTATGGGTTAAGTTCACGTTTTAGAAGTCAATCTCTATGATTTCTAATAATGATTTCATCTAATTGTTGAATCACATGATGGTCCATGTTTGAAAGAGAAAGGGAGGAATATAAAGTCTTATGGTTTCATTTAAAGAGATGATGAGAAATAAGAAATGTATATTTAGATGTTGAATTACCTCTGTAGTCAGATACAGATTTTCCAAATGTAGGATAAATCTATATGCATGATATGTGCATATCTTTCAGAGTAAGGCTCTTCATAATAAGAGTAAAGTTTTGAAAGACCTATAAAACTTTAGTGAAAAATACTGCCATTTTAATATGTGAGTTTTATGAAGTTCTCCTTCTTCTTCTCTCCAGTGTTTTTATCTTTATCTTTTCTCTTTAATTGTAGATGTTGTATAGTTAATTCAAAACTATATGCCTGCTCACTTTTTGAACATCGAATCTTAATTTCAAGAATTCTTTTAAACGAGTATTTTAAAATTTAAAAGAGAATAAAGAGTAACCCAAGAAGTTGGGGGATCATTTACACAAAACATGGTAATTTTACTTGTATGTTGAATCATACAATAATAATGAAGATCATCATGCTTCTTAATTTCTAACTGTATTATGAAGCTATGGTAACTGAAGTAGTCTCATACTGGCTTAAAAACAGAAGTAGAACAATGGAACAATATCAGAAGCCTCTAAATTAAACCCACACATAGAGGATGAACTAGTATTTGACAGTGGAGCGAAAAAAAAAAAAATCAATGGAGAATAGACAGTCCCTTAAATAAATGCTTCTGGGAAAACTGGATATTCGCAGGTAAAAAAATGAAACTAGACCCCTATCTTACATCACTCACAAAAATTAACACAAAATCAAGGCTTAAAGGTAATACCAGAAATCATAGAAATTCTAGAAGAAAATATAGAAAAAAGCTCTTTGACATGGGGCTTGGCAATGATTTTTGGGTATGATACATAAAGCACAGGCAAGGAAATAAAAGATAAATAAATGGGACTATACAAACTAAAAGGCTTCTGCACAGTGAAAGGAACAGCCAGATGAAAAGCCAAGCTATGGTTTGGTAACAATATCTGTGAACAGTATATCTGATAAGGGGTTGATATCCAAAATACATAAAGAGTTCATACAACTCAATAGCAAGAAACAATTGAATATAAAAATTGGCAAAGGGCCTAGATAGACAGTTTCCAATGAAGATACATGAATGGCCAACCAGTATATGAAAAGATGCTTAACATTATTATCATTGCGTGTAAGCATGCTGAGTTGTGTCCAAATCTTTGCAACCCTATGGACTGCAGCCTGCCAGGCCGCTGTGTCCATGGGACCTTCCAGGCAATAACACTGGAGTAGGTTGTCATTTCTTTCTCCAAGCATTATCATTAGGGGAATACAAATCAAAATCACAGTGAGCGATTACTTCATACTGCTTAGAATGATGAGCGTGAAAAAAAAAAAAAAAGAGAGACAATAATGCATGAGGATGCAGAGAAAAGATTGTGCACTGTTGGCAGGATGGTAAATTGGTACAGACAATTATGGAAAACTTTATGGAAGTTCCCCCCAAGATTAAAACTAGAATGAGCATAGGATCCAACAATCCCACTTCTGTGAATATATCCTAGAGAAATGAAAACACTGTGTTGAAGAGATATTTTTACTTCCATGTTCATAGTAGCATTATTTACAACAGCAAAGACATAGAAACAACCCAAGGAAAAAGAAGTTTTGGTGTATATATATACAATATTATTCAACCATAAAAATGAGAAAATTCTGCCAATCAAGATAATATGGATGGACCTCAAAGGCATTATCCTAAGTGAAATAACTCAGAGGAAGACAAATACTATATGATCATGTGGAACTTAAAACACACAGACTGACTCATAGGGAAAAAAAAAGAGAGAGAGAGAGATCAGATTTGTGATCACCAAAAATAAGGAGAGACAGATGCAGAGGAAGAAGGAACTGATTGGAGGTGGTGAAAAGGTACAAACTGCCAGTGAGAAGATAAAGTAAGGACCAGTAATGTGGCATATGACTTGATGTACACAGCAATGTGATACATATAGGACAGGCACGAAGAGTAAGTCCTAAAAGTTCTCACGACAAGGAAGACTTATTATCTTTTAATTTTTTGTAGCTCTATGAGATGATGGATGTTAACTTATTGTGGTAATCATTTTACAATATATGTACATCAGCTCATTATACTGTACAACTTAAACTTATAAAGTGCTACGTCAAATATATCTAAATAAACCTGGAAAAAATAGGGAAGAATCATAGATGGCCAGGTATGAGATTAGAAGTATCTCCAATAAAATATTTCTTTGATGGAATATGATGCAATATCTTGCTAAAACATCAAAATGATTAAAATTATTTTCCACGTGTAAACTTTAGAAAAATCTAGCAAAATGAAAGAACTCGAAAAGCAGTCTAATTTTTATGTTGACATGAAAGATGATTAAGGTATAATTGCTTTGCACTATGCTTTTTTTTCAACCATTAGGTTTTTTTTTTTAATCTTTGACCTCATATATACCTTCAGATGGAGATGTTATTTGCATTTGAAAAGGGACGTTGATAGTGTCATTTTGGAATCTGAATGAATGCAAATCTGACAGACAACATAACATTTTCAGCTGGAAATGTTTGATATTACAATTAGTACAAACCAGGGAATCCTAAAGGAAATCAATTTTGAATATTCATTGGAAGGACTGATGCTGAAACTGAAGCCCTCATACTTTTGGCCACCTGATGTGAAGAGCCTACACATTGGAAAAGACCTGATGCTGGTAAAGATTGAGAACAGGAGAAGGGGGAGACAGAAGATGAGATGGTTGGATGGAGTCACCAACTCAATGGACCTGAGTTTGAGCAAACTTCGGGCGATAGTGAAGGACAGGGAAGCCTGACATGCTGCATGCCGTCCATGGAGTTGCAAAGAGTTGGACATGAACTTATTGGCTGAACAACAACAATGAAAATACAGAATTAAAATGACAACTCTATCCTGCCTCTGAAGTTATTATTAACTTTCCTCTAGGAATGTATCTTTTCACATTACTAAGAACTGATGAAGAACCCTATGTCCTTCATAGGGTTTCCAGGCTTTTTCTCACATCGCCATTTGCCCTCTTCCTCCTTTCATGCTTAAGTTGAATGTCATCTGCAAGAGTACTCTTCTGTAGTTTTACCACCTGTGACCCCTTCATTTTATGTCACTATAACAATTTATATAGCTTTCAGGTTCGTTGCCATGTTATACCTTATTTTTAAAGTTATAGTGTTATAATTATCCTAGAATATAATATCTTTGAAGGGGAAAAAAAATGATCCCTCCTAACCTTCCTATCCAATTGCCTGTCCTATGTACAGGCGTTGACTACCACTCAGCCTTATAAGAATGGGCTTTGGGCCTGGACTATTTCCTTACCAAGAGATAAAGCACCCAGAGAGCCTGAGCCAGGCTTATCACTTTGTCTAGGAAGATCTGATCTTGTTTCATGCTCATTGAGTACTATTTTGTCTTTGCTTAAAGCATGTATGTTATATGGCACCTGACCAATCCCACTGTTAATTGTGTCTTCCGTTGAGAAGCATAGGGTTCCTTTCACTGGGGCACAAGAGCAGTGCAATGCATAGGCAAATCACCAAAATATATCCCCCGGCCACGGAGGACCTATGCATAACTTTGAACCTGATCTTGCTCCATCTCTTCTCTGTGAAATTAAAATATTTTTCCTGCCCAGTGCTTAACTGCTTAATGTTTTCCTTGGCAACCCTGATACCAAGATGCAAAGGGCTTTCTGTTATATTGGAGACTATACCTAATGTCTTTTACAAAGATGCAGAGTCAGCATGACTAAGACCAGGCAATGGAGCACAAAAGTTAGAGCTAAATAGATTCAACATGGAACAAGGTTTGTGATTCTTTGTTATGAAAGAAGATAGATTCATCCAGCAAGTCTGAATAAATCATTAAACTTGGACTGGCGAGCTTATGAGCAGACTGAGTGTCAATTTCAAGTATGTTGAAAGGCTTACAGATGTTCCTTTGATTTAACTAGGCATATCTTTTCATTTCAAGTTTCTTTTGGTTTACATAGTTCACTAAATATATATTTACTGATTTGGTTGCTGATGTAGCCATACGAGCTGAGGGAAAAGGGGAGAGAAAATTATCTGCTCATTAACATACTCATAAAAATATCATCACAGTCATGTCGGTGAACTCATACTGTGATTTGATTTCATAATAAATTTTCTTATTTCATACTGTAAAGTTTTAACATAATGTAAAGATCTTAAGACCTAATTAGTATCTTCTGCAGGAATGGTCAGTCCAAGAATAATTTTCAATTTAAAGGCTGCATGTTTTTGAAAAGTTCACCAGTGACTCACATATGAATTAGTTGTCCACTACTTTTATTCCCATACATCACTTCTTGAGAATGTCTCAGGAGAAATGGGTGCTTTAACTGTATGCAGTGTCTCATACCTCTCACTAGGTATTTTGATTCCTCATAACATGAGCTACAACCTTCCTGAATTAGAGCGGCTCCAGGAAATATTGGTAACTGGATTAAATCAGAAAGTTAGTGTATAAACATGTTGTGTTTTGGTTTTTTTTTTCATATTAATAAGAACAAATGACTATTTTCATGGAGCATTTTGCTTTCACAATACTTTGTAGTGTGACCTTAATCACAGCTCTTCCATTATCATCTGTAACATTCTAAAGGAGATCAGTCCTGGGTGTTCATTGGAAGGACTGATGCTAAAGCTGAAACTCCAATACTTTGGCCACCTCATGCGAAGAGTTGACTCATTGCAAAAAACCCTGATGCTGGGAGGGATTGGGGGCAGGAGGAGAAGGGGACGACAGAGGATGAGATGGCTGGATGGCATCACTGACTAGATGGACACGAGTTTGAGTGAACTCCAAGAGTTGGTGATGGACAGGGAAGCCTGGCGTGCTGCGATTCATAGGGTCGCAAAGAGTCAGACATGACTGAGCGACTGAACTGAACTTGTTTACAACAGTATGTAATTCAAACAGGTAACGATCTCTTGAAGGTCTGTTGAGGACAGGAATCTGTTGTTGTTGTGTACTTTTATGATTGAACTTGTCATAGGTTTTGCTGCAATGTTAATAAGTCTACATCTGGGAACACACCTTCTAAACATCTTATTATGATGGTCAAATATACCTTTTTGGTTTCCTGCTTCTCTTCCTTTGCTTCAGTTATTCTTTCTGCTCTGAGAGGAGTTATTCCTCAACCATACTTTACTAGGCAAACCCTTCTTTATTTCATTATTATTCTCAACGGAGCATGTGTATGCATACTCAGTCTCTTCGGTTATGTCTGACTCTTTGCGACCTGATGGACTGTAACCTGCCAGGCTCCTCTGTCCGTGGGGATTCTCCAGCAAGAATAATGGAGTGGGTTGCCATTTCCACCTCCAGGGGATCTTCCCGACCCAAGGATCGAACCCACATTTCTTCTGTCTCCTGCATTGGTAGGCGGGTTCTTTACCACTAGCGCCATCATATCATTTGTTAAATGAACAGATTTAAAAAAATGAAAGGTTTTCCTTCTTTCTCTCATCAAACACAAGTCAGTGTAACTTTGATGCTATAACTGATGGAATTATTATAGTTCAAAATTGCTATATATGATAGAAAATAGATGGTTTCACTTTTCATTTTTAATACATTCATTGCTATTCTTCACTGTCGTACATATGTAAACAGCCAGTTCAGACTTGACTTGAGTTCTCTCCAGTTCTCATCATTTTACTTAGGTCTTTTAATTATTAATTTAAAAATTAACTTTGAGATTTCATATGTGTGAGTGAAAAAAAGTGTACGTTCTCCAAGACACACTAAGATGTATGCTGTAGTACAGGAATGGGTTTATACACATTTCCTATAGATTAATTCAACATTTTTTTAAAAAAGTAATAGCATCAGTACTAAATTAACCTTTTGGTCCTTACATATGTTTTCATATATGTATATTCATATAGGTTTATATATATATATATATATATAAAGTGAAAGTGAAGTCGCTCAGTCTTGTCCGATTCTTCGCGACTGCAGCCTACCAGGCTCCTCCACCCATGGGATTTTCCAGGCAAGAGTACTGGAGTGGGGTGCCATTGCCTTCTCCGATATATATAATTAAAATAATATAATTGAACAAGTATTTCCTTAACTTGTAAACTATTTTACAACTAAAAGCAGAACAAAAGAACTACTTAATTCAGTTGTACTGCTCGAGTCTGAGATGTCAGATTACAACTGAATGCTTCTTTTTCAGTTATTTACAACAAAATAAACAAGCAAAAAACTGAAAATGGAATCATATTGATTGTAAATTCAATACTGCAGGTGTCATCTTTATGGAGTTGCCATCTTTAATCCTATCTTCAATGATATGGTGTACCATGAGTTCTGTGTCTAAATTTCATTACCTACAGCACTATTTTATATTGATATATTACTTTGTCTATGCCTTAGGCACAACTTTTATTTTCATGATACTCTGTTACTTATGCAATTCTGTTTTTGAAAACAGATTTTGTCTCTGAATTTTACAGCACAATGTAATTTCTTTCACTTTAGATCATTTTATATTCTCTAGGAAATTCAATTAGCAGTTTGCTGTTCACATTATCATAATGTTACCAAAATCTTTTAAAATATGAATATATTAACTTTTTCTTTCAGTGACACTGATGTGTTATTTTAGATTGGATACATTGACACAGATTTCCCAGAAGACTTGAGATAGAAACTTTTTTTTTGGCCAAGTTTTAACTTGACATCCTGTTGGCAATTGCTAAATTATGTTAGAATCAAATAATCCTGTTGATTGGTCAATTTTTATTGGGGTCAGTTTAATTTTGGATTATCTCATTCATGTTTCTGGCTGTATATAGAAGAACTTCTTACATATTTTTATTATGACATCTTGTAAATATCTAACACTTGTAAATGTCTAACATAAATATGTCTAAGCCATCCATACTGAACTAAATATATACTTGCTTGGGTTTGGCACTTGTAATACATACTTTATCCACAGTTACTGTTTAGTTATCTAATTTGGTTAATATACTGTGTGCTTACCAGTAGTAACTGCTTTATTCGACTTTGCAACTTCAGCAAATTAGCTCAGTTCTTATCATGTAATTGATAGTCAATAGATAACGTAATTTTTTGATTAAATTTGATGAATGATATCAGCATCAAACAGATCTGTTAATAAATTCTAACTGTATCAAAATGTACATATTATACCTGAAACACTACAAAAAAAGACGGAGTGTCAAGTAGATTACAAATGATTTCAGACAGGTTTAAGAGAAACATGAAGGCAAGAATGTTTAAAAGTATCAGTTCATTGACAAGCAGCAAGGGACTTGGGTTGGCAAATCACCTGAATTACAGAGGTATGTATAAATAATAAGTATTTCTGGAGTCCAAAGAATGGGTTATTTGTTGTTCAATTGCTCAGTTGTATCCAACTCTTTGTGACCAATGGACTAACTGTAGCATGTCAGGCTTCCCTGTCCTTCTCTATCACCCTGATTTTGCTCAAACTCATGTGCACTGAGTCACTGATGCCATACAAGCACCTCATCCTCTGTTGCCCCTTCTCCTGTCCTCAGTCTTTTTCAGCACCATGGTCTTTTCCAATGAGTCAGTTCTCGACATCAGGTGGCCAAAGTATTAGAGCTTCAGCTTCATCATCAGTCCTTCCAATGAATATTAAGGGTTGATATCCTTTATGATTGACTGGTCATGTCAGACTCTTTGTGACCCCATGGACTTTAGGCATTTTCCAGGCAAGAGTACTGGAGTGGGTTGCCATTTCCTTCTCCAGGAGATCTTCCCAACGCAGGGATCGAACTTGCAACTTCTGCTGTGTCTCCTGCATTGCAGGCAGATTCTTTACCACTGAGCCACCAGGAAAGCCAACTATCCTAAACTCCCTGACAAAGCTCAAGAAGATGACAGGAATAATATCAACAGAGTGTACAATAAAATTTCTGTGGTCACAAGTAATTTTTGATTTATAATTTCAGTGTATATCAAAGTTTATCATTTCAAAATGCTTTTATACCAATAGGTTAGAAATTTTCGTGAGACGATAAAGTCTGAACACAAAAAAGTAATTTATCTTGTACATAGGAAAATCTATCTATTCCATCTATATTATTTTGCTTGCATAAACCTTTATGATTTATGTATTTGTACACCAGTGAATATGAAACTATATTTTTAGTGTGCTACAGGGATTTCAGGGTTCCAACCAAGATTTAAAACCTTGTTATTCCTAAGTTAATCTTGTTCTTTTAGAAACTCTCTGTAGTGTGTAATTCATAGTACTTTGAAAGTAACTTTGCCCTACTGAATGAAATAATGGTCCTCTATGGAACTTTGTATAGCAACACCATTATATGTATAGTTAAATCACGATTATCCGTGAGTGGGTAAGACAGTTTGAAGGTTTTCTTAGACTTTAAATTGTTTTATCCTTTGTCATTATTCTATCATAAAGTTGTCACTAAATGAGCCACAAAAAACTAGATCCTTTTACTGAACCACCAAATAAGCCCCCGTATTAACTATGAAAGAGAACCACAACTGTTGTAAAATAAACTACACTATGACTAAAATGCTTATCAAATGAACCCATTGCAAATCATTAAAAATTCATCACTTTAAATCCTATACATTAATATGGAAAAACAAATACATATATAGAAAAGTGGACAAAAATTTTCAGATGGCATGCCACAACAGGTTATATGAAATATATCATGGAAATGGGCAGAAGTGATAAATAGGAATAGGAGGGGGAGATGACTGAATGTTATATATATGAGGATTCTCTGTGTCACCACTAATAAGTTAATAAATGCAAATTAAAGTAAGATAGTGCCTCAAAGACTAATTTATAAACTTTGTGGTAGAATACATTTATTGGTGATGATGTTGGGATATTGATACTGTTACCAGCTGCTGATAAACATTGAAACTGGCATATATATTATGGAAAACCATCTGGTATTACTAAAGAAAAATAAATGCAATAAAAGAATAAATGATAAAAGGACAGTCGATAAAATCAACTATAGATAGCTGGTTCCCTAAATTAGAGAGAAAGCCATTCAAAATTGTAAAGAATAAAAGCTTGAATCTATAGATTTATTTGTATCACCGTTTTTCAAGAAAATTTAGTTAAGTCAGTCAAATCAAAACTTATTCTTGTAATATACTAAACCTCAGAAATGAAGAAAATATATAAGGATATTGGAGCAGGAAAAGAAGGTTACATTGAAGGAATAGATTTCAGTGTTTCCTACTTCTTCCAGGTGTTCTCTGGCTTTTCCAATGTGTATTCTCCTTGTGAAGGGACAAGCAGTCTGTGGAAAGTTATCTAAAACAAGAGTTATTCTGCTCTTCATATCTTCTCTCCACTCTCTCCCTGATTTAGCATCCATTGATTATTTATGCCTGAACAGTCTTACTATGACTCTTGCAAAATGATTTTCCAACTTTTTCTGTAAATTGATTTGTCACCATTTTCCTGTAAGAAAAATTCCTACTATCACCATCATAAATTTATGTATGACTTACTGTCCCCCTTCACCCCTCCCCTCCTTTACCTCCCTCTTCCTGCCCCTCTCCCTTCCCTCCCTCCATCTCACCCCTCCTTCCTTCCTTCTTTTCTTTCTGTTTCATTCATTAAGAATTCATTATTGTTCTTAATTATTGTAATACTCAAATCATCTCAGATTTGTTTCTTCTGTCTTTTTCACATGTAATTATATTAAATTTTATTTTTAAAGAGGAAAACTTGTTTTCTCACATGACAATGTGAGATGCTTCAGACTAGTCCTTTCCTGTACTAGCTCTTGATTCAGTCTCTTATTCAAGATACCCAGTTTCTGAAGTGCACAATCAAATAATAACCCCAAACATGCATGTTCCCTGTGGTTATGCTATCAGGGTGACTTTACTTCAAGACTCTCTCTTTGACTATATATAGAAAGTATGTGTTCGTATTTGCACTTCAAATTTTATTCTATACGCACAGGATTCTTTGCTGTTAGACATTCTATATTTGTATATCCCATCTTCCATAGTGATAACACAAGGTCACAAAAATATTATCACATTCACTTATACTTTTTTTTTTTAATTTTCCATTATCACTTTAGAGTCGTGATAATTATGAAAGCACTGAATGCATTTCTAGAAATTATATTTGACTGAGAAAAAATAGAATCAAAGAATGCACAAGGCTATGTGTATCCATGTACATCTGTGTTTATATGCTATGGTTCATAATTTAATACTTTATATTTATATAAATAATGTATATTATATATGACATATAATTATATATATTATTTATTTTATTAAATATATCAATTATATAATATAATTTATAAATAATATAAAATATAATTTATATATAATTTATATAATTAAATATCTTTCTATTTATATATAAATATAATATATAATATAATTATATATATAATATGATTTATATGCTGTGCTTATATGCCATGGTTTATAATTCATAAAATATTATTCATCAATAAAATCAGAAGTTATTTTACATGACCTTTATTTACCAGAAATAAATATAATATACTTAAAAAATAAAGTTCTGAAATGTTTAATAGGCCTTAATATTCCAGGATTAATCATAAATGATGGGCTTTATTAAGTATCTACCTGGCAGTGTTTGAGCCAGCATATTTAATATAATACATAATGAGATTCAGGATTAATACAATAGCAACAAATTTACTATAATATAGATCCCCCTAAATTGGCATCTAATCAAACAGATAATAAGAAATAAATGTACAGATTATAAGGCATGAAGTAAAAACAATCTGGATTTGAAAAGTAAAATGTAATGAAATGAGAAATTTACTATAGAATTTCACCAGCAGATGTGAGTAGGTAGGGGAAAAAAATCAGTACACAAAAGAATACAATAGGTTAATTGAAATTAGCTGGTCTAAGAATCAGAAAAACAAATGAAGACAATGAATATTCATGAAGAAGTGATTTGTCTTGAGGATGCAAGTTCATTTTAACATCTAAAAATGAATTAATCTAACATAACACATCAATAGAATATATTTTGATTTGCATGATCATTAACAGATACAGAAAATTCATTTAACAGAATCCAACACCATTCCATAGCCAAAAAAAAGAAAAAAGACACTCAACAAACTAAGAATAAAAAGGCGTTTCCTCAGTGGAATATCCACATTCACCATCATGCTTAATGGCAAAAGACAAGATTTTCTTCTATAAGACATGGAACAAAAACATGATGTTCACTCTTACCACTTCTAGTCAACATTTTAATACAAGTTGCAGTAAAAGCAATTAGACAATAAAAACAGATAAAAAGCTTTAATATTGCAAAAGAAAAATTACAAGTATATTTGTTTGCAGATGACATGATCATTTAGAAAATCTTAAATGTGCACCTGGCTTGCCAGGTGGCTCTCGTGATAAAGAACCTGCCTGCCAAAGAGGAGTCTCAAGAGGTGTGGGTTTGATATCTGTGTTGGGAATATCCCCTGGAGAAGGGCATGGCAACCCACTCCAGTATTCTTGCCTGGAGAATCCCATGGAGAGAGGAGTCCCGCGGGCTATAGTCCTTGGGGTCGCACAGAGTCGAACATGACTGGAGCAACTTAGCTTGCATGCATAAAAGTATTCAAAAAAATAAATGAATTCAAGTTTTCAGATGTAAGATCCATACCTCAAAACCAATATCATCCCTATAAACTTGCAACAAACCATCTAAAAATAAACTTGAGAAAAATTCCATTCAAAAATGAATAATAAAGCACCAAAACGTGTTTAAGACCAACAAACAAACTTCCAAATTTATACTTTGAAAACTTTCAAACACTGTTGAAAAATACCGAAGCTTTTAATGAAAAAACATCTCATTTTCATGGATTAGAATCTTCCCAAACCTAATCTGTAGATTCAACCCAATATCTATCTGATTCCCAGTTGACTTATTTATAGAAATTGTTACACTGATTCTAAAATGCATATGAAAATACAAAGGACCCTAAAAAGAAGAAAAAAAAAAACCTTTCTGTTCCAAAAAACATAATCAATGAAGTGAAAAGACAACCCATAGGATGGTATAAAATGTTTACAGAATCTGATATGTGATAAGCAGCATGTACCTGGAATATATACAAACTTATTAGAGCTGTTGTTAAAGGGCAACTCAGCTTTTCAAATGGGCATCTGAATAGACACTTTTCTGAATAAGATATGCAAATGCCAAATAAGCAAATGAAAAGTTGTTCAACATTGTTAATGGCTAATGATATGGGAAATGTATTATATACTTTAAGTGGGTGAGCTGTCTAATATGTTAATTGTACTTCAATAAGCTGTTTAATTTTTTAGTAGGCAATGAACTCAAATGGATATTTTTAAGGTGATATACAAATGGTCAACATGCAAATAAAAATGCTAAATATCATTTATGTTCATGGAAATGCAAATCAACACAGTGAAAAATTACTTTCATACCAAATATAACAAAAATCAAAAAGGTTAAAATAAGTGTTGCCAAGAATATGGATAAATTAATACTCTCATATATTGCTGATGGGATTGTAAAGTTGTGCAGCTGTTAGGGAAATTGATTTAACAGTTTCTCAATGAGTTAAATATAAATACCATATTACTTTGCTATTCCATTCCTACACAAATACACATAAAAATAGAAGAAAGGTATTCAAACAAAAACTTACACATAAATGTTGATAGCAGCATAATTCTATTCACAACAGTTAGAACTTAGAACCAGTGCAAAACTTTGTTGCCTGAAGAATGAACAAACAAAATAATGGTATATGTGTGCAATGGGATAATATTCATCCACGAATAACAAATGAAGTACTGATAAAAGCAACATCATGAATGACCCTTAAAAACATTATGCTGTATAAGAGAAGCCAGACAAAAGACTGCATGCTGTATTATTTCATCTGTATGAAATAATCCAAAATAGGCAAATACACAGAGACAAAATACAAAGTACTCATTTCCAGGATTTGGGAGGAGAGAAGTATGGCTATAATAACTTCACTAGTATCAATTTTCATTTGGGGTAAAGAAAAATTATGGAACTAGATACTGTGATGGTTGTGAATATACTAAATATTACTGAATTGTATACTCTAAAATGTTCAAAATGGTGAATTTCATGTGCCTTTTATCATAATAAAAATAATTTATAAATTATTGCTGTGAACATAGTACTATGTAAAATTTAACCATCTTTAATTTATGCATTAAAATGTTTTTCAAATAAAATGGAAAGCTGAACAAAATGATCTGGTTCAGTGTTTTAAATATATTTTTACCCAGATATTTAGCATAGGTAATGCTGAAGGATCTCTAGTATTTGAATTTTCCCCTTCATTTGTTTAAATCTGTTCATGTTCTTGAAAAGAAATCAATTATTCCTTTTTGACTTTCACTGAATCTTTGTTTAGTTTATTTAACATGAAGACTTTAATTTAAATTTATACTTTTAACATATTTGTCAAGAAGAGACAGCACAGTGTTTTAATCATTCTAATAGTATTTATTGAAATAAAATCACGAATGATTTTCCAAGGCCAGGCTGCAAAATATTCTTTGTCTGGTTGTGATTTATGTTTAAGGTGAATGTACACTGTTGGTAGTATTATTTTCTACTATGTATGTCAAGTACACCTCAAAGATTAAATTAAAACAGAAGGATAATATTCCTGTTTTGTGAAGCAGAACCATTTAAACTATTCCCATTAGGAATGTGATCTGTGAAAATGGGATTGTGTCTATGTTATGTGAATTATGTTAAGTCATGACAACACAGACTTCAAGGCATATAAAAGTTCAGTTCCAGAGAGTGACATCACTAAGATAGTTGACTGGGAAGCTTTAGACCCTCTTTATCTCTCATAGGAATCAAATTAGTAACAACCTAATGATCAGAATGGAGAAGGCAATGGTATCCCACTCCAGTACTCTTGCGTGGAAAATCCTGTGGATGGAGGAGCCTGGAAGGCTGCAGTCCATGGGGTCGCTGAGGGTAGGACACAACTGAGCGACTTCACTTTCACTTTCCACTTTCATGCATTGAAGAAGGAAATGGCAACCCATTCCAGTGTTCTTGCCTGGAGAATCCCAGGGACGGAGGAGCCTGGTGGGCTGCCGTCTATGGGATCACACAGAGTCGGACACGACTGAAGTGACTTAGCAGCAGTAGCAGCAATGATCAGAATGGACTTCCTTGGTGGATGAGTGGTAACAAATCTGCCTGCCAATGCAGGAGACAAGGATGAGATCCCTGGGTCAGAAATATCTCCTGGAGGAGGAAACGGAAACCCACTCTTGTATTCTTGCCTGAGAAATCCCATGGACAGAGGAGCCTGGAGGGTCACAGGCCATAGTTTCACAGAGTTGGACATGACTGAGCATGCAAGCAGGCATGCACACTCAGCAAAGCATCACAAGGAATAAAAGGAAATGGAAACATAACCCCATCAAGAGAAACAAAATGAAACTTCAGAATCTAACTCTAAAGAAATGCAAATGTAAGAGCTGCCTTACAAAGAATTTAAAATAACTATCTTAAAGATGTTCAATGAGCTGAAAGAGAGCACAAATAGACAACCAAACAAAAGGAGGCAGATGTTGCCTGAGCAAAATGAGAATGTCAACAAAGTGGTAGAAGCTATAAAACGAAACGAACAGAAATTCCCCAACTGAAAAATGACAATGAATGGAAGCATTCACTCAGTGGATTTAACAGCAGATTTGATCAGGCAGAAGAACCTGTTAATTTGAAAAATATGTCTTTTATAATCACTAAATCAGAGAAATAAAAAGGAAAAAAATTCAGAGGGAAGTCATGTCCAACTCTTTCTAATCCTGTGAACTGTAGCCCACCAGGGTCCTCTGTTCATGGAATTCTCCAGGCAAGAATACTGGAGTGGGTTGCCATGCCCTTCTGCAGAAGATCTTCCGGACCCAGGGATTGAACCCAGGTCTTCTGCATTGCACACAGGTTCTTTACTGTCTGAGCTTATGGGACATTGTTAAATGGAGTGATATATGCCTTATGGGGCTTCCCAGTTGGTACTAGTGGTAAAGAACCTGGCTGCCAAAACAGGAGACGTGAGTCAAGGGTTCAGTCTCTGGATGGGGAAGGTCCCCTGGAGGAGGGCATGGCAATGCACTCCAGTGTTCTTGCCTTGAGAATCTGATGGACAGAGGGGCCTGGTGGGCTATAGCCCATAATGTCACAAAGACTCACGCATAAATGAAGTGACTTAGTATGCACACATGCTTTATGAAAGTTCTAGCAGGAGAAATTTGAAAAAAATACTGACTGAAAACTTCTGAGAACTGAGGAAAGAAATGAACTTACATGTTCAAGAAGCTCAGATCAGATCATATCAGTCACTGCTTAGCCTACTACTGGGCCTTAGTAGAGACTGATTGTTTAACCATGGGGCACCAGGTTGCCATGGTACCTAGCTGCCCATTATGTTCTGGGCATTCTCAGGCCACCAAGGCATATATTTGGTTGGATACAGCAGCACTCCCTCATTCAATGGAAGCAATATGTATATATATAAGATTGGGGCTGAGCAGGCCTTAAAGTCACAGGTAAAGTACATAAAGAATGGGCCCGAATGTCCATGGTCACTGTTGTTTCTACACTGCCTTCCCTCTTTAAGCACCAACCTTTGACTTAATGGGGAGTTTCCTGTGATCAGTTAACTGAGGAAGAGAAGACTTAGACCTGGTTTACAGGTGATTCTAATCAATATGCAGGGTCTGCCAAAAGTGCTGCATTATAACCTCCTTCTGAGACATCCCTGAGGGACAGTGATGAAGGGGTATCCTCGTGGTCAGGGAGTGGAGCAGTGCAGTGCAGTTGGTTGTTCACTTTTCTTGTATGTAGAAATGTCCAGATATGTTGTTATATATCTGTTTGTTGGCTGTGACTAATGGTCCCTTGACAGATGAATGGATGAACAAAATGTGGGGTGTGTGTGTGTGTGTATAAGAGGAAATATTATGTACCCTTAAGGAAATTCTGTGACACGCTACAAAATGGTCGAATGTTGAGGCCATTATGCTAAGTAAAATAAGTTAGTCACAAAAGACAAATACTGCATGATCAGATCAGATCAGATCAGTCGCTCAGTCATGTCCGACTCTTTGTGATCCCATGAATCGCAATACACCAGGCCTCCCTGTCCATCACCAACTCCCGGAGTTCACCAAGACTCACGTCCATCAAGTCAGTGATGCTATCCAGCCATCTCATCCTCTGTCGTCCCCTTCTCCTCTTGCCACCAATCCCTCCCAGCATCAGAGTCTTTTCCAATGAGTCAACTCTTCGCATGAGGTGGCCAAAGTACTGGACTTTCAGCTTTAGCATCATTCCTTCCAAAGAAATCCCAGGGCTATCTCCTTCAGAATGGACTGGTTGGATCTCCTTGCAGTTCAAGGGACTCTCAAGAGTCTTCTCCAACACCACACTTCAAAAGCATCAATTCTTCGGCTCTCAGCCTTCTTCACAGTCCAACTCTCACATCCATACATGACCACAGGAAAAACCATAGCCTTGACTAGATGGACCTTTGTTGGCAAAGTAATGTCTCTGCTTGTGAATATGCTATCTAGGTTGGTCATAACTTTCCTTCCAAGGAGTAAGCGTCTTTTAATTTCATGGCTGCAGTCACCATCTGCAGTTATTTTGGAGCCCAGAAAAATAAAGTCTGACACTGTTTCCACTGTTTCCCCATCTATTTCCCATGAAGTGATGGGACCGGATGCCATGATCTTCGTTTTCTGAATGTTGAGCTTTAAGCCAACTTTTTCACTCTCCACTTTCACTTTCATCAAGAGACTTTTTAGTTCCTCTACACTTTCTGCCGTAAGTGTGGTGTCATCTGCATATCTGAGGTTATTGATATTTCTCCCAGCAATCTTAATTCCAGTTTGTGTTTTCCACTCCAGCGTTTCTCATGATGTACTCTGCATATAAGTTAAATAAACAGGGTGACAATATACAGCCTTGATGTACTCCTTTTCCTATTTGGAACCATGATTCCTCTTCAATGAGGTATTTGAAGAAGTCAAAACATAGAAATAGGAAGTAGAAATGTGGTCACCATGAACTGGCAGGAAGGGAAAAAGAAGAGTTGTTCCTTAATGGGTTTAGAGTTTCATTTTGTCCTGGAGATCTCCTTACGATGAAAATAATCTTAACACTACTGAATCATATGGTGGCTCAGACAGTCAAGAATGGGCCTGCAATACAGGAGGCCCATGTTTAACCCCAATGTCAGGAAGATCCCCTGATGAAGGGAATGGTTATCCACTCTAGTATTCTTGGCTGGAGAATTCCATGGACAGAGGAGCCTGGTGGGCTACAGTCCATGGGGTCACAAAGAGTTGGAAAAAACTGAGCGACTAACACACACTAACAAACACACGCACACACACACACACACATGCATACACTGAACCATGCACTCAAAAACAGTTAAGATGGTAAATTTTATGATTTCTGCTTCAATTAAAAAGAATACAAATTTTGAAACAAATTTGAAAAGTTTAGCTTTGGAAGATTGAGTAAAAGCCATTCCCCATTAAGTTCTCACTGTGTATCCTTCCCTCTATTACACACTTATAACAGTAAATATTAAATATAACATTAAAAAATGAGAGAAAATGAATTTTAAAAAAATAATAGATGTGTAACCAAGGTTACTATGGTTTAGCATGACTGATCTGGTTCCAGGTTAGAAAGCAGTAAAAGCTACCAGAACTTGATTACTGCAGGGTAAGAAGTTTAAACCATCCTATATGAGGATGTGATCAAATTTGTATTCACTTTTCAAATGTAGAACCTGGGTTGTAGTTTTCCCTGCTGAGAAAAGTGCCTGCTAATAGGTAAGCCTTCTAGCTCCATGGAACAATGTCACATGGCCCTGTCTGTCCGAAAAGCTGACATTCTTCATCCATGGCTTCATGTAGGCTAGTCACTACACTGTTGCTCAGTTACTCAGATAGGGCAAGAATTTTGAATGGCTAGTAGATTAAATATTTCTGAATTAAGATTTAAGGAGGCAAAGAGAGATAAAGGAGAGCTATTTGACAGAGAAATTTGTACCCAAATTAATGTACAGATAAAACGCAGTTATCTTTATAATACAAACAAGCCTTTATTTTCAGTGAAATTTAACAAGCTGGTCTTGCATTTTATGGGGAAACTAGAAAAGGTCCTTAAACTGTAAATGAACAAGCCATTCTATATTTCAAGCCTTATTATAAAAATAGGATAATGAAGACAGTGATATTATACAAGAGAAGGCAGAGTACTATAAGAGAGTAAAAGAAAGCCCAGAAACCATGTGTGCATCTATACGGATTTGTTATGACATATAAGTGGCCACACGGAAGAGCAGTGGGTAAATTTTGAACTATGAGATAAGAGTTCCGGAAATTGTCTGGTGTCAGTTTGGTGCTACCGTTCCAGGTTAAGGCTGTGGAATATCATTTTTAATATAATTCCCAGGCGGATTATAGCTTGGGTTAGAAAGGAAATGTGTGCAATGTTGAAATCAGAGGTGAAACAGAGGGATAGTATATGTTAGTTTTAATGTGTTTCATGGATATTATTTAAATACATAGTAGGAATTAGAAGAACAATGCTGCTATAACTGTGATCAGAGAGAAAGATGGATGTTTGAGCTCCAAGTAAGATTGTATTCAAATCCTAAAAGATGATGCTGTGAAAGTGCTACACTCAATATGCCAGCAAGTTTGGAAAATTCAGCAGTGGCCACAGGACTGGAAAAGGTCAGTTTTCATTCCAATCCCAAAGAAAGGCAATGCCAAAGAATGCTCAAACTACCACACACTTGCACTCATCTCACACGCTAGGAAAGTAATGCTCAAAATTCTCCAAGCCAGTCTTCAACAGTATGTGAACCATGAACTTCCAGATGTTTCAGCTGGATTTAGAAAAGGCAGAGGAACCAGAGATCAAATTGCCAACATCTTTTGGGCCACCAAAAAAGCAGAGAGTTCCAGAAAAAACATCTATTTCTGCTTTATTGACTATGCCAAAGCCTTTGTGCGGATCCCAACAAACTGTGGAAAATTCTTAAAGAGATGGGAGTACCAGACCACCTAACCAGTCTCCTGAGAAATCTGTGTGCAGGTCAGGAAGCAACGGTTTAGAACTAGACATGGAAAAACAGACTGGTTCCAAATAGGAAAAGGGGTACGTCAAGGTTGTGTATTGTCACCCTGCTTATTTAACTTATATGCAGAGTACATCATGAGAAAGGCTGGGTTTGATGAAGCACAAGCTGGAATCAAGATTGTGGGGAGATATATCAGTTACTTTAGATATGCAAATGATACCAGCATTATGGCAGAAAGTGAAGAAGAACTAAAGAGCCTCCTAATGAAAGTGAAAGAGGAGAGTGAAAATGCTGGCTTAAAGCTCAACATTAAGAAAACTAAGATCATGGTATCCAGTCCCATCACTTCATGGTAAATAGATGACAGACTTTATTTCTTGGGGTTCCAAAATCACTGCAGATGGTGATTGCAGCCATGAAATTAAAAGATGCTTACTCCTTGGAAGGAAGGTTATGACCAATCTAGACAGCATATGAAAAAGGAGAGACATTACTTTGCCAACAAAGGTCCACCTAGTCAAGGCTATGGTTTTTCCAGTAGTCATGTATGGATGTGAGAGTTGGACTATAAAGAAAGCTGAGCGCCGAAGAATTGATGCTTTTGAACTGTGGTATTGGAGAAGACTCTTGAGAGTCCCTTGGACTGCAAAGAAATCCAACCAGTACATCCTAAAGGAGATCAGTCCTGAGTGTTCATTCGAAGGACTGATGTTGAAACTGAAACTCCAATACTTTGGCCACCTGATGCAAAGAACTGACTCATTGGAAAAGACCCTGATACTGGGAAGGATTGAAGGCGGGAGGAGAAGGGGATGCCAGAGAATGAGATGGTTGGATGGCATCACTGACTTGATGGACACAAGTTTGAGCAAGCTCTGGAATTTGGTGATGGACAGGGAGGCCTGGTATGCTGCAGTCCACGGGATCACAAGGAGTTGGACAGGACTGAGGTTTAGAACGGAACGCAACTGAACTGAAGTCAAGTACTTATACTAAAGGAGGTTCAATCTGTTTGTCTTGTTAAACAAACCTGTATTAAACTGAAGAACTGACATGAATTTATACTGTGTTGTTCTGGAGCCTTAAAACATGCAGTGCATACAACTAGGAACATCCTCTAGCAGATTCGAAAAGCTTTATTTTATTGTAAAAATTAAGCTGACTAGAAACTAGAGAAGTTTATTGAAGTAGTGTTCATGCTTCTAGGAGACTGGTGATCTTTAAAAGCCAAAGCACTGGTGGATCATACCCTGGAAACTGTACTATTTGCCAGGAAGACAGAGGATTGTCTCCTAGAGCTGTGGATCCAAAATCTCAGTGAAAAAAGTTTACCCAGGGTTAGGGCTGAGTCATAATAGAAAAGGAAGGTCTGCGGTAGATAATACAGAATTTGTTACATGCACACAAGAGTAAAATTGAAATATGAGAGAAGGAGAACTGGGAGCCACAGAAAACAGCTTAAAGTCAAGATGTGCACACTGAGGACCAAGAAATTAAGGAAGGTGAAGCCAGAGTCTGAAATCAGATTAGTCAAAAAAGAGACCATGTAAATCTTTTATCGTAAGAAAGAGATCTATAACAGAATCTGGATACAATAGCCAAGATTACTGCTACAAGCCTGCCTAGTCTAATAAAAGCTTATTTTTTCACAGCAGAAAGGCAATGAGAATAAAATGGATTCTGACATTTTCTCTTTCTGGAAGACAGTACTGAGTTTTGGAAGTCAGGATTTATTTAGAAGGAAATGAATACCTATTAAGTTATTAACAGCTAAATGTCCAGCATATTTCTTATGAATCTTGATTCAAATAGAATTTTCTTTATTGCCTTATTAATTCCAATGATCTGTATTAAATTAATATCCATAGTCAGTTGGTCAAAAGAGCCTGGAGTTGGTTATCTCTGAAATACCAAATAAGTACTATTCCCACTTGATCTCACTTGATATTGACTAATTACAAGATTATATTAATGAACTATATTTCCTCTAATGCATGATGCCATTAGTTGAAAGGTATTCCAATATTTTATGAGACACTAATTAATAGAAAACATTATAGATGCAATTATGGAAAAAAATTCTGACCACATCACATTTTGTTTTATGCTTATGGGAAAAACTTGTTCAAGTTTATTTAGACTCAGATATCTATTATGTGTCATTCTTTTGTACACATATAGAAGTAGAATATAAATTAAATAAATGGATTAAGCTGTGTCCAAAATTTCTCAAAGCCATCGGTGTTCATATTTCTCTATAAAATGTAATCTTCTGGAACATCAAGAGAATTGATACCACAATTAAGATAGTACATCACTGTTGTCTCTGAGATTTTCTTCCAAGCTGCTAACACCTATCTTGAAAATGTCATTCTTATGCACACACTATGCGGGTGAATTCTACCTGCTGCCTATAAGATGAGCCTGTTGTCAAATATATATGACTGGTTATTTGGGAATAATGAACAAAAAAATCCCTGGCTCAATAACTTTCTCTTAGTTATCTGATTGCCAGCAATGCAGATACCTCTCCATGTCTCAGTTGAAAGTATTATAGGGTAGAAGTGAGAATCCCACAGTGATGTTAGCATTATGTGAAGCCCACTTACGCACAGATTTAAGTCATCTTCTTAAATTGATCTTCACATATGCCTGTTTATTTTCTAATAGGCTTGAAATCTGGTAAGAGAGACATTTTCCTCTAATGCAGATGAGAGTAAATAGTATGTATGTACCACTTGAAGTGTTTTACAAAGCCATTGCTATCACAGTATGTGACTGCAGATTTAAAAAGAAGGGGGTGGGGTACAGAGAATGAAGAGAATATTAGATAGAAGATATAAAACTGAATCAGGTGGTTTTTAAAAATTTCTGGTAACAATAATGTCATTTGAATGGAAATCAGTCCAGGAGGCCAAACTGATAATTCATAGTCTTGTATCCATTTCTTTAAGCATAATATCTTTAATTCCCATTTAGTGTTAGACATTTGGGAATAAAATGTAAAGCAACATAGACCCCTTTCTACGGGAAAATAAACACAATTAAATGATCAACATAAAACATGGTGGATTCTCTTATAATAATAATAGGTTGCTATGACACATTGTCACTTTATTTTCTATAGTTAAAATTTTTCTACCAGCCTTCTGTGCCTCCGGGTCCTTAGTAAATATTGTCTCATTAATTCTAGGAGGATCATGCTCTGGCTTTATACTCTGGTACAGTCATCCCCCCCAAATAACATGTCTTAAGTATCTATAATGAGCACTGTTAACAGTTTCTGCATGTTCTGTAGCCCAAAGATACTGCATGGACCTAAGCCACCTCCAGTGTTGATCTTACTTGGGCAGTGGCAGAGAACAGCATCCCAGTGCTGAGGGCTAGGGAGCCAACACTGCTTCTGTGCTTCTCACTTCCTGGTATAATTTTTTTCACGTAATTATTGGCTAGGCTTATCACTCTCTTCCCTCGAACTTTTTCATATAGTCCTTTTTACTGGAAACCCAACCTTCCTTCATGATTTTAAAATTTTGAAGACAAAAGCTCAGGAGTCCTGCTGACTTGTACTACTTATTTTTTACCCCTGGCAGACAACTCCCTGGAGGCAGAAAAGCATGAGACCTGATATTCCAAGAATTACAGAGAAAGAGAAAGAAGAAAATGTGGTTAGACAAGAAGAAAAAAGCTTCCCAAATTATATCTAAAAATATTATCGAGCCACACCAGTCAAGAGATGGTCAGGAAAGATTACATTTAATCTGATAACTGAAGTAGAAAGGCCAAGATTGTTTGAGACAGAGGAAAATGCTTGTTTGAGAATTCACAGAGTAGAGAAGATATTTTATGCTTGCTGCTGAGAGGTTTTCAATATCACTGTAGCTTAGAATATGTGAGGGGGTGAGGGGGATCGTGAAAAATAAGACAGGCAAGATAAACAGGCTATGGGACTTTTACACAACTATATTAAGCAATTTTAATTGTATTTTAAGGTCAAAGGGACCTTTTGAAAATGTTTAAAGACAAAGTCAATTTGCATTTTAGAAGTTTCACTCTTTTTTCAAGTCAGAGGGAGAATTCTCACACTGCTAAATGCTTCTTTTCTCCCTGAGCTTTTATAGAACTAGTGTACTTTCTACCAACTCTACCATAAACATTAAATATCTTTGCATGATCAGTTTAGTTCAGCTGCTCAGTTGTGTCTGACTCTTTGCAACCCCATGGACTGCAACACACCAGGCATTCCTGTCCATCACCAACTCCCAGAGCTCGCTCATACTCATGTCCATCGAGTCAGTGATGCCATCCAACCATCTAATTCTCTGTCGTCCCCTTCTCCTCCCACCTTTAATATTTCCCAGCATCAGGGTTTTTTCCAATGAGTAAGTTCTTCGCATCAAGTGGCCAAAGTGTTGGAGTTTCAGCTTCAACATCAGTCCTTACAATGAATATTCAGGACTGATTTCCTTTAGGATGGACTGGTTGGATGTCCTTGCAGTCCAAGGGACTCTCAAGAGTCTTCTCCAACACCACAGTTCAAAAGCATCAATTCTCCAGCGCTCAGCTTTCTTTATAGTCCATCTCTCACATCCATTCATGACTACTGGAAAAACCATAGCTTTGAGTAGACAGACCTTTGTTGGCAAGTAACGTCTCTGCATTTTAGTATGCTGTCGAGGTTGATCATAGCTTTTCTTCCAAGGAGCAGGCATCTTTTAATTTCATGTCACAATCTACAGTGATTTTGGAGCCCAGAAAAATAAAGTCCCTCACTGTTTCCATTGTTTGCCCATCTATTTGCCATGAAGTGATGGGGCTGGATGCCATGAGTTTCATTTTCTGAATGTTGAGTTTCAAGTCAGTTTTCTCACTCTCCTCTTTCACTTTCATCAAGAGTCTCTTTAGTTCCTTTTTTGCTTTCTGCCGTAAGTGTGGTGTCAGCTGCATATCTAAGGTTATTGATATTTCTCCTGGCAATCTTGATCCCAGCTTGTGCTTCATCCACCCTGGCATTTCACATGATGTACTATGCTGCTGCTGCTGCTGCTGCTGCTAGGTCACTTTAGTCATGTCCGACTCTGTGTGACCCCATAGACGGCAGCCCACCAGGCTTCCCATCCCTGGGATTCTCCAGGCAAGAACACTGGAGTGGATTGCTATTTCCTTCTCCAATGCATGAAAGTGAAAAGTGAAAGTGAAGTCACTCAGTCGTGTCCAACTCTTAGCAATCCCATGGACTGCAGCCTACCAGGCTCCTCTGTCCATGGGATTTTTCTAGGCAAAAGTACTGGAGTGGGGTGCCATTGCCTTCTCCATGATGTACTATGCATATAAGTTAAATAAGCAGAATGACAATATACAGCCTTGATGTACTCTTTTCCCGATTTGGAACCAGTCTGTTGTTTCATGTCCAGTTCTAACTGTTGCATGATACTCAAGGTATAAAGTTCTAACTTTGCATGATATTTAAGGGATATTAACCCATTTTTTCCTAACCTCAATAATTTCCAGTTCATACTTGTTCCAGTTTTCATGTCACAGTCCATGCCTGATAAATTCCGATCATAGTTTATTCCATACTGGAGTTTATTCCATTCTGCTGCTACTGCTAAGTCACTTCAGTATATTCTATCCATTATTAATTCACCATGATGATTTCAAAGCATGAAAACAAATATTTTAATAAAATTAATTTTAGAATCCTTTAGTTTATTTAAAACAACTCTACCTATGTATCCTTGTGTTTTACTTAAAATTTACATAACACTTGTAAAGAGGGGAACTTAAAAATCTCCTTTTTTTCTTGTTTTAATTGTAGTAGCCCTGTCAACAAAGACATCTGTGCTTTAGTTAGCAAACTTAATTCAGATCTACCTGCTTTTTTCCTACTCTTTTGAGTATAATTTATTAGTAACCACTCCTGGACATTAATATGTAAATGAAGGCTGTTTATGTAACATTCCCTTTGAAAGACCATTTTGGGCATTTGTATATTTCCTCTTGATCTTTACATTTTTAGGGCTGAAGGAGATGTTCCAGATTTTTTGAGTGCCTACAAAACTTAAAGGCCTTATATTGTCAGCTCTCTCCCCTCAAAGCCTTAATTCTGTGATATCATGTATCCTACTTGCCTCTCTCTTGGATCAACTTTTTGAAAAAATGTCCCCCGCACTCCTGGCTCAACCACAAAATGCAGTTCCTAGGGCTGTAGGCAAAGCTTGCCTTCAAATGTCCACACAGCTTGCTCCCTTACTTTTCTTGTCCTTGTTGAGAAGTTCCTTTCTCAGTGAGGCATTTTCTAACTACGCTAAGAAAAATTACAAAAACAATCTCTAGCACACTGCTACAATCCTTATAACCTTTTCATACTTTTCTATGTATCTCTTCTAAATATATCATACTATTTTTTATTTTTCTTTTTACTCTCCCCCTTTAAAATAAAAACTTGTACAAAATTAAAAAAAAATACTGCTCTGTTTACTGATGTATCTTCAAGGCTTAGAGAATTGCTTGGAAATTGTGTGGTTAAGAAATATTTGTTCTTTGAATGAATGAAATACTAAATGCTTCAAGAATACTATTTCTCTGTACTTATCTTTTGAGGCAAATTTTATTTCAATTTATGAGTAAAATTTATATTTAATTTTATGTATCTGTTTTTGGCTGCATTGGGTCTTTATTGCTGTTTGGGCTTTCTTTAGTTGCTGCAAGTGGAGGCTACTTTTTGTTGTAGTGTGTGGGAGAGGCAAATGTTTGTGTTTACCTAAAATACAAAATTCTATAATTTGGAGATTTCTCAGGCAAGAATGCTGGCGTGGGTTGTCACCTCCTCCTCCAGGGGATCTTCTCCACCGAGGTGTCAAACCTGTGTTTCCTGTGTCACTTGCATTGCAGGCAGATTCTTTACCCACTGATCCATCTGGGGAGCCTGAATATATGCACAAATACAGAATTTTATATTTACATATAAATAATTTCCATAAAATTATGTATCATATATACCATTTACTCTAGTAATTGAAGCATAAGAGATTATACATATGGTCCAGAGAAGTGCTGAGTTAATGCTATCAAGCATTTATCATACAGATATTAATACATGGAAAAAAATTGAAGGGCCTTTATCTGTCATAATGTAGTCCTCAGAACACACACTTATGCATTGTATTTTATCTTGAGTATCAACCATTTATTAATGCTAAACCATGAAATAAAAGATCAAAGGATCCTTAAAATGTAAACAGCAAGACAAATAATTTTATTTGTATTGTATTATTAAACCCTGCACACACACACACACACACACACATACACACACACACACATATGCACACACATACACACATACCCCACAGACAAGGGTTTGGCAGCCGTTAGGAAAATATGACAATACTGATGTACCTTGAGAACAAATTTTAATGTGTTATATTTTCATTTTCCTTCAGGTTAAATATGTTTTGAAATGTCCCTTGAAATGGCTCTTTGTGCTAATTGTTGTTTAGAAGTATATTGGTAATTTTGGGATACTTAGATATATTTCCAGATATATATTTATTACTAATTTTTCACTCAATTATATTATGTGTGAAACAAATCACAGTTTGATTTATTTTAAATCTGAGGGATTTTTTAAATGACCAAAACTATAATCTGATGTGAGTCTGAGTGAACTCCGGGAGTTGGTGATGGACAGGGAGGCCTGGCGTGCTGCGATTCATGGGTTCGCAAAGAGTCAGACACGACTGTGCGATTGATCTGATCTGATAACCTTTCTTAGTGGATGTTCTTTATTATATGTTCACTTTAAGAGAAAGCATATTATGCTATTTGAGCAAGATACATTTTGTAACAGCCTATTAGGACTACTTGCTTGGTGGTGGTGTTCAAGTTTTCTCTGTCATTGCAGATTTTCTGCCTATTGTGTTAATTACTGAAAAGGTGATATTAAAGTTTCCATGTGTAATTGTACATTTGACTGTTTCTCTTCTCATTTCTCACAGCTTTTTGCTTCATGAATTTGGATACTCTATTTTCAGATGAATACATATTTAAGGTTTGCATGTCTTCTTAAAGGTATAATTTCCCTTATCATTATGTGATATTTTGCTTTATCTCTGATAATATTACTTGTTATGAATTTCAGTTTTTTATGTTAATATTGGTATTGTAGTTTTTCTGCGTGTTTGTATGGTATATCTTTTCCATCTTTTATCTTTAATTTCAGATTTAAAGTGAAATTTTTAGATGGATTATTTTTAATCTAATCTGATAATTGCAATATTTTACATGAAGTATTAGATTTATATACTTTTTTACACTTTATTATGTTAAGAACACTTAATATAAGATCTAACCTCTCAACACCATTTTAAGTGTACAATACATTATTGATGACTCAGGTACAGTGACATACAGCAGATCTCTAGAGTTTATTTGTCTTAATTAACTGAAAGTTTATGTTGATCATTAGTTACCTATCATTTCCTCCTCCCCTCAGCCTTTGGCAGCCACTATTCCACTATTTGATTCTATGAATTTGCCTTTTTAGATAACTCATGTAATTGGAATGAGGATCTCAAAGAAATATCTGTACTCTCAAGTTCATTGCAGCATTATTTACAGTAGCCAAGATGTGCAAATAACCTAAGTGCCCATTAGTAGCTAAAAGTTGGGAAAGTATAACATATATACACAGTGCAATATCACCCAGCATTATTGCAGATTCTGCAATATGTGACAACACTAATGGACCTTGAGAAAATTATGCAAAGGGAAATAAGCCAATCACAGAAAGGAATGAGCATTTACAATGCTGATTATATGCATCTTCTGATTATATACATCTACATATAAAAAGAGTTGACTTTTAATTAATAATTTGCTGCTTCATATTTAGTGAAAAATCTGCTGTAGATTATTACTAATCCTCATTTCCATCTCTTGATATTTTGCCATTGCCCTTTTACCTATTCTGTAAAAATATAAACAGTTATATTTAATAATATTTAAAGGTAAGAGAATTTTTTCCCCATTGATTATTCCATTCCAGAACTCTTCTTTTTTTGTAGATTCACATATTAGTCTGACATCACATTATTTTTGCTTGAAGAACATTTCTAACGTTTTTCGTGGAGAACGTGTGTTGGCAGTGAATTCTGTGAGTTTTTGCTTCTCCAAGAAAAGCTAATTGCTGTTTCATCTTTAAAAGATACTTTCTCTGAGTATAGATTTCTAGGTAAGAACATTAAATTATTTTCTTTAAGTATTTTAAAATGTCCCTCTATTTTATCTGGCTTGCATGATATTTTCATAATTTGTTCCTCTGTTTGTATTTATTTTTTTCTGGCTGTTTTAAGGTTTTCTTTACGTTTGGTTTTTGACATTTGAATAGGATATATTTATGATAATTGCTTGTTCTTGCTTTGTTCCTCTGAGCATCTTAGATATGTGCTATATTTCCTGTCCTTAATCTTGGGAAATTCTCTGTGATTTTTTTTTTTAAGTATTTTTTTTCTGTTACTTTTTTTTTTCTCTAAGATCCCAACTATGCTGTTAGACTACTACTGGTGGCTCAGTGGTAAAGAATCTGCCTGCAATGCAGGAGATTTGGGTTTGACCCCTGGGTTAGGAAGATCCTATGGAGAAAAGAATGTCTACCCACTGCAGTATTCTTGCATGGAAAATCCCATGCACAAAGGAGCCTGGTCGGGTACAGTCCATGGGGTTGCAAAGAGTTGGACATGGCTGAGTGACTAATATCATTCCACAGATCTTAAATTCTCTATTTTTTAAAAAATTTTTATTTGTGTTTCAATATGTATTGTTTCTCTAAGTTCACTGATTCTTTCCTTGCCTGCATCAAATTTTTGATGAGTGTATCAAAGATGTTCTTCATCTCAGCTGTTGTGCGTGTGTGTGTGTTTTTCCCACCATTTCTGTCTTATTCGTTCTTATAGCTTTCATCCCTCTGTTGAAATCACTCATTTGATCTCACATATTGTTCATCTCTCTAATTTTAACATGTTTTAACTGCAGATTGTTTATTTTAGCACAACGCAATTGACAGAAAAAAACATTCTGATGATTTTTACTTTTTGTTGGGAGTGGGGTGAGGTATAAAAGGAGTTGAGATAAGTGGAGACAGCACACAAGGAAAGACAGCTTTATCCACCCAATTGCTTTCCTGAGCCAGGTAGGCCCAGAGCCCTCAGTTGCCTCTTACTATGCCATTCTTGCGGAGAAGGCAATGGCACCCCACTCCAGTATTCTTGCCTGGAAAATCCCATGGACGGAGGAGCCTGGTAGGCTGCAGTCCATGGGATCGCTAAGAGTCGGACACGGCTGAGCGACTTCACTTTCACTTTTCACTTTCATGCATTGAAGAAGGAAATGGCAACCCACCCCAGTGTTCTTGCCTGGAGAATCCCAGGGACGGGGGAGCCTGGTGGGCTGCCGTCTATGGGGTTGCACAGAGTCAGACACAACTGAAGTGACTTAGCATAGCATAGCATAGCATGCCACTGTTGACTGTGCTCTATGGCTTCAAAGGATTGGTGTGACCCCACCCTGGGGAGAAGATGGGAGCTTAGCACAGGAACTATAAAGACTGCCGAGAACTTGACATCATTCTCCAGAACTTGGTACAAACTAAAGCAGCCAAGGCCTCATCTGAGGGTATGGGGTTGGTTTCCTGAAAAGCTGTGCATGGGTGCATGTTCAGTTGTGTCTGCCTCTTTGCAACCCGATGGACTTAGCCCATCAGGCTCTTCTGTCCATGGGTTTCTCTAGGCAACAATACTGGAATGGGCTGCCATACACTCCTCCAGGGGATATTCCCAACCCAAGGATCAAACCTGCATCTCTTATGTCTTCTGCATCAAGAGGCAACTTCTTTACCACTAGCGCCACCTGGGAAGTCCTCCTGACAAGGCAACGTAGGCTAATCATGATGGAAGAGGCTGCCCTTGACTCAGGATGGGCAGCTGGTGCTGTGTTGGGAGTTCTTAGTGGAAGAAAATCCAAGAAGGGAGCTAATTCATGGGCAAATTTCGTGTTATTCCATGGATCATGGCATACCAGGGAAGAGTGGAGTCAAGAGTGTCTCTCTCCCTACCGAGTCTCCCCTCCCACATTGCATTCTAATTAACAGTTTTATTACAGTGATTTAAAACTCCATGTCAGACAGTTCTAAAATGTGTCATGTGTCATACCTGAGTCTGGCACAGATTGTTGCTTTGTCTATTCTAAGTGTGTTTTTTCTTACCTTCACGTATACAATTTATTGTACTTTAATGCTGACATCACACGTAGGAAAGAAGAAACTGAGGTAGATAACATGTATGCTTGCAAGTTGGCACACTTCTTCACTAAACCTTTAATATAGTTGACTTGGGCTGGTTTTGTAGTGTGGTCAGTATAGTTATCATTACTGTACTGCAGGTTTCAATTCCTATACAAGTACTTTGTATTTAGATGGAATTTGGTGTTTTAGATCGATGTCTTTCCATGCTGAGTACTAGGTCTTCCCCTGTGGCATACCTCAGAGTCTCTGCATGCTCTTTCTCTTTTCCTGTTTCTCAGTATTCTGTACTTATTATTTGAAACTTCTGTACTTAATGTTGGTCGCTCAGTTGTGCCTGGCTCTTTGCAACCCCATGGACTGCAGCCCACAAGGCTCGTCTGTCCATGAGATTTTCCAGGCAAAGATACTGGAGTGGGTTGCCATTTCCTTCTCCAGGGGATCTTCCCAACCCAGGGATCGAACCAGGTCTCCTGCACTGCAGGCAGATTCTTTACTTGACTGAGCTACAAGGGAAGCCCATACCATAATGGTATGGGTGTGGTCTTAGAAGTGCATTCTCTGATGTTCTAATTAACTCTCAATGTTGACCTGAAATCATGTCTCTTGGTCTGAGGTTATAGCTACTTTGAGACCTGTTGCTCCTTGTCTGATTTAGTTGTGGGCTCCTTCCTAAGAAATAGTTTTGGTTTGTTGTTCAATCCTGATCTATTCTGTCAGTGGAATTCACCAGTGCCATGGCGACTGCAGTTCTTAGTTGCTTTCCTTTCATTTCCAGAGAGTAAGGTTTTTCTTCATTAGTGAACAGTGAAGAGGATCCTGCTGGAGTTTCTTGCCCTTCCTGCACAGTGGTTTTCTACTGGCCCAGGTCTAGATCCATCATGTGAATGCCTCTTGGGATTTTTTTTCCCCAGTCTTTTCTGTGAGTACACTCAGCTTTCATCAGTTTACAACTATTCTAACTACACTCTTAGCTTTGCATCTTCACCAAATGACTGGTCTCTATTTTTCTTCTTTCAGTGTATACATCATCTCTCAAAGAGCCGATACCAGTTGGTTGTTTGGTGACCTTTTTACTTCAATGGGTTCAAAATCGTTATAATTTTGAAGTTAGCCCATCTAACTACTACTGTTACTACCATTTTTCTTTTTCTGTGAGATTTAGAGAGATGATCTTTCTGGGACTCTACTGCCCAGGGTTGAAAGCCATAAGAAATAGAAATATAATCATAAAAATTTAAAGTAATATATATTCTTAGAATGGATTTCACAGTAAAATGAAAGTCTAAATTCATGCTTTCATATCATTTTTATTTCCCAATCATATTAAATCAATACACTAGTAATTAATAAGCATAATTTTATAGCATTTACAGGAGCATTCCAGTGTATGAGAAATTTTAATCAACTTCTAGAATTTGAAAAGTGGATGGTAGACTATTTATTGATGAAGCAAAGCAGAGAAAGCCACAGCCTATACACACATGGAGGAAGATGCTGAGAAGAACAAATAAGCTGAGCTGCTTTTGAAACTAAAGGGTCTCTGGACTTGGAGAGAGCAGGTATATCAGAGGGAAGGAGTGAGAGGTGGAGGCAGAAATCAGAAGTTCTAACTGAAGCCTTTAATGTCATTTACATAACAGTATATTATGCATTCACACTTCCCACCCCTGACTTTATTTAGAGATTTCAGGGCAGCTAGGAATTTGCCTGCCACAAGGGGGAAAAAAAATGTAGGATTCTTTTCTGATGCATTATATAATCTCTCCAGGGAAATAATGGGCAGTTAGTATGGATGAAGTTGACTCAAGAATAGGCTTCCTTATTCTGACTTTGGATAATCCCTAATACATACGTTAGTTCATCTCATGCTCACTGTAAAGAAAAATCTTGATGCAACCAAGCTTTTCTTATTATTGCAGGAAACATAATAATATTAAAGGACTCCTTGTTTTCTGCTTACTAGGTGCAAGTACTTATCAAAGGCAAGAGCCATGAAAAGACAAAACATTTATCAGCTATTTGAAAAAATATAGAAATTAAAAGCAAAATATATTAAAAAGGCAAAAATATTGGCTTAAAATAAAAAGTAGGTATTGATGAGTAGGAAGTTGTTTCAATTAAAAATGTCAAATATTAAAATTCACAATAAGCTTATATTCATATTTATTGATGCTTTTGAACTGTGGTGTTGGAGAAGACTCTTAAGAATCCTTTGGACTGCAAGGAGCTTAAACCAGTCAATTCTGAATATTCAGTGTAAGGACTGACGCTGAAGCTAAAGCTCCAATATTTTGGCCACCTGATGTGAAGAACTGACTCATTGGAAAAGACCCTGCTGCTATGAAATTTTGAAGGTGGGAGGAGAAGGGGAACACAGAGGATGAGACGGTTGGATGGCATCACTGACTTGATGGACATAAGTTTGAGCAAGCTTGGGGAGTTGGTGATGGACAGGGAATCCTGACATGCTGCAGTCCACAGGGTCGCAAAGAGTTGGACACGACTGAGAGACTGAACTGAACTTATATTCATAGTGAAAATAATTTTATGTGTTCAGTTCAGTTCAGTTCATTTCAGTCGCTCAGTCATGTCCGACTCTTTGCGACCCCATGAATCACAGCACGCCCAGGCCTCCCGGTCCATCACCAACTCCCAGAATTCACTCAGACTCACATCCATCGAGTCAGTGATGCCATTCAGCCATCTCATCCTCTGTCGTCCTCTTCTCCTCCTGCCCCCAATCCCTCCCAGCATCAGGGTCTTTTCCAATGACTCAACTCTTCGCATGAGGTGGCCAAAGTACTGGAGTTTCAGCTTTAGCATCATTCCATCCAAAGAAATCCCAGGGCTGATCTCCTTCAGAATGGACTGGTTGGATCTCCTTGAAGTCCAGGGCACTCTCAAGAGTCTTTTCCAACACCACAGTTCAAAAGCATCAATTCTTCAGTGCTCAGCCTTCTTCACAGTCCAACTCTCACATCCATACATGACCACAGGAGAAACCATAGCCTTGACTAGACAGACCTTTGTTGGCAAAGTAATGTCTCTGCTTTTGAATATGCTATGTAGGTTGGTCATAACTTTCCTTCCAAGGAGTAAGCATCTTTTAATTTCATGGCTGCAGTCACCATCTTCAGTGATTTTAGAGCCCCCCAAAATAAAGTCTGACACTGTTTCTCCACCTATTTCCCATGAAGTGTTGGGACCGGATTCCATGATCTTCGTTTTCTGAATGTGTATGTGTTAGGGGAGTGTAATTTCCTCGGTTCTATCTTGTCACAACAAAAATTTGAAGCTACGGATGTTAAAGCCCTCGGTGTGTCACAGCTCTCAGACAATCTGTGTTATAGTTCTCGGACAGATCAGTCTTATTTAGAAAATAAAGGAAAATACATACTCGAGGCGTGGGGGCATGCCGACCCAAATCACACGAAGAGGAGAGAGAGAAAAAAAAAGAGAGAATACTTGCATGCGCGTGCGTGGGATAGAAAGCCCTGGCCCTTTGGCTCCTCTTTTTATGTGTTTTTTCCTCCCCCTGGGCCTGCCCTATGTAATTGGGCAAGCCAGGAGTGCTGTTTGCTTTACCTGAGATCCTCACTTCTGTCCTCGGACCTTCCTTTGTTCTATTTTCATGGGCTTTTTCCTTCCTTTTCTTTTAGCCACTGCCGTTCTGGCCCCCTTTTTCCTATTCTAAAAAGCTAACATATGAAAACAGAGTAATGTAAGAAGAGATGGCTTTAGTAATATTAAAGCATAATTTCCCAAATTAGAATATAATAGATTTTGTTGAAAATCAGATTTGGTATAATATTTTTAAATATATAGAAATAATAAAATATGTATAAAAAGAGAATTAATCTAGGAGATCCAAATTGAAAATAATTGACAATGTATTTTAATATTTTCAAGTTGCTGGTTTTCTACACTGCGGCTCCCATTCAAATATATATATCTTTTCATTAAAGGTTCTGTCACATTACACACACAAACACACAGATGCACACATATATTTATAAATATACTTGTACATTAAACACATGCATTATATGTAAAAGCATTAAAGTAACCACCAGAATTGCACAGGATAAACCAGTGTACTTAATAACCTCTGGAGAGTTCTATTATGCAGAAGTATGGGCATAACTATTTTTTCTTACCATTAATGCCTGTTGTACTGATTTTTTTTATCATTTTAATATTTTACATTAACCAAAATATTAAAAATAAAACAACATATTTATTTACATTCTGGCTTCAGCTGCTCATCTCTTTACCACTCACTATTGTTTTGTTAATCACAACAGGATAAACAGTGTTTCACTGTCATTTACAGTCTTCTGGTTACTCTTGGTTATAGTATCCCAGTTGCTATCATCTCGTCTGACAATTTCAGTCTCAGATTTTTACTTTTCACTGGCCAAGCTTCAGGTAAGAGGCTTTTAAATGAGGGGAGACAGATGTTGTTAAGGCCTCCCTCTCCTGAGTCACCTTGGGGTAGAAGGAGGTTTGTTCTGTTTATTAGGCTGTATGTGACCTGCCATGTTGTGTCAAGGAGGGGAAAGAGGAAACACAGCCGCACTTCCAGACATGTCTTAATACAGAGAAAGAAAAGCTCCCTCACAGAAGATGGTAGGAAAAGCCTGGGTACTTCCTACTACATCCAAGATACACACCTCAGTACACACACCTACACACAGACACACACTCATACTTCTCCTAAACCTGTCATTTCCCCTCTAGAATTATTGCTTGCATTCTCAGACAGGAAAGTATGCACTGATACAACCCTTAATTATCCCCAGAGGAAATGTCTGGGTTATAGGTATTTATAACTCACTTTGAAAGGTGAAGTTACTGAAGTGAAGTCTCTGCATCTCCTCTTGAAATTCCAGTAACGAACAGAACAGCCCCAATGACCATAGTGCCCACATGACCTGCCCTTTTTGAGAATGTTTCCCTACTTCCAGGACATATCTCAGTCATTAACTATGGTACAATCCTTAAAAAGTTATTTCATCTCTTTGTGCCTTCTTTTTTCTCATTTCTGAAAGAGTAATATGAATACATCTATTGTTTTCATTTTAGAAAATTTAAATAAGATCAGAGCGAGTGTATAGCACCAAGCCTGGCACAGTGTGCTTAATAGGTGTTATGATTGTTATTACAATCCCAGCATTCACATGCCCATGTAGAAGTGAGTTCTTTCCTCAGTGCTCCAAAATAATGAGGGATCATTTCACTAAAAAACAAAAAAAAAAGAAACTTTAATTGAAATTCTACTTATCAAACAATGTCTCCTAAAGAAAATAGTTTACCAATTTAAGTTTCAGTCATCTCATCCAAAACTGAGAAGCAGGAGATAGGTTATAGTATCTAATGTGTTTTCTAATTTATAAACTGTTTTATTGTATTTCAGTGTTGTGTTTCTTTCTGTGCCATTTCTTCCTTTACATTAAGGAGTGCTGTTAATTCCTCCTCTAAATGAGTCTAGTACTGCGAGATATCCACCAGCAAGGTGCCCGAGCTAGTAGTTCACTGCATAATCTGACATTAGCGACAGGTTGCCTCCAAAAACTAATGGTCATTTAACCCAAAGACGTAAAGCCAAGGAAAGAGATGTGACAGCCAAGGAGAAAAATCACCTCAACTGGCGGTTTCAATAAACGTCTATGTCACATGGAAGAGATTAGTTGAGCAGAAACTTCTTTCCTTTCTCTTAATCTCCATTAACAGTGAATATGCTGAGAGTGAGAATGGTAAAATGTTCTCTGGTCTGCATGTTTGAGAGGAAAGTGTGTTTGGAGAAAGGGATGCCTTTTTTACTCCCTTATCAGACTGGTGTTAAACCCAGTTGACTTTGGCATGCGTAATCACGCATGTGTATTAGTCAGTTGTGTCTGACTTTTTGTGACCCCGTGGACTGTAGTCCACCAGACTCTTCTGTCCATGGGATTCACCAGGCAAGAATACTTGAGTGGGTTGCCATTCCCTTCTCCAGAGGATCTTTTCGACCCAGGGATCAAACAGGCATCTCCTGAGTCTCCTATATTGGGAGACAGATTCTTTACTATTGAATCACATGGGAAGCCCTGCCTCTAGCACAGCACAAGGTTTTCATTTTCTGTGAAAATTATCTTAGCATAGTGCAAGTGTAAAATGCCTGCATTGACTCCAGGACTTCATTGGTTTATAAATTTTGGACTAAATAATGTAAAAGCACTCTCTCCATCTGACTAGCAAGATAGAATCATGTCCAGACTCTCCTGTCCCCAGTGGACAAGAGCCTTTTACATGCCTTTGTGGGACCAAAGGAATGTTTAGGAAACATTTGAACAGTGGTCTGGAGATCAGAAAACAGGTCTCTCAGCTGCAGAGGTATGTTTAGTGGTTAGCGTGTAGGTGGTATTGTTAAACTGGGAATTGACGCAGTTAACAGTTAACTAAGATGAATACTGTAGGCCCAAATGGTAAAGAATCTGCCTGCAATGCAGGAGACCTGGGTTTGATCCTGGGTCAGGAAGATCCCTGGAGAAGGGCATGGCAACCCACTCCAGTATTCTTGTCTGGAGAATTCCATGAACAGAGGAGCTTGGCAGGCTACAGTCCATGGAGTGGCAAAGCGTTGGACACTACCAAGTGACTAATACTTCACACTTCAGAAACAAATTAAGGCCTAAATTGTGGCCTTATGGATATTATATTCAAATATGTTTAATAAATAAAAGGAAGAATTCTAGAAGAATACAGTGTAATGGAAGATGATGATGAACCAGTGTTTTGGTAACAAAAACGTGTTTCTCTGGTATGAGTTTTGACTTCGACCCAGTTAAGAAACATGTGAATGTCTACATTAACTTTCCACCTTGGTGATGCCAGAGCTGGAATAGTTTTACTTAGGTGAGTGAAAACCTGATTCAAGTTATTAATTTATAAGTTATTTAAAACAGTTTTAATTTAGGAGCTCCTATGCACTAAACCATCTTCAAGATTATTGTAGTAAAGTTGAAAAAGAAATTTAAAAGAAGAGACACAGGAATTCCTGACATATTTAACATGCAATCTAGTGATAAAAGACAGGTAATAAATTAAACGAATAAGTAAAAATAGCCTCAGATGATTACAAGTGCTATGAAAAAGCTTTTTAAAATTTTTTTTAATGAATACAAAGTTTTATGGGGACATCGTAATTTTGGATAGCACAACTGTAATAGTTTTCTAGTGTTGCTCTAACAAGCTACCCCAAATTAGTGACTTAACTATTAAATCCTTATATTGTACAACTGAAACTAATATAATGCTTTAATCAGGGGGAGGTGGATGCTCACTCAGTCATGTCTGACTCTTTGCGACCCCATAGACTGTAGTCCGCCAGGCTCCTCTTTCCATGAGGATTCTCCAGGCAAGAATACTGGAGTTGGTTGCCATGCCCTTCTCCAAGAGATCGTCCCAAACCAGGGATCAAACCCAGGTCTTCTGCATTGCCGGTGGATTCTTTACTGACTGGGTCACCAGGGAAGCCCATGTCAGTTACACCTCAATAAAAAATAGTGACTTAAAGCAAATGTATTATCTTAAACTTCACATAAGAAGTCTGATATCTCACTGAGCTAAAATCAAAGTGTCAGCAGGGTTACATTACTTCGAGGCTCTAAAATGAGAACCAAATCCTTGCCTTTTCCATCTCTCTTCAGCCGTTTTCACCTTATTTAATGATTTTAATCAGCCAGTTGCTCAGAATTGAGAACTATGAGTCAGGCTTCCTGAACACTCTCATTCCTTACACTCCTCACAGTTTCTTCTCCTCATTGCATGCAGGGTAACATTTTATAGTACAGATCAGATTGTGTCAGTAACATGCTTTAAATACATCAATGAATTTTCACACAATTGAAATAAAAGTCAGATCCCTTCTGTGACATATAAGGCCTTACCTACTTCTCTGTCCTCATGTGGCAATACTGTCACCTGGTTCCCAATCTTCAATAGCATTAAATTTGTTTTTGTTTTTGTTTTTTTTTTGATCTCCAGACCTTCCAAACTTATCCTAAACTTTACACTGGAAATTAGTTATGTTCACAATGCTCTTCCCTAGATTTCCCTATTGCTAGATCTTCTCAAATAAGCTGAACTGGATCACAGCATGTTTTCTCTAGATAAAGCACACTTCTTTCCACATACTCACTAGTCTTCCATTGGCTTTTTAACCTTCTTCATCAAGCTAGTCATTCTCTAAAGTCATCTCACTTCTTTATTGTATGTTTGATGGGCTTCCCTGATGGCTCTGATGGTAAACAATCTGCCTGCAATGCAGGAGACCCAGGTTCTTGGGATGGGAAGATCCCCCGGAGAAGGGAATGGCTACCCACTCCAGTTTCCTGGAGAATCCTATGGAGAGAGGAGCCTGGTGGACTATAATCCATGGGGTTGCAAAGAGTAGAACATAACAACTAACACTTTGACTTCTTTTGACACGCTACAAGTGTTAATATCCAAGATGCAGGGATCATTGTGTAGCTCTAGGATGAAATATTTTTGTGTTATTTAAGTGGGAATTGTGTGCCTTGGCAGTGTGCACTGTTGAGTTCTTTCAAATGAAAGTAACGAGGCCTGTCTTCTACCTCTTCCCAAATATTAAGGCTTTGGTCTGTGCAGACACCTAGTAAGACATATGTTCACAAATGTGAATGAATGAGCAAGAGAGTTTCTGAAGAGACATTATTTTTTTTTAACTTAGGTACAATATGATAATTATGATAACATCACATGCTCTAAGTTGAAAGTCAGCAAGCAAGGTTCTGACTCAAACTAATTTTATTAGTTTATCACATTTATCTAAAGACTCAAATAATTTACTTGGCTGAGGCATAGATATTATCAATAAATTATAAAATATATTATTAAATAATTGTAACTGGAGTTAACGAACTTCCCAAAAATTTTGTTGAAGGATTGGCTGCAGAAGTCTTACAATAAGACTGATGGTTGTGAAAGGCAATGCCAGAGTGGATAATTTAATCCAGAGAAAACAAAAGTCATGTGCAAAGTATGTCTTACTCTCTGTTCCCTAGAAAACTCACTCTTGTAATGTTTGGCTTTGATGCAGGACCTTAGGGATCTTCCACTTCTCGCTGGACCTTTCCGGAGTCATTGGTTAGTATCCGTATCCTTCCTGGATACCTAGAGTACCATCCAGTTTTCTGCCATATGTCCCTAACTGTACAGCAACTTAAACCTCAGCCTTCTTATTTAACATCCTGTTACTCCAGGCTAAAGTCTCCAGATCACCTTTGTCTGCAACTATTTATTAACTGGCTCCTGAAATTTCATGGTTTGTAGACAATTTTCTTTTTTGTAAGCAGGGTTTCTACATTCTCACTTGATCTGACAGAGATTTGCCCCTTTAAAATCTGAAGCCTCAGGACTTTCCTGGAACTCCAGTGGTTAATACTTTGCTTTCCAGTGCAAGGTATGTGGATTCAGTTCCTGGATGGGGAGCTAAGATGCTACATCCCTGACAGCCCAAAGATCAAAACATAAAACAGAAGCAGTATTATATAAAATTCAATAAAGCCTTTAAAAATGGCTCACATAAAAAAAAAATCTAAATCTGGAGGCTAACATACACCAGCGGTAACTATGGAGGAGAACACCATCACCTTTGGAGGCAATTGCTAGAGACCAGATCATTGAATGAGGCCATTCTTAGCAAAACAGAAAGGGGCTCCTTCTTCTATCCAGCAGGGTTCAGGAAAGCATAGATTTTCAATATATTTTATTCTCATTCACACACCTATCCCCATAAATCTCAGGGCCCCACTTTTCCTTGTAAGGGTCAAGATGTATCAAGGTTGTATATTTGCTGTTGGTTGTAGCATTTACAACCTTATAACCTTTCAGTTGACTTCATTTTCAACACTCTTCCTTGTAGCTGAAATATTTAAGAATGGCTTCTAATATGGCCTGAGAATTTCTTAGGTTTTTCACAGCATGCTTAAGGTTAGAATCAGTTAGTCCTGAGCCTACATGTATGTGTGCATGCATGCAAAGCCCCATGTTTGGCCGAAGCAGACATCTCACATAAAATTTCTTATAATCATGATCACCTCTATATTAATCGAGTGCAGCAGTTACCTTCCTACTCTTCACTTTCCATCTGAGTTTTTTCCTAATTAAACACTTCTGAAAGCCTTAGTAAGTATGATACCTGTGCATGCTAAGCATTATTACTCACCCTAATTATCCACAAAAATATTGTATCTGCATTGATGTCAGATCAGTGAGAATGCAAGTCTGAATTCTCATTCTGGAGGTTTATAGGACCAGTGTTGTAACCAATGATCTTAGTCCAAATTTTTTTGAAAATTCAGCTTATATGGTAAATCTTTTTTAGATTTTTTTGGAGGGAAGGGTTACTCTATTACTAGGGCAACATGACTGAGAGAACAGTATGAGGACTGCTCTAGGGAAGGAGAGAAAGAACTGGAAGTTTGTGGATAACCATGCTGACCACAAATTCACAAGGGAATACAGGCAAAAATGCTTCTCTGAAGAGGGTACATGGAATTACTGTGTTTGGAATTGTATATTGTGCTGTGCTGTGCTTAGTCACTCAGTCATATCCAGTTCTGTGACCTCCTGGACTATAGCCTGCCAGGCTTCTCTATCCATGGGGATTCTCCAGACATATCTCCTCCAGGGATTGAACACAGGTCTCCCACATTGCAGG
The DNA here is from genome assembly GCF_003369695.1 of Bos indicus x Bos taurus. Classification (NCBI taxonomy): domain Eukaryota; kingdom Metazoa; phylum Chordata; class Mammalia; order Artiodactyla; family Bovidae; genus Bos; species Bos indicus x Bos taurus. Next base: position 62,757,717 of record NC_040087.1, read on the forward strand.
CAGATTCTTTACCATCTGAGCCATGAAGGAAGCCCAGAATTGTCTATCAGGGTGAGAAAAAAGGAAGGTCAAAGTTTATCTTGCCCTTCTCTCAGTTCACCTGTCTTTCATTGTTCAAAATTAATGTATAGAGCTCAATACCCCTACATGTCTGCACTGTGTTAACTGGCTCTGTCTGGCCATTGCTGGGGAAACCATAGACTTCATGGTTATAACTGAACTAAACATGGGTGTTAGTATTGTTGTAGCTTCTGCCTTAATAGGTGTCAGGCTGCCCATGACCAAGCTCAATCCTTGTCCTGAGGAAAGGCTGAAGGAGATGAGGGGTTGGGCGCATAAGAGATGGCATATAACCTGGATATTCTGTCTATCAATATTCTATCACAATTTTATTTTTAAATATTTTATGTGATGCTCTTTGTGAGGATGCACCAGTGACATGTACTGTATTCAATATATAAAATATGTTTAAAGTGTTTTGTGTATGTTTAATTTGCATTATTATAGCCAGCTTGCGATTTCTTTCTTTTTTCTGCACTTCATACTCTGCATGTAACAGAATTCTCCCAGAGCTAAACAGGCATTTGTACTAGTGTGCTCACAATCACAGGGGTAACTGACAATCCTGGTACTATGCCTCCAGCTATGCAATTTAAGAATTGTAGCCCTGCTCCAAAGGCTCATTTAGTGGCTGGGAGTATCTATCGAATATGATCTCAGTCTTCCTCCATCCTTGTGGACGAGAGATCCACCCTTGTGAATCTCATGAATGAATTTCCAGTTGCAACTCCTAGTTCCCTTGGTGTTTTTAAGCAGATTCTGCCTCTAATGTTGGAGCAGTCAGTGGGAAAGATGTCTTGCCAAGGTTATAAGCTGTGGAATATCTAACTGTCCAAGATGCAACAGAGCTCTCATTTTAGTCAACATATACTGAATTTTGGAAATGGAAATGGCAGCCCACTCCAGTATTCTTGCCTGGAGAATCCCCTGGCCAGAGGAGCCTGGCGGGCTGCAGTCCATGGGGTCCCACAGAGTCAGACATGACTGAAGTGACTAAACACATACTGAATTTTAAGCAAAAGTAGAGAAAATTTATCACTGTCTCTCTTTATTTTGCCATTTTAGAAGATATGTTGGTTTTCCTTGGTCTCTGTTATTATTTCATAGAAGCTCTTACACTTATGCCAGCAAACTTTTGGCTCTGATCTGAGTTGAGAAAACAGATCCTGAGAACACTCCTAAGATATACAATATGTTGTGTTCCTTGCAGAAAATACTTTCAAACTCCTGCTCCCTTTTAAAGCTAGAACAGCACTATGGACTGAACGTATTCCCTTCAAATTCCTATGTTGAAGTCCTAATGCAATGATATCTGAATGTGGAGACTTTGAGGGCTGATTAGGATTAGATGAGATCCTGAGGGCTGAACCTTCATGATCATATTAGTCAGAAAGGAGGTGGGGCGGGTTGGTTAGAGTGGCAATGGAGAGAGCCTTGTCTGCCCTCTCCAAGGGCACAAGGAGAAGGTTGCTGTTGACAAGTCAGAAAGCGAATCCTCCTCAGAACCTAACACTCAGACTTCCAAATTCCAGAACTATGAACAAATATACTTCTGCAGTTTAAGCCACCAAGTTTATGGTATTTTGTTATGGCAGCCAAAGCTGACTGATACAGTAGCATTCAAATTATTCTTGAAAATTTACTACTTACAGGATGGACCTGCATTCCATCCTTTGTGACCAGATATGCTTGATTCCTCTGTGGGCACAAGTTTATGTCCCTGCTTCCTACAGTTCCTTCCAGTTCCAGTTTATAGAATAATTTTTACCTCTTTTTTTGATGGAAGAGCTGTAACATCAAAATTGATTGAGCACTTTAATGGAAGATCCATTCCACTAGGCAGGTATGGATCCAGGCAATTAGTAACACAAATCCCCAGGATTAAAATAAAATAAGTCAGGATTAGATTGCCATCTACTTCTTATACAATATGCTTCAAAATAACTTGGAATTAAAAACAATTAAACAGCTTAATTTTTTAATTATAAAAAGTCAAAAATATATACAAGTAGCTAGAAAAACATATAATAAAACCTCATATATGAATCACCTAGCTTCAAAAACTATCCATGCATGGCTGATCTTGCTTTACCTATATTCTCACCCATCTTCCCTCTGGTCTGACTGCATCCATAGAAAATTTAATATATATTGGTAAAAATATTCTCTTCAAAAACATAAACATAGTAACATTAGTACACTTTAAGTTTAAACTATAGTTTCTTAAAGTATCAAGTGAGAGTTCAAATTTTTAAGTGTAAGTCTTAAGTGAATATACAGTGAATTATAATTAATAAAAAAGAGAAGTGTATTTGATTTACTTTCTTTTACAAATCACTATTTTAAACTTATATCCAAGTTAGATAGCTTTGTTGCAAACCAAATGCTCCATATTCATTTATCCTTGAAGATATCTGAATTCTGTAAGTTTGTTATTCAATCTAATTTTTTTCACATGTGATTGAGATAAATATGTTATTATAACTTTTTCATATGAAAATGCTAAGAACATGAGATTTTCCTCTTTGAGATAATTTACTGGTATGAAATATTATACAAATTCTAATTTTATATGTTGGACATCTAATTTCATATAATCATTAGTACAGTTTAGAAAGATAGTTATGTATTGTGTAATCACATTTAACTTTTTTTTGTATATTCTATAACACTTAAAAGTGGTAAGAAAAGTGAAGGACTGGGCTTCCCTGAGAGCTCAGTTGGTAAAGAATCTGCCTGCAATGCGGGAGACCTCGATTCAATTCCTGGGTCAGGAAAATCCCCTGGAGAAGGGATAGGCTACCCACTCCAGTATATCTGGCCTGGAGAATTCCATGGACTCTATGTATAGTCCATGGGGTTGCAAAGAGTTGGATGCGGCTGAGCAACTTTCACATAACACATGTCAGTGATAAAACCTCATAATGGAAGGGAGGCAGTTGTACTAGTTAGAAATGGAATTTAAGAAAAACTCCCCTCCCTCCGTCTCTCCCCTTCTCTCTCTTATGTCCTCTCCTTTCTCCTTCTCACCCTCCTCCTTCTCTCCCTTTCTCTCTCTCTCCCTTCCCCCTTTTCTGTCTCTTTATACTTATAGCCCCAACATATACTTTTTTTTTTTTCCTGGTGTTCTTCTCTGGTTTTTCTATGCATTTGTATTCTATAACTGCTTTTTTCTGATTGTCGTATCTGCTATAATTAAGTAGAAAAGAGTGAAAAATGACTGTGGTGCTTAATCAATACATCTGTTTTAAAGAATCAATAAGAGATTGTTCCTTAATATTCATCACTTTTAAAAGGAATCTTAGAGATAATTTCCTGTTTAAGCCCATAAAACATTATAAATTGGCAGAGCAAAATAAGTAATTTTTAAAAAACAATAGTATAAATTTAAGAAGAATGCAAAAAATATATTTTTTTTAAAGTTAAAAACTATTTGTTCTTAAACTGATCATAAATTAAAAATACCATATGGAGATATAACATAATATTTCCCTTTTTATAAAATCACATTAATAACTTTGCCTATGGATATAAATATTGGCTGTAGATAGAGACATTATATGATGAATATATATGCATATATATACTTATGGTGAAGTATAGTTGAAATGATGGAGAAGATACATTTCAGAAATGAAATAAAAAAGCAAAGAATTATAATTGACCTATATAGGAAAATAATCTAAGAAAGAGTTGGTATATGAGTATATATAACTGATTCACTTTGCTGTACAGCAGAAACTAATGATGTAAGTCAACTTACATAGATGGAAGTTGATGTAAATCAAGTATACTTTTTGAAAAAAGTTTTTAAATTATATATATGGTACGCAACACTCAGAAAAAAAGACATGCAACACTCAGAAAAGAAAAAATTCTGCTAACTGCTGTCTTTCAAAGCAGTGACTAAGTACAATTGGAAGTTGGCTCAAGTAGTAAAATATATTGCATATTGGTTGAGGTTAAACCTTGATCAGAAAACTTTTAAAAATATTTTAATCTCCTTGGAATTAGGTACATATTGTATATGTATGTGTGTTTTTAAATATAGTCCTAGTAACCACATACACAAATTAGTTATTATCAGAGAATATTTGATCGTAGTCTTATATACCCTTCCTGAAAATGATTAGCATTCCAGAGACCTGTGTTGTTTTTATCTTCCAGCGAGTACCTTTGTGTTACTGAGAAGAGCAACCCACTTCATTCAACAAACATTTTTCACCTTCCTAATCTCTGACAGGCACTAAGTTAAGGGTATTGGATTCAGTTGTGAAATGCCAATGTTATATTAGATTAAAAAACAGGGGCTAAGTCAACTCTAATCTTTTATTATTCTATACCTTCTTTAAAAAAAAAAAAAAGCTGATCTTAGTCCCTTTGAGTAGTGGTGCAGCAAATTGAAGATAGGTGGCTTCTATATTGTCCTTCTTATCAATATCCATTTAACAGAAGGGTATTTTATATGCTCAGACATGTGCAATATAGAAACTGCTTCTTTATTTATCAGTATTTTATCAATGTGTTATAGTAAAAATGAGTATGCTTTGTGGTAACTCATGAGAAATGTAGTTTGTATTTGAGTGTTACGAACATTTAAAAATATACAAAAGTTAAATTCATTTTTATACCATACATATTTATAAGATGCCTTAGTACTTTAGAATCCAAATTGTTGTCTTTTAATTAAAAAAAAAAATTTGGACTCATCCAGCTTTTTGAGAAATGTTAAAAGGACATTTCCCTAAGCATCAGATTTAATTGCCTATGATTAATTTTTGACAGATCATGTACTTGAACCAATGAGTCTTAGTTCTTTCCTTTTCATTGTTGGCAACCAAAAAACTTGTATTACTCATATGCTGGAAGATAAATTTTGCAGAATATTACTGCCCAATTTTTATATTGTCTTCTGCGTTGTGCAGACCACATGCTGAAGGTACAGTAGATTCCATCACTCTATATGAGATGAAGGAGCCAGTGACTACTAAAAAGTTCACCTTTAGATGAATATTGAGAAATGGTGAAACTGGGTATAAAATGATGAACAATTATCATTCAAAACAAAAAGGACAGATATGAAAAAGAGGTTCAAAGACTGTTTTTTTATTAAAGAAATAACAAATATGATGCAAGTTAACCATTAACTATTCAAGGTTTTAAAAGTCTGTCAATATATAAATACTGACTTGAATAAATGCACAAAAAGCTTTTAAAGTATCTAATATGTTTGCCTGTAAAAGGAATACTATACTACAAGTAAACTCTACATACACACAACAACTACAAACCTTACTGAAACTGTAAAATTTTAAGTAATCTTCAGTTCAGTTCAGTTCAGTTCAGTCACTCAGTCATGTCCAGCTCTTTGGGACCCCATGAATTGCAGCACGCCAGGCCTCCCTGTCCATCACTAACTCCGGAGTTCACTCAAACTCACGTCCATCGAGTCGGTGATGCCATCCAGACATCTAATCCTCTATCGTCCCCTTCTCCTCCTGCCCCCAATCCCTCCTATCATCAGAATCTTTTCCAATGAGTCAACTCTTCGCATGAGGTGGCCAAAGTACAGGAGTTTCAGCTTTAGCATCATTCCTTCCAAAGAACACCCAGGGCTAATCTCCTTTAGAATGGACTGGTTAGATCTTGCAGTCCAAGGGACTCTCAAGAGTCTTCTCCAACACCACAGTTCAAAAGCATCAATTCTTTGGCGCTCAGCTTTCTTCACAGTCTGGAAAAACCATAGCCTTGACTAGACGGATCTTTGTTGGCAAAGTAATGTCTCTGCTTTTGAATATGCTATCTAGGTTGGTCATAACTTTCCTTCCAAGGAGTAAGCATCTTTTAATTTCATGGCTGCAATCACCATCTGCAGTGATTTTGGAGCCCAAAAAAAATAAAGTCTGACGCTGTTTCCCCATCTGTTTCCCATGAAGTGATGGAACCAGATGCCATGACCTTTGTTTTCTGAATGTTGAGCTTTAAGCCAACTTTTTCACTCTCCACTTTCACTTTCATCAAGAGGCTTTTTAGTTCCTCTTCACTTTCTGCCATACATGGCTAATTTATATCCTGAGAATATAGCTTACCCTTCTGAAAACCAGACACATCATCCATGGTAGTACCCTCTTATCCATGGTTTTACTTTCCACAGATTCAGTTACCCATGGCCAACTATGGTCTGAGAACAGTAAATGGAAAATTCATGGAACAAATAATTTGGAGACTAAATTCCCTGCCATTCTTGGAGAGTGATGCAATCTCACACTGTCCCTTTTGGTGCCACCTGGGATGTGAATAATCTCTGCTCAGTTGATCCCAACCTTTAGTCACTTAGTAGCTACCTGGATTATCAGAGGGTCTTCACTGGTTGCTCAGCTGGTAAAGAATCCACCTGCAATGCAGGAGACCCTGGTTGAATTCCTGGGTCAGGAAGATCCTCTGGAGAAGGGAAAGGCAACCCACTCCTATATTCTTGGGTTATCAGATGTACTGTTGTGTGTTGTGGTATCACAGTGCTTGTGTTCAAATAACCTTTCTTTTTTTTTAATAATGGCTGCAAAGCATAAGAGTAGTGAGACTGGCAATACAGATATGCCAAAGAGAAGCCTTGAAGTGCTTCCTTTAAATTTAAAAGGCAGAGGGAAAATGAAAGTCACCCAGTCATGTCTGATTCTTTGTGATCCCATGGTGCAGCCCGCCGGGCTCCTCTGTCCTCAGAAATCTTCAAGCATGAATACTGGAGTGGGTAGCTGTTCTCTTTTCCGGGGATCTTCCCTACCCAAGGATTGAACCTGGGTCTTCTGCATTGCAGGAAGATTCTTTACCATCTGAGCCACCAGGGAAGCTCTAAGGAAAGAAAACAAACAAACAAACAATATTGTATGCTGAAGTTGCTAAGATCCTCAGTATGAATCTTCTCCTCCTAGAATTGTGAAGAAGGGAAAAGAAATCCATGTTAGTTTCACTGCTGCACCTCAAGCTGCCAAACTTAGAGCCACAGTGTTTGATAAGTGCTGAGTTGAGACGGAAAAGTCTTTAATCTTTGAGGGTAGAAAACATGTTCTAAACATTGACAGCAATGTGTTGCACCAGAAAGCCAGAAACCAATACAAAGGATTCAGAAAAGGATCTCCTAAATGGAGCGACACTAAGCCGTTTGCTGCATGTAAAGGATGGTTAATGCACATATGGGCTTCCCTCGTAGCTCAGTCAGTAAGGAATCTGCCTGCAATGCGGGAGACCTGGGTTTGATTCCTGAGTCGGGAAGACCCCCTGGAGGAGGAAATGGCAACCCACTTTAGTACTCTTGCCTGGAGAATCCCATAGACAAAGGAGCCTAGCAGCCTACAGTCCATGGGTTTGCAAGAGTCGAACACAACTTAGTAACTAAACCACACAAGGGATGGTTACACATATTCACAAATAGGTTTAGACTATAAATATATATAAATTACCTAAGAGGCTGTATCTACAAAGGAAGAGTCTGCTGCCATGTTTCAGAGCTAAAGAAGTTGATGAGGTTGAAACACAACGGTTCATAAAACTTTCTTTAAAACATGTTATAATTGTTCTATTTTATTATTAGTTATTATTGTTAATACCTTACTGTCTAATTTTTAAACAAGAATTAACTAAGTTACTGAATTTATGTAGTATGTAGGTATAGAAAACACACACATACATATATTTATAGGGTTTGGTACTCTCTATGATTTCAGGCGTCCACAGGGGAGTCTTGGAACATATTTGTCTTAAGCTTAGGTGGACTACTGTGCATAAATAGTACCCATACAGTGGTAAGTGGAAAGTGTGGTTTGTTTTCTTTCTCAATTATGTATATACATAGCTATAAATTAGTCATATATACTCAGTGTGCATAGCTTTCAGACATATTTCAAACAAGAGACAAGTTTCTAAGCTGAGCCCATATTTACTACGTATGACAGTGACGTCATTTCATACCACAGACACAGCAAAAGAAACAGTAGCTGATGTATTTGTATTTACTATGTGCCAGGCAATATTTTGACATACATCACCCATTTAATCTTTACAACAGTGCTACGAGGCAGGTACTGTTAGTGTGAACAGCTTAGAGAGGAGACCACTAACACATTGAATATCCCAAAGGGGGATGGTTTGGTTTTGTCCTGGGTAGTTTGAGTGTGGAGAGGATACTGTTAACACCCATGCTTAAACTGCTTTCCCAAGATAACATCAGACAGTTTGGTTGAAAGGGAATCTAAGGCTTATAAACTACAGTCATTTTAGCTACTTACAAAAGTAATAACATTTCTTGCTAATACTTAGAGTTACTAAAATTTTGGAGATGAGGCAAAATGATGTACAGGTTTTAAAAGCAAACAAAAACAACTGATTTTTAGGACAAAGTGACATATTGAAATATGATAATTGTTAGATAATAAGCTCAATGAATATTTCAAGAATGTTGTCTAAGATTATCTATGGATGCAAATTATGCATGAGTCTGTTAAAATATATTTAGTTCAAGACTTTAAACTCAGTGGTGGAGACTGAAAAGCCAGCAGTGGTAATATTCCATTCAATAAGGACATGGAAATTACTACATAAATTTTTAAATTTTAGGTAACTTATTGTTCATTTATTTCAGTCTTAGAATATAGATATAATACATCGTAACACCAAAATATGCATCTTTTCAAAGTACCCATGTCTTACAAGTAGATATGTTTGTTGGCTGTGGGTATGGACATTGATAAGGTATAGGTATTTGTTTAGGGACAATTTTAGGATATTTACTCTGTTTCCTCATCACAATTCCAGGGTAAATCCAACTAGAACAGTGAACCAAACAATTAGTTCACAGACAAAATCTCTAAAGGATAATTTTGGCGAAAATATATTGTAGTAAGGTGTTTTTTCCTTATTAAAATATACGGGCATAGATCAAACCAGTCAATCATAAGGGAAATCAACCCTAAATATTCATTGGAAGGACTGATGCTGAAGCTGAAGCTCCAATACTTTGGCCACCTAATGTGAAGAGCCTTCTCTTTGGAAAAGACCATGATGCTTGGAAAGGTTGAAGGCAGGAAGAGAAGGGGACAACAGAGGATAAGATGGTTGGACAGCAACACCAACTCAATAGACCTAAGTTTGAGCAAACTCTGGGAAATAATGAAGGACAGGGAAGCCTGGCGGGCTACATGCAGTTCATGAAGAATCATAAAGAGTCTGACATGACTTAGTGGCTGACAACAGCAAAGCCTAGACTAGAATCTGAATAATATGTAATTGAAGTGTATATGAAACTTATACCAACCCACATGTCCAACTCTTTGCAACCACATGGACTACACAGTCCATGGAATTCTCCAGGCCGGAATACTGGAGTGGGTAGCCTTTCCCTTCTCCAGGGGATCTTCCCAACCCAGGGATGGAATCCAGGCCTCCTGGTTGCAAGCAGATTCTTTACCAGCTGAGCCACAAGGGGAGCCCACATGAACAGATAGTGAAGTAAAATATGCAGATATATCATTTTAATATTTTAGGTTTATTACAACTGACATTTTATTTATATATTCTGTAAACATCAGTGAATTCAGTGGGTGTAAGTTATTTTTTAAGACATTCCATAGTACACATAGTCATGGTTACTTAGATCTGCTTGCTTGGTAAAAACTATAAATGGAAATGAGTAAAAATTTAAATTTATAGTTTAAAATATTTTGTTTTAAAGATAAAAAAGGGTGAGCTTGAAATTATTTTTAGTATTAGTATAGTAAGCAAGCATAAGATAGAAAAAAGTTAATGTGTCTATAACACTTAGCTTTGTATGCCTCACACATCATGCCATACTTATGCAGTACTCAAATGCATTTATCAGAGTATTTTTTAAATATATAAATATTGTCATTACAGCATTTAGAAATCAAAATCCTAAATTTGTACATATAGCAGTTAAAATCATATTCATGAACATGGATATGGAAGAAATATTACTTCGTTTTTTAATACATTAATCTGAATTCTACTTAGAAGCTCCTCTTAGAAATGTAGTCTCAATGAATCCAGGATCTTTCCTCATCTCCTTGATGAGATATAATAACCAGTGGACCCATTAATAAGAATCAAGTTGCACGTTTTGTTTAATTTTTTCTTTTTGGAAGGTGTGAGGATGTGAGTCTTTGTACTTGTTTGTTGCCTAGTGACATTGGTGGGAAATTGTTTTCTAGGTGGTCTTCACTGCACTTGCAGACTTCACATCCTCCCCACTATCAGTCCTGTCTGCATGCATTTGCTCTAGCCCTCGAGAGATCTGGGGAATCGTTGCACATACATGAGGACATTTATACCCTTTCAACTCTACTTCTTCCGTTGTTTGAGACATAATGAGTGCTCAATCATGCTGTTTCCCCAGGATGGTTCCCCTAACCCTAACCCTAACCCTAACTCTGTTGGCATTGTTGTATTTCAGTAGGCATCCCCCCATTTCTTATTTTGTTTTAGCCTGATATACATATTTTTCCCAGACTCCTCTCTGCATCCCATAGGCTGGGACAGATCAGGGAAGATTTCTCTCTCTTCATCAGGAACGTACTCCAGTTTCCCACCAGAATATTCCTCTAATTTTATTCCAGACTGTGATACACCCCCTGTTTAAGTAGAGCATGAAAATTATGAAAATTATTTACTTATAGTTCAGTATTTTGGGTTCAATATTGAGAAACCATTTTAAACCAAAGTTTTCTATCAGTAAAAGAAATTAAGAATGAATCCTTTTGTATTCTAGCATGTTATCCATTCACTGATCTATTGAGACTGAAGATAAAAGCTAACTGTATATGGAAGAGGAAATGAAAAGGACATTCAAAGGAAAATGATCAGCTAATATGGCAAATATTATCCTGCTGAAAATCAGTGCTTTGTTATCAGCCAGTGTAGTAAACTTGAAGAGAATAAAAATTAATGTTTTGTATTGCAATTGTGGTGAGAGTGAAATAAAGACTGATACCTAGGTAAATGATTATTTCTAAAATGTCTAAAAGATGAATTTCAAAACTGAGGTGAAACAAACTCATCCTTGATAGAAATTGTAATTTTAAATCAGGGTAAAAATATTTGTGTGCAGTCAGATGTGGTTTTTGGCCTATGTTTTTAACTTGATGTCTCACATTTGGAAATATAGTAAAATTGGCTTTTTTTTTTTAACCTCTTTACAAACTTGCTCTGGAAACAAATATATGTGCCTGACTTAATATGAAGAATCTTCCTAGAGACAGGGTAGGAATGTGTAGCATAAAGTCAGAGTTAAAAAGAAAATGTGTGATGGGACAGCAAAAGACTGAAGTTGGATTCAATGTGTGAAATCACAGGAGAGGAAGAACATAACAATTGTGTCATTCTAAATGTCACTTCCCCTTTACCTCAATTGTGAGAATATTTATAACTGCTGATGTAATAGATTCTGAGGTTGAGGTAACTTTATATTTCACTACTTAAAATAATAGTTTGCATATTTACAATGCTAGTAGATTGTATCTCAGTATATTTGTGGTGAGAGTGGTGATAATGGAAAGTCTAGAAAAGTAAATGTAAAAATTTGACCTATATGTTACATGGGGACCACCATACAGTGATTCTTTCTGCCGTATATGCAATTGTTTTCATACACTCATGTCTATTCATTCATGCTAAACCAGTCTGTCTTTTCGTGTTTGAAAACATAAAATAGTCTTTAGTTTTCCATCAACTATTACCTACTTGCTTTATTGATTACGCCAAAGCCTTTGACTCTGTAGATCACAAAAAACTGTGGAAAACTCTTCAAGAGATGGGAATACCAGAACACCTTACCTGCCTCCTGAGAAATCTGTATGCAGGTCAAGAAGCAACACTTAGAACTGCATATGGATCAACACACTGGTTCCAAATAGGGAAAGGAGTACATCAAGGCTGTATATTGTCACTCTGCTTATTTAGCTTATATGCAGAGTACATCATGCGAAATGCCAGGCTGGATGAAGCAGAAACTGGGATCAAGATTGCCAGGAGAGATATCAATAACCTCAGACAAGCAGATGACACCTCCCTTATGGCAGAAAGTGAAGAGGAACTGAAGAGCCTCTTGATGAAAATGAAAGAGGAGAGTGAAAAAACTGGCTTAAAACTAAACATTCAAAAAACTAAAAACATGGCATCCAGCCCCATCACTTCATGGTAAATAGATGGGGAAACAATAGAAACAGTGACATTTTTATTTTGGGCTCCAAAATTACTGCAGATGGTGACTGCAGCCATTAAATTAAAAGATGTTTGCTCCTTGGAAGAAAAGCTATGACCAACCTAGAGAGCATATTAAAAAGCAGGAACATTACATTGCAAACAAAGACCCATCTAGTCAAAGCTGTGATTTTTCCAGTAGTCATGTATGGATGTGAGAGTTGGACTATAAAGAAAGCTGAGCACCAAAGAATTGATGCTCTTGAACTATGGTATTGAAGAAGACACTTGAGAGTCCCTTGGACTGTTAGGAGATCAAACCAGTCAATCCTAAAAGAAACCAGTCCTGATTATTCATTAGAAGGACTGATGCTGAAACTCCAATACTTAGGCCACCTGATGCAAAGAACTGACTCATTGGAAAAGACCATGATGCTGGGAAAGATTGAAGGCGGGAGGAGAAGGGAACGACAGAGGATGAGATTGGTTGGATGGCATCACCAAGTCTGAGCAAGTTCTAGGAGTTGGTGATGGACAGGGAAGCCTGGTGTGCTGCAGTCCATGGGGTCTCAAAGAGTCAGACATGACTAAGCAACTGAACTGACTGACTGAGATTAAACTTATAAATGAATGCCATACAAATGTTATTTGTGAGTTTTTTTCTGATTAAAAAAGCTTAGTGGGTTATGTAAATTTAATAGGATAACATTTTTTGTTAACGTAAAAATGTAAAATCATGTGAGAAAAACATAAAAGTAAAGTTAAAATGTTCTTTATATTTTATCTGTGTCTGTATTCATGTTAACTACCCATAATATGTTTCCTATTACAAATATTTAATTTTTTTTCTCTATAAAATGTATCAGATCCTAGTAAGTATGAGAGATCTCTTGTACATTGGATCTGAGTAAATCATCTATCTTCTTAGACTATAACCTCATGTATGGTCCCCCTCTTGTTTGATTCCAGAATGTCTAAGTCTGACTTAGAGACTTTCTTTCTGCTCACCTTATTATGATGAAGTTAGTTGAAGGATTCAAAATATTGTCAATTGAAAGAACTGGTAAATTTTTAATTTCTTAATCTTTTCACAATCTAGAGAATTTTAACACCTCTTTTTCTCAGTGTATTTTACTATTTTATAGATTAAAAGAATAAAATCCAAGTCTAACAAAATTCTTCCCGTATATATAAAACATCTAATATGTTAGTGTTCCTATTAACATATCTGAAAAAGAACTTTAAAACAAAAATTTTGTACATTTGTAATATTTCTTAACTTTGTTTTTTAAAGAAATAGTCCTGCGATGAACATTGGGGTACACGTGTCTCTTTCCCTTCTGGTTTCCTCAGTGTGTATGCCCAGCAGTGGGATTGCTGGATCATAAGGCAGTTCTATTTCCAGTTTTTCAAGGAATCTCCACACTGTTCTCAAGAGTGCTTGTACTAGTTTGCATTCCCACCAACAGTGTAAGAGGGTTCCCTTTTCTCCACACCCTCTCCAGCATTTATTGCGTGTAGACTTTTGGATCGCAGCCATTCTGACTGGTGTGAAATGGTACCTCATAGTGGTTTTGATTTGCATTTCTCTGATAATGAGTGATGTTGAGCATATTTTCATGTGTTTGTTAGCCATCTGTATATCTTCTTTGGAGAAATGTCTATTTAGTTCTTTGGCCCATTTTTTGATTGGGTCATTTATTTTTCTGGAGTTGAGCTGTAGGAGTTGCTTGTATATGTTTGAGATTAGTTGTTTGTCAGTTGCTTCATTGTTCTGTTTACAATAGCCAGGACATGGAAGCAACCTAGATGTCCATCAGATGAATGGATAAGAAAGCTGTGGTACATATACACAATGGAGTATTACTCAGCCATTAAAAAGAATACATTTGAATCAGTTCTAATGAGGTGGATGAAACTGGAGCCTATTATACAGAGTGAAGTAAGCCAGAAAGAAAAACAAACACCAATACTACCTATACAATATACAATATTATAATATTGTATATATATTATTAGTATTGTATATATATTATTAGTGTGTATATATATATATATATACACACACACAATAGTATACTAACGCATATATATGGAATTTAGAAAGATGTTAACAATAACCCTGTGTACGAGACAGCAAAAGAGACACTGATGTATAGAACAGTCTTATGGACTCTGTTGCAGAGGGAGAGGGTGAGAAGATTTGGGAGAATGGCATTGAAACATGTATAATATCATGTATGAAACGAGTTGCCAGTCCAAGTTCGATGCAGGATACTGGATGCTTGGGGCTGGTGCACTGGGACAACCCAGAGGGATGGTATGGGGAGGGAGGAGGGAGGAGGGTTCAGGATGGGGAACACATGTATACCTGTGGTGGATTCATTTTGATATTTGGCAAAACTAATATAATATTGTAAAATTTAAAAATAAAATAAAATTTAAAATTAAAAAAAAAAGAAATAGTCCTAGGAAAATATGAATTTCCTGGGACCAAATTACCAGACTTAAATTATGAGCATTAGCTTTTGTTGTTATTATTTTCACTTTTGAATCTTTTGTTGAACATGAGAGATTACTTTTTCAAGAAGTGTAAATCCAGAAATTAAAAAGAGATCAATTAGAAACAGTCCTTATCTACAAGTTTTGAAATTAAGTGACATAAATACAGCATCTTAAACTTATATGCAAATAAGGACAATTTTCATTCATACACATAATATTGATATCTCTATACACATTCATACACATAATATTGATATCTCTATATATTCATAGCTATACTTATTTCTGCATCTGTCTATTAATTAGCTACTTACCACTTTCTGTCTAACTACCTACCTGTCTACCACTGTTTCTTCCAGGACAGCACTGGAATGTCAGTAATAGAATAAAACTGTAATATTCAAAACTAAGCAGATAACCACAAATAGGAGTTGTCAACAAAATATTGGAAAATGGGAAAGCTGAGGTTATCTTTCATTCTACATAAAGCAAAGTCTGAAACAAAAACTTGCATGCAGGTAGTTTATTTGAAAATGTTATCTCAGGAAGTGGATATAAAGGGCAGGTGAGTGAAACATGGAGGGAGGAAAAGCTAAAACAAAGGTATATTTTGGATTTAGCCACTGCTTACAGGTGACTGGTACTTAATCCCACCAGAAAAGTCTATAAAGAGTGTTTTTGAAATGCATGTCAAAACTCTCAGCCTGAAGGAGTAAGAGAGAATTTATACATCACAGACTCCATGGCTGCTAACACTTCTGCACCCTGGAGTTGAGTACATATAGGTATAGTTTCCGCTGGCATCCTCCATTGCAATGATAGAGTATCACCTGAACAGAAATCATGAGGTACACAGCAGTGATATCAGATGAATGTGGTGAGGTTCTACTCACATGAAGGCTGTGCAACCCTGCATAATACGATGGCTAAGCTGGAGGAAGAGGAAGAACCAAGAGGATTTTAAATTGTTACATAAGAGTAGTCTACTCACTGAACCACGGAAATCAACTTTTTCCTAAAATTAAGCTAAATTTTTCAAAGAGCCCTTCATAAATAATTCCCAATAGCAGCTTCTCCAAGGATCTAATTTAAAAAAAGCCCTACCTACCTACAGCAGTTCCTATTACTGCAGCTGATCTTGGAACTGTAACCAGTATTTGTTCTCTTTCTTCTTAAATGAACATTTTGATTTTTTTTCACCAAGAAAACGGAATATCCAGGTTCTTGGTTCATGAGGTCACTTGGTCCTTTATTCATAAAGTATCTGAGATCTGCACTACTTCATTTATGGTGCTTCGTACGCAGGTTAGGAAGCAACAGTTAGAACTGGACATGGAACAACAGACTGGTTCCAAATAGGAAAAGGAGTACCATAGCTTTCTTATTCATTCATCTGCTGATGGACATCTAGGTTGCTTCCATGTCCTGGCTATCATAAACAGTGCTGCAATGAACATTGGGGTACACGTGTCTCTTTCCCTTCTGGTTTCCTCAGTGTGTATGCCCAGCAGTGGGATTGCTGGATCATAAGGCGGTTCTATTTCCAGTTTTTCAAGGAATCTCCACACTGTTCTCAAGAGTGCTTGTACTAGTTTGCATTCCCACCAACAGTGTAAGAGGGTTCCCTTTTCTCCACACCCTCTCCAGCATTTATTGCTTGTAGACTTTTGGATCGCAGCCGTTCTGACTGGCGTGAAATGGTACCTCATAGTGGTTTTGATTTGCATTTCTCTGATAATGAGTGATGTTGAGCATCTTTTCATGTGTTTGTTAGCCATCTGTATATCTTCTTTGGAGAAACGTCTATTTAGTTCTTTGGCCCATTTTTTGAATGGGTCATTTATTTTTCTGGAACTTAGCTGTAGGAGTTGCTTGTATATTTTTGAGATTAGAGTATTACTCAACCATTAAAAAGAATACATTTGAATCAATTCTAATGAGGTGGATGAAACTGGAGCGTATTATACAGAGTGAGGTAAGCCAGAAAGTAAAACACCAATGCAGTATATTAATGCATATATATGGAATTTAGAAAGATGGTAACAATAGCCCTGTATATGAGACAGCAAAAGAGACACTGATGTATAGAACAGTCTTTTGGACTCTGAGGGAGAGGTAGAGGCTGGGATGATTTGGCAGAATGGCATTGAAATATGTATGATATCATATATGAAACGAGTCACCAGTCCAGATTCGATGCATGATACTGAATGCTTGGGGCTGGTGCACTGGGACGACCCAGAGGGATGGTATGGGGAGGGAGGTGGGAGGAGGGTTCAGGATGGGGAACACATGTATACCTGTGGCAGATTCATTTTGATATATGGCAAAACCAATACAATATTGTAAAGTTAAATACAATAAAATTTAAAAAAAAAGGAATACATCAAGGCTGTATATTGTCACCCTGCTTATATAATTTATATGCAGAGTACATCATGAGAAACACTGGGCTGGAAGTAACACAAGCTGGAATCAAGATTGCCGGGATAAATATCAATAACCTCAGATATGCAGATGACACCACCCTTATGGCAGAAATTGAAGAGGAACTCAAAAGCCTCTTGATGAAAATGAAAGTGGAGAATGAAAAAGTTGGCTTAAAGCTCAACATTCAGAAAACGAAGATCATGGCATCCAGTCTCATCACTTCATGGGAAATAGATGGGGAAACAGTGGAAACAGTGTCAGACTATTTTGGGGGCCTCAAAAATCACTGCAGATTGTGACTGCAGCCATGAAATTAAAAGACGCTTACTCCTTGGAAGAAAAGTTATGACAACCTAGATAGCATATTCAAAAGCAGAGACATTACTTGCCCACAAAGGTCCATCTAGTAAAGGCTATGGTCTTTCCAGTGGTCATGTATGGATGTGAGAGTTGAACTGTGAAGAAGGCTGAGGGTCGAAGAATAGATGCTTTTGAACTGTGGTGTTGGAGAAGACTCTTGAGAGTCCCTTGGACTGCAAGGAGATCCAACCAGTCCATTGTGAAGGAGATCAGCCCTGGGATTTCTTTGGAAGGGATGATGCTAAAGCTGAAACTCCAGTACTTTAGCCACCTCATGCAAAGACTTGAGTCATTGGAAAAAACTCTGATGCTGGGAGGGATTGGGGGCAGAAGGAGAAGGGGACGACAGAGGATGAGATGGCTGGATGGCATCACTGACTCGATGGACATGAGTCTCAGTGAACTCCGGGAGTTGGTGATGGACAGGGAGGCCTGGCATGCTGCGATTCATGGGGTCGCAAAAAGTCGGACACGACTGAGCGACTGAGCTGAACTGAACTGATAATCACTGATGTTGTTCATTCATGATTATCACAGACTTGGAAGAACTTAGAGGAACACCATGAATATCCTGGGTTCCAAGCTTACTTCTCTTTGCTACAATAGTGTAAATTACCCTTAACTTTTCATGGTTATCAGAATCTATATGGGCTTAGTAAGGTGCCCTATTTTTTTTTTCTTTTCCCTGCTGAACCTCTTCAATGAGAAGCCCAAAGGACAAGGTATTACTCATAACTTTAAGTCTATTGAAATCCTTATGATTCCATTTAATGCCATGTACTCAATATGCCTAATTCAAAACACATCATTTCAAATTGGCAGAGTAAAAATGTTGTGGGGATCAGAAGCACAGATTCTACAGGAGAATCACAGGGCGTGAGCATGAGAAGAGGCCAATATTAATGCCTCCCTCTATTCCCTTGTGGCTCAGCTGGTAAAAAATCAGCCTTCAATGCAGGAGACCTGGGTTCAATCCCTGGGTTGGGAAGATCCCCTGGAGAAGGGAAAAGCTACCCACTCCAGTACTCTGGTGTGGAGTATTCCATGGACTGTAAGTCCATGGAGTCTCAAAGAGTTGGACACGACTGAGTGACTTTCACTTTCACTTTATTTTCTGCACTAATATATTTTAGCTATTGGAGACACAACACTGTATCTTAGATTGTATACAACATCCTGGAGAAAGAACCCCAGCTTACAGGGTTTTTTCCCAAGTTGGAACATTAATTTAGTCTTGGCAGGGACATACTACTATTTTGTTAAGTAAGCATATTTGAATGTTGAGATATATAGTTAACACAAGTCCCAAGACCGTGCATCTGTGTCCATGCCTCCTCTGCCAGGGGCTGGAATCATCAAAATCTTTTTTTCCACTGATGTCTGGAGGTTGTTACTTTCCTTTTTTTTTTTTTTTTTTAACTGGGCTCTCAGTTTCTCTCTACTTGGGTTTATCCATGTTTCTCTTCCTGTAACTAATCTGGGCTACCTTATAGTATGTTGTTGGGTTTCAAAAGTGTGTGTCCTAAGACAGAGTAAGCCAAGCAGAAGCTGTAATATTTTTAGAACCTTGCTTTGGACACTGTTACATCTATTACAGTTCACACATTAGAAATGAGAAAATAAGACTGAACTCTGTATTTGAGGAGAGAGAAATTATCCTGAAATATTTGTGGGAGAATTGAAACAGAATATGAGGGCCTGTTTTAAAACCATCAGTCTTTGACGTCTGGGCTTCCCTTGTGGCTCAGAGGATAATCTACCTGCAATGCAGGAGACCTGGCTTCAATAGCTGGATTGGGAAGAGCATCTAGAGAAGTAAATGAACACCCAGTCCAGTATTCTTGCCTGGGGAAGTCTATGGACAGAGGACCCTGGCTGGCTACAGTCCATGGGATTGCAAAGAGTCAGACACAACTGAGCTACTAATATACTTACCTGTAGCTACACAGTGGCTGCTTTATTTCCATTTGAAAAATCCACTTGCCATTTTGTAAGATGCAAAGAATTATCACCAAAGAATTATCTATAGAACAATAAATTTATTTAGCACTGTAAGACACATGAGCTCTGTTCAGACTGCTCACCTCTGCCATTATAACTTGAAGGATTCACAGATAATGTGTAAGCAAATATGTATGCCTGTATTCTAATAATATTTTATTTACAAAAACACATGGGCCAGAACTGCCCTGCTGCCCATAGTGTGCTGGTGTTTGATCCACTGGATCGCACTCAGGCTTGATGTCCAGGATCTACTTATCGGAATCAAGTTATCAGAAGTGGTTCTGTTTGTGAAGCTCTGTGCTTTCAGTTTTTTTTTTTTTCTTAATCTCGATCTCGAGAGGCAATAGCTTAAAAGACAAGTTCTGACCCTTACAACTCATGTCCAGTGGTAAACAGAAATAGAATAAATACAGCCACTCCTATTCAAAAAGGGTGGAATGGGAGGCACGAAGGCACACAGATTGAGAGAGTTCTGAACCACAACTGGGCAGAGATTGCCAGCTGAGTGACTTTGTGAGCCTAATGCTATCCTTTGCGTTGTCTCTGTCCCTTTCCATCTAAGCTGAAACAACCATAAATATTTTGTGGCTTTCTTATCCATCAGTTGGTTATCTGCTCTGTAAGACAAAAGGCATATTACTTTTTCTTTTCCCCAAAGTAAGAACTTTTCTGCTGTGGTCTTCCTGAAGGCTGCTGAAGAACAGCGTTCTTAAGATTTTCTGAAGCCCTAAAGTGTGATGAAAATTGTGAGGCATGTCTTCAGGATCACTTGTAGGTCTCTTGTCTAATCGAACACGTCTCTGAGGCAACACTTTCGATATTTCTCAGGTCTTTCTTTACCAATGATCTTATATTTACATGCTGAGTTTAACTTTTGTTCTGAAGCCCTTTTTCATTTGAAAGTCTTGAGTAGGCGGGTATGAGAAATAATTTAAATTTCAAACCAGAAATCCCTTTCTATTTTGACTTCTGTTTGAATACTGAAAAGGTCTTTTTTAAACTCCTGTCTCTCCTCCTGTTTTACCATGGGCAGCTTGATGAAACAAGATGGTGTCCACTGCTCTTTCTGGGTATATGTGAAACACCCAGCACATTATTATGATCTTACATCAGTATAGTGCATTTGTCACAATTAATGAACCAAGATCGATTATGTTATTAATTCAAAGTTATACTGATTTATAACCTAATTTTGATAGTAGAAGGTCCCTCCATGTGTTTATGAGGTGTTTATGTATGTAAGGCAAAACTTTTTAGGTGTTACATACCTAAACGTGCCTTTATTTTACCATTATCAGATTTATAGTTTTCCTTAGTACAGACTTTTAGATTGGTAATTATTTTGCCTCAGAATTTTGAAGACATTTGCACATTTCCTTTTAGATTTTGGGTAAGTTTGATGCCAATCAGATCCTTAAGCCTTTTCAGTGATCTATTAGGTCCCTAATCTTTTGTAACTGCCCCATATTCTTCTCCATAGTTTCTTCTCAAATCTTGCATTTATGCCCAGTTTTCTAAATTTTTTAGAACAATGTGCTTTGATTTAGAACTCTGTGTATGGGTACGTATGTGTGTGTGGGTGTGTACTTGTGTGCGGCTTTGATAGACCCCAGTCATTTCCTTCACTTGGCTTTAAGTAAGTGAACTTTCTAAGGATACAGGGCAGGGAACAGAATATTCTTAGTATCAATATAATTATTACTGAGCCAGGAAGCAAGAAGTAGCCAAAAAAGGAGACTAAGGATTTGAAAAACAAACGAATTATTTCTGACATAATATAAAATGTTAATTTTAAAACATAGTTATTATTGATGATATATTCCCTGGTGGCTCAGATTCTTCAGTAAAGAATCTGCCAGCAGTGCAGGAGACCCGGGTTCTATCCCTGGGTCAGGAAGGTCCCCTGGAGAAGGAAATGGCAACTCACTCCAGTATTCTTGCCTAGAGATTTCCATGGACAGAAGATCCTGGCAGGCTATAGTCCATGGGATCACTAAGAGTCGGACATGACTGAGAGAGTAATACACACCCACACATTATTGATGAAGCATAAAAGTAAGATTTGAAGGAAATGATAGATTTTTTTTTTTTTTAAGGATACAATTCATATTATACTTGGACGATCATGGGCCATTGAAAGTTTAGTTGAGTGATATATGTACTGTGATGTCATTTCTTATATAATCTCTCATATGAATACCATGGAAAAATATAGTATTAGGTAGATATTATTACCAGAATTTTAGAAGACATTTTATTACCTCAAAATGTGCTCTTTCTTCCTCAGTAAAGAAAATGTGATTCTGAAATGCACAGCTATGAAAAATAGATACCCTTATTAACAGTTTTGACCATGTGATTAAATTCTTACTGGTGACTTGAAAAATAATTCTGATAAGTTTTCTTAAAGAGAAGTGTTCTATATCTTCTCCCTCATTCTTTCTTGCTGTTTGAAAGGCAAACATAACGGCTGAGTCTTCATCTCATCTCCTATACCATCTGGTGACCTTGGGAGTACAAACTGGAGAAAGTGAAGGGCCATGAGAGTAAGGAATTTATCCATCTCAGTAATGAATAGATTAGAAGCCTGGATTCACTGCTTCTGCACTTCTTGACCATAAATAACAAATATCCTCTGTCATCTTTTTTAACAGTATTATAGTATTTTTTAAATGAGTATGACCAGAGAAATTATGAGTTTAATAAGTGACTCCACACTTGCACCAGTAGGGTATGGCTGCCTCCTTCAGTTCTGTAAGATCAAACTAGTAATTTTATTTCTTTAATGATTATTCTATACTGTATTTCTTACCTACAGTGTCAACTTTACTCCCATACACTTATTATACATTAAATATATATACATTGTGTAAATATAAATATGTATATTTAATTTTATACAGGTTTACATTTTCTATTTTCTTTTTTGATGCTTTTAAATTGTGACATTAGAAATAAAAGTTAAATTTATAAATTGAAAGCCTAGCTTACTTGTTCAATGATGAACTATTATTTATTATTTTAGAATTCTCCACTGTATTATATATTGTTTTATTTACCTTTAAAAAAAGTTAGAGTAAAGTAACAGTGAACTTACCCGTTTTCTCCAGGGAGCAATGTTCTTCATTGTGGGAATAGGAGATGTTTAAAAATACACACTTCATAATTCTCTCTGGGATCCACTATATTGAGCTCCAACAAATAAACACTGTATCTAAAACTCCATGCTCATATGACTGCTGACTTTGACAGTTGCCAACATGACTTTGTATGCATCATCTCTTGCCTCCAGCAGATTCCCTTCCTGTCTAGGAGATCTAAGAGATGTGAAAGTGAGGTAATCACACACACACAGATGCTCTGCTTCAGCAAGATGGAAAATGATATTAACAGGACATTCACTCTCTCCCTTACTGCCCCATGTAAATCCACAGGCATATCTTTAATGTCTTACTATTGAATTCCTTGGTTATAAACCTGAGAGGATTAAAATACAAGACAGAAAATATATCGTTACAGTTTTATAATAATTCTTTTTTTTTAAATTTTATTTTATTTTTGAACTTTACAAATTGTATTAGTTTTGCCAAATATCAAAATGAATCTGCCACAGGTATACATGTGTTCCCCATCCCGAATTCTCCTCCCTCCTCCCTCCCCATACCATCCCTCTGGGTCGTCCCAGCACACTAGCCCCAATCATCCAGTATCGTGCATCGAACCTGGACTGGCAACTCGTTTCATACACGATATTATACATGTTTCAATGCCATTCTCCCAAATCTTCCAACCCTCTCCCTCTCCCACAGAGTCCATAAGACTGTTCTATACATCAGTGTCTCTTTTGCTGTCTCGTACACAGGGTTATTGTTAGCATCCTTCTAAATTCCATATATATGCGTCAGTATACTGTATTGGTGTTTTTCTTTCTGGCTTACTTCACTCTGTATAATAGGCTCCAGTTTCATCCACCTCATTAGAACTGATTCAAATGTATTCTTTTTAATGGCTGAGTAATACTCCATTGTGTATATGTACCACCGCTTTGTTTTCCATTCATCTGCTGATGGACATCTAGGTTGCTTCCACGT
Source organism: Bos indicus x Bos taurus (assembly GCF_003369695.1). Taxonomy (NCBI): domain Eukaryota; kingdom Metazoa; phylum Chordata; class Mammalia; order Artiodactyla; family Bovidae; genus Bos; species Bos indicus x Bos taurus. Next base: position 62,781,374 of record NC_040087.1, read on the forward strand.
CCTGGCTATTATAAACAGTGCTGCAATGAACATTGGGGTACACGTGTCTCTTTCCCTTCTGGTTTCCTCAGTGTGTATGTCCAGCAGTGGGATTGCTGGATCATAAAACCTCGAATAGCCAAAGTGATCTTGAGAAAAAAGAATGGAACTGGAGGAATCAACCTACCTGACTTCAGGCTCTACTACAAAGCCACAGTTATCAAGACAGTATGGTACTGGCACAAAGACAGAAATATAGATCAATGGAACAAAATAGAAAGCCCAGAGATAAACCCACGCACATATGGACACCTTATCTTTGACAAAGGAGGCAAGAATATACAGTGGATTAAAGACAATCTCTTTAACAAGTGGTGCTGGAAAAACTGGTCAACCACTTGTAAAAGAATGAAACTAGAACACTTTCTAACACCATACACAAAAATAAACTCAAAATGGATTAAAGATCTAAACATAAGACCAGCAACTATAAAACTCCTAGAGGAGAACATAGGCAAAACACTCTCTGACATACATCACAGCAGGATCCTCTATGACCCACCTCCCAGAATATTGGAAATAAAAGCAAAAATAAACAAATGGGACCTAATTAACCTTAAAAGCTTCTGCACATCAAAGGAAACTATTAGTAAGGTGAAAAGACAGCCTTCAGAATGGGAGAAAATAATAGCAAATGAAGCAACTGACAAACAACTAATCTCAAACATATACAAACAACTCCTACAGCTCAACTCCAGAAAAATAAATGACCCAATCAAAAAATGGGCCAAAGAACTAAATAGACGTTTCTCCAAAGAAGACATACAGAGGGCTAACAAACACATGAAAAGATGCTCAACATCACTCATTATCAGAGAAATGCAAATCAAATCCACTATGAGGTACCATTTCACACCAGTCAGAATGGCTGCGATCCAAAAGTCTACAAGCAATAAATGCTGGAGAGGGTGTGGAGAAAAGGGAACCCTCTTACACTGTTGGTGGGAATGCAAACTAGTACAGCCACTCTTGAGAACAGTGTGGAGATTCCTTAAAAAACTGGAAATAGAACTGCCTTATAATAATTCTTATTATCTTCTGTCTACTGTGCATTGAAGAGAAACTCACTGTTTTCCCTGCAGTTCCTGTTCAGTCATATGCTACAAATACCGGACACCACATTCAGGTCACCAGATAATTTCCATTCCTGTTTCCATTCTAAGTGTTACATGGTCAATGTCCCCAGTTATTTTTACATTATATATTTATTTTGATGTTTAAAGCACTCGACATTTTCTATATTCTGTGGTATAGTCGTCCATCTGTTTAGAGTTTCATGTCGCTTTCTCTTGAAGCATTTTCCATGTTGAAAATATGTCATTTTCCAAGTACTTAAGGTTTCCTCCTTTTATTATCCCAGTCTAGATCAATACACTATGCTTGTGTGAAAAGTTTATCTCTTCTCCATTTTAGGGTGTAATTACTCAGTGATTCTAAGAGTATCTGTAACATTTCAGACCAAATTAAATAATCAGTTTTTTCCAAAAAGTAGATAAGATAGGAAAATGATAAATGTCTTAGGCTTTATGGTTTTCCAGTAACAGATAATGAGGGATTGACCCAAACTAACACAGTTAGATCAGAGAGATTTGTTTCTGATGTGATCCCACTTTCAGCTTCACCTCCCAACTCTGCTTGAAAGCCTTTGGCCCTCTCAATGTACATAATAGAATGCAGTGCAATTTACCTCACTGTGCAGTCTGCTCATAAACTGCTTTTAGCTAATGTAACTAGAAAGATGGGATTAAAGAATAAATAATAGTAGCCAATACCCATTGCACCTAAGCTTTATCCTTACCAATCATTTATATTTTGACAGGAAAAATGACCAAAGTAAATGAAGTTGCAGTTACGTAATATAATTCTGTTATCATAACCATGTTGGAAAGAATTTTTTTTTTAAATGTGTGTGTGTGTCTATCTTCTAAAAAAGTAAGGAAAGGAAACTTTTTTTCCATATTCTTCTCCAGTGTTCATCTATTTCTTCTAAAGGGACAGCCCTGTAGAAAATTGAAAATCTAATTCACCTAGCTAGCAAACATGACCTCACCCCAGGAAACAGCATGCATGGTCATTTTTAGTAAAATATTTATGCAAGCACTCTACCTACATTTCTGATTATCTGTATAAAATGGTAACAATGTCTACAAAATAGGGGTGGGGCACGAAGAGAATCTGGTATTACACACAAATTTTTAAAAACCAAAGAGTAGCTATTACTTTGTCAATTAGTAATGTCTTCTTGATATTTTCAGCAGTAACTGCACTAAATATTTTCTTCTTTGAAAGAACATAAAGTCTATTGGCAGTAGGTCAAGGCAAAGGATAATACTAGGCAAAATCAGTGGGAAAAATTCTTAAAATCTGTTTTGTTTTTTTACTACACTAGTATCATTAAGTACTACACTATTGTACAATTTAGTCAAATTCATAAAACATGGAATTATTTTCATTTCTAAAAATTGTTCCAAAAACCACACTTAAGATAAAATCCCCTACTGTGTTGTGCATAAATTGAGAATTAAATAAGGCAAGAACTATATATTAATGTAAATCAACCTGAATATTCATCGAAAAAACTGATGCTGAAGTTGAAGTTCCAGTATTTTGGCTATCTTATGTGAAGAGCCTACTTACTGGAAAAACCCTGATGCTGGGAAAGATTGAAGGCAAAAGGAGAAGAGGGTAGTGGAGAATGAGATGGTTAGATAGCATCACCAACTCAATGGAAATGAGTTTCAGCAAACTTTGGGAGATAGTGAAGGACAGGGAAGCCTGGCATGCTGCAGTCCATTGGGTCAAAAAAGTCAGACAGGACTTAGTGACTAACACTTTCAGCTTCATAACACTATATAAGATGTATTAGGTTCACATATTACATAGAATTTATTGTTCTTTAGTCACTCAGTTGTGTCCCAACTCTTTGAAACCCAGCCTCCAGCCTCCTCTATCTGTGGAATTTCCCAGGCAAGAATACTGGAGTAGGTAGCATTCCCATCTCCAGGGAATCTTCCTGACCCAGGGATCAAACTCGGGTCTTGCATATTACATATAGTTATACTAATATTGTGTGCCTGTACACACACACACACACACACATATACAAAAAACACTAATCTCAAAAAATTAGAAGTGTTAGTTCCGTGTACAACCACATAGGAAGCCACTTAAGGATTTTGACTAAAGAGTAACACATGTCTATGTCATGATTACAATTTCCTGATATTGAATATAGGAGAAACAAAGTATCATGACTTTTTTCAGGCCTACTATAGCCTAAACTATAAATGGAAATAGGTAAGTATTTTGCTATGTCCAGAACACATATAAATATTGTTGATAACATATCTTTGTGGTGATAGTTTGGCATCAAGAAATATTTGTATTTTAAAGAATAAAATATTCCCAATAAATGACCTATTACAGAAACCAATTTTAATTTATTTTTTAAGAAATCAACAGATAGAATGGCCTCTATATTTGTAAAATTTCATAGACATTTTAACAGGAGTAAAAGGTGACCTTGCTATATGCTTTTTAAAGCTATACTTCCCATCTGAGTGAATACAATATTATACAAATTATTTTTATTATGACTTGAATTTAAAAAGAGAAGCTGGTACTTTTTTTAGTTCTAAACTTTATTTCTTTAGTTAGAAACTTTAATACACAACAGAAAGAGTCAATAAGATATAGTTACCTGCATCAGTTCAATAGATTCTCATGGAAAGTTGTATAAGTAATATAACAGGAACAACTGGTTACATAGTTTGATAATCATTTATAATCCAATGTAAATAAATTTAAAGTAGAATTAAATTCAGATTAAACAAAAATATGCGTGCTCAGTTATGTCCGATTCTTTATGGCCCCATGGACTGTAGCCTGCCAGCCTCTTCTGCCCATGGAATTTTCCAGGAAATAATACTTGATTGGGATACCATTTCCTCCTCCAGGGAATCTTCCTGACCCAGTGATCAAGCCCTTATCTTTTGCTTTCCCTGCGCTGGCAAGCAGATTCTTTACCACAAGCACCACCTGGGATGCTCTATGGCTACATGATATCAAAGAAATACATTGAAAAATGAAATAATTATTGAAACAGATATTCTGAGTCATAAAATATTTTAGTCTCCAAAATAATTATTTGAATTTTATTGCACAAATTGGATGTTATTTATGCTATATGGGACTATAGATATGATTTCAGATTTTAGAATAATCTAGTTATTGATTAGTAATTTAAATTAAATTTAAATATATTAAAGTTACTGCTTTTGTTAATGGTGATTATTTATCTAATTTTATACCAAAATTATGCTGCAATGAAATCTACAATCATTGCTTATCCATATAAATAAATGTAGGCATCAATATATTGGCTTATTTATTAATTATGTCTATTTTTTCTCTACTATATTTTGTTCTAAGTGCTTGGTTTAAAAAAATGTCTGTTGCTATGCCTTGGATATTACTCACTTCTAGTCTATATAAAACAGTAATGGAGCAGTCACATTTGTATGTTTAAAATAATATTTTTGATCAGCACACAGTAAAATAAAATATTTTGTACACCTTTGTAAATATTAACCATTGATTTTTAATAAGGAGCTTCTTGATAATTTTACAATTCAGTTTCTTCTCTTTGTGTCTTCTAGTGTTAAATTTTCCATGGGTATCAGATTGGAAAGCTTGCATGGGTCTGATATCTCTGGTGTCCTTGGCAGCAAACGGTGCATAAATATTTACTCTTCAACCATGTAGACTGCCAACATCTGTCTCATCTTTTAGAAAACCTGAAGGAGGACTAGAGGCTTAATGATGGAAATAATAAGCTTTCTGCATGCTTAAAATGTTTATTATTTTTATAGAATAAAATAAGAAATATTGCAAAAGACATATTAAATTATAAGATATCAAGACTGAAACACATAGTTTTGGTATTTTCATCAACCTAATAACTTATCATGTTGATTCTATATTAATTTATTAACTTCATTCTCATTGGAGGGAAATCAATGTTTGCTGGAGTAAAGTAACAAAAGAGAAATAGGTTTATTAATGAAGGAGAAGGTTTAACATATTTATATCTGTACTTTTTAAACATTTGGGATGTTTTAGATACCCCAGCAGGTGTATCCCCACATGACTGTTCATGGCCACATTTGCATTGTTCTTCAAAATAAGCTCAGTACTTTTAACAGTGTTTGGACCATGGTCAATCAGTAGAAATATGTTGAGTGAATAAACTCAACTTTAATGTTGTCATGCTTTTATAATGCCGTAAACATGTAATAAACCAAGAAAAGCTTGGAATAATAACTACTGTCATATCTTTTGCAGCAAACGTGAGACAAGAAAGTGAGTTTAAAATATGTTAAGGACAATGAGAATATACTCGTGTGTGTCAAATCATAGCACATATGTTTCATTAGAAGAAACGGTCAATAACCTGCTACAAGTAAGGTTAAAACAGAACTATTCTAGTGTATTAAAAATAAGAGTCAGAGAAACCTATGAAATTCAATGCAAAAAGCTTAAATTTGAAGTTGTTTCAATATTAAAACAAAGTTTTGATATGATAATAGTATCAGCTGGCCATAATTAAAACAACAGAAAAATATAAAATTAACTTACAATTCAGAGAAGAAATGATAAAAATCATTAAAATATATTTGTCATATAAACATTTGAAAATAGAAAGTGCTAATCATAATTAGATTCCCGAGATGACAATGATCGTCATCATCCAGTTGTTAAATGAATGTTACAGATTATTTCCAAGGAAATAATAACACATTATATTAGGTAAGAAAACAAGTACAACATTCATTTTTTTTAATTAAATGAAATATTTATGAAATTAAGGAAAGGAAAAATTATATTGACTTTTTAAAATCTCGTAATTAGGACAGTGAGAAAACAAATGAATAAGGCCTTCAAAGTATTGATAAAAAATAATTTGTATCCTAAGGTTTAATACTAGCAAAACTCTTTCTCTAGAGCATGACCTAAATACATTTTCCAAGAAAGGTTGAAAGTTATATACTGCCAAACCATCACTAAAGTGTGAATCAATTACAAAAAGAGGAAGAATATACCTAGGAGGAAGGTGGAGATGCTAAAAGAGATTGTGTGTTAGTAAATTGGTGAATAGGTTTTTGATCTGGACAAAGTCTGAACTCAAATGGATGAGATAAAGCAAAATTAATAAATTACAATTAATAGAGTTCTCAAAAGCACAATTAAATTAGCTACATAGCCTACTTCATTTAAACTATAATAGATCTGCCTAGAATTAATGCCTTCTAGATTCTTTAATGATTCAGTAAACCATTGACTTATCTTAGATTAATCTATATTGTCTGCACTTGCTAAAGTGTCAAGGTTACACACTACACACTAACATAAACAAAACAGATTATGTATCTTCTATCTTCTAAATCAGTGGGTATGGCAAAAGAAAATGAAAAATGTTAAAAGGAAGAAGAATAGTTGTGTTTGGTGTGGAGTGGATACAGAAGATATGGGATAAATAAAAAGAGATTCGGGCGGCAGAAAAAAAAAAAAACAAATATGTTATATTCACAAGATAATTAAATGGGATTAACTAGACTGTGTTCCAGTTGAGCTATTTCAAATCCTAAAAGATGATGCTGTGAAAGTGCTGCACTCCATATGTCAGCAAATTTGGAAAACTCAGCAGTGACCACAGGACTGGAAAAGGTCAGTTTTCATTCCAATCCCAAAGGTCAGTGACAAAGAATGTTCAAACTACCTCACAACTGCAGTCAGCTCACAAGCTAGCAAAGTAATGATCAAAGTTCTCCAAGCCAGGATTCAACAGTATGTGAACCATGAACTTCCGGATGTTCAAGTTGGATTTAGAAAAGGCAGAGGAACCAGAGATCAAATTGCCAGCATCTGTTGGATCATCAAAAAAGCAAGAGAGTTCCAGAAAAACATCTACTTCTGCTTTATTGATTACGTCAAAGCCTTTGACTGTATAGATCACAACAAACTGGAAATTTCTTCAAGAGATGGGAATACCAGATGACCTTACCTGCCTCCTGAGAAATCTGTATGCAGGACAAGAAACAACAGTTAGAACTGGACCTTGAACAACAAACTGGTTCCGAATCGGGACAGGAGTACGTCAAGGCTGTATGTTGTCACCTTGCTTATTTAACTTATATCCTGAGTACATAATGAGAAATGTTGAACTGGATGAAGCACAAGCCAGAATCAAGATTGATGGAAGAAAATCAATATCAGATATGCAGATCACACCACCTAATAGCAGAAAGTGAAGAGAAACTAAAGTGCCTCTTGATGAATATGAAAGAGGGGAATCAAAGCTGGCTTAAAACTCAACATTCAAAAAACCAATACAATATTGTAAAGTAATTAGCCTCCAATTAAAATAAATAAATTTATAAAAAAAAACTAAGATTATGGCATCTGGTTCCATCACTTCGTGGCAAATAGATGGGGAAACAATGGAAACAGTGAGAGACTTTATTTTTGGGGGCTCCAAAATCACTGCAGATGGTGACTGCAGCCATGAAATTAAAAGACGCTTACTCCTTGGAAGAAAAGCTATGACCAACCTAGACAGCATATTATAAAGCAGAGACATTACTTTGCCGACAAAGTCCATCTAGTCAAAGCTATGGTATGGATGTGAGAGTTGGACTGTAAAGAAAGCTGCTGCTGCTGCTAAGTCAATTCAGTCGTGTCTGACTCTGTGCGACCCCACAGTTGGCAGCCCACCAGGCTCCTCCGCCCCTGGGATACTCCAGGCAAGACACTAGAGTGGTTTGCTGTTTCCTTCTCCAATGCATGAAAGTGAAAGTGAAGTCTCTCAGTGGTGTCCAACTCTTCACGACCCCATGGACTTTAGCCTACCAGGCTCCTCCATCCATGGGATTTTCCAGGCAAGAGTACTGCTGTGGGTTGCCATTTCCTTCTCCAAAGAAAGCTAAGTGCTGAAGGTTTGATGCTTTTGAGCTGTGGTGTTGGAGGAGACTCTTGTGAGTCCCTTGGACTGCAAGGAGATCCAACCAGTCAGTCCTAAAGGAAATCAGTCCTGAATACTCATTGGAAGGACTGATGTTGAAGCTGAAACTCCAATACTTTGGCTACCTGATGCAAAGAACTGATTCATTAGAAAAGACCCTGATGCTGGGAAAGATTGATGGCAGGGAGAGAAGAGGATGAGATGGTTGGATGGCATCACCGACTCAATGGACACGAGTCTGAGCATCCTCCGTGTGTTGGTGGTGGACAGGCAAGCCTGGCATGCTGCACTCCATTGGGTCACAGAGAGTTCGACATACTGAGTGAGTGAACTGAACTGAGACTTTGGATTAAAAATACACAGGAAAGTTTTCAGAAGAAACACCCATGTAAAAGGACGAAAGGAAAAGGATGGCGTATTGGCTGGCTAGGTCTGCCAAAATAAACTACTACAGACTGTGTATCTTAAGAAACAGAAATTTATTTTCTCACAATTATACAGATTAGAAGTCTGAAATCGAGGTGTTGACAGGGTTGGTTCCTTATAAGAGCTAACAGGAAATGATGTGTCCCACACATCATTGATGTGTCTCTTTGGCTTTGTGGATGGATACCTTCTCCCTGTTTGTCTCCACACCGTCTTTTGTCTGTACATGTCCCTGTCTTAATTTCCTCCTCTAATACACAACAGTCATATTGCATTGAAACATGTAAATATCATATAAGAAACGAATCGTCAGTCCAGTTTCGATGCAGGATACAGGATGCTTGGGGCTGGTGCACTGGGATGACCCAGAGGGATGGTATGGGGAGGGAGGTGGGAGGGGGGGTTCAGGATTGGGAACACATGTACACCCGTGGCCTATTCATGTTGATGTATGGCAAAACCAACACAATATTGTAAAGTAATTACCTCCAATTAAAATAAATAAATTTAAATTAAAAAAGAAACAGTCATATTGGATGAAGACCTACCCTAATGATGTCATTTTTATTTATTTATCTCTTTAAAGACCCTGTTTTGAAATACAGTCACATTCTGTTCTGGGGATTAGAATGGTAACATATGAATTTAGGTGAATTTGGCGGGGAACATGAGTCAGCCCATAAGAGATGAAAAAAGATATACTACACAAATATTAATCAAAATGAATTCTTCTGTTATATAACTAAAGTTCTCTTGAATAACAAAGGACTGCAAGACTCTAGGGCATATTTTATTTCTAAATTTGAAGAGGCTAAATATAGTAAGATCTAAGATGTAGCTAACTGTAAGATATAATAATTTTTAATTGTGTGCCTAATAAAATCCTTTCAAATTATTAGAACCACAAGAAAAAAATCAATAAATTCACCATAATAGAATGTGATTTTTAACATACCCTTCCAGTCACTAATTAATCAAACAGAAAATCAGTAAGAATATAGAAACATTTAATAATGCAATTAACAAGCTTCAGTCAGCATTTATAATACTGATTACTCAATAGTAAAAGAGAGTATATGCCCACTCAAAGACACCTGAAACAATTCAATCCATTGACAAAACTTTTTGCCAATTAAGTTTCAAGAAATTTGTAATAAATTGGATTACACAGGCAACATATTTTGATGATAAAGCAATTATACTATAAATATAAAAAAAATTAATACTGTATTACCAAAAAAAGACTATATTACAAATTAATAAGTTAACTAACTATAGATGGATAATTAATCAAAAGGGAAATTAGACTTTTTAGCATTGAAATGTAATAAGAATACTGCCTATCAAAACTTGTAGTATATAAATTATACATAGAAGACATTGTTTTGAATAAATAAATATATATATATATATATATATAGGATCACAATCAGTATTTGTAATTCAAAAATGCTCTCAGTTTTTAATGATTTTGAATCATATTCTGTTTCCTACACCTTATGTTTTGTGAGCTAGTTTTGCTGATAAAGAGTTTCCCATTCTATACTCAGTTTTGACTGTATCACAACATTCAGTTTCATTCCTTGTTTCAGAAATCATTGACATATCAGTCCATGCAAACCCCTCCCTCTCCTGAGTTTTATCTCTACCCTGTGGCCTCATTCCCAATCATTTCCCTCACTTCTCTGTATGTGTGTGCTCAGCCCCTCAGCCGTGTCTGACTATGAGGCCATGGACTGTAGCCCACCAGACTTCTCTGTCTATGGGATTATCCAGGAAAGAATAGTGGAGTGGGTTGCCATTTCCTGCTCCAGGAAATCTTTACCACTCAGGGGTCAAACCCACGTTTCTTGTACCACCTGCATTGACAGGAGAATTCTTTACCACTAAGCCACCTGGGAAGCCCATCACTTCCCTGAAAGGCATTTATTTTAATGGGCTTAACGTTATTATTCCTTTTTTATTAGTTTCAATTAGTGTGTTCAATTTCCTTATTCCAACTTCTTAAACTAAAAGCATTCCATTAAATCAGTCATTATCCTCTTTGGATAAAGGTAATTGAAAATATACTTTAAGTACTTCATAAACTGTGTTCCATGGACCATATTTTTATTATTGGATTTTGTTATTTTATTATGAATTTTATATTAAATATACATATTATTGCTCTTTTTTGAGTATTAATTTTTTTTGCCTAAAATTTATGTAGAATATAATTTTGATTCTGAATGTAATGGATTAGTATTAGCTATGCTTCCAATTTTGATTTATAAATTAATCAACTGTGGTCAAATAACACAATCTGCATAATGTTGATCCTGTCAAATTCATTGAGAATTTAACTGTCAACTTAGAAGTAATTAATTTTTCAAATTTTTGATTTGTGATTAAATAAATTTATATTTGTCTAAATCCCTGGTAGCTTGGTTGGTAGAGAATCTACCTGCTGTGCAGGAGACCATGTTTCAATCCCTGGGTCAGGAAGATCTCCTGGAGAAGGAAATGACAATCTTCTCCAGTATTCTTGCCTGGAGAACCCCATGAACAGAGGGGCCTGGTGGGCTACAGTCCATGGGGTTGCAAGAGTTGGACATGACTTAGGAACTAAACCACCATCTAATTTAATTTAATCATAGTGTATATCAGCAAAACATAAACAGTCACTTAAAGTTGAGATGACCCAGAGGGATGGTATGGGGAGGAGGAGGGAGGAGGGTTCAGGATGGGGAACACATGTATACCTGTGGCGGATTCATTTTGATATTTGGCAAAACTACTACAATTATGTAAAGTTTAAAAATAAAATAAAATTAATTAAAAAATAAAAATAAATAAAGTGCTTAGATGGGAACACTTGAAAAAAATAAAATAAAATGTTTGTGTATAATGACACTTCAGTAGTGTTTTTTCAAATTTTCTGTACCTTTCCTTCTTTCTTTCTTTCTCCCTTTTTTCTTTCATTCTTGTCTTCCCTCTTTCCCCCACTTCCTTCCCCACTCTTTCTCTCTCCCTGTCTTTTTAAATTCTTTTTCTGGGAGATATACTTTAAATTCTCTTACTATTTAGTAAATAGTATCTAATTTTATTTATTGATTTATCTAATATTATTTCTAGTTCTTCCAGTTGTTGCCTTATGTACTTTGAGATCAGGTTGTTAGATACATGTATACTTGTGATTTTTGTATTTTATTCATTTAGTACTTTTGTACATTATTGAATTCCTTTTCAGTATTTATCAAATTATTATTTTTCATTGTGTCTATATATGTTTTCAAAAATTGCTTTCGTGACTTGTTATTTTTCTATTTTTATAGTATATAATTTTCGTTCCCTTTCTTCTTTATGATTTCTTTTTTGAGATGAAATTCACATAATAAAATTAACTATTCTAAAGTGAACCATTTAATAGTATGCAGTACATTCACAATGAGTTGTAATAACAAGGTCTGCCTACATACAAAATTGTTTTGTCAGTCCCAAAGGAAATCCCATACTCATTAAAGCAGTTACTTTCCATCACCTTTCCCCAAACTCCAGGAACCACCAATCAGCTTTATGTCTTTACCTATTATTGATAGTTCAAATAACTGGAATTATAATAGACCCATTGTGTTTGACTTCTTTCACTAAACATTATATTTCCAGGTTCATCCATTTTTTATATCATGTATTAGTATGTCACCACTTTATATGACTGAAAAATATTCCATTGAAGGTATATACCACAACTTATCTGTTCATCTGTTGATAAGCTTTTGGTTGATTCTACATTCTGATGCTCTGAACACACATATATTTTTTGAGTACTTGTTTTGAGTTATTTTTGTCTATACACATAGAAAAGGAATTGCTAGTTCATATCATAAATATTGTTATTGTTGTTGCTCAGTCACTCAGTCATGTTTGACTCTCTGTGACCCCATGGACTGCAGCATGCCAGTTTTCCCTGTCTTTCACCATCTCCTGGAGCTTGCTCAGACTCATGTCCATTGAGTCAGTGATGCCATCCAGCCATCTCATTCTCTGTTGGTCCCTTCTCCTCCTGCCGTCAATCTTTCCCAGGATAAGTGTCTTTTTCCAGTAAGTTGGCTTTTCTCATCAGGTGGCCAAACTATAGGAGCTTCAGCTTCAGCATCAGTCCTTCCAAAGAATATTCAAGGTAGATGTCCTTTGAGATTGACTGGTTTGATCTCCTTGCTGTCCAAGGGACTCTCGAGAGTCTTCTCCAGCACCACAGTTTGAAAGCATCAGTTTTTAGACATTCAGCCTTCTTTATGGTGTAACTATCACATCTGTACATGACTACAAAAACCACAGCTTTGAGAAGACAGACACTTTGTCAGCAAAGTGATGTCTCTGAATTATAATATGCTGTCTAGCTTTGTCATAACTTTTTTTCCCAAGGAGCAAGAGTCTTAATTTCATGGCTGAAGTGACCTTCTACTGTGATTTTGGAGCCCAAAAAAGTGAAATCTGTCTCTGTTCTCATTTTTACCCCATTTTTTGCTGTGAAGTGTTGGGACTGGATATCATGATCTTAGTTTTTTTAATGTTGAGTTTTAAGCCAGCTTTTCCACTCTCCTCTTTCATGTTCATCAAGAAGCTTTTTAGATGTTTAACTATTTGAGGTACTGCCAAATCATGCTCCACAAAATGACTCTCTTTACATTATCATGATCAAATGGTTTCTGATTTAGCCACATCCTCAACACTGTTTTCCTTTTTGGAAACATTATAGTCATCCTCATGAATGTGAATGGTGTATTGTTGTGGTTTTAGTTTGTATTTTCCTAATAACTAAAGTTTAAAGCAGTTTTTATGTATTCATTGGGAATTTTTGTTATCTTTCTGGAGAAACATCTATTCAAGTTTTGTCCATTTTTAAATTGGACTTTGTGCTTTAGTTATTGAATTTTAATGCATTGTTGTTCTGGATATTAGACTCCTATCACATTTATGATTGTAAGTATTTCTCACATGAATTATGTGGTATATTCACTTTCTTAATAACACTCTTTTATGCACAAATATTTTTAATTTTGATGAAGTCCAATTTATCGGTATTTAATCTTTTGTTTTGATCATATGTTTGGTGTCATATCTAAGAATCCATTGCCAAACCTAAAGTCATAAAGATTTACTTCTATATTTTCTTATAACAATTATAAAGATTTTAGTTTTTGATTGGAGAGTTTAAACCATCTGCATTTAAAATAATTACACATGAAAAAGACTTACTTCTGTGATTTTACTTTATTTTTTCTGAATGTCTTATACTTTTTTTGTTCATCTTTTTCTCCATCACTACCTTCTTTTTTTGTGATTTGATTTTTCTTTTGTAGTCTGTCTTTTTGGTTCCTCTCTCATTTGAACACCAGAGGCAGAAATCATGGTGACCTTCATAAAGTCTGTCTGCCAGACTTTGAAACTTGTGATTTTTATTTTTCAAGTACCTTTAGTTCATAAACATCCAAATTTAGTGAATCTTTCTTCTTATATTCTTTTTCATTCATTTTTTTCTGTGTGTAGGTTTTGTTTTTTCATTTAAATTCTGTTTTCTTTGATTGTTTTAGGTATTACTTGATTGGTACGGAAAGGTTTTCCAACTTTCCAATTTCTATTAAATATTCACTGATCTTTACTTTCCATTTAAAATTTTTATCCTTCCTTTGAAAAAATTTGTTTCTCTCTTTTTGGGTATTTCTACCAAGAGTTTTTTTTTTTTTTTTTTTTTTTTTTACCAAAGATGGATTTGGTAAGCTTTTTAAGCTTTATATATATGGATAATATATGTATTTTACTATCATGCTTTATTAATATATATTAGTCAGATGTAGAATCAGTAGTACAGAATTGTTTTCTATAAAAACTTGGAAAAGGTTATTCACTTTTTTTTTATTCTCTCGTCATTACTGTGACTACTGATCAAAATCTGATTTTTTTATTCTGTAATAATTAACTTCAACAACTTTTGAAAATGACTGTATCTTTGATGATCTTATTATTAGTCTACATGTGGATTTTATTTTAACTATTCTGTTTGAAACTATGATTTTTTTTTCCTTTCATTCAGAGGTCTTTTATGTTTCTAGAATTTTTTTTTTATTTCTTCATATTAGTATTTTATTCCTTATACATCTGGACTCAACAGTAATCCTACACATTTAGTAATTTTAATTGTATGCCATCTATTTCTTTGTTTTTCATGTGCTTTTGTAAGAGATCCTTTATTGAATTACCAGTTTAATACATGTTCTGAAATTGTATTTGTTCTGTTATTCCTCCACCTATTGAATTAGTTTAACTCATTATATTTTTTACCTAATACTTTACTCAGTCTTCTTTAAAACTAGTTCTTTGTCTTCATGATGTTACTCTGATGTATCATCTCTTTGAAGTATTCTTAATTTCTTTGTTGCATCATATCTGGTTTTTATAGTATCGGTTTTTCATTATGATGTCTCTTTGTTGGAGTTTAATGCTTAAATATTGATTATTTTAGATTTTGAACATACTTTTTCCTAGCATTGCCATGTACTTGGCTTGTAGAGTATATAAGGTGCAAGGAACAAAGCCAAAGCCTTCCTTAGTGCCTATGGTAGGTTTAAAATTTGGAGATGCGTCCTTCATGGTAGAGGCTGAATTGCTATGGTGGAGCTTGGACACGCAGATCAGGAATTTTCTCTTCAGAAAATTCTGGTTCTCAGGAAAATTGTCCACCTGTTCCATTAGCTTTTCTCCCTCTTGGTTCTTAATTCTGTAGGGAGGAACCCGCTGCTATCTGTTCTTTATTGCATCCTATATGTGCCTGCACTGTAATGACATCCGGATCACTCTGATACAATAATCATCTCAGAGGAATGTAACAGAGGAAAGAAAGCACAATTTCAAAACTCTCTTCCTGAGTAGATCTTACAGACAGCACTGGGCCCACAAGAATAAGTTACAATTGACTTTGTAACAACACCTCAGAGTATATTGGTTCTTCAAATCTGTTAAAAAAAAAATGCACCAATAAAACGATTTTCTTAATATCATGATGATGTTTCCATAGGATAGTTTACAAAAATGTGACAGTGTTTACTTCCTGGATAATTGATTACCCTCCACTTTGGTTCCACCAGTGGTGTTCATTTTTTTTTGCTTTGCTTTTGGCTCCGTGAAGCTGCTTTTAAGTTTTCTTTAAGATTTTTTGTACGTTTTTCTTCTTACCTAAGTGTTAAATTTATTGACATGCTATCTAAAGTCACAAAGGTATTCTGTCTTATCTTACAAGGTCTTTAGAGTATTGCCAAGCTCCATTTATTTAAAAAGACTCTGTTTCTCCCACTGATTTACAGTGGCAAGCCTGTTATACATCAAATTACCATATATGCACAGGTTTGTTTTGGGACTCTCTTTTCACTTTCACAAATTTATTCATCTGTGCCTTTGATCAAACAAAAGAAAAATTATTCATGTTGCTTTGTAGTAAACCTCTGTATCTGATAGAGTAATTCCTCTGTCTATAGTGTTCTTCAAGAGAGTCCTAATTTTCCATGGATTTTCATATCAATTTTAGATCATGCATTTTCTTGAAAAATGTTGAAATTTTACTCAATATTGCTCTTAATCCTTTAAAATCTATTAAAAACTATAGCTTTGCATGTTGAATATTGTAATTAATAAGCCTAGTATGTATCTCTGAGTCTTCTTCAGCCTTTCTAAGACTCATGATATTTCTTAAACAATCCACTTGGCTACACTTTTTTCACATGGGTTGTTTAAAAGGACTGTATACTTTGATAATGCATGTATGCAAAGTATATGTAGATCTGTTGTCATAATTACTTGTTGTCAAGTGGCTTTGCCTCCTGTTCACTGATTTCTTTGTGTACTGATCATTTTCTAACAACAACAACAAAAAATTTTAATTTTTTGTGTTTGTTTTGGTGTATAACTAGATTGAAACCAGTAAAACGTAGATCATTTAGTTGAGGTTCCCTGATCAATACAGCCATGTGTATCTAAGGCAGGAATTTGTATGTTCACAGTCTGTTGCCATGGCTTATCAGAAATCCCTCCCCTCTCTCAACTTTATCATTGTTGTTCCTCTCATTGCTTTACCCTGATCAGCACCAACTTGGTTTTATTGTGGGTGGGGGTAAGGAGGGGTTATTTATTTTTTGCTGTTATTCTAAAGTTGTGGGGGTCTTCCCTGGTAGCTCTGCTCATAAAGAATCTGCCTGCAGTACAGGAGACCCTGGTTTGATTCCTGGGTCAGGAAAATCCCCTGAAGAAGCAATAGGCTACCTACTCCAGTATTCTGGCCTGGAGAATTCCATGGACTATACAGTCCATGGGGTTGCAAAGAGTCTGACACCGAGAGATTTTCACTTTCTAAAGGTGAGCAGAAATTTGTGCTAGCACCACAGTGCAGGGGAGGTTCTCATGGAGTGTTTTTTCAGCTTTTATTTTTTTTCCTCCTTATCCTGGAAAGTTCTGAAACTAAAGTCTAAGTGGAGGGTATCCACAAATGCCATCAGAATAGGAAAAATCTTGTTGATTCAATAAAGTATTTACCTTTGTAAATTTGGACTTCTCCATAATTTGGCATGGAAATTTCAAATTGTTTTTCAATGTATTCAGTGTTTTTAGACTCTTTTTTAAAATAATTGTATTTATTTTATTTTTGGCTGTGCTGGGGTTTCATTGCTGCGTGGAATATTTGTCCAGTTGTGGCCAGTGGGGCTGTTCCTGGTTGTGGTGCTCGGGCTTCTTATTGCCCTGGTTCTTTGGTTGTGGGACCCAGCCTCTAAGGCTCAGGGGCTTCAGCAGTTGCAGGTAGAGCACAGTCTCAACAGCTGTGGCTCATGAGCCTAGTTGCTCTGTGGCACGTGGGATCTTCTAGGATCAGGGATCAAACCCGTGTCTCCTGCATTGGCAGGTGGATTCTTTACCACAGAGCCACATGGAAGCCCCTAGACTATGTCTTTCAAAATTTAGGTGGACTTTTTCTCAATTCAGGGTTAGTGCAAGTAATTTGACCTGTTCTTGTTAGAACTAGGACTTCCTGCCATTCATTTTTCACATTGCAGTAAGAATGATCTTTCCTCATCCCTTCCTACAAACCATATCATATCCTTGTCTTAAAATCTCTACTAACTTCATATCACTTTCACTGCTTTCTTAAAAGTATCTTTAAATTTAATATGTAATTACATGACACCTGAGATCTAGACTAGAGTTATATCTCACTCTAATCTTTATTCAACTTATACTGAAAAACTTTTTTTTTTCCCCCAAGAATGCATTATGCTCCATTTGCCTCTGGTCTTTGAACAGAAGTGAAGTCGCTCAGTCTTGTCCAGCTTTTTGTGACCCCATGGACTGTAGCCTACCAGGCTCCTCTGTCCATGGAATTTTCCAGGTAATAGTACTGGCTGCTGCGTCAGTCATATCTGACTCTGTGTGACCCCACAGACGGTAGCCCAACAGGCTCCTCTGTCCCTGGGATTCTCCAGGCAAGAACACTGGAGTGGGTTGCCATTTCCTTCTCCATTGCATGAAAGTGAAAAGTGAAAGTGAAGTCACTCAGTCGTGTCCGACTCTTAGCAGCTCCGTGGACTGGAGTGGGTCGCCATTTCCTTCTCCAGGGGATCTTCCTGACACAGAAATCAAACCCAGGTCTCCTGCATTGCAGGCAGATGCTTTACCATCTGAGCCACCAGGGAAGTCTATAATAAAGATACCCTGTAATTCTGACAGGATGTAATAACATAATAGTTAAACATACTGGGCATCCAAGCAATTTTCTGATCTTATCTAGGTTTCAGTATCCTATTTATAATGCCAATATACCCAACATTTTTTTGTGTGGATTAAACTGAAGAAAGTACTCTGTTTATTGTACAGTAACCAACAAATGCTAGTTTCCATTATTACCAGCTCCTTTTAATTTGTATCCCCTTCCCAACTAATAAGATTAGGTAGTTGCCAAAAATGTGTATGTTCATAAATCCTTTTTCTATAAACATAAGAAATTGAGATTTTTCTTATTTAGCCATTGGGTTATTTCATTACAGATTTAGGTTATACCAAGGGAAGAAGTAGTTTGACAACCTAAGGATTTTAGATCAAGAGTTTATGACATTGTTTTGATGGATGAAGTATGCGACCTAGCATGACTTTGATTTAGCTTTTAGTACACTCTTTGAAAAACTGTTTCATTGGTGTTATGCCATACTTGAAAAGAAGATAGTAGTCTGGCCTAAAATAATGCATTATTTTCATAAAGCTTAAGAATCTCATAAAATCTTTGCATGTGTGTGTGTTGGTCTCTCAGTCATGTCTGACTCTTTGTAACCCATGGACTGTAGCCTTCTGGATTGTCTGTCCATGGGACTTCCTAGGCAAGAATACTGGAGAGGGTTGCCATTCCCTTCTCTGGGGGATCTTCCTGACCCAGGGATCAAACCTGGGTGTCCCACATTGCAAGCAGATTCTTTACCATCTGAGCCACAAGGGAAGCCCAAAATCTGTGTGTATTGATGGTTAAAAACTGTAAAAAAATGTTTTTCAGTTTTATACAAACTAGCATTGATCATAGCCAATATTTTCACCTGCACAGTTTATAAACTGTCTTAATTTTGTGTTTGTTACAAAATTATGCCATATGTATGTATATTGTACAAATATAGGAGGGAGATGGGCTTCCCAGGTGATGCCAGTGATAAAGAAACTACCTGCAAATGCAGGAGACATAAGAGATGTGGGTTTGATCTCTGGGTCAGAATGATTCCTTGGAGGAGGAAACAGCACCCCTCTCCAGTATTCTTGCTGAAAGTATTCCATGGACAGAGGAGCCTGGTGGACTACAGTCCTTGTGTGACCACAAGCACCAGGAGAGGGGTACATTTAAAGAACTATTTTGAAGAAGTTTACAATTGTCCTTTAGCTCCTTAATTTGTATTTTCTCTTTTCATCTTTAGATCTATTGTAACATCACCAGTGATTACAACATAATTAGTATGTACTAGATTGACTGAAGTTTGGATATATTCTCATATTTAACATAGTTTAGCAAACATACACTAAATTACACAAATTCTATATCATGAATAAGGGGAAAGTGGGACAATTAAAGACAAATATAGTGTATAATATCATCATTGAACATGCAAGTTAGTAGTGGTTAGGGAATTTGTGACCTAATAAAATTCAAATTTTGGGAGAAGTTAGGATCATATGTATATTCTGAAATTTACATCTGAAAGTACAGAGGATTATGACTGATAATGAAGCACATCTTAAGTCTTATTTCAGTGAGTGTTAGGAAATCAGGGGAATACAGTGTGGAGGCTTTAAGTCTTAATAGAACACTTTAATTAGCATGGAAAACATTGGTATTAGAATGTTGAGTACGTAACATTAAAAGGTAGTTTGGGAACTGTGGAAAATGTAGAAAGGGAATTAATCTTTCTCTTTGAGACAATGAATCTTGACAACTGTGGTGTTTTGGCCAATATTATGACATGATAGAAGTGATATTTTGAAAGATTATATAGCAACAGTTAAAATGATTGATTTTGGTAGGGAGTAAACTGGAAGCAAAGGGGTTGATAATGGGATTATTTCATTTGTCTTATGCTCCTAATACTACTGCTACGTGCTTAGAGGCCGCATAACATCAACTTCAGAATGGAAATTTACTTGTCATAGCATGTGCCAGAAGAATATTGAATAAAAGTGAACATGCGTATCCCAGTCCCAGGATAGGGTGTTTGTCTTTGAAATAAACAGCCTGAGATGAATTTCTCAAGTTTTTACTTAAAATGTATTCAGAGTAATAACAGACTCTTCTATGGAATTGCTAACCACTGCTAAACTGCATATAGCCAGAATAGACAAAGGTGTCAGCCTTGTCTCTATTACATTCTAAATGCCACACAGGGCAAATGAATAAAGTATAGACACAGATGTACTTGAAGGAACAGAATAGTGTTTGTAGGGAAGATGAAAGAGAAATTGAACATGGATAGCTAACTAACAGTATTGAAAGTGTGAAAGTGTTAGTAGCTCAGTTGTGTCTGACTTTTGTGACCCCCAAGGACTGTAGCCCTCTAGGCTCTTCTGTCCATGGGATTTCCCAGGCAAGAATACTGGAGTGGGTTGCAATTCACTTCTCCAAAGGATCTTCCTGACTCAGGGATTGAACTGAGGTCTCCCACATTGCAGGCAGATTCTTTACTATCTGAGCCACCACAGTCTTGAAGTGATGTTCACAACTGTTATCACATTTACCATTGTATACCTATAGTAGAACCTGGGTCTCCTACATTGCAGGCAGCTGCTTTACAGTCTGAGCTACTTGGGAAGCCCCCAGATATAATAGATTTAAAGATTTACAAGAGATTTTGAAATTTCAGAACACTTGGAATAAATGATTTACCTAAAGATATTTGACTATTTAAGATTTTCCATTAAAATCTAGGTCTAAAATATTATGTAAAGTTATATCATCAATCAAAGCTTAAGAAACAGTTGTGTTTTGTTTTTGTTTTTTGTTTTTTGATTTTTTTTTAATTTACTTCTCCACCAGTTTCATAGGATTAAAAATCTACATGGGTAAAAAATGTCTTGTAAACCTAATTTAGACCATTAGTTATCTCTTGGTAGTTTTTAAATGAGATATGCAAACCAATTAAATTAGATACAGAAACCAGTCAGATTATGGCATTTTTACCAGAGGAAGCAACTATAAAATGAGCACAGAAATATGGTTTTCTGCAGATTCAGAAAGAGAATTGTTGTTAAATTATCAGCTCAGTGGCTAGTTTTGGTTAGTGTTAAAAATAATAACCATTAATGCCATGGATATTATTTATTTTATTTACATACATACATCATATATAGACACAATCACATCTTGAACTAGTTTGGAATCAGTTTTTTTTTCTTTTTTTAAACCATCTTGCCTAGAGTATATGTTAATGTTTTTGAATGGATTTACTAGCAGCAAATTCTCATTGACTGTAAAGTTATGGTGCCTGGTAATGAGGGTTCTTTCTCTTTGGCGTGAGAATGTGGTAGCCTATACATTCCAAAGTATCGCAGCTGATGTGATTTGAACTGTGTTGCTAGAGAATACTCCTGAGAATCCCTTGGACAGCAAGCAGATCAAATCAATCTTAAGGGAGATCAGCACTGAATACTCACTGGAGGGACTGATGCTGAAGCTGAAATTCCAGTTTTTTGATCATCTGATGCGAACAACTGACTCTTTAGAAAAGTCCCCAATGCTGGGAAAGACTGAGGGCAGAAGGAGAAGAGGGTGTCAGATGATGAGATGGCTGGATGGCATCACTGTTATAATGAATGTGAACTTGGGCAAAATTTGTGGGATATGAGGGACAGGGAGGCCTGGCGTTTTGCAGTCCATGGGGGTCGCAAAGAGTCCAACACGACTGGGCAACTGAACAACAACAACATTCATATTTAGTCCACGTGCCCACTAAGACATGACTAGAAGACTTATAGCCAAATGTATGTATATCAGAAGATGGTCATTAGATTTAAAGAAAATTAAATAAAAATAAAAGTGGAAATGTCCTTTCTAAATCTCCTGTTTGGAGTGAGACATGTACAAGCATAGTGATTACATTCCTCAGATGTTAAGTTCCTGTCTTTTGTTACTTGGTTCTCTAAGATAGTTCTGAGATCCAGTTTGAGAAAATGTGAATGGTGCCAAAAGTCAGCCACTAATTTTTCAGCATTGCCTATGGTTTCACAAATAAGTCAATGGCCTTGTCAAATATCAGAATGCTAATATCTAAAATGGAGTGTTCAGTGAATTGGGAATCTAGTTATAAATAAATGTGAATTCTGGGAAAGAGTTGATTAACAGACACTTACAAAGACAGACAAATTAAGGATAAAGGCTTTTTACTCAGTAGTCACAGCAAGGTTTGCTTTTCCTTTATAGTCTGTGCGCTGGTTTAGAGCAGATGAAGAGTGAAGATTCTGGGGTAATTGGATGTCTCTCAGTCCTCCAAGGCCAGCAGAAATAAAATTCAGTCAATCTAGTAAGTGCATTAATGAAAGGGTTAGTGGGATTGGTATGAATCTGTGAGCTGAGAGCCAAAACAAAATTGGAAATAAGCCCTTGAAATTCTTCTGGAGTTTTTATTGCTTAAAAAAGCAGTTTGTTGAGTGTTTAACAGATCATGCTTGACTCAAATCAAAAGGCCAGGAAGAAATCTTGTTTCTTCAGCAAGCTTCACACCTGAGTTAAAAGACACCTGCTTAATATTCACGAGCCTGGTTTGACTTCAGTTATAGGTGGATTCCATGAAATGAAAGAATTGATATATTCCCCAGATCAAAGAAAAAGTAACTGTATTTAGAGACTAGAAGGTAAAATAAACTATGATAGGCTAAGTTGACAGGGAGTATTGATAAAATCTGAAAGAAATTTATTTGAGCAGTTTAGAACTAATATATGGTTCAAATAGCTAATGTGCCAATATTATTAAGGACATGTGTGTATATACACACAAATGCACACACATACTTGCAAAGAGTTTGACATGACTTAGCAAACAAAAAACATATATATACCAGTATTCACTAGGCTCTTTATTACTAGAACTTACACAGATGAAAATCCCCTCTGTATATTATTAACTCTATGTAGTATATATTTTCTTTCTGAACTGTTATTATACTGAATATGTAATGTGTTGTGTTGTTAAGCCATTATCCAGATCTATATCTCTAGAGAAGTTATGCTGTCATCCAGTGCCATATGTGGAAGGTGCTCAGAAAATATTTGCTATAATAATGACTCAATTAATGAATGAGTCCTAAACTTCTAAGCCTATTTTCTACTTAATAGACTCTTACTGGATGGTATGGGGAGGGACAAGGGAGGAGGGTTCAGGGTGGGGAACACGTGTATACCTGTGGCGGATTCATTTAGATATATGGCAAAACCAACATAATATTGTAAAGTTAAAAAATAAAATAAAATTTTAAAAAAAGTGTAATTCTAACCTGATTTGATGACCCAGAGTCTCCCATCCAGAAAAATAGACACTAAGCAGTCACTTTACTGGGGCTTCCCTGGTGGCTAAGATGGTAAAGAATCTACCTGCGATGTGGGAGACCTAGGTTTGATCCCCGGCTAGGGAAGATCCCCTGGAGAGGGGCATGGCAACTCACTCCAGAATTCTTGCCTGGAGAATCCCCACAGACAGAGGAAGCCTGATGGGCTATAGTCCATAGGTTACAAAAAGTCAGACATGACTGAGTGACAAAGCACAGCACAGCAATCACTTTATTAATATATTTACATTTATTATTTATGAATTGACAAGGAAACGACATTTAGAAATGCTGAAATGAGAATTATGCACAAGTAATGTATCATGTCTTGGTTTATATTAAATTTACTTTGTTACATTTTGTTTCTAAACTATCAGAAATGTAAATCTGGATTTATTAGCCATCGTTGAGACCATATTATGGGAACAAATGCATATTAATGCTTCAAAACTTTCATTGATAGCTTAATTTTCTTTCAGTTTCTACACTCAGAAAAATTAAGAAGGAATGAGAAAGAGTGAATAAAAATGACAATGTTTTATTCCATTTGGTGGTAATACTGTAGTCAACTTGTCATTACCTTTATTGTATGATAGTACCCCCTTCAAGAATCTTCCCTTAGACTGCAGAGTTAGCTAAAATGTTCCATGTCTGTCTTCTCATAGCATTCTGTACATAAAGTTACCATTATTCTTAAATATAATACTAATATTTTATTGAAAATTTTAACTTAGGTGTTTATTTTCCCAAAAACTATAAATTAACTTCAAGATTTAGACTACGGTTATCTTCATTCCCTGAGAACAGTCATCACTCAGCAAATTTAATTGAATTAAAATTGCAGAAGAAAATTTAAAACAGTTTTCTGTAACTAAATGTATGCAAAATTGTTACAAATTCTGAGGAGTTAAACTCACAACAGGTTAATGCACAAAGAATTTAAAGTATTCTGTTTTGATTTTTTTTTAAAGATATGATTCTAGAAGTGCATCAAACATGATGATCAAAGTTAATTGTTCCATAGCAGTGGATTCAAAAGTATGATTAGCCATTATGGAGGCATACATAATGGTGTCATTTAAACAATATACTTCTGAGTATAACTTTAACTGGAAAATATCTATCACTATTTAAAAAGTTGGGTGAGTTGCTACTTAGCATTTGTAAATAACAGGAGAATGTATATTTCATTAAGAATATGTTAGGGTTGATGGGAGCATATAACATTAACTTAATATAGTGTATATCCATACATAACAAATTTAAGATCCTTATTTCTGAAGTTATGCCTTTACATTTTTATTTTATGTATCTGATTACCATTCTTGTATGCTAAATGCCTGTATAGGGAGAAAGAATGTTAAGTCTTACCATTTAGGTATGGTGTATCATAAAAAGCATATAGGATTAAAAAGGAAGTTAGTGTTTAGTTTCAAGGCAAAATTACACACATTAAGTATAATGTATTTGGCTCATTTGATTTTTAGGAACTGAGAATATCAAGTAATATCAACTAATAGAGTATAGAAATAAGGTAATAAAAAATGCCATATAAACCCACTGGCAACTGTTCCTTTGGAAACTATAGCACAGTTGAGATGTAGAAAGATTTTGACAATTTAGTAACCACTTTATCCTTCAACAACTGGAATTTTTAATCTTTCAATATTATAGTGAATCAGCTTCATTCCCTCTTACTGTTGTTGCTACCACTGCTAGTTTATTCTATTTTAGCTATAAATACTATAATTCTGTTTTTGTATGCAACTTATATACTAGCATATATATGGAATATAGAATAATAGAGCATACACATATGTTTACATAGATTATATAAATAAACACATATACATATGATGTAATACAATTATAGTTCATTCTATCTTTTTCCACTCTGTTCCCTATTTTTCCATTCTAAATAACTTAGATATAAAAATAGTGGGCTGAATGCTTGTGTTCCTCAAAATCCATATATTGAACCCTGAGCCCAGTGATGAGAGGTGGGTGCTTGGGAGAAAATTAGGTGATGAGAATAGATCCCTCATAGATGGAATTATTGCCTTTGTAAGAAGAGAGATGAGAGGAATGGTCTTTCTGATGTGTGAGGACACAGCCAGACCAGCTGGCTAAAAACTAGGAAGAGGGCTCTCGCTGGAGACTGACTATGCTGACACCTTGATCCCAGACTCCCCATCCTCTATGAAGAATAAAATTCTGCTTTTAAGCCACCTGGTCTACACATTTTTGTTAAAATAGCCTGAACTGACTAACACAGTTCCCTCAGAACCCCTATTTTCAGACAGTCAGTGTTGTATAGAGCTCTATTCTTTCATACAGAAGCCATGATCCACTATTGGAAACTGTGGCTATTTGAGTAAGCATTTAAAGCAATTAAAATTAAGCATATTTAAAGATTGAGTTCTTCAGTCACACAAGTGCTCAGTAGATACATGTATCCAGGGATTATCATATTAGACAGCTGGGATTTTATGTATTTCTATCATCTCAGAAAGTTCTATTTGATCAGCATTGCTATACAGATTAATAATACATTAAAGAATTAAAATCATATCACCATCATTTCTTACCTGAGTGACCTTGAACTGAATTTTGTAACATTTCTAGGCTTAAATTTTTCCATATTTAGAATAAGAACAGCAGCAGTGCCTTTATTCTAGGATTTTTACCAGAATAAACCTCTACACAGAAAATCCCTTTAATAAATTGAGAAGCTGAATTTATAATGACTAGACCATATATAATATAACTTTATCCACAATCTGCAGTAACCAGTCCAGAAAGTCAATCTACTGTTTTCAATAATCATTACAAGGAAGTAAATAAGTATCTTTAACGACCATTTCTGGAAGCTAAATGGTAACTCCCACAACAATCAGCTCAAAATGACAAGGATTTGGGCTTCCCTTGTGGCTCAGATGGTACAGAATCCACCTGCAATGAGGAACACCTGGGATCGATCCCTGGGTTAGGAAGGTCCCCTGGAGAAGGGAAAGGCTACCCACTGCAGTATTCTGGCCTAGAGAATTCCATGGACTGTATAATCCATGGGATTGCAGAGTCAGACATGACTGAACGACTTTCACTATCAATAACTGACAGCTTCCCTAACTTTTGCCTCCATGTCTAGTTTAGGACCTAGTGTAGAAAGCTAAAAGAGCATCACTAATGAATCGCATAGATGTCCTGCTTCTAGACACTGCACAGCTTCCTCATGTTCAGTTCAGTCGCTCAGTCGTGTCTGACTCTTTGCAACCCCATGAATCGCAGCATGCCAGGCCTCCCTGTCCATCACCAACTCCTGGAGTTCACTCAGACCCACGTCCATCAAGTCGGTGATACCATCCAGCCATCTCATCCTCTGTAGTCCCCTTCTCCTCCTGCCCCCAATCCCTCCCAGCATCCCCCCCAGCATCAGAGTCTTTTCCAATGAGTCAACTCTTCGCATGAGGTGGCCAAAGTACTGGAGTTTCAGCTTTAGCATCATTCCTTCCAAAGAAATCCCAGGGCTGATCTCCTTCAGAACGGACTGGTTGGATCTCCTTGCAGTCCAAGGGACTCTCAAGAGTCTTCTCCAGCACCACAGTTCAAAAGCATCAATTCTTCAGTGCTCAGCTTTCTTCACAGTCCAACTCTCACATCCATACATGACCACTGGAAAAACCGTAGCCTCGACTAGACGGACTTTTGTTGGCAAAGTAATGTCTCTGCTTTTGAATATGCTATCTAGGTTGGTCATAACTTTTCTTTCAAGGAGTAAGCGTCTTTTAATTTCATGGCTATAGTCACCATCTGTAGTGATTTTGGAGCCGAAATAAATGAAGTCTAACACTGTTTCCACTGTCCCCCAAAAAGACACACCAGAAGCTTCCTTTTTTTTTTTCCGTTATAAAGCTTTTCCACTTTTCTGTGTTTCTTTGAGTGTCTCCCAAAATGAAAGTGATAAGCCTGCTTTTATTTAGCATCTAAAGCCCCTGGAATATTGTATTTTGTCACTTATGATATCCTGTTGAAGGAATTAGGTGTGTGTAGTCATCCAAATAGGCTATATTGAAAACCCAGTTTTTATAAAGTACATTGCTGCTTTGCTTCTGAGTATGAATTTCAGACTTAAGAAGAAGGGTATGATGACATATGTGTCATTTGTGGACTTCTCTATGTTTGGGCAGGCTCTTGATATGTATGCTGTTTTTACTTCTATTTTGTATTGACCTCCAGCCTTCTCTAAGAAGAAGCACCCATGTGGTGGTGCTGCACTGAACTTGGGCAAAGCACCCAGTCTGGGCAAGTAACACTCTCCTTTTATGGTATTGCAGTCTATTCAAGAGATCAAATACTTAAGAAGTGTTTTAGAACAGGTCAGTAATACAGGATCCCTTTTCTTTCTAGTCTTTCACCCTCTTATAACTGAGGATTTCCATTAGCACTAGAGACCTATAGAGTCATGTAGCTTTGTTTGCTCACCTTTCAAAGCAATAGAAGGTGTATCCTCAATAATAAGGAATGCTGCCTCCATTCTCAAATATGAATATGTTCATGAATTCCTAAACCATATCCAAAATGAAGATTCCGTGTTTCACAACATGGATATCCAGTATGTATTCACATGGGAAGGTCACCTTTGCAGGAATGAAGGGGCAAAACCTTACAATGTATATTAGTAATGCTGGAAATAATGAATCATATAAAGCAGTAACTCTTCTAAAATGTGTCATAAATTTAAGCATTAAAAATGCCACGTGATGTAACATAATCTGAAAATTAACAAAGTACACAAAAGAATATACTCTGAAGTGTCAGATAATAATATTTAAAATTTTGTTTATATATATTAGATAAAGGGTCTTAGAAAGATGAGCATTTTAAAAAAGCATTGCTTAATAACCAATAGGGAACAGAAGCAGAGGCAAAATATTACAAATTTCATAACCCACTTGTTACAATTATTCCCTTATTTTCTCCTCCATATTATATGTTTAGAGGACCTCAGACTTCCCCTCCCCCCACCACTGTTGGAACTAGGTAAAGGAATTCTAGTATTTGGCCTTGAAACTGCACAGTTTTCTAATAGTAAAGGCATCTCAGTAAGATTAGAAAAAAAAAAAAAAAAAGCCTTTCCCTTTTATAGCAAATAATATTCTGGATTTTAAAAATCATCTCACAAGTTATTTCCAACAAGAATCTTCTCTTGAGAAATAAAATTTTTCTCCAAAGTTAGAGAATTTAGATTGATTTGCTTACATTTACTTTGTTGCACTCATAATATTTATACTGACAACTCATTTTTGAAAGGTATGTAAAACTTTCTTCTTTGAAGCTCCATGGGAATGACTGTACTTCATTCAACTCTATAGGCACTTAGAAGAGATAAAATATCTCTTTATTGGATTTTTTTTTTAATTTAACAAACCATTTTGCTTTCACATCACATATTACTGAATTTTACATTTATTAAATGATTTCATGGTAAGGATAGGCAGGCAATGCTTTAAAGTATCTGATTTGGGGCACTTCCATGCATTCATTTATAGAATTAGCATATAAACTAATCAATATTGTCAAAAGATTTTGAGTCTGTCTTTACACTCCCTCTGATAAGGCAATGTGATATTTCAGAGCTGTGTGTATGCATGAGTATGCGTGTGAGAGACAGATTAATGAAGCTGTGGGGCTGTATATTTCCTGTTTTTACTTATGTGAAAATGTGTTACTGCTACTTCAGTTCAGTTCAGTCTCTCAGTAGTGTCTGACTCTTTGCAACCCCATGGACGGCAGCACGCCAGGCTTCCCTGTCCATCACCACCTCCTGGAGCTTGCTCAAACCCATGTCCATCAAGTTGGTGATGCCATCCAAACATCTCGTCCTTTTTCATCCCCTTCTTCTCCAGCGTTCAATCTTTCCCAGCATCAGGGCCTTTTCCAATGAGTCAATTCTCATCAAGTGGCCAAAATATTGGAGCTGCAGGTTTAGCATCAGTCCTTCCTATGAATATTCAGGACTGATTTCCTTTAGGATTGACTGGTTGGATCTCCTTGCAATCCATGGGACTCTCAAGAGTCTTCTCCAACACCACAGTTCAAAAGCACCAGTGCTGCTTACCTAGATGAATTAAAAATTGAAATCAGTTTAGCTTTTGCTGTGTCTTCTGGAAGTCACTGTGTATATTTTCCTTTTGTTTCCTTTTGTTATTT
Organism: Bos indicus x Bos taurus; assembly: GCF_003369695.1. Taxonomy (NCBI): domain Eukaryota; kingdom Metazoa; phylum Chordata; class Mammalia; order Artiodactyla; family Bovidae; genus Bos; species Bos indicus x Bos taurus. The sequence continues at coordinate 62,811,153 of NC_040087.1, forward strand.
ACTGTTATAGAAGAAATCTAGATGAGCATGAATTATTTTATTGGATTTTGCAATTGCAATTAACTTGTTTCAATTGTAATGATGCTTGTAGCAATTGTTTTTATGCCTTTTTTATGATTTTTAAGCTTTCTCTAAGATAAGAAATTGATTTTCTTAATTTGCCAACTCATTTCTCTAATTCATTAACAATTTATTTTCATAATTTTAAAAGTTATTCTCCATTCCTTTTTTTTATTTTCTGTCCTTAATTTTTATTTATATAAACTAGACTTTTTTGCTTCTATCTTTTATTCTTACTTCATCTCTCTCTCCTTTTCTCATATAATTTATTGAATTTTCAAAAGCTTCTACTTCAGTTTTCTAGGCAGTTTCTGAGTCCAAATTATTTTGGATTATATAAACTACTTTATTAAATATTTGTATATATATATATATTTTTTTTAATTTAAAGCATTTTATCTCAATTTCCCATTTTCCCGTCACCTCTAAACTAGCTTCTTAGCTGTGTAATATTTTGGAACTTTGCACACACAAGTGCATTCCTTTAAAGTTATCTTGGGCCTAGCTTCTTGAATTGATTTTACTTAAAAAAATAAATTTATAAGCCCACAGAGTCTTGTTCAACTCGTTTGTACTAGGATATTTTGTGCTCAGTGACTGTGACTTCTTCCTCTGCTTCAGTTTATGGAGGATTCTTTTTTTTTTTTTTTTTTGTCTACAATTGGAAGTGGAACTGTGATTTAGAGAACAGTGTAGGTTTCCCTGTCTAAATGTTTTAAGACCCAACAAAGACTTAAATTCACCACTTCAAAAAAATGGCCTATGGAGAACTGGGAGAAAGCCAAATCTAGAAGAGTTTTTGGCAGGGCACTTTAACTTTGTCTTTATTTGAGTTTCTTTCCAGTTTGCTCTGGCATTGAGGAGATAATTATGCTCTTTGCTCTCATTTTGGATTAGCTAAGGCAATGCTTCTTAATCTGGCAAATTGTTCTCTGATACCAGCCTGGAAGCTGCCTGTGTCTTTTCAGTTTGTCCCCATCAGTGTTTCTCTGGTGAAGTCTGATGAAGTTCCTTGAAGTCTCTGATATTCACATGCATCTCTCATCTAATTTCAAAAAAAAAAAAAAGTGGAAAATTCACCCCTCTTTTATCTTCTTGTGATTCATTAAATAAAAATCCTGGATGAAGTTTAAAATTTTAGACAGATACTTTAGGTTGACCCATTGAAATTTGTTTTTAACCCCAAACCTGTATTTGGTTCAGCTTCCCCATACTCAGAGTTCCAAAAGCCAGAATGTTTGAATCCTTCTGCCCTTTACATCAAGTATCTAAAGACATCCCCAAATCATGTTGTATTTACTTCATGTTTAACATCTGTCAACTTTTTTTTCCATCTCGCATCGTCTCTCTTAGACTCTTTCTCAGATGAACTCTTGAGCACTATCTGAGATCCTACTGTTTGATTCATATCACAGAGAAAAGAGTTCTGCACAAACATCAACAAACTTCACACTGAAAGATCTCACCACAGCAGGTGCCACATTCTTCTGGCTTCTGCCTGGAACTGGAACTTCTCTGACGATGTCACTTGTGATGTCTGTGTGACTCATACATGTGCATCTGCGAGTGTAGCAGAGCCTGTGCCCCAGAGAAGCCTTCACCCAGTCAGAGTAGAAACAGAACATGATGGCATCCCCATTCCCTCCATCATGGACTCTGCCAAGATCCATTCATAGGAATCCTCAGAAGTTTCTAGAGGGTTAGAATACTAGACCCCCACAGAGGTTGCCAATCAAAATTTTATCTTTGTATTGGCCTTTTCCCCTTCCTTGTTTTACTCTACTCTCACTCTTTCTCTCTGGAGTCAAGATTCTGGTCAAATAGAAAGACCTGAACTCAAACTGAGCCCTTGGAAGAGAAAACAGACTAAAACCATGGTGATAAGAACATCTCTACCCTACATAACATAGCGTTCTGGAAGTGGACCGCTTATTTATCTGATGACAGAAGGATTGCATTGTGGTGAAGTGGTGATTAGACCAGGCACACAAAGTGCTTATGCTTTTCCAGGCTCTCATGAGTGGAGGGTTGTGATAAGGAACATGCGGAAGCTGAAGTGTTAGATAACTAAGTTCCTTAAATCTGCCAACTCAAGTTATATGGAGCAAACTAGGACCTTCCATGGCTGAGTTAACGATATTCATATTTCTTGAATATAACGTAAGAATACTATGGAGAAAACCGAGTCATGGATTTAATTAAGAGTGGCAAGGCTCAAAAAATAATGAACACATAGTTTTTAAAGACGTTTTATGCCAAGTCCAAAGGCCTCTAAGGAAATAGTACAAGTCAGAGGTCTTTGGTTTGGTCATTTTACTAGATGACTGTGAGAATCTGGAACCTCCAAATTCTCAGTAATCCCCTGGGCAGGGTGAAGGACTTTAACCCCTGCCACTTGTTGGAAGAAAGCAGCACAAGATAAGGCTTGCCTTTGTCGGGACCCTTGTATGCTTCTGTCTGCTTCTACTTATTGCCTCTTGGACCAATAATTAGAGTCACTTCTCAGCACATACCACCAGGACAAGATAATTCCTGCTGTAAGGAAAGGCCTTATTTGTAGAATAATTGGAGTTCCTAGTTAATAAAGACTAGAAAGAAAACAGAGGAACACATGAAGGAATAGAACTTAGTGATATTGGACTTGTGATCAGAATGAAAGACTTCATAGGGAGAAATGTATTGACATGAGGATACATATTTATGAATTGTGCTTAATTTTCTTACCTGGGAGAAATGAAGCTAGTCATAACACTCTTCTAGGATGGTTGTTACCTTATGAACATGATACTGGCCTTACTGAAGACAAGGTGATGTGCTGTGATTATCACAGTAGGGTACTGAAGAAGGACACAGAAGGCTACAACAATAATGAGATGGTAAGAATGGATTTATTATGTTAGGGTGGAGAATGCCTCCTACTTCTGTGTGACACACAATTCACTAAAGCTTTAAGAGGTGCACTAGCAATGGGACCTTGAAATTTTTGAGCAAACCAATGTTTGATATAATATGTAGGCTTAGATTGACCTTAAAAGATGCTTCAATCTAGCTAAAGTCCTTGAAATTCATAGAAATCATAATAGAGGCCATATTATGACACTGCAGAATTACAATTATTATAATGGACAGGAGAGTTTTAGTGGCAAACAAAGTACCTTAATCTGTGGGTTTCCCATGGAAGCATTGTCTGATAGATTCAAGACAGACCCAGATTGACACTCCTCCTAATGAGAGAATCTAAACCTCTTCCCCTTGTATTTGGGTGGCCTCTCTGTCTCCGTGAGCAACAGAATATGGTAGATGTCTCACTGTGCAAATCTCCAGGTCTAGGTCTTAATTAAGAGACTGGCAGCTTTTTCTCTCCTATTTCTTGAAATATTTGCTATAGAAATATGTGTGTGAGGGGAGGTGGTGTTGGTGGTGCCTTAGCTGTCATATAAGAAATCTGAAATGAGAAGTTTAAACTGTGTCGAGAGGCCAGGAAATGACATGCCGTGTGGGGAGAGAGAGACAGAAAAGATGGAAAAGACTGAGCAGCATTTACTAGAAATGTGAGTAAAAGCCATCTTGGCTGCCAATTTTTCAAGCCCAGATGGCACATGGATCAGACACAGATCAGCCAGCTGAGCTTTTCCTGAATTTCTGACCCATAATATTGTGAGCAAAATTAAGCATTTGTTTTAAGCCAGTAAGTTTTGGACTAATTTGTTGAACAGAAATAGATAATCAGAACATATGAGTAGACAAATCCAGTTTAACTTCATGGTACTTTTTTTTTTTTTACTGTAATTATGTTTATTTTCCTGAAAATATCAAGAGGTGGAAAGCAAAAGCACAAGATATCAGAAGCTTCAATGGAAAATTCTCAGCTCTCACCAGTTTCTGGCTCTAAGTCAGTTCACAGACAAAAGAGGATGCTCTATTCTCTTGAGGAAGATCTCTGCAGTATCTCCTCCATAATATGAAATAAGTATTTCTCCAGTATTTTTTAAGCAATTTGTAGACATCTACCAGGAAACAATGCATTGAAGGAATATAAATTATGAAGCCATATGAAGGCTTTTAAATAGGATCTGATATCAGGGGATCGAATGATAGCATGGTCCTCCCATAAGAGAAGGGTTTATCTTGGCAAGGTAAAGATTTGTCTATCTATGTATCTATTCATCTATGCATCTACCCATCCTATGAAGTCCTAAAAGAAGTTCACCTTACCTGAGACCAGTGGATTTGTGCACCCACACTATTGTTATTTCTTTAGTTCTTGTGTACATAATTGGGATAGATATACATAATATCTAATGGAACGTCCATATCTGTTTTCTGACTGAAGTTAAGACCCATCATGGTAGGAAGGCCTAACTGGTAATCCCTAAATACTGTGTGTCCATTTAGCGCCATGCGCTAGTGGTAAAGAACCCACCTGCCAGTGCAGGAAACATAAGAGATTCAGGTTCAATCCCTGGGTCAGGAAGATCCCCTGGAGAAAGGAATGGCAACTCACTCAAGTATTCTTGCCTGGAGAATCTCATGGACAGAGGAGCCTGGCAGTCTACAGTCCATGAGGTCACAAAGAGTTGGGCATGACAGAAGAAAGTTTTATAATCCCTAAACATGACACCCAATTCAGTCAAGAAGTAAATCAGAAGTTATAAGCAATACCATATCCCAGGCTTCTGAGGTGGCACAGTTGTTAAAAAATACTCCTGCCAATGCAGGGAGACTCAAAGGACGCGGGTTTGATCCTTAGAGTACAAAATGATAACCTATTCCAGTATTCTTGCCTGGGACATCACATGGACAGAGGAGCCTGGTGGGCTACAGTCCATAGTCCAAAGAGTCAGACGTGACTGAGTGCGTGCACGCGTGTGCACACACACACACACACACACATTAGAGTGAAAATGCAGAAAATAAGAAGAAGCTATTTGAAAAACTTAAAGGATTCTGGGCTGTTGGTGCCTGCCATTTCCCCATTTGACACTCTGGTGTGTCCTTGTAAGAAATCAACAACACATGGAGTGTGGTGAATCACACTAGATAAATACATCTTATACCAAGAAATCATAACCCTATTCACAGTTGCTGTGGGGATGTGGTATTTTTATTGGTAACAATATAAAATATGTTATGGGCTACTAATCTGGCAATTGTCTCTTCAATTCCCTCTGTAAAAAGAATCAAATGTTCACATTCACTCCCTATGTTCCAGTAGGCATGTAGACTACAGTAAACTAAGTTATCTGAACTTAGTAGTCTTTATTGTATTGATGACATTTTACTTATTAGACTTGGTAAACACTCATGCTGCTGCTAAGTCACTTCAGTCGTGTCTGACTCTGTGCGACCCCATAGACGGCAGCCCACCAGTCTCCCCCGTCCCTGGGATTCTCCAGGCAAGAACACTGGAATGGGTTGCCATTTCCTTCTCCAATGCATGAAAGTGAAAAGTGAAAGTGAAGTCACTCAGTCGTATCCAACTCTTGGCGACCCCATGGACTGCAGCCCACCAGGCTCCTCCAGCCATGGGATTTTCTAGGCAAGAGTACTGGAGTGGGGTGCTATTGCCTTCTCTGAAACACTCATGATGCCCTGTCACTTAGATTTTTATACCCAAGAATATATGCTTCTACCCCACACCCTCAAATCTTGAGGGCTTTGAACCAAATCATGGAGTGAGCATAGTATTGACTCTCTTGTATCCTTTACAAGAGTTACCTGCTTGTGAAGTGTGTGTTCCTTGTTCCTTCTCAGGTAGGCTTTGCCCAGCATAAAGGCCTGATTCCTAGAGGAGGGATGCCATCTGGCCAGTGATGACTCTTCTAGCCAATCAGCTGATCAGAGATAAATAGAAGATTAACTCCACTAGCTAGTTACTGATTCTGATGTCCATGGAAAGCTGAAAGCAAGTCATGCACCAAGGAGGTTGTCTAGAGTGTCTTCTGATGCTTTGTGCCTATAACCAGTGTATCACAGGAACCCTAGCCTCACAGAGGTAAGGCCACAATGGGCTCATACTATAAAGAGAGGAAAATCTCTGGCACTATAGCAGACAAAAGTCCTAATCCAGTGTAAGTTCAGGGTGAAGAAATCTAGAACTAAAGAGATAGGAGGGAACTGATATAAATATGAATCATGATAGGCTTTTTTTCCTGTCAAAGAAACACCTGCACACTGTAAATAATAGCTTGTATTTTCCATGGATTCATAATCCATTTTTCCTGCTTTCATGGTGTGATGGAAACTAAGCACACACTATAATTGTTTCATCTATCATGGGGCATCCTACCAAACCTAAAAAATTAAGGTTTAATTGAAATTCTGAGTTATAATCATTTTTTATAATATCATATAGAGGTTATATATAACACCAGAAATCATAGAATATAATTGCTATTTAATTTTAGCATAGTATATTCTATGCTATGCAAAGGGATAAAATTTGGTTTATGCTAATAATTATCACTAAATTCTTATACTAAAACAGGCTTGGGGTAATTTGCACTTTGTTTCTCAATTAATTATTGATTATTCACTTGGGTTATTTCTCATCTATCATTTGTATTTTACATCAAATAACATTTCTTTGGTGTTTTGTGATTAACAAGACACTTTGTATAATAGTCATATTTAAAGATGTATAAACTATTTAATATATGTAACTTTAAATTTACCTTATTTTATCATTCAATATTCTATTAAAAACTACTACAATTTTTCAATCTTTCTGAACTATTGAATGTGTAATATTTTTCATGCATGTTATCATCTTACTGTGGATTTTACTAAAACAAGTTTTCATAAAAAGCTTGTCTAGGAAACACTGTTGACTGAACAATGAGCTTTCTGATTTTCCAGTTCACTGACTTAATCCTTACTTCCTCCCTCAGTGGTTAAAAACATTAAAATCTTACTTTAAAAATACAAAGATACAGTGTCATAAATATTATAAAAATGAATGACTGTTTTGTGGGTAAATTCTAATTGCATACTGGCAAACCCTTGAAGATTGTTTGGGTATACATTGTTGTTTTACTTTCTCAAGGAGCACATGATTATTTCATGAAAGGAGTCTGTACACATTTTAAAAAAGAATTCACCAAGATTCTAGTTGAAATTAAGCATAGCCATGACCTTAGGCAAGTCATAAAACATACTATAATAAGGGTATGCTTTATGCACTCTGTCAGAAATGTGTTGGGAGAGTCAAGGTAGTAATGTATACAAACATTTTCATCATTATGTAAGAATGTATTCAAAAAATAAATAGCAAACTCTGCAAAATTTAGCAAACTCACTTGCTTCTTTTCTCAGTGGGACTAGGGAAAATTTCTGTACATGAGGAAGTCCTGGGATTGGAATAGGAAGAGCCTCAGTTCACAGGACTTCCCTGGTAGCTCAGCTGGTAAAGAATCTGCCTACAATATTGTATCGGTTTTGCCTTACATTGACATGAATCTGCCAGGGCTGTACATGTGTTCCCCATCCTGAACCCCACTCCCACTTCCCTCCCCAAATAAAATATTGTAAAATAATTAGCCTCCAATGAAAATAAATAAATTTATATTAAAAAAAAAAAAGAATCTGCCCTCAGTATGGGAGACCTGGATTTGATGCCTGGGTTGGGAAGATCCCCTGGAGAAGGGAATGGCTACCCACTCTAGTATAGTCCATGGGGTCACAAAGATCAGATATGACTAAGTGACTTTCACTATCGGTTCCCTTGAATGGCCTTGGAAATAAATATATTTCAGTATCTGAACCAGAATTTCTTATTCAGAAGCAAAAATGCAGATGCAAAATATATTTTGGAAGAGCAGTAGTTGAGAACTATGTGTAAAAAGCTATATAAACAATGAATTTCTACATTGCTATAATCATTGGTAGATACAGGCTTTGCAAGCCTTAAAGCTTATATAATATAAATGGCATGTATTATAAATAATATTAGATAAACACATTAATATTTACTTAGAATGTGGAGAAATCATTATAAATTGTGAAGCTAATAAAATGCAAATTGCCACAAATACTACAAAAGCCAGAAAAAATATGATACTCTTTATAATTACTTTCTGACATCTCTATAATGTTTTCCCTGTATATTATTTAGGTGAATATTCCTTGATCACCTCTTTTTATAAAAATAATTTAAAATGTAGTCTATGATAATAACAGTTTGGATAGGTCTTTTCTTCTTTGCATATTTCTCTACATATTTCCATTGTGTCTACTATGAATAGCATTCAAAAAGTGAATATAGTCTCTGACTTGCATCATGATGCCAGGAACACTGACACAGTAGCCCTAGAATTAGTATAAAAAGCAAAGTTCATAATCCTATAGCAGAATGAGCACAGGTACTGTTAGGAAAAATTGAGGTTAGAACCTCAGTGTGGAGTTACGTCTCTTTTGTCCATCCTTGTATTTTTAGTTCCTAGCATAGTTGCCTGCCCATGAAAGGTTCTCAGTAAGTAATTGTTAAATAAATTTAAAAGTTCATGAATAAATAGGTCTGGAGCGATTCCATTTCTGGTTCCTAGAGTTATTTCCAAACTGAGGGTTCTAATGGTATCTTAACTATGAGTAAGATTAAGAAAGGACTGTAACCATTTGAATATCTCATGTGATAATAAATTTAAATGTACTCCCTACTCCCCTTGACAATATCTTTATTCCACAAATATTACCTGGATCCAGATGCATACTTGTAGACTCTAGACTAAATTGATGGAAGGGGAGGGACAAAGTGAAAGCAGGCTCCATCTTAATTTTGAAATTTTACACAACCTTTTAAACTCAAGTGAACACATTGCTAAAGCTCTTTGAATTTTTTGAGATAGCTTTAAAATTCATTTATTTTCTACTGTTTTTCTGTTGTCTTTAAAATGTTGATGGTTAATTGACTCACATGTATTGAGCAGTAACTACTGTTGGCTACTCAGAATACTATGTTTTCGATTTAATTCAACATAGATTTATTAGGCTAGTCACTACTACTTAGGTTTATAAATATGACTAATTATCTTTTAATTGCCTGCCCTCAAAATTCTTAAAATCACTTTGAAGATCCCGACTTATTAAAGTAACAATAATCCTGTATACAAGACAGCAAAAGAGACACTGATGTATAGAACAGTCTTTTGGACTCTGTGGGAGAGGGAGAGGGTGGGATGATTTGGGAGAATGGCATTGAAATACGTATAATATCATATACGGAACAAGTCGCCAGTCCAGGTTCGATGCATGATACTGGATGTTTGGGGCTGGTGCACTGGGATGGCCCAGAGGGATGGTATGGGGAGGGAGGAGGGAAGAGGGTTCAGGATGGGGAACACATGTATACCTGTGGTGGATTCATGTCGATATTTGGCAAAACCAATACAATATTGTAAAGTTTAAAAATAAAATAAAATTTTAAAAAATTTAAAAAAAATAAATAAAATATCATCTTTGGAGCTTGGATTAGATTCCAGAAGAACAACACGTAATCTGGTCATTTGTGTTTTTGGTGAAGGGTGATTGGTGTTAGATGATTTTCTCAGAGGAAATTTACTAAGGGCGGGAAAGCTGAGGTCTCCTAAAGAATCAGAATAATGAGATAACCTATAACTAGAGCTAGGAACACCTCCATCTCTACCTCCACTCCTACCTCCACTCCTTTTTACCCTCTACAGACATATGTGTTAGAGAATGACGAACATAAGGCCTAATTAGTGTAAGTGGAAAGACACTTGTATCAGAAATACTGTCTACTCAGAAAAGCAAGGGATTTCGCATTTTATGGCATGACGACCCAATATTCTTGCCTGAAGAATCCCATGGACTGAGGAGCCTGGTGGGCTGCATTCCATGGGGTCACAAAGAGTTGGACATGACTTAGGTGACTTAGCACGCACATAAACAAAACACAAAAGTTTGGGAGTCTCCAGGGCCATCTCATGGATTTTTTTTTTTTTTTAATATATGTTACACACACAGAAAAATTGAGTCCAAGCCATGAAGAGGTATTCACTCATGGGATATCTAAGAGGAGTGTAGTATAATTACATTTACACTTTGATAGATTGTTTTAATAGCATTATGAAGATCTATGTAAATCTCAAATGTAATGAAATCAATGTAATTTCATTGAAATAATCAAATGAAATCTATGTAAATCTCAGATATGTAAATCTCAAAGAAAATGACTAGTTAGGAAAGTACATAAAGGCTACAGGAATAAAAATGAGAATGGCAATTTAAAGATTTTCATTAATTCTCACAGTCCCCTCTTGAAACTTAAAAAAAAGTGTGCCCCCATTTTGCAGATTAAGACAGTTAGATTCAAAACAATTTGATTGTTTTACTAGAATCAGTTATCCAAGGCATATATGCACAACTGTCAATTGAACTGTCTTTTCCCAGGAAGGTACAATAACATTTCTCCAGCACTGAATATGTCCACAAGTCTTCAGCCAGGACTGATTCTAGATGTTCTGTTAGGTTCGATGCTAACTTCCTATAACCAAGTATTACTAAACTACTATGAGAATATGCAGCCTTATGTGCTTCAGATGACTCAATTCATAGGTTTCAAACAGGGCGGTATAAAAAGTTAGAGACTACCCATTCCAAGAAAGGTCAGTACTTGGCACCTTGATAAGTTTTTACTGTTTATTGAATAAATGACAGAATGCATATCACTCTTTCCTCATTAACTTGCTCCATTCTTAATTTTTTACAAGGACACTTTGTTCCTAAACATGAGAAAATTCTTAACTTCATGCAAGTGCAGAAGAGTAAGTCACAATTTTAAGAACCAACAAAGGAAAAAAAAAAAAAAAAAAAAAACAATAACTTTCAAACTTTCCTGAGTAAAATGTTCTAATGTTTCTGTTCTCTCAAACCACTTCTGCCTTCATCACAAACTGGTCAAACCTCTATTTTAATCACACAAACAGTATCTGTTTGCCTATGTCAATATCCTCTTTTTTATTTTATTTTTTAACTTTACAATATTGTATTGCTTCTGCCATATATCAAAATGAATCCGCCACAGGTATACATCTCTGACCATCCAGTGGAGAGTTTAGGAACTGTTCCAGAGGTGAATATTTAAAGACCATGCTGCAATTTAATTTTCTTTTTTTTTTAGGAGAGAAAAATCAATTCTATATATTTAGCCACTTTTAGCACAGCAAAGACATTAAAAACTCAGCAGAAGGGCATCATAATATTTAAGTGAGTTTCTTCAGATGCAGATGACCCATGAAAAAATATATACAAATAAAATTCTAATTATATATACTATACTGTGACTCTTGCTTATTTATATATTAATAATGCATTTGTTTTAGGCTCTGATTAGGTTTGGAGGCTTCCCTTGTTCAACTGTTAAATAAGTCACATAATGAATTCATTTTAAATCACTTTGAGGGAAAGTGATGATTAAATCTATGCCAAGAGGCAGAAAGGATTTAGAAGCTCTGTGAAGATTAGAAATTAGAAATAGAACATATAGATCCTGCTTGGAACATTAACTTTATCTAATTATACTTCTCTTATAATATGATTCCAATTTCAACCTTCACTTTTTTTCCATTCCAGAGAAATCAATTCATGATTTCTTATTCTAGAAGCAAAAATAAGATTCAAAATTATTTTTCCTTCTATACCTTAAAGGATAAAGCTACATATTTGTTAAATTGTAATTGCTTCACTGTTTTGAATTTATTTTATGTAAGAAAAATAGCCATTCTTATATGTAATTGAGACAACGGCTAACGAAACAAAGGAAGGGCCAATAATTTGTTTTAAAAAGAGAAAGGGGATTTCACAAGACTGAAAATATGAAATATGAAGTGATAGGAAATTCTAGAGTTTATTGACCTTTATAGAATACTTTGTAGGTACTTGGATATAGTCCTATGAAAATTTTCACATTCTTTTATTCCATCTTCTTTCTTGGACAGGCATTCTCTTTCAATTAAAATAATTTAAAAAAAAAAAAAAAAGAATCTGCCTGCAATGCAGGAGACCTGGATTCAATCCCTAGGTTGAGAAGACCCTGAAAAAGAGAAAATCTTCCCTCTCCAGTATTCTTGCCTGGAGTAGTCCATGGACAAAGGAATCTGGTGAGCTACAGTCCATGGGGTCTCAAATTCCAGACACAGCTGAGCGACTAACACTTTCACTTTTTCACTTTTATTGAGATAATCCAGGATAATATCCCTATGTTGAAATTTTTAACTTCATTATCTACAAAGCTTTTTTTATCATGTAACATAATGTGTTCATGGGTTCTAGGGATTTGGGTGTGTGTCTTTGGGAATCCTTCTGCCTTACAACATTTGAGATAGGATGACTACCAGCACGTCTATTAATCACTTTATGAAACAGATTATTTCTCTTAACTTTAAAGTATCATCTATCTCATTTCTTAGCACCAACTTCCATTATTCTTCATTTCATGTTTACCATTCTTAACAAACATGGAATTTCTATTTATGAGGGAATGCACATTTTCAGCTTTCATGGATGATGGAAAATGGAAGATGTTTCTTATAAATATACACAGCAACAAAGAACACTGCGTGTGCACGTCCACTTTGTGGCAGCCTCATCAAAAATCAATACTTCACTTCAACATTTTTAAACATATGTACATATCCTGAGAGCTGATTAAGCTAAATGTGAAGATTGAGTCCCTTTTTATTTGAGTATTGCATATTCAAATTTTACTTCAGACAAATGCTCATTTTTTTACTAGTTTATTGACTTTTTCTTACTTATTTCTAAAAATCCTTTATGTGGTTCAGTCACATATATTTTAGATTCTCTGTATCAGTTTATGATATGTTTTAAAGTTCCTTTAATGTTCACATAGAACAAAAAAGTAGCAATGATAGGAATGATGGGAATGGAGTAAAAGGGATACACTTTTAGAATGAGATTCTCTGAGAATATCTTATATATGGTTGTGATTTTTAGAATTATGCTAACATTTCATATAATCAAAAGTATTTTAATAAAATTAAAAAGATGATAAAAAACAAAACGGATTCAAAATATTATTTCTCTCAACCCACATTCAGAAAGATATTCTGTGTAGTTTCTTCTGTTAACTATATAGTTTTACCTTAAATATTTAAAATTTAATTTTTCTAGATTCCATCTTTTTGTTATAGGACACATCTGCTGTATGCTTCTTCATGAAGAGAGTCAGTTGAATAAGTTCACCTACTAAAGAAATGCTTCACCCCATCAACTTGCTTTATTTGAGGCTATTTTGTAGTTCTCTGTTCTCTCTAGTGTTGTTTGTCTGTTCTTGTGACAATAACATTCAGTTTTATTATTTTGCCTTTGAAGTGCAGGCAGTCTTCACCTTGCCTGTTTCTGATTTGCATGAATTTAATTACCATGGTTTAGTTAAATAAAGCAAGTCAAAACTTAGTAGCCAGGATAAACTAACTGTAAGTGGGTAAACTACAAACTTCACTGCTAGTATTTCATTCACTTAACACGGTATAAATTAAGAGGTGCATATAATGGTCAGGGAGTAATCCTATCACTTCTTTCAAGTGATTGGGATCTTGGAAGTTATCAGTACATGGAAAGGAGTACGACAATCTCCAAGGCATTGAAAAGATGCTCACTCATAATTTATATAATGGGAAAAGAGGACAAACAACATTCAAACTACCCTTGATAAATTTTTTTCAAAGAAATGGAAGACTTGATTCTTGATCTCTAATATTTTACGTAAGAGCACACAGATTATCCCTTTCACTATTTTCTTCATTTTCTTATACATTTATAACTAGCAGTAGGAGAATTTAACATTTTGAGAAAAGATTTTTTTTTTTAAGGATTCCCCCTTGGAACAATAGTAATTTTTCTGATTGATTACACTGATTTGCATGATTCTGGCCTCCATGTTCATTTATTTGTCTGTATACTGAGGAGCTCATGCTGTGTGTGAACTTGGGAAGATTGTTTGCATATTTTAATATTTGGTAGAAAAAATTCCTCACTTTTATTTCAGTTTTTAAATGATAGTCACAGTTTTTGTAGTCCTTAACTTCTGTATTTGAATTATAATTAATTAAAATTTAATTTAAGGCAGAGTTCCCAAAAATAGCAAGGAGAGATAAGAAAGCCTCAGTGATCAATGCAAAGAAATAGAGGAAAACAACAGAATAGGAAAGACTAGAGATCTCTTCAAGAAAATTAGAGATACCGAGAGAATATTTCATGCAAAGATGGGCTCAATAAAGGACAGAAATGGTATGGACCTAGTAGAAGCAGAAGATATTAAGAAGAGGTGGCAAGAATACACAGAAGAATTATACAAAAAAAGATCTTCATGACCCAGATAATCACGATGGCATAATCACTCACCTAGAGCCAGACATCCTGGAATATGAAGTCAAGTGGGCCTTAGAAAGCATCACTATGAACAAAGTTAGTGGGGGTGATGGAATTCCAGTTGAGCTATTTCAAATCCTGAAAGATGATGCTGTGAAAGTGCTGCACTCAACATGCCAGCAAATGTGGAAAACCCAGCAGTGGCCACAGGACTGGAAAAGATCAGTTTTCATTCCAATCCCAAAGAAAGGCAATTTCAAAGAATGCTCAAACTACCGCACAATTGCACTCATCTCACACGTTAAGAAAGTAATGCTCAAAATTCTCCAGGTTCAGCAATACATGAACTGTAAACTTCCAGATATTCAAGCTGGTTTTAGAAAAGGCAGAGGAACCAGAAATCAAATTGCCAACATCTGCTGGATCATGGAAAAACTAAGATCATGGCATCCAGTCACATCACTTCATGACAAATAGATGAGGAAACAGTGTCAGACTATTTTTGGGGGCTCCAAAATCACTGCAGATGGTGACTGCAGCCATGAAATTAAAAGATGCTTACTCCTTGGAAGGAAAGTTATGACCAACCTAGACAGCATATTAAAAAGCAGAGACATTACTTTGTCAACAAATGTCCATATAGCCAAGGCCATGGTTTTTCCAGTAGTCATGTATGGATGTGAGAGTTGGACTATAAAGAAAGCTGAGCACTGAAGAATTGATGCTTTTGAACTGTGGTGTTGGAGAAGACTCTTTAGAGTCCCTTGGATTGCAAGGAGATCCAACCAATCCATCCTAAAGGAAATCAGTCCTGGGTGTTCATTGGAAGGACTGATATTGAAGCTGAAACTCCAATATTTTGGCCACCTGATGTGAAGAGCTGACTCATTTGAGAAGACACTGATGTTGGGAAAGATTGAAGGCAGGAGGAGAAGGGGACAACAGAGGATGAGATGGTTAGATGGCATCACTGAGCCAATGGACATGAGTTTGGGTAAACTCCAGGAGTTGGTGATAGACAGGGAAGCATGCTGTGGTTCATGGGGTCACAAAGAGTTGGGCACAACTGAGTGACTGAACTGAACTGAGGGTAATTTTAATTTTTTGACTTTTTAAAAAATTTTCATTGGATTAAAATTAGGATTTCATTAACTCTGTAGTTTAATTTATGGAGAATAGACATTTTTATGAGATTCCCTGCTGGCTCAGTGGTAAAGAACCTGCCTGCCAACGCAGGAGACTTGAGTAGGGAAGATGCAACCCACTCCAGTATTCCTGTCTGCAAAATCCCCTGGACAGAGGAGCCTGGTGAGCTATGCCTCACAAAAGAATCAGACACAACTTAGAAACTTAACAACAACACCACATAACTTTATAATATTGTAATCTCTTAAAAAAGAATTTAGTATATATCCACTTGTTCAAATCATCTGTTATATCCCTTAGCAGTATTCATTGAATGTAAGATGCTATTTATTGGAAGATATAGCATTATTATATGGAAGTTAAGAGAAAAGAAGAAAAAAAGACTGTACATTAAATCAAGCCATAATATTTTCTTACCTTATTGATTATGAGACATTCCACATTTAAGATGTTATAAACTGGGGAAATTTAGAAGATATAGCATAACTTTTGAGTTTTAAAACTTTCTCCTTAGAGATGTTATAAGTAATTAATATATTAATTCTATGTACCTTATAGCATAGGTTCTTGTGAATGACATCTTAATTTTAGAATTTTCTAGTTATTGTTAGTGTTGAAAATACTATTAATTTTTGTGTCTGATTTTAAATTTGGCAAATATGTGAAAATATCTTATTCATATGGTTTATATTTTAATATATTGTGAGTTTTAGATAGATGGTATAATCCCTTAATAACGACCCTTATCCAATTCTTATCTTCATGTTTCTTTAGTTTTCTCCCCTTTATAGTGTTGATCAGAAGTCAGCTATTATTTTATATATTGTAGCATCTATCTGCTAATCCCTATCTCCTTATTTGTCCCTCCTTCCAACTATTTCCTTTGGTGACTGAATTTGTTTTCTAAGTCTAGAAACTGTTTCACAAATAAGTTCATTTGTATCATTATTTAGATTCCACATATAAGTGATATCATATGATACTTGTCTTTGTCTGACTTGCTTCACATTGTATGATAATCTATAGGTTTAACCATGTTGCTGCAAATGACATTATTTCATTAATATCTGTAATGTGAAAAATGTGGGCAAAAGTCTCCTAAATATTCACAGCATTTGTAAAGATGTTAAGTGAAATATATTTACTTAGCAATGAAACTATTTTGAACTATGATTATATAAAATTAATAACATCAAAATTATTGGTGAAAAATCTAGAATATCAAGATATATATGCATTTATCTCAGTTATAAAAGACATTCATTATGAATAAAATACATTATCATGTTAGCATTCATTATTACTCTTTGGCAACTATATTCATCTGTTTATTCTAAAATTTTTACATGTTATTTAATGCATTTTCTGTGATTAATATTTTTTTCAATAATGTAAACTGAGAGTTTTCAAGATATGCAAGCTGGGTTTGGAAAAGGCAGAGAAACCAGAGATCAAATTGCCAAAATACACTGTGTCATAGAAAAAGCAGGGGAATTCCAAAAAAACATGTACTTTTGCTTCATGGACTATGCTAAAGCCTTTGACTGCATCGATCATAACAAACTGGAATATTCTTAATAAGACGGAAATACCAGACCACCTTACCTGTCTCCTGAAAAATCTGTATGCAGAACAAGAAGCAACAGTTAGAACTGGACATGGAACAACGGACTGGTTCCTAATTGGGAAAGAAGTACTCCAAGGCTGTATATTGTCACTCTAATTATTTAAATTATATGTAGAGTACATTATGTAAAATGCCAGGCTGGATGAAGCACAAGCTGGAATCAAGATTGCCGGGAGAAATATCAACAACCTCAGATATGCAGATGATACTATTTTAATGGCAGAACATGAAGAGGATCTAAAGAGCCTCTTGATTTAAGTGAAAGAAGAGAGTGAAAAAGCTGGCTTAAAACTCAATATTCAAAAAACAAAGATCATGGCATGTTTCTATCAGTGCACAGCAAGCAGATGGGGAAAATGTGGAAACATTGTCAGTTTTCATTTTCTTGAGCAGATGGTGACTGAAGCCACACAATTAAAAACAAAAAACAAAACAAAACAAACAAACAAAAAAAAACACGCCTTCTTCTTGGAAGAAAAGCTATGACCAACCTAGACAGCATATTAAAAAGCAGAGACATTACTTTGCCAATGGTCCATCTAGTCAAAGCTATGGTTTTTTCAGTTGTCATGTATGGATGTGAGAGTTGGACTATAGTGAAATCTGAGCACCAAAGAATTGATGCTTTTGAACTGTGGTGTTGGGGAAGACTCTTAAAAGTCCCTCTGACTGAACTGAACTGATGATTTTTCCAGTAGTCACGTATGGATGTGAGAGTTGGACCATAAAGAAGGCTAAGCGCCAAAGAACTGATGCTTTTGAACTGTGGTGTTGGAGAAGACTCTGGAGAGTCCCTTTGACAGCAAGGAGATCAAACCAGTCAATCCTAAAGAAAATAAACCCTGAATATTCATTGGATGGACCAATGCTGAAGCTGAAGCTCTAATACTTTGGCCACCTGACACAAAGAGCTGTATCACTGGAAGTGACCTTGATGCTGGAAGAGATTGAAGGCAGGAGGAGAAGGGGATGACAGAGGATGAGATGGTTGGATGGCATCATAGACTCAATGGACATGAGCTTGAGCAAGCTCAGGGAGATTGTGAAGGACAGAGAAGTCTGGTGTGCTGCAGTTCATGGGGTCACAAAGAGTCGGACATGACTTAGCTACTGAACAACAACAAATAATGTAAAAATCAGTAAAGAGAATTATAAAGATCTTTTTGGTCTCCTAATTTGCCTTTTATAATAGTCTTTAATTTACATTAGACTATGCCATTAAATTTTAAACCTTTTTCTCTCTTCATCATTTCATTAATTTTCATTAATGTGGTTATCTCAGCTCTTTTTTTCTGATTATACTTATTGTTGTTATTCTTTATTGTTTTCAGCATACTGATGATAATACATATTTCACAACCAGAAAAACAGTTTAACTTCTTTAATCATCTAGACTTCCTAAAATGAGGACATCCAAGATTAGTTATTAATAAAAAATGAAAATCACTGAATTTTCACTGAACTGTATGTTTTCTGAGATAAAAATAAACTACCTGAATAATTTAGTGATACATTTTCCACAACACCAGACTCTATGTCTCAATTAAAATGTAGACACAATATGTGCCAAAGTCCCAGAAATGTTAACCTGCTAAATCTTATGTAATATAAACAGAGACAATGGTTAGGATTTCAAAATATCAGACTAATGTAAAAACTAATGGTTTCTTTAGATTTTGTTAATGGAAGCTTACTCGATCATATTTTTATACTGTTATGTGATAGTGCTGATTATCAGCTATTAGCTAAAAGAAAGTTTTTAGTTTCTTTTATGATTCAGGTTAAAATATTTTGTATTTAACATGATGATACTTGTTTATTTTCAAATTCCATTTAATTTCTAGAAAAAACTTTTTAAAAGTAGATAAAAATCCTGTTGTTGATTGAGCAATAATAATGTTGTTATCTTATTAAAATGATGATGGTTTTCAACAGCAGTCAAGATATAGACGTGATGTTGAGAATAATGAATTATTTATACTCATTAATTGTAAGTATTGATAGATTGATGAACACAAACTGTGATGATTTCAGTCATTTATATCGCTTAAAATGTATATTGCCAAAATTTTTTGCTTAAGATATATTTTAATTTTTGAATTATTGAATTTTCAAACTGAAAAGGAGTATATTGTCATGACCTCACATTTTTGCTTCATTTCTCCACCATCTACATTCAAATGCTGATTTACTGTACTTTCAACTATTTCTTTCAGTTTTCCACCATAGTACCACTTTCTTGTTTAATCTTTCTTATGTGAGAAATACCAAGAATCTGTTAAATATTCTTTGTTAGTATCAAAATATCTCTTTCAATCTAGATAAATGATATTTACAAATGACTCTGATCTCCACAGTAATCTATTGTGTGATTTTTACTTGGAGCATAACCAAAATTTGAAACAAGAGTGAGTAAGCAAAGATATCCAAATCCTTGATCATAGTGCCCTATTTATTTGAATATTTATTTATATATTTATAACTACAAGTTGATTAAATGACTACTGTAAGTGTTATACATAGCCCAAGATATTATTAATCATATCTATTAGCATATCCATATATGTTAATTCTATTTCATAACATGAAGTGGTGTTAAAAGAGTCTAGTTTCTTTAATCACCTAAGCTGTCTAAAATGAGGACATCCAAGCTTAGTTTAAAAATGAAATTCACTGAATTTCAGCACAACAACATACTGTTTAATACAACATACTAATGTATGAAAGTAAAGGAGCAAAACATAAATAACATCCCATATTCTTTGGCCTTAAACATATAGTTCTGTTTTGCTATTTTTGTTCTCTGAATTACAGAACTCAGATGAAATGCATTTATGTTGAATGCTTTCTAAATATAAATTCCCATTTGAGCATATTTATCATATCACTTACTGTTTTCATTTAGACAGATTAAACAGTGGAATTCTTATAAAGCTTTCATAAAGGTACTAGTGCCAATTACATAGACTGTCTTTTTATTGTTTCCTTTGCTATTTTCATGAAGATGCAGCTGAAAGAGGAAGTTACAGTTCCATAACTCATTAGCCATGGGGTTATACTGCTTAAAATCTGTCAAATTTCCATTCTTCTTAATATTTAATAATCATTGCCCAGATTGTTATTAACAATTGTAGTCAGTTAAAAAAATGAAGTGCTACTCAATTTCAGGAGACATTATCAGCCTTGAGATTTGTTAGTTGAATATCTTGAGCACTGTAAAATAAATCATGTTCAAATATCCTTAACAATTAGATATTTTGATTTCTTAAGTTTAAACACAGAAAATATAGTCAATAACATGAATTTAAAAATCAATGTTTTTGAAGGCTGTTAGGGCATAATAGTGTCAGACTTTATTTTTGGGGGCTCCAAAATCACTGCAGATGGTGACTGTAGCCATGAAATTAAAAGATGCTTACTCCTTGAAAGAAAAGTTATGACCAACCTAGATAGCATATTCAAAAGCAGACACATTATTTTGCCAACAAAGGTCCATCTAGTCAAGGCTATGGTTTTTCCAGTGGTCATGTATGGATATGAAAGCTGGACTGTGAAGAAAGCTGAGTGCTGAAGAATTGATGCTTTTGAACTGTGGTGTTGGAGAAGACTCTTGAGAGTCCCTTGGACTGCAAGGAGATCCAACCAGTCCATTCTGAAGGAGATCAGTCCTGGGTGTTCTTTGGAAGGAATGATGCTAAAGCTGAAACTCCAGTACTTTGACCACCTCATGCAAAGAGTTGACTCATTGGAAAAGACTGATGCTGGAAGGGATTGGGGGCAGGAGGAAAAGGGGACGACAGAGGATGAGGTGGCTGGATGGCATCACCGACTCGATGAACGTGAGTTTGAGTGAACTCTAGGAGACGGTGATGGACAGGGAGGCATGGCGTGCTGCGATTCATGAGGTCACAAAGAGTTGGACACGACTGAGAGACTGAACTGAACTGAACTGAACTAAGGGCATAATATAAATTATCTATGCATATATTGAATAACTTCCAAAAATGATTTCAAATCACTGTTAGCTTAATTGAGGAGGTCTCTATTTGCCTAGGAAACACTGAGTACTATAATAAAGTCTTCATCTCATTCCATGCATAATGATGAATATGCCAAAAATCATAAAAAATAATGTATTAATGAAAGCCACAGGGTTTGTGATACTTTTAGATGGTTGAGTCATTTACATATGCCCCAAAGTTATATGCCCTTCCAAATATGGGTACACTGATCATTATTTTTTTTTATTCACCAGTATTTAATTACTTTCATATAAACGTCAAAAAGTCTGTACCTTGATAGATGGCATTATTCTTGCTTTGCATAACATATGGTATCTTCTTGTTTGCTGTAAACCTTCTCCATCTTTAGTGATTAAACAAGCAAATCATTGATTGAAATGACACTACCAAATAGTGTCAAGGGCTTTGAATAACGTTCTATTTTATGGTAGATAGATAGATACAGTTTGACTAAAACCTCAAAAATGACACTTTTAAAAAACACTATTAATATATGTGTACTTATATTAACTTGGGAGAGGAAAATCTAATGAAAATGAAGTTAAATTGAATGTTGATTAATTGTTTCCATCAAAAACATTGAAAAAGAAATTTTTGATTAAGCTAAATGCTATGCAGTGGTCTAGAAAAAAAATGTTTTTTGCATGTGTATATTAGGGTTAAATAAAGCTGAGAGTGACATAAGTGACAAAAGTAGTAGATGTATCAGCAAAATAGAAGCTTATTTCTCATTCATATACTTTGTCCAGAAAAAATCAGTTCATAATTGGTTTGACTCTTCACCTTTATTTGGGACCTAGCTACTGCTGCACTCATTGTTGCTCTGATTTCCCCTTACTTCAGTACATGTATCATGGGATGTCAGTCATGCCAGCATTTCATCCAGTAGAAAGAGGATGTGGCAAATAAGAACATAATTTGTCCTTTTGAGGACTGTTTCAGATGTCCCACCCTACAATTCCCCTTACAACTCACTGGACAGAATTTAGTCTCATGACCATACCTAGCAGACAAAGAAATGCTAATGTTATATCTAAAGCTAGAAAGAGTTATATTAAAGGAAGGACAGAAAAGGACATCAGAATTATCAGTAAAATTCATTTTTGATGTATTATTGATAATTTAACACTTTATGTATCAATTGCATATGCAATATATTTTTCAAGATTTTTTTTTTTAATTAAGAACATCAGGTGGCTCTAAAAGACATACATTTAAGCTACTTTCTTTCAAATTAATTTTATTGGTGTTTAATTGCTTTACAATGTTGTATTGATTTCTTACTGTACAGAAAAATGAATCAGTCAACCTATTCCTCTTTAGATTTCCTTCCCATTTAGGTCACCGTTGAGTAGAGATCTGTGTGTTATACTAAGCTTCTATTTAAAAAAAAAAAAAAAGTTTTTCTAGCTATTTCTCTTTTCCTTTCTAGCAGATGTTTATTGTCAGTATAATTCATTCTACCTCATAGAAATAATGTAACTAATAGAAGTTATTTCATTCTAATATTTGAAAATTTTCTTTACATTAGCTGTACTAACAGTCACTGTCATGGAATTAATATTTTGGCCAAGAAATAATGACTATATTGCAACCAAAAAAAGTAAGCAGTCATTATAAAGTGAACTGCTATATTTGAAGAATTATAAAAATATTTTACAAACCTATCCCCTGATATATTTTAGATGTACTAAAACATATTTTGCTTTGAGTAGAAACAATTAAGTAGGGTATTAACATGTATAGGATAATAAACTGAAGGTAATCTTTTTTTTTTTCTTAAATGGTATAATCCAGATAACCAAAATATTAAGAGTTTATTTAGCAATGCTTAATGCCCCAATCACTTTAGTTTGTGTTTCACCTCCCTGGACTTACTGCAAGACCTTTATTTCCCATATTTTCTTCTCACAGTGTTTTTCTTTTGATTTCCAGTTAATGTTTATACATTTTCTGAGCCTGGTGGCTACCGTTTTATCTGCTACCCAGTTTAGTCTGTGGAACTTTCTCTCTGAAATTATATTTTTTGCTTTTGGGATCTACGACCCTTGCTCTTGTATTGCTTCATCCATAGCTGACTTAACTTGTTTGAAACATCCCCATGTCCAAAGAACTCACACCAGGTTGGAAATTTTAATGAGAACTCAGTCAATTTCAAAAAATTGAAAAAAAAATTGATGTTTGAGTGCCTTAAACTTGAGCCTAAATATAATTTTAATGACATAATAAAGAAATTTAAAATGGACCTCTCATTGTGAGCTTTCATCCCTTACCCCATTCTTAACATCAGGTAAAGCTCAATTAACCAGGAAGTGCCTTTGCACTTGTGCATGCTTCGAGTCTCTCTGTCCTTGAGCAGGGTTTCCCTGGTGGCTCACTGGTAAAGAATCCACCTGCCAATGCTGGAGACACGGGTTCATCACTGGGTTGGGAAGATCCTTTAGGAAGGAAATGGCAATCCACTCCAATATTCTTGCCTGGGAAACACAATGGAGAGAGGAGCATTGTGGGCTAGAGTCCATGAGCTGCAACATATTTGGAGATGACTTATGACTGAATAAAAGCAACAATTCTTGACCAACACTCGAAGAGAGTGCTTTTCTCAATATTCATAAAATCCCGCACTCTCTTGCCAACTGCATAACTCCAGACGTAACTCCTTTCATAGATTTTCAGAGGTTTCAGGGAAGGGACATACATGAAAACTACAGGTTTGGCTTTTGGAATTGTCTTGACTTAAAAAAAAGATCGTCCAAAAATAAAATTATAGATAAATTGATACATGGGATGAACTTATAGAATCAGAAGCATTGCCCATCAGCAGTTCTTTCTTATTAAACTATTGTATTTTAGTTAGGGTATTACATTCCTCTGTGCAAAGAAGATTGTTTAACAGACTTGATTACAGTTAAAAACTTTCTTCAGCTGATGCCTCTCAAGGAGCATGGGAGATAAGAAATTGCCCTGATGAAAGTATGTTGGATTTTTATAGGATGGAGGAAGGTTGGGTATGTGTCATCATTTGGGCTCAGGCAGCTGTTTTTGGTCTTTATCTGGAACTTCGGATTGAAGGTTGCTCTGCCTGGTGCTTCTTGCTCTTGGTGGTTAGTGTGATCCTAATAACCATCACAACACTGCTGTCTGTTTCTAAGAGCCTTGCGTTGATTCATCAGGAGGGAGAGGAAGAAGGAACAGAGGCAAGCATGGTAGAAGGTAAAGGGGAAACTTGGGAGGCGGTCCTAAGATGGCAGAGGAATAGGATGGGGAGACCACTTTCTCCCCCACATATTCATCAAAAGAACATTTTAACGCTGAGAAAATTCCATAAAACAACTTCTGAATGCTGGCAGAGGACATCAGTTCAGTCCAGTTCAGTCTCTCAGTTGTGTCCCACTCTTTGTGACCCCATTAATCGCAGCACGCCAGGCCTCCCTGTCCATCACCAACTCCCAGAGTTCACCCAAACTCATGTCCATCAGGTCAGTGATGCCATCCAGCCATCTCATCCTCTGTCATCCTCTTCTGCTCCTGCCTCCAATCCCCCCAAGAATCAGGGTCTTTTCCAATGAGTCAACCCTTCACATGAGGTGGCCAAAGTATTGGAGTTTCAGCTTGTATTAGTCCTTCCAAAGAACACCTAGGAGTGATCTCCTTTAGAATGGACTGGTTGGATCTCCTTACAGTCCAAGGGACTCTCAAGAGTCTTCTCCAACACCACAGTTCAAAAGCATCAACTCTTCAGCACTCAGCTTTCTTCACAGTCCAACTCTCACATCCATACATGACCACTGGAAAAACCATAGCCTTGACTAGATGGACCTTTGTTGGCAAAGTAATATCTCTGCTTTTTAATATGCTATCTAGGTTGGTCATAACTTTCCCTCTAAGGAGTAAGTGTCTTTTAATTTCATGGCTGCAATCACCATCTGCAGTGAGTTTGGAGCCTGGAGCTCCATCCAGGGAAGGGAGTCTTAAAAAAGAGAGAAGTTTCCAAACACTAGGAAACACTCTCACTGGCAAGTCTGTGGCAAACCTTTGAACTACAGAGGGCAACATAACCAGGAGGAAAAATAAATAAATAAATTAAAACCCACAGATTATGTGCCCAATGGTAACTCCCCCAGTGGAGAAGCAGCGCAGATGCCTGCATTCGCCACTAGCAAGTGGGAGCTGGACAAGGAGGCATGGGCTGCATTGCTTGGAGTAAGGACCGGGCCTAAATGCCCCGAGGGCAATCTGAGGGAACTAACTCCAGATAGCAAACCAGACTGTGGAATAACTACCACGTGAAAAGTCCTAACCTAAGACACCACCAGGCCTGCTCACAGAACAAAGGACTGAGCAGAGCTAGCTGGCTGCAGGCCAGCCCATCCCCCTCTGGAGACAGGCAGGCAAGGAGGGCAGCCAGAGCTGGAAGGGGGCAATCGCAGCCCCAGAGAGGCATTATCTACCAAACTGCAAGCAGGCTTCATTGCTAACCAAGGCTTCTTGGGATTCTGGACGGTCAACATCTGCCTGAGAAGGTGCGCAGGTTGTACACCCAGAAAACTGAGTGGCAGGGAAGGGGGAGGAGGTAAGTCACAGCAACCACACTCGCCAAACACCTGGTCACCTGAGCTGCTCGTTTCTGGGAAGGGCACAAAACACAGGCCCAACTGAGCCTGCACCTCTGAGGACTACCCGAGTACCTGAACCTGAGCAGCTTAGACCTGGGAAGTGCATACAACCCAGGGCCAGCCTCAGACAGTTCCTGGCAGAGCAACCTAGAGCCTAAGCAGTGTAGACAGGGAAAGCACACACGCCGTGACCAGGGGCAAACCCAGTGTGGCCGAGACACTGCAAGCATGCAGCAATGTTATTTGTTTGCAGCGTCCCTCCCTCCCCACAGCACGATTGAACAATTAAGCCTACAAAAGTGTCCACCACTTCCCCCTTGTGCCAGGGCGGAAATTAGACACCGAAGAGACCAGCAAACAGAAGTTAAAACAGAGGGGCCCTCCTGGGAAGTGACAGGTGCAATAGATTAAAACCCTGTATATAGTACCGACTACATAGGAAGGGGCCTATAGATCTTGAGAAATATAAGCCTGATCAAGGAACTATCTGAAAATGAACTGACCCCACACTGCCCACAACAACACCAGAGAAAGTCCTAGATATATTTTTACTATTTTTACTATCATTCTTTTTTTTTTTTAGTCCTCTATTACTCCATTAATTTTCATTTTTATAACCTACTATTACTTTGTAAAAAAAAAAAAGAGAGACCACATTTTTTAAAGCAAACTCCATATATATATTTTTTTTTAATAATTTTTGTGACTTTTTTCTCTTTTTCTTTAATATTGTATTTTTGAAAATCCAACCTCTATTCTATATTTTTAATCTTTGCGTTTTGGTATTTAGTATCATTTTTGTACCTTTAAGAACCCAATCTTTAGTACCCATTTTTACTTGGGACCTAGATTACTGTCTTGACTGCCATGTCCCCCTTTGGACTCTCCTTTTTCTCTATCAGGTCACCTCTATCTCCTCCCTCCCCTTTCTCTTCTCTACCCAACTCTGTGAATCTCTTTGTGCGTTCCAGACAGTGGAGAACAATTAGGGAACTGATTACTGGCTGGATCTGTCTCTCTCCTTTTGATTCCCCCTTTTATCCTCCTGGCCACCTCTGCCTCCTTCCTCCCTCTTCTCTTTGTATAACTCCAAGAACATCTCTGAGCAGTCCAGACTGTGGAGTGCACATAAGGAAGTGGTTACTGGCTAGCTTGTGCTCTCCTCTTTTGATACCACATCATCTCATCCTGGTCACCTCTATCTTCCTCCTCCATCTTCTCTTCTCCATGTAACTCTGTGAACCTCTCTGGGTGTCCCTCACTCTGGAGAAACTTTTCATCTTTAACCTAGATTTTTTTATCATCAGTGCTGTATAGATAGAGAAGTCTTGAGGCTACTGTAAAAATAAGACTGAAAACCAGAAGCAGGAGGCTTAAGTCCAAATCCTGAGAACACCAGAGAACTCCTGACTCTAGGGAACATTAATTGACAGGAGCTCATCAAAAGCCTCCATACCTACAGTGAAACCAAGCACCACCCAAGAGCCAACAAGTTCCAGAGCAAGACACACCATGCAAATTCTCCATCAACACAGGAACATAGCCCTGAACTTTGATATACAGGCTGCCCAAATCACTCCAAACCCACTGACATCTCATAACTCATTACTGGACACTTCATTGCACTCCAGAGAGAAGAAACCCAGCTCCACCCACCAGAACACCGACACAAGCTTCCCTAACCATGAAACCTTGACAAGCCACCTGTACAACCCCACCCACAGTGAGGAAACTCCACAATAGAGAACTCCACAAACTGCCAGAATACAGGAAGGCCACCTCAAACACAGCAATATAAACAAGATGAAGAGACAGAAGAATACCCAGCAGGTAAAGGAACAGAATAAATGCCCATCAAACCAAACAAAAGAGGAAGAGATAGGGAATCTACCTGATAAAGAATTACAAATAATGATAGTGAAAATGATCCAAAATCTTGAAAACAAAACAGAATCACAGATAAATAGCCTGGAGGCAAGGATTTAAGATGCAAGAAAGATTTAACAAGGACCTAGAAGAAATAAAAAAAGTCAACATATAATGAATAATACAATCAGATC
This sequence comes from Bos indicus x Bos taurus, assembly GCF_003369695.1. Taxonomy (NCBI): domain Eukaryota; kingdom Metazoa; phylum Chordata; class Mammalia; order Artiodactyla; family Bovidae; genus Bos; species Bos indicus x Bos taurus. The sequence goes on from NC_040087.1 coordinate 62,839,033, forward strand.
AGATCAGTTGGTCTGTCGTGTCTGACTCTTTGCGACCCCATGAATCACAGCACACCAGGCCTCCCTGTCCATCACCAACTCCTGGAGTTCACTCAGACTCACATCCATCGAATCAGTGATGCCATCCAGCCATCTCATCCTCTGTTGTCCCCTTCTCCTCTTGCCCCCAATCCCTCCAAGCATCAGAGTCTTTTCCAATGAGTCAACTCTTTGCATGAGGTGGCCAAAGTACTGGAGTTTCAGCTTTAGCATCATTCCTTCCAAAGAAATCCCAGGGCTGATCTCCTTCAGAATGGACTGGTTGGATCTCCTTGCAGTCCAAGGCACTCTCAAGAGTATTCTCCAACACCACAGTTCAAAAGCATCAATTCTTAGGTGCTCAGCCTTCTTCACAGTCCAACTCTCACATCCATACATGACCACAAGAAAAATCATAGCCTTGACCAGATGAACCCTTGTTGGCAAAGTAATGTCTCTGCTTTCAAATATGCTATCTAGGTTAGTCATAAATTTCCTTCCAAGGAGTAAGCCTCTTTTAATTTCATGGCTGCAGTCACCATCTGCAGTGATTTTGGAGCCCAGAAAAATAAAGTCTGACACTGTTTCCCCATCTATTTCCCATGGGACCAGGTGCCATGATCTTCGTTTTCTGAATGTTGAACTTTAAGCCAACTTTTTCACTCTCCACTTTCACTTTCATCAAGAGGCCTTTTAGTTCCTCTTCACTTTCTGCCATAAGGGTGGTGTCATCTGCATATCTGAGGTTATTGATATTTTTCCCAGCAATCTTGACTCCAGCTTGTGTTTCTTCCAGTCCAGTGTTTCTCATGATGTACTCTGCATATAAGTTAAATAAGCAGGGTGACAATATACAGCCTTGACGAACTCCTTTTCCTATTTGGAAACAGTCTGTTGTTCCATGTCCAGTTCTAACTGTTGCTTCCTAACCTGCATACAGATTTCTCAAGAGGCAGATCAGGTGGTCTGGTATTCCCATCTCTTTCAGAATTTTCCACAGTTGATTGTGATCCACACAGTCAAAGGGTTTGGCATAGTCAATAAAGCAGAAATAGATGTTTTTCTGCAACTCTCTTGCTTTTTTGATGCTCCAGTGGATGTTGGCAATTTGATCTTTGGTTCCTCTGCCTTTCTAAAACCAGCTTGAACATCAGGAAGTTCATGGTTTACATATTGCTGAAGCCTGGCTTGGAGAATTTTAAGCATTACTTTACTAGTGTGTGAGATAGCAAAAACACTCTGGAGGCAACAAATAGTAGAAAAACAGAGGTAGAAGATAGGATTAGTGAGGTATAAGATAGAATGGTTGAAATAAATGAATCAGAGAGGAAAAAATAAAAACGAATTAAAACAAATGAGGACAATCTCAGAGACCTCTGGGACAATGTTAGATGCCCCCACATTCGAATAATATGAGTCCCAGAAGAAGAAGACAAAAAGAAAACCATGGGAAAATACTTGAGGAGATAATAGTTGAAAACTTCCCTAAAATGGGGAAGGAAATTATCATCCAAGTCCAAGAAACCCAGAGAGTCCCAAAGAGGATAAACCCAAGGTGAAATACCCCAAGACACATATTAATTAAATTAACAAACTTCAAACAAAAAGAGCAAATATTAAAAGCAAATAACACACAGGGGGATTCTCAAAAGGATAACAGCTGATCTTTCAATAGAAACTTCAGGCCAGGAAGGAATGGCAGAACATGCTTAAAGTGATGAAAGAAAATAACCTACAGCCCAGATTACTGTACCCAGCAAGGATCTCATTCAAATATGAAGAAGAAATCAAAAGCTTTACTGACAAGCAAAAGCTGAAGGAATTCAGCAAAACCAAACCAGCTCTCCAACAAATGCTAAAGGATCTTCTCTAGATAGGAAACACAAAAAGGGTGTATAAACTCGAACCCAAAACAATAAAGTAAATGGCAACTGGATCATACTTATCAATAATTACATTAAATATAAATGGGTTGAATGCCCCAACGAAAAGACAAAGACCAGCTGAGTGGATACAAAAACAAGACCCCTATATATCTTGTCTACAAGAGACCCACCTCCAAACAGGGGACACATACAGACTAAAAGTGAAGGGCTGGAAAAAGATATTCCACGCAAATGGGGACCAAAAGAAAGCAGGAGTAGCAATACTCATATCAGATAAAATAGACTTTAAAACAAAGGCTCTGAAAAGAGACAAAGAAGGAAACTACATAATGATCAAAGGATCAATCCAAGAAGAAGATATAACAATTGAAAACATACACACACCCAACATAGGACCACCACAATATGTAAGACAAATACTAACAAGTATGAAAGGGGAAATTAACAATAACACAATAATAGTGGGAGACTTTAATATCCCACTCACACCTACGGATAGATCAGCTAAACAGAAAATTAACAAGGAAACACAAACATGATACAATAGACCAGATAGGCCTAATTGATATCTATAGGATATTTCACCCCAAAATAATGAATGTCACCTTTTTCTCAAGTACACATGGAACCTTCTCCAGGATAGATCACATCCTGGGCCATAAATCTAGCCTTGGTAAATTCAAAAAAATTGAAATCATTCCAAGCATCTTTTCTGACCACAATGCAGTAAGATTACATCTCAATTACAGGAGACAAACTATTAAAAATGCCAACATGTGGAGGCTGAACAACACGCTGCTGAATAACCAACAAATCACAGAAGAAATCAAAAAAGAAATCAAAATATGCATAGAAATGAATTAAAGTGAAAACACAACAACCCAAAACCTGTGGGATACTGTAAAAACAGTGCTAAGGGGAAGGTTCATAGCAATACAGGCATAAGTAAAGAAACAAGAAAAACGTCAAATAAATAACCTAACTACACCTCAAGCAACAAGAAAAGGAAGAAATAAAGAACCCCAGGGTTAGTAGAAGGAAAGAAATCTTAAAAATTAGGGCAGAAATAAATGCAAAAGAACCGAAAGAGACCATAGTGAAAATCAACAAAGCCATAAGCTGATTCTTTGAGAGGATAAATAAAATGGACAAACCATTAGCCAGACTCATCAAGAAACAAAGGGAGAAAAATCAAATCAATAAAATTAGAAATGAACATGGAGAAATCACAACAGACAACACAAAAATACAAAGGATCATAAGAGACTACTATCAGCAATTATATGCCAATAAAATGGACAACGTGGAAGAAATGGACAAATTCTTAGAAAAGTACAACTTTCCAAAACTGGACCAGGAAGAAATAGAAAATCTTAACAAACCCATCACAAGCATGGGAATTGAAACTGTAATCAAAAATCTTCCAGCAAACAAAAGCCCAGGTCCAGACGGCTTCACAGCTGAATTCTACCAAAAATTTAGAGAAGAGCTAACACCTATCCTGCTCAAACTCTTCCATAAAATTGCAGAGGAAGGTAAGCTTCCAAACTCATTCTATGAGGCCACCATCACCCTAATACCAAAACCTGACAAAGATGCCACAAGAAAAGAAAACTACAGGCGAATATCACTGATGAACATAGATGCAAAAATCCTTAACAAAATTTTAGCAATCAGATTACAACAACACATTAAAAAGATCATACATCATGGCCAAGTGGTCTTTATCCCAGGGATGCAAGGATTCTTCAATATCTGCAAATCAATCAATGTAATACACCACATTAACAAATTGAAAAATAAAAGCCATATGATTATCTCAATAGATGCAGAGAAAGCCTTTGACAAAATTCAACATCCATTTATGATAAAAACTCTCCAGAAGGTAGGAATAGAAGGAAAATACCTCAACATAATAAAAGCTATATATGACAAACCCAGAGCAAACATTATACTCAATGGTGAAAAATTGAAAGCTTTTCCCCTAAAGTCAGGAACAAGACAAAGGTGCCCACTTTAATCACTACTATTCAACATAGTTTTGGAAGTTTAGGCCACAGGAATCAGAGCAGAAAAAGAAATAAAAGGAATCCAAATTGGAAAAGAAGAAGTAAAACTCTCACTATTTGCAGATGACATGATCCTCTACATAGAAAATCCGAAAGACTCCACCAGAAAATTACTAGAGCTAATCAACGAATATAGTAAAGTTGCAGGATATAATATCAACACACAGAAATCCCTTGCATTCCTATATACTAATAATGAGAAAATAAAAAGAGAAATTAAGGAAACAATTCCATTCACCATTGCAATGAAAAGAATAAAATACTTAGGAATATATCTACCTAAAAAACTAAAGACCTATATATATAAAACTGTAAAACACTGGTGAAAGAAATCCAAGAGGACACTAATAGATGGAGAAATATACCATGTTCATGGATTGGAAGAATCAATATAGTGAAAATGAGTATACTACTCAAGCAATCTATAGATTCAATGCAATCCCTATCAAGCTACCAACGGTATTTTTCACAGAGCTAGAACAAATAATTTCACAATTTGTATGGAAATACAAAAAGCCTCGAATAGCCAAAGCAATCTTGAAAAAGAAGAATGGAACTGGAAGAATCAACCTGCCTGACTTCAGGCTCTACTACAAAGCCACAGTCATCAAGACAGTATGGTACTGGCACAAACACAGAAATGTAGATCAATGGAACAAAATAGAAAGCCCAGAGATAAACCCACACACCTATGGACACCTTATCTTTGACAAAGGAGGCAAGAATATACAATGGATTAAAGACAATCTCTTTAACAAATGATGCTGAGAAAACTGGTCAACCACTAGTAATAGAATGAAACTAGAACATTTTCTAACAACATATACAAAAATAAACTCAAAATGGATTAAAGATCTAAATGTAAGACCAGAAACTATAAAACTGCTAGAGGAGAACATAGGCAAAACACTCTCCGACATACATCACAGCAGGATCCTCTATGACCCACCTCCCAGAATATTGTAAATAAAAGCAAAAATAAACAAATGGGACCTAATTAAAATTAAAAGCTTCTGAACAACAAAGGAAACTATAAGCAAGGTGAAAAGACAGCCTTCACAACGGGAGAAAATAATAGCAAATGAAGCAACTGACAAAGAATTAATCTCAAAAATATACAAGCAACTCCTACAGCTCAATTCCAGAAAAATAAACTACCCAATCAAAAAATGGGCCAAAGAACTAAACAGACATTTCTCCAAAGAAGGCATACAGATGGTTAACAAACACAAGAAAAGATGCTCAACATCACTCATTATCAGAGAAATGCAAATCAAAACCACAATGAGGTACCATTTCACACCAGTCAGAATGGCTGCTATCCAATAGTCTACAAGCAATAAATGATGGAGAGGGTGTGGAGAAAAGGGAACCCTCTTACACTGTTGGTAGGAATGCAAACTAGTTCAGCCACTATGGAGAACAGTGTGGAGATTCCTTTTAAACCTAGAAATAGAACTGCCATATGACCCAGGAATCCCACTGCTGGGCATACACACCGAGGAAACCAGGATTGAAGGAGACACATGTACCCCAATGTTCAACCTAGATGTCCATCAGCAGATGAATGAATAAGAAATCTGTGGTACATACACACAATGGAGCATTACTTGGCTATTAAAAAGAATACATTTGAATCAGTTCGAATGAGGTGGATGAAACTGGAGCCTATTTAACAGAGTGAAGTAAGCCAGAAAGAAAAACACCAATACAGTATACTGACGCATATATATGGAATTTAGAAAGATGGTAACAATAACCCTGTATGTGAGACAGCAAAACAGATACAAACGTATAGGACAGTCTTATGGACTCTGTGGTAGGGGGTGAGGGTGGGATTATTTGGGAGAATGGCATTGAAACATATATAATATCATATGTGAAATGAATCGCCAGTCCAGGTTCGATGCATGATACAGGATGCTCGGGGCTGGTGCACTGGGATGACCCAGAGGGATGGTATGGAGAGGGAGGTTGGGGTGGGGGTCAGAATGGGGAACACATGTACACCTATGGTGGATTCATGTTGATGTATGGCAAAACCAATACAATGTTGTAATTAGCCTCCAATTAAAATAAATAAATTTATATTAAATCTAAAAAAAAGGTAGAGGGGGACTTGGCCTCCTGTCTCATGTTTACTTTAGACCTTAGACCCCTATAGAGATACAGTATTGGAATTCAATTCAAAAAGTACATTTTATTTGGTGACATTTTCTTTAAATATATACTTTGGAGGGGGAAAAAAACATCATTCCTCAATGTTCAAAGACACCCTTAGATGTGTATATGGTTTTTGTATCTTTCTACTTTATACATGAGTAGTTCAAAGGACAGCACAAAAGTGCATTAATGATTTGACTCTTTCTGCTCAATAAATATCCTCTAAAATGAATGTGAACATCGAATGAAAGAATACACCTAGAAAATTTACAAAAGAAGAGGGAGGACAAATAGAATCATCTGGTATTTACAGAGAATCTGGTGAGATGGCCACAGTCACAAAGTTTTTAGTAAACTTTGCAGTTGAAAATGGATAGTTATTGAGGACCCATTTTTAAAAACTGATTTAATGATTTTAATTTAGGATAGTGTGGCATTAGGCAATACAGTTAACCTTTGAACAACATTGAGGTTGGGGCATCAAGCCCATCGACGGTTGAAAAATTGCTGGCAATTTTACAGTCAGTCTTACTTGCCTTTTTTCTGCACCCATGAATTCTACCTGTCACAAATCATGTAATACTATGGTACATATACACTGAAAATAAATCCATGTTTAAAGAGACCTATGAAGCTCAAATCCATGTTGTTCAACAGTAAACAGTATTCTAGGTAACACTGATTTACAAGCAGCTGGGTGAGAATAGAAATGTAGTCAGAAATAAAAAATAATATTTTAAGTAGTGAAATGTAACAGTTTCATAACAAACCAACTTGAGCAATATGGTCTATTCTATAGAAATATTTTGCTGTATAAAAAGGGCTACATTTTATATTAAATGTTTTACATTTTGGATCATAATTTTTTAAATCTTTATACTCATTTATGCATTTTCCTTTATACATGTGTATTATTTCTTTAAATATTTATAAATATGTAACTATATATTGTAATTAGTGTTATGTAGTATATACTACATGCCAGGCTTCAACAGTATGTGAACTGTGAACTTCCAGATGTTCAAGCTGGATTTAGAAAAGGCAGAGATCAAATTGCCAACATCCACTGGATCATTGAAAAAGCAAGAGAATTCTAGAAAAACATCTACTTCTTCCTTATTGACTATGCCAAAGCCTTTGAATGTGTGGATCACAACAAACTCTGGAAAATTCTTTAAGAGATGAGAATACCAGATCACCTGACCTGTCTCCTGAAAAATCTGTATACAGGTCAAGAACAACAATTAGAAACAGACATGGAACAACAGACTGGTTCCAAATAGGAAAAGGAGTACGTCAAGGCTGTATATTGTCACCTTACTAATTAAACTTATATGCAGATTACATCATACAAAGTGGTGGGCTTGATGAAGCACAGGCTGGAATCAAGATTGCTGGGAGAAATATCAATAACCTCAGATATGCAGATGACACCACCCTTATGGCAGGAAGTGAAGAAGAACTAAAGAGCCTCGTGATGAAAGTGAAAGAGGAGAATGAAAAAGTTGGCTTAAACCTCAACATCCAGAAAACTAAGACCGTGGCATCTGATTCCATCACTTCATGACAAATAGATGGGGAAACAATGGAAATAGTGACAGACTTTATTTTCTTGGGCTCCAAAATTACTGCAGATGGTGACTGCAGCCATGAAATTAAAAGACACATGCTCCTTGGAAGAAAAGCTATGTATATATACCAACTTAGACAGCATATTAAAAAGCAGAGATAATACTTTATGAACAAAGTTCCATCTAGTCAAAGCTATGGTTTTTCCAGTAGTCAAGTATGGATGTGAGAGTTGGACTATAAAGAAAGCTGAGCACAGAAGAATTGATGATTTTGAACTGTGGTGTTGGAGAAGACTCTTGAGAGTCCCTTGGACTGCAAGGAGATACAATCTGTCAATCCTAAAGGAAATCAGTCCTGAATATTCATTGGAAGTATTGATGCTGAAGTTGAAGCTCCAGTACTTTGGCCACCTGACGTGAAGAACCGACTCTTTGGAAAAAGCCATGATGCTGGGAAAGATTGAAGGTAGGACGAGAATGGGACAGCAGAGGATGAGATGGTTGAATGGCATCACCTACTTGATGGACAGAGTTTGAGTAGGCTCCAGGAGTTTGTGATGGATAGGGAAGCTTGGTGTGCTGCAGTCCATGGGGTCACAAAGAGTTGAACACGACTGAGAGAATGAACTGAAGTATGTACTTTATGAAAAAATAAAAGACATTATTCCCTTGCTGCTGAGGGACTTTCTATAAGTCAAATTCTATATATTTAGTTTTGTTAATGTACATTCTTTCAAGAGGTAAAGGTCTTTTTTTTTTTTAACATGTAGAGTCAAGATGATCAAATATTTATGTTAACAGAAAATAAGATTACCTTTGCAAGTTTGGAATGAAGAATTGCCATGGAGGCTAATAATATTTATCAAAAAGTATCAAGAGACATATTATTGTGCAGCTAGTGAAGTTTAATAATTAAATTTGCTCACACACAGTTTCCTTCCAAGATCCTAGGAAGGGCCCTACAACTATAATTAGTGGATGTTGTCAATGCAAAGATTATCCAACATTTGTACTGCAGCGGAATACTTGAAATGTCCTCAAATATTAATGCTCATCTATAAAAAAAAACCATAAAGCTTGAAAATAATTTATCCTAACTTGAAAAGAAACCTCTAGCTTTATATAGAACATTTGCAAAATTAGTTGAAAAGTTAAAATATATATTTAACCATAAAAAATAAGAAACAATTGATCAAACTTTCTGGTGAGGAAACTAAATTATCATTCAGTTACCTCTGTAGAAAATTTAAAGAGAATGAGTTCCAAAGATTTAAGAAAGATAATAGTAGTGTGAGGGGCAGTTAATTCATAAGCATGTCTTTGCCTGCATTTCATAGGTTTTTTGTTATTTTCCATCTTTAAAATGTACAGTTTATTAGAAGTTTTTCCCTTATAGTAATCTAAGTAAATATTACAAGGAAAAGTGAAGTTTTATCTGTGTGTTATTTTGATATATTCTTTTCTTAAACTCATGTTGAGTTTGTTTAGCTTTTGAGTCCCACAAAACATGGGTCTGCCTTTAGTGTGCTCAAATTAGATGAATGCAATTTGAAGTAATCTTAATCCAAATTTTTCTTTCTCCCTCCATTAATTAAAAAAAAACAAAACTTACATTTAGAAGGGATATCAATCACCCACAAGAATTTCAGGCTGGATATACCACCTAGGTATACATGGGATCAATTTGACTTCTCCTATAGTAAACCAATTTATGAATTCTCCCATTCCATCTTCTACCTTCTCTTTCTAGTTTAACCTAAAGATTAGAATGACTGACAACCTCAACAACTTGGTGATGCTATTTTCCAGATCCCATTGACCGTATCAACATGTTATAGGAGCTGAAGCATGAAAAGTTATAGTGAACTTTTTTGGAGGACATTCAAAAAGAGCACTGATGAGGAAAATAATAGCTGTGTGTGCCCATCTTTGGAGAGATCCATTACACTTACAATTGCTTTTTTAGTGTATCATATCTTAGAGGACATGGTCTGTGGATACTCATTTTCAGATCTGCAGAAAATCAGTTCAGAACATAGTACAAAAATGTAAGAAATAAATGCTTGTGTCTTGATGAATAGATAAAGAATGAAAAGATAGAATATGGACAGGAAAGTGTTCAAATTTGTATGTGTTCAGGATTTGTTTTGAAAATAACTTTTATAGAAATTATACTAGAATTTCTTTATACAGATATGATATAAACATTCTATTGTTTTCAGATATATTGCATACATTTCATTCTACCATAGTTAAATCTCAGTTTGTACTTTTTTCTTTAGATTAAAATCTATTCTTGCTGTGTACATACTTTTTTATTTTTTAATATGACAGTTGCACTGTGATTATGACAAAGTGTTTTCCATGGCAGAAAATAAACTGGAGGAGTATATTCTTTCTTTTTCTAAACATATTTCCTTGTTATGATCAATACTTTCTATCTTCTATACATTATATTTGATCTTTTTAGTGTTTCCTAGGGAATGAGAAGATATGTGGAATATCCTGGTAGTCTTGAACTCTTTCATGTAGCTTTTCTAGAGGAGCTCAGGATTAATTAATTCATTCATTTATGTTAACAAAACTACTAATTGCCCACTCCATGATGGTCAGGTTTTCTCAGGTGGTGCTAGAGGTAAAGAACGTTCCTGCCATTTCAGGAAATGTAAGAGATGTGGGTTCAATTTCTGTGTCATGAAGACCCTCTGCAGGAGGGCATGGCAACCCTCTCCAGTATTCATGCCTTGAGATTCCCATGGACCGAGGAGCTATGGTCCATAGGGTTGCACAGAATTGGACACGACTGAAAGAACATAATATGCATGCATGCATGCTGTGATAGTCAAGTTCTAGCTGCCATACACATTGTGAAACCAAACAGAAGCAGTCATGTAGAGATAAGCAGTTTAAAAGAAAATATACAATTGAACTTTTCCATACGTTTGACAGCCCTACAAAGTAAAGAGGCAGGGTAATGTAAGAAGATTAATAATGGTGACTTACTTTAGAATGCATGAATAGGAGAGTCACAAAATATTTTTTAAATAAAATTTTTATTTTGAGAGAATTTATTGCACAGTATAAGACAAGTAAAAGTAGAAAATCAATAGAAAAAGAAGAGAATAGTAACCCCAGAAGCATTCATCATTAAAAAAAAAAAGGTAGAGATGCAAGTCTGTTTAAATGTGAATGTTAAATCATTTAAAGTCTTGCCTAAAACTCCACTCCACCACTCATAATTTCATCATTCCCTGTGCTCCAGTTGATCCCACTACTTGGACCATAGTATATGTATTAGTTATCTTTTACTCTGTAACAAAAGACCCCAACAACAATTAGAAACTTTAAACATATCTATTATTTCACACATCCTGTGAGTCAGAAATCTGGATATGACTTTGCTGGGCAACTGCAGCTTAGCTTCTCCTACCAGGTTGTAAGCAAGGTGTGGTCCAAAGCTGTGGTCTCAACTGAGGGAGGTTCTACTCCAAGCTTACTCATGGAGGTTGTACGAATTTAATTCCTTGATGACTGTTGACTGGAGGACTTTCTTTGTTGGCCATTAAGTAGGTAAGCTCACATATGGTGGCTGGCTTCCCTCACAGTGAGAGTAAAAGAAAGAAAGTAAGAAAAAAGAACAGGGCTTTTTTTTTTTTTTTTTTTTTTGTAGTCTAATCTCAGAAGTAACATCTTATCATTTTTAAGATTTTTTTTATTTGTAAGATTTGTAAGAACAAAGCTAGTGGAGGTGATGGAATTCCAGTTGAGTTATTCCAAATCCTGAAAGATGATGCTGTTAAAGTGCTGTACTCAATATGCCAGCAAATTTGGAAAATTCAGAAGTGGCCACAGGACTCGAAAAGGTCAGTTTTCATTCCAGTCACAAAGAAGGGCAATGCCAAAGAATGTTCAAACTACCTCACAATTGCAATCATCTCACAAGCAAAGTAATGCTCAAAATTCTCCAAGCCAGGCTTCAACAGTACGTGAACTATCAACTTCCAGATGAGATGTTCAAGCTGGATTTAGAAAAGGCAGAGAAACTACAGATCAAATTGCCAGCATCCGTCAGATCATCAAAAATCCAGAGAATTCCAGAAAAATATTTACTGCTGCTTTATTGATTATGTCAAAGCCTTTGACTGTGTAGATCACAACAGACTGTGAAAATTTCTTCAAGAGATGGGATACCAGACCATATTACCTGCCTTCTGAGAAATATGTATACAGGTCAAAAAGCAACAGTTAGAAATGGACATGGAACAATAGACTGGTTTCAAATTGGGAAAAGAGCACATCGAGGCTGTATATTGTCACCTGCTTATTTAACTTATATGCAGAGTACATCATGCAAAATGCTGGATTGGATGAAGCACAAGCTGGAATCAAGATGGCCAGGAGAAATATCAATGACATCAGATGACATCACCCTTATGGAAGAAAGTAAAGAGGAAATAAAGAAATTCTTGATGAAGGTGAAAGAAGAGAGTAAAAGAGCTGGCTTAAACTCAACATTCAAAAAAGTAAGATCGTGGCATCCAGTCCCATCCCTGCATGGCAAATAGATGGGAAAACAATGGAAATAGTGAGAAACTTTATTTTCTTGGGCTCCAAAATCACTGCAGATGGTGACTGCAGCCATGAAATTAAGAGATGCTTACTCCTTGGAAGAAAAGCTATGACTACCTAGACAACATATTAAAAAGCAGAGACATTACTTTGCCCACAAAGGTCCATCTAGTCAAAGCTATGGTTTTTCCAGTAGTCAAGTATGGGTGTGAGAGTTGGACTCTTAAGAAACTAAACACCAAAGAATTGATGCCTTTTAACTGTCGTGTTCAAGAAGACTCTTGAGAGTCCCTTGTACTGCAAAGAGATCCAACCTGTCAATCCTCAAGGAAATCAGTCCTGAATATTCATTGGAAGGACTGATGCTAAAGCTGAAACTCCAATAGTCTGGTCACCTGATGAGAAGAACTGATTCATTGGTAAATTTCCTGATGTTGGGTAAGACTGAAGGCAGGAAGAGAAGGGGATGAAAGATGATTAAATGGTTGAATGGCATCTCTGACTCAATGGACATGAGTTTGAGTGTGCTCCGGGAGTCAGTGATGGACAGTGAAGCCTGGCGTGATGCAGCCCATGGGGTCTCAAAGAGTTAAACAGGGCTGAACGACTGAACTGAACTTAACTGATTTGTAAGATGTGGTTTAGTTCATACTCAGGAGCCAGGACTACACAAGGGTATGAATAACAAGGGTTGGTAATAATTGGATGCCATATTTAGAGACTGTCCTAGGACACTATGATATATCTTTTTCTTAAAATTTACAACTCATTATTATGGTGAACAATTTTCTCAGTTTGACTGTGACTGTCTCAGTTTTAGCATTAAAATCCCCCATCCTGGGAAAGTCTTCATTGGTTAGCCTACATAATACATATACTTTCAAAATATAGGATTTTATAGAGAGAACTCTACTTATATTGTCTCAATAGCCTTTTTTTCCTACTAGCATGAAGCTACTCAAACTCCATACCTCTGCTTAAAATATTTTCTCCTCAGAGAATTCTTCCTATCCCCAAGTCAAGGTTAATGGTTCCTTTCCCACTCCAGAAAATGGCTTTTGTAAGACTATTTAAATACTTCTTCATTCTGCTTCTATCAAGACCCACTTGCCCTTTCCTCTCCCTGCACCAAGAGTAGAATCTCAGAAAGGTGACTGAAGATACCTATCTCAATGGTTAGTGATTTTGCAGGCAGAATCCACATTTAATGGAAGAGAAAATATGACCTCAGAAAGGTGAAAGTAAATGTTCAAATTCATTTAGCTCATCAATGAGGAAAGAAAACCTGCAGGTGCACTGGTGTCTACCCCAGGCATTGATAATGAGTTACAGGACAAGATTATATTTAAAATTCTTCCATTGTAAGCACTGACCTATCCAAATTGTATAGTAACCATAAAAATGTCTGTATACTTTTGGGCACCAAGAAACATAATAACTGAAAAATTATTATAAGAATTTATTTTATTTTTTAAGAAAGTGTAGACATCTTATAGGGAGAAGGCAATGGTGCCCCACTCCAGTACTCTTGCCTGGAAAATCCCATGGACGGAGGAGCCTGGTAGGCTGCAGTCCATGGGGTCGTGAAGAGTCAGACACGACTGAGAGACTTCACTTTCACTTTTCACTTTCACTCATTGGAGAAGGAAATGGCAACCCACTCCAGTGTTCTTGCCTGGAGAATACCAGGGACGGGGGAGCCTGGTGGGCTTCCGTCTATGGGGTCGCACAGAGTCGGACACGACTGAAGCGACTTAGCAGTAGCAGCAGCAGACATCTTATAATAAATACTGCTATCACACTCTGGAGAACTCACACTATTAGGATGATGCTAATAGACCGTTCTGAGCTTTCTGCATAAACACTTGTGTATTAAAACTATAGATGCTATAGGATTAGGTAAAATAGTTTACAAAACTACTTTATCTAAGCCAACAAGCAGGAGCCGCCTGAAGTTTCACTTTTCACCCAGGTTATCATACATTATTTGGATTTTTGAGCAACTGTTTACCTACTTAATTCTGAGCCTGGAATAAGGAATATAGTTGAAATATTATCAGTGATTCTTTAGTGTTTATGGATGGATAAAGATGACTCAGCATTATGTTTCAAGAGAGAAGATAGTTTCCCAGAGTAAACAGGCTTTGGAAGTAGAGGAATGGAATTCTCACCTTTACTTCTTCCCCCAGTTAAATATAATAATTCAGAAGTAAATTAAGAAGGGCTAGGAATCCTGAGGTGACTTAGAGGCTGACATCTGGTGGAACAGTGGTTAAAGAACCCACCTGCCAATTCAGGAGACACAGGAGACTTGGGTTCGAACCCTGGGTTGGGAAGATCCCCTTGGAGAAGGAAATGGCAGCCCACTCCAGTATTCTTGCCTGAGAAATCCCATGAACAAAGAAGCCTGATGGGCTATATTCAGGCTACAATCCATGAGGTCACAAAGAGTTGGACATGACTTAGAAACCGAGCGTGTCTGCATGCATCCCATGGCTATATTGGTCATTTTTTTGTTATGTGAATGACAATAAATAAACCATGATTAATATAAAGTAATATGATATTCATATTTCCTTTTGCCAGATGCTGTATCGGGCTGTTCATGGCACTTATAATGTAACAATAATACTGCTAAGAAAGATTTGTTCCCCAATTAATAAACTTGCTGATTGGAAAGCAATTTTATGATATTGCTAAAAAACAATGATGTGATATTTAAAGCTGTGACTATAGTCTTTTAAATCATGAACAGGAGCATCAGTAATATACAGAGTTTAAGAAAGAGTGGAAAAATAGGAATATATGGACCCATGAATTCCTCAATAAATCAAACAAAATAATGCCTACACTCTAGATCCAAATAACTCCAACCTCTTCATAAGTGTTCTCTTTACGTTTTTTTTTTTTTTAAACTTGTTTTCAAGTGCTAAGTATTTGGATATTCTGTCCTAGCAACTGAGTATGTACTAACTGAATAAACTAATTCTATAGTAAAATCATTAGTGATGTACATAGCAAAATCTTTGAATAAAACTGAAAAGAATTTACTTATATAACCATATTTTTATGCTCAATCAACTTGAAAAAAAAACTTCAACCTTGCTAGTAATGTAACATTTATAATATAAATAAATATAATTTTAATGGCAAAAACAAAGCCAAGATAAGTTAATCCCAGGAAATCTCTTTTATTATATTAATAAATAAGCCTATATTTGGTTCACACACACACACACAACATTCTTATGTATTTTTCTGCTAATATTTTAATGTAGTTTAAAGTGTAACACAAATATTTAACAAATAGCAGAGGCTTACTGGCCTCTGATTTTAGGTAAAGAACATTTACCAGATGTTGTTTACGTTAATGATTTTAGGTGATAATGGAGTAAGATTAGAGTAATTTTCTCTTTGTCATCTCATTAATAATACAAGTCACACTATCAAACTATATGTATTTTTCCCCCTAAATAGTCTCACTTTATTGTTAGTGAGATCAACAGAATAGGAAATCAAGACAGCACATTCACTGCTAATTTTCCCTGTGGTTAACCACCGAAACTGTTAATGAGACCCCTTGTGCTTTTCCGGCTACCTCTAACTTGAACTTGTTCAGCAAATTTTGTCTGCATTAGTAGCCATGGCAACTTCAGGATTAATATTGAGTGCTGGCCTTCCAACTGTTAAAAACCTCTAAGTCTCCTTTAAGTCCACAGTGTATCTCTACAGAGACGCAGGGATTCAAAACAATAGAAACTTTTCATCTAGATCCAAGGAAAAGAGGTAAAATGTCAAGAACAATCTAGTTTATTATGAAAGTAAATAGAAGTTGCTGTGCCAGTATTAAGAAAACTTTTTTACTCCTAAGGTGGTAGAACAAATGGCAAATTTCATAGCAATTATGTGAAGCTTTCACATAAACAGATCATTAACACAGTTACATGCTTAGCTGCTCAAAGGACTATTGAAGAATGAGTGGAGAAAAGGGATAATTCAAGACCAGTATTCTCTCAAAAACTTGATTGCCCTTTTAGTTATTTGTGATGTATGACTTTATGTAATGTCTTCTTAATTGAGGGTAAAAGTATATCAAGTCCAAACCTTTTAAAATTATATGCTTGTCACTTGAAAGTTATTAACAGGTCTTCAGGCAGTGCTTGTATCTACAGATTACCTTGTGTTAAATCAAAATTCCATGTGTGTGGCATCAAATCTCATATTGTTGATTTGTTAGATAGGCAGAGGGCTGTGCCCAGCTTGCACATTCTGATAATGCCCTTTGATTTTTAGAATACTCAAATGTATACCATTAAAGATTATTAAAATGAATATAAGCCCTGTGGCATATCATATTTCCCATTGTTGTCATTCAGTCCCTAAGTTCTGTCCAACTCTTTGCTACCCTATGGACTGCAGCACCCCAGGCTTCCCTGTCCTTCACTATCTCCCAGAGTTTGCTCAAACTCATGTCCATTGAGTTGGTGATGTCTTCCAACCATCTCATCCTCTGTTACCCTCTTCTCCTCATGTCTTCATTGTTCCCATAGATGACCACAATAATATCTTATATACCACATACTTTTCTAACCATCTAACCTTGACATTCCTCCCAGGTGTTCTGTCCTTTGGATCTTGTGGACTATATGTCTCAGGTAACAGTATGGTAGAAGTAACACTATAATCCCTAAGGCTCAGTCATCAACAGAGCATAGACTCTTTGCCTTTTAGGCACACTTCCTTTTAAAACTCAGCTGTGGCCATCTTGCAAAGAAGCCCAAACAAACACACAACAAAAAACCAAATGGAGAAGGCATATCTCGGCTGATAGCTGATAGTGTTTCCACTGCCTGCTGTCATCAATTGCCAGACATACAAGTTAAGACATATCCAGATGTTACCAGTCCATATCTGTTAAATCCCATCAGACTTAGTGTTTTCCTGCTGAGGCCCAAGACATCAATGAATAGAGCAAGTCATCACTGCTGTTTTTGAATTTTAAGCTTCACAGTACCAGAGCACAATGAAATGATTGCTTTGCTTCCACATGTGGTAAATTAATATGCAGTATTGGGTAACTTAAAGCTCAACATTCAGAAAACTAAGATCATCTGGTCCTATCACTTCATAGGAAATAGATGGGGAAACAGTGGAAACAGTGTCAGACTTTATTTTTGGGGGGTTCCAAAATCACTGCAGATGGTGATTGCCGCCATGAAATTAAAAGACGCTTTCTCCTTGGAAGGAAAGTTATGACCAACCTAGATAGCATATTCAGAAGCAGAGATATTACTTTGCCAACAAAGGTCCGTCTAGACAAGGCTATGGTTTTTCCAGTAGTCATGTATGGATGTGAGAGTTTGACTGCGAAGAAAGCTGAGCGCCAAAGAATGGATGCTTTTGAACTGTGGTGCTGGAGAAGTCTCTTGAGAGTCCCTTGGACTGCAAGGAGATCCAACCAGTCCATTCTGAAGGAGATCAGCCCTCGGATTTCTTTGGAAGGACTGATGCTAAAGCTGAAACTGTAATACTTTGGCTACCTCATGCGAAAAGTTGACTCATTGGAAATGACTGATGCTGGGAGGGATTGGGGGCAGGAGGAGAAGGGGACGACAGAGCATGAGATGGCTGGATGGCATCACTGACTCGATGGATATGAGTGAGTGAACTCTGGGAGTTTGTGATGGACAGGGAGGCCTGGCGTGCTGCAGTTCATGGGGTCACAAAGAATTGGATACAACTGAGTGACTGAACTGAACTGATTGGGTAACTAGATAAGACACTATCTACTCATCTTCTTATTTGTACTATTCTTCAGATGGAAAATTCCTAATTAGGTTTCCTAGATTTGTTTAAAAAATGTTTTATATTCAGCCCAGCTTTATTCAAGGGAAGATCATTAAATATATTATTTTCATTTCAAAAGTTTTAGTAGTTGAATTGCCACCAAAGAAGCATCTAAGTAGCATAGAAGTTTTCACTAAAAGCATAAGCAAGATTTTCCCCTGTCAAAGGTTGAATTGAATTTATCACTTGGAGATATAGATTCAAGAAACTGATATTAACATTGTCAATAGTTATTTTGTTTCCTCCATATAAAATATTAAGAAAAATTTCCCTTTGCAAGATGTAAATATTATAAAATGTCAGTAATTTATCTCTTGGGGATTGGAAATTGAAAACCTGAATCTCTACCAGACTTTGTTTTTGTGTTGCAAATCAGATGTAACATATATATTAAACATATGAAGAAGGAGACAGGAGAAAAGATAAAGAAACATGCAGACTATGACGGTGTTTTTTTTTTTTTTCCTTAATTGATTTTCTGTTTCTGGTTCAACTGCATATCTTGATGCCACTGAAAGTGACAGTTTTCGTTGCTCAGTCATGTTCAACTTTGCGACACCATGGACTGTAGCCCACCAGGCTCGTCTGTCCATGAAATCCTCCAGGCAAGAATACTAGACCGGGTAGCCATCCCCTTCTCCAACGGATCTTCCCAACCCAGGGATCGAATCTATGTCTCCTGGATGGGCAAGTGGCTTCTTTACCATCTGAGCCACTAGGGAAGATATCCCTGTGTTCCTGCAAAGCCCAATTGTCATCTGAGGTTACTTAAAGATAATATATTAGTTAGAATTCTTTTGACTTGAGAACAGGGCTTCCCAGATGGCACTACTGGTAAAGAACCTGCCTGCCAATGCAGGAGACATAAGAGATGTGGGTTTGATCCCTGGGTGAGAAAGGAAATGACAACCCACTCCAGTTTTCTTGCATGGAGAATCTAATGGACAGAGAAGCCTGACAGGCTACAGTCCATAGGGCCTCAAAGAGATGGACACGACTGAAGCAACTTAGCATGCACACACACAGAATGCCTTTGACTTGAGAACAAATTACAGTGTCAGCTCTGTTGGCTTAAATGAAAGGAAGGGCATAAGATTCCATAACAAGAAATGAAGAGATAGAGTCATCTGGCAGCTTAACTGTAGAGAAACCAGAATCTTTCCATGTTCTCATACACCAGTCCCAGTTTAAGATGTATCTCACCACCAGTTCCTCTTGTGGTTTTAGGAAGCTTCAAAGTACCTATCTCTTTATTCATTCTACCTATTTCTTCATTCAGTACAAGTGATAACAAGTCCTTCTGCATGCCTTCTTCAATTCTTTTTGGTCTCATTTGACCCTTCAGAACCCTTTAATTGTTTATTTCCCCAACATTTGCAAATCCCAACATCTGCATGTTAACATGATCTGTTAACGTGCTTAAAACAAAAGCAAAAGCATAGTCTTCTTTGTCATCTTTTTGTGGCACAGAATCATTGATAGTAACCAGGTTTCATCATTTTCTTTTTTTCACAGTTTTTTCACATGGAAGGGAACAATAACCTGATTTATCTTAATAATAATTTCAATAATATAATATTTTCAGAAGACATAATCAGTTTTCATTTTGAGTACTATTTCTTTTCCTTAGTTTCACTTCATTTTGTGTTCCTTCTAGTTAGTTCAAGGTCTATAGCTTGTCAGTAGTAAAAGACCCATTAATAAAAGTATTTATAGGAAATATTCCATAATTTCTTAGTAAAAATAATTCTGTATTCTGAAGCACAATTTATTTTTAACTGAATAGGCAATTAGCTATTTCAAATATAAATGATTGAGTCATATGAAAATTACATAGAAAAAAAAAAAAAAAGCACATCGCTAAAAAAGCACATTGCCAAAAATTAAACACTATGGATGTGTCTTGCTTTCAAGATTTTGTTTAAAATTTCTGCTGTGACCCACACCTATACACAAACTATAACATACCCAACATACAGTTTTGTCTTATGATGTATTTTCTGAGTCTTTTGAACAGAAAGAATTCCCCGTGTTGTTGAATATTTTAAAAATAGTACTAAAATGCCATTAAATATTTTCAAATGAATATAGTATTAAAAATAAATGTAGTATCATTTCCACACTTTTGTTTTTTACATTACATCTTATCTTTTTAGTATTAAAATACTACTGTCACATATTAACTTTTGTATTAATTAGTATCCACATTTTATATTCATAAAATATTTTAAAATTTATTCTTATAATGGAGTTACTGAGACAAATAACAGTGTATATTTTCTTAAGGTTGTCACACAAATGAATATATTTAATAAAAATGTAGATAATTTTCTGGGCTGTTGATAATATGCCTAAAACTTGTTTCTTATTAATTTTCATATATTTATCATTTGATTTCATCTTTTACATAGTAAGTCCTAGTCAATATTATATAGCATCAGCTACTGAAAATTGCATATTGCTCTATCATCTACAGAATACAATATAGCTTTCAGTATTTTAAAGTTTTTTCACTTTTCATTTGTAAAATAGACACATAATTTTGCAATATAAGCAAACCTTTTTTCTCTGTTTTGTCGTTTGTAAGAGGGGGAAGTTTATATAAACCAGTAATCATAAGATGTTTTTACCATTATGAGAAAAGAAAAAGCAACTCTAATTAAGTGACAGGGTTTAAAATGGAAGGTTAACTCCATAAAAATCTATTTTGATTTAATAAATTCATCTTTGAAAATTACAGAGGTATCCTTTAATGTGTGAAATTCAGATGGAAAAATAAAACTGAACTTTTGGACATTATTATATTTCTAATTAATAAAATAGTAAATTTTCTAAAATAAAACACAGCCACTTAGATATTTTTATAGCGTATGTAAAATTTATTTTGGAAAAAATTTACTTGCAGTTTATACAGACAGTTAATTCCCCAACTTCTTATGATGCATCAGATCAGATCAGATCAGTCGCTCAGTTGTGTCCGAATCTGCGACCCCATGAATCGCAGCACACCAGGCCTTCCTGTCCATCACAAACTCCCGGAGTTCACTGAGACTCATGTCCATCGAGTCAGTGATGCCATCCAGCTATCTCATCCTCTGTCGTCCCCTTCTCTTCCTGCCCCCAATCCCTCCCTGCATCGGAGTCTTTTCCAATGAGTCAACTCTTCGAGTGAGGTGGCCAAAGTACTGGAGTTTCAGCTTCAGGATCATTCCTTCCAAAGTAATCCCAGGGCTGATCTCCTTTAGAATGGACTGGTTGGATCTCCTTGCAGTCCAAGGGACTCTCAAGAGTTTTCTCCAACACCACAGTTCAAAAGCATCAATTCTTCGGCGCTCAGCCTTCTTCACAGTCCAACTCTCACATCAATACATGACCACAGGAAAAACCATAGCCTTGTCTAGACGGACCTTAGTTTGCAAAGAAATGTCTCTGCTTTTGAATATGCTATCTAGGTTGGTCATAACTTTCCTTTCAAGGAGTAAGTGTCTTTTAATTTCATGGCTGCAGTCACCATCTACAGTGACTTTGGAGCCCAGAAAAATAAAGTCTGACACTGTTTCCACTGTTTCCCCATCTATTTCCCATGAAGTGGTGGGACCGGATGCCATGATCTTCGTTTTCTGAATGTTGAGCTTTAAGCCAACTTTTTCACTCTCCTCTTTCACTTTCATCAAGAAGCTTTGTAGTTCCTCTTCACTTTCTGCCATAAGGGTGGTGTCATCTGCATATCTGAGGTTATTGATATTTTTCCCAACAATCCTGATTCCAGCTTGTACTTCTTCCAGTCCAGCGTTTCTCGTGATGTAGTCTGCATATAAGTTAAATAAACAGGGTGACAATATACAGCCTTGACATACTCCTTTTCCTATTTGGAACCAGTCTGTTGTTCCATGTCCAGTTCTAACTGTTGCTTCCTGTCCTGCCTACAAATTTCTCAAGAGGTAGGTCAGGTGGTCTGGTATTCCCATCTTTTTCAGAATTTCCCACAGTTTATTGTGATCCACACAGTCACAGGCTTTGGCATAGCCAATAAAGCAGAAGTAGATGTTTTTTCTGGAACTCTCTTGCTTTTTCCATGATCCAGCGGATCATGCAAATTTGATGCAATTTGATCTCTGCTTCCTCTGCCTTTTCAAAAACCAGCTTGAACATCTGGAAGTCCACAGTTCATGTATTGCTGAAGCCTGGCTTGGAGAATTTTGAGCGTTACTTTACTAGCATGTGAGATGAGTGCAATTGTGTGGTAATTTGAGCATTCTTTGGCATTGCCTTTCTTTGGGATTGGAATGAAAACTGACCTTTTTCAGTCCTGTGGCCACTGCTGAGTTTTCCAAATTTGCTTAGTGGCAGACAAAAAAAAATGTTGTTTTAACAGAATGATTTAAATTATATCATAATATCTATTAGTAACTCTCTTATTTTTTTCTGTATATGCAAAACCTTTTAACCACAGATCAAATCTCAGTCAAAGCACTTTGATACTTTTCTGCTGTGCACCTTACATTCCAGTATTGTGCCCTGTAGTACCCTTCCCTACTCTGCTGTTCCTTTATTTGTTTTCCCCTCTGCCTATGAGTTTTGGAATTGAAATGCCTTTGGAACATCCTCTCTACCACAATGCCTTTTCTTGTCTCCTCTCACCAGCCCAAGCCCCCTACACACTCCAGAATGGATTGGGTGTGTACCCTGGACTCTAATACATGAGCCTTTCACATAGCAATTGTTGGGATATATCAACATTTTCTGGAGAAGGAAATGGCAAACCACTCCAGTATTCTTGTCTAGAGAATCCTGTGGACAGAGGAGCCTGGTGGGCTGCTGTCCATAGGGTCGCACAGGGTTGGACACGACTGAAGCAACTTAGCATACATGCATGCATTGGAGAAAAAAATGGCAACCCGCTCCAGTATTGCCTGGTGAATCCCAGGGACAGAGGAGCCTGGTGGGCTGCTGTCTATGGGGTTGCACAGAGTCAGACACGACTGAAATGACTTAGCAGCAGCAGCAGCAGCAGCATCAACATTTTCTGTGTGTGTGTGTGTGTGTGTGTGAGTGTGCATGCTCATGCCTGTTACCTTCTACCCTACTGAACCCTAAGAGTGAATACTTAAGTATTCTTGAGAGCAAATTCTGTCCTTTTCACATCTGTAAATTCAGTTCAGGTCCAGTGCCTGCCATTTAGTGGGCACTCATTATAAATTTGATAAACTCAGCTAATCAGAAAACAGTCATGAACCTGAAAAATCAATAAACACCTGTTTCTTAGTAGCCTCAATAGATATAAATGTGACATGGATTGTGAACTAAAAGCCAAACACTTTCTTTGTAGATAAGTCCCTCAGGTCCTATACAGGCTTATTTTAGACACTGCTTTTTAGTTTTGTTTTGTTTTTAAGTACTTGCTTATTTTGATTTCCTAGCACACAGAAATTAAAACCTGCAATTTGGAGGAAGTAAGGGGGTGATGCAGGTCAGGAAGCAATAGTTAGAACTGGACATGGAACAACAGACTGGTTCCAAATAGGAAAAGGAGTATGTCAAGGCTGTATATTGTCACCCTGCTTATTTAACTTCTATGCAGAGTACATCATGAGACGCGCTGGGCTGGAAGAAGCACAAGCTGGAATCAAGATTGCCGGGAGAAATATCAATAACCTCAGATATGCAGATGACACCACCCTTATGGCAGAAAGTGAAGAGGAACTCAAAAGCCTCTTGATGAGAGTGAAAGAGGAGAGTGAAAAAGTTGGCTTGAAGCTCAACATTCAGAAAACGAAGATCATGGCATCTGGTCCCATCACTCATGGCAAATAGATGGGGAAACAGTGTCAGACTTTATTTTTCTGGGCTCCAAAATCACTGAAGATGGTGATGGCAGCCATGAAATAAAAAGACTTGGAAGAAAAGTTATGACCAACATAGACAGCATAGTAAAAAGCAGAGACATTACTTTGCCAACAAAGGTCCATCTAGTCAAGAATATGGTTTTTCCAGTAGTCATGCATGGATGTGATGGTTGGACTATAAAGAAAGCTGAGTGCTGAAGAATTGATGCTTTTGAACTGTGGTTTTGGGGAAGACTCTTGAGAGTCCCTTGGCCTGCAAGCAGATCCAATCGATCCATCCTAAAGGAGATCAGTCCTGGGTGTTCATTGGAAGGACTAATGTTGAAGCTGAAACTCCAATATTTTGGCCACCTGATGTGAAGAGCTGACTCATTTGAAAAGACCCTGATGTTGGGCAAGATTGAAGCTGAGAGGAGAAGGGGATGACAGAGGATGAGATGACAGAGGATGGTTGGATGGCATCACTGACTCAAAGGACATGAATTTGAGCCACCTCTGGGAGTTGGTGATGGACAGGGAGGCCTGGAGTGATGTAGTTCCATGGGGTTGCAAAGAGTCAGGCATGACTGAGCAATTAACTAAACTGGACTAATAAGTATAATGACAGCTCAATTCCACTGATCTTTTTAAAACTTAGATTCTTGTGATCACACAAAATTGAGTAAAATTTTACTTTATATAGAAATTATATTGAATGTCATTTTAACATGGTAACTAATAAAGGAGTTGAAAGCATAAATGTATATTGCTTTAAGATTCCAGACTATGGAAGAAATTGAAAAGACGTGTTTGGTAAAGAAGTAAAAAGAGTGATGGAATAATGCCTACTGTGAAAGGGTTTATGTTTTATTTTTTCTAGTGGAAGATAGTGGTGTCAAATTTATTAATATAAGGCATTTAGATTTGATCATACATATTTAAATGAGTGATGTATTTTAATTTTAAAATGTTTGCATTGAAAAGATATGATGGAGTTTTAGATATCAACAGAAAAGTTACAATGTGGCATATGGTTTTGTAAAATTTAAGGAGTTTATTTGGAAACAAAAAGGCATGGAGATCACTGATATCAAATTTCACAAGCTTCCCTGTATGCCATGATCTCCCAGAGTCTGTTGTGTGTAATTCTGCACTTGGCTATCAGCAAATTTTCTAAAACTCACTCATACAGTGATTTCTTTCTCATTTACTAAGGTTCAAGTCAAACACGACTTACTTCTCTAAGAAGTCAGTTCCAATATTTTTTTGTTTTAAGAAGAACTACATTGATACATATACTATAAAATCACACTTTACTATACTATACTAATTATTCCCTTACATATATTACTAGTGTTAGATCGATAGTTTTGAGGGCAGTGTTTAATAGGTCTGTATAATATCAGTATCTGTATAACACACCCTGTTATGCAGATAAGAACATAAGAGTTCCTGAGTAAATGAAATCTTATGAAAATACTGTAGAAAGAAGTTACAAATAGATTTGTGTTTCAGAAAATCTTATGCATTTTAGGATCCTGTTTTTAATCTGCAGGCAATGAGGGAGACCCAGGTTTGATCATGGTTCAGGAAGATCCCCTGGGGAAGGGCATAGCTACCCACTCCAGTATTCTTGCCTGGGAAATGACATGGACAGCGGAGCCTGGTGGATTATAGTCCATGGGGTTGTAAAGAGTTGGACACAACTGAGCAACTAATACTTTCACTGTTTTCACTTCCTTCAAGTCTATACACTTTAAAATCTAGTCTAAAATTGAGAAGGGAGAAATGAGCTAAAATAAACTCATATAATCATATTTAGTTATTTTATATTGCTCTTAACAAATTTCAGCTAAATTCTATAAAGCATAGTATTTTATAAAGCACAATATTTTAAAACTAGGGATATTTAATGGATTCTTGGATAGACTAAAAATAGCATTTAAAATTTCTATTAGAATGGCATATAGAAATTTATTTTCTTTTTGGATGATTTACAAATCTCTTTCAGCTTCAATTCAGGTCAGTTCAGTCGCTCAGTCATGTCCAAGTCTTTGCACCCAGTTACCGCAGAATGCCAGGC
Source organism: Bos indicus x Bos taurus (assembly GCF_003369695.1). Classification (NCBI taxonomy): domain Eukaryota; kingdom Metazoa; phylum Chordata; class Mammalia; order Artiodactyla; family Bovidae; genus Bos; species Bos indicus x Bos taurus. Next base: position 62,865,064 of record NC_040087.1, read on the forward strand.
CTCCCTGTCCATCACCAACTCTCAGAGTTCACAGAAACTCATGTCCATTGAGTTGGTGATACCATCCAACCATCACATCCTATGTCATCCACTTCTCATCTCACCTTTAATATTGCCAAGCATCAGGGTCTTTTCAACTGAGTCAGTTCTTCACATCAGGTGGCCAAAATATTGGAGTTTCAGCTTCAACATCAGTCCTTCCAATGAACACCCGGGACTGATCTAATTTAGGATGGACTGGTTGGATCTCCTTGCAGTCCAAGGGACTCTCAAGAGTGTTCTCCAAAACCACAGTTCAAAAGCATCAATTCTTCAGTACTCAGCTTTGTTTATAGTCCAACTCTCACATCCATACATGAACACTGGAAAAACCATAGCCTTGATGAGATGGACCATTGTTGGCAAAGTAATGTCTCTGCTTTTTACTATGCTGTCTATGTTGGTCATAACTTTTCTTCCAAGGAGTAAGGATCTCTTAATTTCATGGCTGCCATCACCATCTGCAGTGATTTTGGAGCCCAGAAAAATAAAGTCTGACACTGTTTGTTTCCACTGTTTCCTCATCTATTTGCCATGAAGAGATGGGACCAGATGCCATGATCTTAGTTTTCTGAATGTTGAGCTTTAAGCCAACTTTTTCACTCTCCGCTTTCACTTTCATCAAGAGATTCTTTAGTTCTTCTTCACTTTCTGCCTTAAGGGTGGTGTCATCTGCATATCTGAGGTTGTTATGCAGATGACACCACCCTTAAGGCAGAAAGTGAAGAACTAAAGAATCTCTTGATGAAAGTGAAAGCGGAGAGTGAAAAAGTTGGCTTAAAGCTCAACATTCAGAAAACTAAGATCATGGCAACAATCTTGATTCCAGATTGTGTGTCCTCCAGCCCAGCATTTCTCATGATGTACTTTGGATACAAGTTAAATAAGCAGGGTGACAATATACAGCCTTGATGTACTCATTTTCCTATTTGGAACCAGTCTGTTGTTCCATGTCCAGTTCTAATTGTTGCTTCCTGACCTGCATACAGATTTCTCAACAGCAGGTCAGGTGGTATGGTATTCCCATATCTTTCAGAATTTCCCACAGTTGATTGTGATCCACACAGTTAAAGGCTTTGGCATAGTCAATAAAGCAGAAATAGATGCTTTTCTGGAACTCTCCTGCTTTTTCGATGATCCAACAGATGTTGGCAATTTGATCTTTGCTTCCTTTGCCTTTTCTAAAACCAATTTGAACAACTGGAAGTTCATGATTCATGTATTGCTGAAGCCTGGCTTAGAGAACTTTGAGCATTACTTTACTAGTGTGTGAGATGATGGCAATTGTGAGGTAGTTTGAACATTCTTTGACATTGCCTTTCTTTGGGATTGGAATGAAAACTGATCTTTTCTTGTCCTGTGGCCACTGCTGAGTTTTCCAAATTTGCTGGCATATTGAGTGCAGCATTTCAAAGAATCGTCTTTTAGGATTTGAAACAGCTCAACTGGAATCCCATCACCTCCACTAGTTTTGTTCATAGTGATGCTTCCTAAGGCCCACTTGACTTCACATTCCAGGATATCTTGCTCTAGGTGAGTGATCACACCATCGTGATTCTCTGGGTCATCAAGATCTTTTTTGTACAGTTCCTCTGTGTATTCTTGCCATCTCTTCTTAATATCTTCTGCTTTTGTTAGGTCCATATCATTTCTGCTTTTATTGAGCCCCTGTTTGCATGAAATGTTCCCTTGGTATATATAATTTTCTTGAGATCTCTAGTCTTTCCCATTCTATTGCTTTCCTCTATTTCTTTGCATTGATTGCTGAGGAAGGCTTTTAATCTCTCCTTGCTATTCTTTGGAACTCTGAATTCAAATGGGTATATCTTTCATTTTCTTCTTTGCTTTTTTCTTCTCTTCTTTTCACAGCTATTTGTAAGGCCTCCCCAGACAGCCGTTTTGCTTTTTTGCATTTCCTTTTCTTGGGGGTGGTCTTGAGTCCTGTCTTCTGTACAATGTCATGAACCTCTGTCTATAGTTCATCAGGTACTCTGTCAATCAGATCTAGTCACTTAAATCTATTTCTCACTTCTACTGTACAATTGTAAGGGATTTGATTTAGGTCACACCTGAATGGCCTAGTGGTTTCCCTACTTTCTTCAGTTTAATTCTGTATTTGGCAATAAAGAGTTCATGATCTGAGCCATAATCAGCTCCCAGTCTTGTTTTTGCTGACTATATAGAGCTTCTCCATCTTTGGCTACAAAGAATATAATCAGTCTTATTTTCATGTTGGACATCTGGTGATGTCCATGTGTAGAGTCTTCTCTTGTGCTGTTGGAAGATGGTATTTGCAATGATCAGTTTTGCGTCATTACAGTATTTGCATTCTCTTAGCAAAACTCTATTAGCCTTTGCCCTACTTCATTCTGTACTCCAAGGCCAATTTTGCCTGTTAGTCCAGGTTTTTTTGACATCCAATTTTTGCAGTCCAGTCCCCTATAATGAACAGGAGATCTTTTGGGGTGTTAATTCTAAAAGGTCTTGTAGATCTTCATTGAAACATTTAACTTCAGCTTCTTCAGTGTTACTGGTTGGGGCATAGGCTTGGATAACCGTGATATTGAATGGTTTGCCTTGGAAACAAACAGAGATCATTCTGTCATTTTTAATACTGCATCAAAGTACTGTATTTCAGACTCTTCTGTTGACTGTGATGACTATTCCATTTCTTCTAAGAGATTCTTGCCCACAGTTGTAGATATAATGGTCATCTGAGTTAAATTCACCCATTCCAGTCCATTTTAGTTTGCTGATTCCTCAAATGTTGACATTCACTATTGCCGTCTCCTGTTTGACCACTTCCAATTTGCCTTGATTCATAGACCTAACATTCCAGGTTCCTATGCAATATTGCACTTTACAACTTTGGACTTTTCTTTTATCACCAGTCGCATCCACAACTGGCTGTTGTTTTTGCTTTGATTGTGTCTCCTCATTCTTTCTGGAGTTATTTTTCCACTGATTTCCAGTAGCATATTGGGCACCTACTGATCTGGGGAGTTCATCTTTCAGTGTCCTATCTTTTTGCCTTTTCATACTGTTCATGGGGTCTCAAGGCAAGAATACTGAAGTGGTTTGCCATTCCCTTCTCCAATGGACCACATTTTGTCAGAACTCCACCACGACCCATCCGTCTTGGATGACCCTACATGTCATGGCTTAGTTTCATTCAGTTAGACAAGGCTGTGTTCCATGTGATTAGATTGGTTAGTTTTCTGTGATTGTGGTTTCAGTCTGTCTGCCCTCTGATGCCCTCTCTCAGCACCTACCATCTTACTGCGGTTTCTCTTACTTTGGATGTGGGCTATCCCTTCACAGCTGCTCCAGCAAAGCAGAGCTGCTGCTCTTTACCTTGGACGTGGGATATCTCTTTTTGGCTTCTTGTTCCTGCAGAGCCACACAGCCGCACTGCCTTCAGCTTCACAAGGTTCAGCTGAAGCCATTTTCAACATCACAAGTTTATTAATGATATATTACAAAAATATAGGATTTTGGCATCAACGTTTGGAAGACATCACTTGTGCATATTGAGCTGTACTATCTTTTATTATTTACTGTATTCTTGAGCAGTGAGAAGTCCAAAACACATTTGAGTTGATTACATTTATTATTAATCACTTCATTTTTGATAGCCTTACTTTTGTGTGATATTTTAATTTTAATATCTATTTCAGTGTCAATAGTTTATGAGAAGTCAGCATGAATTTCAGTTTTACGTACATCACATATCACTGGTTTTCAAAAATTATCTAGTAAAGGGATTATTCATTATTTTAATTCAAAAGTCAAATTTTTCTTAATTATTTCTGCTTTTGTTAAAGTCTGAAAAATGTTAGACTTTGCTTCTCAATGAAGAACTCTAGATTTTGTCATATTTATCAGATTTTTAAAATGATCTCATTAAATTTATCTGGAATTTCTCTCATTTTTTTTAAGTACATAAATCTAATGTTAGTAAAAGAAGATACACTTCCTATACTTATATGTTAGGGGATTTTAACTTTTCCTTACTTGTTTTATCGACATAGAAGACATTTTTCAGATTTACTATAAAAATTGTATTGTTTCAACTCAGCTAATTATCAGCTAGATTGCCAAAAAGTCCTTCAAGTGTCTCCATTTCACCAGATCCTAGAAGAATTCTGATGGAAGGGAAGTCAGAGGACAGGCTAAGGCCTTGAATGGCTGTATTTCCTTAGTTTCATGATACATCTGCTGCTGACAAGTGTGTACTTTGTATTGCCCTCCATGTGTATACGTGAACTATTAGCATATTCAGTTAAGATTTTTTTAAACATGTATATATGAATTTACCATATAAACAGTATCTAAGGACCATCCAAATTTGTCCTGGATTAGGATTGGTAGCTAACATGGAAGGAAAATGTGAAATTTTTACAACATATGTGTGTTAAGTCACTCTTTGCCACCACATTGACTGCAGACCATCAGGCTCCTCTGTCCATGGATTCTCCAGGAAAGAATACTGAAGTCACAGCCAGGCCCTCCTCCAGGGGATCACCCTGACCCAGAGATTGAACCTGTGTCTCTTTGGTCTCCTGCATTGGCAGGCTGGTTCTTTACCACTAGCTGGGAAGTGCTTTCTACAACATACACCATGCTTAAATTAAGAATGATTGTGTTCTTACTGTTTTACCCCACCACGGTCTCTCATAACTTGATGGTATGTGAATATCCATCTGCCATTCTGAGGAGAAATACTTTACAATATATATGTGTAGTTCTTAACTACCATAAATTTTCACTGATCCAAGTTCAAGAAGTGAAGTGAAGTGAAAGTTGCTCAGTAGACTTTTTGAAACCCCATGGACTATAAAGTCCTTGGGATTCTCCAGGCCAGAATACTAGAGTCAGTAGCTATTTCCTTCTCCAAGGGATCTTCCCAACCCAGGGATTGAACCCAAATCTCTCACATTATAGGCGGATTCTTTACCAGCTGAGCCATAAGAGTTCAAGAAGGCATGTTGATAAAAATTAGCTTTCCTGTTCTTTTTAACTCCATAGTCACTAAACTTATTGCTGAAATCATATTAACCACATATATCAAATCAGTTTACACTGTCACATTGTCACACATTCCACAAATTAATTTAATCAGAATAAAAGTCAGGTGTAATACAAGAAGTTCCAAGAGATAAGTAGGTTGTATCTGGGGAAAAGTATGAGTTTTAAAAAATACATTCAGTAAATGTGCCTTTTGAATTGATGATTTAAGCAGTGGGGAAGGATGGTGATTATCTATCCACATTTTTAACTTTAATTCCTTTTAAATATCTGGCTGGAGTTGGAGGTTCAGTCAATGTCTGTGAAAGAGAAAGTATCACAAGTGTAGGAATATTAAAGAACTTAAATTACACTATTATCTAATCTACCAAAAATGCATATTCTCAATGAAATTGCTATTTTTGTACTCAAAACTCAGCAAAAATTGTTTTGAGATTTTTTTTTTCTCATTTCAAAATATTTTTCTTACGTATGTTAATTAGAAATTGAAGCAAATACAAGTCTTAGTTTAAGTTCATGTGAAAATTCAAGATATTTGTTAAATTCCAACAAAATTTATAAAGCAGTCTACTAAAAGTAAGAGTTTATTATTCATTCTGCTCAGTCATGTCTGACCCTTTGCAACTCCTGGTGGACTCTAGCCCACCAGGCTCCTCTGTCCATGAGATTTTCCAGGCAAGAATATTGAAGTGGTTTTTCATTTCCTTCTCCAGGGGATCTTCCCAACCCAGAGACTGAACCTGTGTCTTCTGGCATCTCTTGCATTGACAGGTGGGTTCTTTACCACTGAGCCACCCTGGAATCCCCTTTACTATACATTATGTAGTCAGAAAGAATTAAGGAACAAGTATCATGTCTTTGAGGGCCTTATATTTAGTTAAAAATATGTTTCCTCATGCGAGCATAACATTTTTGTAATACAAGATAATATAGCACTCCAGGTTTAATTACTGCTAGACATTTTTCATCATATAAAACATTGATCATTAGACTACTAAGTTTTATGCTACTTTGATTAGTTATGAAAGTGACATATTCATTAATAAACATATTTTAATTTAGCTAATGAAAGCTGCCATGACAATTGTTTTCAAATATTCATTAATGAGCAATTGGCAAAGCATTTTAATTCTTGAAAAATGAAAATTCACAATGTCCCCAACCTGTGATTTCCAACTTAAAATTGTGTAACTGAAGCAAACAGTAGTCAGCAATGCAATATTGTATATTAATTGTTTATCTAAAATTTAAACTTATTTTTTTGTAATTTTATATGTATATATATTTTTTTAATTTTACTCGCTAAATCTGAAACACTAGTTTCTCTTAAATGAATTAATAAATATATTTACCACCCACCATAGTTAGTGTCCTTGTCTTTTCAAACTAATAATTAGATATATTTTCATTTATATATATTATTATGTTGATTAATTTATTGATTATTGGATAGTATGTTATAGCATTTATGTAACTTTGTTTAAAATTTCTCTACTGAAATCCACTTAGATTTTACAGATATTATACCATCACATAGTAAATCTAAAAATATATTCTTGGTCCTGTTCCTTTGGATACATGGCAAATATCTGTTCAAAGTAAATACTAGAAGGAATGCTTTAAAGTCAGAATTCAGACCTATTTTATTTGAATAAATGCTAACTTACCCTTCAGAATATTTAACAAATATATAAACAATGACACATTCAATCTATTTTCATAAAAAAAAACAACAAAAAAAAACTATCAGTTCAGTTTAGTTCAGTCACTCAGTCATGTCTGACTTTGCAACTCCATGGGCTGCAACACACCAGGTTTCCTTGTCCATCACCAACTCCAAAGCTTGCTCAAACTCATGTCCATCAGGTGGTTGATGCTATCCAACCATCTCATCCTCTGTCATCCCCTTCTCTTCCTGCCTTCAATAAATTAATTGATTTAAATTTCCATCCTTCTGATCCATGGAATTATTTTTCAGGTTTTTATTAGTCAACTACATATTATTCAAGTTGACTACGGTTTTAAAAATTTTTAATGTTTTTGTTTTTTTAATATGTTAGGTAACAGTGTTCATTGTAAATATAGCAGATATTTTCTTCTTCCAGTCTGTATCTTGCCATGGAACTTATGGTACCATTTGTTTCATAGGAATTTAAAACATTAATGTCATCAAACTTATCAGTACTTAACTTTAAGAACTGAATGTTATTTTGAGAAACAAGGTACCTTGGTAAGCTGAATAAGGATGTCTTAAGATTTCTATGCCCTAATTCCTAAAACCTGTTACCTTAAATGGCAAATAGGATGTGATTTAGGGGCTTCTCAGGTGGATCCCTGGTGGATCAGATGGTAAAAGCGTCTGCCTGCAATGCGGGAGACCCGGATTCGATTCCTGGGTAGGGAACATCCCCTGGAGAAGGAAATGACAATCCACTCCAGCACTCTTGCCTGGAAAATCCCATGGACGGAGGAGCCTGATAGGCTACAGTCCATGGGGTCGAAAAGAGTTGGACACTACTGAGCGACTTCACTTTCACTTTCAGGTGGATCCCTGGGTAGGGAAGTTCCCCTGGAGAAGGGAATGGCAACCCACTCTAGTATTCTTGCCTGAAGAATCTCCAGACAGAGGAACTTGGAGGGCTACAGTCTCTGGAGCTGCAAAGTCAGACACAACTGATGGACTGAGCACATATAGATGTGATTTAGTTAAGAATCTTGAGATGTGAAATTTATTATCCTGGATTATATGGGTGGGTCTGATGTAATCACAAGTCTCTTTATGAGAGAGAAGATGTTATGAAATTTAAGAGAGAGATTTGAGGATGCTACACTGCTGGATTTGAAGACAAGAAGTTAGAAAAGCAAAGGAAAGGCATTCTTTCCTAAAGCTTCTGGTGGGAGGACAGCTCTGCAGGCACCTTTTTGCACAGTTGCTCAGTCATGTCTGAGCATGACTTTTTATATTTTTATAGCCTATATTTTCACAATTGTTAATTACTTAACAATTACTTCATAATTAATTTTTGAAAATGTCTTTCATCCTCTAAATTTACTTTCCATTGTTTAATTAATAGTCATCAAGTTGTTTCTGAATTATCTGTGCTATGCCTCGGTCTATCTATATATCATTGTGATAATAGTACATCTTATAAAAATTTAGATCTTTTCATACTGTTTGTTTTCAGGTAAAGCAAAAATCCCTTCTTTTTTCTTTGATAGATTCTCTTAGACAGTCTTACATACATATTACAGGGAAAAAACGTGTTTCACAATTTAAAAATCGCTATTGCAATAGTAAGCCTGCGGAGTTCTTAACTTCTTTTAAAAGAACACTTGTCTTTTTCAGTTTTGAAGCAACCATCAATCTTTTAAATACTTCCTCTTATTTTTCACTGTTTTTGGAACTCATTACCACTCATTAGAACCCGGATGTAACTGACAGTCTATGAATTTTAATTTGGTTTTCAGTTCTTAATTTTTATACTACTTTCTAAAAGACTTGATGAAATCAATTTTAACACTTTGGCCTTTCAGAACATATATTTGTGGCAACATCAGATGGACCCTGGCTCATGGCTTCATGTGTGAGCCCCAACCAGGCTGATAGTACAGATGCTGCCCATGGGTCTCCCTGAGAGAGTTGGCCTCAAGGTAAACCTTTGATTTCCATCTTCCAAATACATTTAAGAGTTTCTGAACACAGATATTTCCCTTAATTGAGTTACATTGAGGTAATATATTAGCTTTTTTATTTTTAGCTTATACTTATAGTACATCGTTTTCTTTCTTTCTATGAACTTGTGTCTGAATATAAATTCCAGCATATTCTCAGTCTGCAGTTTTTAAGCTGAAATTAATATGTCATAAAATGCCCTTGAAATTTTGAAATAGTCTTACTAAGGTATGATGTATAATATAGTATTTTTTAAATTTTTCTACCTCTTTATTAAATGACATTTTTGGTTTTCATATATGTGATACTTGTTTAATTTCAAAGCCATGTTAGCCTAACTTTACAAAATGAAGTCATGAGTTAAATATGTCATGTGGATCCAGTGGATTTTAGGATTTGAACTTGTAATGCCTTGCCATTTTCTTTTAGGTTGATTTTCTGCTCTGCCTCTATTTTGTTTGATCTCACTATTGTAAATTACAAATTGAATAGGAAATAATTCATATACTGTACAATAACAAATGTATTTCAGGTATCCATGCTAGTAGCCTAACTTCAAAATATGTCCATTATAAATTAACACATTCATTTATACATGTTTATTATATATTTTTCTCAAACTCTCAAACACATATATAAGATTTATATATATATTTTTTATCTCATCAAAGAACTAACTTAAGTTTTAATTAATGGCAGTACAATTTTGGTTTGCAGCAAATAGCTTAATTTCTCATCATACTTTGCAGATTTATTACTTCCATTTTTTTATTTGTTTTATTTTGTTGGTCTTTTCAGATTCCTAATATTAAAATTTTATTCATTTTTCCCCTAAGAAATCTATCTAAAGCTGTAATATTTTATTTGTAAACTACTTAGGTCATAACCCACAAGGTATTTTTTAATTTCCTTTGTCTGTCATTTTCTACTAAAATGATCAGATAGAGAAATAGGAAAAATAGTGAATTAAACCCCATATATATATTTAAGTATATATGGGCCAAAAGTCTCGATATATGGGTATTTGTTTAAAAATTATTTAAAGAAAAAAAAAAGGACAAGTAAAAGTAAATGAACCTCTATTAGAGATTCAAAATTAATTTAATTTTGCTTCATTTACTTTACTTGCACTTTTTTTTTCTTTAATAAATTCAAGCAAATTCCCATATATTGAGACCTTTAGCCCATATGTACGTCAATATATGTCTTTTTTAATATTTATTTTATATTGGAGCCTAGTTGATTAACACTGTTATGTTTCAGGTGTATAGGAAAGTGATTCAGTTATACATATATATGTATCTATTATTTTTCTAATTCTTTTCCTATATAGGTTTTTACAGAACGTTGAGCTGAGTTACCTGTACTATTCAGTAGGTCCTTATTTCAAATATAGCAGTGTGAAAATGTCAATTCCAAACTCCCAGCCTATTCCTCCCTCCCACCCTTCTATCCATGGTAACCGTAAATTTATTCTTTACATTGCTTATATGGAGAATCTGAAAAAAAATTATACAAATGAACATATTCACAAAACAGAAACACACTCAGTATGTGTCTTTTCATACCATAGGTAATTTGTTTCCATATAACCATGATGCTGTTATCACATTTTCCTTATTTTCTCAGAACTGTTATTTAAAGTTGATTTTTTTAAATTTTATTTTATTTTTAAACTTTACATAATTGTATTAGTTTTGCCAAATATCAAAGTTGATTTTTAGTAAGGATTTTAGCAGAGTTCATGTATCACATTTAGTTGTTAGATATTCTAGGTGTACGTTTTTTTCTTAATGTGGAAACCTGTGAACATCCCACATTGTGTTTCTTCTTGTTCTCTGATTAAGTCATTTACTGGTTTCTCCTCTGTATTTGCTAAAATTTGAAGTTTGCTCCAGATATTTGATTTGCAGTTTTGATATGAACGCTTTAGAGATACTCCTCTGAGATTCATATTGCTCCACATCAGGAAACAAATTATTTTTTTCCCACTTTTAGTGAATCTGAGATTTCAATTGTTGTTCATGACAAGGCAGTCTTATGTTCCGATTTTGAAGTTCCCCACGAAGTATTCACTCAAAAACTTATTCTTTATTATTTCCTGATAAAATTTTTTCATGAGGAATTACCAAATGTTGTCTTTCAAATTTTATTGCTGTCTTCATATTTTGGCTTCTGTGATACACATATCTGATTAGGTTTCTTTGAATTTAATTCTTCTGGTAAAAAAAGTTTATTTTTTTCCAATTCTTTTCTGATATATGTTAGTTCTCATTTCATGTCCTCATTCCTGTCTTGCTGCAAAACATAAGAATTTGTTTATATTCTGATTTGTGTCTTTCCAAAGCTTGGGCAATATTTTGAATTTGTTTTATAGAACTTTAAGTTACTAGGTTTCTCTTTCCATTTGCTTTGTGGTCACATTCTTTGGTATCTAGTCATTTTCTATTGAAATTTTATTAGGTACATTTTCTGTTTTTTCTCCTACAAAACTTTTTGCTTTTAATTTTAATCTATCTTTACCCATCTGTAAATGAAATAGGTGACTTAAATTATAAGGAAAAGGTTTACTCCAGTTATTTTAAATCTCCTTTCTATGTATATTTTTGTCTCTATCTCTTCTATTTTTCTTTCTGCTTTTTTCTATTGTTTTCTGCTCTTAACATTCAAAATCAAACACTTATTGTAAAAATTTTTAGCAGTTCACAAGTAGGTATATTTGACTAGTTTATTATTTTCTATTTATACCACATTAATACATTAAGGTTATTGGATTTGACCTAATTGATCTAATGTGAATGTGACCTAATTGACCTAACTGATGTTATTTGGACTTTCTTAAGATATTCTCTAAAGTCTGAATGTATTATTTAGTATATATTATCTAGATATATATTATCTAGTATATCTTATATATATATATATATATATATATATATGTTTTCAAGATATGATCATAGGCATCATACTTCAAATAGAATCCTATTCATGCCATTTCATCCTCTTGCACATACTTACCAATGAAATTCTGGTAACAATTATTCTCATTTGATGATGACCACTCACAAAACTTTTTTGGATTTTCATTATGTTTTTGGTGTTTCAAACATCATGGTTTGGCTTCTTCTTTTCTGTTGCAGAGGGGATTGTGAGAAAGCTGGCAAAGTGTCTTTACCTCCATAAAAGGAGGCATCAGATCCACTGCTTGACGTGGGCCTTTTTTCATATCTCTAGCCTGACTGTGATGTTCAGTCATGGGGATGAAAGAAGGGACAGTACCAAGGACTCTTGTCAAGGTCATTTATCTAGCCTATTACTTTTCACCTATAAACAAGAGAGGGCTTCCCTGGTGGCTCAGAGGATAAAGCGTCTGCCTGCAATGCAGGAGACCCGGGTTTGATCCCTGGGTTGGGAAAATCCTCTGGAGAAGGAAATGGCAACCCACTCCAGTATTCTTGCCTGGAGAATCCCATGGACAGAGGAACCTGGCGGGCTATAGTCCACAGGATAGCAAAGAGTCGGATTTGTGTCCGCTCTGAAGTGAAGAGACAGTTTCAAGAGATAGTCCAAGTCCATTGTTTTGGGTATATATTTTATAAGTCTCAGATATATAACTTTGAAACTCAAAAGTCTCTTTCCTTTTGGGGAGTCCCTTAGAAGTTTCTTTATTTTTCTTAGAGTATTCAGTACAAAAGTGGTAACTCCACACACAAAGTAAAGAACTGATCATTTCTAATGTGTTTGACAAAGAGTGGGCTACCAGTGTCTTAAACATATATGTTCAAAGTATTTGGATGTATTTTTGTCTAGAGTATTGATCTAATTGGAGAATACTTAATTTTTTCCAACTAATGGCTATAAAATCTAAAATGTATCAACTATGGTAAAGGGTTACATCTTTGTTAGCTCGACTATATTGTAGTCTCAGGAACTTAAATTTGACATTCAGTAATTTCCTAAGTCTTCATTTGTGTTGGGAATCAAGATAATGTAAATTGCAGAGTTATGTTCATGTACTGAAGAGTAGAGAAAGTCAGTCTACAGAGAGAAGAATGAAGAAGACCCACAAAGTGTAGAGATGAGAGGTCATGAGGCTGCAGGGAGAGAAGAGACTGATGATGTGGGAAGCTTTGATCCTTGATAGATTTCCACATCTTGAGTCTCAGCCCCCAGGAGGTCTGAATGTACTGCCTGCCCTTGAGTTCTATGAAATACGACTGCATCCTTTATTTGCATCCTTTTAATAAAGGTCTTTCTTTTTTGTTCTTTTATTCCATTTATTTTTGCCTTAAGGCATTTTAAATTCAGTTCTCTAATGAGCCAAGATTAACCTTGACTAGCATGCATATTATTTGTGGCTTGCTTTGTAGAGTGATTAAGAGGTTGCGATTAACATGCTACACAGATACAAGAAATGAGTGATAGCTTAAGTAAAAATAGCTGATTTTTCATACTCTTGCTGTATCAATATTATTTTTAGCATTTACATGCTTAATTGTATTTCTAATTCCTACTGAGCCAAAATGATTAGACAACCAACAGTTCCTCAAATCATTTGTTATCGATGGCATGGTAATCTGTGACTATCAGAAAAAAACAAGTAAACAAAAAACCCTGGGGGGTGAATTTTCTGAATCAATGAAATATTGTGGTAGCACTTTTATGTTGCCAACATGGGTTCTAATATTTGAATTGTTTCTGATATCAAAATGAATTCTGAAGTGGAGATACTTTCTCTGAGGACAAAAGATGCATTTCATTTTATTTAAAGTTTACAATTCCACATTTTATACTAAACAAACACTAATCACATGTTCAAAAAAAACTTCTATGAATATTACTACAGTGTATAATATAAATCCAGTTAAGGAACTTTAGTGATAAAAAATATTTTAAATATGAACTCATTTTTAATATATTAGCACATAAATTTGTATTATACATAGAATATATAATATTTTGTTTTAATATGTTCATATACATGTAAATATAAAATATTGTAGGGAATGTTGTATTTCTGAATTAATTAGAGCAAAGCATAGACATTATGGTCTGTCACAGCTTTGAACCGTGATTCCACTGCTTATTATCTCATGATTCTGAGAAAGACTTAAATCCTCTACGTCTCAGTTTTTACACTGAGTTCTTGGAGTAATAATGTTAGTTTTATAATATAATGTTTTTAAACATGTAGCACAATCCCTGCATAAAGTATATAACTGGAACTGATTATTCATGTTATAAGGCAGGAGAAAAATAAATGCATAAGTTAATATATGCATAAATGAATAATGATCATTACTTCCTTAGGTATAAGATTTCATGTCTGATTTCTCTAAGGTTTTTTTCTCTGACTCAGTATAAGTTTACCTCACACTTGGAGAAACCACATCTTCATCAAGGAAGATCTCTGTCAGATCTTGATTCCCTTCCTTTGTCATGTTACCCCAATCACTGGGGAAAGTGAAGATCCTAGGAAAGTACTACCTGGCTGTTACAACCAGGGAGAACATAGGGGTTTTGTCATATATACACACAGCCATTCAAAGTTCAACCATGAAAAAACAGAAGTTCAACTATATGTTTTCTGGTTTATTACCGTGGTTGATTCTCTCACTGCTTTATCAGTGAAGAGAAGTCATGTTTGTTCTCTCCTATGAGGCTCCTCATTTTTGGCATTTAGTTCTCCAAGGCTTCTTGTTTACAGTCAGCACTCTGAGAAAAAAAATAATGCTCTGTAGTTTATCAAGTGTGGCTTGGTTTTTAGGGTGAGACTGATGGCCTTTTGTGACTACTTCTAGCCTACGCTTTCTGTATTGCTAACAAAGAAAAACATACAACATAAGAGTTGTGAGTTTTAGTTTCACTCAGGGTCTTACTGAGGATGACAGCTGGAAGACAGTCACTCAAGGAGCTTTGAGTAGATGTTCCAAAGAGGTTGGGGAGAGAACTTGTAGAAGGGGAGCTTGGAAATACATGCCGTCAAGGATATATCTTAGATTACCGCTAATCACAAAAAACAGATATCTCAAGTTAGTGATTTTACTGGGCTTCCCTGGTGGTTCAGATAGTAAAGAATCTTCCTGCAATGCGGGAGACCTGCGTTCAATCCCTGGGGTGGGAAGATCCCCTGGAGAAGAGCATGGCAACCCACTCCAGTATTCTTGCTTGCAGAATTCCCATGGACAGAGGAGCCTGATGGGCTGCAGTCCATGTGACCACAGAATCAGACACAAATGAGCTACTAAGCACAATGGTTTTAGTTCTTTTCTTGGTATGGGAAGATGCAAGGATCTGAGGTCATTGAAATTCTTCTAAGATGCCCATCTGACTATCTAAGGGCCTCTTTACTCAAAGTACAGTGTATCTCATCCTGTTTTTCATCCCAAATTCCTCCCAGGTTGCTCTGTCAGTGGGCAACTACAGTGGGTTATGACTCAACCCTTTTAGAGCTGGGCAGTAAGGAACACTCTTTTGTTTTTCTTGTTCACAGTAGATTCACTGCAGAGATTTCCTGATTAATTC
Organism: Bos indicus x Bos taurus; assembly: GCF_003369695.1. Taxonomy (NCBI): domain Eukaryota; kingdom Metazoa; phylum Chordata; class Mammalia; order Artiodactyla; family Bovidae; genus Bos; species Bos indicus x Bos taurus. The sequence goes on from NC_040087.1 coordinate 62,880,329, forward strand.
GGGGTAATTTTGGTGAAAATAATCTGTCTATGAACCTCCACTTACAATAATTTCTGTGTATATTGTTCTTCTGGAGGAGTATAGAAGTTGATGAGAGTATTTGAGTTCAAGTTTCATATCTGATTTCACAAGTTGTATCACACTAACTGCAGATTCTGGGTGTTGAGGAAGAACATTTGCCCATAAATATGTCCTTGCCTTATTTCCAAAAAAAGGGAAATATTTTGATAGAAGAATGAAGCTGGTAGGCAAATTATTATGCTCCCTGAATCCAAACTTCTTTAGCAATGAAGCAGGAATAAAAATTTTAACTGTATCAAATTAAAGTGGATTAAGAAATAGTAATTTGGGTTACAGTCTTTACATAATTAATAAGGCTATGTGGTTTTTTGCTTTACAGCTGTGAGAGGTTTGAGAAGATATTTTAGAACCAAAAATTATTTTTTGAGAAAGGGATTCAATGATTGAGAATACTGTTGTCTAGGAAAATAGTCAGATTGAGTAGATCCTTTTTGTCTGTAATTTTAGGCAGGGTAAATAGACACTCTCAGCATGTTCCAACTAAAAAAACAGATGGTTTAGTAAAACCTGCCAGATGGAGGGATGGGGCAGATCAGAAGGAACAAGACCTTGCTGTTGCCTGCCTTCACCACCAAGTATATCATTCCTTGTTCCCTCCTCAATCAAGCTATGATTTTAATATTTTTTTTTTCATTTGCTTGTGTGTTTTGTTTTGTTCTTAAGAATCCACCCTACTCCATGTGGCCACAGTCCTCCAGGGAAGAAGAACTTAATCCATGAAATAGAATCCTTTTTGGCTAAGGTATGTATGCTCGTCCCATTACTCTCATCATGGATCAGTTTAGGAATTGAACTATAACATAATTCTCACCCATAAGTTGAAAAGAACACAACTGGGAAACTTATAAAAACTTTTTCTCACTGAGAAGGTGACTCAAACCATTTGGAGGGGTGTCCTCTCCCTGCCGCCCCCTCCTCCCATGAACATTGACCTGAAACAACAGCAACCATCTTCAGAACATGAGAGCAGCAAAGCTGGTAACACAGTAGATGGAAGGAAACTGAGATCTTAATACTATCACTGATAGTTAAGAACTCTGGTAACACCTACCTTCAAATGTATTGCTGTGTTAGAGAAAATAATTTTCTTACTTTTAAAATTCAGTTGAGATAGGTGTATGTTGTGTGCACCTTAAAGTATCTTAAGAAATATAAAGATGAGTGCAGTATGATCTGTGAAGTTCCATTGGCTGTGTGGCAATTGGTTAGTGAGTTCCATGTGACAGTTTAAAACAGGAAATGGCAATATTGATGTCATCACTGTATAAACAATGAGATTCTTTGCTAAGAAACCATATTGTGAAAGTAAACTTATTTAGAATATTTCCTTCTGAGTTGAATATAATTTACTGGAGATATTAGAAGTTAGTGATTATTATCAGTTTTGTATGTACCAGTATGTATCACAAACTAAGCATTTAATAAATGTCTGCCAAATAATAATAAAAGAAAAATCACTATGAAATAATCACTTTGAACAAATATTTTATGTCTGCTATACAAAGAACTAGAAAAGGTATAGTTAATAATTGATGGTAGAAAAAGCAATATTTGTTGAAACACTGCAGAATTAATTGCTGTTGTTGAAACAGGATGCTGGAGGATACATAAAGTGATGGGAATACAGTGATGAATGACTGGTGATATTGGATGTATAAAGAAAGTATAAACCTGGAAAATATATATATAGCCTTTCATTAAGTCTTATTTAACATCTCAAGTGACAGATTTGTATTTTAAAATTGTCTTTAAGCAAAATTTTTTATTTTACTAAATTTTATATATTTGAAATAAAAATGAAATTGAAAAATGGAGATCTGATTCTACAAGGTAAAGTCAAAAATTAGTGGGGCTAATCATTGGAAAAGTCCAAGTCTTCTTTTTATCTTGTCTTGTCCTACTTATCTTTCCCTCTTCTTTTGTTACTAGTTATTCTCTAGTTACTCAGGGTTCTTTCTTTTATGATCACTTTTGACATGTTCTCCTAAGGCAATTCTCAGTGTTTTAGACTAATCTCTCTAGTCTACTCTTCAAACTATACTTGCTCCTAGCAAACTAGTTTTGTTGAAGTAGAGTTCATAAACTATTTCTCCTTGGAGTGATGTTGAAAAATATATTACCTAAAGGCAGAATGTAAGACATTCTTTGGAGATATTTAAGAGCTCCTAAAATTGTACAATGAGTGGACCTGTGGGTATGTTTGATATAAGCCAATGGGGGAAATGGAGAATGCACTTATTCATTCAGGTCAGGAGAGTCAACACCAGAGATCAGTTAGGTAACAAAACTCAAAAAGTTAAGTCCGCAAGCACTCTGTTGATAGAAGACTTAATCTAAGAAAAATAAATTATTAAATATAAGGAATTAAAATAAAAACAATCAGGAAAATAAACTTTCTCTACTAGGAATGATTCTAAAATATGGAAATCCTCTAACTAGTGAACAAAGGTTATACTCAGGAAATAATTGAAGGTGTGTGTGTTGTATTGAGCAGGAAGCTAAATATAGCCTGTATATTTTCTTAAAGCTAAATATAGCCTGTATATTTATATAAGATTAAATGATCAATGCAGGATATATCCATTATTGAAAACTACATTTGGATATTTTTAGAATGCAAAGTGTGTGCACCCTACTGGCTTGAACAATTTAATGCAAATTCACTAAATTCTCTCATGATTAGTTACTTATGTATTCACAAATTTGGATCCAGAATATCTACATGCGGTCTTCTATTTTTAAAATGATTTGGGGGATTTGTGCTATAAAAGAAAAAAGTGTTAATGTTCTATATTCTTTAGTTGTGTTTCTCTTTGTATTTGAACCCTGATACATTTGAAAAGCAACAGCTGGGGAGAGACAAGCAATCTTAGAAACTGAATTATTTCACCAAACCATGTTTAAACTCATTTATAGTGTATCTTCTATTTTACAGAATTAGTAATTGATTTATTCAGGCTAACCTATTATGAAGAACTATATGCATAAGTATAATGTATGTGTTTGTGCATATGTATGTGTAACTTTTAAGCTATTCAAATACTTTGCAAACATCCTTGATTATGTTCAATTTTATTAACTATAAGAAGCATTCTCAAATTTGCAATGCTTTTAGAAATATTGGGCTATAGAATATCTGACAATACATGGGAGTCTGAAAATTAAACTGATATATTTTCCTAATATTTTCAATTATGTTTCCCAGTAAATACTGTAATAAAGGTTTTTAGTGGAGCAAAATTTGCACCTCAAAATATTATTTTGACATGCACATTATTTCGAGCTGAAAACAATCAAGGCTCAAAAGACTCAGGAAAATAAAATGTGACCTTCCCCTTAACTGCCTAAAAGAATGCAGATAGAGAACCAGTTCCAGGAAGGAAGTATCATGATAGATAACAGCAATATGAACAAGATGTGTAGATCGGGTAGAACCTAGCAAAATCTGTTTTCTAAAGTTCTCTGTGTCCCATGGTTTCTGCCTGGCCCCAGCAAACATTTGTTTATAACACATTTGCTTTTTCTTCTCCATATGAACAGTCTTCTTACTTCTTGAATCCCCAAACCACTATTCCCAACATCTTGTTTTCTCTTTAGCTGAAGGTGGTGCTTAAAATGAGTGTTTTGGCCATTTTGAAGAGTTACACAGCTGGGTCTCTCCAATGTATACATGTTAGTAAACTATTTAATTTTCTCCTTTTTATCTGTCTTATGTCAGCTTAATTCTTAGACCAGCCATAAGAGTGTAGAAGGGTAGAGGAAAATCTATTCCTCCCAGACAGGTTTATATATTTCATTTTCCTAGTAATTTCTCAATTATTTATCATGTAGAATAGTGATAACTTAGTTGCTTAACGTAATGCATTATTAAAACTGTCATAACCTTGAACAGTGCTATCCAAGAAAGTTTTCTTCAATAATGGAAACTCTTAACAACTGCACTGCCCACTGTGATAGTCACTAACCACATGCAGCTACTGAGAGCTTGATGTGCAGCTAGTGTGACCTGAAGGAGAATATTTCAATTAATTAAATATAAATTTAACCACAGCACTAGAGTCTGCTATGTTGCACAGTTATATCAGGAGTAATATATCTGTATTCTCTTCAGTAATCTCTTCAAATTCTTTTTTGCCATCTCAAAACAGACTGCACAGAGCCTTCAAAACTGGAGAAAAAGTGGTGTGGGTGGGGCTTTTTCTGATATTGTCAGTTAAAAAAAAAATAATTCCATACAGTGCATGACCTAATGATTGGATGTATAAAGTAGAAATGGAGAATGATGGTATCAAATATTAGATGAAGGTAGCTTATGGAAATGTTTTATTTTCACAGTGGTTTATTTTAAAGACTTAGCATAGCTTTTTCTGAGATGTAGAGGACTGAATTTGGCGTTTGTTCCCCACTCTGCCCTTTCTCTCCCCATTCCTGCCCTGAATAAATTTCCATGTTCTTGATCCAAATATGGCCTGTAGTATGATGTTGTAATTGAGTGTATCCTCCATTAAAAAAAAGGATGTTTTTTCTTTCTACTTTAAAGGTATATTTATTTGAATTAAAAGTAAGTAAAAATGGCTAGTGTGCAATTTAATGAGAGTTGACAATTTTATGAAACTCAAATTATTAATTTGTTAAATAAGAGAATTTATTATGTGTTTTTTTCAAGGGGACAATTAGACGAATACCTGCTTAGCCTGTAAAGTCAAACATAGCTGTAATTCTCTGAGAAAATTTAGTTTTACATAATTTTAAAATCAATGAAATTATTACCATATTGCATAGTTTTGAAAAAGTCATTGACCTGATTTTATACGTAAATAATATTTCATGTCACAGTAAACTTTTGTACATCAAAGAGCACAAATAAAAAGTGAAAAGAGAAAAGACAATCTGTAAAATGGAATAAAATTTTTTAAAATAATATTTCTGATGAATCTAGTATGTTGACATGTTAACATTTATATAATTATATAAAATACTAATGTACATTAATTGTATAAATATATGAAAATATATTGTTCAATATCAACTGAATGATATAAAGATAAATGACCCTTTTAAAAATAGAAAAAGAAATAGACATTTCCTCAAAATATTATACAATTAGCCAATATGCACATGGAAAAATGGTCAACATTATGAAGTCATTAGAGACAGATAAAATCCACAATCAAATGTATTTAACAGTCTCTCCAGTTTCTTAAGTATGACATAAATTAAAATAAAAGGAAAGTAAATTTCAGCTAAATAGTATGGATTTCACTTCTTAAATTTGTATCCTGACTAGCTTAGAAGCCATGACAAAGTCATCATATACTTAAACCTATATTAATCTATGAAGTTGATAGAAATGCTATATGGTAAATTTCAAGCCACAGGCAAGATTGCCAAAATAACACCTTTTCTTAACACAATGGAAAAATATTAGTGTAATTTTGAACAAAGAAAAATTCTGTATTTCTTCATTTGACATAGCAGTTGAATTTATTGCATGTTTTGTAATTACTAAGCTCTGAAAAAAATAATTACATAGATTTAAATATTGCCTAGAAAATAATAAACATATTTTCCACTCACATGAATATCCAATAGAATATAGGAATGTTGTGGAGAATTAGGGAAAATATTTCAGGTTTTGGTGGGGGGGAGGAGTTGGAGTGACTTATACTCTCTGAAAGGGTACAAATTCAAATGCAATTTGTACATTACACATCAAATAATAGTCATCGTGTTCCAAATCTCCAGTGCACTAAAGATTTAATAGCAGTATCGATGAGCAAGGTAGAATACAACAATGACAGTTTCTAAAATACTGTCTTCCCCAGTGGTTGGACCCTTAAAAAACTATCGCTTTATACACATTTCTGAAGCTATCCATGATCTTTTACCTAACACATTCCTTCTCTGTTACAACTTAGTTTTGGAATGGTGGCAACTACGGTCACTTTTCAAAGTGACATGTTTAAGAACCTGGACATGATAAACAAGAGGTGTCAAACCTGTTTTTCAGACCAAAGTAGAGCAATCCCTCCAGCTCTGAAAGAGATTGAAGGGGTAGAGGAATCAGTGGAAATTAGGAAGATGTTCCATGGATGAAAGGAGTGTTTTATTTTCCTTGAAAGTCAAATGAGAAAAGTTCAGGACTGTTTTAAAAATTTCCTCTTGGACCCAGTGAAATTTGTGGAAAATAGTGGGATGGTGGTCAGCATGCCAGAGAAAAATGTTCTGTAGATTCTAGCAATAAAAGGCTATTCTATTTGTGGCAATAGAGAGCTGCCTCTGGGAAAGTAAACAGGGCCCCACTGACATTTCCAGATGTTTATTGTTCATCTCAACCCTGAATTACAAGTTTATTAAGGCTAGAGGTATTCTCTCTTATTTCACTACCATAGCCCCACCATCTAAAGCATTGCTTAGAAAATAGCAAGTTGACAGTAACTATTTTGAATTACCAATGAATTAATTAATGATATTTAGGATAGAATAAATGACGACACCCTGTGTGGATGGATGAAGCATTTATCATTAATTTGAACAGAGGACACAGTAAAAATAGCACAACAGAGGGATGAATGAAAATGATGGGAATAGCATTGGAGATATTAAGTTTTAGGTCTGTAGTACATCTAAATGTAGATACCCAATAGGCATTATACATCTAGATTTAATAAAAGCCATTTGGGCTGTAGATAAAGAAAAAAAAAATGGATGTCAAAATAACTGAAGCCAACTGTTGAACAAATAATGCCACACAATATTGTTGCACACAGGCCAGGATTTCAGAAAGAATATCTGTAACAGGTGTCAGATATTTCTTACCACCTATTGCATTCTAGGGTAGGGAAGATACACTTCCAGAGATGGATGTCAAAGCCTGGACAAATGGATGAATGCCAAAATTTGTAGAAGGCATGATTCAGGAACCACCAACTTTTTTATGTCATAATAAAGGTCTGGAGTTTATATACAATGTTAATTGTTACTGTGGGCTTCCCTTGTGGCTCAGTGGTAAAGAATTCACCTGCAATGCAGGAGACACAGGTTAGATCCCTGGGTCAAGAAAATCCTCTGGAGGAGGAAGTGGCAACCCACACCAGCATTCTTGCCTGGGAAATCCCATGGACAGAGGAGCATGGAGAGCTATAGTCCATGAGATCACAGAAGAGTTAGACACAACAGTGACACAACAAAAACTGTTACAGCAGTTTAAATTGACAAAGTGAAGATTATATAACAAGAGTGAGCAAGAATTTGAAGAAGAAACTGGAAACAAAAGTTTTTCAGTTTTGTTTTTAAGATGGAAGTGAAAACAGTGTATGTACTATGGAAATTATCCTATCACACGGAGAATAATGATTATTTAGAAGAGGGAGGAAAATTTTATTTGTAGGCAAGAGAGGCTGGGACCTGGCCCAGCAATCAAGGAACTGACCTCAGTAAAATGTTTGGATAATTCATCTGTGGTAATGAGTAGAAAGACATATGGGTGGAAAATTTATATCCAAGATCTGTTGATTCCATTTCTAAAATTTAATAACTTACCCTATGATAATCTAGTCCCTATTTTACCCCTCCATTCCCACCAATGCCACTCACACATCCAATGAAAATTCATTTAAGGCTCAACTCTACGCCATTTCCCTGTTTGCTCTGTTGCCTCTATTATCCTTTGATGATGCCGTGTCATCCTAGAGCACTCCTCCTTTAGCTCTCAACTCAAAATCGATAAGACAAATATGTCCTTCAAATAGCCAGTTAAAGAGAGTTTGCTTTCTTCTCCTCTATGATTCCAGACACTAGTCCCCAAAACTTCCTTTGAGTGTCTACATGACTGCACATGGACCTCTCATTTATTTCTGTCAAAGTGCTTATTACATTGTATAGCAATGCATCTATTACCTAGAAGTATGTGTTTTAACTGCATAATATTATACCTATTATCTAATTGTATGCTTCATAGACCATAAGCTTCTTAAGGACAGCGCTTCGCAACTTCACATAGCTTAAGAGCTCAGTAAACTTCCATAAATGGATACTAAAATTATTATTTTCCAGCTGCTGGGGCAGAATCCTTTATATTAACTTTTTTATAAATTTTTGAAAGGATTCTGCCCCAGCAGCTGGAAAATAGTAATTTGAGTATCCATTTATGGAAGTTTACTGAGCTCTTAAGCTATGTGAAGTTGCGAAGCGCTGTCCTTAAGAAGCTTATGGTCTATGAAGCATACAATTAGATAATAGGTATAATATTATGCAGTTAAAACACATACTTCTAGGTAATAGATGCATTGCTATACAATGTAATAAGCACTTTGACAGAAATAAATGAGAGGTCCATGTGCAGTCATGTAGACACTCAAAGGAAGATTGTGTTTTCACCAGTCAGAATGGCTGCGATCCAAAAGTCTACAAATAATAAATGCTGGAGAGGGTGTGGAGAAAAGGGAACCCTCTTACACTGTTGGTGGGAATACAAACTAGTACAGCCACTCTGGAGAACAGTGTGGAGATTCCTTAAAAAACTGGAAATAGAACTGCCTTATGATCCAGCAATCCCACTGCTGGGCATACACACTGAGGAAACCAGAAGGGAAAGAGACACATGTACCCCAATGTTCATCGCAGCACTGTTTATAATAGCCAGGACATGGAAGCAACCTAGATGTCCATCAGCAGATGAATGGATAAGAAAGCTATGGTACAAATACACAATGGAGTATTACTCAGCCATTAAAAAGAATACATTTGAATCAGTTCTAATGAGGTGGATGAAACTGGAGCCTATTATACAGAGTGAAGTAAGCCAGAAGGAAAAACATAAATACAGTATACTAACGCATACATATGGAATTTAGGAAGATGGTAACAATAACCCTGTGTACGAGATAGCAAAAGAGACACTGATGTATAGAACAGTCTTATGGACTCTGTTGGAGAGGGAGAGCGTGGGAAGATTTGGGAGAATGACATTGAAACATGTAAAATATCATGTAAGAAACGAGTTGCCAGTCCAGGTTCGATACACGATACTGGATGCTTGGGGCTGGTGCACTGGGACGACCCAGAGGGATGGTATGGGGAGGGAGGAGGGAGGAGGGTTCAGGATGGGGAACACATGTATACCTGTGGCAGATTCATTTTGATATTTGGCAAAACTAATACAATTTGTAAAGTTTAAAAATAAAATAAAATTTAAAAAAAAAGAAAATTGTGTTTTTATCAGTTAATATGCTAAGTACTGGGATGTAAAAATTGTGCTATAAGGAACCAGGTATGTTACAATATATTGTATTTCTGATTTTTGGAAATATGATTTTTTTAAATAAAACAAATAATGTTGATCAGTAATAGTCTCAGGAATAATCAAAGTAATTATTGAGCACTGAAACTTTATTCAGGTGTACACTGGAGCGTGTCTGCCTCCAACAGAGAATAAATAATGCCAAATATCACAATAATTTGTCCATACACAGGAGCTACAGAGAGGTTGTTCAGATCACAAAGCCCATTGATCTCCTTTGGCATGTAGCACAACTGGGAATAATGCACCAGGACTTTAGTGGTGTCTAGGTTCAGTGCTCTGTCTGATTTTCAAAGGCAATCTCTTGGACATGATAACAATCACAAAGGTGTTATATACTACTTAGTAACCAAAGGTCATTTCCATTATTATCTGTGAGCTTTTAAATATTTCCTTTGGGATTCTCCAAAGGGATTCAGTTTCATTCAGACAAAACACTTTTGAGCACAGATCACATAAATAAAAGCATGCCCTCAAAATATTTGAAAACAAAACATCAGTGATAGTTAGGTCAAGTAAAATTCTTACTAAGTTGACTATAAAGACTTAAGATCCATGTTTTTCTTATAGTCAGTTCTTGACACAAGACCAGATATACTAGGTTGATTTTTATGTCAAATGTTGCAGATAGGCAAAATTTATAATTTCATAAATATTTAATAATGACATTTCCAAGTTAGAGAAACTATTTGTATACTACTTTTGTCTACACAGCAGAAATATATCATCAAGTCTTTAACATTTGCTTCAAGTCACCTTTTAAGAATTAAATATTACAGATATTTTAAAATCCATGTACGTGTGTGTTAGTCAGTCAGTCATGTCCAACTCTCCGTGACTGCGTGGACTGTAGCCCTCCAGGCTCCTCTGTCCATGCAATTATCCAGGCAGAAATACAGGAATGTGTTGCCATTTCCTTCTCTAAGGGATCTTCCCAACCCAGGGATTGAACCCAGGTCTCCTTCATTGCAAGCAGACTCTACTGACTGGGCCATGTATTCATCTCTTCAATTTTATTCTTGCTCATTCCTCAAAGATACTTTTTTTTTTTTTTACAGTAACCCACAAAAGTATTTCATACAGTTGCTAAATGTGTTTATAAGCATAAAAAGTTATTTTAAAGTGTTGATTTTTTGTTTTAAATATTTTATAAATTTCATCAGTCCTCATCTTGCTTCTTCTTAAACTTTTTGATATCTGTTCATATTGATACATTTAGTTCTAATTTATTCACTTTAATAGTCACATATTCAAGTTTATGGTTAACACTCCAGTTTACCATTCTTTTATTTATGGATGAGTAGTGTTTCCTTTTTCTAAATATCTTATGCTACAAAATGCTCCAGTGAGCATTCCTGTATATATTTCCTCATACGTACCTATACTCAAGTACCTATACTTCACTAAAGCATATCAGTAAAGCAGAATCGCAAAGTTCTGGGTGGGCCTTGTAACATTTTCAGATGTTATCTATTGCCAAATTTCTTTCTAAAGTGGTTGAAATACTCTGTGCATGTTCCAGCAATGCAAAAATATTTCTGTTTTTGCAAATACTTGCTATAATTTTGCATTATTCATCTTTTAAAATTTTGCCAATCAGGTGGGTATGATATTTTATACTGTTACAAGTTTCACAAATATAAATTGTCATCAATTACACCAAATATACAGAAAAGTGTACAGAGCATAGTACATGACTTGATGAGTTTTCATAACTCAAAAAAACTTATAACCAGCACCCAGAATATTGATAACTTTTCTAATCCCCTGATCACCCGTATTTACTTTTCTAGTCACTGCCTCTTCCCAGGAGAACTGATATCCTGATTACCAGCATCCTAGACTAATTTTGCCTGGTTTGGAGTAAATTCTTCTTTGGCAATAAACAACATGCCATTTTGTATCTGGCTCCTTTTGTTCAGCATCACGTTCGTGAGTCTTTTCTATATGGCTATATTTATGCATTCTCATATTTTATTGAATGACCGTGAAACTGTTTGTTTATGCATTCTACTGTGGATGGATATTTAAATGATTTACTGCTGTATAAGACCCTACAAGTTGGTGCCTTAAAGCAGCTGTTTTATTATGTGTTGTAATCTGTACCTAGACTCAACTCATCTGAGTCTGCTGCCCCACTGAACGATGCAGAGATTAGCAGGCCAGTGTGTGTGATGTGGTGAACTCACAGGCCTAGAGGTTAATGCTGCTGGGAGCTCTTCTGACATTGTCGACCAGACTGTCTCCGTTCCCCACTTTATTCCTTCTTCATATGATATGGTTCCAAGAGAAGCATCCCAAGATAAGTTTTTCAAATGAAAATAAGCAGATGCTTCCTATCATTTTAAAGCCTATGATCTGGAATCTGAATACCATTTCTGTCACAATTGCTTCATCAAATTATTACAGGACAATCATAGATCCAGGGGTTTTTACAGGGAAGGAAAGAATTTGGGGAAAAACAGCCACGTTTGTTCACCCTCTTGTCATAATAATTCATTTACACATGAAAAATGCATTCCCTCCTTCCCTCTTTCCAATTATGTCAATATTGAATGGTTCAAGATTCCATCACTAAAATAAGGTCAAGAGCAGATGAGCTAATTGTGTTTAGCATCTCAGGTACATTTGTTTGGTCTCAAAGACTTGTGAGCTCAAGAGTATCCAACATATAATGTTGACAAAACAGCAAGATAATTGTGACAAATACTTTAATTTAAAGGGCTTCAGATTGGGGAGACACTGTTTCAGGGCATCAATGTATGCAGCCAGCCATGTTTCATCAATACCCAGAGGATTTCTAATCTTCCTCAGCTCTTGGCTGTGCCCTCAGAAGTCTTCCTTCTTTTTCTTTGAGAATGCTGGTGGAGGTTGAATAGCTCTCTCAGCCTGCTAAATGCCTAAATTGAGAACTGAGAGACCATTATCCCATTTTATTGTTTTTAAACTTGAATTAAGTTTATTGACCTTAAGAACACACTATAAGGTCTAACCTTTTTAGCAATTTTTTGAGTGTAGAATATAGTATTACCTGTAGAAAAATGTCGTGGAACAGATCTCTAGAACTTTATTGCCTTTCTGATATTAGCACATATAATTTCTTTGAAAACTGTTTGGTGTATCAAATTGTTGTCTACTTAGACAAAAGTTGTATGCATGTAACTCTCCAGCACCAACTCATCTGTAAATAAGGCTGAAAATCAACTTTATGTGGAAAAAAACCCTTATCAATCCTCAAAGACTTCATGTTTAACAAGAAGATTGGAGAGGCATGTTTTTTATGAACATCTGAATTTTTTTTTTTTACTGAAATGTTCTATGAAACAACACCTTCAACATTCATGAGATATTTACAAACTCTTAAGACTATTCTATTTTTCACTAGCAGCACCCTGAGTTTCATCTTTTTATTAAAGATGTTTCTGTTTTAAAAGCATATTTTAGCTGGAAAGGTTTTTAATATCCTTAATAGTTCTAAGTTCTTCTAAAACATTTATATTTCTTCTTATTTTGCATCTATTTTCTCATATATTATCTTAGACAACTAGGAAAAGCCAATTAGCATGTTGCAGGTTGAAGATGCTAAGATATTTAAATCTCTGAAAATGTTTAGTCACTATGACAAGTTCATTACAGAAACTTTATTTTCCAAGTTACCATCAGCAACAGCATTGTCAAAATTGCACCTTTTCATAGCATGGGTCATTTTTCCCCTTAGCTTTATTAACACCTTTTTATTGTTATGCCTACCTTCAGGAGCTATGCATGCAAGATCCTTCAGGCCTGAGAACATTGCCTAGTTTTATTTACATATTGTTTCAGATGAAATGTTTTAAATAATTTTTAGGTGAAATTAACAGAAATGGAAATTCACCATTTTAACCATTTACTGTAATTCAGTGGGTTTTCATATACTAATAATGGTGTGCATTAGTACAACTATCTAAATTTAAGAATATTTCCATCACCCCCAAAAGATACACGATACCACCCAGTTCCTCTTTCACCATCCTGAGATAACCATTAATTTGCTTTCCATCTTTATGGATATGAAATGGAAACATTATATCTTTCATTCCAGAAGGGTCAAGGGGTATTAAAATATATTTTTGGAGAAAACTTTGGGTTTAACTGAGCGTACAATCATTGTTCGGAAGTCAGAAGAACAGGAGGCCTAGGAAAGAACATTTGGACCCATAAATGCTCAAGATGAACAGAGAAAAGAACTGACACACATGGCCTAGATGGGGTAGTCAGTAATGTTACAACTAAATAACTAAAGCTAAGGGCGGCTAAACTTATCTACTAAAAGAACAAATAACAATAGGATTTAAAATAATGTTTTTGCTTGAATAAATAGAAGGGAGGAATCATCTGCTATCACAGTGACAACAGTGCACATGGAATGCATTGGGCATAAAGTGGGGCAAAAGCTGCTTTTGAGTTTTGCCAAGAGAATGCATAGCCAACACCCTCTTCCAACAACACAAGAGATGACTCTACACATGGACATCACAAGATGGTCAACACCAAAATCAGATTGATTATATTCTTTGCAGCCAGAGTCAGCAAAAAAAAAAAAAAAAGACATGGAGCTGATTGTGGCTCAGATTATGTGATCCTTATTGCAAAATTCAGACTTAAATTGAAGAAAGTAGGGAAAACCACTAGGCCATTCATGTATCACCTAAATCAAATCCATTATGATTTTACAGTGGAAGTGACAAATAGATTCAAGGGATTAGATCCGATAAGGTGCCTGAAGAACTAGGGACAGAGGTTCTAACATTGTACAGGAGGCGGTGATCAAAAACACCCCCAAGAAAAAGAAAAGCAACAAGGCAAAATGGTTGTCTGAGGTGGCCTTACAAGAAGAGAAGAGAAAGGAAAAGAAGAAAGGAAGGATATACCCATCTGAATGCAGAGTTCTGAAGAATAGCAAGGAGAGATAAGAAAGCCCCTTTCAAACTGAACAATGCAAATAAATAGAGGAAAATAATAGAATGGGAAAGACTTCAAGAAAATTAGAGATACCAAGGGAATATTTCATGCAAAGATGGGCACAATAAAGGACAGAAATGGTATGGATCTAACAGAAGCAGATGATATTAAGAAGAGGTAGCAAGAATACACAGAAGAATTGTACAATGTCTTAATGACCCAAATAACCACAATGGTGTGATCACTCACCTAGACTCAGACATCCTGGAGTGTGAAGTCAAGGCACCTTAGGAAGCATCACTACTGCTACAAACAAAGATAGTGGAGATGATGATTCCACCTGAGCTATTTCAAAGCCTACAAGATGATGCTGTTAAACTACGGTACTCAATACGCCAACAATTTGGAAAATGCACAATCGCCACAGGACTGGAAAAGGTCAATTTTCACCCCAGTCCCAAAGAAGGTCAGTGCCAGAGAATATTCAAACTACTGCACAATTGCATGTATTTCACATACTAGCAAAGTAATGCTCAAAATCCTTCCATCTAGGCTTCAACTGTATGTGAAACAAGAACTTCCATATGAAAATGAATCTGCCACAGGTATACATGTGTTCCCCATCCTGAATGGCAAAACTAACACAATTATGTAAAATTTAAAAATAAAATAAAATAAAATAAAGAACTTCCATATGTACCAGCTGGATTTCAAAAAGGCAGAAGAACTAGAGATACATCACCAACATCCACTGGTTCATAAGAAGAGCAAGATTATTCCAGAAAAGCATCTGCTTCTGGTTTATTGACTGTGCTAAAGCCTTTGACTGTGTGGATCAAAACACACTGTGGAAAAATCTTAGAGATGGAAATACTAGTACACCATACCTGTCTCCTGAGAAACCTGTATGCAAGTCAAGAAGCAAAAATTAGAACTGGACATGAAACAATGGACTGGTTCCAAATTTGGAAAGGAGTACATCAAGGCTATATAGTGTCACCCTGCTTAATTAACTTATGTGCAGAGTATATCATGTGAAATGCCAGGTTGGATGAAGCTCAAGATAGAAGCTCAAGATGATTCCTGGGAGAATTACCAATAACCTCATATATGCAGTTGACACCATCATAATGACACAAAGCGAAGAGGAACCAAAGAGCCTCTTGATGAAGGTGAAAAAGGAGAGTGAAAAGGCTGGCTTAAAACAACATTCAGAAAACTAAGATCATGGCAGCCAGTCCCATCACTTCATGGCAAATAGACGGGGAAACAATTGAAACAGTGACAGGCTTTATTTACTTGGGCTCCAAAATCACTGCAGATGGTGACTGCAGCCATGAAATTAAAAGACGCTTCCTCCTTGAAAGGAAAGCTATGACCAACCTAGACAGCATATTAAAAAGCAGAGACATTATTTTTCCAACAGAGGTCCATCTAGTCAAAGCTGTGTTTTTTCCAGTAGTCATGTATGGATGTGAAAGTTGGACCATAAGGAAGGCTGAGAACCAAAGGACTGACGCTTTGAAACTGTAGTGTTGGAGAAGACTCCCAAGAGTCCCTTGAACTGCAAAGAGATGGAACCAGTCAATTCTACATGAAATCAGTCCTGAATATTCATTGGAAGCACTGATCTTGTAGCTGAAACTCCAACATTTTGGCCACCTGATGCAATAAGCTGACTTATTGGAAAATACACTAATGATGGGAAAGATTGAGGGCAAGAGAAAAAGGGAGCAGCAGAGGATGAGATGGTTGGATGGCATTGACTCAAGGGACATGCTGCTGCTGCTGCTGCTGCTGCTGCTAAGTCGCTTCAGTCGTGTCCAACTCTGTGCGACCCCATAGACAGCAGCCCACCAGGCTCTGCCGTCCCCAGGATTCTCCAGGCAAGAACACTGGAGTGGGTTGCCATTTCCTTTTCCAATGCATGAAAGTGAAAAGTGAAAGTGAAGCCGCTCAGTCCTGTCTGACTCTGAGTGACCCCATAAGCTCCTCCATCCATGGGATTTTCCAGGCAGAAGTACTGGAGTGGGGTGCCATTGCCTTCTCCATGAGGTTAAGCAAACTCTGGGAAATGGTGATGGACAGGGAAGCCTGGCATGCTTCAGTCCATGGGATCACAAAGAACTGGACATGAGTGAGTGACTGAACAATAGCAAGAAGACTTTTGTGGAGTCAAGGGTGAATATATCACCAATGATTATAAAACGTTTTAGAATCATCATTAGGATAGAGTTTCTCGTTCTTAGGTTTGAAGAATTTTTAATTTCATTGTGTTAAGGTGAGGCTCCATAGAGGCTTCTCAGGTGGCTCAATGGTAAAGAACTGGCCTGCCAATGCAGGAGACATGTTTAATCCCTGGATTGGGAAGACGTCCTGGGGGAGGAAAAGGCAACCCATTCCAGTATGCTTGCCTGGAAAATCCCATAAACAGAGGATTGCCTGCCAGGCTCCTCTGTCCATGGGGTTGCCATGAGTGGGACTTAACTGAGTGGCTAAACATGCACACACGCCATGAAAATAGAAAATAATTGACAATAAACATTCTACATTCTGTATCCTTCAGTGTCATTGAGTGTGTATTCTTTCTCAGTTTCTGGAGCTTACTTGAACTAACTAAATCAATGCCTGAAGATCAAACATGATTTATTGATCCAAAGTTACTTATGGATAATAATAGTATAATATAATATCACTTGATGAAAATACTTGTATGTTAGTGGGTATTTTTAATGTCTGAAGAGATATATACATCTAATGCATGGATATCAAGATTTACGGAAAGGGATAGATACTTTGAGAGATTTTCTCACTCCTGAAGTTTTATTGTGTATTGCTGATTACTCTGTCACCATGGAACAGATATAATTCCTGAGTTGTGGAAAAACTGACTTTATTATTAATCATATCCATTCCATAATGAAGTCACAAAGTGTTGACTGATTTAGAGGAACATATTGATCAGACTGTAAATCTTATAGATGTGGAAACTATTGCCAAGGGAAATGAAATGTGCGGTCAAGGTCACAGTGAAAAAGAAGATGCACCCGAGTTTTCTGATTCATGGTATAATGCTGTATCAAACTGCATATATTCCCTCCCTGGACATATCATGACAAATTCTTAGTTCAACCTCCCCTTCTGGTTGCTAGAGTGCTCAATAATGTAACTCCCTGGTCCTATCTGTACCATTTTTAAGTTTCTCATAAATGCTACTTTTTGCTTTACCTGACCTTTCTCAACACGATATAGAATCTGTTGACTGAGGTTTTAATCCTGGTGGTCAACTCACTGTGACTGTAAATAATTTTTATAAAAGTTATTTTGGCTAGTTGTATAAAATAGCAATAATAAATACATCTTCTTCCCTGAGTTGTTGTGAGGACAAAACAAAATGTTCTGGGAAGTGTTCTGTAAATTGTAAACAAATCCAGTTGTAGGTGATGATCCTTTTCTTTCCTTTAGTCTGGAAAATCCTAGACATGTTCTTATTATACTTTAGCCATACGGTGTGTGAACATCATCATCTTACTTTGGTACTACTAACCAAAAATTTATTTATTCAGAGATGAAAAACATTAGCAATAAGTAGAAAGTACTCAGACCTTGATTTATTAGTGCTTTTTTGAACAAATACTGTATTGCCTAGAAATTAACTTAAAAAAATAATTTTGAAGATATGTGTGGAATTCATATAAATTGAGCACTACTTACAATCACAGTGTAAAAAATATCAAGTTCAGGACCATTGCAAGACTGTGCTCCATGTAATCAAACAAGTGTTGAATTTGTGAGTCATTCTGAGATTTTTTGTTGACATCTTGAATAAGTACAACACGATAAAAAATATGAAAATCAGTTCAAGGAACCACATTGTCTGCCTTGCTTAAATAAATTAGGCTAAGTTTTGTCTAAAATATGTGAATACATAGAATAAAAATTTTCTTGCAAGCCATACCACTAGACCTCTTTGCCTTCAAATATGTAAAAGAATGTTGTGTTTCTACATATATTGAAAAAAACAGAAGATAGGAGATAGATTTATTTGGATTTTTATAATCTTTATACTTGTTAACTAATTATTCTTTATAAAGTAATATATGTACTTGTTGAAAAATCACATCATAAATAAATGTGAAATCTACATAAAATGAAGACCTAAATGTGAAAGATAAAAGAAACAGGAAAAAAGTTTAGAATAAAAACATGTGAATTGGCATGGGAAAAAATAGATTATAACAGGTACTCAGAAGCAAAAGCTTAATGTAGACAGAGAAAGAAATATTTTCAAAATATCAAAACTAAAGTTTTCATGAAGACACACTTGTGAAAAATATTCATTAGATAACTGAGTAAGATAATTGAAACAGCCCAATGTGACACCGACACATGACACCCATTTTTGAGGGCTCCAAAATCACTGCAGATGGTGACTGCAGCCATGAAATTAAAAGATGCTTACTCCTTGGAAGGAAAGCTATGACCAACCTAGACATCATATTAAAAAGCAGAGACATTACTTTGCCGACAAAGGTCTGTCCAGTTAAAGCTACGGGTTTTCTAGTAGTTGTGTATGGATATAAGAGCTGGACTATAAAGAAAGCTGAGAGCCAGAGAATTGATGCTTCTGAACTGTGGTGTTGGAGAAGACTCTTGAGAGTCCCTTGGACTGCAAGGATATCAAACCTCTCAATCCTAAAGGAAATCAGTCCTGAATATTCATTGGAAGGACTGATAGTGAAGCTGAAACTCCAATACTTTGGCCACCTCTTGCAAAGAACTGACTCCTTGGTAAAGACCCTGATGTTTGGAAAGATTGAAGATAGAAGGGGATGACAGAAGATTAGACGGTTGGATAGCATCACCGACTCAGTGAACATGAGGTTGAGCAAGCTCTGGGAGTTAGTGATGGACAGTGAAACCTGGTGTGCTGCATGCAGTCCATGGGGTTGCAAAAAGTTGGACACAACTGAGCAACTGAACTGAACTGAACATGATACCAACTGAACTGAACTGAACGTGATACTGGATCATATCTAGCAAAACAAGGAAAGTCTCTAAAGCAACAAAACTGAAAAATAGAAGATTAATAGAGAAATTCAATGCATCGTATAATGCAAAAATGGATAGTAAAAGTAGAAGGAAATGGTCAGTTTCATTTGTAATTAGAGAAATATAAATAAGCAATAATTATGTCCACAGTATCCATTACATGGGAAAATATTGGAAAGTTGCTTCCAAAAGTGTTCGTTTAATTGATTGGATATTCAAGTTTTCTAATTGTCTACATCTCAAAATACATAAATGCTTCCAAACTTAAAGATTTAAAACAATGACAACATAAAGCAGATTGTGAAGGGTTCAGGGGGATTGTTGTATAAACTCTTCCACTTTGAGGTGGCTCAAAGGCTGCAGACTGGAAAGATATGAAGAGCAGTTCTCTCAGCAGTTGCTGCTCTCCACTGGAGAATTAGCTCAACCTACAAGCAGGAGCCTCTCGCTGTAGCCGGTTTTCTCACAACATGGTGGCTGCTTTCTAAAGAGTATCCCACAGGAGACAGCAAGGTGGAAGCAGTGTTGGTTTTCTAACTGCACCTTAGAAGTCAAGCCCTGTCACTCCACAACATTCAATTAATTCATCAGAAGCATATCATATGTGACTCATATACACATATATACAAATACTTGCATTTTAAAGTATCTTTTTGCTGGAATGGAATCACTCTGCAACTTATTTTTTTTTAATGTGATGATATACCATACACTCATATGACATTTTTATATACACTTAGCTTTTGTAAAATTGTTAGCAAGTTATTAAAAACAAGCAGGCAATCTTACTGTAATTATATTTTTTAAAAAGAGCTAACTGAAACATATTTATTTTCATCTCAATTAGTATTTTTTACAATAATGAGTGTAAGCATTAGTAATATGGTCTGTAGCCATTTGAATTTATTATATAAATTACTCTAAGAAAAGATTGTCTTTTTTTTCTTTTTTTGAACCACCTATCAAGGCTTTATCATTAGTAAATATGTTAATCATTGTGTGTCATATTGTACATTTTGTAAGTGGTCAAGATATGTTAATAAGTTTTATGCTTACATATGTGCTTTTATTTTTATAGATTCTTGAGATCCTATGCCGAAGACCAAAAAAAAAAATTAATTGGTGACTAGAAATAATCACAAAAATCATTCAGACCCACACCAACATTAATAAAAGGTGGGGCAGGGGGAAGATACCACATGGTTTTTTTCTTAATTTATATTGTGCGTGTGTGTACATATATGTGTGTGTGTGTGTGTGTGTGTGTGTGTGTGTGTGTGTGTGTATCCATGTGTGTGTGCATATATGTACTAGTTTTGCCTTTTCAAAATTTCTACTTTTCTCAATCTCTTTTCTGTTGATGGCAATTAAATCTCAAATTTAGACCATGGCTTGCATTATAAAAATTGAGACTGAGATGGTATTAGAAGAGAAATAGGAATTATATAAAAATCCTAACTTATGAACCTAAGGGAGAAATTAACACAGTGTTGGGTTGATTTTCTTTGGGATTGAATATGAGTTTGATATACTTTGCAGAAAAATCATTGGGTTGATATGCTGATTTGGAGCTAATTAGAGCACTTCGAATACCTTGCAAAAAATGATACACTGCCTGTCTGCTAGGATGATGGTTAATTGAGCTTCCAGCTGTGAGAGTTTTCAGGCCTTGCCTCAGTTTTCAAACAAGGTCCAGCTCTTCTCCAGGCATTTTCCGGCCAATGATTGAACAAGGAGATACCCAAGGGCCTAGCTCTCTGTGTCCACTGAAGCACCCCTTTTATGGGCAGCCTTTGCTCTGAAGCACCCAGCAGCACTAGCAGGGCCTTTTGGGTTGCTTTCATAGTCTGCCACCTTCATCTGGCCTTCCCTGTTCTTTCTGTTTTATTTAAAATTGTTGCTTCCTTTAAAGCTTTTGCAGTTCTGCTCCATTTTAGTATCTACTTCCCTGGGAGTACATTTGGCAAAATTATGTATTTAAGTCTGGGATTCGAAAGGATGGTATATGTGGATATTCAACAGGAAAAGGAACAGAGAACAATATATATCTAATTTATAGTTTACATGTAATATATATTATTTACATACATAAAACTTATAAAAGTATAATTATTTTCTAAATGTATATATAATATAACATTTACATTTATAAAATATATATTAAATACTTATTGGTCTGTTTGTGTGTGTGTATGTTTAAAGGGCTGATAATCAAATTCCACAACTGCTTTAGGAAAAATATTTTTAAAAACTCCCCTGAGTTTAATATTACTGTAATTAAAGGGCCAACCATCTATAACACAAATAAAAAAGGGAAGGCTCATGGTTCTCTATCCCCTCTAGTTCCCAGCAGACAGGGTACTGACACAAGACCTACGCTGAGAAAATTCACTGTTTCTGGAGAAGATAAAATGAATTTGGAGTAGGTGACAAATAGAAAGAAATTATCAGAATTAATTAAAAGCAACTGTAACTCTGTTGGGTGGCAAGTGCAGTAGTATGTGAAATAAGGTTTTTCCAGCTGTGTTGTCCACCAGCATCTTCTGATTGTTGGATTTATTCCTCTTCTACATCAGAAGTTATCTTAATTCTTGCTTATTTTCTATCTCCAGCTCCTATGATTCCATGCATCCCTGGCATTCTTCTATCAATCCTTTCTTCTGTTTTTCAATATTAGTTTTTCTTGCAGGCACACAAAAGACAAGATTTATACAAATTTGAATATTAGCAATATTCCCCATTATCAAATTCCCACAGAGTAATATAAGTTTAAGCAGTTTATCCCCAGTAAAGTACGTAGGAACATGGGACAATGTTAAGTCGCTCAGTCCTGCCCTACTGTTCACAACCCCATGGACTCTAGCCTGCCAGCCTCCTCTATCCGTAGGGTTCTCCAGGGCTTATTCTCAAGGGGAGTCTTCCCACCCCAGGGATCACACCTGGGTCTCCCACATCACAGGCAGATTTTTTACCATCTGAGCCATGAGGGAAAATCAAAAGCTTTAATCCTCAATGAGCTTTGTTCAATCAGCTCCTGCAGCCTGAATTGTCACTAAAGAAATGAGGTGGTTTGTTCAAAACCTCAAAATTGAAGTTTTTTTTAATACCAAGACCCTTAACAGCCTCACAACTTAAATTCTAAATCAAACTTTCAAAATATCACCCCACACCTATGATACTGAGAAAACTCAAGAACGATTAGAGCCATTTTTCTAACAAAATTATGTTTTCAGAACCAGGACATAGAACAATACAGAAAGATGCTAACTTTCTAAGAGTTGATGGTGGAGACTCAATGAAATCTCTGGCAAAAGCAGTAGATAGAGGACTACTAAGAGTTGGAAATAGCTTCCCCTGGTGGCTCAGACAGTAAAGAATCCGACTGTAAAGCAGGAGACCTGAGTAATCCCTGGGTTGAGAAGATCCCCTGGAGGAGGGCATGGCAACCCACTCCAGTATTCTTTCCTGGAGAAGCCTCATGGACAGAGGAGCCTGGCGGACTGCAGTCAATGGGGTCTCAAAGAGTCGGACATGACTGAGTGATTTCACTTTTCTGAGCATTGTAGTTCTTGCCATTTGATATTTTTACATTTTCTTAAAATTTTCAGAAATGTACAGTGATGAACTCTGCTCTTATTCTCCAGTATGCATATTTAGAACATCTAAATTTGCATTTCTATCTGAGCCTTTTGTTTCAGGCACTTCAATGCTAAATTGAGTGTGAATTCTGTCAGGTGACATTTTCTTTTCTGCATCCACTATGCAGACTAAATTGCATCTGTAGCAACCAACTCTCCATTCATAGAGTGCTTTTATTACATATCTCAAATCCTGTCTCTTCTGTTTTTCTCCTTTCTCAGAGACCCAATTCATTTTTAATCCTGTACTACAGTATCTGCCAACTGCCCTGGTGGCTCAGAGGTAAAGAATCTGCCTACCCATGCAGAAGACACAGATTCTATCCCTGGATTGGGCAGAACCCCTGGGAAAGGAAATGGCAACCCACTCCAGTATACTTGCCTGGGAAATCCCATGGATAGAGGAGCCTGGTGGGCTACAGTCCAAGGGTCGCAAAAAGAGTCAGACATGATTAAGAGACTAAACAACAACAGCATCTGCTCCCATGGGTTTTTGGAATGGGGTTTCCTAGGTATATAATAAATATCCAAGAGGGAAGTCGTCGCTTGAGCATCTACATTTGATGCAGCATGAGACTTGCTCTTCGTGCATTCTTGAAATGAAGCTGCTATCAATGACTTCAGGACCTGGGCTCCCAAGGACCTAGTGAGAATCACTGCTTCTCCCAAATGCTTTTCCCTGATACTTTGCTTTTCTGTGGATTTGATTATCCCAAAAGATTAGAAAGATTATCCCAAAGATTAGAAAACCTTTGGTAATTCAAGGCTTCAAATAGTAGAAAGAGTCCTTTCTGCCATGCATTTTTCTGTGGTTGTAGAACACACACACTGTGTTCCGTTTTTCCTCTACTGTTTGTAGTTAGGCACAGTTGAGTTTTAAAAATCTGTATCTCCTTTTAAGCTGGTCACATATTCGTTCTGCCTTGTTTGTTGGATTGAATTGCAGTACCTTTATTCTCTTCCTCTCACATTGTTTTCTGGTCCAGAGATTTTTTTTTTTTTTACTACTAAACAGTTTTGTTTTCTTATCCTAGGCTTGAACTGGATTGGCATTTCTCTTGCTTCCTGTAATTCTCTAACACATTCTAGGCAGGAGCTCTCTGAACAGAAGGTATAACTATATCATCATGTAGCAATAACTGTGTCACCTTGAAGCTCATACAATAATGCCAGAAGTATTGTACATACATTTTCCTGGTATTGTCATCCCAATTAGTCTTCCTCTTTTTTTTTCCTGTAATCATCTAATATAGCTATTTTTGAATGTTATTATTATGGATTATACATCAGAAGCTTTCTGAAAGTTCTTTTCAATAATTTCCTGGAATCCAGACTGTCTTTGAAAAAATCAATCAGATTATTTTTTCATTGAATTATTGCCTCTCCTCTTCTGTTAGATGTACTCAGGTATTAATCACTGTTTATAACCCAATAAACTAAAAACTTTTTTTTTTCAAGTCTCATTTCCTGAACATATAAAGTAGCATTGTTGTTACATGCAAGAATGTAATTACTATGGATGGAATCATACGTTTTTAAAATTTCAGAGCAATTCATTTTTGTGTCTGTTCTCTTCTTACAGTTTAACATATCTGAACTAAATTTTTCATATGTATTTTCTGATAACAAAAAAACTAAAAATTTAATATCTCAAATATATTTAGATTTTTCTTGCTTATCATTGTATTCATCTGTCAGTAAATAATACTTTTATTCCACATTTTTTGTGTCTATTTATTTTTCTTTACTGTAAACATAGGACCTTCAGGGCTTCCCCTGTGCTTCAGCGATAGAATTCACCTGCAATGCAAGAGCAGCAGGAGATGCGGATTCAGTCCTGGATGGGGAAGATCCCCTGGAGGAGGGCATGGCAGCCCACTCCAGTATTCTTGCCCAGATAATCCCATGGACAGAGGAGCCAGTCGGGCTACAGTCCATGCGGTCTCAAAGAGTCCAACACAACTGAAGAGATTGTGCATGCACGGATATGACCTTAAAAATATTTGGGGTCAAGCTTTAAATGACTTTCTCAGGGAATGAGGACACTGATTTTGTTTTTATTTTTTACTCAGAGCTGAGTCTGACATCAGCCGTTCCAGAGCAGATGCTATTCCTTCTTCTCCTCATCCTCTCTTCCTACTCCTCCCCCTTCTTATCCTCCTATTACTACTAGTTTACACATAAAAAGTGTCATTTTTGTGGTCCCAGCTATTTAAAGAGCATCTCTAATTCAAAGTCCTTTAACAATCGTGTTTTTTTACTTATCTCTTGATGGCTGCATGGAACTAATAAAGCTAAAATTCTAGGCTTTGGAACACTGGTATATAATGTTATGATGGCAGGCTCAACTTCAGGGTTTAGTAACCTTTCTGTATACATGCATTCTCTTTATTTTTCAAGATTTTTTTTTATATAGCTACCTCAGGCATTTGCAGTAGTTATTTCACACATTTCACTACATTGTTTAACTTACTACAGAAAAATTTTAGTAGACAAAATATGGGTAATTTAATTTGACTAATTGGACTGTGAAGAAAGCTGAGCGCCGAAGAATTGATGCTTTTGAACTGTGGTGTTGGAGAAGACTCTTGAGAGTCCCTTGGACTGCGAGGAGATCCAACCAGTCCATTCTGAAGGAGATCAGCCCTGGGATTTCTTTGAAAGGAATGATGCTAAAGCTGAAACTCCAGTACTTTGGCCACCTCATGCGAAGAGTTGACTCACTGGAAAAGACTCTGATGCTGGGAGGGATTGGGGGCAGGAGGAGAAGGGGATGACAGAGGATGAGATGGCTGGATGGCATCACTGACTCGATGGACGTGAGTCTGAGTGAACTCCTGGAGTTGGTGATGGACAGGGAGGCCTGGCATGCTGCGCTTCATGGGGTCACAAAGAGTCAGACATGACTGAGTGACTGAACTGAACCGAACTAGGTAATTGATAGTTTAAGTCGCTCAGTCGTGTCTGACACTTTGCGACCAAATGGACTATACAGTCATGGAATTCTCCAGGCCAAAATACTGGAATGGGTAGACTTTCCCTTCTCCAGGGATCTTCCCAACCCACGGATTGAACCCAGGTCTCCCTGGGTTGGTGATGGACGGGGAGGCCTGGTGTGCTGCTATTCATGGGGTCGCAAAGAGTCAGACACAACTGAGCAACTGAACTGAACTGAACTGAATATAAGAGGATAATATGAGCTTAATTGCTTTTAAGAAAGTATATGGAGGAAATGAATCCTTGTAGATTTCAGATTTCTGTAAGCAAATAAGAGGAAAGAAGTGTTTCTCAGAAATAATGACAATATACAACAGGGAAACAGGGATTAAATCACTTAAAGGAGATATTAGTATGACTTGAGTTTCTTTCTGAATAGTGGATAAAATCTTGGAAAATTACAAAGTAAACAATAGCTAAAGGACTTTGAAAGTCAATTAGGGACATGTGGAGCCAATTAGGTGAGGAAAAGGTAGCCATAGGCCAGATTGGAATATTGTTTTATAGGGTGGATAATACAGGGGCCTTAGAGTAACTTTGCAGGAAATGTCTGTAAATGGGCTTTAATTGATGATAACAATGTAAAGAAATTTTAATGGAAGTGAGATTTTCTTCACTGAGATAAACCTCACATAATATAAAGTTCACCATTTTAGCCATTTTAAAGTGTACAATTCATTAGATTTCAGTGTATCCACAAATTACCACTATTATTTAGTTCAGAATATTTTCTAGAAACAATTCCAGAGAAATTCCATACCATACCTATTAGCAGCCAATACCCATTGTCTGCTCCCCCTATTCCTGCCAACCACTAATATACTTTATATATAAAATGTGCCCATTCTTGCCTTTCATCTAAATGAAACTGTCATTGTGTGTGTGTCTGTGCTTTTGTGTCTGGTTTCTTTCTTATAGCATAGTATTATTTTTAAGATTCATTTATAGAGTAACATGTGTCAGTACTTCATTCCTTTTTATACCTGGATAATATTCCATTTTTATTTATCCATTAATCAGTTGATAGATAAATTTGAGTTGTTTCTATTGTATCACTATTATGAATAATGTTGTTATAAATATTAATATTGTTTTAAATATTCACAAGTGTTTGGGTGAACATAATTTCAATTCTTGTATGTTATATGAGGAAAAATTGGAATTTCTGTGTCACATGATAATTCCATGCTTAATTTTTGAGGAACTGCCAAACTTTTATAAAGTCACTATTTTCACACTACATTTTACATTTCCACCAGGAAATTTTCCACTTCTTCGCCAACACTTAGTTTCATCATTATTATTCATTATTATTGTTGTTGTTATGCTACTGGGTGAGAAGTGGTGTCTCATTGTTTTGATTTGTGTTTCCTTATGTTTACTGAATTAGAACATCTTTTCAAATCCCTGTTGGTCATTTACATATATTTTAGAGAAATATGTTTACATGAATCACTTAATTGTATCATATGCTTTTCTATTGTTGACTTGCAAATATTCTATATATATACTTGTATTCAGAATTCAGTTCAGTTCAGTTCAGTTACTCAAGTCGTGTCTGACTCTCTGCAACCCCATGAAATGCAGCACTCCAGGCCTCCCTGTCCATCATCAACTGCCGGAGTCTACCCAAACCCATGTCCATTGAGTCGGTGAAGCCATCCAACCATCTCATCCTCTGTCATCCCCTTCTCCTTCTGCCCTCAATCTTTCCCAGCATCAGGGTCTTTTCAAATGAGTCAGCTCTCCACATTAGATGGCCAAAGTTTTGGAGTTTTAGCTTCAACATCAGTTCTTCCAATGAACACCCAGGACCTGTCTCCTTTAGGATGGACTCAGGACCTTTATTATTTAGTTAAATTGTAAATACCTTCCCTAAATTCTTTTCAACTCTCTAAGGGCATTTTATTAAAAAAAAAAAAAAGAATTTTAAAGACGTCTTTCAGCTTCTTGCTAGTGTCTTTCAAAGTACATTTGTTTTATTACTTGCTTTAAATTTGGCATTGTATTCAAGAAGCTGTTGAATATGGCTTGGACATGATTAAATCTACATTTGCATCTAGGAACTTTGTGGGTTTTGTACTTATATTTAGGTCTTTGATGAATTTTGAGTCATTTTTAATTATTTGTGGGAAATACAGGTCCAACTGTATTCAGTATTCAGTAGTTTGCATATGGAATTATAGGTATCCAAGCATCATTTGTTGGAAAGATTATTCTCCCTTCAACTGAATGTCACTTTTGTTAAAAATCAATTCACCATTAGGATATGGGTCTACCTTTGTACTGTCCATTCTATTTTATTGATCTGTATGTCTGTTTTTATGCCTCTATGATCCTATTTACCCCACTCCAGTACTCTTGCCTGGAAAATCCCATGGATGGAGGGGCCTAGAAGGCTGCAGTCCATGGGGTCGCTGAGGGTGGTACATGACTGAGCTACTTCCCTTTCACTTTTCACTTTCATGCATTGGAGAAGGAAATTGCAACCCACTCCAGTGTTCTTGCCTGCAGAATCCCAGGGACGGGGAGCCTGGTGGGCTGCCAACTATGGGGTCCCACAGAGTCGGACACAACTGAAGTGACTTAGCAGTAGCAGTAGCAGATCCTATTTTGATTACTATAGCTATATAATATATTTTGAAATTGAGAAGTGTGAATCCACCAACATTATTCTGCTTTTTCAAGATGATTAGTATATCTGGGTCCCTTGCAATTTCATATGAATTTTTGGAGCACTTTGTTCACTTTTGTAAAGAAAGACAATTGGAAATTTGATACAGATTGTGTTTATTTATCATTTTGAAGAGTATTGACACTTTAATAATATTCAGTCTTCCAATTCATGAACATGGAGTCTTTTTCCATTAATTTGGATCTTATTAATACCTTTCAACAATATTTTGTAGGTTCAGTGTGTAGATCATACATTTTCTTGGTTTATTCCTAAGCAATGTATTATTTCTGATGCTATCACAAATGAAATAGTTAGCTTTCATTTTTTATTGTTTTGTGCTTGTATATAGAAATAAACTAATTTTACGTATTAAAATGTATCTTGAAAATTTTCTGAATTTGTTTATTGTTTCTAATAATCTTTTCATGGATTCTTTGGGGGTATAAATTTATATCATAATCATGTCTTCTGCAGATAGAAATGATTTTTGTAGTTTGTTGTTCAGTTACTACGTGATGTCCAGTTCTTTTGCAGTCCCATGGACTGTAGCACACCAGGCTCTTCTGTCCATGGGATTTCCCAGGCATGAATACTGAAGTGGGTTGCCATTTCCTTCTCCAGGGGATCTCCCTGACATAGAGATCAAACTTACCTCACCTGCATTGGGAGGTGAATTCTTTACCACTGAGCCAGCAAGGGAAGCCCCAGAAATGGTTTTACTTATTTTCCAATGTGAATATCCCTATTTCTTTTTCTTGTCTGATTGCTTTGGCTAGAACTTCCACTATAGTGTTAAATAGCAGTGGCACAAGTTAACTTACTTTCTTGTTCCTTCTTTTGGACTTCCCTGTTGGCTCAGACAGTAAAGCATCTGCCTACAATGTGGGACACCCAGGTTTTATCCCTGGATCAGGAAGATCCTCTGGAGAAGGAAATGGCAACCAACTCCAGTACTCTTGCCTGGAAAATCCTACGGACGGAGGAGTGTGGTAGGCTATACTCCATGTGGTCACAAAGAGTCAGACACAACTGAGTGACTTCACTTTCTTTGGAGAAAGTTTTCAGTCTTCCACTATTGAGTATGATATTAATTTCAAGGTTTTTATAAATATTTTCTGTCATGTTGGAAAGTTTCCTTCTATTTGTAACTTGGCCTTTTTGATGGTACTTGCATATTGTACTGAGCAATGTATAATATCCACAGACTTCCCACTGGTAACTTTGAGTGAAACAATTTTTGGTATAATTGAAGGCAGTTTGTAATGATGGATACAGACGCAAACATGAATGAAAGACTTTTCCAGTAGCCAGTGAATTAGTGTTTTGGTCTTTAGTAGGAAATCATGATGAAACAATGTAGTATATAGTTTAAATGATAAAGACAAAATTTGGTTACTAAACATAAGATTACATTAAATAATGAATAACAAAATTTGGAGAAGCCAATTCTAGAAAAAATATTTTCAGTCAAGCTCAGTAAAATCACATTTTAATTTGTTATATGATTTTCTTTATATAATAAATGATTGGAAAAAATTTAGTCTAGGATGCATAGGATTTATTTTTGTACATTTATATTATATAATATATTATTCAACATTAATATATACTAAATATATTATCACTTTGCTATTTTAATTTTATTTCCCTAGTCTATTTCTGTCCATGCTATGAATGAGGGGTATATATTAAGTGACTACAATGAAAATTGCTTTGAAAATAACATTTTAATTGATTATAGTTACATTCCATTAACATAATGTTTAAATGCAGCTTTTAAATATAATAGCAAGCTGGGAAGATTCCTTATCATCCCACACATTTTAATCTTTTTTGAAGCAATTGGCAATGATATTTCTGTCCCTTAGAAATAGAAAATAGCTATACTGCATCTCAAATAATAATTCTTTTTTAATTAACATTGCAACATAGGGGGAAAAAACTGATAAAAAGATCATGGGTAACATCCAGTCACAGGAAATTGAAATCCACAGATAATCTGTTCAGTGGATATCCTTGAGTAAATTTACAAGTAATTGTACAAAAGAGAATTGATATTCCAAAATTATTATATAATTCTGCAATGAAAAATATAGCCACATGTTACTTCTGGCTTGAAGTGAACAGTTGCAATTGGAAGCATTTGAAATCTATTTACAAGAAATCTGAGTTCTATATGCAGTCATTTTTCTACAGCCAGATCCTCCATAAGAATTCCCAGGAAATGTGAGAGACTTTCTATAAAGTCCCAGTGGTCATAGTTTTAATATACTGATCTTCTTTCATATGGATGTTTGCTATATAACCACTATGAGTAAAGCATGCTGTAAAAATTACAAAATATTTACTGATATATTATCATTTCTCAATTCTACTATGCCTTCTTACAAACTAGCGGTTCCACATTTGCATATTTGATGAACATATGAACGTAGATGTTAATAATATATTTAAGATCATGACTATCATTTGATTAGTTTTCTGAATATATATAAATTTCAATGGGGTGCAAAATATTTGGCTAAATGAAAAAATGGTTGTGTTTACTAGTTATCTTACAGAGTAAGGAATTGTATTAGGAACATAAGTCTCTTGCCCTCCCTGTATTCCTTCAATCAAATGCATAAGTAACTACTGTATTAAGAGATAAGGTCTGTCCATATGTACCAGATTATTTCCTCATTTCCATCTTCACAATTTTGTTGAACTTATAAACTACAGTATCTAGAATTTTCTCTTTTAATTTTAATTATCTCTATTTTCAAATTAAGAAATACAGTAATTAATCTAAAACAAAAATATTGAATAGGAAAATAATACATGTTGTTTACTAAAGAGAGGAGAAACAAAATCTTTTAATAAAGACCTGGCTATATCAGTATTTGTGTCCTGGAACCCTACCCCTACAATGTGATAGTATCAGGAGTTGAGGCCTTTGTGAGATAATTAGGATTAGATGAGGTCATGAGGGTGGAGCTTTCACAAATGGAATTAGTGCCTTTATGAAAACTAGGAGAGAGCTTGGTTTTTCCCTTTGCTCCCAGACATCCTTGAGGACAGAAGGATAAGTCCATCAGTTCAGTCGCTCAGTCATTCAGTTGTGTCTGACTCTTTGCGACCCCATGAATCGCAGCACACCAGGCCTCCCTGTCCATCACCAACTCCTGGAGTTCACTCAGACTCATGTCTGTCGAGTCAGTGATGCCATCCAGCCATCTTATCCTCTGTTGTCCCCTTCTCCTCCTGCCCCCAATCCCTCCCAGCATCAGAGTCTTTTCCAATGAGTCAACAAAGATAAGTAGGTAGTATATAATCTGAAGAGAGTTCTCAGCAGAATCTGATGTGCTTGACACCTTGATCTCAGACTTTGAGCCTCCAGAATTGTGTAAAATGAGTTTCTGTTGTTTATAATCCACTCAATTTGTGATATTTTGCTATAGCAGCCCTAGCTGACTATGACAGTATCCTAGATTGTATTATGGATTCACTGTGCTTTACAGTGTTTGTGATCTTACTTCTGTTAGCAATTTGACAGTTAAAGGTAAATATTTATAATATGTGATTTCTGAGGACACAATACATGTTAGATTAATGAAGACTGGTAAAGTATGTGACCCTAAGTAATATATGTTTTTGATATTTTTACATTTGCATTTGATGGAAGAACATAAAAACACTATTTCCTCTTTTATTCAGTATATTTGGGTATATTTTCCTCTTTTATTCATTATCTTTATTTATATAAACACTTGTTAATAATTTATTGAATGACAGCTTAGTCTAAAATAACATATCAGGCAAAAAGGTGAAAAAAAAGGTTTTTTTTTAATATTCTAAGTTAAACTTATTATTCTTATGATCATTATGATTACTTTTGCATTTGTCTGCTTTATGTATTAAATTAGTCTTGATCAATTTTTGTTTTTAAAACTTTGGGGCTTTATTTCTGACATAATTTAACCTAGTATTCAGAAATGCTGCCTTAAATCATTAATTTGTCAAAGAAGACTTTCACTCTGGCCAGACTTTCTTGAATCTCAATAATTGTTCAGGGAATATCATTACCATCCAACATATTGCTGAAGGATGTCCACCTGCCAAACAATGAAATGAAATAACATAGCCTGGCTAACTTTGAAAGGAGAAAGAGCTTCAAAAATTTGTAAATGCATTTTATTATTTAGAGATATTTGGCACCTGTCATTTTTGGGCTCTTTCCTTTCTTGTAGAAAAGAAGAAATTCCTTTTGTGTTTGACAGCTTCCCCAAGGTCAGTGAAGTGATTCTTTTTACAGCACAACTTCACATATTTTGATTTCCAAGGGCAAAAAAAAAAAATTAAAATAAAAAAATCAAGTCTCAGTGTATATACCCAGAGATTTGGTGTTAGCTAATCGATCTTATTTCTCAGAGCTCCTTAAATGTGCTGGTCTTGAACATGGTTTAGCAATGACAGTAGTAACAGTAAACCAAACTGGGGTAACCTGGTAAAGGCCATTGAGCAGGTCTTGAAATTGGTAGAATTTGATCCAGCTAGAACCAGCAACAGTAGAGAGTGAGTAAAGGCTTTTACATTGAGATCAGATCAGATCAGATCAGTTGCTCAGTCGTGTCCGACTCTTTGCGACCCCATGAATAGCAGCACACCAGGCCTCCCTGTCCATCACCAACTCCTGGAGTTCACTCAGACTCACGTCCATCAAGTCAGTGATGCCATCCAGCCATCTCATCCTCTGTCGTCCCCTTCTCCTCTTGCTCCCAATCCTTCCCAGCATCAGAGTCTTTTCCAATGAATCAACTCTTCGCATGAGGTGGCCAAAGTACTGGAATTTCAGCTTTAGCATCATTCCTTCCAAAGAAATCCCAGGGCTGATCTCCTTCAGAATGGACTGGTTGGATCTCTTGCAGTCCAAGGGATTCTCAAGAGTGTTCTCCAACACCACAGTTCAAAAGCATCAATTCTTCGGTGCTCAGCCTTCTTCACAGTCCAACTCTCACATCCATACATGACCACTGGAAAAACCATAGCCTTGACTAGACGAATCTTTGTTGGCAAAATAATGTCTCTGCTTTTAAATACGCTATCGAGGTTGGTCATAACTTTCCTTCCAAGGAGTAAGCGTCTTTTAATTTCATGGCTGCAATCACCAACTGCAGCGATTTTGGAGCCCAGAAAAATAAAGTCTGACACTGTTTCCACTGTTTCTCCATCTATTTCCCATGAAGTGATGGGACCAGATGCCATGATCTTAGTTTTCTGAATGTTGAGCTTTAAGCCAACTTCTTCACTCTCCACTTTCACCTTCATCAAGAGGCTTTTGAGTTCCTCTTCACTTTCTGCCATAAGGGTGGTGTCATCTGCATATCTGAGGTTATTGATATTTCTCCTGACAATCTTGATTCCAACTTGTGCTTCTTCCAGCCCAGCGTTTCTCATGATGTACTCTGCAAAGAAGTTAAATAAGCAGGGTGACAATATACAGCCCTGACGACCTCCTTTTCCTATTTGGAACCAGTCTGTTGTTCCATGTCCAGTTCTAACTGTTGCTTCCTGACCTGCATACACATTTCTCAAGAGGCTGATCAGGTGGTCTGGTATTCCCATCTCTTTCAGAATTTTCCACAGTTTACTGTGATCCACAGAGTCAAAGGCTTTGGCGTAGTCAATAAAGCAGAAATAGATGTTTTTCTGGAACTCTCTTGCTTTTTCCATGATCCAGCGGATGTTGGCAATTTGATCTCTGTTCCTCTACCTTTTCTAATACCAGCTTGAACATCAGGAAGTTCACGCTTCACATATTGCTGAAGCCTGGCTTGGAGAATTTTGAGCATTACTTTACTAGCGTGTGAGATGAGTGCAATTGTGCGGTAGTTTGAGCATTCTTTGGCATTGCCTTTCTTTGGGATTGGAATGAAAACTGACCTTTTCCAGTCCTGTGGCCACTGCTGAGTTTTCCAAATTGGCTGGCATATTGAGTGCAGCACTTTTACAGCATCATCTTTCAGGATTTGGAATAGCTCAACTGGAATTCCATCACTTCCACTAGCTTTGTTCGTAGTGATGCTTTCTAAGGCCACTTGACTTCACATTCCAGGATGTCTGGCTCTAGGTGAGTGATCACAGGATCATGATTATCTGGGTCATGAAGATCTTTTTTGTACAGTTCTTCTGTGTATTCTTGCCATCTCTTCTTAATATCTTCTGCTTCTGTTAGGTCCATATCATTTCTGTCCTTTATCGAGCTCATCTTTGCATGAAATGTTCCTTTGGTATCTCTGATTTTCTTGAAGAGATCCCTAGTCTTTCCCATTCTGTTGTTTTCCTCTATTTCTTTGCATTGATCGCTGAAGAAGGCTTTCTTATCTCTTCTTGCTGTTATTTGGAACTCTGCATTCAGATGTTTATATCTTTCCTTTTCTCCTTTGCTTTTCACTTCTCTTCTTTTCAGAGCTATTTGTAAGGCCTCCCCAGACAGCCATTTTACACTGAGATGAGATATAAAGGCTTTTAGGTTGAGACGAAGTCAGGGCAAAGCCTGTTCAAAATCACCTACGCTTGGATAGTTATAAAACAAATTCTATCATGAGGTCTAGCCTATGAATTTTTGAACATTAGAATGTTTAAGGTTGGAGGAAATCATAATTCATGAACTATTTTCAGACCAGAAAAGTGTAGTACTTAAAATATACAAATATATATATATATGTATGTGTATATATATATATATATATGGAAGAGAGTGAATTTCATCTGATGGGAAATTTTGAAAAGTTATTTTTTTGTTTAATCTTAATTCATGTATATACAAAACATATATTTAATTATATTAAAGTAAAATAAGAGTGTCAGTAGCCTAAACTTTGCATTTATATTTTATTACTCCTAGGTTATGATGAAATTATGTTAATAGGCTTTGTTCTGTTCCCTCTCAAATGACAGATCTGTAATAATATAGAGTCAGAATAAGGAAATTATGAGAAAAGTGAATAAGGATAATTTTTCATTGTTTTTTCATTATTATGTTTAAAAAATAACATACTTTTCAAATTATCAAAACATGATACATTTTAATTTTTGTAAACATTAAATAAACAGCCACCAAAAACCAGAAAACTTTGTGGGAATAAAATGCAGAGAAATAAGTACAAAGAAGAGCAACAACTTAAAAATAATAATATTATTAGATTCGATAGCTCAGTTGTTTAATCTTGATAGTTTATATATCATCTTTATCTCTTAATGTCTCTTAAAAGCTTATAACTGCAAATATCATAAAAACATAAATAACCCTAGAAAATTCCAATAGTAGAAGCAAACATGTTCGATATGGTATTGTTTTGTTCTTCAAAAGTCTATTATTAAGGATTTACTCAATGTTGTGCCCAAACTAGCTCAGATTACCTCAGTATAGTCAGTTATGCTCCTCTTTTCCAAACCACTTATTTGGAGATGTCAGGTTGTATCTTTCAGTTGGCCACATTGGAAAAGACTCTGATGCTGGAAGGGATTGCGGGCAGGAGGAGAAGGGGACAACAGAGGATGAGATGGCTGGATGGCATCACTGACTCGATGGACGTGAGTCTGAGTGAA
This sequence comes from Bos indicus x Bos taurus, assembly GCF_003369695.1. Lineage (NCBI taxonomy): Eukaryota > Metazoa > Chordata > Mammalia > Artiodactyla > Bovidae > Bos > Bos indicus x Bos taurus. The sequence goes on from NC_040087.1 coordinate 62,916,606, forward strand.
CTCCAGGAGTTGGTGATGGACAGGGAGGGCTGGTGTGCGGTGATTCATGGGGTTGCAAAGAGTCGGACACGACTGAGCGACTGATCTGATCTGATCTGATACCTCAGAAACTGGCAAATGTGAGAAAATTAAGACTTTTTTCCCCTTAATTTCTTGAGTGTTAGCAATTAAATATTTGTAGCACACCAGTGAAGATCAATGTGATTAAAATATTAACATTCAATAAATTTAGTTAACTATTTGTCTTATTTGTTGTTGCCACACAGACTAAGAATATATAGTTGCTTTCCACTGAGCATGTAAAGCATCTATTAAAAGAGAAAACATGAAGCTTTCCAACTGGTCTAAAGTTTAGTGTCAAACTAGATGTTTTTTAAATTACTGCTTAAAATTTCCTCATGGAAAGGTAAGCATATGCTTTAAGAAAACAAATGTAAATAGATGTGAATTAGCTCCTTCATAAAAGTCTCTTTGGGGAAAACAAGTCATCGAATCTCTGTTAAATTCCTTTAACTTAAATGATATGTGATGAAAGCGGAGTCTTTGGAGTGTATTTTTTTTTTTTAATATTCTGTTAAACTCATAGGTGAGTAGTTTTTAATGGTATAAACTGCAGTGCAAAAATGGGTAAAAAAAGTATATTGAAACCTGAAGGAGTCAAATTTCAGAACAAGTCAAAATGAACTCAATCTACAGTATGTTTCTGTTTCTCTCAATATTTAGTTATCTATATTATTAGAACAGCCGTGATCATTTTGTTTCAATGTACTGCTTGACTCTTTCCCCTTAAAGCTTTGCTATTGTTAACAAAATAATCCTCAATTTTTAATTATTGAAGAATTTCTAATTTTTCTTACTTTGTTTTTATCTTTCAACCTAAACACATGGTTTTCTTATTAAATTAAACCTAGGCCTTCAGTGTTATTTAGGCCACCTGTAGCTATAGAATGCATTGTGTATTTTAAGCTCAGTGATCTAAAATATACTTTATACTTTTTCAAAGACTTTTGGATACCTATAAGTAAACTTTAAAAAAATTGCTGCCTGTATTGTGATTGTGTTTGTTAGGTAGTTAGAATAGGAAACAGGAGTCCAAAATGGCAGTGGCTAAAAGACAAGAAAGGGACAAGCCCTAGAAAATAGAACAAAGAAAGGTCAAAGGAAGGTCCAAGGACTGGAGTGAGGACCTTGGGTAGAAAAAACTGCACTCCTGCCTAGCCCAATTTACATAGGGCAGGCCCAGGAGGGAGGGGCAAAACATATACAAAGAGGAGCCAAAGGGCCAGGGGTCTCTCTTTCTCTCTCACTCTTCTCTTTATGTCTTTTGGGTCTGTATGCCCCCGTGCCTCAAGGATGTATTTTTCTTTCTTTCTAAATAAAGATGATCTGTCTGAGAACTATAACACAGACTGTCCAAGAGCTGTGACATGCTGAGGGCTTTGACATCCATCGTTTCAAATTTTTGTTGTGATGAGACAGAACCAAGGAAATTACACTCATCTGACACGTTTATAGAACTATTTCATACAAATTCTGTACTAAATCAACAAATAATTTAAATAAGTAGTGTGTTCAGGTCTGAAATATTTAAGTAGCTTTAACTTTTTTCTTATATTTTGGCAAACTTAAACTCTGTACTAGAAAAAAGTAATACACACAAGTCAGGAAAAATTAATTAAAATTCATAGAGGGAAGGGCAGTTTTCAGTGAATAGGAAGACAGTGAGGATAACTGTAGGGAGTAGGTAGAATAGATAATGATAGTTTCCATTGAGAATTAGTGGGTTTTAACCTGGATTAAATGAAAGATGGTGGTTCTCTCATCTTGGGACTAGGATACTTTCCCCAAGCATGAGCCTTTCTAAAATTTGAGTAGAAAATTAATGGGAATTTTTTAGATAAAATTCTAGATTTCCTAAGCCTTCTGAAAAGGCATTATTGTTAATGCAAGTCTGTGCCCAAAGCACAGTGAGGCCAAACTGAAATGTCAGAGTTTGGAGCAAGGAAAGGTTTATTCTGGGGCTATGCAAGGAGAGATAGCTCTGGCCCAGAAAAACCTGAGTTCCCCAAAGGGCTTCTGCAAAGACTTTTTAAAGGGCAGGTATGGAGGCCATGTCAGGGGATGAGGGATGGGGTGGGGGCTGTGTGGCCGTGACACAGGGTACATAGAGTTCTCTGATTGGCTGATGATGAGACAGATCTCAAAGGCCTGGGACTCTGTGCTTAAGGTCATCAAGTAGTTCCTCCATTTGCAGGGGGAAGGGTAACATCTGCAAAACAACTCAGGAAATTGGCATCAAATACTGACAGGATGAGATGCTTGGATGACATCACCGACTCAATGGACAAGGGCTTGAGCAAACTCCAGGAGATGATGGGGAAGCCTGGCGCCCTGTAGTCCTTGGGATCTCAGAGTTAGAGAGGACTTAGTGGCTGACTTAGCGACCAACAACAACTGTTATCTAGGTACTTCTGAGAGGACCTAAAGCAGAGGATGTGGGAGAAGTCTTTCCTGGGAAGGCCCCATAGGGTCCTGCTACGTTACAGTATGAATTGCTTACTAAAAATAGATTATCTTACAATTGAGAGGATAGAATAGTTGCCTAATATCATTGTTGCAGTGATTAGTGATGCTGCTGCTGCTAAGTCGCTTCAGTCGTGTCGGACTCTGTGCGACCCCATAAACAGCAGCCCACCAGGCTCCCCCGTCCCTGGGATTCTCCAGGCAAGAACACTGGAGTGGGTTGCCATTTCCTTCTCCAATGCAGGAAAATGAAAAGTGAAAGTGAAGTTGCTCAGTTGTGTCCGACTCTTAGCGGCCCCATGGACTGCAGCCTACCAGGCTCCTCCATCCATGGGGTTTTCCAGGCAAGAGTACTGGAGTGGGGTGCCATCGCCTTCTCCATTAGTGATGATGGGAAGACAGTAATTAAAGAACAGCAATCTTTGGTTGCTTTCTTGGTTTGCCCAGAATTTGTGATCTAAAGGACCATTTTCACATGTATTCACCATCATTTTTCTAAATGCTATATTAATAATCGATGTATTTTAGATTCTGCTAGCCTAAGTTAGGCTAACTTTTAATAAGCCCACATAAAAGGAGCATCCCTCCACAGCATTCCTGGCTAATTTTCCTCAACCTTGGTTTTCTTTTCCTGGCCTCACAATCTGTTCATTCCCTCCTAGCTCTGCCCTATAAATTAGGAATGCTTTTACCTGAAGCTGTTGGTCCAGCCCTTCAGATATACTCCAAACTAGTCAGCCTTATCTACAGGGAGGGGCAGGGAGTAGCCCCTGAGCCTCAGTGTATTTTTCAAAGGGCTCTCTGAACAGGGTGATGGTACTGGCCTGTAATGAGAGGAAGCAATCTTGTCAAATGTGCTCCAAATAAGTGTTACAGACTTCCCCCTTGAACAGCTTCTTTCTATCCAGAATTTAGTAATGTTTGTTAACTTTATTCCTCAGGCTAACACTGGATTTTTCAGACCTGCCAGAAGAGAGTAGATCCAAAGGAAGATGTTCTTTCCTATCCTGTCAGGATTCAGAAATTCACTGTCAATATAAGTTAGTTTGTGCTCAGTCTTTTCTTACTAAATGATCCTAAGAAAAGAGAAAGTTGGAGCTTTTGTGTCAGCCTCAAGAGATCCAGTCATTACGCTGACCCAGCCATCCGCTTTTTGTGCTTCCCAGGTGGCGCTTGTGGTAAAGAACCCACCTGGCAATGCAGGAGACGTAAAAGATATGGGTTCGATCCCTGGGTTGGGAAGATCTCCTGGAGAAGGAAATGGCAACCCACTCCAGGATTCTTGCCTGGAGAATTCCATGGACAGAGGAGCCTGGAAGGCTACAGTTCATGGGGTTCCAAAGATCGGGCATGACTGAAGTCACTTAGCACGCACGCACACAGCCATCTTCTTTGACCTGATTGATGCCTCAATAGTGAGAGACTCCGAATAAATTTATTCACAATTAACCAGTTTACACTACTGACTTTGCAATACTTAAATATACATAGAATTTCTAATGCAAATAACAATAATAATTGCTCCTAGGATTTATTAGAGGAGAAGGAAATGGCAACCCACTTCAGTATTCTTGCCTAGAGAATCCGTGGAGAGAGGGGCCTGGTGGGCTGCCATCCATAGGGTCGCACAGAGTTGGACATGACTGAAGCGACTTAGCATGCGTGCATGCATTGGAGAAGGAAATGGCCACCCACTTCAGTATTCTTGCCTGGAGAATCTCATGGACAAAAGAGCCTGGTGGGCTGCCGTCCATGAGGTCGCACAGAGTCGGGCACGACTGAAGTGACTTAGCAGCAGCAGCAGGATTTCTTAGACTTCCACAGAACTTAGTGGATTTCCATCAACATGGTTGTAAATGATTTTAAATTATATTTTAAATATCTGACCCTGTCTTTTCATTTGCTCAGGATTGCTAGTTACAGGGAAAGCTGGTTTTCATCAAGCAGTTCAGACTCTTCTTTTCTTTAGGCAACTGAATGCCACTTTACTTATAAACTGCTAATTTTATTCATCTTAAAATCCAGCTGAAGTTAAATACAGCCTGCTTTAACATTATATAATGGCACTAATAGAAGTTGCAAACCAATTTTATTCCTAATTATATAATGGATGATGTCCTTATAAAATCAAGAATTTGCAACCATAAAGAGTTCAGATAAGAAATATCAGAGTTCCGGTAATAATGTGAGAACATTAAAAAAGCAAATGTTTAAAATATTTAATTCATAAAAGAATGTTTTTAAGATACATTTTAACCTGGAGTTAAAAAATGCTTGAAATGTAATTCTGTTTTTATAATACCAAAATAAAAATTTTATTTGTTATATTAATATCACATATTTTAGTTAATTACACTAAAAGTATAGCTGAAGAGAATTTTTTTTTCTTTTTTGGACAGGGATGGTAGTGGTGCTTAAAACTATGATTATCACTTTTTTCCTTTTAAAATTAATTTTATTTATTCTTTGATTGGAGGAAAATTGGTTTATAATATTGTGTTGGTTTATGCCATACAACTATGCAATTTACCCATAATTATACACATATTACTTCCCTCTTGAATCTCCATCTCCTCTCACCTTCCCACCCCTCTGTCATCACCGAGTACCAGGCTTGGCTCCCTGTGTTATATAGCAACTTCTCACTAGCTATCTATTTCACTATTATCATTTATGGTGTCTTTTGTTTCTTAAATGTAGGTGTTGTTTCAATCCCAGCATGTTGATAGTGGTGCTGTCTGGGCCAAGGTCGTGTACTTGTATCGAGTCCCCAGAGATATTTCTCTCACTGTATTCAGTGCTGTGACTGGACTGGCCCTTGTAGTTCTTATGATTGCAGAACACACTTCAGCAAAAAGCATCAGGAATTGTGAAGTACAAGATTTAGTACTCTTCTTGTTCTGGAGGGTACTTGAAATGTCTGAAGGCCACACAGCTGAGGTTAAGGGCAGAGAGAGAGAATATGAACCTGGAACTTTATTAAGACCCAAGGATGGAGTGTCTAGGGTTTTGTAAGTTTACTCTTTATTGACTGATTTAAAGCATAAGACTGGGAATTAGGGCTTAGGAAGGAAGAAGCGGGATTACTCAAGGTGCGTTATCCAGGTTACCCAAGGCTTTCTGCAAGAGCCTAGCTCCTTATCTGGTTGTTTTGCTAGTAGCCATGAAACACAGCTGGATACTTATTTATTTAAGTTATATATATTTTGAAATGGATGCCTTGGCATTCAAAAGCTTAATATCAAACACTTATGCTGTATTGGATGGTGATGACTAAGTACAGGTATTCTTTATTCCCTGTGGGTTGACCCTGCTGATACAGAGAGCTGAAATTTTCAGGATGGCTTCTACTCATGTGTCCTTTTCCTTTTCTTTTTAAAATATTTATTTATTTTTGGCTGTGCTGGGTCTTTGTTGCTGGGCATGGGCTTTCTCTAGTTGCTGCAAGCTCGTGCTCCCCTCTAGTTGAGAGCCACAGGCTTCTCATTGCAGTGGCTTCTCTTGTTGGCTTCTCTAGAGCACAGGCTTAATAGTTCTGGCACAAAGGCTTAGTTACCTTGCAACCTGTGGGATCTTCCTGGACCAGGGATTGAACCCATGTTCCCTGAACTGGCAAGTGGATTATTAATGACTGGACTCACCAAGGAAGCCCCAGCTGACATGTCTTTAATGTGATTGAAATGTCTAGAAGAGTTCAGGGCTGGTCAGATATCTCTTTGTCTCCTCCACATGGCTTCTCCATATGGCTAGGTTGGGCTTCCCTACATCATGGTGGTTTCACAATTTCTTGCATGTTGCCTGCTTCCTTCAGAGCACAAAGGTGGAATAAGCGCTCCTGGAATAATTCTATCTTAGAAGTGGAGGGTTCAGGATGGGGAACACAGGTATACCTGTGGCAGATTCATTTTGATGTTTGGCAAAACTAATACAATATTGTAAAGTTTAAAAATAAAAATAAAATAAAATAAACCATTGTAAAAAAAATAAATAAAATTAGGATAATAATGCTGACCTAAAAAAATAAAAATAAAAAAATAAATAAAGTAGGTTTTCCACATGTCTAAAAAAAAAAAAAAGAAGTGGATGGAAGGGAGTGGTATTTGAGCTTGGTTCTGTAATTTTTTAAACAACTTTATTGAGATGTTACTGACATATATAAAACTGAATATACTTAGAATACCAGTTCAATACATTTTTACCTAAGTACATAAATTGAAATCATCACTCACTTCCAAATAATGAATATATCCATTAGACACAGCAGTTTCCTCAGGACCCTTTGGAAACTTCTCTTCATTCTCTCTGTTTCCACTCCTCCTTCATCTCTAGCACTGATTTTGGCAACAACTGATCTGCTGTCACTATAGATTAGGCTGCATTTTTCAGAATTTATATAATTGATATCATGTAGTACTTACATGTTTTTCCTGCTTCTTGGCATGATTGTTTTGAAATTCATTTTTGCTATTCTCTGTATTAATATTTTGCTCTTCCACTTGGCATAATTATATTGAAATTCATCTTTGCTGGTGTCTGTATTAATAATTCATTCATTTTTGTTGGTGAGTAACATTCCATTGTGTGGATATGCTACAATTCTTTTATTTATTCTCCACTTGACAACCTCTTGATTATTTCCAGGATGGGGCCACTATAAATAGAGCGGATATATTATTCATGTACAAGTCCTTATATGTATATGAAAGTGAAAGTGAAAGTCACTCCATCATATCCAACTCTTGGTGACTTCACAGACTGGATTGTAGCCCACCAGGCTCCTCTGTACATGGAATTCTCTAGGCAAGAATACTGAAGTGGGTTGCCATTCCTTTCTTCAGGGCATGCTTTTCCATTTTTCTTGGCTATTACCTTGGGATGAAATGGCTAGATAATGTAGTAGGTATTTGCATTCCTTTTCACAGCTTTAGTTTAACCAAATTATCTACCCACTACAATTTTTTCACTTTTACAATTATATATAGTGAAACCCAACTAATAGTAGTCTAATGTATTTGTCATTTATGTGCTCCTACACATATATAGTACCCATACGTGTATGTATTTCTAATTAATAATCCCTATATAAAATTTTGTATATATTTTACCAACATTGATATATGGTTTATTATTTGTTTGCATGTTAGTAAAGAGAAAAGATAATTGTAATCTGTTTCCACACTTTGTTTCATTATGTATTCTTATCAAACATTGCGAGATAAAGAATTTATGTTGTTTTCTATAAAATATTTATCATTAGGGATATTAATATCTAATGCACAATTTTGAGTGATTATAACTTATGGCTTAGTTCACAGTAATGTATGAGACATAGGAACCATGGTACCATTTTATTTATCTTATTAATAATCTGCTTAGGACCCCACAATGTGAAATAGCTTTAGTGATAGAAAACCTTATATCAGTGCTTTACTGGTAACAGAATGGCCAAATATACAGAAATAAGAGAAAGACTAGGGGACAAAGTGTTAGTACTATTTGAACTAGAATTGTTTTTTATGATCGTCATATTGTAATTTTTAATTTCTTCTCTTTGTAGACACTTTTAATTATTTTAGGTAAAGATTAAAAATGCAATATATCAATAGCAAAATTAATAGTAGTCCAAAAATTGCCATTGTGTTAGTTGTTATATTTAACCCTGATCATAACAGAAAGCTTTCTGGCTTACAACATGATTTCTCAAACCCAAATCAGTAGTGTAACAGTGTATTTACTTTGTTGATTGGTAGTAGAATTATACTGAAAGAACACACATTCCTCTTAGAGTTACTGTATTGTGATCTTTTTATTATACCCCTGCAGAATAAGCCTGAAAGCACAGACTCTTGAGTTGTAGCTGTCTGCTGTTTTGTAGTAGAAGGCAGACAGTGACAACAAGACTTATTTCCTCATCCTCAGTACAGAAATAAGAGACTCTGAGGGCTTAACCCACATTTCTAAAGTTCAGGTCTCTCATTTTTAGAAATGATAATAATATGTCATTTGTCTACATCACAAAGATAATCTGAGAATCAAATCAAATGAGATCATTGAAGTAAAAGTACTTAGTTAACTTCAAAGCACTTTAGAAATGTACAATGATTTAGGGACAACATCAGGGTTTATGTATGTTTTTCTGCTTTAGAAAAAGCTAGAGTAAGGTTACAATTCAATTTTTAGAATTGAATTATGTGTACAGAGAGATATGGAGTGGTGTTCTCAGTACATCTCTTATATTAGCTCTTTATTATAGTTGTCAGTTTTATCTTGATGGTTGGTAATAAATGTAATTTTTAAAGTAATACAATATGAAGAAACTTCGTCGTTAAAAAAATTAGCCTCAGCCATTTCAGCTTGCATTGTACTTGTTATAACTCTGATTTGGGGCTTTGTGTAGTGTCATACAATCACAGATACTCCAAATACAAGGAATATTGCCTTCCTTTATAAATTAAGGTGGTTTTTTGTAAGAAGAGTATTGTATTTTATAACAAATGCATAGAAGAGGAAAATTTCAGAGTTGAATTATCTGGAAATTGTTGAAAAGAGGTCATGGATGAAATACTTTAAACATTAAGAAAAATCCACACTGGCTTTTCACCTTTCCCTCATGTTATGAAACTAAATAAGTTTTTTATTTACATTTGAATAATCAGATAATTCAAGTACACAATTGTGACAAACTGGGTGAAGCGTTCACATTTTCCTCAGTTCTTTTTTGTTCTTTGAAACCAAGTACCTAGAAATGTCTCTTGAGTTCCTTTGTTTCTAACAACATGGTAAACTAGGTATATTGAAAACTCTACAATAAGTGTTGATGAAATAAATTTTTAAAATTTCCTTAGAAGCATAGCTGAACTCAGAAGAATGTAAAACATCCCAGGAGTTAAATGGGAGAGAGAGAGGTAGGAAAAGAGTGAGTGATATTGAGGAGGAGAGAAAAGGAAGAAAAGGAGGGAGGGATGGAGAGAAGAAAGAAGAATAGGCAGGCAGTGAGCTTTCCTTGTGCATTTTCCAAGTGGTGCAGTGTAAAGACTCTGCCTGCCAGTGCAGGAGACTCAACAGACCTGGGTTCCCATTTCAGTCTTCTTGCCTGGAAAATTCCATGGACAGAGGAGCCTGGCAGGCTACAGTCCATGGGCTTGCAAAGAGTGGAGCTTTCCTTATTTGAAATAAACAGGCATTAGATAAGCTAGAAGAAATATCTAGCTTGTGAGTATGTGCTGTGAAGAGCACAATCTGAATGCCTTTTATACTTAAGGTTTTCAGAGGCTTACGACTTGATTAAAATGATAGACCATGGGGAAAATGACCTTGCAAAGAAAAGAAGACTAAATTCTGATTAAACTGGCTAATTATTTGAGGAAAGGAATAAAGTGAATAACAAAAATGCCATTCTTACAAAGACTTGAGATTGCCTTTAATATTACCTTCACCTTCTGTTGTTGCTCTTCAGTCACTAAGTCGTGTCCAGCTCTTTGCAACTCCATGGACTGCAGCATACCATGCTCCTGTGTCTTCCACTACCTCCTGGAGTTTTTTCAAACTCACGTCCATTGACTCAGTGATGCTATCTAACCATCACATCCTCTTTCATCCCCTTCTCCTTTTGCCTTCAATCTTTTCCAGCATCAGTCTTTCCCAGTGAATTGGCTGTTCACATCATGTGACTAAAATATTGGAGATTCAGCATTAGTCCTTCTAATGAACATTCAGAGTTGATTTCCTTTAGGATTGATTGTTGATCTCCTTAGAGTCCAAGGGACTCTCAGGAGTCTTCTCCAGCACCACAGTTTGAAAGCATCAGTTCTTTGGCGCTCAGCCTTCTTTATGATCCAACTCTCACATCCATGCATAACTACTGGAAAAACCATAAGTTTGACTGTGGATCTTCATCAGCAAAGTGATGTCTCTGCTTTTTAATGTACATACTAGATTTGTCATAGCTTTCCTTCCAAGGAGCAAGTGTCTTTTAATTCCACGGCTGTAGTCACCATCTGCAGTGATTGTGGAGCCCAAGAAAATAAAATCTGTCACTGTTTCTACTTTTTCCCTATCTATTTGGCAAGAAGTGATGTGCCATGATCATAGTTTTTTGAATGTCGAGTTTCAAGCCAGCTTTTTCGGTCTCCTCTTTCACCCTTATCAAGAGGCTCTTTAGTTTCTCTTCACTTTCTGCCATTAGAACATCCTAAATCAAGGGAAGAAACTTAAAAAAAAATACTACTCCAGGGGTGTAATGTGTCTGAGATACCAGGAAGCAACAAATGCACTGCCTGTGAAGAGAGCTACACCATCAAAAGAGAGAACACACTGATCACCTCCACCTGTGGACACACCAAATCTGGGCTACATGGGGAACACTTTCCTCTTTGTGGATCTGAAAATTAATTTTCCACAAAAGAAAATAAAAGGACCACAATGAGGAAAGGCAGAGACATGATCTCACTATCACAATAGGAAGGGATCTCACAGTTACAGAGCTTCTCCCTGAGGAGTGAGGCGTTCATGTCCTGCCTCAGACACTTGAACATTTGAGGCCTGAAATGGAAACACAATTCCCCAAACATCTGGCTTTGAAAACCAACGGGGCTTTTATCCTGGAGACCCAAAGTCTATAAGGAACAGAAATTCTGCTCTTAAGGGGCTTAAATTGCAGACTAACACAGGAACCCAACAAAAAAGGAGCAGAAAAGCATTTAGACTGTATGAGAAAAAGACTCATTTGCTAACTTTGAAGTATCTGCTGGTGGGGTAGGGGCCCGCTGAGATTCTCACTGGGGGCAGAAGCACTGTCAGATGCCAGTTTTATGTTCTCCCTCTACTTTGCTAGCACTAGCAGGAGCATGTAATCACAGCACTCCCTAGCTAACCTGCTAAAGCCCCAGGTGAAACTTCCCCTATTTGCAGATAACAGGATTTTATATATAGAATACCCTGAAGGCTTCACCAAAAAACTTTTAGAATTGATACATGAATTCAGAAAAGTTGCATGATACAATATTTATATACAAAAACCTGTTGCATTTCTATGCACTGATATCAACTATCAGAAACAAAAATTAAGAAAACAGTCCAATACATGATTGCATTTTACAAAGAATAAAATTCCTAGGAATAAATTTAACCAAAGAGGTGAAAGATCTATACACTGAAAATTGTAACAACATTGATGAAAGACATTGAAGAAGATACAAATAAATGGAAAGATAGTTCATGCTCATGGATTGGAGAATTAAAATAGTTAAAATGATTGTACTACTCAAAGCAATCTACAGATTCACTGAATCCCTATCAAAAATCCAATGATATTTTGCAGAAAAAAAAATGAAACTACCAAATCAATCTTCAGAGAGATGAAAACTAGAGATTTTGAACTGTGTTAAAAGAAAAGCACCAATACAGTATATTAATACATATATATGGAATTTAGAAAGATGGTAATGATGACCCTATATGAGAGACAGAAAAAGAGACACAGATATAAAAAACAGACTTTTGGACTCTGTGGGAAAAAGCGAGGGTAGGATGATTTGAGAGAATAGCATTGAAACATGTATATTGCCATATGTAAATAGATCACCAGTCCAAGTTTGATGCATGAAACAGGGCACTCAGAGCCGGTGCACTGGGAAAACCCTGAGGGATGGGATTGGAAGGGAGGTGGGAGGGTGTTCAGGATGGGGGACACGTGTACACCCATGGCTGATTCATGTCAATATATGGCAAAAACCACTGCAATATTGTAAAGTAATTAGCCTCCAATTACAATAAATTAATTAATTTTTAAAAATGAGAAAAAACACTGTAGTAATCCGAAAGTGTGGTACTTACATAAAAGCAGGCACATACCTCAATGGAACAGAATAGACAGCCCAGAAATAAACCTAGGCATATGTGGTCAATTAATTTATGATAAAGGAGGCAAGAATTTATAATGGGGAAGGACAGTATCTTCAAACAATGGTGTTGGTTATACTCTACAGCCACATGCAAAACACTGAAACTAGACAACAATCATAAACAGTACAGAAAAATTCACTCTAAATAGGTTAATGACTTGAGTGTAATACCTGAAACCATAGAACTCCTAGAGGAAAACATAGGTGGTAAGCTCTTTGACATAGATATTGGCCATGAATTTTTGGGTCTGACTTCAAAAACAAAAGCAAAAATAAACAAATAGAACTATCAGATCAGATCAGTCTCTCAGTCGTGTCCGACTCTTAGCAACCCCATGAATCGCAGCACGCCAGGCCTCCCTGTCCATCACCAACTCCCGGAGTTCACTCAGACTCACGTCCATCAAGTCCGTAATGCCATCCAGCCATCTCATCCTCTGTCGCCCCCTTCTCCTCCTGCCCCCAATCCCTCCCAGCATCAGAGTCTTTTCCAACGAGTCAACTCTTCGCATGAGGTGGCCAAAGTACTGGAGTTTCAGCTTTAGAATCATTCCTTCCAAAGAAATCCCAGAGCTGATCTCCTTCAGAATGGACCGGTTGGATCTCCTTGCAGTCCAGGGGACTCTCAAGAGTCTTCTCCAACACCACAGTTCAAAAGCATCAATTCTTCGGTGCTCAGCCTTCTTCACAGTCCAACTCTCACATCCATACATGACCACAGGAAAAACCATAGCCTTGACTAGACGAATCTTTGTTGGCAAAGTAATGTCTCTGCTTTTGAATATGCTATCTAGGTTGGTCATAACTTTCCTTCCAAGGAGTAAGTGTCTTTTAATTTCATGGCTACAGTCACCATCTGTAGTGATTTTGGAGCCCAGAAAAATAAAGTCTGACACTGTTTCCACTGTTTCCCCATCTATTTCCCATGAAGTGGTGGGACCGGATGCCATGATCTTCGTTTTCTGAATGTTGAGCTTTAAGCCAACTTTTTCACTCTCTACTTTCACTTTCATCAAGAGGCTTTTGAGTTCCTCTTCACTTTCTGCCATAAGGGTGGTGTCATCTGCATATCTGAGGTTATTGATATTTCTCCGGGCAATCTTGATTCCAGCTTGTGTTTCTCCCAGTCCAGTGTTTCTCATGATGTACTCTGCATATAAGTTAAATAAACAGAACTATATCAAACCAAAAATATCATGAATAGCAAAGGAAACCATCAACAAAATAAAAGCCAACCTTCTGACTAGGGGAAATTATTTGCAAATCATGTATCCAATAAGAGGCTAATTCCAAAATTCATACAGAACTTACAGCCCAATAGATGAAAAAAAAGATAAGAAGAAAGATAGAAAAGAAGGAAGGAAGGAAGAGAAGAGAAATCTGACTAAAAACAGGCAGAGGATCTGAATAGATGTGTCCAAAGAAGACATACAAGTTGCTAACATACATGAAACGATGCTCAGCATCACTAATCATCAGGAAAATGCAAATTTGAAACCACAGTGAGATGCTGCTTCACTATTAGAATGGTCATTATCAAAAAGACCAGAAATTATTAGTTTTGGCAAGGATGTGAAGGAAAGGGACAATCTCCTGCACTGCTATTGGGAATGTACATTGGTGCAGTCATTATGGAAAATGTTATGAAGGTTTCTCAAAAATTAAAAATGGAACTACCAAATGATCAGCAATTCCACTTCTGGGTATTTATTTGATTAAAGCAAAAATACTAATTTGAAAAGATATAGTCACCTCAGTATTCATTGCAGCATTATTTACAAACAACCTAAGAGTTCATCAGTGGATGAATGAATAAAGAAGTTGTATAGCTATACACACACACACACACACACACACACACACACACACACATACATGAACACATACCCAATGGAATACTACTCATCCATTAAAATTGAAATCTTACCATTTGTGACACCATGGATGGACCTTGAAGGTATCAAGGTAAGTGAAATAAGTCAGACAGAGGAAGACAAATAAGAGTATGATTTCACTGATTCTGAAATCTTAAAAATAAAAAACAAATGACAAACAAAACAAAATCAAACTCACAGATTCAGAGAACAGATTGGTGTTTGCCAAAGGGGAGGACTGTTGCAAAGTTGAGAAAAATGGGTGAACATGATCAAAATGTACAAACTTCAAGTAATAAAGTCATGGGAATGAAAAGAAAAATACATTTGACATTATTGATATTTCTCTATGTCAATATGGAGAAATATACTTTTGCCTCTGAAAAGGTGATCTCCTTTGAAAAGAAACAAGGGCATCACTAATGTTGGTATTAAGTTTAGTTATGCTTTGTTGGGATGTGTAACAAATACTTTTTAAACTCCTATTATAGCATCTTGGCATAGCTAAATAAATATGAAATATGTGATCTGGTATATTCACAGATTCCAAAAGTAAACAGAAAATACATAATATTTGGAAATAAGATAGGAAAATAATTTTCACAATTTATAGATGTCCTGATAATTCATAAGTGGTGAAATTATATAAAGTCATCTGTAATGAGTGAAAACATTTGTGATTTTATACTTTCCATACCTTGTCCTCTTTTTTTGTAAGAATTACCTAAGCTGTTTTAAGAGTGAAAAAAATTAAACTGTAATTTATTTAACTCTCAAAACTAAATAAATACCTTTTTATGCAAAAAGAAATCCAATTACCTTGATAAAGATGTTTTCAAGTTATAAATGAAATCACAAAGAGATTGGAATATCTTCTATGTTGTGAGGAAAAAAATACCATGACTAAGAATATTTTCACCATGAATGACTGTTAGGTATCATGATACTTTCAGAACAAAAACAACAAAAGATTGTTATCACTAATATATTTACATCTATGGTCCCTTAAAGAGTGTCAGTTAAAATAGGAAATGGAAACCAAATTTTGAATATAAGATGCAGAAGAAAATATGAAACCTACAAATTTACATTATAAATATGCATCAGCTATATAAGAAATAATATTAAGTATTAATTTATAAGAAAATGATAGAAATAAAATACTGAACATCCATAATATTTAAAACACAAATTGAAATGGAAAATTTCAAAAATTCTTAAGATATTTATAGTGTAAAGATACAGATAATTTTAGCCTTTCAAATAACTGCAGCCTTGTAAGTTTTAAGGGTAATCAATAAAATGTTAAAAATTAAATGCATAACATCTTAGACAGTAATGCAGGAAAAAATGTAATAGAAAACATAACAAGCTTGAAAATACTTTCGAATATTTAGATAATCTAACTGTAAAAACTCTCCAAATAAAAGGTTAAACTTGAAAGACTATAACTGTTTTTAAATAATTGTTGATTGTTTATATGAGATGACCCAAATCTTAAAAAATATTCCTATGCAAATACTAAACATACATGAAAAACCTCATGTAGTCATATCAATATTAGGTGAAATGAAATTTTATAAAAATCTGAATTAAGAATAAAAAAGGTGTATCATGAACACATATTTTTAATCTACTAAGGAATTATATAGTAAGGTATTATTTATTTTATTTAATATTTCAACTTGCATTATGCAAAAACAGAATTATAAATAAACTTTCCTGACAGGGAAGTTTTTCTGTACTTTCTTGATAGCACTCTAAAATATCAGAAATATGTGTAGAATAAGTGATTAATATCAATTTTCTTTTTAATTTACAAGGTTTTATCAAATCTATCCCTTTCATGCATTGGAGCAGGAAATGGCAACCCACTCCAGTGTTCTTGCCTGGAGAATCCCAGGGACGGGGGAGCCTGGGAGGCTGCCATCTATGGGGTCGCACAGAGTTGGAGACGACTGAAGCGACCTAGCAGCAGCAGCAGCAGTGCTATCAATATTCTATAGTTATAAGAAAAGTCACAGGAATAAAATAAAGAGAAAAAGAAATTGTCATCCTTAGATTATATGATGGTCTACTTAGAAAACCAAAAAGACAAAAGAGAATTATAGAGTAAGGAAGTTTAGCAATGTTGGTAAATATCTGTTGTTGTTTAGTTGCTAAATTGTGTCTGACTCTTGTGACCTCATGGACTGTAGCCCACTAGGCTCCTCTGTCCATGAGATTCTCTAGGCAAGAATACTAGAGTGGGTTGCCATTTCCTTCTCCAGGGATCTTCCCAACCCAGGAATTGAACCCACATCTCCTGCATTGGCAGGCAAATTATTTACCACTGAGCCACCAGGAAATATTAGATTGCCACAAATTCAATTGCTTTAAATTAGCAACAAAAAGTCTTTGGAAATAGCAAAAAAAAAAAAAAAAAAGATGTCTAAGACTAAATGTAATAAAGATGTGCATAACTTTTATGTAAAAATACATTTATATTGAATAATTATGGTAGAACTGAAAAATGAGAGAGATGCAGGTGTATGAACACAAAGATGCTGTATGAAAAGTGATAATCTGAAAATTTGATCTTCTTCTATTAAAAATCCCAACTAATTCACATTTGTGTATGTGCTCGTGCATAGTTGTATGTGACAGTGAAGCTAGACAAGCTTCATATTAGTACCCAAAAGAACGAAGGGCTAACTGCTACTGTTTTCAATTTGATTCTTCAGAAACTAAAAGTCCCTCAGTCATGTCCAACTCTTTGTGACCCCATGGACTGTAGCCTGCCAGTCTCCTCTCTCTATGGAGTTCTCCAGGCCAGAATACTGGAGTGAGTAGCTGTTCCCTTCTCCAGGGTATCCTCCAAACCCAGGGATCGAACCCAGGTCCCCCACATTGCAGGTGGAGTCTTTACCCTCTGAGCCACCAGGGAAGCTGGGTTCTTCAGAAGCAGCCTCTAAAATAACCATCCTTGTGCAAAGGATTTTTAAAGAAAGTGTACCAAAACTAGTAAGAGAATGAGGAAACCAAGAGAGGGACAAGGAGGGAGCCAGGCAGGATGTAATTTCAGACAGACTGCCATGATGAATTGATTTAGTCTGGTTCCATAAGAACTCAGAGTAAAGCTAACTCAAAGGTGTCCCTTTCTAAGACAATGGATCTGGTCTTTCATAATTCTGCACTGGTAAGTTCTTGTTTAGAGGTTGCTTCTGGTTTCCTGTTTCTGGACAAAGCTGGGTCCCATGGCACAGATGCTTGGAACTCAAAGTCCACCCAAGCTGTATATAAATATATACAGCTATATATATATATATATATATATATATATATATATATATACACACACACACACATATTTATACAAAGATATATAAAATGGTTTAAAAAAGAATGCCTACATGGTATACTCTGTCAAGACAGTTTTTAAGAAGAACAAGAAGGAGGACTTTTCTTGAATTATAAAAATAGTGCAATTAATATATAATATTTGTATAAGAAAAGAAAAATACACTAAAGGGTCAGAAGTAAATCAATATTTGATAATGTGATATGTGAGAAAGACAGCTTTGCAAAATCAAGGGGAACACAGTGGAATAAATGGTATTGAGACTAATGTTTTCCACATATATAAAAATAAAATTAGATTTCTCTTATTATTTATTTCTTTAATTTTATAATAAAATATAGAGCTTGAATTAGGAAAATGTCTTAATATCTCAAAAGCAAAACCATATAAAAATTCTAATAAATTTAACTACTTTAATTTTCTGAGTCTTAAGTAAATAATTAGAAGAAACACAAGCAGAAATAAAAGTGGAGAAGAGCTTGGCAATGCAACCAAAGAAAGGTTCATTTCAACAATATATGAGGGACAATCAGAAATCAGTGAGAAAAACATAAACCAGTAGAAAAATCAATGGAGAAATTATATGAGTTGGTAATTCACAGAAGAGAAAGCCAAATAGCTAAAAGTCATAAAAATTAATGGTTAATCTCACTGGTAATCAGAAAATACAATGCCGCTTCTCTCCTCTGAAAAGGAAAAAATAAAGATAAGCAATTGTGAACTCATTATTTTGACTGACAGTACCAAAAGTTCATAAAGATATAAAAATAAAACAGATTTCTTATCTGTGCTGAAGAAAATTGGAACTGTTTGAATATTTTTCATGCAATATGAAATAGTAAAGTTGAAAATGAATATATCTCTTATGCAATGATAGCAATAATCCTTAGATTATATGATGGTCTAAATATTCTACTTCTATAGCATAGTACTTCTTAGTAAACTTCCAAATATTATCACTAGCAATTTGTGGCTATTTAAATTCATATTTATTGAATTTAAAGTAAAAAATCAGTTACTCTGCCACACTTGCCAAATTTTAAGTGCTCACTACTTTGAACAACATTGATATAGAAAATTTCCTCATCATAGAAAATTTTGTTCATAAGCACTGCCCTATGTTATACGTATGCACAATGATATTAAGAAGGAATGTTTATTGTCACATTTACGGAAGCAAATAATTGGAAGCAAATACCACCAGCAGGAAAATAAATTTACTAATTTATCGTATATTTATACAATGAAATATATAGCTATGAAAGCAAATTATATAGAACTACATTCATTAACATGGATAAATCATGTAAGTTTATTAATTAAAATAAAAACCATGTTTTTGACATTAATTTGGTGAAGTTCTGAGTCATTATTGTTCAAATATTTCTTCTCTTTCCTTCTTTCCTTCTGTCTCCTTATGGTATTTCCACTGCTCATATTTGTCACATCATCCTTGGATACTCTATTTTTTTTTTTTTTTCAATATTTCTTCTCCTTGCCTTTCCATTCTGGAAGTTTTTATAGGGATATCTTTAACTCAGAAATTATTTCCTCAGCCATGTCCAATCTACTAATAAGCCCATCAAAGGCACTGTTCATCTCTAGTATAGTGTTTTTTATATCTAGTTTTTCTTTTCAGTTCTTTCTTAAGGTTTTCATCTCTCTGCTTACATTGCCTATCTTTTTCTGCATTCTTTCTACTTGATTCATTAGAGCCTTAACATATTAATCATAGCTGTTTTAAATTCCCAATCTGATGATTCCTACATCTCTGCCATGCTTGTTCCTGATGTCTTTAATTTCTTTAATTTTTGACTTTTGGTATACTTGCAATTTTTTCTGGATAGCTGAACATGATATGTGCCAGATGAAAACGACTGCTGTAATAGACCTTTAGTAATGTGGAGTTAAGATGGAGGTTGGAAGGCCGGGAGGCATTTTATGGTCTTCTGATTAGTTCTCAGTCTCTTAGTAAGCCTATTCTTTTGAACTGTGAATGTTGCAAATGTTTTTCAGATTCTCTCCCCCCACTACTCCCTTAGGGACCAGATGACTAGGTGGACTAGAGTTGGATAATCTCCCTTCCCTCACATCAGTTAGCTTCTGATAATACACCAACACTGCTCTTGGGAAGGAAAGCCATGACAAACTTAGACAGCATATTAAAAAAGCAGAGACATCACTTTGCCAACAAAGTCCGTCTAGTCAATGGTTTTTCAAGTAGTCATGTATGGATGTGAGAGTTGGACCATAAAGAAGGCTGAGCACCAAAGAATGATGCTTTCTAATGTGGTGCTAGAGAAGACTCTTGAGAGTCCCTTAGACAGTAAGGACATCAAACCTGTCAGTCCTAATGAAAATCAACCCTGAATATTCATTGGAAGGATTGAAGCTCTAATACTTTTTTCACTTGATGTGAAGAGCCGACTCATTGGAAAAGACTGATGCTGGGAAAGATTGAAGGCAAAAGGAGAAGGAGTTGGCAGAGGATGAGATGGTTGGATGGCATCACTGATTCAATGGACATGAATTTCAGCAAATTCTGGGAGAGAAATGGAGGACAGAGGAGCCTGGCTTGTTGCAGTCCATGAAGTCACAAATAGTTGGATATAGCGACTGAACAAAAACAACAACAAAAATATGCCAGCAGGCCAGGCTCTGGTTAACTGGTTTCCTTTGAGGGCAGGCTGTATTAAGAACAGAGTGCTCTTGTTTATTTCAAAAGGATTCCCATTATCCTCCTCTAGTTGGAAGTATTTTTCCCCATTATTACCAAGGGAACATGACTAAACCCAGAGGTAAATCCCACAAAACTCTGGTACCACCCAATGATTGGGTGCTCTGGAGTTTTTAACTCTCAGCCTTGTTCACACTGACCAGTTCAGGTTTTCTCCTGGCCCTGGTTTCTTAGGAGGTTTCTGCTCTAGTAAATTGTTATTCTCTGTATTCATCTGTCTCTTCTTGTGGTCAGCAGTTTGCCTTGTTTCCTTCTCTTTGTTATGGATTCATGAAGAGTTGTTGATTTTGTCAATCTGTTTAGCTTCCCACTTGTTAGGACAGAATGGTGACTTCCAAACTCTACATGAGGAACCCAACAATAAGTGCCATAATGGAAAAGACATTATTACATTTACATAAAAGTTAAAAGTATGAAAAATAGTAGATCATGTTTATGGATATAAAGATATGAAATAAACATATAAAGGCATGCATGAAAATGAAAAACACCAAATTTAATATATTGATGAGCTCTGGTAGGAGCAGGATATATAAAAAGGGGAATGAAATTGATTAGGGCCACATAAGAATGTTTAACTCTGCATATATTTGTATAAGCTAAGAAGAGGGGCATATGATGGTTGTTAAACTGTTCTCTTTTTTATATATCTGAAATATTATACATTTTAAACTTTCCTATTGTGTGCCTTCTACTTGTCAGTTACATCTAAGAACAAATACAAAATTCTAGTAATAAGTTAATTTCTTTTCCAACACGTGTCTTCTAAATTCTGTGTTAAATATTCTGAAATTAAAAGTTGTGTGTTATTGCTTTTATTTTTTTTAATTTTTAATGAATGGAAGAAATGTATAATTTAATATAAGTTTTTTCTGACCCTAAATGTAAAGGTTGAAAATTCATTACTACATGTCATTTGTTTTTAGAGTTAAGGGAGATGTTCAGCCTATAAAATCTATTATTATTTTTTCAGAGAGTAATTGCTTGCACATTTGATAAGTGTTTGTGCAAGGACTAATAAAATTCTTGGAAAACATAGGCTCAAATATAAGACCTTCTTCTGTGTTCATACCAGTCCATTATTCATATTATCCATATTATTTAGTATTCTTTAGTTATATTCATTGTGAAACCAGACTGAAAATTGTATAACCAAATCCTTTTATCAAGTAATCTCTAATCATGACTACTAAAATCTTTAACAGTTTTTACTTAAAAATTGCATTTCCAATATTAAGAGAAATAATGAAATGATTAAATGCATAAAAATTTGAAAGCTCTTTCAAATAATTTCTTTAAAATATTATTATTGCCTCTTGTTCTCCGACCTTTGACATGAATAGCAAACACAATTTCTGTTTAAATCATGAATGATCAATCATGTGGTTATGGAGATGTACCTTCCAATGTGCAGAGAAAGATCATTCAATCCTGAGTGTTTCTAATTTGATTTTCATGACATCTAATCATCTCAAAAACAAATATCTGTGCATCCGCCAGTTCTTACTTAATGCTGAACTTGATAAGGCGATCTACTAAAACAAGAGAATTAAAAGATACTACAGAGGGAAAGGCTTTTCTTAATTCATTAATTTACTATATATTCTTCATTCATTTACTATTCACATACTAATATATGAGTATTTATTGTGTACTAAGCACTAGCAAAATAATTTTGTTTATATTAAAGCCTCCATTTCTTTTTTTTTTTCCCCCAGAGTTCTAGGACTTTTAACCTGTCCCAAAATTGCTGAAGCAAAAATCATGATAAAACATTCTTTCCTTTACACCCCCTAACGCAAAAAAAAAAAAAAAAAAAAAAACTCCATATGAGAAAAATGGTTTTGTACATGGGAAGAAACAATATAAATTCAAAACTTACAGATAAGGGTTAGCTCTATCACTCATCTCTTTAAAAAGTTTATACGAATATCCAGTCAACACCAACAGTGTTATCTCCCTTGAAATGTTATCTATACGGATTTCCAAGTAGACCACAGGGCTGTATACTGTCTTGAAATTTCCTCAGAAGGCTCTGCCATTGATCAGGTAACAGTAAAAACCTCAGAGTCCTTTCTTTTAAATGGAAGAGGGAAAGACAGGGATAGAAGAAACTCTTCAAACTTTGTCTTCTTTCCTTGTGGCTTGTGGTCTCCTCCTCCTCCTCTGCCTCCTCGGAAGCCTCCTTGCCCTCCAAAGCCTCCCTGGCCTCTGCCACCAAAGCCACCTTGGCCACCTTTGCCACCACCTCAGCCTCCAAAGCCACCTTCACCCTTAGGTTTGGCCCAGTCCAAAGTGACTTTGTTTCCATCAATTTCACCATCTTCCATGGCCTCCTTGGCAGCTTTGGCATCTTCCTCGCTGTTGAAGTCTACAAAACCAAACCCTTTGGAGGATCCAGTCTCCCGGTGAGTGACTATCCTTGCTCGAATAGAGCCATCAAACAACTCCTTTAATGTCTCTTCTGTGGTATCCTCAGAGAGACATTTGACAAAGACAGTTTTGGGTGGCTGGCTTCTTGCATTAGGTGATCCCCTGGGTCCTTGCAATTCCAGTCTGATGGCTCTGCTGTCAATTTCTCTTTTATTACATGAATTTAAAGCTTCTTTGGCATTTTCAAATGAAGCAAATTCTATAAATGCATACCCTTTAGATTTGCCATTTTGGTTCTGGGGCACCTTGATATGAGTTGCCTTCTCAAATACTTCCTGAAGAATATGTTCCGTTGCACTATAGGAGAGGTTGCTTAAAACCAGGGTTTTTGATTCACCACTCCAAGTGCTATTCTTTCCACCTCTATGGTCTTGACTTTGATCTTTCTCTCCAGTGTAGTACAGAGAAATGGATCGCCCATCTATCTCTGTTCCCTGCTTTTCTTTTTCAAGGTTTTTTCTGCCTCAGCTTCTGTCTTAAATTCAATATAAGCAATCCCTTTAACTCTTTCCATCCTTGCTGACTAATCTGATCTCCACAGCATCTTCAAACACTTCTTAATTCATCCTGAGTAACTTTGTAAGGCAGATTTTTAGCCAAAAGTGTTCCTGCATCTTGATCTTTCTTACTGTCTTTTCCCTTTGGTTTTTCCAGTTTAATTTCAGTGCCAAAGACTTTTAAACCAGTGAGTTCCAAGGCTTTTTCCAGGTCTTCAGCAGATTCAAAATCCACATAGCCAAACTTCCTAGACACACCAATTCTGACATCGACAACAGCAAGATCATTTTTAGCAAAAAGATCACTGATACCCGTTTTCAATTCAGGAGAAGATTTTATTGAAGTTCAGGTTTCCAATAAAGAGATTGAAAGATGTAGCTGGTTCTGTGCCTTCCACTTTTTGTTTCTTGGCTTCAGGAACTGCTTTTTGTTTGGCCATTTCCTTCTTTCGTTTTCCAGGTGCTTCTTTGATGGCTCTTCTTCCTCTTCCTCCTCTTCTTCTTCCTCCTCCTCCTCTTCTTCCTCATCATCCTCCTCCTCTTCATCACTGTCATCCTCTTCCTCTTCATCTTCATCATCATCATCACCCTCTTCATCTTCAGCAGTGCTTTTAGCCTTCACAGGAACAGCTTTTACTGGAGCTTTATTTCCTTTGGCTGGTACAATCTCCATAGGTTCTTCTTCAGAGTCATCTTTGTCCTCCTCCTCCTCCTCCTCCTCCTCCTCCTCATCATCATTGTCATCCTCATCATCCTCATCATCTGTGTCAGGAGCAGCACCAAAAGCAGCAGCTGCCTTCCTCACTGCTGGCTCATCCTTCTCTTCATCATCATCGTCTTCCTCTTCACTGTCATCTTCATCTTCTTCATCACTGTATTCCTTCTTGGCATTCTTGCTGTTCTTTGCTCCCTTGCCTGGGGTGGCTGCTCCCTTCTTACCAGAGGTTGCTACCAATGCTTTGCCTGGGATGCCTCCCTTTTTGCCAGGTGTTACCACTGCTTTGGCAGGTGTAACTGTCCTCTTGGCTGGCATAGCTGCTGCCTTTTTGCCAGGGGTGAAAACTGCTTTCTTTGCCCGTGTGGCAACTGCAACCTTTTTTGTTGGGGAAACCATCATCTTCTTTGCTGGAGTTGTGGCATCCTTCTTGCCTTTTTTCTGAGGAATAACAACCTCTTCTCCACTGCTCTCATCGTCTTCATCTTCTGACATTTCCTCATCTTCACTATCTTCTTCTACCTCCTTTGGGGGAGGAGCCATTTTCTTGGAGTCACCTTGATTTTTACCGGCCTTTGCGAGTTTACCATAATGGCGGCTTATGACGACGGAGTGTGTGGCAAGTGGCACAGATGAGGCCAGAGGAGCCTGAGCACCGTCGATGGCGGCCGCTAATCCCTGAGCACGTATGCTTGGCTGCCAGCTAGCGCTCGAGACTGAGGCAAAAGCAAGCCTCCATTTCTTAAAGCAACCTTATTAGTAGGTCATACTAGCTTCATTTTGCCAAGAGAACACAAAGAAAAATCTAACATTGTTGAGTGCTACATTTATGCCAGACAATGTTAAAATTGCTTATACATGTTACTCTGCACAACAATGATATAGGTAGGAATTAATGCTTTTTCAACTTGCTATAAGAAGTCATATTGCAAAGATACATTAAGAAACTTGTTCAAGGTCACTCAATTTAGAGACTCAAGATTAAATCCTATGCAGTTTGGCTTCAACATTTATTCTCTTGAACATAATGTTAGAGCTGTTTCTGTGTAAGAGATCCAGGACTCAGTCTCAGAAATCTTAGCTGCCAAGGCCCATTCTTTAAATGTTACATTATACTACCAACAATCTGTTTCCTGTAATGGCAGATTAGGTTGTTTTTGACTAGCACTTACATTAGAAAATCTGGACAAGCTATTTTTTAAAATGTATTCAAATGTTTGGGGAACCTTCCAGAGCAGTGAGGAATTATTATAGGTTTGAAAAAGCAGAGAATAAAAACCAAAAGAGCCAAGATTTGGGGCCCTTTAATTATTAAGTTATGTGCAGATTCAAAAATATGGTGGCAAAGAGAGAGTGCATGGAATTGTTGGTATACACATAGGATGAAGGGAGAAATTGCAGGCCAATACTTTCAGTTGGGACACAATTAGGAACCTTAAAAATAAACCTTAGGAGAAAGGGATAACCATAGATTGACCTGCTTTTAATTACCTCAACACCTTATTAGATTCATCTTTGTTCTAGCTGCTTAACAAAACCAAAACCAAAACCTTTCTTAAAGTAAGATAAGCATAAGATAACATATGTGTGTGTGTGTTTGTGTGTGTACTCAGTCATGCCCAGCTCTTTCTGATCACATGGACTGTAGCCCGCCAGGCTCCTCTGTCCATGGGATTTCCCAGGCAAGAAAACTGGAGTGCGTTGCCATTTCCTACCACAGGGGATCTTCCTAATGCAAGGAAGGAACTTGCATCTCTTGTGTTCTCTGTATTGGCAGGGGAATACTTTACCACTGTGCCACCTGGGATGTGGTTAAAGGTCTAATATAGGTATAATTCAAATCCCATATAAAGGAAAGGGATAGTACAAGAAATAATTAAGATGTTAATGACTGAATATTATCTAAATATTCAACTTAATGATTGAAGAAGACCTGAGAGTCCCACCCAGGATAAATGCAGCAAAAATTATATTTAGGCTCATCATATAAAAGCTGGTAACATAAAAAATGTAAATCTCTTTAAACTTTGTTTAGTTGATTAACAGTATTGAGATAGTTTCAGGGGTACGGCAAAGTAACTCAGTTATGCATATACATATCTACATTTTTCAAATTATTTTCCCATTTAGGTTGTTACATAATATTGAGTAGAGTTCTCTGTGCTACAAAGTAGGTTTCTGTTAGTTATCCAAGAAAAAATGTAAGTCTTAAATACATTGGATGTGCATCCTAAGTCACTTAGTCATATCCGAGTATAGCCCGTGAGGCTTCTCTGTCCATGGGGATTCAAGAATTCTGGAGTAAGTTGCCATGCCCTCTTCCTAAATAAGCTGGAGGTGATGTTAACAATAATGTTATCTCTTCAAAGAAACCAAAATAGCACCAATAGTTAACTTTTTAACAGAAACAATGGAAGCCAGAGGACAGTATCTATAAAATACAAAAAACTAATAACTGCCAACCTAGAAGTCTATACTCAGGTAAAATATACTCTGTACTCAGTTAAAATATACTTTAAGCCTACTTAAAAGTCACTTTTAGACAAAAACTTAAATAATTTGTTACAAGCCAACCTGTATTCTTGTCTGGAGAATCCCATGGACAGAGGGGCCTGGCAGGCTTCAGTCCATAGGATCACAAGAGTCAGACATGACTTAGTGACTAAAACGCCAACCTATATAAAAGTAAATATTAAAGTATCTTCAGGAAAAAAGGAGCAGACTTCTCTGCAAATGTTCCTGATTTGAAAAGTCTAGGACCTTAAAATGGGGATTGGGAACATCTCAGTGGATACTTCAGGAAATCTTGCACTTATTTCCAAAGAACACAGACTTTGTAGACTGAATACAAGCTAAAGATTGACTATATCTATCCGTCAGCCCCACTCAAGTGTGGCCCTAAAAGACAAAACAGAAGTGGGAGAGGAACAGCTTCCATGGGACAGTTATAACTTAGGGACACTTTCAAACACACAAAAAAGTGGCTAATACAGAGTCGGGGAAGAGAGGGGGAAGGCAATGGTTTGATCAGGTGGTTGTGAGCAAAACAATTGGAAGACTGAAATATTCATCTGCAGTGAGGCATGATGCTGAGACTTTAGAAGTATGCATAAGTGTGAACATCTTTGCCCATATTAACACCCAACAGACACATTCACCATCAACAACCAAGTGGATTGAAAGACAATCAGTTGATGTCAGCAAGCCTCTAGTCATAGTTGGCACAATGAATACATGAGCCCATCATTCAAATCCTGCACTGTAGCTTGAGGAAATAAACTAGTAGCAAGTTGATCAACAGAAGGATGATTTGTCTTGATGAGTTTTCAAGTTGCCTTTTCTTCAGAGCCTCACAAAGCAATGCTAAGTGAGGTTATAGGATGTTCGATTCACCCAGACAGGATACTTGTTTTAGAATAAAGGACCTACTTTTCAGCAAAGACGATGTAGTGGGCACACGGTGATGAGATTTGGTGTCATGCAACAGTAATCAGAAAACACCAACATGATAGTGGCAGAACCGGATATGAGTGCCAGCTCAGAGAGAATAGCCTGCAGGACCTCCTGGGTCATTGTGCCATCGTAACTTCAGGGTTCACAAAGACCATTATAACAGACGTCACTTGGTACTTTGTCACAATAGACAAAGTATGGGTCCAGAAGTCAATATAGAGGAATGTTCCTATTTGCCTTTATTCCCAGGGATTCACTTTGGAAATTCGGGCTTTATTCCCTACAAATTCTGTGCATATAGAGATTCTGATTTCCATAAAGGTGTTACCTCTACTGGGGGAGAGAGCAAGGGACCAGTAAGCAAGGAAAGGAATAATATTCCAGTATGGAGAAGGCAGGGTAGCTATTACACCACCAGAGCAGAGAGGAACATTTTGGCACGAGGTGACACACTGCAGAGATTCTTGATACCCCCTTGCTCCATTTTAACTCAATTGCCCAAGTACAGTGGCATCAGCTTGAGAAATTCCTGATGACTAGAGACTCATATCCTTCAGATCATCCCACCAGGTGAGCCTCTGTTAGAGGTGATACCTGAGGATGATTGAATCTGTCTAGAATGGGTATTAGAAAAAGGAAGTAAGTTTGAGTTGCTATTCTAAGGCCAGCTGCTGTGATAACAGCTTTAGAAAATCTTGCAAACATTTCTTGTATGGGTTTCCTTAGGAAAAGAGAGCAAACAAACCTGAAGGAACTATTCCTAGGTGAATACATTAATGCTATGGAGTAGGAAATGGCAACCCACTGTGGTATTTTTTGCCTGGAAAATTCCATGGACAGAGGAGCCTGGCAGGCTACAGACCATGGGGTCCCAAAGAGTTGAACATGACTGAGCCATCCACACAATACTTTAATACAAAGTAAATAGACCTTCCTGGGTAAGGGGGTGGATGTTGCAATCTGTTGCCCAGGCCCACCCCATTCATTTGAGACCGAGGCACTTATTCTTCAGATGCCAGGGACTTTGGCTATTGATGGCTTAATGTTGAGTCTCCATGAGGATTTCCTTCAGTCAAAGGGAGTTATCTCACAGAGCTATCTCATTATATGTTTGCCTTAGTTGATACAGGAGGGGGGATGAAGGGCCTGTCTCAATTCAGACATTTCTTAAATACTTTCACAGGTGCTTTGAAACTTACTTGTAGTTGAGATTTTCTGATTCTCCCAATTGTGTTTCTCTTGCACCCTCACATACCAAGAGCTCTCCCAAATATATCTCCTGTTTGTAAATATCAGTTTCAGAACCTGTGTCCCAGGGAGCCTGACCTGTGGTGTGAATGATATAGCTACATAGCTTAATCCATAGTGTAAGGTGGGAGTTAAGGAAATAATTAGTATCAAGTAAACAAATGATAGGTAATATGGAAAAATACAAATAAGTTTGAGGCAGAATAAATCCACAGAGTAGAAACATAAGCTCCTCTGATTTTCAGGTGCTTGGGAATCAGTTTATACACAGAGAGAACTCAGAAGAGAGCAGAGTTTGAAGAGATAATCAAGGATTCACTTTGGGATATAATTTTAGTTGCTTTGTTATCTCTCAGAAGACCGGTGGTATGTAGACAAGGTTGAAAGCATGAAATGAGAAGCAATTATTTCAGAGGACTGTTATTCTAAAAAGGGGCTCCAGTTTCATCCACCTCATTGGAACTGATTCAAATATATTCTTTTTAATGGCTGAGTAATACTCCATTGTGTATATGTACCACAGAGGGATGGTACAGGGAGGGAGGAAGGAGGAGAGTTCAGGATGGGGAACACGTGTATACCTGTGGTGGATTCATGTTGATACATGACAAAACCAATACAATATTGTAAAGTTAAAAAATAAAATAAAATAATTAAAAAATAAAGAAAAAGGGACTTCTTCCCGTGACTCTATGTTAAAGAACCTGCCTGCCAATTCAGGAGACATAAGAGATATGGGTTGGATCCCTGGGTTGGAAAGATCCCCTAGAGGAGGGTGTGGCAACCCACTCCAGTATGCGTGTCTGGAGAATCCCATGGACAGAGGAGCCTGGCAAGCTACAGTCCACGGGGTCACACAGAGTTGGGCACAACTGAAGCATCTTAGCATGCACGCATGTATTCTAAAAAGAAAAGGGAGTATGTCCAAACCAGAGGAATACAGACCTTTAGAAATGACCAAAGGAATGAGGGTCTGCTAAGGAGACAGACTAAAAATAATCAGTGGGAAAAATCAGTTTCTAGGGAGATGAGGTTATGCATAAAGATGGATATAGCTTTTAAGGATGACGATATTTTCAGGATAATACTAGGAGGTAACATAAGATACAAATTGAGGACATTTTTCAGAGTTTAGTATCACATTTTTTTATAGAAGTCTTAGTAACTTTTCGAATAAGTATTGTGTTTTTTTTTTAAATTTTGATATAGAAATAGAACTGGGAGAAGAGATTGAATGGAAAGATGCTGATAATCTTTGGTAAAAACTTTAAAGAATTTTAAAACATGTTTTAGCACTGATGGGGGAAAATAAAGTAGAGAGAGAAATTTGGGAGACTTGGAAAGAAGGGATTATCCAGTGTTGTCTCAGAGGGGCAGGAAAAAGTGAATTTCAGAGCACATGATTAGCCTTAAAAATAAAGAGACATTTTCCCTAAACATAACAGTAGTGAAAAGGAAACTGTGTGGATTAATGTGTAGATATTATAGTTTTATTAAATAAGATTTCATTGTATGTCTGAATTTACAGTTAAAAATAATTTAAGATGTGAACATTATAAAGAATCCATTAATACTCTCTAGTTTCCACTATGTAAATAAATTTGAGACCCCCAAAAAAACTTTGAAGAGATTATTAAGTTAGCATTGATTTCAATTCTAAATTTAGAATCCATTTTGAGAATGTATTGCTTTTAATTTCAGAATCACTTTCAGTTTATTATCACACACCAAAAAAAAAAAAAAAAAAACAAGAAAAATTTATTCTCTGAGAGGGAAAAATCAACACTATAAGAAATTTATACTATGTCTCACAGGTCTAGTAAAATACTAGAAGTACAAAAGAGGAGTAATATACAGAACCAATGATGAAAACTAATCAAGAGGTTCATGAAAAATGTAAACATGAGATACAAACTCCAAGAGGTTATGAGATTGTTACAATGATGTATAAAGAAATTCAAAATGTCTTTCCAAATGACTTCTATCAATGAATATGAATGAATGTTAAGAAGTGTTAGCGTCTTGCTGTATATATTGTGCAATGGGATAAGAGATATTAATATTTAGTGTCTAAGTAGTTTCCTTTCAACATGACTTCATTAAAAATATTTTAAGAATGGTTTTGCTTTACTTTATCACTCGTAAATTAGTTTATTAAAAGTAAATTCAGGGTGATAAAAGCATGTTTTTTTTCAATCTTAGTCCTCAAAAGCCATAATAAAATATGGAGTTAATTTTTTTTAATTTACTTAATTTGCTTATAAGAGATTTTCTGTTCTATAACATTGAAAGCTTCATTAACAATTGATCAAAATTTGCTTATTTTTCAAAACAAATGGTAATGATTTTTAAAGGATTCTTCCATTAATTTGTTCTCTAATTTTTTCATCTGTATATATTAAGGAAAAATTCCCTACCCTGATGCTGGAAAGAGATGTAGACCAAGCAGATACATAGTTTCTAATATGTAACAATACAAACAAATAAATACAACAGTGTAAACTCAGGTAAATAAGAGGAGAGAGAGGTGATAGACATAGAGGATGGTGTAGAAAGGTCCTCTTAAGGCAGTGACATAGGAGCAGAGGCCTGAGTGGTCAGTGGAGGTGTGTCCTGTGATCTCACATCGTGCTCAATCATGTCAGACTCTGCAACCTCATGGAATGTAGCCTGCCAGGCT
Source organism: Bos indicus x Bos taurus (assembly GCF_003369695.1). Taxonomy (NCBI): domain Eukaryota; kingdom Metazoa; phylum Chordata; class Mammalia; order Artiodactyla; family Bovidae; genus Bos; species Bos indicus x Bos taurus. The sequence goes on from NC_040087.1 coordinate 62,948,008, forward strand.
CCTCTGTCCATGGGATTTTCTTGGCAAGAATACTGGAGTAGGATGCCATTTCCTTCTCCAGAGGATCTTCCTGACCCAGGGATCAAATCTGTGTCTCCTGTATTTCCTGCATTGTAGGCAAATTCTTTACCCACTGAGCCATTCAGGAAGCCCCGGCTTTCAGAAAAGTAACAATGAATAGAGATGAGTTTGGTAAATTCTAGAACCAGCAAGAAGATCAAGGGAGCAAAGGAGAGAGGGAACATATGAGGTCAGAGAAATAAGCAAAAATCAGAAAAAGGTACAGCGTGCTGAGAAAGAGAAGAGAAAACTACTCCTTTCCTGTTTGATAAAATGTCATCATTCTCTTTGTAGTTTTTATCACTTAAAAACAAAGATATTTTCATTAAGTATTTTGTTTTGCCTACTAGCTGTACTAGATGAAAATGATTTATCAAAATAACTTCACAGTGAATATTTATCCAATATTTTAATCTCATACATTCTAAAACTGTTTTTATGAACTCAATATATCCTAATATAAAGTTAATGAGATAATATTAAAAAAATTAAAATAAAAGGAAAAATCACTGGAGCAAAAATTGTTTCTAAACATTCCTGTATCTTTTTTTCTGTTAACCAAGGTTTCAGCTATTTTGTTTTCTTAAGAATATTAAGGATATTTGGGTAATCTTAGATTTGCATTGTAATTCTTGATTGCTTGCAAGGTTTACATATGTCATTTAACTTGGTTGAATAATGCTCCTCTGCACCTCAAAATCCATATCCATGAATGTGATGTTATTGGAAAACAGAGTCATTACAGATGTCATCAAGTTATGATAAGGTCATACTAGATTAGAGTGAGCCCTAAATCCAATATGACTGGTGCCCTTTAAAAGTAGAGGGAAATATAGGGGACTTCCCTGGTGGTCCAGTGGTTGAGAATCCACCTTCCAATGCAGGGGATGTGGTTCAGTCCCTGGTTAGAGAACTAAGATCCCGCACGCCATAAGGCATCTAAGACTACTCTGCAACTAGAGAAGCCCGCACCGCAATGAAGATCCAAAACAGCCAAAATAAAAAAGAGAGTAATTTAGATCCAGAGACACATACACAGAGAAGGTGGCCATATGAACACAGAGGAAGAAATTGAAATGATGCAGCTACAAACAAAGGAAATTAAGGATTACTAGCATCAACCAGAAGCTGGGAAGAAGCAACGAAATATTCTTTCCTAAAGTCTTTCCAGTAGTCATGTAAAGATATGAGAGCTGGACCATAGGAAATGGTGAGCACCAAAGAATTGATGCTTTTGAACTGTGGTGCTAGAGAAGACTCTTGAGAATCACTTGGACTGCAAGGGGATCAAACTAGTCAATCCTAAAGGAAATCAATTCTGAATATTCATTAGAAGACTGTTACTGAAGCTGAAGCTCCAGTACTTTGGCCACCTGATGGGAAAAGACAACTCATTGGAAAGATTCTGATGTTGGGAAATATTGAGGGCAGGAGAAGAAGGGGGCAACAGAGGATAAGATGGTTGGGTGGCATCACGGACACAACAGACGTGGGTTTGAGCAAGCAGTGGGAGATAGAGTAGGACAGGGAAGCCTGGCGTGCAGCAGTCCATGGGGTCACAAAGAGTGGCACATAGCTGAGCAACTGAACAACAGTAAAGTCTTCCAGGAGGCATTGCCTTGACAATACTTGGATTTCAGACTTCCAATCTCCTGTACAGTGAGGAATAAATTTTCTCTTGCTTTCAATCACCTAGTTTGTGACTTTGTTATCACAGACCTAGGATGCAAATACAGTCTTTATACACAGAAGAGTTTGAAAATATCCATAGTTTTGTCCTTCCTGATACAATGTTGCATTTTCCATCCTTCAATAGCTTCTGGATATGAGGAATAGAATTATTTGAAATTTTTTTAACATAGCCTATAAATTAGATACTATTGTCCTTCAAAAGTGCTAAAACCATTATCTGTACAATTGACCTGATACCCATAGTCTTTGATATCTCAAATACTATCACCCACTTTCCCTTGCCTCTCAATTACTCCTTGTCACATCCCTCTAATTTCATTATGCAAGTATGATAGAATAATTATATACATATGTATCCTACCTTGGGAAGCATAGAAGCTCTTAGAATCATTTACATAATAGAACAACTTAAAATATTTCAAGTATCTATTCTCCGCCTCATCTCTGTTTCTCTCTCTCTCTCTCTCTCTGAAGGAAACAGGTGGAGCATGCCATGTTCATTTACATCTTCATACTAATTCATACACATATAAAAGGACATCAAGTGGTCAAAGCCAAAGTGTAATGCATATAATTCTTTTGAAAACCGGTTTTCAAAAATGGCTAATTTTCCCAAGGTTATAAACAGCTTGATTTGCCAAGTAAAGTTTTTATTTTTAATAGTTTATGGTAAAAAAAAAATGTGTTATCACCAGTCTTCCAGAGTAATTTCCCCCTTTCTGATTGTCCTGGCTTTACGTTTTTTTCTTCCCAAGACGCTGTGGTTGCAGAGCAAACTCATGTCAGTTGAGGTCCTTGGAGCCCAAAGAGGCTGCTGTTTAAGCCCAGCAGAGAACAGAGCTAGTGCTGATACCTGCAGGTCACCCAGCCTTCAAAAGTCCTACCCTTAGCCACTTTCTTTAAGCAAAACAAAACAAAACAAAACCAGGATGTTTAGGATCCAACTGGTTACCTACTTAGCTTTTCTTGTTTTATTGCCAGTATTATTTGCAGGGTAGAAGGTCACTCTAAGGTTGAGGTTTCTCTGAGAAGCTTGCGACTACCAGTCCATCACTCTAGTAAGATACAACATAGTTTTGTTTCCTATAGATTCTTCAAACCTAGCTCAGTATTTCTACCCTTTCCTTCCCTTGATTTTAATCTATAAGCAGGGATCCAGGATATGCGCATGAACTCCTGTCTTATCCTCCCCTCTCCTCTCTCATCATTTCTGCTTCCCTCTGGAAAGAACCACCCTAAATCCAAAGACCTCTCCTTTACTCAGCATGATTCAGGTGCTTCTGCCACCAGCACCCTTTGGACACTTGGATCTGGCAGTCAGCAGGCAACAAAAGGAGTCCTTATGGTGACTGTGCCATTTGACACTGACCAGCAAGCCTAGGTAGAGCTGCTTTACATAGTAATAGCTGTTGTTCAGTCAGTAAGTCGTGTCCGACTCCTCCAACACCATGAACTGTGGCACACCAGGTTCCCCGTCCTTCACTATCTCCCAGAGTTTGCTCAAACTCAAACTCATGTCCATTGAATAGGTGATGCCATCCAACCATCTCATCCTCTGTTGCCCCCTTCTCCTCCTGCCCTCAGTCTTTCCCAGCATCAGGGTCTTTTCCAGTGAGTTGGCTCTTCACATCAGATGACCAAAGTATTGGAGCTTCAGCCTCAGCATCAGTCCTTCCAATGAATATTCAGGGTTGGTTTCCTTTGAGATTGACTAGTTTGATCTCCTTGTTGCCCAAGGGACTCAAGAGTGTTCGCCAGCACCAGTTTGAAAGCATCAATTCTTGAGGTCTGCGGAATACCTCCTGGGGTCTCAGGAGATCCTCTTGCACACCTCCTTGCAGTCCCTTGCCATAATATGGCATTAGCTTACAGTGTAACATTGGGTGCACCTGTACAGCAGCCCTGGACTAAAAGGAACATGAGGAAACTTCTGGGATGAGGGTTTATGTCACACACTACCAAGTAAGCCACCAAGACACACCTGGGTGATAGCTCAGCCTGAGAGACATTTAAGATGGAGAGTGAAGTTCAGAGATGAGCACCAGAAACTGCAGTAGAGGGAGCTGCAGTTCCTCCCTCTAGTCTCTTTCTTAGTAATTTTCCTTCAGGAAAAAAAAAAAAAAAGCCCATGGGAATTGTACTGGAGCTGTGATTTGGACTTACGTGAAGTAGATCTGTGCAGTACAGAGATATCAGTGGTGCTTGTGCGAACTGCTTCATTTTGATCATTGGGTGGAGACCCCAGCTGCTGTGCTCTGAAATCTACCTCCAGTGGCAGAGTGAAGTGGGATGCTACATGCTTATTCATTCAGTCATGTCTGACTCTTTAGGACTCCATGGGCTGTAGCCCACCAGGCTCCTTTGTCCATGGGATTCTCCAGGCAAGAATAATGGACTGGATTGCCATTCCCTTCTTTAGGGGATCTTCCTGACTCAGGGATTGAACCTGGGTCTCCCACATTGCAGGTAGATAATTTAGCATCTGAGCCTAAGGCAGGCCCATTCCTGGAAATTTGACAACCTATTCAAAGCTCAAGGAGCCCATGGAGACTTTGCTGCACCTTCCTTATACTTCAAAGCAGTCTATGATGCTTCCACCCAGATTTCTCTTCCTTTCTCCTTCACCTGTGTTTAGATTTGGATCATGGCCTGATATCGCTTGGGCTTCCCAGGTGGGGCCAGGGGTAAAGAATGTGCCTGCCAATGCACGAGACAAAAGAAACGCAAGTTTGATCCCTGGATTGGGAAGATCCCCTGGAGGAAGGCATGACAACCCACTCCAGTATTCTTGCCTGTAGAATTCCCATGGACAGAGGAGCCTGGCAGGCTACAGTCCATGGGGTTGCAAAGAACCATATACTACTGAAGCAACTTAGCACGCACACACTGACACCTCACTCAGCCCTTTTCATTTTCCATCCCTGTTTCCTTTTCACACAGGTATTTGATCCTCTTGGCATCTGCCCTTTGGAGGACCAGGATTAACAAAGTTATCAAATCTGGTATTCCCAGGATCTGGTTTCTGGATGACTCTTTCTTGATCACTGTCCTCTCTGGCCTCATTTAGGATGGAATTTCTCCAGGTTTTTCATTCTGGGTCTTGAGCATTCTTAGATCACTTTCTATTGGTGTGAGTTTGCTTCCTTAAATATTTAGTAGATATGTGACCTACTTGTTTTATATCATGCTTTTAGATATATATGTGAAAGGGCCATTTTAAAAATCTCTCATGGGATACAAAATAATATAAACTGAATTACTAGAAAAATTAAATTTGAAAAGTGTATTGAGTGTTGAGAAGCAATGTCAAAATGTTATGACATTTTCTGAACACTTGCAAACTGGTAATAATGTCTAAGAGCAAACTGGTAATAAACATTTCAAGACTGTACACCAGTCTGTGAACCACATTTACAGAAACAATCCTTTAGATCAATTTTGTAAGATGAAAACTACTCAGAGGAATGTTCATGAGAAAGATTTTGCTTCATAGAATTCATATTTTCATGCTGATCCTGGGTTAAAGGTCTCTGAATTGGGATATTTTAAATTATACCCTTGACTGGGGTGGACACTGGTTATAATGTCTTTCAGGAGCATTTAAACAGTGGCGTATGAAAATAAAGTAAAATGATTTGAGAAAAATAAAATAAACAGTGGTTATATTTGAATATTTTTATGTAAAGAAGCCAAACATTGAAGAAGCCAAGGTGATCAGACTTGCTTTTTATGTCAATATTTTTTTCTTTTCTTTTCTCACTTTCCTATATATGCTGGTACCTTCATTATTGGGTTAGAAAACTTGTCTCATTTTACATGATATAGAATGTTAGATGATTACATTTTTATTGAAGTCTAGTAAATAGGCTAAGGAAAGCTATGCTTCCTCTACTTTTTTTCTTCATGTCCCTTACATTAATGATATATTAAATGCCCCAAGAAATACATAATGTAATACAATAGTTTATGTAATTTAGTTAGCTCATCATTACCAAGCCACCTAATGCTACACAACCACTAAATAAGAAGCAAATGCCAGGCCAGAGTTTAAACAGTAGTTCCCAGCAGCATGAGTCCTCTGCTTGGTACATGACAAGGCATCTACTTGGCCTGGTATCATGAGGTCCTTCCTACCTCTGCTGTCTCCTCCATTCAGTCTAACCAAGATGACATTAATGTTCCCTTCTGTCTTAGTCAAATACCATGGACTGGGTGACTTATGAACAACAGACATTTGTTTCCCATGGTCTGGAATCTGAGAATTCTTTGATCAAGGTGCTGAAACTTCTGGTGTCTGATGAGAACCTTCTTCCTGGTTTAGAAGTAGCCATCTTTTCGTTGTAACCTCTCTTGGAAGAAAGGGATAAAGGGAGTCTTCTGTGAGCTCCCTTTATAAGGGTACCCGTTCTGTTCATGAAGACTACCCTTGTTGTCTGTTCACCTCCCAAAGTCCCCACTTCCTAAAACCATCACAACGAGAGATGAGGTTTTGCGAAAGGAAACTTGAGAGATGCCAACATTCGGTCTGTATTACTTGATTTAACTTTAGTCAGATTTCTTCCTGACTCTAGGTCTGTGACCTCTCTTTTTTTAGAGCATGTCTTTAGAAAACTTGCACCTGTAAATTCTGCCTGTGCCCCTTTGAGATCACTTTTTTTTTTTTTTTTATTTTATTTGTAAACTTTACATAATTGTATTAGTTTTGCCAAATATCAAAATTGAGATCACTTTTTATAAAAGCTTTTTGTCAGTTTTCCAACCCAGGAATGTCTTTCTCAGGGACTGGGAGCCATCTCTATGAAGTGTAATCACTGAGGAAGGTTCAGCTCAGTTCAGTCGCTCAGTCATGTCTGACTCTTTGCGACCCCAGGTAGTATCCCTAATTGCCAGATTCTGTATGAGAGGGGATGAGCTTAACTTCAGAGGGCAAATTGATCCAAGCTGTTAAACTGCCCCCTTTCATGAAGGTTCAAGAAGTGGCCTTTTCCTTTGAGTACAACCAATTAGCAAACGCCAAGGGTCTATAATTTCCCCACCTAGCTCTTAAACTCTCCAGCCCTTTATTTCAACAGAGTTGAGCCCGGACTGAATTCTGGCCTCAATTCCCCATTTTAATAGCATTGAATAAGGTCTCCCTTGCCTGTTTAATTTTGTACAGCACAAATTTGGTTTTGACAAGCTTATTCCTTTGCATGTTCGTTGTAATATCATTTTTTTTCCTGTTTCCAAATTCTTCATTTGTCAAAACACTCTCCTCTGCTAACAACCTAATAGTGAAATCAAAGTGGCCCAAACAGTGAGGATGTGTGTTATCATTTATCACAAAGTCCAGAAAAGGAGTGGTATTCATCCTGATCCAAAAGTTTAGTGATATAATCAAAGAGCACAGGTGTTTCTGGGTCCCAATTTGCTTTCCACAATGTTGGATAAGTGCTGAAATTCTTCAATCTCTTGGTTATAAGATGACTGCCAATAAAAACGAGGCTGCATGCTTCCCTTTTAGAGAGAAGAGAGGGGAGGGAGAAACTTTCATGTATCTGGCTTGAAAGTTGGGAAAATTTAATACCAAGACCTCCAGCAACTTTCTAATTTTAATTTTTGCTTATATTTCACTGTAATTCAATCATATTCCTGAAGCAAACACTAGCTGCCATATTGACATTGTTAACAGTATATGGTGAAATGACTGTTAGCTTTCAATAGTACTGTCCACTGCAGTATGATATTCCTAGAGTTCTTGGACTATAAACCTTAGTTGATTTCAATATTTTTTAACTTAGACAAATTAAAATATAAAATCTTAATATTTTTAAAGTGACACTTTCTAAATACTAGTCTTTTTCTTTGATGTACATTTCATTCTGAACATGATTTTCTATATAGTAACTGCTAACACTCTGATAATTCTCTTTTACAGTTCTTCACTTTTAGCATTTTGCTGGAAATTACTGATTTTGTGTTATATTTGCTGAGGTTTTAATATAATTAAATAACTACATAATAAGATTTTTCTTCTCATGGTATGAATGTTTTCCACCATTTTTTTCCAAGCACAAAATTAATGATCATCCTAATAATAACCTTTAACTTCATTACTGAAGAGTAAGATGAATATTTAACATTGAATTCATCACCGTAGGTCAAGAAATATAGGAAAAAATTGAGGATACATAAGATAATCTTAACAATATACCTTGTCATCATATAATGAAAATATGCGTATTCAAATTGGGATATTAAAGTTAGATTAACCTCTGTTTATATTGTGAATAATTCATTGTTACATTAAAGCAAATGGCATGTGATAGGCTTGTTATTTTGAGTTTATTTTTGTTTCCCTTTGTCATTGGATAATTGTAAATCTGTGGATTGAGACTTGGAAGAGATATATTTTCATTGTTATCTGTATGGCTCCTTTTATAGCCTCCCCACAACGATTCCAAAAATGTAACATAAGGATGATTCATGTGAGCACATGAGGTACATCATCATGTGCATTAAAATGCTATGATACTGCTTTCTTACTTATAAATTTTCCTTTAATCTATTCACCGCTGACTGGGGCTTTCCAGGTGGCACTAGTGATAAAGAGCCCGCCTCCCAGTGCAAGAGACCTCAGAGACGCAGGTTAAATCCCTGGGTCAGGAAGGTCCCCTGGAAGAGGGCACTGTAAGAAGAGGGCATTTCAATCCACTCCAGTGGAGAGATCCATGGACAGAAGAGCCTGGAGAACTACAGTCCATGGGGTAACTAAAAGGTGAACATGACTGAAGTGACTTGGCATGGTTTTGAAAAAACAGTTTTTCACAGTGGGAGTTCCCAGGCTTTGTATTTTTACATTTGCATGTACAGAGATTTAAGTATATATATGGAAACTATTATGTATCTACCTATTTATCAGTGAAAACTACTATCCAATCATGCTCACGGTTGGTATGATATAGAATATACTAATAAATTCTGTATGCAAATGTTTACATGTAAATATATACTTTACATGCCGTTTCATAATCCTTGTTGTTTCTCCAATTTATGCAATGTTTGTCTATCTCTGTGTAGTAAAGTGTTTTGCAAGGTTATTCTGATGAATTTTAATGGAGTAACATAATTTGTTTAATCAATAACTTTTTTAATTGATTCTTTTTTTATTATAAGAATCCTACAAAGTGGTTTTATAGTTAATTTTGATGTGCATTTCTGACTAGTTCCTCCAAATAAATTTCTAAATATAACATTATGGGTCAAATAAAATGAATATTTTCTGTAGGATTTACAGATTGCACTGCATGAACCACAGGCTCCATTCCATTTTCAGAAGATGTTGTTGAGGCAGTCATGCATGGTATGGCTATTTAACCCACCCTGCAATTTGAAAAGAAACTATATTTTTGAAAACCCTACAGGATATTTGTTTTATTTTACATTTATTTGGCTAAATAAGAACCTAAAATTCAGATTTTTAAATACATAAATGTGATTTCATATCCTTCCTTCACTCAGCTTTATTTTATATATGTTATTAATTTTTACCAATTTGAATTTAAGTTGGCTTCATAAAATACAATTATCTCCCATATACATCTTGAATATTTTTATCCAATTTGATTAATTTTTTTACTATGTAGAACTTTAAATAACTATATTTAAAATTGTTATTAATAGTTTATATAAATTACTTTCCCTCTAAAATACTTATTTTTTGTTTATTCCTATATGATATAGATAAATTATTTACATATTTATTCAAAGAATATTACAATAGGAAAGTTATATGATAATAAAAACTTACTTTGTGTAGGATATTTTAATCTATTCTTATGAGCCACTTATTTTTATTTCAGAACCATACTGCCTACAATGTATTTCTATTTTTAGAAGTACAAACTTCTCACCATATCTTTTCCAAAATTGTGTTAACGATTCTTAAATATTTGTTATATAATATATGTTAATCTATGATTATCATGAATCATAGATCTGATTAATTAAGGAAGATGTTAAAACCAGTTTTAGGTATATTTAAGGAGTTAGGTATTTAAATACTATTTAATAGTGGAGTTTTAGGAAAAGAATGTGAAAGCAGATACAGAAATGTTTAGTTAACAACCAACAGAGCAACAAGTGATGATGACCTTTGGAGTTTTCTGTCTTACTGGACAAAAATCATTGATGTCTAGAACAGATAAATATCTACCTATTAAACTCTCCTTCTTCTGAACTATAAGATTGCTCAGTACATAGAAAATCTTTTAGGATACAAGCCCAGTATAGCATTATAGAGGGGGATAAAAAAAAAAAAAAAAAACAGCAATCACTTTAGCCTACTCCCACATTTTGTTAATTATTCTGACAATCCAAGCTTGTGTGATCATAAATAATCTCCAGAGATTATTCATAATCACAGAGGGCTATCCTCATTAGGTTTGGTCTGTTTATTTTCATAAGTATAGGACAGTATTAATCATGACTGTTAAAAGATAAACTGAGACATATTTTTTAAAATGTAAGAGTTTATTTGAGCAATAACCAAATCCAGCAGCATCAGGCTGGAAGTAGGTAGAAGGGCTCCACAGACAAGGAGATTAGGGCAAGAGTTTTACAGAGAAGTAGCGGGCATGACTGAGCGACTTCACTTTCACTTTTCCCTTTCATGCATAGGAGAAGGAAATGGCAACCACTCCAGTGTTCTTGCCTGGAGAATCCCAGGGATGGGGGAACCTGGTGGGCTGCCGTCTCTGGGGTCGCACAGAGTCGGACACGACTGAAGCGACTCAGCAGCAGCAGCAGCAGCAGAAGGAAAGTCAGAAAGAGTTTGATTGGCTACAGCTTAAGTGGTTGCAGTATTTGGGAAAGACTGATTGTCTGTTTATGATTGGTTGTCCTTGGGTTTCTATTTCTTCCCCTTGAGTGGTCATAAGTTAATATTTTGGTTTACCTACATAGACTACTAAGACATTAAAACTTTCTCAGTCTAATAGTCATGTTGTTTAATTATTTTAATTCTAAATAATGTCATGGCTGCAGTCAACATCCACAGTGATTTTGGAGCCCCAAAAAGAAAATCTGTCAATGTTTTCACTTTTTCCCCATCTATTTGCCATGAAGTGATAGGACTGGATTTCCTGATCTTAGTTTTTTGAATGTTGAGACTTAAGCCAGCTTTTTCACTCTCTTCTTTCGCCCTCATCAAGAAGCTTTTTAGTTCCTCTTTGCTTTCTGCCATTAGAGTGTTAATATCTGCATATATGAGGTTGTTGATATTTCTCCCAGTAATCTTAATTCCAGCTTGTGATTCATCCAGCCTGGCATTTCTCATAATGTACTCTGCATATAAGTTAAATAAGCAGGGTGACAGTAAACAACCTTGACGTACTCCTTTCCCAATTTTGAACCATGTCCATTGTTCCATGTCCAATTCTAAACTGTTGGCTCTTGTCCTGCCTCCAGGTCTCTCTTCCCGACCCAGGTATAGAACCCGGGTCTCCTGCATTGCAGGCAGATTCTTTTACTGTCTGAGCCACCAGGGAAGCCCCTAGAAACTGAGCCAGTTCTCTCCAGGGGACTTTGTGTAGGGCATTGGTTTCACATATAAAGTGAATTTGTGTTCCTTAATTGTGTCCTTGTCAGAACTGATTAAATGAAAATCATTCTCAAATATGGCACCCTAGGTAGGAAATAATTAAACAACAATTAGAATTTATGCTGGAAGCTAGGAAAAGACGTGCATGAACTTAAGCAGCCCATGAAGTATTCTTCTATAACAATATAGTTTATTGGCTATCTCAGGTAAGTCTGTTTTGGCAACTTGAAGATGTCTTGCAAAAATAGTAAAGTATACTTTTCATAAAAATGTAAAATTTTGACTCTAATGCAAATATAAAATACATACATGACAAACATTGAATTAATTATGCCTAAAATCCTTTCTCTATTCTTACAACCTTTCTCTTTTTTTTAAAATATCTTCAACGTGGTGTTCCTTCTCCTACACCAGGGCTTTCAACTATTCCACATAGAAAGGGGGAAAAGTCTCTTTAGTTGGTTTGTATTACAAAGATGATTTTTCTCAGACAGGGACTTTAGTCCACCAGGCTCCTCTGCCCATGGGATTTTCCAGTGGAGAATATTAGAGTGGGTTGCCATTTCCTCCTCCAGAGGATCTTCCCAACCCAGACATTGAACCTGCTGCTGCTGCTGCTACTGCTAAGTCGCTTCAGTTGTGGCCGACTCTGTGTGACCCCATAGATGGCAGCCCATCAGGCTCCCCCGTACCTGGGATTCTCCAGGCAAGAACAATGGAGTGGGTGGTCATTTCCTTCTCCAATGCATGAAAGTGAAAAGTGAAAGTGAAGTCACTCAGTCGTGTTCGACTCTTGGCGACCCCATGGACTGGAGCCCACCAGGCTCCTCTGTCCATGGGATTTTCCAGGCAAGAGTACTGGAGTGGGGTATGTCATCGCCTTCTCCATCTCAGACACTGACTAGGTGATAAAAAGTTCTTATTATCTGTTTCTATACTGAAAGGAATAGTGATTGCTTGGCCCACTGTTTATGCTTTTAATGCCAATTCAGTCTTCCATACACCAATAAAGCTTTATTAATTTCCACACTAGTTATTTAAAAAGGAATACATACTGCAAAGGTGAGGATTAATTTTTTTTTTTAATTTTTATGTTATTGATTTTTATTTTTCTGGAGCTAATTCATCATAGTTTTATGGGAACACACAAAAACACCTATTTCTTCCATTATTAGGAATCTTGACACTGTTTCTTGAAACATAATAGCACTAGCATTACTATGATAAGGTACACTTGACTCCTTTGACAACCTGACTTCCATTTAATCTGCCACCACTTTTAATCTTAATAATTCTGTTTTAGCCTAACACTGGAGGTGATACCAGCTCTAGTTAAAGTTTTTTCAGATACCTCAAACTAATCCCTGGGCAATCACCATTAAGCCAATTTACAAGAAAATAACATTTCTGCCATATTAGGGAAGTTATAAAATGTCTCAATTCTCCTTAAGTTTACAGTTAGTGCAGTGAATATTCTGTATGATAAGGAGAAAAATCTCACAGGACTTTGTGGATAGAAATAACAAGACTTATGAAAATTCTCTGCCAAATAGTCCACGTCTTGCATCATTTTTCAATGAATTATCCTTTGAGGTTTCATTTTAGGTTGCACTCTTCCCATTAGTTTCATTCTTCATCCTGAAAGGGGGGAAAAAAAGGAGAGACAGAGTGTTCTCTGAGAATTCTATACTCTTAGCATATCACTTGAACATAAGAGCAGGGAAAAAAAAAAGTCAAGGATTTCATTTGAATAAGAATGATTTATCTACTCAGTGCTGAAGGACATGAATACATTATGGGTATCTTTTGCATTTGACTTTTATTTCTTTCTTAGCAAGTAGATGGTTTCAGAGAATGCTTAAAAACAATTCTAAAACAGTATGAGGCATTTATTTCTCTCAGTGGCATAGATTTCTATATAAATTGTTGAGCTATACATGAAGTAAATCTCAGGCTGCTCCATAAAGTTTAGACTAGTGGCATAGTTACTTTTGCATTTTTGAAGTTCACTGTACAGCTTTATAAACTTTCATGCGTTAATATACTTCAGTATTTATGATTGATAATTTTCACACTAAATAATTAGAGAGTAGCAGGGGTGTGGTTTCCATTTCCTCTAGTCTGAATTCCTGGCTGAACAATTTAAGAACAGCTTCTCCCTCTATTTTTATCTTCCTGATACTTAGCATAGTCTTTGCCATATAGAAATCACATCATTTATAATGTGATGGATTTTGAGAAGCCAGTTTATTATATTCTGAATTTTAAAGCTTAAGGATTAAAAATTCATGAATTAGTGTTGTTACTTATAATCCAGGAAAATATTTTAGAAAATGTCATAAGGGATTCTAGATAGATGAGAGTATGAATAATTGGATAAGTGACACTGAAAGTTAAAAAATTTTTAAATGAATAAAATTTTCACTCCTTGGCTTGATAAATGAGGTAATTTGGGAGATTCCAATTGGATGTAGCTGTTGCTTCAGCAGCTGGAAGTTTTACCACGTATTTATCCTATATTCAGACATACTTGCCTCATACTCTAAGAAGGCAAGGGCCACGAATAGTTTAGTCACCACTGTTAGCGTGTCTGCTGCTGCTGCTAAGTCGCTGCAGTCGTGTTCGACTCTGTGCAATCTCATAGAGGGCAGCCCACCAGGCTCCCCTGTCCCTGAGTCCCTGGGATTCTCCAGGCAAGAACACTGGAGTGGATTGCCATTTCCTTCTCAAATGCATGAAAGTGAAAAGTGAAAGTGAAGTTGCTCAGTCGTGTCCGGCTCCTAGCGACTCCATGGACTGCAGCCTACCACGCTGTCCACTGGATTTTCCAGGCAAGAGTACTGGAGTGGGGTGCCGTTGTCTTCTCTGAGCGTATCTGCACCAAGCGTCTTTTCATAATGCTCTTCCTTTTCATTTTCCCTGCTGTATCTGCTTCCAATCCACATATTAAATTTATAAAGTTTCTTTCTTGTGATTATTTGAAGCAAAAGTCATTTGTTCTTAATTTGCCTTTGTTTTTTTTGTTTTTTTTTTTTTTAGTGCCTGGTCATGTGTCAGATCAGTTAGGAAATATTCAGTCAGTTAGTGTTTAATGATTTGCAACACTCTCTGCTTAACCGGCAGTGGTGATCCTGTGTTCAGATTCTAAATTAAACTTATGCGATGAGATAGTCTTCACCCAAGACTATTAGGTTGAAGAATGAATAAGCATTAGGCAAAGTCAGAGCATGAACATCGAGAATATTGTTGAGATCATGTGATTGCAATATCAGCTTCTTTGCATTGGGAACATGGGCATTCACAAGTGATGAGACCGTGTGGGTGCAGACCACTGTTAAAGAAAATATGTTCCATGGCATTGGTTAAAATGGTAAGGTTGACTTTATTCATGACCATTGTTATAGACACAGGGCCTACTGTGATGGAATTTTACAGTGAGAGAGAGACATCAAGCCAACCTTGAGTGCCCACAGCATGGGCAAGTGGGAATTCATAAACAGAGGTATGAGTAGGGGGTCACTGGATGGAAAACTACTACATCAGGAGTAACGGGGACTCTGGCTAAATCAACTTTGCAGAATACTTGCTGAAGACAGGCCAAGGTCAGGGATCAGACATCACGTAGGGGGGTAGATAAGAAACCTGATCAGAGAGAGGGGGTGATCAGAGTATGGAAGGTGGGTTGTGGGGGGGTGTGTCTGGATAAACTGTTTTAGCAAAGTTCTTGCTGAAACTAAACTTTGCAGGGAAGTGCACAGTTGTGCCAAGGAGATGGGTTAGCAGTTTGACGAAAGCTTGGCAAACAAAGAATTGTTTTGACCACCTCAGGTCAGGAATTCAGGAGCTCATCTAGTTTTGTAATTTACTAATTACATAATTCCCTGATAAATTACTAATTATATAAGCCCCTCAAAGTTATATCCACCAGGGAAAAGTAGCACAATTTCAGTGGTTATAGGCTTTGATGGAGTTGGCCCATTTAGGAAGATAAAGAATTAAATGCAACATCATCTTCTACTGCAGAGTAGGTGTTGACTCAATATATGCCAGCTCTGCAGCATTAGCTCTTCTGATCTCTGCATTCCCTTATTCTGTCTGTATCTCTAGGCTCCTGCTGCCCTACAGATTTTTCTAATGATTTTGCAATGGACTTGCTGTTCTCATTATTTGTGATTGAAATACCTACAACTGCTTTCTGTTTTCTTTTCCCAAATTTGCCTGAAACATTAATAATTGAATTACTGAGCCAATAATGACATACAATTTTAGTGGGAACTTATTAATTACTCATCCCAAGCTCTGCTCTATTAAGGCTTCACAAATAGGTTAATATACCATGAGAGTCTGCATTAAATTAAAACCCTCTTCAGAGGTCCTACCTAGTTTGGCAAAATATTCACACCTTAACCTGAATTCTTAAAATTTGTTGTAGTAACTGTATAAAAAATCTACATTGTGAGTTCAGTTCAGTTGCTCAGTCGTGTTCCACACTTTGCAACCCCATGAACCGTGGCACACCAGGGCTCCCTGTCTTTCACCAACTCCAGAGTCCACCCAAACCCATGTCCATCGAGTCAATGATGCCATCCAGCCATTTCATCCTCTGTTGTCCACTTCTCCTCCTGCCCTCAATCTTTCCCAGTATCAGGGTCTTTTCCAGTGAGTCAGATCATTGCATCAGGTGGCCAAAGTATTGGAGTTTCAGCTTCAACATCAGTCCATCCAATGAACACCCAGGACTGATGTCCTTTAGGATGGACTGGTTGGATCTCCTTGCAGTCCAAGGGACTCTCAAGAGTCTTCTCCAACACCACAGTTCAAAAGCACCAATTCTTCAGCACTCAGCTTTCTTCACAGTCCAACTCTCACATCCATATATGACCACTGGAAAAACCATAGCCTTGACTAGAAGGACCTTTGTTGGCAAAGTAATGTCTCTGCTTTTCAATATGCTATCTAGGTTGGTCATAACTTTCCTTTCAAGGGGTAAGCATCTTTTAATTTCATGGTGGCAATCATGATCTGCAGTGATTTTGGAGCCCAGAAAAATAAAGTCTGACACTGTTTCCCCATCTATCTGCCATGAAGTGATGGGACTGGATGCCATGATCTTAGTTTTCTGAATGTTGAGCTTTCAGCCAACTTTTTCACTCTCCTCTTTCACTTTCATCAAGAGGCTCTTTAGTTCTTCTTCACTTTCTGCCATAAGGGTGGTGTCATCTGCATATCTGAGGTTATTGACATTTCTCCTTGCAATCTTGTTTCCAGTTTGTGCTCCTTTTAGCCCAGCGTTTCTCATGATGTACTCTGCATAAGCAGGGTGACAATATACAGCCTTGACATACTCCTTTTCCTATTTGGAACCAGTCTGTTGTTCTATGTCCAGTTCTAACTGTTGCTTCTTGACCTGCATATAGGTTTCTCAAGAGGCAGGTCAGGTGGTCTGGTATTCCCATCTCTTGAAGAATTTTCCACAGTTTATCGTGATCCACACAGTCAAAGGCTTGGGCATAGTTAATAAAGCAGAAATAGATGTTTTTCTGGAACTCTCTTGCTTTTTCCATGATCCAGTGGATGTTGGCAATTTGATCTCTGGTCCCTCTGCCTTTTTAAAACCAGCTTGAACATCTGAAAGTTCATGGTTCACGTATTGCTGAAGCCTTGCTTGGAGAATTTTAAGCATTACTTTACTAGCATGTGAGATGAGTGCAATTGTGCGGTAGTTTGAGCATTCTCTGGCATTGCCTTTCTCTGAAAACTGACCTTTTCCAGTCCTGTGGCCACTGCTGAGTTTTCCAAATTTGCTGGCATATTGAGTGCAGCACTTTCACATCGTCATCTTTCAGGATTTGAAATAGCTCAACTGGAATTCCATCACCTCCACTAGCTTTGTTTGTAGTGATGCTTCCTAAGGCCCATTTGACTTCACATTCCAGGATGTCTGGCTCTAGGTGAGTTTTCACACCATTGTGATTATCTTGGTTGTGAAGACCTTTTTTGTACAATTCTTCTGTGTATTCTTGCCACCTCTTCTTTTTTTTTTTTTTTATTTTAATTGGAGGCTAATTACTTTACAATGTTGTATTGGTTTTGCCATATATCCACATGAATCCGCCACGGGTGTACACGTGTTCCAAATCTTGAACCCTCCTCCCACCTCCCTCCCCATACCATCCCTCTGGGTCATCCCAGAGCACCAGCCCCAAGCGTCCTGTATCCTGCATCAAACCTGGACTGGCGATTCATTTCTTATATGATATTATACATGTTTCAATGCCATTCTCCCAAATCACCACCCCCGACAGAGTCCAAAAGACTGTTCTATACATCTGTGTCTCTTTTGCTGCCACCTCTTCTTAATATCTTCTGCTTCTGTTAGGTCCCTTCCCTATCTGTCCTTTATTAGAAATACACTCTATCTGGTGGGATATTAACACCACCCCACCCCCCAGCAAAGGGAAAAAAACTTTGCTTAAAAAAGTAACTTGAATTTATGATGTGTAGTCTGCAGTTATTAGTTTCTTAGCTTTCCATTGTTCTTAACTGAGCCTTATGATAAGATTTATAGCCCTAGTTAACACTGATCCCGGAAATAGTCACCTTTTCCAATTTTGTTATATTTTCTGTCATTTTAAAATGTAAGACAGGTGGTTTCAGTGGTAAAGAATCTGCCTGCGCAAACAGTGATGTGAGTTTGATCTCTGGGTCAGGAGGATCCCCTGGAGAAGGAAATAGCAACCCACTCCAGTACTCTTGCCTAGAGAATTCCATGGACAGAGGAGTCTGGAGGAGTCCATGGGGTTATGAAAGTCCAGACACGACTTAGAGACTAAACAACAACAAACAGGATGAAATGGTTATTTAAACTAGAACTCAGTAGCCCTGAACTGGAATTACAGTAAGCAGTGATCACACATAAAGGTTTCCTTCTATGAAAGCGATGGTGATACAGGCAGTATATATCCTTGATTAGAGAGAATGAGGAGAAAATACTGCTGCTGTAAGTACAGTTGTAACCTTTAATTTACATAAAAAATACTAAAGGGTAAATCATCTTATCTTTCATAATGTGATTATTATAGATATTCTTCTCACTAATTTCATTATACATTCTTATCTTAGAGATTCTAACATGTGATGGGGAAACAAGATGGAAATATATTCCCAAAGAGCAGATGTTATTGATTTAGAATCATTCACTTGAAAATGTTAAAATGTCAGGTTTTTAATGATATTTTATTGTCATTTGATTTCATAGGCATATAAATCCAAAATTAACATGTGCATTAGATTTCATCTCTATAGAGGGGAAGATGAATATTTGAATTGGAACTTCTGTTCAATATAATTGTTTTCCTAAGTCTGCTCATGTCCTACCAAGCCTTTTCTTTTTTTTAAATTAATTTATTTTAATTGGAGGCTAATTACTTTATAATATTGTAGTGGTTTTGCCTTAAAGCCTTTTCATAAAAAGAGAAAGTTCTGCTTCAGTAGGGTGGGAGAGGGTGCTGGATGATAATTAAGTACATTTGCTTTTCTTTCTAGTTACAAAGTTGGATGAAAGCCCCCAGCTACCCTGAGGATAAGTGTGGCCATGAGACTGGGTACTGAAACATGGGTGGAGTGACAGGCACACCTCTTAGCCTGGATCTAGGATTCAATTCTCCTTATAATTTCTTTTCTGTAAAGCCCTGAAATAGAAGAACCTTATGACTCTAAACCACCCGCTCCCAAATAGCCACTTAAGATTGAATGCAAGAGAAAGAACGTTCTATTATGTCAAGTCACTGAGAGGTTTTGCTTTCCTTTATATTTGCAAAAGTAACTCTAAACAATAAAAGGGTTCTGACAACTTGTGCTTAACCCAGTTAAGAAAAAAAAAAAATCATAGTCAAAAAGTACAGTAATTGCTTTTGCTGCATTTTTGATGTTTTATTTAAAGTAGCAAAGTAGCATTTTAAAGTTTGTTATTCTTAATTAAAACTTTTACAAGTAGTGCCAACAAACACATGAAAAGATGCTCAACATCACTCATTATCAGAGAAATGCAAATCAAAACCACTATGAGGTACCATTTCACACCAGTCAGAATGGCTGCGATCCAAAAGTCTACAAGCAATAAATGCTGGAGAGGGTGTGGAGAAAAGGGAACCCTCTTACACTGTTGGTGGGAATGCAAACTAGTACAGCCACTATGGAGAACAGTGTGGAGATTCCTTAAAAAACTGGAAATAGAACTGCCTTATGATCCAGCAACCCCACTGCTGGGCATACACACTGAGGAAACCAGAAGGGAAAGAGACACGTGTACCCCAATGTTCATCGCAGCACTGTTCATAATAGCCAAGACATGGAAGCAACCTAGATGTCCATCAGCAGATGAATGGATAAGAAAGCTGTGGTACATATACACAATGGAGTATTACTCAGCCATTAAAAAGAATACATTTGAATCAGTTCTAATGAGGTGGATGAAACTGGAGCCTATTATACAGAGTGAAGTAAGCCAGAAGGAAAAACATAAATACAGTATACTAACGCATATATATGGAATTTAGAAAGATGGTAACAATAACCCGGTGTACGAGACAGCAAAAGAGACACTGATGTATAGAACAGTCTTATGGACTCTGTGGGAGAGGGAGAGGGTGGGAAGATTTGGGAGAATGGCAATGAAACATGTAAAATATCATGTAGGAAACGAGTTGCCAGTCCAGGTTCGATGCACGATGCTGGATGCTTGGGGCTGGTGCACTGGGACGGCCCAGAGGGATGGTATGGGGAGGGAGGAGGGAGGAGGGTTCGGGATGGGGAACACATGTATACCTGTGGTGGATTCATTTTGATATTTGGCAAAACTAATACAATTATGTAAAGTTTAAAAATAAAATAAAATTGGAAGAATAAAAAAAAAAAAAAAACTTTTACAAGTAATTTGAAAGTCTATGATACAGAGTGACCTATAATTACTCTGGGTCATGGATTTATATCATGAACTTTCAAAGGTTGTGAGTAAGCCAGATCTGGCTGATTACTCAGCCTAGCTGTCCAGCACCTTGCATCCCAGAACCGGTTTTATCATTCTCCCCTGTAGAACTCAAAAAATGATCAAAACTTACATTGTCATTCAATACTACTCAGTAAAAAAAAAAAAAAAAAAAAGCTGCTTACAATGTTAAAAAAAAGGCTATTTAAGTCATAAAATATTCTTTCTTATTAAGAAAATACATCCTGCAAAATGATTTCATACAATCATTCTATGTGTGTACTCCTTATGTATTTAAGAATTCTACTATATTTTATTTTGTATATTTTTGTTCATGAACTTTTAAATCTATTGTTATTTTAGCACAAATGAACATCATCATATTGACAGGTCTTTACAAAAATTATGTTTTAAGGAGTCTCAAATGAGATAACACTTTTAAAATATTGATGTCTAAGTGCTTTGCTAAAACAGAATGCTCAAAAGTACTGGAAACATTTTTTATGATGGGTGGCTATTCACATGCATTTTGATTATTCTGAGTAGGAGTTGAGGGATATTTGATGTAATCGTGCAACTTTTCAGGGTAAAACAACACATTTGACCTTATATTCTGAAGAACGATACTTATTTGTTGTAAGATCTAAAGAGTTAACTGAATTTGATTTTGCTGAGTATATCTTTTTATTTAATATTTTGTATTTTACATTAAAAAATTTAAGCATAAGATAACTCCATTGAGAAATAAAAACTGGTATGACTTCAAATGCAAAGAAAAGACCACCACTGGGAAAAATTTTCATGGAAGTTATGCACCACTGATCTATTTGCTTTCACTGGGTCAGAAACTTCATGATTTATTTTGAACAAATGCTGGAGACTCTATTTTAAATAAAGTACTTAGAAATCAACTTCTTGTAATATGTTAAATGTTTTGACTTTCAGTGATACTTAGCATATCAGTTGATGTCAGAATGTTAAAAAGGCAGTGTTGAATCACAATTCAAAAGAATCTGAATAAACTTAAGGTGAGAGTCCCGGCAGATGAAGCAATGTTTGTTAAGGAAAAAGTCACTGTCTGGGATGTAGAATGTGCTTCATATGTAGGTCAAATGGATAAGAGCCCACCAGAGTACTCACTTTTACTATGTTATTTGATTCAGTTAGATGAAATTATTTTGATAATAGGCTGATGATTTATTTAACCAAGCTCAGTAGTTTATTGTTTTCTTCTAAACTAACACAATTGTATTTCCTTAAAACTACTGCTGAATTATCAAAGGTATAATTAGACACAAAGGTAAATTGGGGAAGAGATAAAAATTATATTTCTAGATTTAAAACAAAGGTTGTTTACTTATTTTATGAGTCAGGAAAGAATGAACTAATTTGCCTTAAAAAAATTGTCAGGGACCTTCACGTAACTGTGATCTAATCAAAATTGAATCAAATTATCACATCTACAAATTCATAGGTGGTTCTGTTTATAATGTTTTAACCAACTAAATCTGGATAGCCTTAGGAATATCGCCTGTTATTATTAGAACAAATGCATAAGCAGAAAATCAATGTAAGTTAATTTTAAAAAGAGGCACAGCTTGCATAAGCAGCTAACTGCTGAAAGTTTACCATCCTCAGTTTCAAATGGAGACTGAGTTATAGAAACTACTGAAAAAGAAAAAGGGGAAGCTCCATATGTCTTTTCCATATTGAGAAATATGTCCAAGTAAAGTGAAAGCGCAAGGCTTATACTCTGTAATTTTTATAAGGACCTAGGGAAAAAAGTTCCCCACTTTTTTTTTTTTTTTTTTTTACAGTGAACCAGTTAAGAAAGACATAAACATGATATCAGAGAAGTAGCTACTGAGCAAAATTATGGTTTAATGAAGATCCTTGTTTCTCCTTTTGGAGAATACTCTTATGGAATTTAGTAATTACTTTCAAAAAAACATTGGGATAACTCTACTCAGGTTCATAAAGCTTTCGTATGAAGTACATGAAGCACATTATAAACATATAAATACATATATTTTTTGTCACAACTGAACTGTAACATTTAGTATATTCCGAGAAGCTCCATCAACAATGAAAATGTTTGGGAGAATGAATCAGAGGATCAATCATGTTGTGTTTAAAGTGCCATTCTGGAAAATCCACTCATAACCCTTTACAGTAATTCTGATACAATCTATAAACACTGCAATATAATTTGGTTAAACAATAAAGGAGTGGGCCCTTTCTTTGGAATGACTATTACTTAGGGTATCTGATAGCAAAGCCCTCAAGGGTTACCAGGAAGCGTTCTGGTTTTGTTCTGTTTCTGTCCAGACAGAATTACTCTTAGTACTTTCTTATACTTTATTTATTTTTTATGCCATATTTTATTAGAGTTGGTTTTAAACATGTCTAAACTTAAGTAGTGCTACAAAATCTTAAAGAAAAAATTCCCTCTGATAAATCTCAAACTTAACTTGAGTTTTGGGTTGTATTTAATAGAAAGATGTTAGAAGATATTTTTCCTTGGGCAGTCTGAAACTCAGGTTGGAAAATTTCTGGCTTAAGATGGTTGGACAACAAAAAAATTTAATTCTTTATCTTTATTTTTTTTCATTATGGAAAATATTAAAGATATTAGAAAGTAGAGGGAATAATATCTTGACTCAGATTCATCCAGATCTCAACTTCCACAAATGTCTGTTTTATTTCATTTAGCAGGATCCCTTGCCCTGACACAAAGGAAAGACATATTTTGTATTAAATACCAACTTAAAACATTATTATCATTATATTAATATAATTCCATTACGTTATCATATGTATATTTAGTATTCAGTTTGTTTTACATTTTGTTAGATTTGGAATTCAAATAAAGTCCATTACACTGTATTAGATTGTCTCTTAAAGCTCTCTTACCTAGGTTATCACTACATTTCTTTTTTGTCCTTGCTACATTTGATCGAATAAGTTTTAGTGATACTGCATTTTTACATATCTCCTGTTGAGATAGAAGTCCCTGACCCCATAGTATATACTGCATAAGCATAATTAAGAATCACCGTGATTAAGAAACACTGTCACCGATACAGCTCAGTGGAGAAGAAAAACTGTGAGCACTGCTAACCCCACCTACTATTTTACATATCTGATAATAAACAGAGAAGAGTTGTCATTAATAATTTGGTATCTTTCACTCATCTCAAAACAAATTTCAGAAATATTTCCTTGATTCTAGGCATGATCTTTTAACACAGGTTGTTTAGGCAGTAATAAAGATGTCATGATGAGGTATTTTAAGCTTTTTTTTTTTTCTTTTCAGCACTACCAGTAGTATATTCTTATTCATACAAGATGCAAGATGAGTGAGCATTCAAATAATAATGGGGAAATTCTTGAATTGTTATGTTATGTATTGTTACATATTTTAATATTAATATTAGCAAAACAATACCAAAAATTATATCATGAGGTCAGTGAGGTGACCAGTACATTTATACAAGATGTAGAAAGTTTTTTTTTAAAGATGTTAATAATTTAACAGTACATTTAGAAAATTGCTTTTGTTCTCAGGTTAAATTTTAGAATGTTATGTTAATAAAGAAATTTTTATTACCTTATATTTTATGTCTTTAAAATTTTATTAAATTAAAAGAATATAAATTCAATTATTGTGTCAAATATTGATACACACCAATAAAAATTGACAGTCATTATTATTTCATGAAAATAGAAGTAAAAGGTTTATTCCAGCCATGCAATGTTATTATTATAGTCTCCATCATTATGTTCTATTTAATCTATCTATTTTACAATGTTTTTAACTTGCCCAAATTTACAAAGCTAGTTAAGGTCTGGGTTAGAATTTGAACCTAGTTTGATTTCAGAGTCCATGTACTAACCATTAGATAATGCTTCCATTTTGAATGTTTGTTTCATGTTTTAAAATATGAAACACATAAAACGCAACCAGAATATTTTCATTGTAAGCCACATCCTCAAGTTCATTTAGTATATCTTTCTCAAAAGTAAACACTAACATGAATTTGATAATTTAGACTTCAAGTCCGTTTTAATCCATGCAAGGGAATTTTAAAATATATGCTCTGTTTATTGTTTTGTGGATTTCTTTTAATCCATGAATTGTTCCTTTTATCTGTGTCTAGTTAGATTTATATCATTCTCTTTAGTTGGTATATAGGCATTTCAACCATTATTATAAAACTATGCATTTATCCCTTGTTTTTCACTACTGCAAAGAATGCTGCAATATTTACCCAAGTTCCTGCTATATATGTGTGTGTCTACATTTCTTACCTACGTGCCTATAAATGATTGTTATGAAATGTAGTTTATACACTATTCTAATTTAATTAGACACCAAGTAGTTGTAAATGTTTTAAGTAACTCTGATAAGTAAACTTCTGAGATGGGCCCAGAGGATCATGCCCCTTGATATCCAGACTTTTGTGTATAACCATCCCTCAGTATCTTGGGGGAATTATTATAGTCTCCATCATTACGTTCTATTTAGTCTATCTATTTTACAGTGTTTACAGGGCCCACTCTGGTACTCAAATTCGAGGATGCTCAAGTTCCTCATATAAAATGGCATAGTGCAATCGGCCCTCCCTATGTGTCATATCCCTCCCATGATATAAGGTCATATGTCAGGGTGAAGGGATTTGTAATTGTAATTAGGTCCTTAAACTTCTAAGTTAATCAAATGGAAGATAATTTCTTATGGGCTGAATCCTTTGATCTTTAGAGGCTCTGAAGGTGGCGGCACTGAAGCAGCAGAGGTTCTCTTCATTACTGACTTTGAAGAAGCAAGTAGCCATGGACATATTCTGCAGCCACAAGGAGATAACTTCTGCCAGCAACCTGTTCCTAGCTGAAATTGCAGATGAAATTGCAGCTCAGCTGGGATTTATTGCAGACCTCTGAGACTCTCAGTAAGGGACCCAACTAAGCTGTGCCTGGACTCCTGAACCATAGGAAATGGGAAATAAAAAAATGTGTATGTCCCAAATCACTGTGTTGTGAAATACGGACAGCATTTTCTCATATCTTTGCATTTGTTATCTGACCTATAGGTCAGATACATATTTGTTATTATATATATATATATCACACAGAAATGCACGCACACTTGTTCTCTGTTTTGTGTTTAACAATTCCTTTCATTTTTCACATTCAAGGTCATAAAGATATTGTCCTATATATTTTTAAGAGCTTGACCTGGCTTTTGATGTTTTTAACATTTATGTTTTAAATTCTCTTGAGATTTATTTTTATAGAGTGTAAGGTGGCCATCTGTTATATACAATAAAAGTCTGATATTTCTAATACCTATTGTTAAATTATCCAGCTGTTTCTCTTGAATTTGGAACATCACCAGTAACATTTACCAACATTTCAGTGTGTTTCTATCTCTTGTTAGATTTAACTTGTTTTAAGTAAGTACCATCTGTATTTTTTCATTTTGGACATGGCTATTGTTGCTGTCAGTATAGAATCATATGGAAACAGGGAATTAATCTACATAGCTCTTACAAGTGAGAGCTGAGTGAAAGAATAGCACAACTATGAGAGTGATATGATTAGATCTTAAATGTTCCTTTTTTATAATTAAGTATACGGGGTTTTTCAGTAAATATAAATTTATTAAGTGTGACAAGTATAATGTATGGAGAATACAAAAAATGTGTGTTTGCTAACTTAAGAGGTCTTGTCATCTCTTGAACAGTATTTAAGAAGCACATGAAAGCACTATTCACAATGGGAGTTAGTCTTACAAAATAGTTATTACCTTAGACTTGGAGTTTAGCAAATCATTCTGAACTACTAGTATTTTATGCTGTTAACTAGCAGCATAGTCGTCTCTGGCAGCTGAATTTGTACTTTCTCAGTGGTTTTGACTGTGTTAACAAGATGATCTGACACAAAGAAACACAAGAGGAAACTAAGCTGACTGCAGAAAAGTAATTGATGAAATAATATTTCTCATTTTCTTGGAATATATGAAAATATATTTACATTTTATGTTTTCTATTGGACATTACATTATTTGATATTTAGTTTCTGAGCAAGATATTTGTTACAGCTAAATTTGCATTTCAGTTCTGGGAATTCCAAGAAATAATTCTGTAATAGCATTTGATGTGAAAGCAATCTTAAGAAGTTTATTTTGGTAATGAATACATATGTGTGTGTATATATATATATATGTATATATAAATTGGAGTGAGAAAAAAAGATACAGTAGGTGGCAAATGCATTAAACATTTGCAAATTGTAGACTATAAAACTTTTGGGAGGCAATAAAAAGTATAGAATACCCTTTGGAACTGAATTTATCTCCAGTAGAAGAAAGAAAAAGTAAAATAAGAGGAAAGTAGTTGCCAGAGCTAGGTCACACTTTTAGCTGGACACTGCTGTACTTTGTTGCTGAGTTTGCAAGATGCAACTAAGGTTAGGTAATTATGTTCATTCCTGAGTAAGGCTGAAAGATGCATTTTAAGTGTATTAGTCAGAGTCAGCTCAGTAAAATGGAAATTGTATAAAAGTAACATAAAGGATTTAATGTAAGAAATTGCTTACACAGGTGTGCAGGAGCTGAGAGAGCAAACAAAGACAATGAGGTAATCCCAAACTAGGAACTGCAGGAGAATTGTTCCCATGTCTTTGGGAAAATGAGAAGGATCTAGAAACTCAGAGGGGCCTCTTGGACATCCAAGTCTTAAAGGAGGGATACATTTGAAGAGTGCACTGATGTTTCATTCCAGAGGCCAGAACAAACTGGAAGTGGTTACACTGACCTCTGTGGCTGTGGGGCAATATTGAAAGGAACAAGCAAGCAGAAGTGGAGACACAAAGTCCCTTCTCCTCACACTTTGCTTCCAGATTTTCCTCTAGTTTCTCCTATTGCCAGAATCGAATGGAAAGCCACTGACAAAGAAATAAAGGAAAGGCAGGTATATAATCCTAGCTGAGCCTGCCCAAATAGATTTGAAGGGACTTTTTCGTAGCTAAGAGACCCTGATGCTGGGGAAGATTGAAGGCAGGAGGAGAAGCGGACGACAGAGGACAAGATTGGCGGATGCATCACTGACTTGATGGACGTGAGTTGAGCAAGCTCCAGGAAATGGTGATGGACAGGGAAGCCTGGCAGGCTGCAATTCATGGGGGTTGCAGAGTCAGGACACACCTGAGCGACTGAACAACATACAAAGGGACAAGAGCTAAACGTGTGGCCCATTCAGCATCTCCATACAGATCTTGTTAAATATACTGATCTTTTGTTAAAGAGTAACGTACTTTCCCCTCACTAAGATCCATTATCCTTTACATGAACAAAGACACTCTCATCCTTTCATCTAAGATGTATCTTGGTTATCCATCTCAGTGCACTAATCATGAAAGAATATTTGGGCCATTATATCTTTTAGTCTAAGTCACAAAACTTTATGAATATCTTCACCAGTTTAAGGACTCAAATATAGAGTTATCCACAAAAAATAATTAAAGATAGAAACATAAAAATTAGTTAATAAACTAATTACTAGGAATACAACCAGCAGGGAAGAAAAGATGTATATAGTTACTATAATTTCTTTCTCATATTTAGGTTCAGTGGTTTATTTTATTGCCCATTTTATATTGTTTTGTTCTCAGCCACCACCTCAGCTGGTCATTGTCTGGCAAAACAGAATGATGATACAAACTTCCATTCCTGAAGGGCCTGAATCCTCAGAGGTCCTTCCTATTGCTCCCTGTAGAATTCATTAACATTTCGGAGTAAGCTCACAAAAAACCCTAGGTCAAAAATATTCTCTTTGCCTCAATTGTGTAGCTGTCTTGCAATCTGTCTTTTATAATTGAAATTAGTAACTTCAGCAGTAACTGTTAGCTCCTTCTTTGCCTATCGGTTCATAGAAATGAGAAGAACAAACACCCACACGGCTACATCAGCTTCTAATTCAGTATAATTATTTGGTACACTCGATAGAAACAGTCTTTACTGTTGTGAATTAAGACTTCTCTAAACTGGTTAACTCTATGGACATGAATGAGTAAACTCCAGGAGATAGTGAAGGGACAGGCAAGCCTGGTGTGCTGCAATCCATGGGATTGCAGAGTCAGACACGACTTAGCGACTAATCAGCAACAAGCCAGTGGAGCGCAGAGTTGCAGAGAGGGGTAGGTAAGCTTTGAAGCAGTATTAGAGTCTAACAGTGAGGAAGGCTACACTCAATCCCACCACTTCATCTTTATATCCAAGCTTTTTTTTTTTTTTTTTCCTTCGGCACCACAAAATATTAGAAACACCCACCCAGTAAATAGCTCTTTAATCTTACAGAGAATATTATATCACACAAATAATATTAGATCAGTGCCTATCAATGCACTGTGCAGGGAGACCAGTATAATCCATGGGCGTGAGCACACCACTGCATAAGTTTTGTTGTGAAATAATTTCTTCAAGAACATGGGTACCATGACTCTGGATAAGGCATTCTACAAGTCTACAGATAACAGTGTTGAATCATTTAAAGTAAGAAGGCAAATCCATACCCAGAATTAAAGGGAATATTACAGGGAGGGCAAATGGTTGCCTACTCAAGAAAGGGGCCCTGGTGTCATTATTTTGCTCTTCTGGTGACTAGTTCTCTTCTTAAAGGAAGAATACTTCCTCTATATCAGGGGTCAAGAAATCATCTCAGATTTGGCAGGCTTACTCATCAGTAATTGCAAGGAAAATGTTTTATACTGCTGAGCTCATGCTTAGCCTCCAAGTAGCTAGTCATGGCCACTTTGTACATGGGCCCATTGTGCACAAAGCAAATTAAAGAGAATAATTGATATGCATAGATCATATAGTCTTGTTCACCAGATTATTAAGGGTTGACTCTGCAGTGGATATTCATTGATAAACATTCTAATATAACACAAGCATCTTCACACTCTACACCTTTGAAGAAGTCCAGCCACATATTTTCTTTTCAGATCTCCAAGTCGATCATCTTTCAATTGTGATCTTCTAAGATCCTAACAACTTTAAGTCTTGAACATTGCCCTTGCATCATTGAGAGTTTACACTATTTTGGTCAAAATGGAACAATCAAATGCAAGACTCAAAGTTCTGCTTAAGGAGAGCTTAGGCATTACTAAGCTGTATCAGGTAGTATCGGGAAAACTATCAGAATGTTAATGCTGCACAAAATGTTTCCATTAATGTCTGCATATTAAGCAACACCACCCGTAATCAGGTATCTGTTTTCTTCTTCATAAAACCACTAGTATTGAGAAAGTGTTCATGGATTCACTGCTGTGGAATGAAGTAAAGGAGAAATTTAAGAAGATCACATGCACTGGAAGCTGAGCCATATGCATCTGGAATTTATTTTTATCATGAAGAGCTATTCAAGCCTGATCATGTAATAACCTATTTCTAATTGATTCTGGGTTACACTTATGCAGAAATGATTTTTATAACATGCTGAATCAGACAGAGTACAAATTATAATCAGAAATTTACCTGAGTGTATGATCAACATTTATTTTCTATTAAATTCCAATAGTAACACAAGACTTGTTTCTCAAAACTAGAAGGAAAAGAGCATGGTCTTTCTCTAAAACTCTTGAAGTCGATTTAGTGATTCTCTTATAAAGGCTCTAAATTGGCTCTATAGAATATTCTGCTTGTCAAGGATACAAGAATATATTTGGATCTGTTTTGTCATGAGGGCAAAAATAATAGAATAGCTTTCATAGCAGCCTGAAATGCTCCAGAATCTTCTCTTGCTTTGAGCCCTACTCAAAATGGCAACTTTATGGCTAACCATTAATGATCCATGAAAACACATTTGTATATGATTTCTTATTACCTCTAAAATTGAAAAAGCCCCTTTAAGAATTGTTCCTCTCTTTCTGAGTCATAATGCAAGATAAAAAAAAAATTGTTATTTTGGAAGGTCTATACTGTACAGGTCAAGACTTCTAGACAGAAATTTCACCAAGGTCTTAGATTTATGACCCTTATTATTAATGAGTTTCTCTCCCATTATCTAAAGTGAACACCACTGGTAAGACCCATGCATCTTATAGACTTGCTCATTTGTTTATTTTTTTTAAATTAGGTCCAGTCAGCACATCATGAATTTAATTGACCATTGTGATTTTCCATGGGTTACAATTAAGTTCTTGGTGAACTTGATCAGTGGTACTCAAGTAAGGTCCCTTGTACAGTGGCCAATTTTGAAAATGCTTTGCTACTGCCCCACAGTAAGTATAAAATTGAAAGTAAGCTTTTACTTACATTATTATAAACTGACATAATCCACAGATTAGACATCAGATAGCACTGGAGAAATTATAGACAAGAACAGAAGAGTGGTCCTGGGGCAAGACTTGAAATTGTACTGTTATTCTAGTCAGTTGACAGCAAACAACAGGGCGGACGCAAGGAAATGAGTCTAGAGGAGAATAGGCATTTGTCAGATCAATAGCTACAACCAAGTGCTGGGTTACATTTGTTCCAGGTGAGATTAAATACCTGGAGAGTGTTTTTCAACTGAGTCTGCCATCTGATTAAAATTTTATAATCCAACAATTTATTGTTAAGATTCATTGGCTTTTTACGTAAGCAATACAGCCAAGTCAATGAGATGTTACAGTAATCTTTACATCTTCCAAATCTTGGGGAACTGACTTTTACAATTCCTTGTTAATTATCCTGTTAAGAGTAATTTACAGCATTTTTCATACTGTACTGTAATAGCTTAAATTAATATTTTAATTAATTGTACACAACTGGACACTTTTTCTGAGTGAAAAGGGTGTGAAAATTGTATCTGGACAGTAGGTGTAAATAGAGTTGGCCAGAATATATAGTAAATGTGTCTCTCTAATCATTAGTCAGAAGCCAATGTAGAATTCTTATTATGCCTATTATGATTTTGGAAAGAAATATGAGGTATATCTGCCAAAATTGAGGTTGTTTCTCAAGCGCCTGGTATATTGGTTTGGCTAAAAAGTCCCATTAGGCTTTTACATGCCACCTTACAGTAAACCCAAACTTTTTGGCAACCCAATTAGATTATGCTTATTGCAATTAGACATTTAAAAACTGATCAAATAAGTACAGGTGGGTCTGCAAGCCAGCTATCTCACTGTGAGAAGTCTTTGTGTCAAAAGTCCTTTTGTCTTCTGAAATGATAGGCAGAGTGTTGTTTGGTCCTCAGAAAATGCATTATGTTAAAGGTTTAAAATGACAGCAAAAGTCGCTCAATTGCATCCAACTTTTTGCGAAACCCACGGACTGTAGCTTCCAGGCTCCTCTGTCCAGGAATTCCCCAGGCCAGAATACTAGAGGGGGTAGCTGTTCCCTTCTCCAGGGGATTTTCCTGACCCAGAAATTGAACGAGGTCTCCTGCATTGCAGTGGATTCTTACCAGCTGAGCCACCAAGGCAGCACTGTAAAGGTTGATGTCTATACATCCTCAAAATTTTTGAATTAATTCTCATTTGTTGGTATTATGCCACCTTTATAAATGACCCCTGTTCCTTTGGAAATAGCTTTGGAATCATAATTGCATTTGTATTGTCAGCATTATAGTCTTTCATAGTGAAATGTTGCCCCTCTCAATCGAGAGATTACAGAACTTTTAATAAACTAAAATCCAGAAATTTCTTAAGACTTTGTTTCTTTCCACCATGACAACACAAAATGAATCCCTTTTAACATGAAAATTTTTTTCTCTAGCAAATATAAAGTAATGTTTTAATGTATAAACCTTTTATTTTATTGCTAATAATGCATCATTAATTGACCGCTGCAAAGATTATGTCAAACAAAGTATATTTTTACAGCTAATTAATTCTTGCTGAGTATTATGGTATTTATGATTATATTCTCTGATTATTAAGTGCTAATAGTTGGTATCTGTTGCTCTGACTATGACTACACTCATGGAAATCATTTCACCCATCTCAGTGGTGCCATTTCTCATTACTGTTTATGGTCTACACACCAACCACAGTGGAATTTATGAGGATGATGTCAGAGCCCTCACTCATGCCTTTTAAGCCTTAGTAATGTGAATACACTTGACTTGCTGAAGGATATATCAGGCTGGTCGTTTTGCCAGTAGCACATGATAAATACATCCCAGCACTCCTAGTTCTCTAAACCTTTAGAATTTTCCTCTTTATTTTTACAAAGATATTGTTAGAATCTTAACCTAATTGAATCTAAACCCATTTAGCATCAAATTTGTTTTTCAAACTGTTTTGAGTTACCTCCAACTATACACAGCTAGTCTTTAAAATCCAAAATCATTAAGTATACCCCCCTAAATAAATTCAAACTATTCTAATGTTATATTACATTATTCTGTGACTAGCATCCTTAGAATGCATTCAGGAATTATCCCCCAGGTTTCTGCTGATATGAACTAACTAAATGCTCAAGCTATTTGCAGCATAAGCTCTCCTGCTGTTCGGAAATTTGAGCTTATTTCCCTGGATCACACTGGAATTGACTCTCGTTGTGCCTTTGGAGGTAACAAGAGGATGAGGAAGTGTGTCATATAAGAACAGGCATCCCTTCTTTAAAAATATTAAATTTGGAGATTTTTAAGATACTATTATTTTTGCCCCTTCTCTTCTTTCTACTATTCCCACACATCTCTGAAGCTCTGCTTATTTTTTTAATCATTCTTTTACTTTGTTTTGTTCTTCACATTAGATATTTCTATTAATATATATTCACATCAGTAGATTATGTCTTCTGCGAGTTCAAATCTTCTTTTGAGCTCCTTTGGTGATCATCTTTCATTTTTGTTATTATAATTTTAATATCATAATTTCTACTGGTACTTATTAAACTTCCTGTCTTCTTATTAATGTTCTGTACTTGTTGAGTCATTGTTGCCATTTTTAATTTTACTTTCTAGCATAACTGACTTTAACTTCTATGAATGTATTTATGATAGTTTTGAAGTCTTTGCTTGCTAAATTCATCATGTGAAGCCCTCAGAGGCAATTTTACTGGTTTTTGTTGTCCCATCTGTATGAGTCACTTTCCTGTTTCTTTTCTCCATCTTATACTTTACTATGGTTGTTTGGTGGTGAAATAGGACATTTTAGAAAATCTGCTGAAATAATTCTGAATTGGATGGCACTGGGAATTGTTGCTGCTATTTGTTGTTTATTTGTACAGTGACTTGCGTGTGACTAATTTAATAGCATCTGTTTCCTGCATGTGAGGCCAGTGGTGATGCTGCTTGCTCTTTTTGTTTACTTTTTTATTGTTTTTAAGTCCGACATCCTAAGGGTCACTTGTGGGAAAACGTAACTTTGAGACTGGCTGGAGATGGTCAGAGGTTGTGATGAAGAAACATTGAGCCAGTAAAACCTTCATTCTGTTGGATGGCTCTGTGTGTGGTTTGGGGGACATATTTAAATTCAGGTGGTTTAGAAGGCTGTCCCAGCTTTTATTTTCTGCTCCTGCAAAGCTTCATTTTATCCAGTGACTTACAGGTAGTTGGGCCCCCTCGAGTCTCTCCTAGGCATTGCGTGCTGCCTTGTACTTATGCTCAGACTTCCTGAACACTGGGATATCTCAAAGCTTATGGAGACCCACTGCGCCCATCTCATTATCCAGATTTCCGTGTTATATTTTTTGTCTTGTCTAAGTGTAGGCTTTTACACTTAAAAGTGCTTGACTTAATGGATATCACAGCTGGGATGTTGGCCTTCCCTGATTGATTGCCCTGCGGTTGCCATTGTTTCTGGCAGTTCCCTGGACTGGTGATTTTCCTGTTCTCTCAACTCTGGCCCACCCCTCAAGCAGCACAACTGCAAGTACTCTTGGCCTGCATAGCATTCCTATAACTATTCTGCCATTATGCTCAGTGGATGGCTAGCAGCAGACCCTAGCTAAAACATCACAGCATACAATTGTTCTAGCCAGGTTTTAGTACTATTTCTTTCCCCCTCATTATGCCTGAAATATGGGGAATTTTTCTCCCATATTCTGTGGGAAACTTGATCATAATCCTGAAAGTCAATCTCACAATATTGGAGGGGAGGGGGCTAGGTCCCCTGGAGTTTTTAACTCTCAAACTTGTCCATGCTGAGCTTCCAACATTGGTCAATTACAGTTCCACTTTCCCTACCCACCACTCGTCCCCCAGCGAGTCTCTGCTCTGGTAAGCATGATTCCCTGTGTTCCTTTTCTCTGCCTCATGGGGGGTGGTGCTTTGTTCTGTATCCCCCACCCGTCTCCCGCCTCTTCAAGATTAAAGAAGAGTTGTGATTTTTAGTCTGTTCAGCTTTTCACTTGTTGGGACAGAGTAGTGACTTCAAAGATCCTGACAAGAGGAACAGGAAACTGCAAGCTTCTAGCAGTATTCCTGGATTAATACCACCCAATTTGTGTTGTGATGTGAGGTTTGTTGTTCAATTTCTAGGTACCATTCAGGAAGTTCTACTCATCTACACATAATGGTGTGTATTTATCACATATAGTGTATAATTCAACACTAGCTATTGGATTTGGGTCTTTGGTATATATTCTGTTTCCACTAAACATTTTGACGTAGTAGGTAAAGTCATCATGAGTGTTTTAACAACTTCGTCTTCCTAATTTAAGCTGGGGTTGGGTTAGATTGAGACTGGTTTGATTGATTCGATTCCTCCTATTATGTTCAGCACCAACTTTTCCAGTAGACATAGTTCCTAACGCTCCAGTAATTTTATAGGCCCACAGAAAACTTAAACAGAATTTCTGGTAAAATCAGAAGAAAAAAATGAATGAAGTTTTAGTTGAAAAAAAAAATCTCAACATGTAATATTAATATATTTGTCTTTAAACCAAAGATGATATAAAATATAAATTTTATTTATTTATTTTAATAGAGGAAGAGATCATGAAGATAACAGTGCCCCAGGCCACATGAATGCAAACTTCTGCTAAACTTCTTGCTCTTTTACATTGATTATTGTGGAATTTTGAACTTAAGGCACTCTCTTCCTTTCTACTCAGAGAAATTCTTATCACTTACATTGGTTTCAGCAATCAAGTGGATAAACCCTTCAACACCTGATCTCTTTTGCTTGATATTTTCAACACTCGGAGTACCCAGGTCCGTTATACCTCAGAAACTCTCAAAATGTTACCTGTACCTTGGCATTATTCCGAAATGCTCGATCTGAAACAGTAGCTTCAAATTCCTCATACTTTTCATCCTTAGACTATCATTTCTGATTATTTCCAGTCGTCTTAATTTTGTTACTAATACTGTTCTTCAACCTCTGCTCCTTAACTTCAGTCATTAATCTCAATCAATCCCTTTCTCTGTCTTTCTTTCCTTAGTTAGACTATTTTCGATGCTATCAACTATTTCTTTTCAAATATGCTTAAGTGTATATGTATTTTAAAAAAATTTCAGTACAGATCACTGCGATTATTTGCCTACTTTTGTCCTAATGCTGAGGCTTTTCCCCATGTGGTTAGAGAAAATAACTCATATAGAGTGGTTGCTACTAAGTCATTCAGTCGTATCCGACTCTGTGTGACCCCATAGATGGCAGCCCACCGGCTCCACCATTCATTCTCCAATGCATTGAAAGTGAAAAGTGAAAGTGAAGTCGCTCAGTCGTGTCTGACTCTTAGCGACCCCATAGACTGCAGCCTACCAGGATCCTCCATCCATGGCATTTTCTGGGCAAGAGTACTGGAGTGGTGTGCCATTGCCTTCTCCAGTATAGAGTGGTACCATGACACAATTTTGTTGTTGTTGTTTAGTGTTGAGTCGTGTCCAACTTTTGTGACCCTCCCATGACACAACTTTCCCTATTAATTACCCTTTTATCTTCAACTCATTTCTTCTATTTTAATTTCATATTTGAATTTAAACACAAGTTATCTTACACTTTAAAATATTCTGGCCTCATGGTGACTCTCCTTACTGTTGTATATTTCCTCCCATTTCAGTAAGTTTCATATAGTAGAATATATAATTTACCTTCAGTTTGCTTGCTTCTCAGTTATTTATCAATATACTGCAATCTGATCTCCATCTGAATGATTTTGCTAAAACTGATATTGATATAAATAACCTAAACAAATTTAACCTAATAGGTAATTTTTCATCTGTTTCTTATTTAAATTGTTCCTATTTTGTTGTTGATATTATTGCCCATTTTTCTTTCTGAAAATTTTTCATTTTTTTCTCTAGCTCTATTGTGATCATGCTATAATTTTCGTTCAATCTTGGGCATTTTTCTTCTACTGATCTTTCTTGATTTTAACTTTGAACCTTCTTACTCTGAACGTCATTCCTAGGTGATGGTCATATGCATTTCTTCAGTTACTGACTGTATGTTGATTTTTCTCAGACTTTGTGGTGGTTTAGTCACTCAGTCATGTCTGACTCTTGCGGCCACATGGAGTGTAGCCCACGAAGCTTCTCGTCCATGGGATTTCTCAGGTAAGAATACTGGAGTGGGTATCCACTTCCTTCTCCAGGGGACCTTCCTGACCAGGATCGAAGCCGTGTCTCCTGTGTTGCATGTAGTTTCATGCAATGCAGGAGAATCCTTTACCAACTGAGCCACCATTACTTTCCTAACTTAAAGCCATAACTTAAGCTGCCTACGAGAGAAATATATTTGGACATTTCTGTGAGAGTCAAACTTAATAAGACCCAACAGATCTTACATGTTCCCCACCAACTTGTTTTATTTTCTTATGTTTCCTATCTCAGAAATGCCTACTCCACCCACAGTTACATAAGTGGAAAAGCCTCACTACTCACAGCTCTCTCTATTAAATACCTAGCTCATCAATTATTGAATTCATTACTTCTGTCCTTAATTATTTGTTAAAGGCATTGACTTGTCTACATACCCACCTGCCATTTGTTCATTTACCTACTATTACCATTTTTCACTTGAATTCCCACAGCCATTTCAAACTCTTCTTACTGCTGTTTTTCTTTTGTCTCACAATATATATATTCTTAGTGAAGACATACAAATGCTTCTAAAACACAAATATCTCCATTCCACTTGTCTACCTAATAGTATTTAAGAGCTTCTATCACCCTCAGGAAAAAGTTGTGAAACATTTTAATGTGCCATATATATATAATCATTCCTTTGTAAACTTACCCATGCTTATTTTCCCAGTGTTTTACAGACCACTATTACTTTGTGTTAAATGTATAGACACTTTCTTACTATTCTCCAAATGTGTCCTTCTTTTTCTCCTGGTGATACATGTGTTACTCTCTCTCTGCCTATAACACTCTTTCACTCTTTTATTTCCAGAAAAAAATTTCTCTCATCTTCAAGACCCTCTGAAATATGAATACACAGATATGTGGCTGTTCTTCCTCTTTTTCTTCATATGCCAAGAATACATCTCCTATAACATGCTTTATAGTGGTGCTGTTGCATTTTACTTGTTTGTAACTCTTTATGTCTTGTAAATTACTGGGGCAGGAACTACTGTGTAGCATTCTACTCAGGACAACTAGGGTGAGGCAAAACACATAATAGTTCAGTCAGTCTGTCGTGTCTGACCCTTTGCGACCCATGAATCGAAGCACGCCAGGCCTCCCTGTCCATCACCAACTCCTGGAGTTCACTCAGACTCATGTCCATAGAGTCGGTGATGCCATCCAGCCATCTCATCTTCTGTCGTCCCCTTCTCCTCCTGCCCCCAATCCCCTCCCAGCATCAGGGTCTTTTCCAATGAGTCAACTTTTCACATGAGGTGGCCAAAGTATTGGAGTTTCAGCTTTAGCATCAGTCCTTCCAATGAACACCCAGGACTGATCTCCTTTAGGACGGACTGGTTGGATCTCCTTGCAATCCAAGGGACCCTCAAGAGTCTTATCCAACACCACAGTTCAAAAACATCAGTTCTTCAGCATTAGTCAAATGCCTTTTTATAAAGACAAGATGTCTAAAGAAAAGAAGTCCTTAACTAAATATTATGGCCAATAAATATTTAAATGGTTTTGTAATTCACTGTGTGTGGAGCTGAATAGAAAGATTTAGCTGGTATATTTAATTACTGGTAGTATTGGTCCAACCTGGGATGTTTTAAGTCTATGTATCTTATATATATATATAAACAACTGTAGCTTATGCAGGCTACGTTATTACACTTTGATGATACTACCCCAAAAAACTATAAGTGTATTTTTTGGATTGAATGTGTTATCATCAGTATAAAGGTTAATACATTTTAGATGAACTGCTGCTGCTGCTGCTAAGTCTCTTCAGTCGTGTCCGACTCTGTGCGACCCCATAGACGGCAGCCCACCAGGCCCCGCCGTCCCTGGGATTCTCTAGGCAAGAACACTGGAATGGGTTGCCATTTCCTTCTCCAATGCATGAAAGTGAAAAGTGGAAGTGACTAGAACTTTATAAATATCTAAACAGTATGAATGCTATCTTTATATTTCATTTTAAATTAATTTAGCAATATAGTAATTTTCCCCTTCCCCTGGAGGAGGGCATAGCAAGCCACTCCAGTATTCTTTCCTGGAGAATCCTATGGGCAGAAGAGCCTGGAGCGTCATAGTCCATGGGCTCGCAAAGAGTGGACACGCCTGAGCAACTAACCCTTTCACTTTCATAGTAGATTAAACACAAATTATGGAATTTTTATGTAAAATATATAATGAAATACATGTCCTTTTAGTTGAGAAAATAAAATATTAAGGTAAATCAAAGAATGGTCTGAGAGAAACATTATAGTTCTTTTATCTATTTTCCAAGCAAAACTTTAAACACCTGTAACACAAATGTCAACAATGAAGTGATTTTATGATGAGACAACATAAGTCTTTGTCAGCATCCATTTAAGTGTTTCTCTAGAAGCCCCACCTCAACATTCTAAAATTGAATTGAACTACTTTATTTTCCAAGGCCTTTTTCTTCCTGTGTTATTTCAATGAAACCATCTGCAATTTATGCAAACCAGAGACCTGACCTTCGCAGATGATTTCCACTTTACCTTTACACTGACAACATAATAATTACCAGGATATTTTTGATTCTGTGTCCTAAACATCTCAATGAATTCACAGTGTGGAATAACCTCTGATATTACTTTTCTTTACCACTGCCAACATTATATGTTTGACTTGTATATATTTAAAATATGTAGGCTCCATTTAGGCCCATTTCAGGTTTTGGTGGTGAAGGAGAAAAGGGAAACACAGAAGTTGGATGGTATGTATCAGTAGACCAGTAGACCAGGATCAAGTAAAAGATAGCCTGATGGAAGACAGTACATCTTGCCAGTTTGTCTGAAATTCTCTGCAGATTTCTCCCTACATATACCACAGCTGACCAACAAACATGATACCTCTTTTATTGAGGAGCTACAGAGTATTTGAAAGCTGTACCAAAGCTACAGAGTATTTGAAAGCTGTATTTGTAAGCCTGTATCCTAATCTGATCTTTAAATTGCTTGTTTACTGTTCGGTGGAAGTTTAGGAGAAATCAGTTTCAACTCTGGTCATCATTTTGGCTAATCTTGCATCTAGGTAGTACTTTTGTAGTTTTCTGTATTCACCAGTCAGTGTTGGAATGCATAAATGCAAGTTATTATTTAAAGCTCTGAATTGATTCCTTATCTCTCATCTACATCATTACTATTCATGCAGCAAAAATTGGATTGGAGTATTCTAAAATAATAGTCTAGAATTGAAATTAAAAATAAATATTTTGGAACAAAATACAGAAAAATTTAAAAAGAAGTAATATATCAGCTTTATTAATAATGAAGCATTGATCATTAATTGATTAAATGTAACCATTTACCAGCACTTAGACTTCATGGTTTACTTGTGGCTCTTTTTAAACTTCAGCAAATGCAAGCACATAGAATGTGTTCTCTATGTCTGGCTTCTGTCACTTAATATGTTCATAGGATTCATTCATTCAGTATATATGGCTGTTCCTAGTTTATTTCTAATGTACTCAGTACTATAAACAATTATATGAACATAACTTTTGTTTGGCCATTTTATTATTGAACATTTATTTTGTTTACTTGTTTTCTAGATATTTACTATAACAATAATGTTAATATGAACATATTAGTATGTATAGTACATATCTTATAGTGAGTGATGTATACATTTTGATGGGAGTGTATATGGGAAATGGAATTCTGGGTCACAGAGCATGTATGTTCGAACTTGGCAAGTAATATTGAGATATTTTGTAAAAAGGCATACCCTTTAATATTCAGTCTATAAAAGTCTCCATTGCTCTGAATTCTCAATATGCTTAATGTTGTTAATTTGTTTTTAATTGAAGCATAGTTGACTTACAATGCTGTGTTAAATTTCAGGTGTATAGCACAGTGATTCAGTTATACATGTAAATGTATTCTTTTTCAGAGTCTTTTCCATTATAGGTTAATAAAAGATATTGACTATGGTTCCCTGTGCTATGCAGTAGGGCCTTGTTGTTTATCTGTTTTATATATAGTAGTTTGTATCTGCTAATCTGAAAGGC
Source organism: Bos indicus x Bos taurus (assembly GCF_003369695.1). NCBI lineage: Eukaryota > Metazoa > Chordata > Mammalia > Artiodactyla > Bovidae > Bos > Bos indicus x Bos taurus. The sequence goes on from NC_040087.1 coordinate 62,988,873, forward strand.
CTAATTTATCTCTCCTCCCTTTCCCTATCAGTAACCTTAAGTTTATTTTCTAGGTCTGGGAGTCTCTTTCTGTTTTGTATAAGTTCATTCATATCATTTTCAAATGATTTGGATAAATTTGAAGGAGACTCCTCCATATTTACCCAAATCATTTAGAAACTTATTCCCCCAAAAAAGCTGCACATGTTTGATTTACAGTCACCAAAATCTTGAAGCAACCAGCATGCTCTTCAATAGGTGGCATATTCATGGTCTGGAATATTACTCAGTGAGAAAAAGAAATGAGCTATGAATAATGAAAGACATGTTTGAATCTGAAATGCATACTGCTAAGTGAGGATGAGTCTGTTCCCTGGTGGCTCAGTGGTAAAGAATCTGCCCTCAGTGCAGGAAATGCAGGTTCTATCCATGGGTTGGGAAGATCCCCTGGAGCAGGGCATGGTAACCCACTACAGGAGTCTTGCCTGGAGAATCCCATGGACAGAAGAGCCTGGAGGACTGTAGTCCATTGGGTTGCAGAGTCAGACACAGCTGAGTATGTATGCACACATACATTGGAAAACTGTGTTTAACTTGAAGCTGCCAGATTTTCTTCCAAAGTGGCTCCTACCATTTTGCATTTTTACCAACAATGAATGAGATTTTCTATTGCTCCTACCCAAACAAGCAATTATTATTTTCATTTTTTAGTTTTTAGTTTTAATCATTCTAATAGGTGTGTAGAAATGTTGTCTTGTTGTTGTGTTGTGTGCTCAGTCATGTCCGACTCTTTTCGATCCCATGGTCTGTAGTCCGCCAGGCTCCTCTGTCCATGGAATTTTCCAGGCAAGAATACTGGAATGAGTTGCCATTTCCTCCTCCAGGGGTCTTTCTGACCCAGGGATCAAATCTGAGTTTCCTGCACTGGCAGGCAGATTTGTTACTATTCTGCCACTGGGAAGCCCATTTTAAATATTTTCTTGCATACAACAAAATTGCTAAATTCATTTATTATTGATTAACATGTCTGTTCCATGTGTTCTTAATATCTGTTTTTACTTATGTTATCCTTAAAACAAACATGAGATTTCTGGATCTGGAATCAGATATTATTACTTGCCATAATCTCACTGGGAGCTTTCCTGGTAGCTCAGACGACAAAGAATCTGCCTGCAATGAAGGAGACATGGGTTCTATCGCTGGGTCAGCAAGATCCTCTGGAGAAGGGAATGGCTACCAACTCCACTATTCCTGCCTGGGAAATCCCATGGACAGAGGTCCTGGAGGGCTACAACTCCTGGGGTTGCAAAGAGTCAGACATGACTGAGCAACTAACACTTTCACTTTTCACTTTCATAATCTCATTAGTTCATGTGCTCATGTTTTCCCCTTTTGTACAACCCAATGAGAATTGGTTTCTTAATATGGCACATGCAAAAAGGGGTTTCTGATACCACCTACCAGGGACTCAAAAAATATGAATCTGGATATTTATATAGAAATCTCTATACATATGCTTAGTCTCCTTCTAAGACTGGGAAAGAAATCTAATTTTCCTAATGTAAAGTAATCTTCTCCATGAAGAAAAGGGAAAGTCCCCTTCAGACTGTAAATGAATGTCTCTGGGTTTCGTCCTTCTTTGAAATATAAACACATACCTGTGAGGAGATAATTTCTGTATCCATCTAGGGGTCACTATGTAATCCCTTGTAACTTTCTGAGCTTGTCTCTGAAACTACGTACTAGATTTCTTTGCTTAGAACATAGTATCTCGCCTCTTCAGGAACCATGATAATATTCACATTGCATTTTTATATTATTAGGTCAATTGTGCATTTTTGTTTATTTAATATATCACCTGAGAATATTTACTGTTTTACTTATCCCATTAGCATATCTATATCTTTTCAGTGTTTCTTGCCTTAGAGAACTGGCATGGACATTTAGCACAATGCAGAATATAATCAGGAATCCCAAGGCTTTCTTTGTTTATTCCATTTTCAGAAGAAAACACTAGTTTTTCACTATTAAGTAGTATGGTGTTAGATGTGATTTCTTTTTGTAGAAACCATTTCCTTCTATTTCTAACTATGAGTTTTAAACATATATAGATGTTAAATATTATCAAAAGCTTTCCTGCATGTATCAAATAACCTTATATGTTTCATTTTTATTTGGGTCAATTATACTGATTAACTTTTCAAAGGCGAAATCAATTACAGACTGAACAACCATTGTTGTAGTTCTATTTGAATACTAATGCTAGATATAATATTTTGTTCAGAAATATTTATTTATATTAATGAGAATAATTGTCCTATAATTTTCATTTTTTATGAAATCTTTGACAGTGTTAGGAAACAATGTTATGATGAATGCATACAACATTGTTGGAAATGGGCTCTCCTTTCATATTCCAGGAAGAGCTAAATAACAATTTAAAAATTGTAGAAATCCCAGCAAAATTAGGTGGCCTGGGAGATTTCTCTCAATATATTTAGAATTTTATTTACTTAAATGAATAAGAAAATTTTGTTTTACTATTTCTTAAATATCCATTTTTGCAGTTAATTTTTCTAGAAATCTATGTATTTCATCAACATGATAAAATATTTATTGGCATTAATTTTAGTAATACAATCATATATATTTACTATCCATAAAATTCAAGTAGTGTGCAATTTCTTACTTTTTAAATTATATGTATACTATTCATCATTATTTCTTCATGATAACTTTTGTGTTTGTTTTTTTTTTAAAGCATACTTTTCATTAGTATTGTCTTAGAATTGTCATTCTCATTGATCATTCAAAGAGGCAGATTTACAAATATTTTTCTATTGATTTTCTATCTTATTTCCTTCTATTATAATATTAAATTCTTCAAATTTTAGGTTTTTGCTTGCTTTTGTATTTTCTTAGCTATATTTAACTTGTATATAAGTGAGATTCATTGAGATATAAATTAACATGAGATAACATGAAAACTTTTATGCCTAGAAATTGATGAGTTTCAACAAATTTACAGTCATTTATCAAGAATGAATTAGCACCACAGTCAAGAATTAGAGTGTTACTACTGCCTGAGGAAAGTCCCAAATGGCCTTTTGTCCCCTCCACCACCTCAGCCTTGACCTCTTTCCCTATAATTTTCCCTTTTTCAGAATGTCAGTATCTGAAATTATAGTTTATGAAGCTGTTTATTCTCTAAATGTTTCACTTAATGTAAAGGTCATTATACTATTTATTCATGTTCTTCCATTTATTAGTATTTCATTCTTATTGATGAGAAATATTCTCATGTTTTGAATTAACCACAAATTATTTCCAATTCATCAGTTGATGGACATTACATTGTTTTTAGTTTGAGATTATTATGAAAAATCTGCTTTAAACATTCTTTATTGAAATGATATTTCTCTTTGAATTTCATCCCAGCTACATTGAAAATTAATTGCCATATACATATAGATCTATTATATTTCTGGATTGTCCTTTTTTCCCATTGTTATATATGTCTCTAATTATGTGGATCACAATAAATTGTGGAAAATTCTGAAAGAGATGGGAATACCAGACCACCTGAGCTGTCTATTGAGAGACTTGTATTCAGGTAAGGACTCAATAGTTAGAACCAGACATGGAACAACAGACTGGTTCCAAATAGGAAAAGGAGTACATCAAGGCTATATATTGTCACCTGGCTTATTTAACTTATATGCAGAGTACATCATGAGAAATGCTAGGCTGGAAGAAGCACAAGCTGGAATCAAGATTGCCGGGAGAAATATCAATAACCTGAGATATGCAGACGACACCACCCTTATGGCAGAAAGTGAAGAGGAACTAAAGAGGCTCTTGATGAAAGTGAAGGAGGAGAGTGAAAAAGTTGACTTAAAGCTCAACATTCAGGAAACGAAGATCATGGCATCTGGTCCCATCACTTCATGGGAAATAGATGGGGAAACAGTGGAAATAGTGTCAGATTATTATTATTATTTTTTTTTTGACTCCAAAATCACTGCAGATGGTGATTGCAGCCATGAAATTAAAAGATGCTTACTCCTTGGAAGGAAAGTTATGACTACCCTAGAGAGCATATTTAAAACCAGAGACATTACTTTGCCAACAAAGGTCAGTCTAGTCAAGGCTATGGTTTTTCCAGTAGACAGGTATGGATGTGAGAGTTGGACGGTAAAGAAGGCTGAGTGCTGAAGAATTGATGCTTTTGAACTGTGGTGTTGGAGAAGACTCTTGAGAGTCTCTTGAATTGCAATGAGATCCAACCAGTCCATCCTAAAGGAGATCAGTCTTGGGTGTTCATTGGAAGGACTGATGTTGAAGCTGAAACTCCAATACTTTGGCCACCTCATGCGAAGAGTTGACACATTGGAAAAGACCCTAATGCTGGGAAGGACTGGGGGCATGAGGAGAAGGGGACGACAGAGGATAAGATGACTGGATGGCATCACCGACTCAATGGACATGGGTTTGGGTAGACTCCAGGAGTTGGTGATGGACAGGAAGGCCTGGCGTGCTGCGATTCATGGGGTTGCAAAGAGTCAGACACGACTGAGCGACTGAACTGAATAGAACTGAACTGTAACAATACAACAGTCTCTCTTGATTTTTTTAACTGTATGGTAAGATTTGAATTAAATAGGAGTACTCCAAATTTGGTCATTCTTTCAATAGTTTTCTCTATTGTAGGTCTTTCATTTTCTCATGTAAAGTTTTCAATAAAATCATCAATGTTTCCAAAACTGCTTGCTGGATCTTGGCATTCTATTGAGTCTGCAGATTCATTTGGAGACCATTAACATCTAACTATATTGAATATTCTAATCCATGCATATATTTCTCCATTTTAGATCTTCTTTAATTTTTTCAGCAATGCTATGCTTTGTGGCTTTTGGGCTTCTGTCCTACAAATCTTGCAAATATTTTGTTTGATTTACCCTCAACATTTCATGTTTTATGCTGTAATAAGTCGTTTATACTTGTTTATTATTTTATAAAAATACAGCTGATTTTGCTCATTGAACTTGTGCTCTATTACTTCAATAAATGCACTTTTTAGTTCCTAGCAGCAATTTTAATAATTATTTAGAATTTTCTATGTTGACTATTGGTTTCCCAGTGGCCAATATGTAAAGAAGATCTCCTGGAGATCTTCTTGGAGAGGGCATTGCAACCTGCTCCAGTATTCCTGCCTGGAGAATCCCATGGACAGAGAAGCAAAGAGTCAGATGATTGATGTGACTTAGCACACATGCACATGATATTATGTAATTTGTAAATAGATTTTGGATTTCCTTTTTAGTCTGCATAGAGTGTATTGTTTGTTCTTTCTTGTTTTATCACATTAATTAGACTCCACACAATGTTTAATAGTCATGGCCATTCAATAAATTTTTCTGATTTAGGAAAGCTTTCTTTCATTATTAAATATGATGTTGGCTGTAAGATATTTTTAAATGCCTACTTTCAGTTTGAAGAAGTTTCCTTATTTTTCTAGTTTATTGAGATAATGTCAAATGGCATGGATATAAAATTGTGGAGATAATGTATGATTTTGAATGTTTTGTGTTTTTTTTTTTTTTTGGTCAATGTAGTTTCTATATCTCTCTAGCTGGCAGATGACTAGGTATGCTTCAAAATTGGATCATTGGATCATTTGTAATCAATTCAAAATACTGGATTAGAAGATCTGGCACTGAGCTTGAGTCTCTAAATTGTCAGTTTAAAATTCTTCAAGAGGTTTAATCCTGAATGCCTGGGTCATTCACTAAGGTCTTGAAGGTTAGTACCCTTGAAATATGTTTTTATTCCCAGAATTTTTCATTTTGAGGAAAAAAAAAAAAGAAAGCTTTTCTGCTCCTTAACTCTTGATTGGGATCATCAAATGGCGCAAACAGAAATACAGCACCTTTTTAGCTTCCCTTCTTCCTTAGGTTTTTAAACCTTTTATAAATCCTAACCTTATTAGCTCTGTGATGCTTTCAAGTAGATGAAAACATTTCCTCCTGGTTTTACAGTTGATATCAGCAAGAGGGGCTGATTTGAAGCAGCCTAGTCTGTAATTGGTAGGAAAAAAACCTGAAAATACTTTGAAAACAAAGTAGAGTCATCTCTATCTTTAATGCAGAAATTATTTATAATTTATTTAAATATCCCTATTAGGATATTCTAGCTACAACTTTCTAACTGCAATAGCAGTTTGAAAGCTATAGCTTTAATTATCAACTTTTAACAGCAATTTTTTAGAACGATTGAAGCATATAACACATATCAAATGCTTAATATTTATTTTGTATTGCAGTTTGTACTATTGATATTATATAATGAAAAGATGTATATATTTATATTATATGATGAAAAGTAGATACATAATAAATGAGAAATGTGATTTTAAGTCATTTTGATACTACTGAAAGAATGAAAAAGTTATAAAAATCATTTAATAAAATATCAACAGTTTCCTTTGGCTTATCTCCCATATACCTTTCCTAAGGCTGCTGAAACAAATTACCACAAACATGGTGACTTAGAGCAACAGAAATGTGTTCTCTTTCAGTTCTGGAGTCAGTAGTCCAAAAATCATTTTTTCTTTGCTGAGATCAAAATATGAGCAGGGCCACGCTCCCTCTAGAGTCTCTAGGGGAGAGTCTTTATTTGCTGTATTCCAGCATGTGATCAGTTGTGGCCTTTATGTCAAATGATCCTCCTCTGCCTTTCTTTCGAATGTATACATATGATTGCATTTTGGGACCACTCAGATAATCCAGTCACTCTCTCCATCTCAAGATTTTTATCTCCATTACATCTGTATTGTCCTTTTATGCTGTCTAAGGCCCATTCACAGGTTCCAGAGACTAGGGAGTGAGTATCTTTTGGAGGCCATTATTCAGTAGATCAAACTTCTCAATTCTGCCAAAATCAGGAAGAAAGATTTACAGTAATGATATTTTACACATCGATTTTACACCACTTTTTAAATAATGTGTCATGGTGTTGATTTATTTCATTGTTTCTATGCTGCAAATTATGAGAGAAAATAGAAATGGAAGGATGATATATATTGGTGATTTATAATCAGACTTTGTATTAATAGAGATATCAAAACATATGAATATATTTTGAAAAATGTCTAAAATGTTTGTAGGAAATATTTACCATATACCTATGATTTTAAACTCTTTCCTAGTGGTTCCAACAGTAAAGAATCTGCCTGCATGCAGGAGACCCAGGTTCAATCCCTGGGTCTGGTAGATCCCCTGGAGTAGAAAATGGCAACCCACACCAGTATTTTTGCCTGGGAAATCCCATGGATGGAGGAGCCTAGCCGGCTACAGTTCATGGGGTCACAAACTGTCATGCATGACTGAGTGACTAACATGTTTATGATCGTAAATAATATCCACTTAAAATCAACCACTTTAGGCTTATCTGGAGGACTGAATTTTCATTATCTCTCGTCAAGCATTTATTGGTTGTGTTATAATGGAAATTTAAGAAATAGAATCCATTTGGTTCACTAGTGAAATTCCAAATATTTCACATTGTTCTGGTTTAGATTACTCTGATTTTTTTACAGTTGATCTTGGACTCATTTCTGTTTTTCTGTAATCATTTTGTTTTTATTAGTTTTATAAAATTGAGCCATATTTCAAATACCGTAGAAAAATGCAGAAAACAGAAAAATTTCATGTGTTACTTAAAAACGTTTTTAGTTTTGTGATCTTGAGTCTGATAATAAGATTCTCTTTCTTAATTACTAAGTATGTTTTGGAGCAAACCAGAGAGGTGCAGCAGTCAAATTAACAAGTGTTTGCACCAGTTCAGGCAAAGGACGACTAAATTTCAGAAGAGCAAAGTGTTGATTTATGTGCAAACAAAGGACATCTAAAGTAATATTTATTAAATGACATTGACAATAGCTTATAATGGATTGTATATGGGGGATTTGATGGTGTACTTGCCTAAGAAGGCAAGCTTTGGAAAAGTATAGGATTTTAAATGATGTAAGAAGAGATTATGATTTTATAAGGTTCATGCCAAAATTGGTATTTTCTTCGGATATTTGTGGGGTAATATCAAATATGTCATCAGAAATATGTTTGGGTTACAGAGACAAGGTCTTCTATATGGATCTAAATTTGATAGAATACCTGGGTTTGAAGCCTGGCTTCACCCTTTAACTTGATGCAAAATCTTGGAGAGATTACTTAGGTTCTTTGAGTGTAAGTTTCCTTTTTACAATGACAGATAATAGATGCTGTTGTGTTGCTCAGATGCTCAGTTGTGTCCAACTCTTTGTTACCCCATGGACTGTAGCCCACCAGGCTCCTCTGTCCAAGGGATTCTTAAGGCAAGAACACTGAAGTGGGTTGCCATTTTCTCCTCCAGGATCTTCCCAACCCAGGGAACAAACCCATGTCTCCTGGGTCTTCTGCATTGGCAGACAGATTCTTTACCACTAGCACCACCTGTTACCTATGTCAAATATTTACCATAAAATAATATTTATCATATAAATCAAGAGCTATCTAACAGTTAAAATGTGGTGAATGTTAATTCTTAATATGTTGTGATGACAACAATGTTGATTAGGGAATGCATATTTTACTTTTACTAGGGAAGAAAATTCATATCAAAATGAGCATTAACTAAGTTCACATGAAAGAACAATGTAGTATTAATCTTTTCAACTTATATTGATCATGTTGATGTGATATCAACCATATATCAATCTATTTTTACTCTATTAGTATTTAAGAGACATTTCTGAATCACTAACGAGGCAGTTTTTGTGTTAAATGTGTAGCTATATGTAGTTATAATTTCATGGCTGCAGTCAAAATCTACAGTAATTATAGACCCCAAGAAAATAAAGTCTGTCATTATTTCCACTGTTTCCCCATCTATTTGCCATGAAGTGATCAGATTTGATGCCATAATCTTAGTTTCTTGAATGTTCAGTTTTTCACTCTCTTCAATCACTTTCATCAAAAGACTCTTTAGCTCCTCTTTGCTTTCTGCCATAAGGTGTTGTCCTCTGTATATCTAAGGTTATTGATATTTTTCCTGGCAATCTTTATTTTGGGGGGCTCCAAAATCACTACAGATTGTGACTGGAACCTAACGTTTGCTCCTTGGAAGAAAAGCTATGACCAACCTTGACAGCATTTTAAAAAGCAGAGACATTACTTTGCCAACCAAGGTCCATCTAGTCAAAGCTATGTTTTTTCCAGTAGTTTTGTATGGATGTGAGAGTTGGACTATAAAGAAAGATAAGCAGCACCAAAGAATTGATGCTTTTGAACTGTGGTGTTGGAGAAGACTCTTGAGAGTCCCTTGGACTGCAAGGAGATCCAACCAGTCAATCCTAAAGGAAATCAGTCCTGAATATTCATTGGAAGGACTGATGCTGAAGCTGAAAGTCCAATACTTTGACCACCTGATTTGAATTACTGACTCACTGGAAAAGGCCCTGATGGTGGAAAAGACTGAAGGCAGGAGGAGAAAGGGATGACAGATGATGAGATGGCTGGATGGCATCACTGACTCGATGGACGTGAGTTTGAGCATGCTCCAGGAGTTGGTGATGGACAGGGAAGCCTGGAGTGCTGCAGTCCATGGGGATGCAAATAGTTGGACATGCCTGAGTTACTGAACTGAACTGATATAGTTATAAAAAGTATTTTATATCTTATATATTGTACAAGTTACTTAACGTTTTTTAAATGTATTTTTTACTGATATAGAGGAGTTTTTGGTTTAACTATTAGTGGTTTCTTATATGTGTTTGTCTGTGTGTGTGTGTATATATATATATATATAATTTTAGCATTATGTAAATATTTAGCTTTGATTCCAAGTAGTTAACTATTTATCAAGCTAAAGAAAAAAATTCTGCTTTATTAATTTCTTCAAGAAAATATTTTAAACTTTTTCTTTTTTTTACTCACTATTACTGGTTTATTATAAAGGATGCCAGATGAGGAGATACATAGGGTAAGACTGGGAAGGGTGCAGGAGTTTCTTTTTTTTTTAATAAATTTATTTTAATTGGAGGCTAATTACAATATTGTATTGGTTTTGCCATACATTAACATGAATCTGCCATGGGTATACATGTGTTCCCCATCCTGAAACCCCCTCCCACGTCTCTCCCCATACCATCCCTCTGGGTCATCCCAGTGCACCAGCCCCAAGCATCCTGTATCATGCATCAAACCTGGACTGGCATTTCATTTCATATATGATATTATACATGTTTCAATGTCATTCTCCCAAATTATCCCACCCTCTCCCTCTCCCACAGAGTCCAAAAGACTGTTCTTTACATCTGTGCCTCTTTTGCTGTCTCGCATCGTTACCATCTTTCTAAATTCCATATATATGCATTAGTATACTGTATTGGTTCTGTCTCCATGGAATTTGGCATATGCCATCTTCCTGGGACATAAGTGTGAAAATATTTTGACTTTAAAATAATATACAATGGATTTATTTCTCTATTTGTATTTGGTAACATAAAGTATTTTAATTAGTATTAAAATTGATAAATTTTCAAGTTACCAAGAAGTTGAAGAAAAATTTAATTCCATGTAGCAAAGTTATTGAGGACTATTACAATTAATTTAACACACTGGAGTGTTTGAATTTCATCTATTTGTCAGATAATAGAATCATCACTTACGATTTCTCTCTGAAAAGTTAAGGAAGCTCTAAAATAAATAACTATTAGCAAAAAGTATTTTCCTCTTCTGTGCTTTATGGTGTATTCAATTATTGCATAAGATCAACAAGTACTCTGTTATATACCTTACCAAAGGATGTGGAGTAGTTAAGCTTAAATAATTCTTTACACCAGATATTTAGAGTAAATGCTTCCCAGATGGCTCAGTGGTAAAAAATCTGCCTGCAATGTAGCAGATGCTAGAGACTGAGGTTCAAACCCACTCCAGTATTCTTACGGTGAAAATCCCATGGACAGAGGAGCCTAAGGGGCTGTACAGTCCATGGGGTCACAAAGAGTTGGACACAACTTAGCAACTAAACAGCAGCAGCAAATTTAGTATAAGTATGTTATAACCAAGCCCCCTCTTGTCACCTGAGGGAAAGCTACTTTTGCATATTTTTAAATGCCAAAAAAATGTTTTAATGTACAAAGGTCACGGAATTTAAAACTGTCTAAAAATTGAGCTTTATTTGTCTTCAAATATTTTCACATGTTTTGGCAAATGTATAAATAAATATCATGTTATATATGATAGTAAAATTTTAGTTTACCATATAATAATTGTTGTTGAAATCAATTGTTTACACATTATGGGTTATTCCAGTACAGTTGTTACCACTACACTCCTTTTTAACCCAATTTGAAATAGTTACAAAGTAACTTTAGAGATAGTAGTGATAATATAATGGGCTCTATTTTACCACTGTGTGAAAATCTAACCTTTAATTATTGTAGATTTAACTTAAAAGTGGTATTTCTGCAACATAAAGTGATTTTTGCACTTAGAGATCTTTAGCTCATTCAGCTCAGTTCAGTTCAGTCACGTAGTCTGTCTGACTCTTTGCAACCCCATGGACTATAGCACGCCAGGCCTCCCTGTCTATCACCAACTTCCAGAGTTTGCTCAAACTCATGCCCATGGAGTCAGTGATGCCATCCAACCATCTCATCCTCTATCGTCCCCTTCTCCTCTTGCCTTCAACCTTTCCCAGCATCAGAGTCTTTTCCAAGGAGACAGTTCTTCACATTAGATGGCCAAAATATGGGAATTTCAGCTTCAACATCAGTCCTTCCAATGAACACCCAGGACTGATTTCCTTTAGAATTGATTGGTTGGGTCTCCTTGCAGTCCAAGGGACTCTCAAGAGTCTTCTCCAACACCACAGTTCAAAAGCATCAATTCTTCAGTGCTCAGCTTTCTTTATATAGTCCAACTCTCACATCCATACATGACTACTGGAAAAACCATGGTTTTGACTAGATGGACCTTGGTTGGCAAAGTAATGTCTCTGCTTTTTAAAATGCTGTCTAGGTTGGTCATAGTTTTTCTTCCGAGGAGTAAGTGTTAGGCTGCAGTCACCATCTGCAGTGATTTTGGTGTCCCACAAAATAAAGTCGCTCACCGTTTCCATGTTTCCCCATCTATTTGCCATGAAGTGATGGGACTGGATGCTATGATCTTAGTTTTCTGAATGTTATGTTTTAAGCCAACTTTTTCACTCTCCTCTTTCACTTTCATCAAGAGGCTTTTTAGTTCCTCTTCACTTTCTGCCATAAGGGTGGTGTCTTCTGCGTATCTGAGGTTATTGATATTTCTCCCAACAATCTTGATTCCAGCTTGTGCTTCATTCAGCCTGGCATTGTGTATGATGTACTCTGCATATAAGTTGAACAAGAAGGGGGCAATATACAGCTTTGATGTACTCCTTTCCCAATTTGGAACCAGTATTTTGTTCCATGTCTGGTTCTAACTGATACAGATTTATCAGGAGGCAGGTAAGATAGTCTGATATTCCCATCTCTTGAAGAATTTTCCACATTCTGTTGTGATCCACACAGTCAAAGGCTTTGGCATAGTCAATAAAGCAGGAGTAGATGTTTTTTCTGGAATTCTCTTGCTTTTTCAATGATCCAAAAGATATTTGTAATTTGATATCTGGTTCCTCTTCCTTTTCTAAATCCAGCTTGAACATCTGGAAGTTCATGGTTCCCATACTGTTGAAGCCTGGCTTGGAGAATTTTGAGCATTACTTTGCTAGCATGTGAGATGAGTGCAACTATGTGGTAGTTTGAGCATTCTTTGGCATTGCCTTTCTTTGGGATTGGAATGAAAACTAACCTTTTCCAGTCCTGTGGGCACTGCTGAGTTTTCCAAATTTTCTGACATACTGAATGCAGCACTTTCACAGAATTATCTTTTAGGATTTGAAATAACTCAACTGGAATTCCATCTCCTCCACTAGCTTTGTTCGTAGTGATGCTTCCTAAGACCCACTTGACTTTGCATTCCAGGATGTCTGGATCTAGGTGAGTGATCACACCATCATGGTTATCTGAGTCATGAAGATCTTTCTTGCATAGCTCAGCTTTTTTGTTGTCTCAGTTATTTAACACAAACTCTAAACTCAATTCAGAACAAATCTAAAACAAATATATTAGATCTGCAGTCCACTCCAGGTTAAGTTCTATTGACAGTCACTTAGTGAGTTATGAAGAATGAGTTGCTCATTAACGATTTAAAAAATGACTTAAGCAATCCTTAAACACATAAAAGCTCCAACTGAAGGTGGAAAGAGTTGAACAAATTTAATTTTAATTGACTAAGGATCATTTATGTCCTTGGAGAAGGAAATGGCAACCCACTCCAGTATTCTTGCATAGAGAATCCCATGGACAGAGGAGCCTGGTGGGCTGCTATCCATAGGGTCGCACAGAGTCGGACACGACTAAAGTGACTTAGCATGCATGCATGCTTTGGAGAAGGAAATGGCAACCCACTCCAGTACTCTTGCCTAGAGAATTCCGTGGACAGAGGAGTCTGGTGGCTCCTGTCCACAGCGTTGCACAGAGTTGGACATGATTAAAGTGACTTAGCAGCAGCAGTTATGTCCTTAAGAACTTAGACTTTTAATTATTCAGTTGTAGAACTACCTGAGCCCACTTGTTCTTTCCCATTTTACCAAAGGCCTTACTTTCATAGATTTCTGTTCCTTCAGAAAAGTTTAGTAGGATAAGATATTTTTGATACAATTTTGTCTTCTAGTCATTTTGTATTACTTTCCTACAGGAGCAAATATGATTGTTTGATTTCTGTCAATGTTCTTGTAAAATGATCTTGGCAATATTTAAATCTGCTGCTGATACTTGTGCCAGTAATATGTAAAAATTTAATTTATTTACAAGAAATACATTCTAAATATCTATGAAGTTGCAATTTTCTTCATATTTATTTTATATGTAAACTTTAGTTTAAATATAAATAAGTTATATCAAGACATAAATGAATGTCATGACCTGTTATGTAGATCATCTTCATGGTGATAAGTCACTTGGCCAGACTATTTTTAAAATCACTATAAATGCAAAGAACTTTGCCTTCTAATGCCACTTAAACTATATTATTGGTGTACGTTTAGTTTTAGATTCCTTGGATGCAACATCTTCAAATGGGATGATAACTAGACATATACCCCTTAGAGTACACACAAAGTTTCTCTGTCCCTAGAGATAATACAATTTACAAAAAGACGTTATTATTCTAAATATGAATATTTTAATCCCTATTACTTTTTAATGAGGTGTGAAAGTGAATGCTCGGTCATGTCCGACTCTCTGTGACCCCATGGATTATACAGTCCATGGAATTCTCCAGGCCAGAACACTGGAGTGGGTACCTTTCCTTTCTCCAGTGGATCTTCGCAACCCAAGGATTGAAATTGAATTATAGGCAGATTCTTTACCAGCTGCGCCACAAAGGAAGCCATTTAATGAGGTAGACTACCTTAAATTTTCAAGGTTCAACTATGAATACTCAGTTTCAGAGTTTAGAATACTCCTCAGCTCTTAGCGTCTTGTCTTTGGTAAGGCATCACATTTTTTTTTTTTTTTTTATGTTTCCATTAAGTAGTGACTTTATATCACTTTTTTGCAGTTGAGTAATTTACTGTTTAAGTCATACATTTGAGATTTAATTCTGTTATTTTTTCTCATTAGAAGTACATAATCTTGTCCAAATTTTATTTAAATTGAAATTATGCACTCTTTTGGGAATAGCCATGGTGTTTTTTTCTCTTTTTTTTGGATGTTTTATTTATGTCATTTTCCCTGTGATTTCCAAGTATTTTTCTAGGAAAAAATAATGCACAAAAATAGAAAAAGGAAATCCTTTTGTTTACTTAGATACTCAGGCTAATTTACAATACTAGTACCAGGAATTTGAACCTTATAAAATCACAGTAGCAAGTGGGTGTGTGTGCCTGGGGAGGGCAGTGGAGGTTATGTCCTGAGAGGAGCCCTAGGGGCCAGACACTCCTGACCTGCAGTTTTCTGGTAATCTTCAATAATAAATGATCATGCCTGTGGAAAATAATAACAGCCCTGGTACTAGTATATGTTTTAAACTAGCATGTAGCTCTTTAACATGAAGCACATAATTCTTTTAATCTTCAGAAGAAATACATTATGTTTTTAATCTAAGGTGATATTGCATATTATCAGCAATTAATGCCATTAGTAGGTATTGATTTCTAAAACTATTCAGCTTTCATACTGTCTTCTATGCAGAGTATCCTAGTCAAGTGCTGTCATTAATAGGGATTTGGACATTAAAAGTATCTGTCACAAAGAACAGCTATCTCAATTATATTTGCTATGTTTTTAATGGAGATCTACTTCCTAAAATGGAAGTAGGTATCCAGGTTTATTTAATTTATTTTCTACATATAACAAGATAGTTCTTTTTCAAAATCAGATTAAATTTTGTTCCCAGAACACAGTGGCCACGGTTTAGATTTGTCATTAAAGTGACTGAATCAAAGTTGACTTTATAAGAAAAATATAATGATTTTAATGTCTCTATTGAAGACAAATTTAGTGTTTAATGGCACTAATATTTCCTGTTATCTACTAAGTAATGTCAGAGAGGAAAACACTTACTTGAATAATTTCTACATGGAAGATTTTAGAGGAATAGCCTTTCCTCCTTAGAGTTAATTAACAGCAGCAAAAATGATGCATAACAGTACAGCCACTGAAAAACAATAGGAATTTGTAATTTAATGTTTATAACCTTCTCAATTTACCTGTATTGATTTATTGACTGTGTAAACCTGTATTGGTTTATGACTCACTTTTCCTATATGACATGGATTTGTTAATCATTGAAAATATTTGATTTTATCAGTAAAATTTTCTGATATGTTCTGACACATTTTATGGCATTTTACTATATTCACTTATCCAGAACTAATGAGCCCACTTCTACAGGTAGAAAATGATTCTAACAATTTATGTATGATGGCAGGTGTAAGTAATGATAACCATTATTTTCTCCACTAAAGGAAGGGCATGCTGATGAAAACATATCCAAGCATAAATAATTACATATGTGTCTGGCTACTTGGGGATATTTAGAAAAATGGAGTTAAGGGAATATAAGACTTCCCTGGTGGCTCAGACAATAAAGCGTCTTGGTTACAATGTGGGAGACCTGGGTTCAATTCCTAGGTCGGAAAGATCCTATAGAGAAGGAAATGCCAACCCACTCCAGTACTCTTGCCGGAAAATCCCATGGACAGAGGAGCATGGTGGGCTGCAGTCCACTGGGTCACAAAGAGTCAGACAACTGAGCGACTTCACTTCAAGCCAACATTCAAGAATACAGGACCTATTTAAATTATGATAAAAAATGTCTTTCCTTTAAGAATATTATTGCCTTTGGTCACATTTCTAGCCATTCAGTGTATCACTCCAACATTTTCTACCAGTTTGGTATAGACTGCTGAAATCTCCTATGATCCTCCAATTCAGAACACACACAAATCGCCCCCCCACACACACACCTCCTCAAATTCCAAAATGAAAGAAAAACACTCTGTAGGCAGTATAACTATTGAGGCAATATTCACACGTTAAAAACTCTTTTCCATTTAAGGACTTGCAAGAATATCCTGAGTTACTGTAGTTAATTACCATTATCCATTGTAAATTCTTTTAACTTCATGGCTACAGTCACCATCTGCAGTGATTTTGGAGCTCAAAAAAATAAATTCTGACACTGTTTCCCCATTTCCCATGAAGTGATGGGACCAGATGCCATGATCTTCGTTTTCTGAATGTTGAGCTTTAAGCCAACTTTTTCACTCTCCACTTTCACTTTTATCAAGAGGCTTTTGAGTTCCTCTTCACTTTCTGCCATAAGGGTGGTGTCATCTGCATATGTGAGGTTATTGATATTTCTCCCGGCAATCTTGATTCCAGCTTGTGTTTCTTCAAGTCCGGTGTTTCTCATGATGTACTCTGCATATAAGTTAAAAAAGCAGGGTGACAATATACAGCCTTGACATACTCCTTTCTCTATTTGGAACCAGTCTGTTGTTCCACGTCCAGTTCTAACTGTTGCTTCCTGACCTGCATATAGGTTTCTCAAGAGGCAGGTCAGGTGGTCTGGTATTCCCATCTCTTTCAGAATTTTCTAGTTTATTGTGATCCACACAGTCAAAGGCTTTGGATGCTTACTCCTTGGAAGGAAAGTTATGACCAACTTAGATAGCATATTTAAAAGCAGAGACATTACATTGCCAACAAAGGTCCATCTAGTCAAGGCTATGGTTTTTCCTGTGGTCATGTATGGATGTGAGAGTTGGACTGTGAACAAGGCTGAGTGCCAAAGAATTGATGCTTTTGAACTGTGGTGTTGGAGAAGATTCTTGAGAGTCCCTTGGACTGCAAGGAGATCCAACCAGTCCATTCTGAAGGAGATCAGCCCTGGGATATCTTTGGAAGGAATGATGCTAAAGCTGAAACTCCAGTACTTTGGCCACCTCATGCAAAGAGTTGACTCATTGGAAAAGACCCTGATGCTGGGAGCGACTGGGGGCAAGAGGAGAAGGGGATGACAGAGGATGAGATGGCTGGATGGAATCACTGACTCAGTGGACGTGAGTCTGAGTGAACTCCAGGAGTTGGTGATGGACAGGGAAACCTCACGTGCTGCGATTCATGGGGTCACAGAGTTGGACAGGACTGAGCGACTGAACTGAACTTATTGTAAATTCACCTCTATTGGGCTGTCTGTACATTTGTCAGTTCTTATGACCAACCTAGATAGCACATTGAAAAGCAGAGACATTACTTTGTCAACAAAGGTCCATCTAGTCAAGGCTATGGTTTTTCCAGTACTCATGTGTGGATGTGAGAGTTGGACTGTGAAGAAAGCTGAGCACCGAGGAATTAATGCTTTTGAACTGTGGTGTTGGAGAAGATTCTTGAGAGTCCCCTGGACTGCAAAGAGATCCAACCAGTCCATTCTAAAGGAGGTCAGTCCTGGGTGTTCTTTGGAAGAAATGATGCTAAAGCTGAAACTCCAGTACTTTGACCACCTCAGGCGAAGAGTTGACTCATTGGAAAAGACCCTGATGCTGCGAGGGATTGGGGGCAGGAGAAGGGGACAACAGAGGATGAGATGGCTGGATGGCATCACTGACTCGATGATCCTGAGTTTGAGTGAACTCCGGGAGTTGGTGTTGGACAGGGAGGCCTGGCGTGCTGCAATTCATGGGGTCGCAAAGAGTCGGACATGACTGAGCGACTGAACTGAACTGAACCATTCTTTGGCCAAAAACTTTATACTCATACCAATACCAGTATGTTTCCTTCACAAAGTCTGGCAAGACTTTGACTGTGCATTTATATTTTGGGGCTTATTAACAATAAAGTATACATCACTTAACATGCCCACACTCTCCTTTGTTTCTTTAGTAAAATTAGTACTGTATCTTTCTCTTACTCAAAAGCAGGTATTTTGTTCCTTTCTGTAATTAGTAAATACATCTACAGTTAACTCTCTGTATGGACAGGTGTTGCATCCTTGGATTCAAGCAACCTCCAATGAAAAATAAAGTTTTTTTTTTTTTTTAATCCAGAAAGTTTCAATGTGAAACTTGAATTTACCACACTCTAGCAACTATTTATATAGCATTTTCATTTATTTACAATTGTTTATATATTGCCATTTTATGAAGTGTCATAAGTAATCTGCTGCTAAGTCACTTCAGTCATGTCCAACTCTGTGTGACCCCATAGACGGCAGCCCACCAGGCTCCGCCATCCCTGGGATTCTCCAGGCAAGAACACTGGAGCGGGTTGCCATTTCCTTTTCCAATGCATGAAAGTGAAAAGTGAAAAGTGAAAGTGAAGTTGCTCAGTAGTGCCTGACTCTTAGTGACCCCATGGACTGCAGCCCTCTAGGCTCCTCCGTTCATGGGATTTTCCAGACGAGAGTACTGGAGTGGGTTGCCATTGCCTTCTCCCCAAAAGTAATCTAGAGATGCTTTAAAGTGTATAGGAGAATGTATGTAGGCTATATGCAAATAGTATGCCATTTTATGTAAGGGAATTTGGAACATCTGTGGATTTTGATATCTGTGAGGGAGAGGGGTCCCATCACAAACTCCTCTGGGGATAGTGATATATATATTGTGTAGATTTATTTTTTTTAATATGATTTACTTCTATTATCTCTCAGGGATTAAATATATTAATATAGGGAAGAGTTGATAATCATATTTTGTTCTTAAATAGTTTAATTGTTACTTGTCCTATATAGTAATATCACAAATAGTGTGGTCATTCTTGTCACCCTTGGATATTCCCATTTAGACAAATTTCCAGTCAGATAATTGATTTCCTTCCTTAGTTAAATTCCTCTGCTTGTGATGTTCTTGAAGGTGAATATGTATAAGACAGCTTATTAATTAGCATCTATCTATTTCTCATCTATCTACCTAGTGTTCCACTTTATAAACATACAGACTTTTCACTGAGATTTTAGCTTGTCTGTCTTTTTAACCAGCCCCAATGGAATCTGATACTGAGTTTGACACTGTAAAATCCTGCCTGTACACTTAGGTTTCGGTTCAGTTATAAACTTGACTATACCTTGTGCTGGTGTAAAGGGTGTTGTGCAGCATAAGACACTGGGGAGCATCATCCTTAAAATCAGTGAATTGACTTCTTGTTACTTGTAATATCTGTCCAGCCAAGCTTATTCGTTCCACTGAAGCTAAAGGAAAACATTGCAAAAATGAAACACATGTATGATTCCAAATCTAATTTTAGGAAATAGTTGGAACTCTCCCTCCATCACAGCTCTATTCAACTTTAAAGCAAAATTACCTGGTTTGAGCAGTAATTTTCTTCTTCAAGGTGAAAATACTAATGAGGATGAAGTGTTTAAATAACAAATAACTGATTGTACCACCAAAACAGACACAAATACAGAGCTTTTAGCCTCCAGGAAGAAAAATGATGAAGCAGAGTATGTGAATAATTGTTTTTCTTCAGTGTATGCATACCAAAGTGTTTTCCCAATGAACATCTAAAGAGAGAAGTCCTGTGGTACATTAACTGTCAATTCTGTCTTGATGTTGGCTGGCCCTAGAACACAATTTAACTTAGTAAGGAACCAAACATGTCAACTGTTTTGTAACAGTTGTAAATTGTGAAAGTCAGTTATCATTTAAAGCACCAAGTGGAAATATAAAATATCTTTCTTAAATTTTATTTCTAAGCAACCACTGTTTCATATGTTATTATTCAAATTAATAATTACCCAGTTTAAGTCTAGCTTAGTTGAGATTAAGTCTTTTGAGAAGAAATCTGTATAGGAAACAGTAACATTAATGATTTATTTTTAATTGTTTGATTACAAAAAGTGGCATTATCACTCAGGAAGGCTATTTTTTTATTTAAATGGACAGATTTAGGGGTAATGACACTCTATATTTTGAAGCATACTTATAATAATAATAATGGGAAATATAGTTGAGGATTCAATATGTAACATGAATTAGTTTAAATATGTTTCTATAATGAGGAGATATGGTTAGTTCATTTTCCCTGAGGAAACTGGAACATGGAATATCTAAATGATAAAATCACATTGCTGGTACCTGGCAGTACCACAGTACAAATCCACATTTGACTGATTCAAATCCTGGAAACATTAAATCAATCAACATTGATTTATAGCACATTTTAATATTTACAAAAATTAGTTTTCATTGGTGAACATGTCTACAATTTAAATATCTTTGATTTATTTTAATCAAACTTTAAAAATTTATTGGTTAGAATTTACTTTACTTAAAACAATAGTTGTCTTCTTTCTTTGTATGGTAAGAAAAAAAAATATTTTGTATATGTATTTTTATTGCCAATAGTATATGCAGTGTTTAAGAACTTCCTACCACAAAAAGAAGTTTGAAATATCTTGTTTAAACATTATGTGTGATATTTAACCTAAAAAACCTCTCTATATCAAGGGAAATTTTTATTTTATTTTATTTTATTTTTCAACTTTGAAGTAAGCCAGAAAGAAAAACACCAAGACAGTGTACTAACGCATATATATGGAATTTAGAAAGATGGTAACAATAACCCTGTGTACGAGACAGCAAAAGAGACACTGATGTATCAAGGGAAATTTGAAAGAATAAGTGATTTTTATGCCTTGCTCTCAGAATTCGGGAGAAAATTATTTTGCAAAACTTTTATTTATTTTTTTTTCTTATATGATATTATACATGTTTTAATGCCATTCTTTCAAATCATCCACCCTCCCTCTCCCACAGGGTCCAAAAGGCTGTTCTATACATCTGTGTCCCTTTTGCTGTCTCGCATACAGGGCTGTCATTACCATCTTTCTAAATTCCATATATATGCATTAGTATACTGTATTGGCTTTTTTCTTTCTGGCTTACTCCACTCTGTATAATAGGCTCCAGTTTCATCCAAGTAATCACCAGAATTGCTTTCTGTCTCTTACCGATTTTCCGGTTCTGCACATTTCATTTGAGTGAAATTATACAATATCTGATTTTTGTGACCATTTTCTTAGCATAATGTTATGAAGATTCATCCATGTCTCAGTATGTATCAGTGAAAGTGTTAGTCGCTCAGTCATGTCCGACTCTTTTGCCACCCCATGGACAGTAGCCCACCAGGCTCATCTGTCCATGGAATTCTCCAGGCAAGAATAGTGGAATGGGCAGTCATTCCCTACTCCAGTGGATCTTCCCAACCCAGGGATCAAACCTGGGTCTCCTGCACTGCAGGGAGATTCTTTACCATCTGATTCTTTATGGTAAAGATTCTTTACCATTCTTTACCACCAGGGAAGCCCTGTATGTATCAGTACTTCCTTTGTTTTTATGAATGAATAATATTCTACTGTATAAATATACTAAACTTTGTCCAATTATTCATCAGTTAATGGGCATTTTGGTTGTTTTCAGCTTTGAGGTATTATAAACAATGCAGCTATCATAACCTGTGTACAAGTTTTTGCATGGAAACATGTTTTTATTTCTCTTGAGCAAATTCCCTGGAGAGGAATTGCTGGGTCAAAAGTTAACATGTTTGACATTTTGAGGAACCACCAGACGACATTCCAAAAGTTATTTTGCATATTCTATTCCCACCATCCCAGTATGAAGATTCTGATTCCACAACAGTCTCGCTGATACTCTTCTATGATGATCATCCTAGTGGATGTGAAGTCATACCTCATTGTAGTTTTGAATTGTGTTACCCTGATGACTAATGGTGTTGAATTTCTTTTCATGAACTTGTTGACAATTTGTGTATCTTCTTTGGAGAAAAGTCTATTAGCACACTGCTATTTTTAATTGTTTGTCTTCATATAATTCAGTTGTAGGACATCTTTATACAGTACACATACAATTCCTTTGTCAGATATATGATTTGTGAATATTTTATCCCATTCTTTAAAGTTGTCATTTCAGTTTCTTGACAGTGTCTTTGAAGGACTAGTTTAAAATTTAATGAAAGTCCAGTTCTTCTATCTTTTGATCAATATGTAAATATCAAATATATTGGTATATACTGAAAAAAAGCTGTACTGTAAAATGAAATTTTAAAAATACCATTTTAAATAGGATCTAAGTATAAAACATTTAGAGATAGATATGACAAAATATATGCAAATAGATTGAAACCATATAAAGCATTGTGGTTCAAATTTTTAAGGACAAAAAAAAAATTCTCTTCATGCATATAAGACTCCATACTGTTAAAAAACAATTATTCTCGATCTCTTTTTAAGAGTCAAAGAAATAACTAGCAGAATTTTCACAGGATTTTTTGGTAGAAATTGACAAGGTGATGCCAAAACTTGGGGGGATAATTCAAAGAAACAAAAACAGCCAAAACAGCACTAACAGAAAAACAAAGCGAGATATTTTATGAAGTTGCAGTAATTAAGGGAGTGATAGTACTGGCATAAATGGTGATAAATTAATCAGTGGTACAGAAGAAAAGGCCAATCAATAGATTGGTGCAGATAGAGTTAATTGATTTTCAATAGGTGAAAGAAGTTTAGTGGCAAAAGATGAAACTTCAGCACAACTCTGGAATTATTGAATATCTATATACAAAGAAGTGCTTTTGATTCAAACTATGAGCTATACCAAAATTAACTCAAAATAAACCATGGACATAAATGTGAAACAAAATTCTGCAAGAAAACGTGGGGTAAAATTTTGTGGTTTAGGATTAGGCAAATGTTCTATTGCAAATGGGGCAGCAGAATGATTATGTTAAGTCATATGTATGTGTGTGTGTGTTTACTTTATTAAAATATCACAATCAACAGATTACAGTTTTGTTGTATATCCTAAGAAACAGAACTTGTCATGTTTAACAACACACGAGAAAGAATTGGGGTTTTAGCTGCTGTTAATGGAATCTATTGGGAAAGGAAACAGAGAAGGTAATGGCACCCCACTCCAGTACTTTTGCTTGGAAAATCCCTTGGATGGAGGAGCCTGGTAGGCTGCAGTCCATGGGGTTGCTAAGAGTCGGACACAACTGAGCGACTTCGCTTTCACTTTTCACTTTCATGCATTGGAGAAGGAAATGGCAACCCACTTCAGTGTTCTTGCCTGGAGAATCCCAGGGATGGGGGAGCCCGGTGGCTGCCATCTATGGGGTCATACAGAGTCGGACACGACTGAAGTGACTTAGCATAGCATAGCATAGCATTGGGAAAGGAGTATATCAAGGCTGTATATTGTCACCCAGCTTATTTAAATTATGTGCAGAATATATCATGCAAAATGCCAGGCTGGATGAAGTACAGATTTCTCCTGGAATCAAGATTTCCAGGAGAAATATCAATAATCTCAGAGAGGCAGATGACAAAAAGCGAAGAGGACCTAAACAGCCTCTTGATGAAAGTGAAAGAGGAGAGTGAAATAGTTGGTTTAAAATACAACCTTCAAAAAACGAAGATCATGGCATCTGGTCGCAACACTTCATGGCAAATACATGGAGAAACACTGGAAACAGTGACAGATTTTGTCTTCTTGGGCTCCAAAATCATTGCAGATGTTGATTGTACCGTGAAATTAAAAGATGCTTGCTTCTTGGAATAAAAGCTATAACCAACCTAGACAGCATATTATAAAGCAGAAACATTACTTTGCCAACAAAGGTCCATCTAGTCAAAGCTCTGGTTTTTCCAGTAGTCATGTATGGATGTGAGAGTTGGACTATAAAGAAACCTGAGCACCAAAGAATTGATGCTTTTGAACTGTGGTGTTGGAGAACTCTTGACAGTCTCTTGGACTGCAAGGAGATCCAACCAGTCAATCCTAAAGGAAATCAGTCCTGAATATTCATTGGAAGGACTGATACTGAAGCTGAAGCTCCAATACTTTGGCCACATGATGTGAAGAACTGACTCATTGGAAAAGACCCTGATGCAGGAAAAGACTGAAGGCAGAAGGAAACGGGGATGACAGAGGATGAGATGATTGGATGGTATCACTGACTCGATGGGCATGAGGTTGAGCAAGCTCTGGGACTTGGTGACGGACAGGGAAGCCTGGCATGCTGCCGTCCATTGGGTCACAAAGAGTTGGACAGGACTGAGCGACTGAACTGAACTGAACTGAATGGAATCGAAAATAGACTTTTACATTCCAGTCTAATAACATGGTATCTTCTATATATTTGGATATTCTTATAATGGCTTTCAGATTTTACATCCAATTTGTTTGATGTAATAAAAGGTATATGCACTCTTTCCTCAAGGTCATATCAATCTGTATACCCACCATCACATAAGAAGACCAGATAATATTAACTTGTTATATAATAGCACTGAGCTTTATTCTCACTGTATTAAAAATAAGTCTTCCTTTGTTACATCTGATATGTTCTTGTGATACTTAAATTTTTTTTCACCCTGACTCCTGCTAATATTTTCTTTTTGTACTGTATTCAATTTTAAAATGTTTAGCTATATTATTTAAACTTTGATTTCTGACATCCCTCATATTTAGCGCATTTTATCTTTTGTAAAAATTATTAGCTCTTTTTCTTTAAATTTCTCTTTCTCCTTTGCCCCTCCATCTGAATTATTGATTAAAACTGCATTAGGCCTTTGGTTCCCCTTTTTATCAATACTTCATTCATATTTTATGAAAATGTGGCTCTGTATAATTCCACTTAAGTTTGAAATAATTTATAATAATTTCGTTTTATCACACACAACATTACCAAGATAACCAAACATTCTCAAGTAAAAGCAGCTCTATTACTTATTTTACTAACCTGAGTCTGCATCTTCATTTAGAATTTATTCATAAAAATTTTCAGGCTTTTAGAAATATGTTTTATCATCTTTTCCTAGAATTTTATATCTGTCCTGACAGCTTGCATGTCATATTTCAAGAAATGGAGAACACATGTATAATTTATGATTGCTGTATTTCTGGCTAATTCACTTTGGCAAGTACTTTATGAATATATGTAGCTTTTAATCTTACTTTAACATGGTTTATATTACTTAAGTTTATCTAACTTTTTCAAATACATAGATATCAAGCTGATACTTGTACTGCAATGATCTACTTGAATACTAAAGCATATCTAAAATTCTTTTAAAGGAAAAATTCTGATTTATCTGTCCCAAAGTAATAACCATGTTCAATTACCAAGAAGAGAGAAATTATTATTTCAGCTAACCTGGAAGAGCTAAACTATGATCTGCCAGTCTAGCTTTAAATGTTTCTCCTTTGCTTTTTTTTTTTTTTTAGCTTTGTACTGTGTATTAGGGCTTCTCAGGTGACACTGATGATAAAGAACCTGCCTGCCAATGCAGGAGACATAAGAGATGCAGGTTCCATCCCTGGGTTGGGAAGATCCCCTGAAGGAGGACATGGCAACCCACTCCAGTATTTTTACTTGGAAAATCAGAGGAGCCTGGTGGGCTACAGTCCATAGGGTTGCAAAGAGTCAGACATGACTGAAGTGACTTAGCACGCATGTATGCCTTGTGGATGGAGTATTGCTGATTAACAATGTTATGACAATTTCAGGTGAAAGCAAAAGGACTCAGCCATACATATTCATATATCCATTCTCCCCCAACATCCCCTCCTATCCAGACTGTCACAGAATTCATTTTTGTGTTTGTTTCTTTGTTTATAAATGTTATCTTAGTTTGCAGAATTCCAGATTTACAAAAAAAAGTTCCCATTATCCCCAAAATACCCATTTGGAAATTTTATGATAAACAGGAAGAATTGTGCTGGAACCATAAGAAAACCACTGGAGAAGGAAATGGCAACTCACTCCAGTATTCTTGCCTGGAGAATCCCAGGGACAGAGGAGCCTGGCAGGCAGGACTTGTGACTAAACCACCACCACCACCATATGAAAATCACATAGCTTTGAACACTTATTGGCAGGGACTGGAGGTAAATATATGTTAACAAGTGATTTGCATGAAAACAAATGGTGGTATTGCAAAAAAAGGAAAATAATTTACAAGTCTTGGGATTTATTGCATACAACTTAAGGTAAACTTTAACATGTTTAAAAAAAGAGTTTACCAAATAGAACGTTCTGAGGAAGAAACAAAGTTTTCTGAAATGATACGAAAGTTGTTCATCTTAAATCAGTTAATTTATAAATATAATCTTAATGTTTACATTGCAGATTCACCAAGTACATGTATAAATAATTATATATTTTAAATCAGGGAAAAATTGAAAATTGTTCAATTTTGAGTTCTACTGAATTCACTAGATGGTAAACCTCATGTTTTGTTCTTTTATTGTTTTTGATCATTCACATTTTTTTTCCATATCTAGTTATCCAGGAAAGCTAAAGTCAAAGTAAAATTAGTTTAAAGAATGTATGAAATATTACCACCTTTTTATTTCACATCTAAACCAGGGCAGGCCTAAATGATATATCTTCGATTATAGTAAAAAGAGAGCAGCTGCTAAAACTTAATTATCTTGCCCTTCATAGCAGCAGCCTTAATTAGGACACTGCTAATTAGCGTAGTATTCTTCCAGAGGGCTAAATAGAATTAACTTCTTTGAATTTGACCTGAAAGGATATGTCATGAGCTCTATAATTTTGAGAACTTGAAAGGCTGAGTTTAAAAATTCAACATCTTTTTAAAACATTCTGAAAAAAATTAAAATGCAGATTTCCCAGTTTACAAAATATGAGAGCATTTCCTTAATAACTCAACTTTCTTCTTCTGTAATGAATAAAATATATTCTCATTAACTCTCAATTTTCTAGTATTTGCAAAATTTAGCATATGTAAATATGCTGAAATAATGTGGACTATAAAATATGTTTGCATTAAGTTACATAAATCTGCTAAATAAATAAATTCTAGTACATCACATTAAATCTTGCTTAAAATTAAAAAAAGAAAATTCAAAAATTATATTTTAAGCATTATTTATTAAGTAGAAACCTCATTTATATATACCATAATTAAACATCCAGTGGGAAAGAAAATAATTTAAAATCCCATCAGATCAAGTATGCATCAGATTTCAGCCAGAAATTCTATCCTGTTTTTTGTAAGATGTGATGGTTATAGTTAGTAGAAGATAAACTTTACATGTTCATAGGTAATACCTAGTCTTAATCAGCCAACTATTTTTTAAAACTTATTCAAGACTATAAAGAAATACCTGGCACTCAGAACCAATCTCACTGACATATTTTAAATTAAGTAAACATCATAAATGCTTCACCAGGATTATGTTCATATATAATATATACTGTATATATAAAATCTGTCCATCATCTGCTACTTTTTTCAGCTTGTATAATAATTCCATGAAAGGAAAATAAAAGGCATTTTGCCTTATGCTACATTTTGTTGGTTTTATTAAGTAATTTGAATGTGATCTTAGAGTAGATGCAAATTTAGAGCTAAATCATTATGATTATATTTGAATGAAAAACATTATTTATGAAGCTCAGGGAATTTAATTACACTTTTCTTCCCAACCCCTCAAAAATGCTCCAGCAAAGCAATGTGACTAGTCCATTACTGACCCCACCCCAAACTTCAAACCTACATTTATGGATAGATACATATTTTATACCTTATATCTTTAAGAGAATGTTCAGAGTCCATACATATCCAAATTATAACAAAGAATAGTTGAAAAAGGTAAAGTGCTTCAAAAGTAAATGTTCCTTTTTTTGGCAACAGTGTCATTTTAAAATTTTGGTTTGTTATGCTGATGGATGTTTTTATATTTCTGTAATTAATTCAAGAGCATTGTTAGTGTTAAGATTCCCAGGTTGATAAGGATGAGAATAGACTTTTAATGAATCAAGAATATAAGCCCCTTTAAAATTATAGTATATGAAGCTTCAGTAAGTTGAAGCTAGATTATATGAACCACGTTTTACCATAATGAAAATATAATCATATATTATATATATTATCTATTATTTATACCAATATATTTTATATACATTATAATAGCTTTACAAGGACTGCATAAATTTTATGCAGAATAAAAAATAATGTATTTGTTTGCCTTCTGAAGTGGCCAATTTTTATCAAACTATAGAAAGTCTAACTTTATAACTAAATAATATTTTAATTTGATATAGTATGATTAAGAAACCATCTGATTATTTTCTAACAAATACTAATATTTGAAGGAAAATAATTGATTATAGACCAACAATAACACTAAAACTTACTCTTTCCATGATATAAACAAAATATACTTTGAGGGTAATTTGTGGGGACATGATCCTGGCAGGAAATAAATGGCATACTCAAGCAAAATTAGTGAGGAGAATGTAATGAAAAGAGTATTACATAATAGTGTAATACTATTTGATGTTGTAACACAATGCTGTTGTTGTTCAGTAACTAAGTCATGTCTGATTCTTTGCGAGCCCATGGACTGTAGCCCTCCAAGCTTCTCTGTCCATGGGGTTTCCCAAGCAAGAATACTGGAATGGGTTGCCATTTCCTTCTCCACGGTATTTTCCCAACCCAGGGATTGAACCCGAATCCTCTGCAGTGGAAGAATCCATTGCTAAATTCTTTACCACTGAGCCACCATGAAAGCCAATGGCTTAAGATAAACCAACAAAGCGTATACCAGGATGAGTTTTCCAGTGGAAAGTTATTACTATCCCTAAACCTGAAGAGGATAGAAATTAATCTGCCTCCTATGCTGCATTTGCTGTCAGAGGGATAGAATCACTAGTACCACATAGCTCAGAATAGAGAAAGTTGAGGGCTGTGCATGACATTGGATATGCTACTGATGAAAGACACGTTACCAGCTTCCATTGGTAAATACCCAATTTTGGCTTTATGGCTGAATCTTAATTAAAAGTCAGAGAGTAAGGAGGACTGTTTACATAATTCCATAAGGTTTTGAAACATAATATAGAGTGGAGAAGAATAGGATAAAAAGTTCTGGGATAAGTGGAGACTATTCCAACTCAACCTAGCATCACTTGATTACTTTCAAAGTGCTAACATTCTTTTTCACTTTTCAAATTTCAGAATCAAGCGCAAGGAGAACTTAGTGGTAATACTGTGAACCTTCCTGCCTCACACAAGATACAGATCCACTTTTGTACACACCTAATTTGCCTTTATGGCAACTAGACATGGACTGTCTAATTTGATTCCCATTATTCTGTGAGAAATTCAATTAGTAAAGCTTCTTGGAAGAGAAAAAATGGGCTTTGTGGTTCTCTCTGATTGTTTAGGACAAATTGTTCCAACAAGTAAATGTCAGACATTGAAAAACAAAAACAAACAAATAAAAAAGCAAAAAATAAAAAATCAAATAATTTTACATTTTGCTGGATCAAAAGTACGATATGATAATATATGATAAACCTGAAAAAATTTCCAATTATCTATTGAAAAATTGTATATCAGAAGCATTCTGATTGAATTTGGTAAAATAACTTGTACTCATATGCTTTTCTATTTTTGCTGCTAAGTCACTTCAGTCCTGTCCGACTCTGTGTGACCCCATAGAGGGCAGCCCACCAGGCTCCCCCGTCCCCGAGATTCTCCAGGCAAGAACACTGGAGTGGGTTGCCATTTCCTTCTCCAATGCGTGAAAGTGAAAAGGGAAAGTGAAGTCACTCAGTCGTGTCCAACTCTTAGTGACCCCATGGACTGTAGCCTACCAGGCTCCTCTGTCCAAGGGATTTTCCAGGCAAGAGTACTAGAGTGGGTTGCCATTACCTTCTCTGAATACCAAAGCTACAGAAGAGCCAATTTTTTTAAGATACAATTAATGACATTGTTCTAAGGATCCTAATGGGGAGACTGGGATCATTAAGCAGTTCATCAACAAATTCTTAAGCTTCCCAGGTGGCTCAGTGGTAAAGAATCCAGCTAAGAATGTAGGAGGCCCAGAAGAATTGGGTTGGATCCCTGGATCTGGAAGATTTCTCTGGAGGAAGAAACTGCAACCCACTCCAGTATTCTTGCCTGGAGAAGCCCATGGAAAGGAGGAGCCTGGCAGGCTATAGTCTATAGCGTAGCAAAAAGTCCAACAGGACTGAGCGGCTGAGCATGCACACACAACACATCGTTGGAACCAAGTCAGTGTGTTGCAGCAGCAAGCAATGGAGTAAATAGAAAAACTATGACTGCATCTCCTTTGCAGTTAGATGATTGACTCCATAGTTGGGGCAACTAGCTTGTCAGTAAATGATCAGTTAGGTCTTCTTGTTCAACATGGGTTGTAAGGTGAAGAGATCTAAGAAGTAAACAGCCCAGACTAGAGACCTTATCTTCCTCAGCTAACTTCCTTCTGCTGTCACAGCCAACATTCTACTCCACAGGAAAACACTGATTAGTACCGATCTAAAATGAATGATAAATCAGAAAAGGACATTGCAAGAATCATGATGTGTCAAAAAATAACAAGAAGGAAAAGCACAATGAAGAAAAGATGGTTGTGGATATAGGTAGCCTGCAAGCTTAGTCAGTCGTGCCTGACTCTTTACAGCCCCATGGACTGTAGCCCAGCAGGCTCCTCTCTCCGTGGGGTTTTCCTATAAAGAATACTGAAGTGGGTCGCCATTTTCTTCTCCAGCGGATTTTTCAAGACCGAGGGATAGAATCCTTATCTGCTGCGTCCCCTACGTTGCAGGGAGATTCTTTACCGCTGAGCCACTGGGGAAGCCAGTGTGGATAAGTGTTAGAAGAATTTTGCCATAATTTAAAATTTTCAAGAAACATAACCTTCATGTATTCAGTTCTTATAAGACTATTATGTTTCCTCAAATAAAAGAGAGAACTAATAACTTGCTTCCCTGGTGACTCAGATGGTAAAGAATCTGCCTGCCATGCTGGAGACCCGGTTGTATTTTATATATGAAAGCTGTTAAGGTGGTAAATCTTAGAGTTCTTATCACAGTGAAAAAACATTTTTTCTTTTTATTTTATATCTATATGAAATGATGGTTTGTCACTAAACTTATTGTGGCTACACTTTATATAATATACATTAATGTTCATTAAACATAAAAACCTGTTACCTTTAATGTCATGTTAATGCATAGTGAAGCAAGAATCGGATATAATTTTTATCCTATCATATTGGCAAAATATACAGTCAATGTGTTTGTATTTGAAGGCTGATGCAACACAAATGAGTACTGTCATATGTACTCTGGATGAATCACAACTGGAATCAAAGTTGCCAAGAGAAATATCAATAATCTCAGATATGCAAATGGTAGCACTCTAATGGCAGAAAGCAAATAGGAACTAAAGAGCCTCTTGATGAGAGTGAAACTGGAGAGTGAAAAAGTTGACTTAAAATTCAACATTCAAAAAACTAAGATCATGCATCCAGTCCCATCATTTAATGGCAAATAGAAGTGGAAAAATCAGAAGTAGTGACAGATTTTGTACCTTTGGGCTCCAAAATTACTACAGACTGTGACTGCAACCATGAAATTAAAAGTTGCTTGCTCTTTGGAAGAAAACTTTATGACAAACCTAGACTGCATATTAAAAAGCAGAGACATCACTTTGCATCAGAAGTCTGTCTAGGTAAAGCTATGATTTTTCCAGTAGTCATGTACAGATGTGAGATTTGGACCATAGAGAAGGCTGAGTGCCAAAGAATTGATGCTTTTGAATTGTGGTGCTAGAGAAGACTCTTGAGTCCCTTGGCTAGTAAGGAGATCAAACCAGTCATTCCTAAAGGAAATCAACTCTGAATATTCACTGGAAAGATTGATGCTGAAGATGAAGCTCCAATACTTTGGTTACCTGATTAACAGCTAGCTCATTAGAGGAAATTCTGATGCTTGGGAAAATTGAAGGCAGGAGGAGAAAGAGGTGACAGAGAATAAGATGCTTGCATGGCATCACCTACTCAGTGGACATCAGTTTAAGCAAACTTCAGGAGACAGTGAAGGACAGGAAAGCCTGATGCACAGCAATGCGCACAAACAGTCAGACATGACTTAGCAACTGAACAACAACATATGTTCTCAGGTTGTATATGAATTGGCAGCCTTTTTGAAGAGGAATTTTTCCAATATTTATCCATATTTTAATTATTATTAAATAATGGCAGATATTAAAGTGGAAGACAAGTTATAATTTTATTCTCTCCAGATCTGCAAAAAATTATCAAATCTAACATGACCACATTATGGGACACATACAATGCAATAGGATTCTTCCTCTATGAAATTCTTAAGGATATAAACATTTTGGCTAACAGTTTCTCATCTTATAATTAATTTCAAGATGCTAAGCCTAGCAATTCTATTCTGTGGAATGTATCTTAAATTATGCACCAGATGTATTCAAAAATGTTTAAAGCAGCATTATTCATAAAAGACTAAGCAACAAATATACAACTGAATTGTGGTAGCAACATGGAATGAATTAATACAAAGTAATGGAAATAGATGAAGTACAACCATACACAATGAGATGCATTATTCTTAGAAATAAAGTCTTGAGTTAAGTATCCAAGACACAGTATGTTTCTATGTATGAAATTTTAGGGCTGCATGGCACAGGAGTGGCAGATATGCAGATGACACCACCCTTATGGCAGAAAGAGCAGAACTAAAGAGCCTCTTGATGAACATGAAAGAGGAGAGTGAAAGCTCAACATTCAGAAAACTAAGATCATGGCATCTGGTCCCATCACTTCATGGCAAATATATGGGGAAACAGTGGAAACAGTGGTTGACTTTATTTTTCTGGGCTCTAAAATCACTGTAGATGGTGACTGTACCCATGAAATTAAAAGACGCTTACTCCTTAGAAGGAAAGTTATGACCAACCTAGATAACGTATGCAAAAGCAGAGACATTACTTTGCCAAGAAAGGTCCATTTAGTCAAGGCTATGGTTTTTCCAGTAGTCATGTATGGATGTGAGAGTTGGACTATAAAGAAAGCTGAGCACCAAAGAATTGATGCTTTTGAACTGTGGTGTTGGAGAGGACTCTTGAGAGTCCCTTGGACTGCAAGGAGATCCAACCAGTCCATTCTAAAGGAAATCAGTCCTGGGTGTTCATTGGAAGGACTGATGTTGAAGCTGAAACTCTATTACTTTGGCCACCTGATGCAAAGAGCTAACTCATTTGAAAAATCCCTGATGCTGAGAAAGATTGAGGGCAGGAGGAGAAGGGGATGACAGAGGATGAGATGGTTGCATGGCATCACCAACTCAATGGACATGAGTTTGGGTAAAATCCAGGAGTTGGTGATAGACAGAGAGGCCTGGCGTGCTGCGGTTCATGGGGTCACAAAGAGTCAGATATGACTGAGCAACTGAACTGAACTGAACTGAATGAAATTTTAAAAACTGGTCAAAGTGAACCTATACTGATAAACTGATTAGGCATGTACATAATGGATGTGATGTCAAGCTCTAAAAAAAAAGAAAAAGATACAATTATCCCTAATTTCAGGATGGTAGTAAATTGGGGGTGGGGGTGGGGCAATTGTGTGTCTTGATGGCAAAAGGCTACACTGGGAGATTTTTTTTTTAATCAATTATTTGTTTATTTTAGTTTTGGCTGTGCTTGGTGTTCATTGCTCCTCAGGCTTTTCCCTAGCTGCAGCAAGCAGGGGTACTTTCTAGTTGCAGTGTTCAGGCTTCTGATTGTGGTGGCTGTTCTTACTGCAGAACACAGGCTCTAGGGTGTGCAGACTTCAGTACTTGTGGCAGGTGAGTTCAACAGTTGTGGCTCCTGGGCTCTAGAACACAGGCTCAGTAGTGTGATGCATGGGTTTAGTGTCTCCACGGCATGTGGAATCTTCCAGGACCAGGGATGAAACCCATGTCTCCTGCATTGGCAGGCAGATTCTTTACCATTGAGCCACCGGGGAAGACCTACCCTGGGAGTTTTTAAAGAGGTTCTATTTTGTTATTGTTGGCCACACTGCATGTCATGCAGATTCTGTTTCCTGACCACCAGGGATTGAATCAGGCCAGGGCAGTGAAAACCAGAAATCCTAACCACTAGGCAACCAGGGAAGTTCCAAGAGGTACTATTTTTGATAAGGCCTTCTTGTTTTATGTCTTTTAAATATGACTGAAGTGTCATTTGAAGATTAGATTAACAGGTGAAGAATGTGGGAACAACATCATTGCCAAATAGAAGATGATACAGTCACTGGATGACATTTGGCAGAAATCGGGGGGATGGTATGGGGAGGGAGGAGGGTTCAGGATGGGGAACACATGTATACCTGTGGTGGATTCATTTTGATGTATGCCAAAACCAATACAATATTGTAAAGTTAAAAAATAAAATTAGATTTAAAAAAAAAGGAATCAAAATTTTCCTTCTTAGAAGTCATGATGTTCTATGTCAGTTGTCTTTGTTTTCTTGGAGCATCTTACAACAACCTGACACTATTACTTTTCTTAAAAAATAGAATTTGCAAACTCATTTATACAGCCCATTGTTTCTGGACTGCTTGCAAAGGCTTTAAATTGGTCTTCTTTTTCTTCTTGCATTTTTCATAGTCTTTCTTTACTCATCGGTTTGAACTATCTTTGAAACAATACATCAGGTCCTGTAAGCACTGCTAATAAACTAATGGGCTTCCTTGGAGCCTCAGTGGTAAAGAATCCACCTGCCAATGCAGGAGATGCGGGTTTGATTCCTGGATCAGGAAGATCCTCTGGTGAAGGAAATGGCAACTCACTCCAGTATTCTTGCCTGGGAAATCCCATGAACAGAGGAGTCTGGTGGACTACAGTCCATGGGGCCACAAAAGAGTTGGACATGACTTACTGACTAAACAACAACAGCCCAACAATATACTAATGTGTTACATATTGCAAAAATAGTTTTTAAACTTCTTACTATCACCTAAAAATACCACACATGATTTCTTGCTCCAGAAAGAGGGGGGAAGAGAGAAGAGAGACAAGGAGAGAAAGTACAGAAGAGAAAAGTACAGAGGAGACAATGAAAAGAAGAAGAGGACAGGAGAAGAGGGAAAGAAGAATGAACAGAAAGAGTTGGGAAGGGAGAACTCAGACAGTCCATACCTGTATGGGTTATGAGCATTATGTTTATAAACAGAGGAATTGGATACAATATAAACAACAAAATGTAGTTTGGAAACTGATAATTTGACAGACCAATGGATGGAAAAAAACAAGAGTATTCCCTAAACACTTTTCATTTCTAGCTATATATAGGTATTTTTTAATTGAAGTATATGCTGTTTCCATGAGAATTAGCAAGTTCTTAGTCACAATGATGTGCTCTTTCTCTCATGACAAAAGGTGGTTTTTCAAAACAATGGAGCGTGTTGGCCAATTACTGTCAGAATGAACAGCTCAATAACAGCTATGTTAAAATCAGAACTGTTGATATTGGCAGAGTCTTTTGCATCCAGATGGATAATACTCAACCAGCCTATCCATCAGATTAATTCTTTTCATGATGCAAGGTAATATTTGATGATTTTTCATCCTGACAAACACATTGAAATGCTGTTTGACTGAAAAACAAATAATTTTTAAAAGTCATTCTTCATTGACTGTGTTTGTATATGTTTTGTTTTTATGTTTAATAATACCAGATTTCCTCTGGCCTTTTCATAGGGATATGATTTCTATAGGTAATGGTGATAGATTCTGAGGTTTGAATTTGAAACTGGTATCAACACTTTTAGCAGGAAGTCTGAATATTTCTGGCCTGGCCTGGCCTCATTTGGCATTTGCAGACCAACTCTGCCCAATCACAGTAATCTATACTTCTGTTTCTATTTTTAACTGACTCTGCATAATTATAAAATATCGTTCCTACCTCATTCATCTATTTCCATCATCCATAATTTATCACTTGACTTTTATTCCTGTATCTTTAATTATTTCATTGTATTTTATATATTATTGGAAATTCACTAAAAACCTTATTTGTATTTAGCTTGGCATTTATTGGGTTTCACATTTTCAAACAGCCTCATGAATGAAGGGCACAGGTAAGAAAAGTAACAATAGAAACATGAATATGTAAAAAGAAAATGGGGTATTTTCCTTGACAACTGAGGCTATTATTTTTATGTAATGCATCCACACAAAAAGCATTAAATAGAGCTGTCACACAGAATATTCTTAGGGAAGCTGAATCAATATTTTCAGAGGACTCTGAATAAACTAATTGAAATATTAACACATTTTACTAAATGGACCAAAATATACTACAAAATAACTGGAATTTATTTTTCAGTGTTTAAGTTATTCGTATGAGAATATTTACTCCTAGAATATAAACTTCTTTCATGTACAAACCTATTTCTAATTCACCTCCTTATCTACTCTGATTTTTAACACATTAACCTGTAAATCATTTAAACCAGTATTCAGAGAACTGTCATTATTAGCATTAATAAAGCAAATAAATGAGATTTATTGAGCTCTACAATGTGCCAGACACATGTTCTGCATGCTTTAATTAGTTTAAAATTTATAGCAACTTTATTAGGTAGGTACTGTTATCAATCTTATCATACCAAGGGTGTTATGTAATATGCTGAAGTCATGTAGGTAACAAAATCTCAGTCAATTGTGTGCTCTGCATAAAAAAGGAACTCTTTACAATGTGAATTTCCAAAAGAGAGCTAGAGACATTTTTGAACAATACTGAGTTGACTGGGCAAAAAATGGGAAAGGATGAGCTATCATTATCCCTTCATTAAACTAGGTCTATGGGACCTTGGCCAAAGTCAGCATAATGAGGTATTAATAAGAAAAGTTGTTCTGACCTTTCTCCTGGTTGTACTTTTGTTCTGAAAGTTTGATATTATTCTTTCAGTAAGAACCTGTTTATAATCAAATGAATTTTTCTTAAAAAACCAATGCAAATAATTATCTTTTTTTGTTTTTGTTTGTGTGATGAACTATAATTTTACTTATCTGAAATGAATAGATGCTTCATCAGGGTAAATTAATTTTTTCAGTAGATAAGGGAACACAGAAAATGATGAGATTTCCAAAGAAGGATGGCAATATTAGAAATGAGATAATAATTAATGCTCAGCCAGAAAATCTTTACTATCTTGAACAGCTTAGGAATTAAGGTGCAGTTTTGAATAAAGTTGATGCTGAAAAAGATGCTGTCTTTGATATTACTTCATATGTAGGTTTTCAAAAATAATTTATGTATTTTCTGAATGTGCATATTAAAAACTTGAGTTTCCTATAGTGCAATGATTGACTTAATCCAAAACAAAGGTATCGTTTTTGTCTTCAAATAAATATCAACTTTTGAGCCCTGTCTTCATTCTTACATAATTGAAAAATATTGATTTCTTAGTCTTTATATCAATTATGCATTTTTATTCAGCTTACTGCAAACAACTATTTAATTAAATTTACCCTGAATCATCCCTATACAGGAGCAACAACCTAGTGAACTGGAGTGCATATAATATTTATTAATATTTACTAAGATGCTAAATCCTATTTGCTATTAATCATTTAGCCTTTGATAAGTTATTTAGCATTTTGAGTCTTACTTCCTTCACATATGCAATTTAGGGATGAGATTTTAAGCATTAAATAAAATGTATGATTATCAATTCCACAAATTTGGGGGAATAATTATTTTATTTATTAAATATCCCAGTTTATTAATCACTTACACATACCATGGACATCCTTCTACAGACATATCATGGTTTCATAATTCATTACAAGTAGATAGATATCACTGACAGAGGCTTTTTTTT
Source organism: Bos indicus x Bos taurus (assembly GCF_003369695.1). Lineage (NCBI taxonomy): Eukaryota > Metazoa > Chordata > Mammalia > Artiodactyla > Bovidae > Bos > Bos indicus x Bos taurus. Next base: position 63,027,180 of record NC_040087.1, read on the forward strand.
TTCTTTTGACCATGACATGTGGCATGCAAAATCTTACATTCCCAACCAGGGATTGAGCCCATGCCCCCTCTATTGAGAGCACAGAGTCTTAATCATTGGACCACTAGGGAAGTCCCAAAGAGGCCTTAGTAAGCCTTTGTGGTTTCACTGTATTCTCAATTAGCATCTGTAATGTCATGTTTGATTTTAGGGAAGAGATCCATTTATCAGTTGTTACATGACACTAGGTTAATGGTAGGAATTAGCTGTCTTCTTTTTTTATTTTTTTTATTTTTATTTTTAATTTTATTTTATTTTTAAACTTTACAATATTGTATTAGTTTTGCCAAATCTTCTAATATTAGATAACCATTCAGTTAACCAATATTTATTTGCTCCTCTCTTTTTAGTTAAATGATGACACTCACTGAACTTGTCCCAAGCTAAAATTATTATTATTATGTTGTGTGTGCATGTTTATGCTTAGTAGTGTCCAACTCTTTGCAATCCCATGGACTGTAGCCTGCCAGACTCCTCTGTCCATGGGATTTTCCAGATAAGAATACTGGAATAGGTTGTCATTTCCCACTCCAATTATCATACTTTGACCTTTATGTTTTAAGGCCTTTTCAGCTCTACAATTCCAGTGCAAATTAACATTTAGCAGTTACTTTGTGAAATGCTACTAAATTTGAAAAGAGTTTGAGCCTTTAACATACACTGGTATCAAGTTTAGATGCACAAGCTTGTAATTTTCTTCTTGTTATTTCTTTTTGGTACATCCATATGTACAGACATTATTAAGCATAGTTTGAAAGTCGACAGGCTTCTTCTGCCATCCTTTGATGAAGTTTTATCTAATTTTGAATCAATTTTATATGTTCTCACCTCCTTTTAATAGTTGTGTGAATTTAAATTTTAGGACTACGAAAGCAAAAAATATGTTGCATACAACCATTATAAACAGAAGTCTGATGCACATTACTAACTAAATGAAAATTAACAGGTAAAATTAGCTTAAAGATCAAGTGTCATCATACTTTCCAATATTCTATCTAAATTGAAGGAAAACAGGTAAATATAAACTGTTATTGTTGATCTCCTTGCCTCTACTATATAGTCTTATTTCTGACTCTTTTTAATTCATTATCCTGAGTGTTCTTATAGTAAGACTTTAATCCAGGTTATGTTACTCCTTCTCGTCAAATCCTACCATCACCTCCCATCTCATTTTTCTTGTAAAGATCTGTAAGAGTTACATGGGGACGTCTCATGTGGTCCAGTGGCTAAGACTTCACAGTCCCAATGGAGGGGGCCCAGGTTTGATCCCTGGTCTGGGAACTAAATCCTGAATGCCACAATGGATATCAAAGATCTTGAGTGCTGCATCTAAAACCTGGCACAGCTAAATAAATTGAAAAAAAAAAAAAAAGTGTCACACTATTTGGCTTCCCACAACTCCTTGAATCTATCAGCTGTTTAGTTCTAGCCATCCTTTATTCCTTGCAATTTCTTATTTTAAATTCCTAGTAAACTTCCCACTCAGGGCGTTTGTACTGTTTCTTCCCTCTGCCTAGAATACTCTTCTTTTCCTCCCTAATTTCTTCCTGGTTCACTCCCTCTTATAGTTTCAATTTTTGTTGCAATGTCAGCTTCTCAGTGATAGTTTCTGTACTCTAAATAATATCCTAGTGATACTTCAATACTTCCTATCCTTTCCCCTACCTTATTTTTTGTTACAGAAAGTATCATCTTCTAATGTACCGGACATCACATTTGAGAGATGCAAGTCTACTTGTTGTAGTTGTTTTTACTTTGATTTCTAATTGCTGTATCTTATCTGGAAGCTGAGAAAAATTAAGCAAAATCAAACCACTTCACTTTTTACCAATTATGGAAAGCCAAGATACATGAAATTAGATTCACATTTTTTACAGGTTTGGATAGTAAGATCTTTCATATGGCACAGTTTTTCTTCTTGACCCTTTCATTATGAGCACCAATTTGATACTGTTAGGACACCTAGTCTAAACCAGGTGTGAAATCAGTTGGAGAAAAATCTTAGTGTTCAGTGAAATAAACCAATCATACAAATATTTTTTTTTAATGTTTTCTGGGCAAGCTAGCTGTACTATTTTAAAAAGAAACCTAACAGTTAAATAAACTGTTGAAAATATTTCTGTTTAAGATTCATTATCATTGACAGTTTTGCTAATAACATCTTTAGTAGAACATTTAAGTCAATTAAAAGAAATAGGTCTGAAAGCATCTATATTTTTTCTTAAAAGGCCATATACATTTTTCATATCAATAATTTATTCAACTCAGTATTTAGATCCTGATCAAGGCAGAAAATGACAGAAAATTGTGATAAAGCGTGGATATTTTCACATGAACAAATTGGTTTCAAAGAACTCCTTCTGCACATCAGGAAACTTTGAAACGTAATTAAAGGGCTGATTATCCTCTTAGGTATTCTGAATTGTTCTAAACAATGCAGGGAGAAAAAACCGACTTTGCTTTCAATGGGTCCTCTAACTAAAAATGAATATAGCTGTGCTTTTCCTAGTTGTATCTTTATGCTGATTAAGTTGCACTTAATTATTAAATAATATTTTAAAAGTCTTTTTAAAATTTTCAACAACTTACATTATTGAAGATATTAAAACATCAATCTAATATTTTATCTACCACAGAAATATGTTAAATAAATATAATTACTCATTTTTAAGTAAATAGGTTATTATATTAATAGGTCATACACAAATTATATATATTATAGTTATGAAATAGCATGCTTATGTATATATGTGTATTTTATTTATATAACTAGTATATGTAGCTATGTCTGGAGGAGGACATGGCAACCCACTCCAGTATTCTTGCATGGAGAATCCCCATGGACAGAGGAGCCTGACAGGCTACATTCCATGGCGTTGCAAAAAGTCAGACATGACTGAGCGACTAAGCACAGCGCACATATGTATCTATGTAAATGCATAAGTTCTCATGATTTACAGACAAATGATAAGCTTCAAAGCTGAGACACTTTAAAAAAATTTGTTGTATAGTTGTAAAGTTGATGAATTCCAATCAACAAGAACATGAAAAAAATTAGCATTTTTCCATTTAAGTGGAAAGCATTAGTCTTCTATCATTAAACAATAATTAAATTATAATTATAAGTTAAAATTGAAGTAATTAAATGAGGTCAATTGTAATTTTTCACCACTTTGTTTCAAGATATTTCTCTTTGTAGCTTGAATTGCTATCTCAATTACTTTTAATTTTTCATCGGTGAAAAAATAAAGAAGTGAATTCAATATGGCATTTGGTCTAATGAAGCATACCTTTTTGAAGACACATCATATGAATAAGTTTTGAGCTTGATTAATTACGTTCCTCGCAACTACAATCTTAGTAATTGAATACAAATTTTAAAATTTGTATTTTAAAAATAAACCTTTGAGTGAATTCACTTTTGGGAGAGTGCATTCTTAATAGTAACATCAGGGTTTTCCAAAAATATTGAGAACCTTAAAAAATAAAAATATGCCATCCTGGACTCATGTATTCATCCATGTTCTTTTGTACGTGTATATGTGTGTATGCATGGATGATTGTGGAAAATTGCATTCTGCTACACATGAAAATAAAGAAGAGTCCATGATTTCAAGGACCCAAACTGAGTGGCAGTTAGAAAAATGTTCTCCATTACATTCTGAGTGATTATATTTTAAGGGGCTATGGTAAAATACAGAATGAAGGAGCAAAGAAACCAGACTTCACTGAAAATATAAGTGAGAGAACACTGAAGAAGCATATGCTGCCTTAGGAGAAGGAAATAAATTGTCCACTTACAGGCTGTGCTATCTCTAGAGGACTGGGAAGAGTTATGTTCTGAAAGCTAAGTAAAGCTAAGGTCCTGAAATATCTTTGTAGTGATAAAACAGGTATAAACAGTGATAAAACAGGTATAAAAGGCTCAAGTTAACTTGGTAATGGTGGCAAATATATTTGCATTTTAGGTAGTTGATGAAAAATTGGAAAGAGTATTACTGTAAAAGAAATGGGAGTTAGTTAGATTAACTAAGAATATCTCTATTTTTTTAATCAATCTCATGTAATTGCTTAACTCCCTTTCTGCACATCGCTGACACTGCTTCAGGATGTCAATTCTTAAAAAAAAAAAAAAAACAGAATGTGTTAATATACTGTGCTTCCTCTTGCATAGAACTACTAAACCAATCTAAACATTAAATCCTTTTAGACCTGCTTTACAGTGGCCCAGTGCTGTCATATTCAAAGATCCATCCTTAATTGCCTGTATTTCTGCCTAGTGTCCATATTAGACCTCACCACTTTGCTTCCCTATTTTGTGGAGACCTTGTTATGTATGAACACAACCATTCATATATTTGAAAAAAAAAAAAAGTGTGTGTGCGTGTGTATGTGTTCAGTTGTGTCTGACTCTTTGGGACCCCATGAACTGTAGCCTGCCAGGCTCCTCTGTCCATGGGATTTCCCCAGCAAGAAATATAATGTAGTTGGTTTCCTACTATTTACTACTCCATGGAATCTTCCTGACCCAGGGATTGAAACCAAGTCTCCTATGTCTCTGCATTGGCAGGCATATTCTTTACCACGTGTGCCTCCTGGGAAGCCAGGTTACATGGTAGCTCATGAGTGAGTTTGCGCAGGAACCCTTTAAGAGCGGAGTCTTGGTTTCCCACAGCCTTTGGCTCTCCTGGGTATAAGCCCAAGGGTTGGTTGGGGTTTCTCTCCTGCTTGTTGCTTGTCGCACCAGGGGTGTGGGGTCTGACTAGACCACATCTTTGTCCCTCCTACCCATCTGAATGTGGCCTTTCTTTATTCCTCATTTGTAGAACATCTGTTTTCCTCTGTGTAGTTGTAGTTTTGGTGTGTCTATGGAAAGTGAACTCAGAATCTTCCTACTCCACCATCTCGATCCTGAACCAAATTAAGCAATATTTAAATAAATGGAGATATATACTCCATTTGTTGTAGATATACTCCAGTATATGGAAGCCCAGGGCTTCCCAGGTGGAGCTAATGGTAAAGAACCCATCTGCCAATGCAAGAGATGTAAAAGACGTGGGTTCGATCCCTGGGTTGGGATGATCCCTTGGAGAAGGGCATGGCAACACACATCAGTGTTCTTGCCTGGACAATCTCATGGACAGAGGAGCCTGACAGGTTATAGTCCATGGGGTTGCAGAGTGGGACACTACTAAAGAACTTAGCATGCACACACGCATACTATGCTCATGGGTTAGAAGACTTAATCATTTTCAAGTATTACCTTTCGTAAGTTATAGTTGAATCTCCATTAAAATTAATTAATTTTTTTTTTGGCTGTCCTGGGTCTTTGTTACTGTGTGGGCTTTTCTCTAGTTGTAGCAAGCAGAGGGCTACTTTCCAGTTGGGATGTGCTGGCTTCTCATTGCAATGACTTCTCTTGTGGAGCACAGGTTGCAGGCTGCACAGGCTTCAGTAGTTGTGATACGTGGGCTCAGTCGTTGGGGATCCTGGGCTCTAGGGCACAAGCTCAATCATTATGGTGCAGGGGCTTAGCTGTTCCATGGAATGTGGGATCTTTCTAGCCTAGGGATGGTACCAGCATCTCCTGCATTGGCAAGTGGATTCTTTAGCACTGAGATATCAGGGGAGCCCCTATAGTTGACTCTTGAACAACATGGAGGTTTGGGCTCCAACCCCTCCACACAGTCAAAAATCTGTGTAAAATTTTGCAGGATCCATAGTTCCATATCCACAGATTCAGCAAACCTTAGACTGTATAGTACAAGCTTATTGGAAAAAAAAAAAAAAATCTGTGTATAAGTGGGTTTACACAGTTCAAACCCATGTTGTTCAAGGGTGCACTGTAATTTATTAATTCAATATAATATGAATTATAATCACAAGAAGCTTTTTCCCCTAGAACTGACAAGTATTTTTTACAATTTAAATGGAAATATAAAGGAACCAGAGTAGTCAAAGCAATTATACAAATAAAATGCATATCTGGAGGAATTACACTAACTGATTTTGACATATACTTTAACAATTAATAGGGCAATGTGGTAATGGCATAAGGATAGATATGGATAAGAAAAAAGTGGAAAATTGAGAAATAGATCCACATTTACATGAAATGGATTAGAAAAAAAGACAAAACTGAAATTGTTTGCTGACAATTACTTAACCAACAAAGGTCCATCTAGTCAAAGCTATGGTTTTTCTAATAGTCATGTATGGATGTGAGAGTTGGATTATAAAGAGAGTTGGACTATTTTTGGGAGCCCCCCAAAATAAAGTCTGTCACTGTTTCCAGTGTTTCCCCATCTATTACCCATGAAGTGATGGGACCAGATGCCATAATCTTTGTTTTCTGAATGTTAAGTTTTAAGCCAATGTTTTCACTCTCCTCTTTCACTTTCATCAAGAGGCTCTTTAGTTCTTTGCTTTCTGCCAAATGGGTGGCATCATCTGCATATCTGAGATTACTGATATTTCTCCCAGAAATCTTGATTCCAGCTAGTGCTTCTTCCAGCCCACCGTTTCTCATGATGTACTCTGCATATAAGTTAAATAAGCAGGGTGACAATATAAAGCATTGATGTACTCCTTTTCCTATTTGGAAGCAGTCTGTTGTTCCATGTCCAGTTCTAACTGTTGCTTCTTGACCTGCATATAGATTTCTCAAGAGGCAGGTCAGGTGGTCTGATATTCCCATCTTTTTCAGGATTTTCCACAGTTTGTTGTGATCCACACAGTCAAAGGCTTTGGCGTAGTCAATAAAGCAGAAGTAGATGTTTTTCTGGAATTCTCTTGCTTTTTTGATGATCCAAGGAAGGTTGGCAATTTGACTGTTGGTTCCTCTGCCTTTTCTAAATCCATCTTGAATATCTGGATGTTCACAGTTCATGTACTGTTCAAGTCTGGCTTGGAGAACTTTGAGCATTACTTTGCTGTTGTGTGAGATGAGTGCAATTGTGCGGTAGTTTGAGCCTTCTTTGGCACTGCCTTTCTTTGGGATTGGAATGAAAACTGACCTTTTCCAGTCCTGTGGCCACTGCTGAGTTTTCCAAATTTGCTGGCATATTGAGTGCAGCACTTTCACAGCATCATCTTTTAGGATTTGAAATAGCTCAACTGGAATTCCATCACCTCCATTAGCTTTGTTCGAATGATGCTTCCTAAGATCCACTTGACTTCGCATTCTAGGATGTCTGGCTCTAGGTGAGTGATCACAGGATCATGATTATCTGGGTCATGAAGATCTTTTTTGTATAGTTCTGTGTATTTTTTCCACCTCTTCTTAATATTTTCAGCTTCTGTTAGGTCCATACCATTTCTGTCCTTTATTTTGCCCATCTTTGCATAAAATTTTCCCTTTGTGTCTCTAATTTTCTTGAAGAGATCTCTAGTTTTCCCATTCTATTGTTTTCCTCTATTTCTTTGCACTGATCACTGAGGAAGGCTTTCTTATCTCTCCTTGCTATTCTTTGGAAATTTGTGTTCAAATGGTTATATCTTTCCTTTCTCCTTTGCTTTTTGCTTCTCTTCTTTTCAAAGCTATTTGTAAGGCCTCCTCAGACAACCATTTTGCTTTTCTGCATTTCTTTTCCTTGGAGATGTTATTGATCCCTGTCTCCTGTACAATGTCATGAACCTCCATCCATAGTTCTTCAGGCACTCTATCAGATCTAATCCCTTCAATCTATTTGTCACTTCCACTGTATAATCTAAGAGATTTGATTTAGGCCATACCTGAATGGTCTAGTGGTTTTCCATACTTTCTTCAATTTAAGTTGAATTTGGCAATAAGGAGTTCATGATCTGAGCCACAGTCAGGTCCCAGTATTGTTTTTGCTGACTGTATAGAGCTTCTCCATCTTTGGCTGCAAAGAATATAATCAATCTGATTTCAGTGTTGACCATCTGGTGATGTCCATGTGTAGAGTCTTCTCTTGTGTTGTTGGAAGAGGGTGTTTGCTATGACCAGTGCGTTCTCTTGGCAAAACTCTATTAGCCTTTGTCCTGCTTCATTCTGTACTCCTAGGCCAAATTTGCCAGTTACTCCAGGAGTTTCTTGACTTCCTACTTTTGCATTCCAGTCCCCTATAATAATTCTTATATCATGTGATATTGATGGCTATTAATGATGTTATAATTACCCACACAATAGTTCTTCCTAATTTTCCCCTTAAGAATGTTGTGCTTTGCTTAAAGCAGAAGCTTGAAATCATGAAGTATAGTTCCAAAACTTTAAGAGATCTTAAAAATAAGCTATTTACTCAATTACTCAGCTATTAAATTATTTTCTTCTGTCTCTATATCTCTCTCTATATATATCTGTGTGTGTTTGTTTGTGTGTGCTTATATATACTCTGGACCTGAAAAGGTCATTTGTCACCAACACAGTTGTGGGAAATTGAAATGTTATCCATTAGCAATTTCATTTACTATAATATTATAATGATGACAAATATATTCAAACCCCAGGAAAAATGTATTTCTTTTCTTTATTTCCATTTAGGATTTTAAGTGATACATTACAAAAAACTGCAATTATTTTTTCAATTTCACAACTTTCATTGAGATCTTTCCATGTGCTATGTTAGACTCTCAGGTTACAGATAAATATTGTTTCTCCTTTTATTTCTTTTTAAAATTGAAGTATAGCATATTTACAATATTGTGTTTCAGGTGTATAGCAAAACGATTCAGTTATTCATATATGTATGCTGCTGCTGCTGCTGCTGCTGCTGCTAAGTCGCTTCAGTCATGTCCGACTCTGTGCGACCCCAGAGACGGCAGCCCACCAGGCTCTGCCGTCCCTGGGATTCTCCAGGCAAGAACACTGGAGTAGGCTGCCATTTCCTTCTCTTCATATACATATACGTATATATAATTTTTTAGTTTCCTTTCCATTATAGGTTATAAGAAGATACTGATTATAGTTCCCTATGCTATACAGTAAATTATGTTTCTTATTTATTTTATATGTAGTAACATATCTGTTAATCCCATTCATCTAATTTAACCCTCAATCCCCTTCTCCTTTGGTAACCATGTTTGTTTTCTCTATCTGTGAGTCTGTTTCTGCTTGTGAATAAGTTCATTTGTGTTTTTTTTAGATTCCATATTTACATGTGGTATCATATAATATTTGTCTTTCTCTGATCACTTAGGGTGATAATATATAGGTTCATCTATATTTTTTTCAGATGGCAATATTTCATTCTAAAGTATAAATTCTTAATAATAAATTGATTTTATTCAGTCTAGGGAGAGTTAATTTTTTCCAAGGAATTTTTAAAAGAGAAAAATTGTCTATATATATGCAAATATATACTACAGCTTTTCCCATTGTGAATATTTCTTTTAGGCAATTATTTATTTCTACAATTTATATGTAAGTTAAGCATTTTCCCTTCAATTTTGTATCTTTTTCTATTTAAGGATCTCATTGAACTCTGTCCAACACACACAAAAAATGTCAGATTCATTAAATTTTAGAATAGATTGTTTTTCAAGAATGTAACATTAGTAGTTATTATGTAGAACAATTTTAAGATTTTTATTTTAACAATAATCTCATGACTATTATACTACTGCCAATTGTTTAAAACAAACAAACAAAAAATCATCTAAAATATTAACTACAACAAAACCTGAAAATATAAACTAGGTGTAAAAAATGTTTTTTTTTTTTAAACTTAATAGTGTGATAAGGTACAATTTTAGGACTAAATTTACAGAGAAGGAGTGTTACAATAAAATGTCAGCTGTTAATGGACATATGAGATAAAGAATAGTGTTTAAAATATTTAATTACTTTGGACACTAAGAGGATGAGATTTTTCACATTTGTGCAAACACATCATACCTGGGAAAAGGACATAGGGGAAAAAAATCCTCTTTTCAAGAGGAAGGGGCAAACCAACATCTGAGCCCAGAATTACAGGGCAGGATCCTTAAGAGCACTGAAAGGTCACACCACAAATTCCAGGGGAAAGTATAAGCCTAAGACTGAGTCTCAGTTAGAGAATTAACTAACCCCTGTCCAAGTGGAAGCAGCTTGAGTGGTACCAAAGTGTGGGAGAAATGCCCACTGACATACAAAGAGAAGACCTAAAGATAAAGGTCTTCATTTATGCTGGGAATGATGGAAGGCAGGAGGGGAAGGGGACGACAGAGGATAAGATGGTTGGATGACAGAGGACCAGATGGTTGGACGGCATTACGGACTCAATGGACATGAGTTTGAGCAAACTCAGGGAAATGGTGAGGGACAGGGAGACCTGGTGTGCTGCAGTCCATGGGGCTGCAAAGAGTTGGACATGACTGAACGACCTAACAACAGCAAAGTTAAAGTCAGAACTGGAAAAATTTTTGCAAGTTATCTCTACCCTGAATGCAAAGTTATGCTAGAGGAATTTGAAGCCTCTTGTGCAATAAAGGTACAGATAGCAAAAACAACACTAAGTTTAAACGTATAAAGTTGTGTATCCGTGACCTTTTTACATAACAATCTGATTAATTTTTAGGAATACATTTATTTATTTCCATTTTCCTCCCCAAGTCCCAAACTGTCTTGGATTCTAGATGGCAATGTGCTGAGATGACATTCTGTTAGATGTCAGTATGTATGTCATGAAAAGCTCACTTATAAGCTGGCCTTTTTAGTTCAGTCTTAATCATCAGAAGACTACTTGACAGCTTTCATTTTCCTTCTTTCCCCCTCATCTCTTCAATGTGCACTGGTAGCACTGAAATGAATTGATATTTTTCTTCTTGGATCATTATCTGCCCCTATAAATTCCACCTAATGCGAAATCCCAGGACTTTTTTTTTTTTTTTTTTGATAAACTGAATTACTGCCAGGATTTGGCAATTTTATTTTCACTGTTAAATGGAGTTTACGAAAATTAAAAATACTTTTAAAAAACTGCATTGGGTAAACTGGGGGAATACATTTGAAGATAACATGTATGACAAAAGTCTTGAATCTGCAATGCTTTTTTAAATTTTGTTTTTATTTTCCTGGTTTCTTGAGATGGAAGTTTAGGTTATTAATTTGAGACTTTTCCTTGTGGGTGTATTAGTGTTGTAAATTTTTTGTCTCAGCACTGCATTAGCTATGTCCCACAAATTTTGGAGTATGTATGTTATTTTCATTCAGTCAGTACAGTTTTAAAACCTCTTAAAACTTTCTTTTTTTCCTGGATTAAAGACGTTATGTGTCCAAGTGTTTGGAGATCTTCCTATTATGTTCCTGTTGTTTATTTCTAGTTTGATTCCATTGTGGCTGGAGAACACATTCTGTATGATTTCAAATTTTATAAATTTGTGAAGATTTTATTTATGGCTCATAAAAGTCAGTCACTTAGCCGTGTCCAGTTGTTTGTGACCTCACAGACTATAGCCTGCCAGGGTCCTCTGTTCATGTGATTCTCCAGGCAAGAATACTGAAGTAGATTGCCATTCCCTTCTCCAAAGGATCTTCCCAATCCAGAGACTGAACCTAGGTTTCCTGAACAGCAGACAGATTCTTTACCATCTGAATTACAAGGAATTCGATATTGCTTATTATTTGGCCTATTTTGGTGAACAGTACTTTAATTTGCAAAAGTATATGTTGCTAAGATTGAGTTAGAATATTCTATAAATGTCAATTAGACCATGTTGGCTGATATTACAGATTTTTTTCCTCTATGGTTCTGATGTTCTTGGTAGTTGTTCTCTCAGTTTTTGAAGAGATGAGTTGACATTTTCAACCATAATTGTGGTTTAGTCTATTTCTCTTTTTCTCTGTGGTTTTCATTCACAGATTTCACAGTTCTGTTTCTTTGGTACACATGCATTTAGAATTGTTGTTCTTCTTGTGGACTGATCTCATATGGCCGAAAAGGGTTAGAGGGCTCTCTGGGGTCCCCTTAAAAAGGCACTAATCTTAGTCAGTGCTCCACCTTCATCACCTAATTACCTTTCAAATCCCCTACCTCCTGATACCATCACATTGGAGATTTTGTTTCAACATATGAGTTTTGTGGGAGACACCACACTTCAGTCCATGGCATTGCCTACTCTTCAGATCTTAAAAGAGACCTCAGTTCCTCAGAATGCACTTCTCTGACCCATATAAAAAATGCTCTCCATTATTCTTTCTGATCATTTCCTTCATAGGATTTGTCATCATCTGCAGTAGTTTACATGCCTGTATTAAGGATGTATTATTTCTCTTTTCCATTTTAATGAAAGCTCCATGAGGGCAAGGATTATGCTTGTATTATTTGTGTCCATATTCTCAGTGCTGAACACAATGCCTGGTGCCAAGGAAACATCAGTTAGTTGAATTAACATTTACTACTATTACTAATATAAAGATATATATATATATATATATATATATATATACACACGTAGTTTGCTTAATGATATATATTTATACTATATGAATTTCTAAAATTTAATTAAAAATGAAAATGATGGATATGGAGGACAGTTTGTAGAATTGCTTGCACATTCAAGTAATAGAATCACTTAGGCACATAAAATCTCTCAAAGAACATTCTTAATTAGTTAACATGGATATTATCTCAAGATGCATTTGTAGATTCATATAATATACAATGCTACTTATTCCCTAGTACTAAATGAATCACAGTAGTCCTAGGTTACTCTCGCACAATCAATTTATATTCCTTTTATGAGAATAACTTGGTCAAAGTCTTCAAGCAACAGGGATGTTGTTTCTGTACCACTTTTTATGATATTAAATAACTATAGGAAGTAGTTCCACTCTTTTATTGGAATATATAGGGAGATAATTTACCAGCCATCATAGTTTATATGATTTTGGTATCAATTACTATAAAACACCTTAAACACTGTTTATACATTTTCCAACAGAGCTACTGTTAACCTAGAGTAGCCAAAAGTTTTTTAGATTTGTGTATATGTTTCATCTTCTCTGTCTTGTAAGGATGATTCAAAGAGCCTTTTAACCTGTACAAGTTGGAACAATTTCAGAAAAAGGAATTTTTTTCTACCTTTGTTGCTACTGCTACTGTGATAGAAGCTACTGGTAACAGTGGATAAGCCACATTTCAGGATTCTCATGTTGGAGCTGTGGGAGAGAAAATGTTCCAGCAAGATCCCTTATCTGTCACAGCTCCAGACAGAAAGGTACAACAGTTATTCATTCTGATAAATAAAGACACTAACAGCTCCTCACTGTTAATACGATTATAAAATTTATCCTTGTAAAAATGCCTAGATTTCCTTGAATCCCTGTGGAGCCTCCCAGCATGACTTGTGAGAAGCATTTGAAGAGGATTTAGTATTTATTTAGAGAACTTCTGCTCAGTACTAATATTTCTTACATCTCCAAGTATAGTAGAATTGCACTACATGTACGCGAAGATCCACTCATGCTGATCTTTTCTAAAACCTTGCTCAACTTAGAAATTACCTTAAATACAATTAGCTGTATCCTTGAGACAAATTCATGGGGAAGTCTGATTCATCTTAAATCTATATTTAAATAAGATATCCAGTAACAACTCAGTTGGAGCTGATCAGTGGCATTAAGGACTTTTCAGATAAAGTATATTGTTCCAAGTCAAAAGAGAGGGATAGGATATTCTCTACTGGTAATCAGAATTGACTGTACGTACTTAATTTCCAGACCTGAAATACTGGATATATATTATTAAGCATGGAGATATAGAGAGTTGTGCACTTCATGTACACAGAATTATGAAAATTCATTGCAGTTAGTTATCTTTTATCACAGACACCAAGGCTGAAACCTAATTTTTTTTAATACAAGTATATCATAGAGTTTCATAATGTAGTGTACCCAAACACATCAATACTTCATGCAAAAAAAATTCATAAAGTTTGAAAAATGTCTGAAATGTTATGCAAAAGCTTGGTTTTGTTATCAGGTTTGGAAAGTGAGAGTTAAAGAGGACCTCCCTTGTGGGCCTCAGTTTTTGGTAAGGACACAGAGAAGAATCTGAGGGCTTACCTGTGGCAAAAACAAGTTTATTGAAGGAAGACCAGAAAAAACATTTCTAGGGAGAGGTGAGTCAAGCCAAGGGAGGCACTGGCACAGGAATGATGAGGGGGGTTTTAGAGACAAGGCTTTTACATATTCATTTAGGCTTTTACATATTCATTTAGGCGGGCATGGACTGACAGGTGCAAGTTACATAACAACAGGCTCCGTTGCCTATATCTTCCCCATAATTCAGTCTGTAATAATCATTGTATGTATATTTGTGTAGAATATGAACCCTTAATGAGCTCTAGGCTGCCTCAGGTCATTTAAGGACATAGCTGTGGGACAAGGCACATATGCTGGAGTTGGAAAAGTCTCTGTGGTTATTTTGTAGCATATCTATGAGATCTCCTGAGCTACACTGGAGCCTGTCTGGGTGGGAAACAGATCAGGTTGCATACTTTTCAGCGAGGCCACCCCTTGTTGCTCATGCCTCAGTCAGTTCAGTAGCTCAGTTGCATTCAACTCTATGCAACCCTATGGACTGCAGCATGCCAGGCTTCCCTGTTTACCCTCAACTCTCAGAGCTCAGTCAAACTCGTGTCCATTGAGTCAGTGATGCCATCCAAGCATCTCAACCTCTGTTGTCCCCTTCTCCTCCTGCATTTAATCTTTCCCAGCATCAGGATGTTTTCCAATGAGTCAGTTCTTCACATCACGTGGCCAAAGTATTGGAGCTTCAGCCTCAGCATCAGACCTTCCAATGAATGTCAAGGACTTCTTTTAGGACTCACTGGTTTGATCTCCTTGCAGTCCAAGAGACTCTCAAGAGTCTGATCCAACACCACAATTCAAAAGCATCAATTCTTTGGCACTCATCTTTCTTTATGATCCAACTCTCACATCTATTTATGACTACTGGAAAAACCAAAACTTTGACTAGATAGACCTTTGTTGGCAAAGTAATGTCTCTGCTTTTTAATATGATGTCTATATTTGTCATAGCTTTTCTTTCAAGCACACATCTTTTACTTTCATGGCTGCAGTCACCATCTGAAGTGATTTTGTAGCCCAAGAAAAGAAAGTCTGTCACTGTTCCCATTGTTTCCCTGTCTATTTGCCACGAAGTGATGGAACTGGATACTGTGATCTTAGTTTTATGAATATTGAGTTTTAAGCCAGCTTTTTCACTCTCCTCTTTCACTTTCATCAAGAGATTCTTTAGTTCCTCTTCATTTTCAGCCATAAGGGTGGTGTCATCTGCATATCTGAGGTTACTGATGGTTCTCCCAGCAATCTTGATTCCAGCTTGTACTTTGTCCAGCCCGGCAGCATTTTGTTTGATGCACTCTGCATATAAGTTAACTAAGCAGGGTGACCATATACAGCCTTGTCAAAGTCCTTTCTCAATTTGGATCCAGTCTGTTTTTCTATGTCTGGTTCTAACTGTTGCTTCTTGACCTGCATATAGATTTCTCAGGAGGCAGGAAAGGTGATCTGGTATCCCTGTCTCTTGAAGGATTTTCCAATTTTTGTGATCCACACAGTCAAAGACTTTGGCATAGTCAATGAAGCAGAAGTAGATATTTTTTCTAGAATTCTCTTGCTTTTTCTATAATCCAACGGATATGGCAATTTGACCTCTGGTTCCTCTGCCTTTTCTAAATCCAGCTTGAACATCTGGAAGTTCTCAGTTCATGTACTGTTGAAGCTTAGCTTGGAGAAGTTTCAGCATTACTTTGCCAGCATGTGAGATGAGTGCAGTTGTACGGTAGTTTGAACATTGTTTGGCATTGTCCTTCTTTGGAATTGGAATGAAAACTGACCTTTTCCAGTCCTCTGGCCACTGCTGAGTTTTCCAAATTTGCTGGCATATTGAGTGCGGCACTTTAGCAGCGCCATATTTTAGATCATCTTTTAGTTAGCATCATGCTTAACTTGTACATAACACTTTGAAGAAAATATTCTGAGTATTGTGTTTATAATCTTAATTACATTCTCTTTGTTCTCTTTGTATCCACAAAGCTCCAACCAATGTTAAAGAATCCTAGGACTAAAGTAAATATTTAAGATTTAGTAATATCATACTTGTGAAAAACTAAAGAGAAGAGATTGCAAATTATCAAGAAAAAATTCAGTAAATTAGAAACATTAATACTCAAAAGGAAGTAGGTTTTATAAAATAAAATGTCACTCAGAAAACCAATAGAACTCTTGTGCAATATAAGAGGAAAAGGAAAAAAAAATTAAAATCAACTTAACTTTTGCTATTCATTAAAAGTAGCATCTTTTGTTAGACTGTTTGACATTATTAGCATTTTAATCATATGATGAGTGTGTGTGCTCAGTCATATCCTATTCTTTGCAACCCCATGGACTGTAGCCCACCAGGCTCTTTTATTCATGGAATTTTCCAGGCAAGGATACTGGAAAGCATGTCATTTTCCTCTCCATGGTATTTTTATGATCCAGGGATAGAACCCAGGTTTCCCAAATATGCAGACAGATTCTTTACCACTGAACCACCTGGGAAGCCCAATCATATGATAAATGTATTTATGAATAAATCTTTGACATAACCAAGAGAAGAGACTTATCCAAACTTGAGTTTTCCTAACTATAAGCATGGCTATATATGCAGCCATGAAATTAAAAGATACTTACTCCTTGGAAGGAAAGTTATTACCAACCTAGATAGCATATTAAAAAGTAGAGACATTGCTTTGCCAACAAAGGTCCGTCTAGTCAAGGCTATGATTTTTCCAGTGGTCATGTATGGATGTGAGAGTTGGACTGTGAAGAAAGCTGAGTGCCAAAGAATTGATGCTTTTGAACTGTGGTGTTGGAGAAGACTCTTGAGAGTCCCTTGGACTGCAAGGAGATCCAACCAGTCCATCCTAAAGGAGATCGGTCCTGGGCATTCATTGGAAAGACTGATACTAAAGCTGAAACTCCAGTACTTTGGCCACCTCATGCAAAGAGTTGACTCATTGGAAAAGACTCTGATGCTGGGAGGGATTGGGTGCAGGAGGAAAAGGGGACGACAGAGGGTGAGATGGCTGGATGGCATCACCTACTCAATGGACATGACTTTGTGTAAACTCCGGGAGTTGATGATGGACAGGGAGGCCTGGCGTGCTGTGATTCATGGGGTCGGAAAGAGTCGGACACGACTGAGCAACTGAACTGAACTGATCCATCCATTTTCAGTCTGTAAAAATATGTCCAAAATGTTATTGGACATATATTTTCTAACAACAAAACAAAAAAGCTGAGTCTAGCTTTTTTTTTCATATTTCAAGATCATGCCATGCTGTCCATTAATTTCAAGATGCCATTTACAATTTTCCATAGACAACAGTGTAAGAGTGTAATAAAGTAGTAAAGGAAACCAGGAGTGATTTGTGCAGCTTCACTGAATGCTTTATACTTAGATAAGATCCTTGAAGTATCATCTCATAGTGATGTTGTCAAGTGATGCAGTGGTCTGTTTTCAGCAGTCTGGGTTCTGTCACAAAACTAGAATGAATAAAAGAATTCTGGGAAGAAAATAACAAAATCTTACCATAGGAATTATGGTTTACATAATATCAGAATGCTCAAGAGGAGAAAAGAGAGAGAGAGAGAGAGACAGAGCGCTGCAATGTTCAGGGAGATATAGTTGGGAAGATAAAGAAGTAGATACTGATTGAAAGTGAAAGTCGCTCAACGTGTCCAGACTCTTTGTGACCCCATGGACTGTAGCCTGCCAGGATCCTCTGTCCATGGAATTTCCAGTCCAGAATACTGGAGTGGGTAGGTGTTCCCATCTCCAAGGGATCTTACCAACCCATGGATTGAACCCAGGTCTCCTACATTGCAGGTGGATCCTTTACCTGCTGAGCTATCCTGAATAACTCACTAAAATGGAAGTGGCTTCTCAAAAATCACATCCAGAAACTGCTACAATTCTCCAGAATCTCTGAAAAAGTTCACACTGTGCTTCTGTGAAATATGTGGTAAACAAGCACTCAATGAGAATTTTCTGTGAATCCTGCACCTACTCAAGTCCCTCTCATACAAGCCATTTGAACTTGATGGCGGAATATGGCTGCACATTCCCAGATTCATGGCTTGGTGTGTCAGATAACATCAGTTCAGGATGAGCATGTCCAAGTGACATGATGCCTTAGTGGCTGTGGACAAGTCTCTGCAAGGGCCCAGCACCAGGCTTTTGCTGTAGGCAGTAGGTAGCCATCTGCAGAAGAGAATATGGCTTTGCTCCAAAATACTGTTTGCCACAAACACTTCTGCACAGTTGGATCTGCTGGTCATACAGAGCATGGGCGGATTAACTAACACGGAAACTTAGACCTGCTGCAGACTTAGTTTATTGAAAATGAATCAAAGTAGTAAGTCCAAATAAAGTGCTGTTTTGCTGCTGAAAGTTAGAGGCTGCTAGACATGTCTCTTTTCTGTGAATATGTACATAAGGTATTCATCTTAACATGCCTCATACTACCAAACCAATAGTCTTCAAATGTTCCTTGATAATCATATGAAATGTTTCTGAGTTTCTGGCACCTATTTTTTCCAAGTCTTCCAATGGATCTTTTACGTTTGCTGACACAAACTAAGTCCTATCAGAATGATTTTGTCGATACAGTAGATAATCCAGACTCCTTATATAGAATTGACAGCGAGCTAAAGAGTTGATAAAGCCCTGGGATAAGATGTTGAAGTTTTGACTCTGTCCCTGCCAGGTAAAGGCAAGCTGCTCCTCTGTCTTTATTAATAAAAATGGATAGAAGACCATTCTCAAAAGCAGAAGCAAGATACTAAGTGCTTAGCACTCTGTTTATTTTCTTTGGAATAGCACTTGATGTTTGAGTCACCAACTGTTCCCTTTTATTGTTGAGTCATATTGAAAATAACAACTTAAAAATTAATTACTCTGTTTATGGATATTTGGCTTGTTTATGATGGATAAGACTGTATGGATGTTCAGGTATAAGACTTCATGCAAATATTACCCTATTTGTCTTGGGTAAATAGCTAGGAATAGAATCAGTAGGTCACAAAATATATGTTAGCTAAACTTTATAAGAAAACTAAAGACTGTTTTCCAAAGAAGCTGTGCTATTCACCCTCCAACCAGGAATGCTTATTTACCCATGCTTATTTATCTTGTTTTGGGCTTCCTTGGTGGCTCAGGGGTAAAGAATCCACTTGCCAATGCAGGAGACAAGGATTCAATCCATGGTCAGGAAGATCCCCTGCAGACGGAAATGGCGACCCACTCCAGTATTCTTGCCTGGAGGATCCCACGGACAGATGAACCCAGCTGGCTACAGTCCACTGCTCGCACAGAGTCGGACACAACTTAGTGACTGAGCATGCACACACGCATTCCACTTATTATCTATTTGGGGTTATTTTTTCTTTGAAGCATTGGGTTGCCTTTTTTACCCCTACAATGAGGCATAACTTTCAGTTTTCTAGTTTCTTTGGAAGAGCAGAGATATTGTTATAATTTATAGTAGAAAACTGGTGATTGCAGAACACAGGTAAGATAGCCTGCAGAAAGAGAGTTTGCTTCGTGTGGGGAAATACTGAAAGTAGATCTGAGACAAGGTAAATAAGCACTGGTTACTAGATAAACAAAATATAGCAGCTCCAAAATTCCCAGGACAAGTGGTAGTCGTCTTGGAAAGGCACCGCATTTCTAGAAGAAAGAGTTAACCTGGAATCAACATTCTCTGCAAGTGTGGTGGTGAAGAGGATTAACCAAGCAAACAGTAGAAATTGAGTCCAACAAAATCAAAAGAGAATCACTACTTTAGCAGTCCATCAACCCCTCCTGCCACACAGTCCATAATCCTGCCTAGATAACTTCAGATTACTACTAGAGGTCAAAGCAAAAATAAGACATTTCAAAATGAAAATAATATGGTAGGCAAAGCAAACAGAAATACCAAATAAAACAGAAAATAAAAACATGTGTTTTATCTGGTTTAATTTCTATGAGTTTGGATTTTTTTATTCTAACTCTATGTTCATATTTCATTCAATACAAAAAACCCCATCTAAAATATTGCTCAGATTTATTTTCTCAAAAGTATTGAAAAGTGCTATTATGATAAACATTACATTGATGACTTTGCTTATTTGCCTATTTATGAATTGAGCATTTTGCTTGTCTTATAAGCCTCTTTTTTTCATATTGTATTTGGCATTCAATTGATTATTATTTGCTGACTTATAAATATTAATTATAAGGCTTTTATGCAATATGATATGCTTTTTTTACAAATGTATTTTTTTTGTATCTATAGTTCAGGTTTTATATATCTATGGCATTTTATTTTTATTATATTTTTAAATTATATCATTTCAAATTTGTATACTGTGTAAAAGAATGATTGCATCATTTATAAAGGACAGTTTTCTCCTAGCAATGTATAACCTTTGACATGTTTAAATAATTCACTCACATGACATTTCTTATTTTGGTAAAAGTGAAAAAAAAAAGAAAAAGGAATCCAACCTTATTGTTTACAGCTGCACACAGACTTGTCCTAAAAACATTTTCCTTGTTATAAACAGACCTCATGACTTTGGCTCTCAGGGGACTCTCAGCTGTTAATCATAATTAACAGCCTATAACACTCTCATTTTTAATGCAAGAAAAAATGTTCAGAAAGAAAACAGCTCATGTCTCAGTAGAAGAAATCAAGGGCTTTAGTTGTTGTTGTTCAGTCTCTAAGTCCTATCTGACCCTTTGTGACCCCATGAACTGCAGCATGCCAGGCTTCACTGTCCATCACTATCTCCTGGAGTTTGCTCAAACTCATGTCCATTGAGTCGATGATGCCATCCAACTAGATCATCCTCTGTCGTCCCTTTCTCCTCCTGCCTTCAATGTTTCCAAATATCAGGGTCTTTTCCAATGAGTCTGCTCTTCTCATCAGAAAACCAAAGATTTGAAGCTTCAGCTTCAGCATCAGTCCTTCCAATGAATATTCAGGACTGATTTCCTTTAGGACTGACTGGTTTGATCTCCTTGCATTCCAAGGAACTCGCAAAAGTCTTCTCCAGCACCACAATTCAAAAGCATCAGTTTTTCAGCACTCAACCTTTTTTATGGTGCAACTCTCACATCCATATGACTACTGGAAAAATCATAGCTTTGCCTTGGTAATTATTTGTTTTTATGTTATATACACTATAACTTACATCAGTTCAGTTCAGTCGCTCAGTTGTGTCCGACTCTTTGCGACCCCATGAATCACAGCATGCCAGGCCTCCTCGTCCATCACCAACTCCCGCAGTTCACTCAAACTCATGCCCATCGAGTAGGTGATGCCATCCAGCCATCTCATCCTCTGTCGTCCCCTTTTCCTCCTGCACCCAATCCCTCCCAGCATCAGAGTCTTTTCCAATGAGTCAACTCTTTGCATGAGATGGCCAAAGTATTGGGGTTTCAGCATTAGCATCAGTCCTTCCAATGAACACCCAGGACTGATCTCCTTTAGGATAGACTGGTTGGATCTCCTTCTAGTCCAAGGGACTCTAAAGAGTCTTCTCGAACACCACAGTTCAAAAGCATCAATTCTTTGGTGCTCAGCTTTCTTCACAGTCCAACTCTCACATCCATACATGACCACTGGAAAAACCATAGCTTTTACTAGATGGACCTTTGTTGGCAAAGTAATATCTCAGCTTTTCAATATGCTGTCTACGTGGTCATAACTTTTCTTCCAAGGAGTAAGCGTCTTTTAATTTCATAGCTGCAATCACCATCTTCAGTGATTTTGGAGCCCCTAAAAATAAAGTCTGACACTGTTTCCACCATTTCCCCATCTATTTCCCATCAAGTGATGGGACCAGATACTGTGATCTTCGTTTTCTGAATGTTGATCTTTAAGCCAAATTTTTCATTCTCCTCTTTCACTTTTATAAATTTTCTTAAATTATTTCAATCTTTTTTTTTTTACTTTAAAAGATTTATTTATTTTAATTGGAGGCTAATTACTTTACAATATTGTGGTGGCTTTTGCCATACCTTGACATGAATCAGCCACAGGTGTACATGTGTCCCCCACCCCTTTTGACTGATGAGGAATAAAAATAAAAACAAAGAAACACTACAGAGCCCAAAATACGGCTGTTTCTACATTCCACATTCCAGTTTAATATCTGATTTTTTCACATTAGATGGCCAATTGTGCTTCTACATCAGGTTGCCAAAGAGGGTTACTTTTAGTTCTGTTTCATTTTTAGGTACTCACTTGTTTATACATATACAATTATGAAATTTTCTCCCTAAAATATGGCTTCTAAATGCTGCTTTATCTCTAGCTATGGTGTTATTTATCAATTAGGATTTAAGAGTGAAGAAATGACTGAATAGCCCAGTGGATTAAAAATAGCTATAGGCCTGCATATCCTAGCAAGATGTTCTTTGTTTAGTATTTGTGTGTTTCCATCAGCCCTACAAACATTTGATCTACTCCCTGTTTGCAATTATGTGTTTCACATGTTTATATTGATACATGGATGATATAAATTGCTGTGCATTCCTAGTAATCGACTTACATTTATGACGATTTAGGCCAGCTTTCCTAAAGTTAGCTGTTAATGAAAATGCCAGAAATCTTTTTAAATATTCATATATACACAGCTACATAGGGAGATAGAAACAAAGAAGGTATAGGTATAGCTGTCAGAGTTAAATTTAAATAATTTCCCCAGGGGCAGACTAAGCTATAGTGCTAGGGCTTAAACAGTACATTTGATTCATGTATTTATTAATCCCATAATTACTTATGAATTTGGCACTGGGCTGGCACTAAGGATGGCGAATAAAACAAGCACAGTGCCTGGCTCTTTCAAGTCATGTTATAAAACTTGCAATGTAACAAAGAGGAATTTAACAACTATGAGATGAGGTGGTCATGTATGCCAAGGAAAGATGTAGCTGAGCAGAGTTAAGACACAATACACAGTATTGAAAAATTTTGAGTAATTGTATATGCCTAGAATAAGAAAAAAAAAAAAATTGACATGGTGAAAAGCCAAGCAAGAGAGGTATACAAAAGCAAAATCATGACATGAATTTTGTGCCACAGAGAAGATTGGACATTACTTTATATTCAAGTTTTCTGACCAAATAATTTTTAAAGCAACACATAATTGTATTTTAAGGGAAAAAAGAGAGAACAATTTGAAAGAGTTTGAGTCCAAAGCAGTATTTGATGTTATCACAGTCATTGAAGTCAGCAGTACTGAGTCTGGTGCTGTGCAGCCAGAGGAAAGGAGATGGATGTGGTCAGCAGAAGAGAAATTAAAGTAAGTTGGACTTCTTTCAGAATGAGGGAAAACTAGTGTCTGGCTATAGAGACTGGGAGGTTGGTAGAGTTACAACTACTGCCATAACTTCCAGAGACGTGGCAGATTTGGGAGAAGAGGATTCAATGTTGAATTGTTGTGCTTTCAGACTTTGTGGATCCATAAACATAGAAGTGCTCAGCTCAAAATAGCCAGCTAGTTTGGAAATATAGATTTGGAAGATGCCTTTATAGAGAGACTAATACACTCCATATAGATTAAAGGGCACATTGACAGTGGATGATCTGAGAAGCAAAGGGGCTCAGGTAGAGTGAATTTTTAGGCCATAAATAGTAGAAGTGAAAGAGGAGATAGTCAATGACAAAAAAGAATCACATCCAGCATCTCAGCAGGAAACTAAAATAAGGAATAAGGAATTGGCCAAGCATGTGAAAGTGTTAGTCGTTCATTCGTGTCTGACTTTTTGTGACCCCTTGGAGCCCACCAGGATCCTCTGTCCAAGGGATTCTACAGGAATACTGGAATGTATGCCCATTCCCTTTCCCAGGGTATCTTCATAACCCAGGGATTGAACCCAGGTCTCCCACATTTCAGGCAGATTCTTTACTGTCTGAGCCATCAGGGAAGCCCTTAGCCAAGCACACCAGAAAACAAAATTAGGTGGGGTAAGATGATACTCAAATAATCCACTGCAGTTCACCAATAAGATTATCGGTGACTCTTGCCAGAGCAGTTTTGGTGGAGCAGAGGACAGAAATCAGAATGAAGTAAGTTCAGGAGAGATTAAGAAACATTAAGGATGTGCAGATAGATTTTGCAACTACTATTTTTAAGGATCTTGAGTATAATGACAGAGATTGGGACTCAGGTTGAAGGGATGTTTTCTCGCTGTTACTGCTTTTATTAAATAGATAATTTGGGATTGCTTTCATGTATTGAAAAGAACTTCCATAAATATCAGGTGGCACTAGTGGTAAAGAACCCAACTGCCAATTCAAGAGACACAGGAGACGGGGGTTCCATCCATAGGTCAGGAAGATCCCCTGGAGGAGGTCATGGCAACCTACTCCAGTGTTCTTGCCTGGAGAATCTCCATGGACAGAGGAGCCTGGCAGGCTACAGTCCATAGGGTCACAAAGAGTTAAATATGACTGAAGTGACTTAGCATGCACATGTATTAAAAAGAAACCTCATAAATATTTAGAGTCCACAACTTATACATAATAGATTAAATGCCTTCTGTTTTCTCATATATATATATATATATATATATATATATATATATACATATTTTAATTCTTGGGCATAAATCATTGCTCTTTTGTATTAGTGAACTTACTACCCTCTACATTTACACCTTGAAGCCTGTTTCTTGATATTTTTACTTTCCTTTTTGTTGCAAATATCCTCCTTCCTCTGTGTGTGTGTATGAAAAGGGAGGGCAGGTAAAGGAGGGCTATGGATGAATATAGTGGATAATTAGAATATGCTTGTGTGAATGCATATTTCCAAGCTTGTGTGATGCAATATGAAGAGGAAAGGATCTGGGAAAAAATGGAGAAAAATAGGACGATATGAGTACTAGGTATGAAACTCCAAACTTTGGCCACCTGATGTGAAGAACTGACTCATTGGAAAAGACCCCGATGCTGGGAAAGATTGAAGGCAGGATGAGAAGTGGATGACAGAGGATGAGATGGTTGGATGACACCACCAACTCAATGGACATGAGTTTGAGTAAGCTCCAGGAGCTGGTGATGGACAGGGAAGCCTAGCGTGCTGCAGTCCATGGTGTCGCAAAGAGTTGGACATGACTGAGCAACTGAACTGAACTGTGATGAGTACTGGGGGTGCCTGAGTGCTACCTCCAGTTTTAGAGGAGAGGGGAAAATTTAGAGATGGAGAAAGGAGAAGGAGTCAGAAATGGAGGGTGGAGAAGTCATACAGAGGTTTAATGGTGTTCACTTTAATTATAATAGGTCTAAGAGAGGAAAATATGTGAGTATTCATAAAATAATCAAATATTCAATATGTCTATTGTGCTTGTTGTACAAATATATTGTTTTAAAGACTTTAAACTTCCTTAATAGGAAAAAATCTGCTACAATTATTACTATAGCTTTTTTTTTTTTTTTTTTAAGCAACTTGTGGATTTTATTTAGATCCTCAAACAAACACAGTGGGGAAAACTTTGACGTTTATAAGAACTGGAAATTTGGGTATGGCATAGCGATTAAGAATAAATTCATGAGATTAAGTTTAAACACTTCTAATTGTGTTTGTTGTTTTAGTAGCTAAGTCAAGTCAGACTCTTTGCAACACCATGAACTGTAGCCCATCAGGCTCCTCTGTCCATGGAATTCCTCAGGCAAGAATAGTGGAGTGGGTTGCAATTTCCTCCTCCTCCTCCTACCATTTTATATATTAAAATTATCTAGGGTAGAGAGACATAACTGAGAAATGTATTTTGGCAAGATTTATTTCAATATATTTAAGTATTTATTTTGATAAAAAGCAACATCATAGCTTGATTTATTCATCCTTTATATATTATTTGTACTCTGGTCTCAGTTTTTAAAAAAGAGAATTTATATCATACCAAAATTATATTTACTGATTTTGGAAAGGGAAAATTTGCTTAAGCATGGCAGTATAAAATATAATAAATAAAATTTTCAGTTGTGGAGCTTTCCCATATAATTTGGAATATCATTTTTTTTAATAGAAACTAAAGGCTTTTTTAAGGGAAAAAAAGTCATTAAAATTTAAATTAGCTCAGTTTTCAGGAATATAGGACAAACACACATTTTTCTATTCCACCCTCTAAGTGAGACTTTGAACATTATATATAAAATAAACACGGAAAAAATCTCTGAAAGTTGGAGAGCAACAGACTTACTGTGTACTACTGGCAAGGGCCCTCATGATCCAAGGAACGACTGGTGGTGTGTTGTCTGGGTTTTCTTACTGTCTCATCTTTGATTGATTTGAAATTGAAGAAGCCAACACCAGGGAAATGTCAATACATGCAGGCAAAAGTAGCCCAGCCTCGTCAAAGGAAAATAAAAGGGTAACCTAGCATGATAGAATGCTTTAGACAGCAAGTGTTCTCTTCCAACCAAACATCATAAAAGAAAAAACTGTGACCCCACCATGAACTTCATAAATCAAGGCCAAGTGGGTGGACTAAACTTCAGTTACAGGGCAGAACTACAGGCCTTCAGCTGAGTGGTTGTTTTCTGCTTCTTCTAAACATGGTGGCTACAATACCAGGACTCATCATCTCCCTTGATATCTACCACTAATCTGCATGCTCATTCATTTTGAAAAACATTAATTAATTTTGCCAAAATTATATTACCAAATATAATTATTCTCACAATAACAAGATTGGTAATAATGCATTGATTTAGTTTATCTCTTTGAAGAGATATATGCTTTTAGGTGATCCCTGATAGTTCAAATGGTAAGGAATCTGCCTGCAGTGTTGGAGATAAGGGTTCAATCCCTGAGTCAGGAAGATCACCTGGAGAAGGGAATGACAACCCACTCCAGTATTCTTGCCTGGAGAATTCCATGGACAGAGGAGCTGGGTATCCAAAGAGTTGGACATGACTGAATACTTAACATTTTCACTTTCAAGTGAATTGAAATTCAGTTTGTCTTTAAGAATTGATATACACATCAAAATCTTTGAGAAGATGTGAGCAACTTTTGTTTAGCCATTCATCTATTCATTCATCCATTTATTCAAAACTATTTTCATGTATCTGTTATGTGCTAGTCACTGTTCTAGGCTCTTGCACTTGAGTAAAATAGGCCAAAAAATGTGCTCTTCTGACACTGAATAAAAATTACGATAAATAAATTATATATGATAGATAATTGAAGATAATAAGACCTATGTAAAAAAAATAGGCCATTATATGAGGGTATGGGAGGTCATTTTAAATAGGCAAATTTCATTGAGTAGATGACATCTGAGCAAAGATGTTTGTGTTAAGTGATAAATCATGAAATGTAGAAAACTTTTCAGTGGAATTTAGGATATAAGTTGACACTGCTTTGTACAAACATCTCATCACCAAATGTGTAAGTTAAACCTTGGAGTTGTAAAAGTATTTTTCTCAATATAGAAATGTTAACTTGTCTTTCACAGATATACAATTTATAGTTGTTATATATACACATGTATATATTTATATATGTACTGCTGCTGCTGCTAAGTCACTTCAGTCATGTCTGACTCTGTGCGACCCCATAGACGGCAGCCCACCATGCTCCCCTGTCCCTGGGATTCTCCAGGCAAGAACACTGGGGTGGGTTGCCATTTCCTTCTCCAATGCATGAAAGTGAAAAGTGAAAGTGAAGTTGCTCAGCCATGTCTGACTGTGTGTGACCCCATGGACTGCAGCCTACCAGGCTCCTCCATCCATGGGATTTTCCAGGCAAGAGTACTGGAGTGGGGTGCCATTGCCTTCTCCGATATATGTACTATATATATGTAAATTTTTGGATAGGCTACAGATAGCATTTTATGGGGGAAACGTTAGCAAATTACTAACGGTGTGACCATAACTATGCAAGGGCAATTTGAATTTACCTTATTTGAACTGGTGTTGAATATTCATCACAGATTTTATGGTGTACAAATTGCAAGTGAACTGTGATGTTGGAGAAGTCTCTTGAGAGTCCCTTGGACTGCAAGGGGGTCCATCCAGTCAGTCCACCCTAAAGGAAATCAGTCCTGAATACTCATTGGAAGGCCTGATGCTGAAGCTGAAACTCCAATACTTTGGCCACCTGATGTGAAGAGCTAACTCATTTGAAAAGACCCTGATGCTTGAAGGAGAGATTGAAGGTGGGAGGAGAAGGGGACGACAGAGGATGAGGTGATTGGATGGCATCACCAACTCAATGGACATGCTTTTGAGTAAACTCTGGGAGTTGGTGATGGACAGGGAGGCCTGGCGTGCTGCAGTCCATAGAGTCGGAAAGAGTCGGACATGACTGAGCCACTGAACTGAACTGAAATGGAAGTCAAAGCATACAAAGAAGACAAAGCCTTGTGACTCCTAGATCTGTGTAGTAATTGATACATTAAGTGATTCGAACCAGATCAAAAGTTTTTCATTTTTGAAAATTAAGTGCCTAAAGAATTAAAGAAAACACTTCATGATACAGTCTCCTTGTTTAAATAAATAAATAATTTTACAAAATCATTGGAGTATTCAATTTTTATAGGGGTAATATACTGAAAAGACTAACCAATAGAGATGATATTTTATGCCAAGTTTGGAATAACAGACGTTATAGAGGATTTCAAAATATTGTAAGCAAATTTCAAAAAAATAGACTTTTTAATAGAAAAAATTTTAAGACTAATAATAACTTAAAGCAGTTATTACAGGCTTGATCAGAGATATAGATAAATTAATTTTCAAATGTAATTCTGATTGTAATGTTGCTAGAGCTTCATCTATATAACACACTCATAAATGAAACCCTATATACTAAAGGATAAATCAAAATATATCAAGTAACAAGGTATGATTCAAAAATAAAAACAAGAAAGAACTAAGCATACATTTGTTAATAAGCCCATAACCTAACTAAATTTTTCAGAACAATTCAGTTTGGTTTGGTTTAGGGCTTCAGGTATGCTGCATCAAGCTGTCAGTGTTGTATTTCACCAAGCAAGAGAAAATTTACATTTTCATCCCCAGTCTATCAGTATTTAGCTGTTTGATTCAGTACAAACTCTGGTGATCTCATTAATTCAAATATAACATATCTTTGTGTATTTCCCAAATTCTACCAGCAATCTGAGACTTCTTTTGATTCCTAGAATCCACCAACTGCTGGACATTTCTAGATTTCCCCCTGCAATCTTCTCAAATGGAATTTGTTTAAAAACAAAAGCATATGAATATATATCTTTAAGACCTAAACTACTGACCCTTCAAATTATGTCTCAATTATTTTAACCGCCACCCAAGCCTTATTGTCTATCAGTTCAGTTCAGTTGCTCAGTCGTGTCCAACTCTTTGTGACACCATGAATTGCAGCACACCAGGCCTCCCTGTCCATCACCAACTCCCAGAGTTCACTCTAACTCACTTCCACTGAGTCGATGATGCCATCCAACCATCTCATCCTCTGTTGTCCCCTTCTCCTCTTGCCCCCAATCCCTCCCAGCATCAGAGCCTTTGCTGCTGCTGCCACTAAGTCGATTCAGTTGTGTCCAACTCTGTGTGACCCCATAGACGGCAGCCCACCAGGTCCCCCGTCCCTGGGATTCTCAAAGCAAGAACACTGGAGTGGGTTGCCATTTCCTTCTCCAATGTATGAGAGTGAAAAATGAAAGTGAAGTCGTTCAGTCATGTCCGACTCTTAGCGACCCCATGGACTGTAGCCCACCAGGCTCCTCCATCCATGGGATTTTCCAGGCGAGAGTACCTTTACCAATTCCTTATTTTTGCTTCATTATGTAGAAGATTAAGTGCTTCCTCTAGTGGCTCAGCAGAGAAGACTCTGCCTGCAATACAGTATACCCAGGTTTGATCCCTGTGTCTGGAAGATCCTCTGGAGGAGGGCATGGCAACCCATTTCAGTATTCTTGCCTGGAGAATCCCTTGGACAGAGGAGTGAGGCTACAGTGAGGGCTGCAAAGGGTCAGACACGATTGAAATGACTGAGCAAAAGTGACTGAAATGACTGAGCACACACACATGTAGAAGATAACAATGTTACCTACTTTGACTTTCTCATTTAGAGTTTAAGGTATACTCTGTTTAGAGTATAAGGAAACTCTAAACAGTTTCCTTATATATAGCTTTCCCCCAATCTAAGTCATTCACCATTCTGCAGAGTGATCAATCTTTATAAACTTCCACAGCATCATTTTCCAACTATTGCCTTTAGGTTTGCCTCCACCAAACTCCTTGTGTCTGTTATGACTTCTCTGCTGCCTTTCCAACTATTTTACAAATAATCTTATTTAAGACTCATTTTAAATTAAACTTTTTATTACACCTTGTTATTGATCACCAAATGTGATTTCCCTTTACTCCAGAATCCTGCAGAATGAAAAATAGGCAGTTTGTTTGCACCTTTTACAGCATTGAAATTGGCAAGATTTAAACGGAACATATGGAAGGAAGACTGCGTCGTCACACTGTTCAAGCTATTCTCTGTTCTGAAAAATGAAAAACCGGGCAGAATTTGCATCTCTCTGAATTTCAGAAGAATTTCCACATCCAACTACAGAGTGAATTAGATCTAGGCATGTGGACTCCTGGGAAAACTAAAAGATGGCAAAAGATTAAACCATAATCCTCAATGATTTTTTTTAATGAGGTCAAGGAATGTAGTTTTCTATTAATAAGTTTTTCCTCTGCTATCTAAATTAGCCATTTACATGTGCATTTATTATGTGATTTTTTTGAAGCTGATATTTTCTTGAAGAAAAGGCATATTGAGTGATATTAACATTTATATCATAAATTTAAATCAACCTCTATAGGTGAATATCATACTAATTTGTAATATCCTGATTCAGATGGTCAGCCTGTGATTGTCTAGGTTTTGATAGGATTTTTTTATTATTATTAATAGGCCATTTTTTTAAAGAGCAGTTTCAAGTTTACAGAAAATTTGAGCAGAAATAACAGAGAGTTTCGTTATAGCTCCTCTTCCTTGAGCACCCTTCCCCCACCTCCACAAATAGCTCTCTCACTAACAGCCTGCATTATTAGTGTGATGTCAGTTTTTGGATATCATGTGTTCGTCTTTGCAGAATCAGAATACTTCCACTGTCTTAAAACTGCCCTGTGTTCTGTCTAATCATTCTTAACTCCCTCCCTCCCACTAAACCCATGGCGACCACTGATGTTTTCACTATCTGTACAATTTTGCTTTTCTGGATAGCCTATAATTAGAATCATATGATATGTACACTTTTCATACTAGGTTCTTTAGCTTAGAATTTATTCATTTATAGTTCCTTTATGTCTTTACCTGACTCAATAGCTTATTTCATTTCATGGTTTAATGATATTTTGTTATGTGGATGTACAAAATTTAACCATTCACCATTGAAGGACATCTTGGTTGCTTTCTATTTTTGTCCATTATAAATAAAGTTGCTATAATCATTCCTGTGCAGATGTTTGGGTGGGTATAAGTTCTCAATCATTTGGATAAGTGTGTGTTGTGTTAGTCTTGCTGTCACGTCTGCCTCTTTGTGACTCCATGGACAGCAGCCCACCAGGCTCTTCTATCTCTGGGATTCTCCAGGCAAGACTACTGGAGTGGGTGGTCATTCTCTTCTCCAGGGAGCTTCCCAACACAGGAATTAAACCTCTGCATTGCAGGCAGATTCTTTACCTGAGCCACTGTCAGAGCCTCGGATGAGTATCTGAATATGAGTGCTGAATCCTGTTGTATGACAGTATTTAGCTTTAACTTTGTAAGAAACTGCTATATTTATCTACCAAAGTAGTTTTATGTACCATTTAATATTTCCAAAATCAATGTCGGTCCACATTCTCCTTCGCATTTGGTATTGCTTGATTTGGATTTTAGCCAGTCTAATAGGTGTGTAGTGCTGTCTCGTTTTGCCATTTCCTAAAGACACATGTATTTGAGCACCTCGTGTCCTATTTCCCATCATCTTTTCTGATGAGACTTCTGTTCAATCTTTTGTTTGAGTTTGTTTTACTTATTTTTGAGTTTTAAGGATTTATTTTAAAAAGCAATGCCCTTGTAAAGAATACAAGTCCTTTGTCAGGTATGTGGTTTGCAAATATTTCTCCCAGTCTACTATTTGTCTTTTTTCCCCTCTTAAGAGTATTTCTCATAGTAAGTTTTAGTTTTAGTTTAGTTTTGTTTTTCGTCAACTGATATTTATTGTTATTAGCAAGACACTAATTAAAATCACTTTCTAATTACGTTCTAGTTTTAATGAGCTCTATCTTATCAAACTTATCATTCATGGATTTCAATTTTGTATCTAAAATTCAACTCTAAACCAAAAGTCACCTAGATATTCTTTTATGTTATCTTAGAGAACTTTTATAGATTTTATTTTACATACGGTCTATGATACATTTTCCATTAATTTTATGAAGGTGTAAGGTAAATATCTAAATACATTTTTAATATTCAGTAAACACCCATTGATGATTTATTGAAATTGCATGATTATATTCATTTTTTTGCATTTGTGTCTGGTGGCTCAGATAGTAAAGTGTCTGTCTACAGTGTGGGAGACCTGGGTTTGAGCCCTGGGTTGGGAAGATCCCCTGGAGAAGGAAATGGCAATCCACTCCAGGACTATTGCCTGGAAAATCCCATGGACGGAGGAGCCTGGTAGTCTACAGTCCACGGGTGGCAAAGAGTCGGACACGACTGAGTGACTTCACTTTCTTTCTTTTCCAATTCTGATACCACTTGTTGAAAAGACCATTCTAGTCTCCATTCAGTTGCTTTTGTCCTTTGTGTGGGTCTCTTTCAGGACATTTCATTATTTTCCATTGATCTTTTTGTCTGTTTTATTCCCAGTGCAACACTGTTTTGATGACTACTGTTTATAGTAATTCTTGAGATAGAGTAGTGTCGATCCTGACATGTTTTTCACTATTGTGTGCTATTCTGGGTCTTTTGACTTTCCATATAAACTTTAGAATTATTTTATCAATATCCACATAGTAACTTGCTGGCATTCTATAAAAATTGCCATAGGGGATTGCTTTGAATCTATTGATCAAGTTGGGAATAACTGGCCACTTGACAGTATTGACTCTTATTAACCACAAACGGAATATTTCTGCATTTATTCAGGTCTTCTTTGATATCTCTTATCAGAATTTTATAGTTTTTGTCATACAGAGGTTGTGACTTTTTTATGGGATTTATACCAATGTCTTTTGGGAGGTTTTTAGTGCTGCTATGAATGCTTTTATGTTTTTAATATCAAACTCCAGTTGTTCATTGTTACTAAGGAAATTCACTATATTAAACTTTCATCCTGCAGTCTTGTTACAATTATTACTTTTAAGAATTTTTGTTGTTGATTTTTTGAAATTTCCTATACACATAATCATGTCATATACAAAAAAGATATTTTATTTCTTTCTTTCAAATCTGCATACTTTTAATTTATTTTTAAAAAATCTATGGCAATGGCTAGGACTTCCAGTATGATATTGCATTAGGGTGCTGAAAAGGGAAGTCTTTGTTTTGTTACTTATCTTAGAGGAAAAGTTTCTAATGTCTCACAATTAAGTATAATATGAATTGTAGGATTTTTGTAGATGTTATTTATCAGGTTGGTGGAATTCCCCTGTATTCCTAACTTGCCAAGAGTTTTTATCGTAATTGCATGTTGAGTTTTGTAAAATTTTTTCTCACATCTATTGACATGATCATAAGACTTTTCTTCTTTATCCAGTGGATGGGAAGAATTACATTAATTGATTTTGAATGTTGGGTGAACTTCAGTTCAGTTCAGTTGCTCAGTCCTGTCCGACTCTTTGCGACCCCATGAATCACAACACGCCAGGTCTCCCTGTCCGTCACCAACTCCCGGAGTTCACTCAAACTCATGTCCATCAAGTCGGTGATGCCATCCAGCCATCTTATCCTCTGTCGTCCCCTTCTCCTCCTGCACCCAATCCCTCCCAGCATCAGAGTCTTTTCCAATAAGTCAACTCTTCGCATGAGGTGGCCAAAGTATTGGAGTTTCAGCTTCAGCAGCAGTCCTTCTAATGAACACCCAGGACTGATCTCCTTTAGGATGGACTGGCTAGATCTCCTTGCAGTCCAAGGGACTCTCAAGAGTCTTCTCCAACACTACAGTTCAAAACCATCAGTTCTTCAGTGCTCAGCTTTCTTCACCGTCCAACTCTCACATCCATACATGACCACTAGAAAAACCATAGCCTTGACTAGACGGACCTTTGTTGGCAAAGTAATGTCTCTGCTTTTCAATATACTAACTAGGTTGGTCATAACTTTCCTTCCAAGGAGTAAACGTCTTTTAATTTCATGGCTGTAATCACCATCTTCAGTGATTTTGGAGCCCCCAAAAATAAAGTCTGACGCTGTTTCCACTGTTTCCCCATCTATCCCATACTTACATACCTTGAATAAATCCTCCATGGTTGTGGTATATAATTCTTTTTGTATGTTGTTGGATTTGACTTATAAATATTTTGTTGAGGATAGTTATATGCATATTCATGAGCCATACTGCTCTGTATATTTATTTCTTGTGATTCTGATATTAGAATATTGCTGATCTCATAGTATGAGTTAAGAAGTGTTCCTTCTGCTTCTATGTTCTGAACAATATTGTAGAGAAGTAGTTGTGGTTGTTGAGTCACTGTCATGTCCGACTCTTTGACACCCCATGGACTGTAGCCCACCAGGCTCCTATGCCCATGGGATTTCTCAGGCAAGAATACTGGAATGGGTTGCCATTTCCTTCTCCAAGGGATCTTCCTGACTCAGGGATAGAAGCCCTGTCTCCTGCATTGGCAGGCAGACTGTTTACCAGTGAACCACCTAGGAAGCCCAGAGAAACAGTTAATCTTCATCAAATGTTTCATAGAATTACCAGTGAAATTAGCTATGCCTAATAATTTCTGTTTAGGAAGATTATTAATTGCTAAGGTTCTTTAGTAGGTGTAGGCCTATTTACGTAGTCTATTTACCCTTGTGTGAACTTGGGAGAATGTGTTTTTCAAGAAATTGACACATTTCATCCAGGTTATCAAATTTGTTGGGACAGAGCTTTTTATATTTATTGTCTTTTTAATATCTTTTTATTGTCTTTTTAATGATCAGTAGTGATATTCCATCATTCATTTCTAATACTAGGGATTAGTATCATCTCTCTTATCTTGGTTAACTTGCCCAGCAGTTTATCAGTTATACTGATCTTTTAAAAAATTAATTTTTGGATGTATTCATTTTCTTCTTTTCACTTTCATTGAATTACGCTTCAATTTTTATTACTTTTTTTCTTTAGCTTACTTGGATTTATTTATTTATTTATTTATTTTTGATGGGGATAGAAATCTTTATCATCATAGAAGTTAATAACATTTACTTCATTAAAAAACAGAAAACAAAGAAGCTTAGAAAGTAAAAATTCCACCTTCTAGATCTAAACATGTAGAATATGTCTGAGTCCTTGTAGACACACACATATATGAATTTTGTTATAGACACATGGAGAAATCTTGCTTAGTGAAATGATATCATAAATCACATTTTGTTATATAAATTGCCTTTTTTACTTAGCAACAGGTCACAGAAAATCTCACCAAGTCAGTAAATAAACATCTACCACATCATTGTTGATGGGTACATAATATTCTTTTCATGGTGTGAAATACTTTGACTACCTGATGTGAGGAGCCAACTCATTGGAATAGATTCTGATGCTGGTAAAGATTGAAGACAAAAGGAGAAAAGAGTGGTGGAGGATGAGATGGTTAGCACCACCAACTCAATAGACATGAATTCAAGCAAACTCTGGGAGATAGTGAAGAACAGAGGAACCTGGCGTGTTACATATAGTCCATGGGGTCCCACAGAGTCAGACGGGACTTAGGGACTGAACAACATAACATAATAGCATAAGTCATTTACCAAATACTCTATGGTTGATTGTTTGAATTCTTTACAGCTTTTTAAACAGTTTTACAATGAATGTCCTTTTGCATACATTTTTGTGTGTGCATGCATGCTAACTCACCTCAATTGTGTCTGACTCTTTGTGACCCCATGGACTATAGACCACCAGGCTCCTCTGTCCCTGGGATTCTCCAGGCAAGTATATTGGAATGGGCTGCCATGACTTCCTCCAGGGGATCGTCCCTACAATTTTGTGCATGTGTCTAATTACATTTTAGTGTAAATTCTCAGAATTGTGATTGGTGGATCAAAGATAATGCTTTATTATGTTGGTTTTAAAATAAAATTATAAATTACTCTGTAGAAAAATAGTACCAATTCATATCCTAACATCAAAATATAATATCTCTTTTCCTCACAATTGTTATCATTTGAAGGTCATTTTCAAGTGGATGAAAAATAGGTATTTTCAGTCTGATAGGTAATTTATATCTGTGTTACTCAGGATGGGCTTCATTTTGGTATTAGTAACGTATGATTCTTATACTTACTGACCGTTTGTATCTTGTAATTTTTGAATTGCCTTTGCCCTTTTATTTTTATTTTTAACATCTATTGATTTGTTTGGCTGCACCAGATCTTAGTTGAGGCATGTGAACTCTTAGTTGTGGCATATGGGATCTAGTTCCCTGCTTGCGTGCACGCGTGTGTGTGTGTGTGTGTGTGCGCGTTAGTTGCTCAGTTGTGTCTGACTCTTTGTGACCCTACAGACTATAACCTACCAGGCTCCTCTGTCCATGGAATTCTCCAGGCGAGAATACTGGAATGGGTTGCCATTCCCTTCTCCAGGGGATCTTCCGGACCCAGGGATTGAACCTGGGTCTCCAGCATGGCAGGCAGATTCCTTCCCATCTGAGCCACTCTGATTCCCTGACCAGGGACCAAATCCAGACCCCCTGCATTAGGAGCTCTGAGTCTTAGCCATTGGACCACCAGGGAAGTCCCTGCCCTTTTATTTTTTGATTTGTCTCTTCCTAACTAAATTCATATTACATACATTATTGGAATTTGTCAAAAATATTACAAACATTTTTTCAAGATAAATTAGATTTCAGATGTCCCCTAATTTTATTTATTTTGCCATCAGATCAGATCAGTCGCTCAGTCGTGTCCAACTCTTTGCAACCCCGTGAATCGCAGCACGCCAGGCCTCCCTGTCCATCACCAACTCCCGGAGTTCACTCAGACTCACGACCATCGAGTTAGTGATGCAATCCAGCCATTTCATCCTCTGTCGTCCCCCTCTCCTCCTGCCCCCAATCCCTCCCAGCATCAGAGTCTTTTCCAATGAGTCAATTCCTCGCATCAGGTGGCCAAAGTATTGGAGTTTCAGCTTTAGCATCATTCCTTCCAAAGAAATCCCAGGGCTGATCTCCTTCAGAATGGACTGGTTGGATCTCCTTGCAGTCCAAGGGACTCTCAAGAGTCTTCTCCAACACCACAGTTCAAAAGCATCAATTCTTCTGTGCTCAGCCTTCTTCACAGTCCAACTCTCACATCCATACATGATCACAGGAAAAACCATAGCCTTGACTAGAAGAACTTTTGTTGGCAAAGTAATGTCTCTGCTTTTGAATATGCTATCTAGGTTGGTTATAGCCGTACCACAGTCCTTGCAAGATCCTCCTGAGTCAGTGATCAAACCTGTGCCCTCTAGGAGCCCTAACCACTAGACCACCAGGGAAGCCCCAGATGTCCTCTAATTTTAGAAGTTGGTGGTGGGTGAGGGGGAGATAGCACAGTGTCCATATGATTGCCTTCATACTTGTCCCATGCTTCCTACTACCAGAATACATGAGCTCAGCATGTCTCTGATGCTCTTAGGGAATCTTCTCATGCAAAAAACCTTAGTGAACAGGAAAACATAAGTGGAGTTTTCATAGGAAAGATGGAGAACAGGTTTTGCAAAACACACCCTACTGAAAAATCCTTAGTAGACAGGTCTGTTCTTATTATTAACTTCATCTGGGGCTGAAATAGGGAGTGGCTTACAAACAATCCGGTTTTTCTCCTCCACTTGCTTCTTCAAACTTGTTCTGATATTCAGGCAAACAAATGGCCCTCCAGTTACCAAAACTTGCCTTCCTCAGAAGACAGTTAAATAATCATCTTAACTGATTTTGAACATGCCTTTGATATCACACCCAACTCAAAAAGTCAGAGTATTTCTTCTGGTCTTTTTCAGTTAAATCTCCCAAGTATTAACTTTTCTTCACCTGGCTTCTGCTCACGTCTTGTTAATTTTTTTTTTTTTTTCTTCCCACCCTCTCCCTCTCCCACAGAGTCCATAAGACTGTTCTATACATCAGTGTCTCTTTTGCTGTCTCGTATACAGGGTTATCGTTACCATCTTTCTAAATTCCATATATATGCGTTAGTATACTGTATTGATGTTTTTCCTTCTGGCTTACTTCACTCTGTATAATAGGCTCCAGTTTCATCCACCTCATTAGAACTGATTCAAATGTATTCTTTTTAATGGCTGAGTAATACTCCATTGTGTATATGTACCACAGCTTTCTTATCCATTCATCTGCTGATGGGCATCTAGGTTGCTTCCATGTCCTGGCTATTATAAACAGTGCTGCGATGAACATTGGGGTACATGTGACTCTTTCCCTTCTGGTTTCCTCAGTGTGTATGCCCAGCAGTGGGATTGCTGGATCATAAGGCAGTTCTATTTCCAGTCTTACTTGGATTTAAATTTTTATTCTTTTTCTGATTTCCTCAGGTAAAAGCTAGGATTATTGATTTTAGATTTGTCTTTTTTTCTAATCTATTTATTTAGTACTATAAATTTCCCTTTAAATGCTGCCTAGACTGTATCCCACAATTTTATAAGTTGTAATTTAATTTTTATTTATTTCAAAATACTTTTTAAAATTTCTCTTGAGACTTTTATTAATTACTTTTGTATTTAAAATTAAAAAAAAAAAAAAAACTGTCCTAGAGTTTGCTCTATTCATTTCTCATGAATCTTAGTCTTTGTTGTCACATTTTTCAAAGATTCTAACATTTTCTTTATGGAAAAACTGAACTTTTTGGTCAACCCAGTACTTTCACTGTTTGCTTTTCTTTATACTGTGGTTTTACCTCATTGCTATTGTTATTAGTCATATCTGTGTTTTTTAAGGAGATATACTGAAATATGCCCTTTTAAGTCAAGTCTTCTTGTTATATGCACACAGATAGAAATTATACCATTACCACTTTGATGAATGTCTTTCAATTTAATTTTCTAACATTTATTTATTCATAATAACCTGTAATTTTACTTTTCAGTTATCTTTATTCTCAGAAAAATTAAGAAAATGTTATTTGAAAATTAAATTCCAGTAATTATGTCTACTCATGTGCATGCACATATACACATATACACCACATTTCTATCTTGTTTTGAATACTGTGTGAGTCTAATTACTTTTGAATCAAATGATACAAACTTTGATTTTACATTTTCCTTTAAATATAATATGCCTTAGGGGTGCAGTGAAAAGAATCTGCCTGACAATGCAGGAGATGCAAGAGACACAAGTTCAGTCCCTGGGTTGGGCAGAACCCCTGGAGTAAGAAATGGCAACCCACTCCAGTATTCTTACCTGGAAAATTCCATGGACAGAGGAGCCTGGCAGGTTACAGTCCATAGCATTGCAAAGAGTCAGACACGACTGAAGCAACTGAGCACACACACACACCAGAGCATTCATAATAATTTGACCAAATCTTATGTCTACCAAATATTATTATTTATTTTTTAATAATTTTTACTTATATTCTTTAATAATATATGTGTGTATAGCAAATTTGGAAAACAAGAAAATGGTGCTACTTTAACACAGAGAGTTTGAATAACACTGTTCTGTATTTCTTTAGCTATGACCACTTGTCTGGGTCTGATATATATTTACCCAGTTCACAAAAAAGTTTAACCCTTTTCCATCTTACATGCAGCCCTATGCTACATCGTCATACGAAAATCATGACACTAAGCTAAGAAAATATTTGTATTTGCTTCTTTCCAGCAAATACTAAGAGGATCTACTTTCAGGCATGCATTTTTATGTAAAGCTAGAAAAAAAAAATGATGCTGGTTCTTAAAACATTCTGTCTTTATCTGGAAGTTATTTCCTGTGGGAGAGTGGCCATGAGGCAATAGTGGGAGATATCAGGAAGCACCTGTGATGTTTGTACAGTACAGAGGTGACATTACTAGCCAAGGTGGTAAATCCTAATGAGCAATTGCAACAGGACAATATTGGATTTTGGGGACACACCAGTCCACCCTCCTTATGCAGTATTCACTCTCCAGTCAAGTAGCCACCCTTGAAGCTACAGATCTGTTTGTGAATAACACTCACTGGCATGTGGAAGCTGTCACTTTCTGAATTCTGGTTCATTGTTCAATCATATTCTTAAGGCTTATTTTTGGCTACAGTGAGTCCCTGGAGCCCTCTCAGAGTTTTTGCTCTATATAGTCTGTTTGGCATATGCGTATGCACCAAGATGAAACTCTGCCACAGTGATCCAGGTTATTAGCTCTCAGCATCCATGAATTACTCCTTTGGACTCATGACCTAGAGCAGCACAAGGCTTTTAAGTTGTCATTCAAAAGGTACTGTGTTCTGATAAGGGATTCTCCACACCCCTTTTAGATTCTAAGAACACGTTCAGGTTAGTTCATTTGGATTCTGAGAACACTTTAATAGTAGTTAAAGCTGTGGTTTCCTGATTAAACTGAAATTGAATAGCAGGTGGTAAGGAAAAAGAAGGTAACAGGATGGCTGTTTATATTCTCTGGTTTTCTCACTTGCATGAATGGGTTTGCATTGATTTGGAAAGTTTCCAATTTGATAAAATAGGGGGAAATGGAAGATCATAATTTTGTTCTTGATATATTTATTTTAAGGCACTTTCACTGTAGAGAGAAAGGTTTCCAAATTGATTTTTATTGTGTGAGCCTGAAGAACAGAGTGGAAATCTGAGCAGCAGAGATAAAATCAGGATTCTCTGTAAACAAATAATATTCAATCACATGTCTATGGATAATATTCCTTAGGAAAAACACTCAGTGTCAAGTGATAAGTGGGTATAATGTAGACCTGATGGCAATCATAGAGGAGAAAAGGAGAATGAGCCTGAGAAAAAGAAAAAGGATATCCAGGGAGAAAGGAAGAAAACTTTGGGTTCCAGGGTCAGCTGAAACCAAAGTAAGAAAGTGTTTCAGGAAAAGAGACAGTCCCAGTGATGCAAGCTGACAGAAGGAAATATAAAATAAGAAAGTAATTTAGTCACCTGGATGGAGGTCATTGGTGACATGAGAAAAGCATTTATGTTGGAGGTAGGAATCAAGTTAGTTTTTCCTTATAACTCACATATAATTCAGCAAAAAAAATTCTATTAACTTTACTCTGAAATTCATGTAAAATATCAGTCTGTCTCATTTCTCTACTGCTGCTGCCCTAGTTGATGCCTCATCATCTCTTGCCTGTGTCAGAGGAGTGTGTAATTTCCTCGGTTCTGTCTTGCCACAGCAAAGATTTGAAATGGTAGACCAGTATTACACTTCGGTTACAGCTCAGAATTTTATTCGGCAAAGGAAAGTAAACCTTTTTAGGCATGAGGGCGGGCTGACCACAAAGGAGAGGCCCAATCTTGGCTCCACTTTGTATATGATCTGTCTCCTCCCCCTGAGCCTGCCCTGTGTAAATTGGACTAGGCAGAAGGGCTGTTTGTTTCACCTGAGGATCTCACTTCGGTCCTCACTTTGAGCCTGCCCTGTGTAAATTGGACTAGGCAGAAGGGCTGTTTGTTTCACCTGAGGTTCTCACTTCGGTCCTCGGATTTTCTTCTGTTTCATCTTCATAGGCTTTTCCCTTCCTTTGTCTTTTAGCCACTGCCATTTTGGACTCCTTTTCCAATTCTAACTACCTAGCACCTGGACAGCTCTGTTCTTTCAGTCTTCTCTTTGAATAAGTCCACAAAACAGTGATGTGAGTACTCCTTTAAAATAGCGGTCAGACTATGTTACTCCTCTCCTGAGGGCTTCACAATCACTTCCCATTTTAGTCAAAGTAAAACGCAAATTATTTATCATCTACAAGGCTCTGCAGGAATCAGTTTTTGTTACTTTCCTGACACCACCTCCTTCTCCTTGCACTTGCATTCCCTTCACTCCAGCTACACTGACCTGCTATTCCTTGCTCATGGAATGTGGCCACAGTAGAATCCTTTGGCTCTTAACTCACAGACCCAGGCTGGTAGAACAGCTGCTCTCTGGAACCTGCTGGTGTTGAGGAAGAGGGAAGCATATAACACCCAGTTAAAATGTTGTACGACCAAGGATAACATCGAAGGAATAAGGGACGGGAACGGCTTAATAGGAAGGGACATTTCATGTGTTAAAAATAATAAAATCTATCCAGGCCTTTGACGTGGATTCAATCCCTGG
The DNA here is from genome assembly GCF_003369695.1 of Bos indicus x Bos taurus. NCBI lineage: Eukaryota > Metazoa > Chordata > Mammalia > Artiodactyla > Bovidae > Bos > Bos indicus x Bos taurus. The sequence continues at coordinate 63,069,680 of NC_040087.1, forward strand.
TTCAGGAAGATCCCCTGGAGAAGAAAATGGCAACCTGCTCCAATATTCTTGAGAAATCCCATGCACAGAGGAGCCTGGCGGGCTACAGTCTATGGGATCGCAAGAGTCAGACATGACTGAATGACTGAGTCTTGGTGCCAGAAGAGCCCCTCCCAAGCAGACAGAACAGAGGAAGGAAAACAATAGCTCTCCACAAAGGTTTCTCACTATAGAAAACATAAGAAATAGAAAATAATTATTGAAACCTAATATGGATTAATCTATCAAGATAGTGTATTAGTTCATTCTTGAAAACTTACCTGGTTTTTGATCTTAAGAATGTATCCAAACCTAAGTGTCTATATAATAAATATAATTAAATTATAATGGAGATGATAACACACACAACTTAAAATGTATTATACATATAAGGTATATAGAAATAGTTAAATTAAAAGTATACTATTGTGATGCTCCTGCATTATAAAGTGCTATAGGTTTTTAAAAACTTTTTTATTTTATTTTGGAGTATAGCTGGTTAATAATGTTGTCATAGTTTCAGGTAGACTGTAAAGGAATTTGGCCATATATATGCATATATCCATTCTTCCCCAATTCCCTTCGCATCCAGACCACCACATAATGTTGAGCAGAGTTCCCTCTGCTATGCAGTAGACCCTTGTTGCTGCTGCTGCTAACTCACTTCCGTCATGTCCGACTCTGAGTGACCCCATAGACGGCAGCCGACCAGGCTCCCCTGTCCCTGGGATTCTCCAGGCAAGAACACTGGAGTGGGTTAGACCCTTGTTGGTTATTCATTTTAAATAGAGCAGTATGTACATTGGTACCCAATTTCCTGTCCTTTCCACCCCCATCCTTCACCCCTGGAAACCACAACTTCATTCTCTAAATCTGTGAGCCTGCTTCTGTTTTGTAAATAGTTCATTTGTATAATTTCCTTTCAGATTCTGCATATAAAGAATGTCATACAATATTTCTCCTCTATCTTCACTCAGCATGACAATCTCTAGGTCCATCTGTTGCTGTACATGACATTATTTAGTTAGTTTTGATGGCTGAGTAATATTCCATTGTATATATGTACCACATGTTCTTTATCCATTTCTCTGTTGATGGACTTTTAGGCATCTTCCATCTTTTGGTATGTAAACAATGCTACGATGAATACTGGGGTGCATGAATCCTTTTGGACCATGTTTTTCTCTGGGTTTATGCCCAAGAGTGGGATTGAAAGGTGATATGGTAGCTCTGTTTTTAAAAATTTATGTATTTTTAAACACAAAGGAGTAAAGGACAGATTTTATGAAAACTGAAAAACAATAGGCGTAGTTAGTAATAAATTAAAGAAGAATGCCTCTGTGAACCAGAAACAGAACAGAAACGCTTAACAGTGAGATGGGTTGAAGCCATGAGATTTCCATTTTTATAATCCAAAACAGCAAGAGTAGGGGTGAGAGTATGGTTCCCAAAGCATAAAAATTTCTCCTGAAGAGTAGAGTGAATCAGTTATACATATACCTATTCTTTTTGAGATTCTTTCCTGTATAAGTCTTTATAGAGTATTGAGTAGTGTTCCCTATGCTAATAAAAACAGTTGGTTTTTATTAGTTATCTACTTTATATATATATATTAGTGTGTGTATGTCAATCCCAGTGTCCCAATTTATCCCTCCCCCACCAGAACCTAGTCTTTTAAGCACTGTGTTAAACTATAGACAGGGAATTTCATTCTATACTTTATCACATGGTATACAGCAAGAGAGGGGCTTCCCAGGTGGCACCATGTATGTGTGTGCTAGTCACTCAGTCATGTACAACTCTTTCTAGTCCATGGACTGTAGCCCATCAGGCTTCTCTGTCCATGCAATTCTCCAAGCAAGAATACTAGAGTGGGTTGCCATGCCTGTCTCCAGGAGATCTGGACCTACAGATCAAACCCAGGTCTCCTACATGGATATGGCAATTCTTTACCATTTTAACTATCTGGGAAAGAACCCATGTGCCAATGTAGGAAACGTAGGAGACGTAGGTTTGATCCCTGGTTCGGGAAGGCCCCCTGGAGAAAGGCATGGCAACCCACTCCAGTCTTCTTGCCTGGAGAATCCCATGGACAGAGGAGCCTGGCAGGCTACAATTTATGGGGTCACAAAGAGTCAAACATGACTGAAGTGACTTAGCACACATGCACAAGTCATGGGATATGTTTATTTTACTGATTACCATATCCCTATAGTGCAACATATCATCCACTCTGTCTTCCCCTGTTTATTAAACCTAACCTAAGTTATGAAACAGAGTAAGTGAAAGCTAAGTATAAATTTTTATTTAAGGAAAAGTGAGAGTATTTATTCTCCAGTTTTCCAGGATAAATAATATTAGGTCATTGAGAATTTAGTAGGCAATCCAACTGTTGATACTGTAAGGGGAAAAAAAGTGGGTTTATTTAACAAATTGAAAGTATCTCTTGACATATTTCATTAAACAGGAGTATTGCCTGTAAATATAACAGGCTATTTTATAGGCATTGATAGTGTAAAACTGCCTCTTTCCTCATGTAAGTGTGTAATCTCTGAAGTGGCAATGTGTAATCTCTGAAATCTGACTAGAAACTTTTCTAGAAAATGGTTAAGAAATGTGTACTTAGAAATAATGTATAGCTGATATTTGCATCCACATATGATAAATAATTTTAATGCTTAGCATCAAAAACATATTAAATATATTCAAAGATTGCAATTTCATAAGTATTTAAATCAAATTTTATTGTAAATATGAATTATAGTTGATTCATTAATCACTTAAAATTGAGTATAACAAATTACTTTTAGAAGACAATAGGGAAATAAATATTTTCAAATATTCTTCAGCATACTATTGTACCTTCCAATGATGATAAATGTTAATTATATAAGATCAATGAAGCTGATAGCTTTTAAATCTTGGTTTTCTTTTCAATATTGAGAATTTCATTGAAGAAATTTATAAAGGAGTAAAGAAACAAAAAAAATTAAAGTAGAACATAATGTCGTAACTGAGGACTGAGAAAGTGCTATATATTCCTTTTCTTGAGACATTTATAGAAAAATATAAGGAAGTATCATTAGACAACACAAGAATTGTCTAATATCAGCTATTGTGTTTCATGAAGGATTTTTTTTCTTTTTGAAATTAATTCAATGAATTATAAGCTTTTCAATCAGGGATGATCAAGGTCTTCTTAATAATAAATATAAAACTAAAAAGCCTATGAAAATGATGAAAAATTATTTTATTTTAAAAAGTGATTTATCAAGCTATTTGACCTTATAACAGAGATATTAACTTAAGCAGCAAGATATTTGAAGTTGAACAGTTTCCCATATTTTAACTCAGATTCTGTTACTCTACTTGATATATATAACTGAAAGGGAAATAACATAAAGTTCTCTTCCATCAGATCCCCGTCTGTGTTAAAGGAATTTACATCTCAAAAATTTTATCCCAACATGGATATTGCTTTTATTGCGATAATTATCAACACTATTCCCAGGTCTTGAAGTATAGACAGATATATATTCAGAAATACCATAAATTGAATTACACCAGTATATGTTCAAGAACAAAAGAATTGTCTAAAGATCTTAAAAACATGCTAATCCAATAAAATCACCTCTTCAGTTCAGTTCAGTTCAGTTGCTCAGTCATGTCTGACTCTTTGTGACCCCATGAATCGCAGCACACCAGGCCTCCCTGTCCATCACCAACTCCCGGAGTTCACTCAAACTCATGTCCGTTGAGTCAGAGATGCCATCCAGCCATCTCATCCTCTGTCGTCCCCTTCTCCTCCTGCCCACAATCCTTCCCAGGATCAGAGTCTTTTCCAATGCGTCAACACTTTCCACGAGGTGGCCAAAGTACTGGAGCTTCAGCTTTAGCATTATTCCTTCCAAAGAAATCTTAGGGCTGATCTCCTTTAAAATGGACTGGTTGGATCTCCTTGCAGTCCAAGAGACTCTCAATAGTCTTCTCCAACACCACAGTTCAAAAGCATCAATTCTTCAGCGCTCAGCTTTCTTCACAGTCCAACTCTCACATCCATACATGACCACTAGAAAAACCATAGCCTTGACTAGACAGACCTTTGTTGGCAAAGTAATATCTCGGCTTTGCAGTGTGTTATCTAGGTTGCTCATAACTTTTCTTCCAAAAAGTAAGTGTCTTTTAATTTCATGGCTGCAGTCACCATCTGCAGTGATTTTGGAGCCCCAAAAAATAACGTCTGACACTGTTTCCACTGTTTCCCCATCTATTTCCCATGAAGTGATGGGACCAGATGCCATGATCTTCGTCTTCTGAATGTTGAGCTTTAAGCCAACTTTTTCACTCTCCACTTTCACTTTCATCAAGAGGCTTTTTAATTCTTCTTCTCTTTCTGCCATAAGGGTGGTATCATCTGCATATCTGAGGTTATTGATATTTCTCCCGGCAATCTTGATTCCAGCTTGTGCTTCATCCAGCCCAGCGTTTCTCATGATGTACTCTGCATATAAGTAAAATAAGCAGGGTGACAATATACAGCCTTGATGTACTCATATTCCTATTTGGAACCAGTCTGTTGTGCCATGTCCAGTTCTAACTGTTGCTTCCTGACCTGCATATAGGTTTCTCAAGAGGCAGGTCAGGTGGTCTGGTATTCCCATCTCTTTCAGAATTTTCTACACTTTATTGTGATCCACACAGTCAAAGGCTTTGGCATAGTCAATAAAGCAGAAATAGATGTTTCTCTGGAACTCTCTTGCTTTTTCGATGATCCAGCGGGTGTTGGCAATTTGATCTCTGGTTCCTCTACCTTTTCTAAAACCAGCTTGAACATCTGGAAGTTCATGGTCCATGTATTGCTGAAGCCTGGCTTGGAGAATTTTGAGCATTACTTTCCTAGCGTGTGAGATGAGTGCAATTGTGCAGTAGTTTGAGCATTCTTTGGCATTGCTTTTCTTTGGGATTGGAATGAAAACTGACCTTTTCCAGTCCTGTGGCCACTGCTGAGTTTTCCAAATTTGCTGGCATAATGAGTGCAGCACTTTCACAGCATCATCTTTCAGGATTTGAAATAGCTCAACTGGAATTCCATCGTCTCCACTAGCTTTGTTTGAAGTGCTGCTTTCTAAAGCCCACTTGATTTCACATTCCAGGATGTCTGGCTCTAGGTGAGTGCTCACACCATCATGATTATCTTGGTCGCCTAGGTATATTTCTCTGGCATATCTTTAAATTGAATTGGGTAAGGAATCTTTTATTGTTATTGCAAATGCAAAGCAACTTGTTATCTTAGAATATTCTTTTGCTTTCATTTTTATTTCCTCCTCCCCTTTTTTTCTTATGTTACTAGTGTATAGTCAGTGACTTGCTGTTCTTGAACTTATTAGCAAACATCTTAACATGATTTCCCATATATATGTGACCAATTCATTTCTAAATATTTGGAGTTTTCTCTGTTTTTTGTTTTGTTGTTGTTACTTTTCTTTTTTTTATTTTCTTTCATCAGGTGGATTTCTTTGGACATTTTCCTATATGGAATCTGTCCTATTTGTCATGTTGGCTTATGACTTTATAAAATTTGTGAAGGTGCTAACCATTATTTAACTATTCTCTCTAAGCTCCACACTTTTTCTCTCTTCCTAGAACTCAAACAGTATAAATGTTAGGCAATTTACATTACCTTATTCACTCCCTAGACTATATTTTTTTCTTCTCCATTTTCTCTTTTTGCTCAGATTGGATAATATGTTTGATCTGTTTTGGGTTTGCTGATTCTTTCCTGTATTGTTTACAGCATACTTTTGGATCTGTACAGTGAGGTTTAAATATTTTTACTGTGTTTTTTACAAACTTCTTTAACTGTTTCTTAAAGTCTATTCTTTACTGACCATTTTTGTGCTTCAGTTACTTTCCAGAGTGGTTTAAATTGCATGGTGAAACATAAATAATATGACTTGTCTGAGATAAAATTTCTGAATATCTGTGTTGTGTCAAACCCAAACACTCCTCTCCATGTATTTATTTTTAAAATATTTATTTATTTATTTATTTATTTATTTTTGACTGTGTTGAGTCTTCATTGCTGTGCAGGCTTTTCTCTAGTTGTGGCAAGTGGGGGATACTCTCTAGCTGCAGTGCCTGGGCTTCTCATTGCGGTGACATTGCAGAACTCTATCTCTATAGAGTGCACGGGCTTCAGTAGTTGTAGTGTGTGGGCTCAGCAGTTGCAGCTCCCAGGCTCTAAAGCATGGCTCAGGAGTTGTAGCATGAACTTAGTTGGTCCATGACATGTGAGATCTTCCCAGATCAGAGATCAAACACATCTCCTGCATTGGCAGGAGGATTCTTTACCACTGAGCCACTAGAGAAACCACCATGTACCTATTAATTAAAAGAAATTTTTAAAAAAATTTTTGTTTTCACTACTTAATTGAGAATTGCTAGAGCCTTGTGGTAGAATAATAACTATAGCTCTCTACATAGTTATTTAGTCTTAATGTTATAGTAATGTATACTAAATTCCATTGTACAAATTGTCTTCATTCTATAATGAGCAACTTAACTTGTTCTTGCATAAATCATAACATAATGGGATACTGTAAATTTATCAGAGTTCTTATTAATAAGTGTAGGAAATTCACTGTTAATGCTTAAACAGTAAATGAAATGTGTTTTAGGTACAAAGCTTATAATTATATAAAGAACTATGCTCATTAAAAAACTCATGCTTCTGATAATCAACGTCTGCTATCAACTCTTACTTTGTAAATGACCTCTTCATTTCTATTTCTCCTCCTCCTTGCCAACTCTTCTTTCTACTCCTCATTCTTTTCTTTGTGATCTGAGTTTAGAATAATATGTTACACTTTGTTATTTTGGAAAAATGCAGAGAATTACGGATTATCTTTAAAAATGAAAATGTATCTCTACTGGATGGAAAACAATAACTTGATCTCTTAAAAGTAACACTAATAAGCATTCTCTTTGTTCCAGAAGCTTATGGTTTGACTTTTAAAATACTTTTTGCCATTAACATGCTGATAATATATGGACAACTTTGTAAAACTTGAATTCATCCCCTACTGCAATTTTTATACATTGTTTTCTCATCACCAAGCACTTGTACTCATGTGAAAGTGATTGTTTTAAAATTTTAAGTATATTTCATAGGAGAAAAATTCCAGTGAAATTAGCATATAAAATATCATCCCTGTTGACTATTTTAAAACACTTCTCTATTTTTTCATGGTTGAAATAGTATTTATAGTGACAATTTATTTAAAAAAGAGGGATACTTTTCTTTTTTTTTGAAAGTCAAGATACTTCCTAGGTGTTTAGAGGCTACATTTTATTTGCAAGAAAAATCATTGTAAGATTTTTGTATTTCATTGTGGCACCCAGGCAGTTAGCTAGATATGGAAATAAAATGATAGTAATAATAAAGCAGGCTACAAGACTGGGTGTTAATTTTTTATTAGATGAATGTTGTATTTATTTTTTGTTCATAATGTGTAGATTTGATAATAAAAAACTGAGGGAGGAAGAAAAAGTTTAGTATTTTGAACTATGGTACAAACCCCCAGGTCAGACAAAAATTGCATGTGAGAACTGGCCAAACAGAGGTCTAGATTTTTTTTTTTTTTGGTGGTGGTTTTTGACACACATTCACATTAATTAGCCATGGGTGTACATGTGTTCCCCATCCATAACCCCCCTCCCATCTCCCTCCTTATCCCATCCCTTGGGGTCATCCCAGTGCACCAGCCCTGAGCATCCTGTCTCATGCATTGATCCTGGACTGGTAATCGATTTCACATATGATAATATACATGTTTCAATGCTATTGTCTCAAATCATCCCACCCTCAACTTTTCCCACAGAGTCCAAAAGTCTATTCTTTACATCTGTGTCTCTTTTATTGTCTCGCTTATAGGGTTATCATTACCATCTTTCTAAATTCCATAAATATGCATTAATATACTATATTGGTATTTTTATTTATGACTTACTTCACTCTGTATAATAGGCTCCAGTTTCATCCACCTCATTAGAACTGATTCAAATGCATTCTTTTTAATAGCTGAGTAGTATTCCATCGTGTATATGTACCACAGCTTTCTTATCCATTCATCTGTCGATGGACATCTAGGTTGCTTCCATGTCCTGGCTATTGTAAACAGTGCGGCAATGAACATTGTGGTACACGTGTCTCTTTCATTTCTGGTTTCTTCCTTGTGAATGCCCAGCAGTGGGATTGCTGGATCGTATGGCAATTCTATTTCCAGTTTTTTAAGAAATCTCTACACTATTCTCCATAGTGGCTGTACTAGTTTGCATTCCTGCCAACAGTGTAAAAGGATTCCCTTTTCTCCACACCCTCTCCAGCATTTATTGTTTGTAGACTTTTTGATGGCAGCCATTCTAACTGGCGTGAAATGGTACCTCATTGTGGTTTTGATTTGCATTTCTCTGATCATGAGTGATGTTGAGCATCTTTTCATGTGTTTGCTAGCCATCTGTATGTCTTTGGAGAAATGTCTGTTTAGTTCTTTGGCCCATTTTTTGATTGGGTCGCTTATTTTTCTGGAATCGAGCTGCAGGACATGCTTGTATATTTTTGAGATTAATTCTTTGTCAGTTGCTTCATTTGCTATTACTTACTCCCAATCTGAAGGCTGTCTTTTCACCTTGCTTATAGTTTCCTTCATTGTACAAAAGCTTTTAAGTTTAATTAGGTCCCATTTGTTTATTTTTGCTTTTATTTCCTTTACTCTAGGAGGTGGGTCATAGAGGATCCTGCTATGATTTATCTCAGAGAGTGTTTTGCCTATGTTTTCCTCTAGGGCTTTTATAGTTTCTGGTCTAACATTTAGATCTTTAAACCATTATGAGTTTATTTTTGTGTATGGTGTTAGAAAGTGTTCTAGTTTCATTCTTTTACAAGAGGTTGACCACTTTTCTCAGCACCACTTTTTAAAGAGATTGTCTTTTCTCCATTGTATATTCTTTCCTCCTTTGTCAAAGATAAGGTGTCCATAAGTGTGTGGATTTATCTCTGGGCTTTCTATTTTGTTCCATGATCTATATTTCTGTCTTTGTGCCAGTACCATTCTGTCTTGATGACTGTGGCTTTGTAGTGAGCCTGAAGTCAGGCAAGTTGATTCCTCCAGTTCCATTCTTCTTTCTCAAGATTGCTTTGGCTATTCGAGGATTTTTGTATTTCCATACAAATTGTGAAATTCTTTGTTCTAGTTCTATGAAAAATACTGTTGATAGCTTGATAGGGATTGCATTGAATCTATAGATTGCTTTGGGTAGTATACTCATTTTCAGTATATTGATTCTTCTGATCAGAGTAATTTCAAAAATGTTAACATTTGATACACTAGAAATGTAATTTAATGTCATTATGTGTTCACTTAAAAAATTGTGCTTAATTTTATTTACAAAGTAACAGTAAATCTGCATAACTCTATCTATCTTTCTCTAAATAAGATAACCTTTCTCATCATTAATTTAGAGTTTGTTTAGAAATGGTGGCACTGATGGTAAAGAACCCACCTGCCAAGGCAGGAGACTTAAGAGATGTGGGTTCGATCCCTGAGTCAGGAAGATCCTCTGGAGGAGGGCATGGTAACCCACTCCAGGATTCTTACCTGGAGAATCCCACCGACAGAGAAGCCTGGTGGGCTACAGTCCAGTGGGTCACACAGAGTAGAACAGAACTGAAGTGACTTAGCATGGCATGTACATCTGTATGCCATCTTTGTTTCACTGCTCCAGTTTTTATAAGGCAGTCAGAGGAAATTAAATATTAAAAATATATAGCATGTGCAGTATAGAGAGATGTGATTCAAGCTCCAAAAATGACTATCAAAGAAAAATAAATATATGCAAATATTTTTAAAAGAATAAATATATGCAAATTTGAACAGTCACATGGTTTGATATTCGAACATACCTACATTCTAAGGAGCCATGAGTATATGATACCTTTATGAATGAGAATGAAATATGAATGGAGTGGAAATCGATTCTGGCTTGATTTTATCTACCCCTTTTTCCAGATGACCTTTATCTTAGTATCTATAAATCTAAAACCTTTTAAGTGCAATTCTTTTTACTTTTCATTTTCTTTTGTCACATAATATATGTACAGAATTCCATGGAAATGCACCCATGACCAGTGAAGTCCAGATGAGCAGAAAAACCTGAAGTGCTTACTATCTATGTACATGTATTGGCTGGGGCTCTGGTTCAAGTCATATTTTGACTATTCAAGTGATAAAATTCTGCCATGTATGTAATAAACACCATCTGATAAACTCCTTACCCTGAAATTCATTCATTTACCTATTGAATATGACAAAATGTTGAAAAAATTGATTGCTATTTCTTTGTCTTCATCTAGAAGAAATTAATAAGATAGATAATTAACTCTTACATTTTAAAAAGCCCTGCTTTGATTGCTCGTGGAGTTTTTTAATAAGCATTGATGAAAAAATCAAAATTCCTAGGGAAATTAAATCTCTATATTGGTAAGTGAACTGCTCTTTAAAATTAATTTATTTCATAAAAACGCCAGCTCAAAAGAAAAAAAAAAGAAAGAGAAAGAAAATAAAAAAGAACATAGCTATTTGAATAAATACCTAGAAAATGAGAAGAAAAAATACAAAATAAATGTAAGGCTAGCAAATAATATATATTTATTCATCATCATAACTTTTATTTACATTACAATGCATATTTATATACTATTCTTAACACATACTAACTGACATTTTGACATTTGATAGTTGGTAGAAAATGAGACTATTTTAAACATGCAAGTTTTGCATATTAGTGTTCGTCACAGTGAATATAAAGGTAGGAAATCATAAGTTTATTAATTTGAGTCAAAACTTTTATGCCTTCATTCTAATAATAAGAACTATCATGGAAATGTAACATTTTAACTTATACAAGACTTAGAGTTATATTCTTATAAAACATATTTATTTAAAGCTGTTAAATTAGGAAATGACTGTGCCAATTTATCATTGTTTTCACAAAGTATTTACAATAATGAAAATATATACATACATGTTTATTACATTATGTTATAATTACTGATATTAATTTAAAAGAATATAATGAATTTGGGGAAATGCTAGAAATCTTTTGAGATTAGTCATTTCACTTAACACTAATTGGATAAATTTTAAAACATCATCTGATGTATTCTTTGTATCACTAATGAGTGAGATGATAAATTGCACCTTAAATATAATTTCCAAGATCGTTTTTTACTTTAAAATTTAGACTGTTAGTAAATTGAGTTAAAAAATGAATAATCTGTACAGGCATCCTAAGGAAATTAATGTGTTTTCTGTGCAGACTGTACTTTTATACCCTTGTCTATAACAAATGTGATGGCTTTTTGTAAGGTGTCAGTTAAGGTTAATTTGGTGTGATGTAAAATGCCTGTGCAATAACAAATTTTCTACATATGTTCTATAGACCCATTAAGAGTTTGAATCGATTAGTTATATACACAAAAAGGCATACATCAATATAAAGTAAAGCTTATAGTTAATAAAAATAACAAAACACCCTTAGAATATGAAATATGTCTTATAGAAAACATGTATGTATATATCAATAAGTATAATCTTCTCTTAAAAATATATATGAAAGAATAATTCACACACATACACACACTTGTGTGTGCGAAGTGGCTTCAGTTGTGTCCAGCTCTTTGCAATGTTGTGGACGTTATGGCCTGCAAAGCTCATCTATCCATGAGATTCTCCAGGCAAGAATAACAGTGGGTTGCCGAGCCCTTCTCCAGGTTGAAAGATAACCTGGAGGATAACCAGGGATTGAAACCATGTCTCTCATGTTTCCTGCATTGGCAGCTGGTTCTTTACCTCTATCACCATCTGAAAAGCCCATACACACACACATAAATGTGAATTTTATATATATATATATATAATATATATTCTACCTGACAAGTTTATTATCATTTACTGAGAGATTGTTAACTATTTGTGCTTTTGTGCAGATTCTGCTATACTCTCAAATAATTTGCTAGACATTTCTTACTTTTAAAAATACAAGAATTTCTTTTAGATGCTGTTTCAGTTTAAGTTTCATCACTATAGTTACCATTGCAATCCTATGCACATCATCTCTCCACATCAATTATTTATTGTTAAAATTGATATAAAAACCAGTTTTCTTCAAGACACTTAGTTTCTTTTCTAAATGGGGTTCTAATATGAACATTGAATTCTATATTATGTAAGTATCAAGCTGTCTTTTATACTCAAATAATTGTTGTAGTTCCTCTACATTATTGAATAACAACAGATATTTACTCATTCACACTTTAACCCACTTTGACACAATATTCAGTAGTAATGAGGTATGGAAATATGCTGCTGCTGCTAAGTAGCCTCAGTTGTGTCCAACTCTGTGTGACCCTTAGACAGCAGCCCACCAGGCTCCCCCGTCCCTGGGATTCTCCAGGCAAGAACACTGGAGTGGGTTGCTATTTCCTTCTACAATGCATGAAAGTGAAAAGTGAAAGTGAAGTTGCTCAGTCATGTCCGACCCTCAGCGACCCCATGGACTGCAGCCTACCAGGCTCCTCCAACCATGGAATTTTCCAAGCAGGAGTACTGGAGTGGGGTGCCATTTCCTTCTCTGATGGAAATATAACTATATAACTATATATATATATATATATATATATGCATATATATAGTTAGATTATGTATAATGTGCTCCATTATTTTAAATAAACCAAGATTACTTTGAGAGGTGTGCATACTACCAAGCCTGTAATATGTAAAATAAAAATCATATTGAAAGGTTTAAATATAATCAGGCAAACTGTATTGAATGAATGTAGCTTACTATACATTTTTCAAGATGAACAGCCACATATTCCTGTTCAAGTAAAAAGATAATGCAATAACATTCAATAAATTTAAGTTCTAAAAAATTGTACTTGAGGAATTAAAATAACTTTATAAAGGTGACAGTTTTAACATACATTTCACAAAATGCCTCCATAGAATTGTAAATGCCTTTATCAGTTCAGTTCAGTCGCTCAGTCATGTCCAACTCTTGCGACCCCATGAATCACAGCACACCAGGCCTCCCTGTCCATCACCAACTCCTGGAGTTCACCCAGACTCACGTCCATTGAGTCGGTGATGCCATCCAGCCATCTCATCCTCTGTCGTCCCCTTCTCCTCCTGCCCCCAATCCCTCCCAGCATCAGAGTCTTTTCCAATGAGTCAACTCTTCGCATGAGGTGACCAAAGTACTGGAGTTTCAGCTATAACATCATTTCTTCCAAAGAAATCCCAGGGCTGATCTCCTTCAGAATGGACTGGTTGGATCTCCTTGCAGTCCAAGGGACTCTCAAGAGTCTTCTCCAACACCACAGTTCCAAAGCCTCAATTCTTCGGCGCTCAGCCTTCTTCACAGTCCAACTCTCACATCCATACATGACCACAGGAAAAACCATAGCCTTGACTAGACAGACCTTTGTTGGCAAAGTAATGTCTCTGCTTTTGAATATGCTATGTTCTGATACTTAAGATAATAATTGACAAAATTTTTATGTAATATTATGTGTATGATTCCCTGTTGATTTTAAAGTTCCTGGTTATTGTAATAAACTAATTGAATCATTTGACCTTATTACAAACAGCTGGTTTCTGTTCTTGTAGTTTCTAGTACACTCTCATTATAAACTAAAAGCCAGATATAGAGTTCTGTAAAAGAAAAATAAAGGCAGTTTCTGATGTATAATATACAGAACTTTACTAAGAACTCTTTACCACTGACAAGTCGAAGTACAGACTTTCCTTGTAAATTAACATTGTCACATGAACTTAAACCTGCAGTTGGTTCTGGGGCAATGAATCAGAATCTGGAGGGTAATTTTGGTCCAGAAGTTGACTTCATGAAGCAGACTGTTGATCTAGGATCCAGCAGAACAATATCTAATTATGAAGGAATGAATGCAACTAATAAGGTGAATCTAATACCTTTTATAATATGTTAATTGCACTTAGATTTGTACTACTGTAGTATTTGAAGGCTTCCCTGGTGGGCTCAGATGGAAAAGAATGTGCCTGCAATGCAGGAGACCCAGGTTCAATTCCTAGGTTAGGAAGATCCCCTGGAGAAGAAAATGGCAATCAACTCCAGCATTCTTGCTTGAAGAATCCTGTGGACAGAGGTGCCTGGTGGGCTACAGATCATAGGGTCACAAAGAGTCAGACAGGACTGAGTAACTAACACTTTTCACTGTAGTTGTTAAATTCTAAATGTTGTGATGGGCAAATGAGAAAGCAATTGATCTTTCTTCTTGAGTTTTCTCTAATCTTCCCCTGGAGCAGGCTAAATTTGTGTAAGATGGAATAAAAACATTTTTAATGATATTTTGTTTGATATCTTGTTCTCACCACTGAGAGTATAGGAAGATATCTAGAAGAAAGAAACCTTAACATTGTAAGCCAATTAATGATAAGCATAGAAGAATGATCCTTCTCCAGATATATGACATACATCCCATAATATTGGACAAATAAACAAGGTATCCTTATTGAGTCTGTAACACTTCACTCATGGCTCAGATACTAAAGAATCTGCCTGCAATGCAGGAGAGACAGGTTCCATCCCTGGGTTGGGAAGAACCCCTGGAGAATGAAAGAACAACCCACACTAGTATTCTTGTCTGGAGAATCCATGGACTGAGGAGCCAGGTGGGCTACAGTCCATGGAATCTCAAAGAGTTAGACAGGGCTGAAGGACTAAAACTTTCACTTTCACTTTAATGCTTTCTTAATCCACATGGGCCTTTAATAGAAGGAAATAAGAAACCATTCCTGGAATGAATTAGCATCATTAAACTAGTCTGCTGCTGCTGCTACTAAGTCACTTCAGTCATGTCTGACTCAGTGCGACCCCATAGATGGCAGCCCACCAGGTTCCCTGATCCCTGGGATTCTCCGGGCAAGAACACTGGAGTGGGTTGCCATTTCCTTCTCCAATGCATGAAAGCGAAAAGTGAAAGTGAAGTTGCTCAGTCGTGTTCGACTTTTCACGACCCCATGGACTACAGCCTACCAAGCTCCTCCACCCATGGGATTTTCCAGGCAAGATGCCTTCTCCATAAACTAGTCTATTTTACACCAAAAAATAGATATTAATAGAGTAGACTGTGAAGGTAATGACTAATACTATTGAATGCTGTATTGGGTTGGTATCAAGACATAGCTCAAATTTTATTTTCTCTCTGGAAATGCATACTACACCTATTAGCCCTTAGAGGAACACAACGTGCCAAAGTTGAATGATCAGCAGAGTTTATGTAAAATTTACAACATAATGGGCCGGCAATCACCCTGGGTAAGCAAGCAGCCCACAGGACACTACATCCCAGTCCACTAACTTGCATTGACACAAAAAACTGAAACAACAACATAAACAAAAATTCCACATACATTTGTTTTCCATGTCAAAAATGGGAGAGGGGGATTTTGTAATGTGCCCTTTTTCTTTTATTTGCAAAGACAATCTCATAGAGACAGTTTTCTATCTTCTATATATACAAACTGTCTCTTTGTTGTTTATCATTAAGAAAAGAAAAAAGCTCAGACATTAAGTAATTTGTTCATCTTTACTTACCTGGTAATTTGTGGTTGTGAAGTATTCGCTTTTTTCTTTGCTCACATTCATTTTATTCAACATCATCTCTTGAGTTTCCTTTCTCTCAACATTATTTCTGTTCTCTTTTGGAGAAAAAGTAAATATGGATGTCCATCTGATCATAGGGTGTAAAATCTATTAGAAGTGCTTTTTATGACAGGTAATAAAATAGATTCTGAAGCTAAACTAATGGGCCTGGAATCCTATCTTCACCACTTATAACCTCTCTTGTCTTAGGTCACCACTTAACCTCTTTGTTTCTCCATTTCTCTGGATGCAGAGTGGAGATACTAATAATCCCACCCTGGGAGCATTTCCAAGAGGAGAAATTAAAAATATATGTAGCACTTGGGAACCATGCCTTACATGTAGGGAGTGCTATGTAATTATTATTATTTCTGTGGTTGCTATAAATATTTGTGTTGAGTTGCTCAGTCATGTCCATCTCTTTGCGACCCCATGGACTACAGCCCACTAGAGTCCTCTGTATATAGAATTTTCCAGGCAAGAATATTGGAGCAGTTTGCCATTTCCTACTCCAGAATATCTTCCCAACTCAGGGATTGAGCTTGTGTCCCTTGCTCCGTTTGAATTGGCAGGTGGATTCTTTACCAGTGTATCACCTGGGAAGCCCTCTTGTTGCTATAGTAGTTGTTGTTAATATTATATCAATCAATAGTGATATGTGCTGGTATGTGTGATTAAGAATGCATCTGTATTTCCTTAGAGCGTGAAAAAGAGAGCCCCTCAGGACATACTTTGTTCTGAGATTTTTTTCAACTCCACTATGTTTTTCCAGCAAATGTCAAAGAATAACCGGTTCAACAACATAAGAAAAGTATTTTTTTAAAGCAGAGTTATTTAGCCTTCTAATTTATTATCAGCTAACTAAAAAAGACATTGGAAAATGCTCCTTTGAGGTAGCTACTTTTTTGTAATAAATGTGTAAAGCACATCTGGAACTTGAAAGCAAAATATTTAAGATAAAAGCCTCAAAATAATATCTTAAAATACCTTTGAATAAACAGAATGCATGTAGGCTTCCTTTTCATGAAATCACTCTATGGCTTCTTATTGCCCATATGCCAAAAAACAAGTTTCTAAAATTTATTCCATATTCCAAACTCAACGTGCTACATAGCCACTCCATTCTGTGTTCTGTCTCCCAATCTACGCTGGTGTTTTTAAACACTATTTAAACAAAAGTTGGATAATTTGCCACCAATTGTAAACCAACATGTACAGCTTATGTTTGTTTCATTAAAGATATATACTGTCATGGGTGTGACTGAGGAAGGAAAGGTTTTGTTTTTTCCTTCTGTATAAAGAACAGGCAAAGTATAGCTTACAGTTAGCAGCCAGTGTCCCATCCAACAAAAAGAAATGTTGCATTTATAGAAACCTAAAACATTTTTTGTTCAGTATGTAAGATGTCATGATTAGAGCATATGAAACAGCATTGAAAGTCAACCAATAAACTTTGGCAGTACACCAAAGAATTGATGGTTTAGAACTGTGGTGCTGGAGAAGACTCTTGTTAGTCCCTTCAACAGCATGTTGATCATAAAAGTTCATTCTAAAAGAAATCAACACTGAATACTCATTGGAAGGACTGATGCTGAAGCCAAAGCTCCAGTTCCTTGGCTTCCTGATTCCAACATGTGCTGGATCATCAAAAAAGCAAGAGAGTTCCAGAAAAACATCTATTTCTATTTTATTGACTAAGCCAAAGTCTTTGACTGTGTGGATCACAATAAACTGTGGAAAATTCTGAGAGATGGGAATACCAGACCACCTGACCTGCCTCTTGAGAAATCTGTATACAGGTCAGGAAGCAACAGTTAGAACTGGACACAGAACAACAGACTGGTTCCAAATAGGAAAGGAATACGTCAAGGCTGTATATTGTCACCCTGCTTACTTAACTTATATGCAGAGTACATCATGAGAAATGCTGGGCTGGAAGAAGCACAAGCCGGAATCAAGATTGCCGGGAGAAATATTAATAACCTCAGATATGCAGATGACACTACCCTTATGGCAGAAAGTGAAGAAGAACTAAAGAGCCTCTTGATGAAAGTGAAAGAGGAGAGTGAAGATTGTGGCTTAAAGCTCAACATTCAGAAAACAAAGATCATGGCATCCAGCCCCATCACTTCATGGCAAATAGATGGGGAAACAGTGGCTGATTTTATTTGGGGGGGGGGGCTCCAAAATCAGTGCAGATGGTGATTGTAGCCATGAAATTAAAAGGCACTTGCTCCTTGGAAGGAAAGTTGTGACCAACCTAGACAGCATATTAAAAAGCAGAGACAATACTTTGCCAACAAAGGTCCATCTAGTCAAGGCTGTGGTTTTTCCAGTGGTCATGTATGGATGTGAGTTGGACTATAGAGAAAGCTGAGCACAGAAGAATTGATGCTTTTGAACTGTGGTGCTGGAGGAGACTGTTGAGAGTCCCTTGGACTGCAAGGAGATCCAACCAGTCCATCCTAAAGGAAATCAGTCCTGGGTGTTCATTGGAAGGACTGATGTTGAAGCTGAAACTCCAGTACTTTGGCTACCTGATGTAGAGAGCTGACTCATTGGAAAAGACCCTGATGCTGGGAAAAATTGAGGGCAGGAGGAGAAGGAGACAACAGAGGATGAGATGGTTGGATGGCATCACTGACTCAATGGACATGGGTTTGGGTGGACTCCAGGAGCTGGTGATGGACAGGGAGGCCTGGCATGCTGTAGTTCAAGGGGTTACAAAGAGTGACTGAAGTGAACTGATGCGAAGAACTGAATCATTGGAAAAACCCTGGTGCTGGGAAAGGTTGAAGGCAGAAGAAGTGGGCAACAGAAGATGAGATGGCTGGATGGCATATCAATGCAATGGACATGAACTTGGGCAAACTCTGTGAGATGGTGAGAGACAGGGAAGCCTGGTGTTTTGCAGTCCTGTGGGGTCTGGAAGAGTGGAACATGACTTGGCGACTGAGCAAAAACAGCAAAGTAGACTGGTATGGTAGAGGTATATTTGACTTAATATTTTAATTTTTCCAAATAAATAATAGTGTTGTGCTATACATACAAAACTTCTGAAAATTGTAGTTCTTTTTTTTAGTCTAAGAAAATTTATTTTAATTCCTCAAATATGGCTTGCCCTCTCTCAATTAAAACTATATCTTAAGCTGCTCCCTTTAACAGAAACATATGTCATTACCCTGTTCTTCCTTCCCCAGTGATCCATGGGATCTCAATTTAACTTATTTCTTTTGCATATCTTTCCTGTCTACTTCCCTTTTCACAGTGCAAATCAGTATACACCCTTTATTAATCTGTGTAATTTCTTGTATAGGTAACATAAATTACACATACTGCATTATATGTAATGAGAAAAGTCTTATTCAATTCTGTTTCTTGTTGATTATTATATAACTGCCCCTCAGAAATTGTTAAAAGGAATCATGTCACATATCAAAACATAAAATGATATGCTAAAAATTCTTCTGCATGGAATAAAATCTCTACAAATTTAATATTTCTATGTAGTATACATGCCTTCCGATTTATACATGCTTCACAACATTATGCTTCCTCATCTTAATTTCATTTTGCCTCATATTTGCTAATACATTAAATATAATTAAAGTATGTAGATAAATTGTTCTGTGACAGTTTTATTCAAACCATCACATTCATATATGTGTGTGTGTGTGTGTGTATATATATATATATAAATGAAACTTGATTTCTATAATCAAATTTCTTAGGTGATTAGATTTCCTATAATTCATATGTTTTCTCTTTTCACACTTCATTCTTTTATAGACTCACATACATTAACATGACTCTACCAAGAAGGGGTAGTCAAGTCCTCAGCTATTAGTACATGCAGTCATCAATTGTGGCAATTATATTTCCTTATGTCTTCAATTATAGGAAACTATTCATGTGAGTGCTTGTGTGTGTGCTCAGTTGCTTCATTCATGTCACTCTGCGACGCTATAGACTGTTGCTGGCCAGGTGCCTCTGTCCATGGAATTTCCCAGGCAAGAATACTGGAGTGGGTTGCCATGCCCTTCTCCAGGGGATCTTCCCATCTGAGCAATTGAACCCGTGTGTCCTGCTTGGCAAGTGGATTCTTTACCACCGAGCCACCTGGGAAATCCTATGTGAGTGCTTAGTAATAAACATATATTTACATCAATCCATCAGGGTTCCCCGGGGGGTGCTAGTGATACAGAACCCACTGCCAATGCAGGAGATGAAAGAGATGCAGGTTCAATCCCTGGGTGGGGAAGATCTCCTGTAGGAGAGCATTGCAACCCACTCCAGTATTCTTCCCTGGAGACTCCCATGGACTGAGGAGCCTGGAGGGCTACAGTCCATGGGGTAGCAAAGAGTCGGACATGACTGAAGTAACTTAGCACGCACATGTGGATCCATGAGATGTTTTCCAATATATAAAAACTGAAAGAAGTGATCACCTGAGATCTATATTAAAAGAAGGGTTTACTAAAATCCTTCAAATGGAGGGAAGGTTTTATTAAATGAAATATGTATCCACATAAAGAAATGGAGCATGCTGGAAGTGGAAACTACATAAATAAATATGTACATTTTTCCTGTAATTTAAAACCCATTAAATGAAATTTTCTATTTAAAATTAGAACAAATTAGAGCATTAGTACAAATATTAAGAGGAAAAAAAAATCACAGTGAAATATTTTAAGTTCTTATCCTATATGTGAAGTCATATAATAGAATGCCTCTAAAATCACTACATGTTTATTCTTCCTCTCACATTTTATGTCTTTGACATATCTATTACATCTTTTTATTTTGTGTATCACTCATCTAATTATTTTAGATATAGATGGTTTTACTACTTTTGTCTTTTGACTTTCATACTAGTTTTATGAGTGGTGACCTACTACCTTTCCTATATGTTTTCCTTTACCAGAAAGATTTTATTCTTTTGTGATTTTTTTTTTGTTCGTTTGTTTCTAGTTATGACATATTCTCTTTCATTAAAGAAAAGTCCCTTTAACATTTCCTGTAAGATTAGTATAGTGGTCATGAACTCCTTTAGACTTGCTTGTCTAGGAAACTATTTATTACCCCTTCATTCTGAATTATAACCTTGTTGTGTAGAATAATCTTGACTGAAGGTTTATTTTGTTTGTTTTAGCACTTTGAATATATTATGCTTTCTGAATATATTATGCTTTGAATATATATCCTTTCTAGCCTGTAAGTTTTCTGCTGAAAATTAGCTGATAATATTATGATAGTACCCTTGTTCATAACTAGTTGCTTTTCTATTGCTGCTTTTAAGATTTTCTGTTTGTCTTTGACTTTGAGCATTTTAATTATAATGTGTCTGGTTATGGGTCTCTTTGGATTCATTTGCCAGGGTGGTGGATTCTGACTACTTGTATCTATGCTTCTCTCCATCTCAGTGTGGCCTTTTCTATATATCCTTAACTGTGGAAACTCTGCTCTGTTAGTTCTCAGGTCATTCTCCAAGAGAGTTGTTCTTCATGCCGCTGGAGTTCTGGTGTATCCATGGGGTCTCTGAATCTTCCAACTCTGCCATCTTTATCTGGAGTCTGATTTGTATCATATTGAAAGCTAGAATTTATAGGGTTATCACTGAAGTATAAAAACAGTCTATATTTGTAGAGTTTGAAGAGAATAATAATTATGAAATTTTCCCTGCAATAAGAAAAAACCACTGCAAGAGATTAAAATGCACTATGAATAGGACAAATAGGGGATGCAAAAGTAGATAGCATAAGTAAATCCAATCTCTTTTATATATAATGGTTTTTATTTGAGTCTCATGGTTTAAATATTAATCTTCCAGTAATTCATTAAACTCTAAGAAAGAAGTCACTAAAACCAATTCAACAGGAAGTCATTGAGTAGTTCTAAACATAATAAGCCACCATATCACAGTGGTCAGTGACTACTTCACATCCTCAGCAGAGATCAAGGCTGAATGAGCATTAACACCGAGTAACACAGTTATTCCTAAAATGGTCCCTCAGGTTTAGGTTGACTGAGCTTTAAATTGCCTGCATTCTATTGACTCTTCAATTCTCTCAGCCATTGATAAATGAAATACTTTAGTCATCAGAGTTAATCCACTTTCATGACACTTGCTTTTCTTGAAACATTAGATTAGCTCCTTTTGTTTTCTGAATTTAGGATTCAGGTCAAGTTAAATGGAGTTTATATCATTACAAATTGTCAGGCATAACCCCTCCTGGGAAGTCTGAGGATTTTTGTGGAATTAAAGTCTTTATAAAATCAGCAGAGAGCAATATAATTTATTTCAGCATGTTGAAATAGTTTTTGTTATATATATATAAAATAATAACATCAAAATAAAAATAAAATATTTGGAAGTTGCTATTTTATAAGTATCAACAGTTAGTTGGATTTAGCATGACTGGACCATTTCTGTATTGTGGCTAAAAAAATATTTGCATGTATGTCATGTTTACATTTAATATAGGTTATTTGATTGTGTTTGAGATGTGTAAATGTACTTTTGGTTTTTCTTTTCCTTGCCAGTAATTTAATTTGGAGAAATAGTCAAATCATTCTATATTGATAACCTCCTTTAGCCATCATTTTAAAATAGTCAGATAATAAATTTTCTTAGTTTTCCTTAGTCTGTGAATGTGTTAATTTTTTTTCTTGATTCCATAAGGATATTTTCACTCAGTATGAATTCTGGGTTTACAGGGTTTTCTTATTGTTTATTTTTTGTTTTCCCCAGCACTTGAAAAAATTTCCTTCTGACCTCCAGAAATTTTTCTTATGAGAAATCTTTTGTCATTTTAATTTGTTTCTCTGTAGGTAAGTACTTTCTTCTCTCTCACTGTTTTCTGATATCCCCCTTGTCTTTAGTTTTCAAAAATTTGACTATAGTCTCCCTTGGTTTGTATTTCTGTAGGTGCATTTGACTGGGGTTTCATAAAATTCTTGGACTATAGATTTATGGAGTTTTGGAAAAATTTGAGGAGTTACCCTGCTTTGTCGTTAAGTGCCTTAAACCATCCTTACTTCTCTTCAACACCAGTGACATGATACTAAATATTTTTAAAGTCTCGTCATTCCTTATGTTCTATTCAATATTAAATTCTATTTTCTCTTTGTTGTTCAGATTAATTTTTATTTGTCTATGTTTAATATACAAAAAAGATCTTCACGACCCAGATAATTACGATGATGTGATCACTGACCTAGAGCCAGACATCCTGGAATGTGAAGTCAAGTGGGCCTTAGAAAGTATCACTACCAACAAAGCTAGTGGAGGTGATGGAATTCCAGTTGAACTATTCCAAATCCTGAAAGATGATGCCATGAAAGTGCTGCACTCAACATGCCAGCAAATTTGGAAAACTCAGCAGTGGCCACAGGACTGGAAAAGGTCAGTTTTCATTCCAATCCCAAAGAAAGGCAATGCCAAAGAATGCTCAAACTACTGCACAATTGCACTCATCTCACATGCTAGTAAGGTAATGCTCAAAATTCTCCAAGCCAGTCTTCAGCAATACGTGAACTGTGAAATTCCTGATGTTCAAGCTGGTTTTAGAAAAGGCAGAGGAACCAGAGATCAAATTGGCAACATCTGCTGGATCATGGAAAAAGCAAGAGAGCTCCAGAAAAACATCTATTTCTACATTACTGACTATGCCAAAGCCTTTGACTGTGTGGATCACAATCAACTGTGGAAAATTCTGAAAGAGATGGGAATACCAGACCACCTGACCTGCCTTTTGAGAAATCTGTATGCAAGTCAGGAAGCAACAATTAGAACTGGACATGGAACAACAGACTGGTTCCAAGTAGGAAAAGGAGTACGTCAAGGCTGTATATTGTCACCCTGCTTATTTTACTTATATGCAGAGTACATCATAAGAAACACTGGACTGGAAGAAGCACAAGCTGGAATCAAGATTGCCGGGAGAAATATCAATAACCTCAGATATGCAGATGACACCACCCTTATGGCAGAAAATGAAGAGGAACTAAAAAGCCTCTTGATGAAAGTGAAAGAGAAGAGTGAATATGTTGGCTTAAAGCTCAAATTCATAAAACGAAGATCATGGCATCCGGTCCCATCACTTCATGGGAAATAGATGGGGAAACAGTGGAAACAGTGTCAGGCTTTATTTTTTTGGGCTCCAAAATCACTGCAGATGGTGACTGCAGCCATGAAATTAAAAGACGCTTACTCCTTGGAAGGAAAGTTATCACCAACCTAGATAGCATATTCAAAAGCAGAGACATTATTTTGCCAACAAAGGTTTGTCTAGTCAAGGCTATGGTTTTTCCAGTGGTCATGTATGGATGTGAGAGTTGGACTGTGAAGAAGGCTGAGTGCCAAAGAATTGATGCTTTTGAACTCTGGTGCTGGAGAAGACTCTTGAGAGTCCCTTGGACTGCAAGGAGATCCAACCAGTCCATTCTGAAGGAGATCAGCCCTGGGATTTCTTTGGAAAGAATGATGTTATAGCTGAAACTCCAGTACTTTGGCCACCTCATGCGAAGAGTTGACTCATTGGAAAAGACTCTGATGCTGGGAGGGATTGGGGGCAGGAGGAGAAGGGGACGACAGAGGATGAGATTGCTGGATGGCATCACTGACTCAATGGACATGAGTCTGAGTGAACTCCAGGAATTGGTGATGGGCAGGGAGGCCTGGCGTGCTGCGATTCATGGGGTCACAAAGAGTCGGACACGACTGAGCGACTGAACTGAACTGAACTGAATTTCATTAATTACTCAGTCTTTCCTTTCTGCTTCTGTGCCTATCCATTAAGAATTCAAAGAAATTTTGTTATTGTATTTTACAAGGCTGAATTTTCCATTAGTTTCTTCTCTATATTTTTCTATTTCTTTGCTGGAACTATTTATCTCCTCATTCAGCATGATCATTGAAGCAGGTTTATGATGACTGCTTTAAAGTATGTCATAATTCTAACATTTCTGTCACCATTTTGTTGGCATTTCTTGATTGACTTTTTGTCAGTCAGTTTGACATCTTCCTGTTTTTTGCAAGGTTGAATGATTTTTAATTAAAACCTGACTTTTTGAGTATCATATGGACTACGAGAGTTAAAATTGTGTCTTAGCTTGCTTTATTTTGACTTGGTTCCATGGGTTAGCCACAGGAACCTCATTGTGAGAGTGGATGTTTAGAATCTCTGCTCAGACTTCACTGGCATGAATGGAGGCAAGGCTACAGTTTTATTCTGTGATGCTTGAAAACTGTTTTCTGAAAGCTTTCTGTCTTCTGGGCTGCCCCTTTCTTAACTTTTTGGGTATAGAGGACAGCCATTTTGGGGGACTTTTGCTACCTACACCTCTTAGCATTTCCACATTGCTGGGTCCTCCAGCATCCATTCTGGGATGTAGGAAGCAGAAAGAAATCCGTAGAATGTAATACCATGTTTTTTTTTTTTTCAGGTTACATGAACCCTAGCTGGCCTGCCCTAGAAGAAGAAAAAAAGTTCAAACACTCCATTTACCTGGAAGTAGAAACACTTCTGTTTCTGTTTTCTAAATTCTTTCAGTTTGATGCAATTTTATTTTTACATTAGGTTCAAGAAAATGTGCCATTAATTGATGAAGAATGTATGCAGTGGTTAATTTTAAATCCTTACCACATAATGCTCACATCATATTCTTTTTGGTATTAGTGTCAGTTTATCTTTCTCATTCAAACTGAAGTTTTCCTGGCTCTTCATGTGACAAGTGTTTTCAATTGTATCTTGGACAGTTTGGTTATTATGTTAGGGGGATCTTGATCCTATCTGAATCATCTGTTTTAGGCAGCAGTGGCTCAGACCGTAAAGTATCTACCTATAATGCGGGAGACCCAGGTTCAATCCCTGGGTCGGGAAGATCCTCTGGAGAAAGAAGTGGCAACCCATTCCAGTACTCTTGCCTGGAAAATCCCACAGACGGAGAAGCCTGGGGGGCTGCAGTTCATTGGGTTGAGAAGAGTTGGACACGACTAAGCGACTTCACTTTCACTTTTCACTTTCCTACATTGGAGAAGGAAATGGCAACCCACTCCAGTGTTCTTGCCTGGAGAATCCCAGGGATAGGGGAGCCTGGTGGGTTGCTGTCTATGTGGTCGCACAGAGTCAGACACGACTAAGTGACTTAGCAGCATGCCACTGTGTAGAGGGCAAGAAGGCATAGAACTTGGCTGCTGCCGCTGTCAACATGTTGGTCTGCCTGCTGGTATCCAGTTGTTGATCCAGGTCTGGGATGGCCCAGTAGGACTTTGTGGCCAGAGCTACAGATGGATTGACCCATCCCTTGGGTCTTGGTTTTGAAGCTTGGCCTGGGATAGCCAGGGCTTCATTGCGATCTCTGGTGCAGACAGGTCAGATTGTCCAGGGATGCCCTTAATTTTGAGAAGGACTGGAATGGATTTGGGCTTTGCTGCTACCACTAATCCCAGTGGATCAGTCCGTCAGCAGCAGGCAGGCAATGAGTCAGACTTTGGACTCTCTAAAGTTCTCTGTTGAACTTAGGCTCAGGGAAGACCATCTGTTCTTGTTGGTTTGCTTAAAATATGGACCCTGGTGGCTTGGACAGTAAAGAATCTGCCTGCAATGCGGGAGACCTGGATTCAATCCCTCGGTTGGGAAGATCCCCTGGAGAAAGAAATGGCAACCCCTTCCAGTATTCTTGCCTGGAGAATTCCATGGACAGAGGAGCCTGACAGGCTACAACCATGGGATTACAAAGTGTTGGACCTGGCAAGTGACTGACACTAACCAGGGATGACAGTTTGTTCTTGTTAGTTTGCTTATTTTATTGTTTTTCTATGGCTGTTGGTAGTTTGGTATCACAGGCTTCTCTATCACTCATTCCAGAGACATATCAGAAATAAAAATTGAGACATCTCACCATGCTATAGTTTCTCATGTCCTGGGTTCCCAGCCAGTCTGCCAGCTTTCAGAATCCTTTTATCATTGTCAGTTTAATACTTCTCAAGGTATTTAGTTGTTTTAAGAGGGGTAAGAACAGGGGGAAATAAGCATATACTATCTAGTTTAGTACCTGAAATTTACCAAATCATATCTTGATATATCTTTGTGGATAACATAACATTAATCCTTATAAAATCTTTGCTTTGATTGTTATGACAGTATTGTGTTCCCTCAGACATGCTATTTAATGTCCCCTCCAATAATGTGGGCATATCTTTTTTCCCATCTCCTTGTCTCACATAGATTTAACCCTTGGTATTTGAAGTTGTTTCATACATGTGATAAAGGAACTCAACCCATTTTCTTCCTTTCTCTTTCTTTCTCCCACCTTTCCTTCCTTCTTTTCTCATCCTGATTGTTTTAAACTCCTATATTTTATGCCAGCTCCCTTAGGTTAAAATGCCGTCCTCTCTAGGATAAGGGCCTCTCAAGTTTGGGAGATAGTCACTTTCATAATGAGGCAAATAAGCATGAATAACAAGTACAGTGCATTTAACAGCTTGCAATATGCTTTTCTCTTCACAACTTTTTCTTTTTCAGTCCATCATGACTATCTCAGTGTTTCAACTTCACTGTTTAGAAAATAGAATCAGAAAGAGAAAATAGAGAAGCTTCTGACTGGCAAGGAGTTAATGTGTGAGCCAGTATTACCTCTTCATCTGCAGTACCAGTGTCTCTTCCAAGATACATAAGTCTGCTGTCTCTTGACCATCAAGTCCTTTAGTTTTTCCTTTAAACATGGCAATTGATGTGAGGCCCTTTGAAATTCCCTACAGTCAGCCCTAGCAATACTACACTCCTATTACAAACTAAGGAGGATTTTTAAAGCTCCTAGTATGACCTTTTATGTTTCTGTAGAAAGTGTAAATTATCCCCTGTTATTTGGGGTGTTTACAATATTTATTTAAACCTTTTTCCCTTTCCTGAGGATACACATTTCTTTCATAACCATTATTTTTATGGACATTTCCTTTTTTTTTATTGTTGCATAATTGTTTTACAATGCTATGTTAGTTTATGCTGTACAATGAAGTGAATCAGCTATATGTATACATATACACCCTCCCCCTTGAGACTCCTTCCCATCTCCCCATATGAATCCCTACCCTAGATTTCACTTTTATATGTGCTTCTGTGTTCCTCATGTTAGTGTTAAGAAGAAGGTCATTTTGTGAACAGAGTAAAATGTATTCAGCACTTATCTGCAACAAGTATTTATCGAGCAACTTTGTGCTCATCACTAGTGTATGGTATTAGAGTGATAGAACTTAAAACATTTCTTTGAAAGAAACACACAATGACTAAGCACTGAAAAAACATGATATAATTACAGGTCATATGATATAATTACAGGTACTCTTAAACATGATATAATTACAGGCACTCTTAATTGCTACTTAGTCTAGGATGAAAAATGATAACAGACAAAAATACCTGCTTTAACATCTCTGGGGAGATGATGTCTAAGTGGAAAATGTGTAATGAGCCAGTGTGGGGCTTCCCTAGTGGTTCAGTTGGCAAAAAGTCCACCTGAACCCACCTGGGTTCAATTCCTGTGTCAGGAAGATCACTTAGAGAAGGAAATGGCAACCCACTTCAGTATTCTTGCCTGGGAAATCCAATGGACAGAGGTGTCTGGTAGGCTATAATCCACAGGGTCACAAGAATTGAACACACTTGTAACTAAACCATCACCACCAATAAGCCAATGTGAAGACTTGGGAGGAAAGATCCCAGGTAGTGGAGACAGTGTGAGCAAAGTCTTTGTGCTAGGAAAAAATACAGCTGATGCCACAATCTACAGGAGGATGAGTAGGGAGGAAGACAGCAGAGCATTCAAGGGGATACAGTTGAAAGATGAACAGGACAGAGAACATAAGGTCACATAGATCAATGTAAAGATTTGAGATTTACTTGACCAGAATTTCTACTATGCTTATTTTTGTGTATTTAGTATTGTACTTTATAATTATATAGGTTACATTAAAATGTTTCCTAAAAGAAGTCAGAATTTTTACGATGGCTAATGCATCAGTTAAATCACTATCTAAGTTGATATGAACCAATATTTCCTTAATTATATTTGCCTGCACAGAAGGTGGGATTTTCCCCCCAGGTTGATATTTCCATGAGTGCAATTTTGTTGAATTCCAGAGACTAGCATGCTGATGATATACATGGTCATTATGCAGTAAAATTAAGGTTTTTTAAATATCAATAAAACAGCAAAATTACATTTTTGTCATTAGTTAGATGCTGTGGTAGATGAAAGGGATAAAATATAGGATATAATATGCACAAAACTCTGTGTGATGTATCAGAAATAGGAATATCATGGTATTCCTATTTCTAGCACTGTGTTTCAAATTGCTGTTGAAAGCAAATATAAATGCAAAATGAAATATTAAGAAAGGACATTTTAAAATGCATCTGTGAACTGATGAAAAAGTAAGAAATACCAAGGCCAAGATCTAAATGAGAGCTATAACTCAGAGATATAAAATAAGCTGTGAAGCTGACATTCACCTTGAAGGCATTTGTCAAATTCAGCGAACTTGTGAATAGTTTTTCACCATATCTCAAATCTTACAGGCTGGAAGACAAAGCTTAAGACACACTCAAAATGGAAAAGCTATCAGAAAACCCTGAAACTCTAAGAATCCAAAGAATGCATCCTTAATAAATTTGAATTAACTCTTAAGCAAACCCCTCATCTCTGCTTTTCCACCCACCAGGGGATCACTAGAATTCTGTCTCTGGCACTGACTGTGAAATAAAAAAGAAATGGAAAAAAAATCTCTCAGAAATTTTCAGCACAAATCTTTGTTCTGGTGTTAAATTCCTATGATTTATGTGGTCAAAAAAATATAACCCAATTTTTTTTAATGTGACCACACACTGGTGAGTTCTCCAAAGAAGAAAATACAAATCACTTTTGGAAGAAATTATCAAATTAGTCATCAATAAAAATGACATAAAGATATAAAATAACTAACCTGAACAACTGCTAAATTAATTATGATTCAATTCATAATGAAAAAAACTGTAAGCAAAATCACAGTATTTTGGTTTTTTAAGGTGTTCAATGTGATGATTTAATATAGGTACAATGGGAAATGATGAACACAGTCAAGATAATTAACCATCTGTCACCTCACATAGGTATTTTTGTATGTGAAAACATTTATGCTTTACTCTCTTAGCAAATTTCAAGTATTCATTGCAATTTTATTGACTGTATTCACCGTAATGTAGATTAGATCCCCAGAAATCATTCTTTAAGTAAGAAGGAAATCTTGCATTTGCTACAGTTTGGATGAATTTGGAGGACATTATGCTTAATGAATTAAGCCAGACACAGAAAGACAAATATGACATGATATGATTTATATATTAAAACTATAAAAAATCAAGCATAGAGAAATATAGACTACAGTGGTGGTTTTCAGGGGTCATAGATGGGGAGAATGGGGGACATTGGTAAAAGGGTACACAGTTTCATTTATAGATAAATATGTCCTGGAGATCTAAAGTACAGCATGGTGACTACAGGTAACATATAATATATTGTACACTTGAAAAAAATAAAAGTATAGTCTTATTTTACATGCAAAACCACAGACAAATCTATCGACACAATGAGAAATCTCACTATATCTCTTACTAATCAGATCAGTGTAATTAGAAAGCAATGGAATTATAAAGCAAATGTGAAGAATGGAATTAAATTTAAATATATGCAAAACTCTAAAACCAACAATTAAAAATTCATGAAACATCCTCCCTCATTGTAATGCAATTAAATTGCATCTTCAAAAATATATCTGGAAATGGTGCACAGCATGGGTTATCCATTTTCATAACCCACAAGTCAAATACAGAATCAAAATGGGAATAGGAAATGTTTAAAATTAAAAAATAATGAAAATAGTACATATTGTAACTTTTGAAAAAGGGAAAAATAATCTAATATCTATTGCTTTACATGCTTATGTTAATAAAAGAAAAAGAAAGGCTGAAATTAGTCAGTAAAACATCCATCTCAGGGAGTCAGTGACTGGAACAATAATATTTCCTTATCTGAATTTGCTTCAGGGTAGGTTGTCCTGGGTGGTAGGAGGCCTCCTGCCAGACAGTAGCTCCAGAATTTTCTTGGTCTGTGTTTCACTACACCAGCCACTGGAAAGGAAAAGAAAGCCCATGGAAAGGAGGCATCTTTCTTTTATACTTTGATCTTTAGGGGACACAAAAGCATTTCTTCACCTGTTTTAAAGCTGGTCACATCTTCCTCCCTGGCCAGTTTCTCACAAGTGTTAACTTTGTATTTTGACACTTATTTGCCAGCTCTGCCACATTCTGAGACTGCAAGGTCTGTTTCTCAATAGAAAATCAGTTCTGAGAAACCAAATGTGAATGGATTACAAATTTTTTTATTTATTATAATCTCTGGGTTACTACAGCTATAATGAGGAACTTTGGGTGAAGAGAAGGTGACAGTCACAGACTCATGAGAAATGACAAGTGCTTACAAAGAGATGCCTTTCTGCTGAGGTTGAATACAAGAGTACTTTACCTACATGGCAAATTGTGGATGATTCTGGTAATTGCTTGACAAAGTGCTGAATGTGAAAAAATCCAGCAATATTTTGTTGAAATTTATGAGTTTATTAATAGTAAAGGTATTTGAAAAAATTTGGATATTTATGCTAGTGGATATTGAGACATAGTAAAGTTCTGATTGTTAAATAAAGTCAGCGTTATATTGGCTCAAAAGAGACAAAGGATAGAATATAGTTGAGCACAAATGGTCCCGTGCCTATGAAGACATTGGAGATTAACAAGTGGACAGTAGAGGAAAAAGAAACTTTTTCTAAAGATTCTAAATGTTGCTGAATGTTGCTAAATCAGTTTAATGTACATATAGTTAAAAATATTAAAAAAAGAAAAAAACAGCAAAAACATGACTCCTACACTATACCATACGAAAAAATTAATTTTATTGAGAATGAGAACAAAATAAGAAAAAAAATGAAACAGTGAATCTTTTTGGAGATGATTTTTAGATATTATCTTCATGAGTTTAGTATATAAAAAGATTACTTAAGCAAGACCCAAAAAAACTAACCACTAAAAAAATGATAAATTAGACTTGCTTAAAACTATGAACACTGTTTTTATGATAAAAATTAAGAGAATGAAAATATAGACACAAAATCATGAGGAGATAATATATATGACACAAAAGCTCACAAATGGCCATCATCAGATGAGCAATAGAACAGATACATAAACTTATTACAATCACAAATGGAATACTCTACACCACTGGAAAAGAATGAGTTAGTGCTAAATATGGATAACTCTTAAAAGCATAATTTTAAGAGAAAGAAGCTAAACACAAATGAATGCAAAATATATAAGTTTAGGTGTTTACAACTCAGAAATAGGCAAAACCAAGCACTCACACGAAAATCCAATATAGTGTTTGCTTGTGTGTGTAGAAAGTAAAGGATAGAGATTGACGGAGGGTATCAGTGAATGTTGGGGTGCTGATCACATTGTTTCTCAGCCTAGATAGTATTTCCATAGGTTATTATTTATTGTGGCATACATTTATTTGAACATACTTTTAAAAGTGTGCATTTTCTTAATAAAAATATAGCTGACAGTTGAAATTTATGCAGTTGAAATTTACAGAAGTAAAAATTTGTGATTCCAAATTTCTGTTAACAGCTCATCTTTCATATGTGACAGAATGAGAGTATCTTTCTCCTAGCATATGCAGAACAAATCCTGAGATTCAGAGTAGCTCTTTGTTTCATGTCACATGCCCACCATGAACCAAAAGATGTGGCAAAAGGGAATATGGAATAATTGGCTTCACCTCACTCTAGATCTGAGTGTATGACCAGTTTTAGCACCATTGTCTTTGTAGAAATAGAAGCTGGCTGGAAAGGGATGATGAGAAGGAAAAGTTACTAGAATTCAATTAACAAAGGTCCCATTCAAAAATTATAAGAAAGAAAACAAATTAGCTCTAGATTACCCCAATTACATGCACAAAACCATTAAATGGCATCTGTTGCAATGGAAAAATTAAATGTGAGGTTAATGAAGTTAATTCACATAGGGAACATTTAAACTACACAAAATTAACGTAAGATTCAGTATTTGCTGGAAAAAGTAACTGCATTTCTGGCATTAATGAACTGCATGTAACTAAACTGTTCTTTCATATAGAAAGTGCTTCTAATTTCTGAGGTCTTCAGGAATTAACCAGGTGTCACATCTTGACTCAGTCTGTAAGCAAAAAACTGCTGGTTCTATTAGATTTCAGAATCTGACCATGTTAAGTGAGGATTATTAGTTTCTGTGTTATGAAAATACATAATTATCTTACATACTAGGGTCAAAGAGGCATTTAAGAAAATGCAAGTAATGCATATTTAAATACCTTTGTGATATTTGAAAATATTTTTTAATAGCAAATTAAAACAGTCAATCTACAATTTCCATATAATCGAGGGGCCTGTGTTCTTAGAACAATGAGTCTTGAGGCAGGAAAGCTTTTTTTCTTTCCTACTTTTGATCTTAAGAGAAATTAATACAGCTGTAGCTATTAAGAAGATCAGTGATCATTATATAATCAAGCATCATATTGAGAATAAACTTAAATTTTTGAAACAGGTGAAATTTTATGACTAATTTTCTAGTAGCTTTTTGGACAGGAGCTTTAATTGTGAGGAAAAGAAAGTTAATCCACTATAATTAAATCTGCTGGGTAATGTGATTACAAGAGGAAAAGTTGGAATTTGTTTTGTTTTGTTTTATTTTTTAGGTAATTTAGAAAACTATGGAAAACTCAGCAGTGGCCACAGGACTGGAAAAGGCAGTTTTCATTCCAATCCCAAAGAAAAGCAATCCCAAAGAATGCTCAAACTACCGCACAATTACACTTATCTCACACGCTAATAAAGTAATGCTCAAGATTCTCCAAGCCAGGCTTCAGCAATATGTGAACCGTGAACTTCAAGATGTTCAAGCTGGTTTTAGAAAAGGCAGAGGAACCAGAGATTAAATTGCCAACATCCACTGGATCATGGAAAAAGCAAGAGAGTTCCAGAAAAACATCTATTTCTGCTTTATTGACTATGGCCAAGGCCGTTGACTGTGTGGATCACAATAAACTGTGGAAAATTCTGAAAGTCATGGGAATACCAGACCACCTGACCCGCCTCTTGAGAAACCTATATGCAGGTCAGGAAGCAACAGTTAGAACTGGACATGGAACAACAGACTGGTTCCAAATAGGAAAAGGAATACGTCAAGGCTGTATATTGTCACCCTGTTTATTTAACTTATATCCAGAGTACATTATGAGAAAAGCTGGGCTGGAAGAAGAACAAGCTGGAAAGAAGATTGCCAGAAGAAATATCAATAACCTCAGATATGCAGATGACACCACCCTTATGGCAGAAAGTGAAGAGGAACTAAAAAGCCTCTTGATGAAAGTGAAAGAGGAGAGTGAAAATGTTGGCTTAAAGCTCAACATTCAGAAAACAAAGATCATGACATCTAGTCCCATCACTTCATGGGAAATAGATGGGGAAACTGTGTCAGACGTTAGTTTTTGGGGCTCCAAAATCACTGCAGATGGTGATTGCAGCCATGAAATTAAAAGATGCTTACTCCTTGGAAGGAAAGTAATGACCAACCTAGATAGCATATTCAAAAGCAGAGACATTACTTTGCCAACAAAGGTCCGTCTAGTCAAGGCTACGGTTTTTCCAGTGGTCATGTATGCATGTGAAAGTTGGACTGTGAAGAAAGCTGAGTACCGAAGAATTGATGATTTTGAACTGTGGTGTTGGAGAAGACTCTTGAGAGTCCCTTGGACTGCATGGAGGTCCATCCAATCCATCCTAAAGGAGATCAGTCCCGGGTGTTCATTGGAAGGCCTGATGATAAAACTGAAACTCCAATATGGATGGCATCACCGACTGGATGGACATGAGTTTGAGTAAACTCCGGGAGGCCTGGTGTGCTGCGATTCATGGGGTCGCAAAGGATCGGACACAACTGAGCAACTGAACTGAACTGATGAAAAGGTAATCTATTGTCTTAACATTTAATACCTTTATCAGGTATTCTGTTTTTTTATTTCTATTTCTGATTTTACTTGTCCCAGTGTTATGAACCTGACATAATTATTATTATTAGCCAGAACTACAATACAGTCATTTGTGTTGTAGCTTTATTTAGATTTACTTGATTGCATAGTCATTTGTAAATGGCTTAATTATGCCAAGAAAAATAAAAAATATTCTTATAAAATTATATTTTCAGTAATGTAAGCAAAATAATCTGAACCAACCCTCCAATTAAAAATAATTAAATATACTGGATTAAACAATTAAAGAATTAAATATATTGGATTAAACAACTGAAAGAATAGTAGAAATCATCAGCACAGAATTTGACAGATTAAGTGAACTAAGTGAAAAAAACTGAGGCTTTTGTTGTTGTTGTTCAGTTACTAAATCCTGTCTGACTCTCTGACCTCATGAACCATAGCATGCCTGGCTCCTCTGTCCTCCACTAATTCCTGAAGTTTGCTCAAATTCATATCCATTGAATCTGTGGTGCTATCTAACCATCTCACCCTCTATTGTCCCCTTCTCCTTTTGTCTTCAATCTTTCCCAGCATCAGTCTGTTCCAATGAGTCAGCTCTCTGCATCAGGTAACCAAAGTATTGGAGCTTTAGCTTCATCAGTAGTCCTTCCAATGAATATTCATGGTTGATTTCCACTAGGATTGACTAGTTTGATCTTGCAGTCTGAGATCAAGAGTCTTCTCCAGAATCCAAGTTTCACATCTGTACATGACTACTGGTAAAACTATAGGTTTAGCTATATGGACCTTTGTTGGCAAAGTGATATCTTTGCTTTTTAATATGCTGTCAGTGATATCTCTGCTTTTTAATATGCTTGTCCAAGGAGCAAGCATTTTCTAATTTCATGGCTGCATTCACCATCCACAGTGATTTTGTAGCCCAAGAAAATAACATCTTTCACTGCTTCCACATTATTTCCTTCTATTTGTCATGAAGCAATGGGACAAGAAGAGAATGAAAATCATGGCTTGAAACTTTTTTATAATGATGAGTTTCAAGCCATGATTTTCATTCTCTTCTTTCACCTTCATCAAGAGGCTCTTTAGTTCCTCTTTGCACTCTGCCATTAGAGTGGTATCCTCTACTTATCTGAGGTTGTTACATTTCTCCCAGTTATCTTGATTCCAGCATGTGATTCGTTAATCCTGGCATTTCACATGGTGTACTCTACATATAAATTAAATAAGCAGGATTACAATATACAGCCTTATTGTACTCCTTTCCCAATTATGAAACAGTCTTATACACACATACACATACACACACACACACACAGAGAAATAGAGAAAAATAAAGTCAATTGGCACCCCACTCCAGTGCTCTTGCCTGGAAAATCCCATGGATGGAGGAGCCTGATAAGCTGCAGTCCATGGGGTCGCTAAGAGTTGGACATGACTGAGCGACTTCACTTTCACCTTTCACTTTCATTCATTGGAGAAAGAAATGGCAACCCACTCCTGTGTTCTTGCCTGGAGAACCCCAGGGACGGGGGAGCCTGGTGGGCTGTCGTCTATGGGGTCGCATAGAGTCAGACACGACTGAAGTGACTTAGCAGCAGCAGCAGCAAAGTCAATTGGGCAAAGTTAAACATTTAGTTTTGATAAAATGTATAAGAGCATTTTTCATACTATTCTCAACAACTTTAATAAAAATAAATTTGAAAAGTAACATTTTCAGTGAATCCAAAAAAAAAAAAAGGCATGACTCTTAACACAGTCTCTGTGTTGAAGAAAATTCTACTGACCTTGATATACTCTAAGAAATTTAGTTTTATTTTTTTTAATTTAATTTTATTTTTTAACTTTACAATATTGTATTGGTTTTGCCATATATCAAAATGAATCCACCACAGGTATACATGTGTTCCCCATCCTGAACCCTCCTCCCTCCTCCCTCCCCATAACATCCCTCTGGGTCATCCCAGTGCACCAGCCCCAAGCATCCAGTATCCTGCATCGAACCTGGACTAAGGACTCGTTTCATATATGATATTATACATGTTTCAATGCCATTCTCCCAAATCATCCCACCCTCTCCCTCTCCCACAGAGTCCAAAAGACTGTTCTATACATCAGAGTGAAGTAAGCCAGAAAGAAAAACACCAATACAGTATACTAACGCATGTATATGGAATTTAGAAAGATGGTAACAACAACCCTGTATACAAGACAGCAAAAGAGACACTGATGTATAGAAATTTAGTTTTAGATTTATGTTTTAGGTGATACTTAAGTTACTTGCTTGAATAGCCAAAAAAGGTATTAATAGAAAGTGATAGACTACATTAAAATTTTAAAACAATAATCATAATGACTAGAAAAAATGTAAAACATTATATGTAAATCATATTTAAAATTTATAGATACAACAAAAACATATACATCTGGAGGGAGATATATAGAGTTCAAATATTCTAAGGCCATTTATTATATGGACAGCAGAATCAAACTGCATGAAGCCAGCATGGGAACCTTCTGTCACAATGTACCTCATTAAATCACAATTTCAAAATCTGTCTTCCTGCCCACAATCTCTAAAGATCACTTTAATGTTTTTTATCTTTTCACGTGCAGCAGTTTTACTTTGCCCAGATTCCTTCCTATTGCCAAACCTAAACCTTATATCTATCTGTGTTCCTATTATACCATCTAGAGTATGAGGACAAGTCTAGCATCCTCTCCCATCTTACCTGTTGGAAGGGTTCTTGTGTGCAGAAGAGCATAAGCTTCCTGTAATTCCCAAGGGGATTTCCCGTCTCCCTTGAGGAATTTTCCTTCATTAGCATCCAGCCTTTTCTATAAAAATTTTAAACGTTTCAGCAGTTATTTCTTCCAATATATTTTTTATGCTCTCTTTATCTCTTCTCCTATTTGGAGTTCAGTTTACATGTTCTAAATTGCTTGCTATTTCACCATAAGTTGTTCCTGTTTTGTTCATTTTTTTTTCTCTTTATCTCTTATTATTTTCTCATTATCTCTATTTTTTCTCTACTTTATTTCAGAAAGTTTCACTATTCAGTCTGAAAGGGCTCACTTCTTTTTTTCAGTAGTTTCTAACATTCTATTTCCGTATTCATTGCATTTCTTACTGTTTATTTTCTTGTCTACAGCAGTTGCTTTTGCATTTTCTTCTGTGTTTCCTTTTTTCCTCTTTTTGTCCTATTAAAGTTCACTCTATTGTCTTGAGTGCATTGAGTCTGTTTGTAATAGCTATTTAATATCCTTTTTTTATTTTATTTTTTTTTTATTTAATATCCTTGTCTGCTAACTTTATCATCTCTGTAATTGCTTGGGCTGTTTCTGTTGATTGATGTCTTCTCCTGGTTACGAGTTTTATTTTCCCTTGCATGATAAATTTTAATTGTGTATGGAAGATTCTAAATTTTACTTTTCTGTTTGCTAGTTCTTGATATATTCCATTAAATGGTGGTTGGCTTATTTTGGCATTCAGTGAGTGTATTCATTTTGATGCTTGCTTTAAATTTATTAGGGTAAGTCCAGAATAATGTTTAGGCTAAAGACTATTTTGCTGGTGGTTGGTTTTAGTTGCTAAGTCATGTTCAACTCTTTGTGACACTATGGACTGTCGCCCACCAGGTTCCTCTGTC
Source organism: Bos indicus x Bos taurus (assembly GCF_003369695.1). Lineage (NCBI taxonomy): Eukaryota > Metazoa > Chordata > Mammalia > Artiodactyla > Bovidae > Bos > Bos indicus x Bos taurus. The sequence goes on from NC_040087.1 coordinate 63,108,208, forward strand.
CATGGGATTTTCCTACAATAATATTGGAGTGGATTGCCATTTCCTTCTCCAGGGGATCTTCCCAGCCCAGAGACTGAACCCATGTTTCCTGCTTGGCAGGCGGAATCTTTTCCAGGGAGCCACCAGGGAAGCCCCAGACTATTTTAGCCCCACTATTTAGGTGATCCTTTTCTGAAAATTCTGTCCAGTATGCTATGTTGTCATTAAGAGGTCTTCCTCTCTCTGGCTACTTGCAGACTTTTATAAATTCCAACCCTTTTTAAGTTTCAGAGGCATTTGTCCTTTCTAGGGGTTCTTCCTAGTGGTTCTTTCCCTAATAGAAGCTGCTTTCCAGTGTTCCCTGATAGGATATCACTTTCTAGTGGCTCTTTCCCTGATATTGAATAATTTCTTTTGTTTTTCTAACTTGACTGAGATAATCACCATGTGATATTTTGTATATTTAAGACATAGAGAACTTTGACCTGGCACACTTGAATACTGTGAAATGATTACCACCAAAGTTTAGTTAGCACCTCTGTCATGTAACATGTATGCCAAGTCACTTCAGTCATGTTAGACCCTTTGCGGCCCAATAGAATGTTGTCCTCCAGGCTCCTCTATCCACGGGACTCTCCAGGAAAGAATGCTGGGATGGATTGCCATTTTCTTTTCCAGGGGACCTTCCTGACACAGGGATTGAAACTGCGGCTCCTGTGCCTCCTGCATTGTAGGCAGATTCTTTACCACTGAGCCAGCAGGGAAGCTGCACCTCTATATCACATAGTTACCTTTTTCTGGCAAGAATATTTAAGATCTGGGCTTCCCCGGGTGGCTCAATGACAAAGAATCTCCATGCCAATGAAGGAGCCATGGGTTCGATCCCTGGGTTGGGAAGATCTGCTCCAAGGAGGAAACGACAACCCACTCCAATACTCTTTCCTAGAGAATCTCACGGACAGAGGAGCCTGGCAGGCAACAGTCCATGAGATTCCAAAGAGTCAAACATGACTTAGCAACTGAGAACACATGCATTTAAGATCTACTCTTTGAGCAGCCATCAAATATAAAATGGTATTTATTAACTGTAATCACCATGCTGTAAATTAAACTTTCTAGAACTTTTTTCATCTGGAAATTTGTACCCTTTGACTAAAATCTCCCCATATCCCCCATCCCCTAGACCCTTGTAATCACCATGCTACTGTTTATATGAGCTCAGCTTTCCATTTTCACATGTGAAGATCAGTATTCTCCTACAGATCTAGGGAACCCACTGCTCTCTTTCTACATCATTCTCACTTCTCTGGTCTCATGCTCATCCATTCTAACTTTCTAAGCCTCTGCGAACTCTCACTTGTGTTTCCTCAATTCAGAAATGTGCCTTGACCCTGTTTCCCCTTTCCTTACTACTGGCTACAACTTAGCTATAGGTGCTGAGCTAAAACAACTGTTTGGTTCTTTTCATTTGATCCGCTTCCTTCAGGGTTGACAAACACATGCTGCAGTGTTATCCGGTGTCTGAACATCATTGTTTAACGTATTTTATCTGATTTTCTAATTGTCTAAGACAGGAGGGTTAAACTTTTCCCTGTTACTCTATCATGGCTTGTAGCAGACATCAAAGATAAAAATTTCTTTTAAAAACTTTATTAGTGAGTTTATTTTTAGAGGCCAATTTTGTTATAAAAATTCAACGACAAGCATTCAGTTATTTGAATTCTCTTGTTTTTTTTTTTTTTTCCACTCTGAAGAAAAACATCTGAAAAAGTAATGTTTTTCCTTAATTATGTTTAACTATAATTATAAGTTCATAATAAAGGCAACAAGGACCATCTATCATAATTCAAGAGAGTTTTTGGCATTGTACAATATTCTGCTTTTCACTGAGAAAGTTTTTATTTTTTAATTTGTAAATCTTGTTTAATACTGTAGTATATTTTTGGAATATGCTTAGTAATTGCAATATTTTTGACAGTAATGGTGAACACATTTAGTACTGTGCTCAGTAATGGCACAAAGAACAATTTTCTAATATTTATTTCTGTAGATGTCAGATATATGTGTGCCTGCCTGGATTCAATCTTCTTGGTAAAGACCAAACAAATGATAGACTATTGAGAAAGGTTTCCAAGAGGACTCTTTCATACTCTAAAATGTGAATACTTCTTGAGGTACTTCACATATTTCCTGGAGAGTAATTGAATGCTTTTCAAGCAATTTTTCTTAAATTTCTATGTCTCTTTAAAATACAAGGAAACATTTAAAGTTATACTTTTCAAATGGGTTTTTATGACATATTTTATCATATATCATTGCTATTCAAAATGGAAACCAATAGCATATGCATATGTTCCTAAAGTTATATTTTGCTAGGGAAAAGTTATATGAAAGATGAAAACACTTTAAAAAAATCTTATATAACAAGCATAAAAACTACTGTGTTTTGAACACTTGTCCTAGTTGGCTTAAAGATAAGCCTGGAGTCAGAAGTTTCAAAAACTTTGAATATAATCAAATTAAAGAAACAAGAATTATAATAATTAAATACATTGTATTATTGTGGCTAATTTAGCAATACTAATACTACTAAGTCACTTCAGTCGTGTCCGACTCTGTGCGACCCCATAGATGGCAGCCCACCAGGCTCCCCCGTCCCTGGGATTCTCCAGGCAAGAACACTGGAGTGAGTTGTTATTTCCTTCTCCAATGCAGGAAAGTGAAAAGTGAAAATGAAGTCGCTCAGTCGTGTCTGACCCTCAGCGACCCCATGCACTGCAGCCCTTCAGGCTCCTCCGTCCATGGGGTTTTCCAGGCAAGAGTAGTGGAGTGGGGTGCCATTGCCTTCTCCGAATTTAGCAATATTTACTTTCATATAAATAGAAGAATTTATTTACCTGATAATGAAAGAATTGGAAAAGAAAAGATCATGTAGGCATTTTAACTTGCCAGTCACCTTTTAATAATTAACAGACATTATCTACTTTTGAAAATATAGCTACTCATATTCTTGATTCAGTCTCAAATGTATGTCACATGTGCCCTGCCTATTGCCTCTCACAGATTCAGCTTCCCCCTCCGAAGGCCAGAGGGGAGTATTCTCCTCCAGGGTATCTCCCCAACCCAGGGATCAAACCCAGGTGTCCTGTATGTATTGCAGGTGAATTATTTACCATCTGAGCCACAAGGGAAGCCCATTCAATATGATACTATGTGCAATTCCTCAGGGCTGGCACCTCCTTCCCAATCAGGACCTGAAGAGAGTGCACTGTGTACCTAAGCTTGGCACTCTTACATATGTGAGAATGTACCCTAGGTGTCAATTCCTTCCTCCCTAAGAAAAATAAATCAGGGTGCTCCCTATTTTGTGTGAATAAATCAAGGGCTTCCCAGGTAGCACTAGTGGTGAAGAACCCACCTGCTAATGTGGGAGATATAAGAGGCATGAGTTTGAGCCCTGGGTCCTGAAAATCCCCTGGAGAAGGAAAAGGCAACTCACTCCAGTATTCTTTCCTGGAAAATCCCATGGACAGAGAGGAGACTGGTGGACTGTGGTCCACTGAGTTGCAAAGATTTGGACATTACTGAAACGACTTAGCACACACATACACAAATATGGCATATTAAAGAGGAATTCAACACAATTTTTGAAGAACCAACAATTAGGTAAGCAGTTGCATGGGAGATAACAATCTTGCCTGATAAGGCTGCATGATTCTTCTAAGGGCCCCAAGGTGAGAGACAGAGAGGAAGGAATTGACACCTAGGGTACATTCACACACATGTAAGTGTAGTAGTGTAGTAAGCACATTTTTATAAAGCAATATATTTTGCCCACTTTTAAATGATTCTCTAGTGTATTGAAAAATACTTCATCTATTGTTCCTGTGTAGTCACTAAGTTGTGTTCAACTCTTTATGCCCAGGCAAGAATACTGGAATGGGTTGCCATTCCCTTTTCCACAGGATCTTCCTGACCCTGGGATCAAACCCAGATCTCCTGCACTGCAGGTAGATTGTTTACCATTGAGCCACTGGGGAAGGCCCACTTCACATATGCATTTAACATAGCTACGGACACTGTTTCCTGTTGCAATGAATCCTGGGCAGCAGTTTTGCCTCCAAAATTCATTATGCTGCAAAGCTTCATAGCTGTATCAAGAAATGTTTAAATACCAAAGCCATGAGAGCCTAGGCACAGTGGTTTTGAGATTTGCTTACAGACCTAAAAATACCACTCATAAAGCAAAACGCAGGGTCATGAGAAATGTTGCCATGGATACCACACTCTGACCTGCTACTATGACCTGAGCTATATCATCATATGTGCAGCAATTCTGACATGTGAGTGAATTCCTTAGGTCATAAATTTATATTAAAAAAGCAAAAGTACCTGGTAAGAATAAATAAATGCTAACAAATTAAAGCTAAATTTATAGAGTACTAATATTTATAAAATACACCTGGAATTTTAAGATGAGCAATGTTCTACTATATGATCTAAGTGAATTTTAAATATACACTGATACAGCTAACAAAGTTAATTCAATGTGCCATTATTTACCAAGCATAAATAATTTAGGGGACTCTGTTGCTTTGGTGTAATGTACGACTATAAATAGTGGTCAACTTAGTCGCATTTTTTAACTGTAGAGGTCTTTGTTTAGTTTAATTAATTATTTTTTGAAATTATTGAGCCAAACCACTGCATGAGCAATACTTCTTAGGTAGGCAGTAATTGTCATATCACTGGACTTGAATCAACTGTGAATTTTTCCCCCCAGTCCTTACAGAGGATCTATGAATTCCCTTATTTTCTTCCTTGAAAAAATGTTGGTTTCAGTTGAAAAATATTCTTTGGAAGAAACTCACAAACAGAAATTCAGCCAATCTTTTTCTATCCATTGCTGGACTTGGATGAGAATTAGGCAATTTGGAAAGCTGCGATACATGTTGGAGGACACACAGGTTCCACACTAAGGCTATAATGTGCCCCAGTAGTACTCTGGAGACAGAATCATTGGTCTGACTGTGCAGATTGAGATTTATTCCTCACATGCCTGACAGAAGTTGTTTTCTGAATTTGACTTTTTTGAACTATATGAAAATTTTCTGCATAGTTTTCTATTTTGGGTAGAGACAGATATGACAACTCTTTAGTAGTAGTATTATTAGTAGTAAGCACATTTTTAAAAAGCAATATAATTTTTCTTTTGTTATAACTACCCCTTTTAAATTATATTATTGTATATAGAATTTGTATTTTTCCTGGAATTTAGTAATATATTCAACAAGGTATGAAAATTATTATTCAGATTCACAGTTGACTCTGAACAACACAGATTTGAACTGCACAGGTCTATTTATATTATAATTTTAAAAAACAAATACATGGGAAAATTTGGCAGAGAACTGAGACAATTAAAAAACTTACAGATGAACCACATATTTTTGAAATATTGAAAAAATGTTTAAAAAGGTTTGTGATGAATGCACTGAATATATGAAGCTATTTATCTATCCTTACATAGACATAAGGGTAGTGATAACATAAAATTAGTAACATGTTAGTTTTCTTACTGTTTCAAAATTTTGCTTTCAAAGAATTATATTAGCATACAGTATGCCAGTCTCTCTCACAGTGGAAAAACTGTATCAGTCTACCATCATAGATGAGTGCTTTATTTAATGTAACAATATTTCTAATACTGTATTATGAATATGAGTTAATACTGTATGCCATAAAAATGTATAATGACCTGTGCATTAATATATAGACTAGCCTACAGTGAAGCAATCATATGGGTTATACTAGGCTACCACAAACCAATCATATTGCTGCTCCTTCCTTATCAATGTATGAATACATTTATACCTATAAGCATGAATTTCTTTTGCACATTATCATTATCTTTTCATTTTTCATATATACTGTTAGATATACATATAACATGACGGTGTTTTATTAAGACAATATTGATGTAGGTTCTGACAGACAACTGATCTTGTAAATAGGTGATATAAACAACAAATTGATAAAACCAGTACATTACTATATATGCATTTTCTCTCCTTATGATATTTAATAACATTTTATTTCCTATAGCTTACTTATTGTACAAATACAGTATGTAGTACAGTTAACATACAAAATAGTGTTAATTGACAGTTTATGGTATCTCTAAGACTTCCAGTCAACAGTAGGTTATTAGTTTTAAGTTTGGGAAGAATCAAAATTTATATGTAGATTTACAACTATATAGGGATTGGAATCCCAACCCCCATGTATATTGATTCTACCAAATATATAATTATCTGTTTCACTTATAATATTTTCAAAGAATATACATATTATTTATAGATTTGAGAATCATACTTAATGAATAATGTATATGTACTATGTTTTTAAATTTTAACTTGATGTATATATATATTTGTATCTATAGTTACATAGTTGTTAAATAGTTTTCAATTCTGAGTAGGGCTTCACAGGTGGCTCAATGCTAAAGAATCCACCTGCCAAACAGGAGACACAGGTTCAGTCCCTGGGTTAGAAAGACCTCCTGGAGAAGGAAATGGCAATCCTCTCCATTTTTCTTGCCTGGGAAATCCCATGGATAGAGAAGCCTGGTGAGCTACAGTCCATAGGATCACAGAGAATCAAGACAACTTAGTGACTAAACAACAACAATAACAAATTTAAAAAAAAAAAAACAATAACAAATTTTGCATAACTAAAATTTAAATTTGCTACCTTATTGCTATTTAAATAATCTACTATTTCACTAGTTGTTTTGAAATGACAACACTTTAGTCTATAGGTCAACGTCATTTTTGTGCCTAGTAGGGCATATCTACTAGGTACAGGTCTACTAGTAGTAAATTGAATAAATACTAAATTGGTAGATAACATAGTTTTGATAGTCAATATAAGTTTCTGAAATACTCATTTCAATAATCCAATATCACCAAGCAACATTACTCAATATATTAATGCATCCTGGATAATATAAAATATAATAGTTTTCTATATAAGCTGCATTATTGAAAATTATTTTCATGCTTCTAAAAATCATGCTCACATCTTCCAAATTTCTAAAACATATTAATAAATGTCAGGGCTTTAGCAACCACAAAGGTGATATTGTGTATATTATTGATTACAATCGTGGTGGTGGTTTAGTTGCTAAGTTGTGTCTGATTCTTTTTACCCCATGGACTGTAGCCCACCAGGCTCCTCTGTCCATGGGATTTTCCAGGCAAGAATACTGGAATGGGCTGCCATTTTTTCTCCAGGGGATCTTCGCAACCCAGGGATCAAGCCCATGTCTCTGGCATTGCAGGTAAATTCTTTACCACTGAGTCATCAGGGAAGCCCAGTCATTAATTACAATGTGTTTGACCAAATTAATAATAATGCTGTTAAACCTGAAGCCATATTACTAGTAAATGAGAAAGTATTGAAAGAAGATAGGGTTTTCTAAACAGTATTTGCCAAATATAGAGCCAAAGCAATTCATAGAAGAAAACAGTGGGAGTGCTGTGAAGAAAGCCTGAACACAGGCAGCTCTGTGAACCCCTTCCACTAACATGCTACCCAAGTGATGGAGAGCCACCATTCAGCCTCCGCAAGAAGGAAGACACTGAGATCAGCACATTAGAATAAACACATCAAGCTAATTTTATGAATTAATTTAATCTTTAATTCAGATTAAATAAGTGAAAATCCAAAGATAAAACTTCAAAGTACCACCTTAAAAGGGCAATAATTAATGTTTATTTATTTATTCCTACTTAAAGCATATATAGTATTACTTAGATAAATATTTGCTGCACAAATGAACAGCATAAATGGGAAACCAATGTGAATACTTAACACTGTGGATGTAGTAATAATCCAGAAATTAGAAGAAAGCATTTAAATTATATCTAGTAGATTTGACAACATTAAGAAAAAAGCACATCTAATAAAAGTGAAGCTCTTTGAAATTTAAAAAATATGATGACTATAATTAAAATGGAAGTGTTGAGCAAGAGAATTAAAATGGTTAAAAATGTAATTTGCAATCAGTTATGTAAGGTTGTGGATCACAAGAAACTGGAAAATTCTTAAAGAGGTAGGAATACCAGACCACCTTACCTGCCTCCTTAGAAATCTATTTTCAGGTCAAGAAGCAACAGTTAGAACTGGACATGGAACAAAGACCCGGTTTCAAACTGGGAAAGGAGTACATCAAAGCTGCATATTGTCACCCTGCTTATTTAACTTATATGCAGAGTACATCATGCAAAATGCCAGACTGGATGAAGCAGAAGCTGGAATCGAGAATGCAGGTAGAAATATCAATAACCTCAGATATACAGATGGCACAATCCTTATGGCAGAAAGCTAAGAGGAACTAAAGAGCCTCTTGATGAAAGTGAAAGAGGAGAGTGAAAAAGTAGGCTTAAAACTCACCATTCAAAAAACTAAGATCATGGCATCTGGTCCCATCACTTCATGGCAAATAGATGGGGAAACAATGGAATCAGTGAGAAATTTTATTTTCTTGGGCTCCAAAATCACTGCAGATGGTGACTGCAGCCATAAAATTAAAAGATGCTTGCTCCTTGAAAGAAAAGTTATGACCAACCTAGACAGCATGTTAAAAACAGAAACATTACTTTACCAACAAAGGTCTGCCAAGTCAAAGCGATAGTTTTTCCAGTAGTCAGGTATAGATGTGAGAGTTGGACCACAAAGAAAGCTAAAAGTTGAAGAATTGGTGCTTTTGAACCCTTGCTTTGGTGAAGACTCTGGAGAGTCCCTTGGACTCCAAGGAGATCCAACCAGTCAGTCCTCAAGGAAATCAGTCCTGAACATTCATTGGAAGGACTGATGCTGAAGATGAAGTTCCAATATTTTCGCCATCTGATGGGAAGAACTGACTCATTGGAAAAGACCCTGATGCTGGGAAAGATTGAAGGCAGATAGAGAAGGGGATGACAGAAGATGAGATAGTTGGATGGCATCACCAGCTCAATGGACATGAGTTTGAGCAAGCTCCAAGAGCTGGTGATGGACAGGGAAGCCTGGTGTGCTGAAGTCCATGAGATCACAAAGAGTCAGAGACGACTGAGTAACTGAACTGAGCTGAATGTAAGGCTGAGGATTTTTGTGGATATATTAGAAAGAACACTTGTAGAATATGTGAAAATAAAACTAAAGCTGAAAGAGTTCCAGTTCCAGCATGGTAAGGGCCATTAAACTTCTTATTACCAACAAGGAGGTCTTCATGACAGGTTTCCCCTGTGGCTAAGTGGTAAAGAATCCACCTACAATACAGGAGCTGAAGGAGACTCAAATTGGATCCCTGCGTCAGGAAGATCCCTGGAGGAAGGAATGGCAACCCACTGCAGTATTCTTGCCTAAAGAATCTCTTATATAGAGGAGCCTGGTGGGCTACAGTCCATAGGGTCACAAAGAGTTGGACAGGACTGTAGTGTCGGAGCACACACGCAGGCAGTTCTTCTCTACACGTAAAGGCTGGAGAACCATTGAGAGCTGCCATTCCATATTCTCATTTTAGGTTCTGGTACCCAAAATATTGATTTTTTGGAAAACACACACTTAATAGAGAATTGCTTTCAAAAAATATATCGGGGCATGTCCTCAAAAGATAACCCTGTCAGGATGTGAGCAACCAAGCCTGCAAAGAGGGAGAAATTGACCTGAAACTTGGTGGCAGATGAGTCCTTGGCTAATCCAGTCAGAGACTGTAGATCGAGGATGGCTGTTCAGCGTTGTATCAGAATGAGATGATATTTCACTTCCTTATGTAAGGCTTATGTCTCATGGTGTGCTGTTAAACCAGATCCTCAAAAGACCAAAAAATAGCAAAAAAGCTCTAAGTTTTGGACTGATTTAATGCTACCCTAAGTTTAGCTGCAGGGTAGCAAAGTTCTTCAGTATTTGACAAATGACGTCTTGCAGTCAGCAGAAGCTGCTTCCAGCACAACTTTCAGTGAGGTTGTGAAGTGAAAGTTGCTCAGCTATGTCCCACTCTTTGTGACCCTATGGACTGTAACCTGCCAGACTCCTCTCTCCATGGGATTCTTGGGCAAGAATAATGGAGCAGGTAGCCATTCCTTCTCCAGGGGATCTTCCCAACCCTAGGATGGAACCTGGGTCTCCCAACGTGGCAGGCAGATCCTTTTCCATCTGAACCACCAGGAAAGCCCTCAATGAGCCCTTAGTGAGGTTGATTCTTATGATCTAGGGCAAATTCCAGTGAGAGCTGAAGCTCTAACCCATTTGCCTGCAACAGACTCAACCCTGGGAGAAGACCCAGACCCAACGTCAAGAAAGAGATCAGATTTTGTCACCACAGTCCCTGCTACACTTTCCATTGCTCAATCTTCTAAGAACTTCACATCCATGAAGTCTTAATATTCACATTGATCTTGTAAAGTTTATCATCACCTACGTTTTGCAAAGGAAAGCACATGAAGACTTCACACTGGGGAGAATTCTATAGAAAATTGTGGGCAGTGAGTTAAGTATAATAAATCTTTGGCAACCAAAGTTTTAAAACCCTTAAGAAGACAGTACTGAAGTAGCAATCTTAGTGTAGTATGTGATCCTCATTCCTGGAAGTTTCTGAGAAATGACTGCCTGTCTAACAACATTTATGGAATATTAGTGCATATTTGTGGGTGAAGTAGGTAACCTCCAACATTGCTACCATGAAGCAAGGAAATATGAAAATAGCATGCAAAATTTTCTCTATGATACTTCTTTCTTCCCAGTGTCACTCAGTTCTTTGAAAAAAAAAAAACACTAAAACAAAATTAGATTTTCATAAAACCTCTGTATCTTTGTTACTGGGTAGTTTTGCAATGTTTCACCTATTTATCTTAAATGAAATGTCAACATTTATTCCACCCCTATCAACTTGTCTATGTAAATATATATTATAATTTGGTTTTCTGTTTGTACATTCAGCTTTTTTTAAGAGCATGATTAATATTTTGGATTTTAGAGTTTTTTATGGGTCAATTTACATATGGAAATATTTACTAGGCTTTTGATTTACTTTGCGGGAATTCAAATTAATCTAACATGTTACTGAAAGTCTTCAGAATCAGATCTTGTAAATAAATCATGAATGTGAAGTAGTCTTTAAATATTGTTATGTATGCTTAAAGTGTTAGCAAAATATGTCATGAATATATTTTTAAGATAAATATCTCAAATGCAATTTTACTCTGTTAAAAATCAATGTTATATATAACTTACATGTCATTTGTCAAGTATAATTTATTATGAGACATAATTGTACTGATAGAGAAATAAATATGAACTGAAGTGATAATTATATACATAAATATTAGCCTAGTTTTTAGAAAATAATTTTGAAAATCAGAATAATCTGTGGAATGTATAGAGCTACTTATATGCTGTTAAACTGCTCTTTATTGACAGAAGACAAACAAAATATTAAAGTGGAACATCATAAGTGAAAGTAAGAGAAAAGCAACTGGAAAAATCAGTAGCCCCAATATTTTCAAATAATGCATTTTAAAAACTAAATATCTGGATTAAAAAGCAAAATACAAATAAGCTGGTCGATAAGTAAACAAATGACTCAGAGAAGAAATTATAAAAATGCCCCCAAAACTAACCATGCTTAAGCTTATCAATTATCAGTGAAAAAATAACAAAAATGAACAAATTAGTTAAATATTTCTGTATTGTCTATATATATTATTGGTTTTAGAAAAGGCAGAGGAACCAGAGATCAAATTGCCAATATCGCTGGATCGTGAAAAAAGCAAGAGAGTTCCAGAAAAACATCTATTTCTGCTTTATTGACTATGCCAAAGCCTTTGACTGTGTGGATCACAATAAACTGTGGAAAATTCTGAAAGAAATGGGAATACCAGACCACCTGACCTGCCTCTTGAGAAACCTGTATGCAGGTCAGGAAGCATCAATTAGAACTGGACATGGAACAACAGACTGGTTCCAAATAGGAAAAGGAGTACGTCAAGGCTATATATTGTCACCCTGTTTATTTAACATATATGCAGAGTACATCATGAGAAACGCTGGACTGGAAGAAGCACAAGCTGGACTCAAGATTGCCGGGAGAAATATCAATAACCTCAGATATGCAGATGACACCACCCTTATGGCAGAAAGTGAAGTGAAACTCAAAAGCCTCTTGATGAAAGTGAAAGTGGAGAGTGAAAAAGTTGGCTTAAAGCTCAACATTCAGAAAACGAAGATCATGGCATCCGGTCCCATCGCTTCATGGGAAATAGATGGGGAAACAGTGGAAACAGTGTCAGACTGTTTTTCTGGGCTCCAAAATCACTGTAGATCGTGACTGCAGCCATGAAATTAAAAGACGCTTACTCCTTGGAAGGAAAGTTATGACCAACATAGACAGCATATTCAAAAGCAGAGACATTACATTGCCAACAAAGGTCTGTCTAGTCAAGGCTATGGTTTTTCCAGTGGTCATGTATGGATGTGAGAGTTGGACTGTGAAGAAGGCTGAGCGCTGAAGAATTGATGCTTTTGAACTGTGGTGTTGGAGAAGACTCTTGAGAGTCCCTTGGACTGCAAGGAGATCCAACCAGTCTATTCTGAAGGAGATCAGCCCTGGGATTTCTTTGGAAGGAATGATGCTAAAGCTGAAACTCCAGTACTTTGGCCACCTCATGTGAAGAGTTGACTCATTGGAAAAGACTCTGATGCTGGGAGGGATTGGGGGCAAGAGGAGAAGGGGACGACAGAGGATGAGATTGCTGGATGGCATCACTGACTCGATGGATGTGAGTCTCAGTGAACTCTGGGAGTTGGTGATGGACAGGGAGGCCTGGCGTGCTGCAGTTCATGGGGTGGCAAAGAGTCAGACATGACTGGGCGACTGATTTGATCTGATCTGATCTGATTATTTATAAGTAAAATAAGAAGATACACGAACCACAAATAAAAATGATTTTAAAAACCTGTTACTCCAATCAACTTCAGGCATTTATTTCAGTGTCAGGTATTTCATAAGAATGCAGTCATAGTTTCCAATAATAAAATGTAAATCTTACTCAAAGAAAATAGAAAATAATACATAAAATGATAGAATTCCATAAAAATCACTCATTTAAATGTAGTGAATAGTAAGTAACCAAATAAATATAATGAGTTTAATCGTATTAGTTACATTTTAAATTTGGGGAAGTGTCTACAGTTGTAACTAAAATTCACTTATTATAAATATTCTTTCTGTGTGTATAGGATGTAGGTATTTCTCAGACTATTTATACAATTATTCACTGTGAGGTATTAATTTCTGTGACTTCTGTATTCACCTTTTGTTTCTATACTTCTTGTAGTATAAAAATGACAATTATATGAGGATGAGTATCTTTATATTTTTCTAACTTTTAGAGGAACTTTCTTTTTGTTGTTTTCTTGCAGCATTAGAACCAACTTTTTTTTAACAAAGATTTTCTTTAAATAAAGAATTGTTTTGTAAATGAAGTTTCTCTACATTTTTTCCTAATGAGTTTAGCACAAATTTTGTCTGGATTCAATTTTTAAAAATTGATTGAAAATATAAGCTAATAAATATATATGGATTTCTTTCTATAATAACCTGTTGATTCTAAGTCTCTTCTATCAAAAAGGTAGAAAAGACATCATTTTTGCTCGTCTTGTATATTACAAACATATCTGTTCACAGAACGTCAGTGTCTCACCTTAGAAATAGTAATTTGCAACTAATAAATATATGTTTTAAATAATCCATAATAAGAAAAATAGCTAAATAATATGATAAAAGACATAATAGACACATAAGTATACTTTAAGGATTATTATTTACTTTTTAATGGAATCATGTAGTTTTAAAACATTTCTCGATATTAAAAAATAACAGGTCATAGATTTTGGTAAATTAAGGAAAATGATATGATTCCTCTCTCTTCAGTGAAGATATTTTACACAGGCAAGTTGAATTAGAAAGCTGAACAATCTTATACCATATGTGATCAATAAAATAATAAACCTATGTTATTATAACATAGCATGTAACATTTAACAAGTGATGAGTGAATTCTCATTTTTTCTTTGATTTGTCTAAAAAAATTGCTTCAACTCTTCAATTTAATCTGCCTCCTCAGAAACTGTACATGTACACTGCAACCAACCACCTGTTGACTTTTCATTTAAAATATTTATTAATTTAAAATATTTTACCCATCTAAATTAATTTGTGGGGTACACATATTATAGTGAATATTAAAAATGGATTTCCCTGATGGCTCTGCCTGCAATGTACAAGACCCAAGTTTGATCCCTGGGTCGGGAAGATCCCCTGGGTAAGGGAGTCCGGTGGGCTACAGTCCATGGGATCATAAGGGTCAGACACGACTGAGCAACATAAATCATATATCACATCACAAACTAATTGGTGGGGTATATATATTATGATGAATATTAAACATAGTGGAGTCATTTCAAAGAGAATATGGAAGTATCAAGAACTTTATAAGTACTTTAATCCAGCAATTAATTTTTGCAATTATAGAGAAGTGTTTTAAAATAATTGAAGTATTAGTACTTTTAAATGTTGCAGTATTATTTATAATAGTGAAAAATATAATCACCTTATTGCTCTAACATGCCTTAGTATAATTTGGGGTATAATATAGTAGTTGCAGTAAGTATAAATATTAAGCATTTGAAACAGGTCACCAAAGAGAGGAAATTGAGATGAAAGTAGTTCTCTGTTTCAGTCATTTTGTTTCATGTTGATTATAAACTGTGTAGACATTCATACCATCCCACTATGTAAACTATTCAGCCATACTAAATATGCAGTTATTTGCTACAAAGTGAACATATTAGTAATAATTAAAATTCACTTTAGTGGCAGTTTATTTTTAATTTCCCAAGCAGTATCACAATGTAAAATGCTGATCTTTTAGGACAGGAGTTTTTATTTTTTCAATTTTTAAAACAGTTTAATGCAAGATTTATTTAAGTTACAGTTACATGGGTTTGGGAATTTCTGCAGAATTTTAATGACTAGAGAGAAGTCAGCTTTTTTTTTAATTCTCTATCTTTATGAAATATTTATATTCACAGGTGAAAACCTAAATATCTGCAGGTTTTCCTTGGCATATGAGCCAGTTCTCTAGGGATAACAAAATAGGATTTATTTTCCTGATTATGGTACTGATTGCTTTATTTCCTTGTGCGAAACCTTTTGGAGTAAAGGTAAGAAAAGATGTGTGCTTTATGTTAGGTTGGTGCAAACATAATTATGGTTTCAATCATGAATTTTGAATCATTATAACTAGGCTCAAACACATCTTTATTAATCAAAATAGGAACCATTGCAATCAACATGTTTTTGCCAAAGAGAAATGAATTTGTTTGTTGTTAAAGCATAAAAATCCATGTTTTGGGATTTGACGAACTCTTGAAAAGCATTTTCTGCCTCCTACTAGTTGTGGAAGCATTTTCCCTGCAAAATACTGTGGAGAGGCTTGAAGAAGTGTTGTCAGTTGAAGAGAGGTCAGATGAACATGGCAGATAAAACTTCTTAGGCCAATTCATTCAACTTCTGAAGCTTTGGTTGTGCTACATGTGGTTGGGCATTGTGGAGAACTGGGCCATTTCCATTGACCAATGCCAGCAATAGGCGTTGCAGTTTTCAGTGCATCCCATCAATTTTATGAGCATACTTCTCAGATTTAATGGTTTCACCAGGATTCAGAAAACTGTAATGGATCAGGAGGGTAGTAGACCACCAAACAGTGACCATGACCTTTTTTTGGTGCAAATTTGACTTTGGGAAAATTTGAAGCTTTTTTTGGTCCAACCACTGAGCTGGTCATTGCTGGTTGTCATATAAAATCCACTTTTCATCACATGTCACAGTCAGACAAGAAACAGCTCATTGTTGCTGCATAGAATAAGAAAAGATGACACTTCAGAATGACAACTTCTTTTGATTTTTGGTCAGTTCATGAGGCATCCACTTATTGAGATTTTTCACCTTTCCAATTTGTTTCCAATGCCAATGACCATAGAATGGTCCATGTTGAGTTCTTGAGCAACTTCTCATGTAGTTGTAAGAGGATCAGTTTCAATGATGGCTCTTAGTTGTTGTTGTCAGCTTCCAATGGCTGGGCACTACACTCCTCATCTGCAAGGCTCTCATATTCTTTGAAAACTTCTTGAGCCACCACTGCATTGTATATTTGTTTGCTAATGTTGTGAGTTGTCTCCACTGCTTTACAACTCATTGTAAACTCAAATAATAAAATCACTCTAATTTTCATTCTGTTTAACATCATTTACATCAGTTCAGTCCAGTCACTCAGTGTGTCTGACTCTTTGCCACCCCATGGACTGCAGCACGCAAGGCTTCCCTGTCCATCACCAACTCCCAGAGCTTGCTCAAACTCATGTCCATAGAGTCAGTGATGCCATCCAACCCATCTCACCCTCTGCCATCCCCTTCTCCTCCACCTTCAATCTTTCCCAGCATCATAGTCTTTCCCAAGGAGTCAGGTGGCCAAAGTATTGGAATTCCAGCTTCAGTATCAGTCCTTCCAATGAATATTCAGGACTGATTTTCTTTAGAATGGACTGGTTTGATCTCCTTGCAGTCCAAGGGACTCTTAAGAGTTTTCTCTAGTACCACAGTTCAAAAGCATCAGTTCTTCAGCCCTCTCCCTTCTTTAATGTTCAACTCTCACAACCATACATGACTACTGGAAAAAACCATAGCTTTGACTATATGGACTTTTGTCTGCAAAGTGATGTCTCCACTTTTCAATACACTAAGTTTGTCATAGCTCTTCTTCCAAAGAGCAAGTGTCTTTTAATTTCTTGGCTACAGTCACCATCTGCATTGATTCTGGAATCCAAGAAAATGAAATCTGACACTATTTCCACATTTTCCCCATTTACATGCCATAAAGTTATAGGACTGGATGCCATCATCTTCATTTTTTGAATGTTGAGTTTTAAGCCAGCTTTTCCACTCTCTTTTACCTTCATCAAGAAAAATTAGCTATTGATTAGTTTTAAAAGTTCAAATACCCTTTGTTTTCTTAATACTGTATATTGTACCTCACCTGAGTATTTTATGTAATGTCTTCTAATTAGTTTTGTACTGACTGCAAATATATTTATTCTAAACAATGTCTCAAAAGAATGGAAATGTGCATAAAATGGATGTTTTATTCATGCTTTCTGAATTCCTAATTCTGAAAACAGAGAGTATTTTTCTGTGTTGGTAAGTGATAAATTGTTATACTAAATTCTGTGTTTTTAAAACAACTGAAAATCAGAAAGATAAATTATGTGTTTTTACCCTTTATACCCTCTAATAATATATTCATCAAAAGTAAGTCTTTTATCAATGATTAGGAAAATCATTTATCTTATACCATATACATATATTACACTTAATAGTAGTGTAATTTCAATATCTTTTACCACTAGAAACTTCACTTTGAACTGAAAATTATAAATTGCCCCAAAATAGAAATGCTAATAAAGTACAAATTTAAACTGCCTTCTTAAAAACTCTGTATGTTCTAAAGTTACTTTGATTTATCCTTCAGAAATTTAGAAGCAATGGATAGCAGGATATTATGCACAATAATGGAACTCATACTTCAGCATTTTACTCTTCAACAGTCTATAAAATCTAGACATTTTTTTCTTTCAAAGGCATATATTGAAAAGATTACAAAAAAAGTTAAATAATAATTAAAATATTTTACATAAAATCTTATACATGATTAAAGATAGACATGAGCATATATATACGTGTGTGTGTATATATATATATATATATATATATATATTTATATAAATAAAGTGAAGTGAAGTTGCTCAGTCATTTCCAACTCTTTGCGACCCCGTGAACTGTAGTCTACCAGGCTCCCCCATCCATGGAATTTTCCAGGCAAGAGTACTGGAGTGATTTGCCCAAACATAAAACATATGTGGATTTTGCTTATGTCTATTTTTAGTAATATGTGTGTGTATATATATATATATATATATGTATGTGTGTTTAATATTTACACACACATATGTGTGTGTTTCATAGAAAAATCATTTACAAATTAAATGCTGATGCTAAGCATTGAAGAATAGGGAAGCCAGGAGCTATGAGATAGAATTAGTACATTGGTAAGTGAGCATAAGCCTTTTTGGATAGCAGTTCAGAAATAACCAGTAAAATTACCACTTGGGATATAAGATAGAGAATCCTCTTAATATAAATTTTCAAAAGAAAAATATAGTTTAATATAGCTATTTATCACTTATCAGAAAGTTATAACCCTTTATAATCTCAACTATTGAAATCCAACAGAGAAAAATACTCGGTATTATGTCTATCTTTAATAATATTTAAGATTCTATGTAAAATAATTTAATTATTATCTAACATTTTTGATGTGAATGAATGAAACTAATGATTTTCTCAGACAAAACCAAAACTGTGAGAATTAATTACCAACATTCCTATTCTGTTAAAAATACTAAAGGGATTTTCTACAGGCAGGAATACAATATCAGAATTTGCACATATAAAATGAAATGAATAGCACTGGAAATGTAAAGATGATGGTACAATGAAATTCATTATTTTTTTCTCATTTAAAATGGCATTACTGTATTGTGTGTTTATGCAATATTTAAGAGAATATTACAAGAACAGCACAAAGAATAGGAGGAAGGAATTAGAAATATATAGTTGTAATATTCTTATACTACATGTGAAGTGGTATTAACATTTTTTGAAGGCAAACTATGAATAATTAAGCATGTATATTATTAGCCTTAGGGCACCATTAAAATAATTAACAACAACAAGATATATACATATAACTTAACGGAGGAAATAAAGTAGAATCCAGAAAAATGGTCAGTTAGCCTAAAGGAAGGCACAAAAAAGGAAAAAGATAAATTGAGACAAGTAGAAAAATTGCTGGATGGTAGATCTTAATTAAATATGCCAATACTCACATTGAATATGGCATAAAGATATTGATTATAAGACAGATATTGCCATAATTGAAAAAATAAGACAATTATAGCCTAAGTAGGAATTTAGATTCTGAATTATGAAATAAAAATTTTTACAGTTTCAACGTATAAGATCATTTAAATAAAATTATGTAATAAGACAATTTCTTCCAAGCTTCAGTTTGAATTGTAGAAAAATGAATTTTTCTGGTACTAGCATAGGTTTTCATGCAAATACTACTTTTTCTGGCTTGTAAAATATTAACATATAAAATAATATATAATAGTATTAGTAGGACACTTAATCTTATCTATGTTTTTAACTATAAACTTCAAATAAATATATATATGTTGCATGTGTGTATATATGTGTTAATATGTGTATGTGTGAATGTAATAAGCATCAAGATATTCAGAAAATATGCGAAATTAAGATGGTCATATGTGCTATTTGGGAGAAGTCAGGTGGATTCAATGAAGGAATTTGTGGCTTAAATGTATCTCATACATTTTTTCATATGACTTTGTATTTTACATAATTCAGATATTCCTCCACCAAACTAATACAGCAACCATTGTATGTGAAGATTCAAACTTACATGTATAGGGCAAAAGTGCTTAATTCCAAGGAATTATACAATGTAAAATGTAGGGGAGATGCTCTAACACAGGGCCTGGAGTACCTATGGGGTTTCTGTCTTTCAAATTCAAAATAAAAGCCTCTGCAGCATCTCCTCAAAATGAGTGGCTCAACAGGAGTGCTTGGCATATTGGTACACAGAGGTGATCACAGGGGCTTCCCAGGTGCCGCTAGTGGTAAAGAACCTGCCTACCAATACAGGAGATAAGAGAGATGTGGGTTCAATCCCTGGGTGGGGAAGATTCCTTGGAGAAGGGCATGGCAACCCGTTCCCAGTATCCTTGCCTGGAGAATCCCTTGGACAGAGGAGCCTGGTGGGCTACAGTCCATACAATCCAAAGAGTCGGACACAACTAAAGCAACTTAGCACATAGCATGAGTGTTTTATTCATTGTGAGTTCAAATTATGCTATGACACTCTCTAAATTGCATTGTTGATGTTTCCTTCAGAAACATCCTAAATAGGAATATTCTCTTGTTAATATATTGTTGAGTTTTACAGGTTCATTGACAGAGCACTGGCTGGGAACTTCCTTAGAACCAGCTTATACTGCTTTCTGTTCCACTGAATCCTAAACTTATATGTGAACTATTTTCACACTAAATACTTATTATATTCTAAAGTTAGCATTTTAACAATACTTGTTTAAAGTCTATTGAAAACTAGATAAATTGTCCTTATGCCAAAATCCCACTGTTTGCTTCATGTCATTTATATTGTTTCACTGTAGGATAAAAGCTGGATTTACTAGCTGGCTGGCAAGAAAAAACAATATTAAAACTAAAAATAGTTCTCTGCAGAAAAACATCAAATATTTATAAACTTTCCTAAGAAGATAAGAGCTTAAAACCTGATCTGAAATAAAAATAATAGTAACAAAGTATACACTACAAAGCACATTTTCTATTAGTGAATATCATACAGTAGAGTTTTATAGATAAAAAATATGTTCCATTCTCATCTTCCTTCATAAATGATATGATGGTGAAAACTTGCCATCTTGAATCCTGATTAATATATTCTCTCTTATCTAAATTTATGCTACTTCTAATTGTGTTATGAGTCATCCTGGAATGGATTATAGATCGATCCATGACAGATAAAGGAAAATGAATTGTGTCTTTATGAAGATCAATTATAGTACAAAGCTGATGATATTCTAGAATGCAAAGATATAGAAAGACAGAGGAACATAATCCAGAGGAAATGTTTGAGTGTTTTGAGAACTCCAGACTATTAAAACCATTCTTTTGTGAATGATTTTAAAGAAATTATAACTGTCTTTATTCACTGTGACAACAAATACCCTGATCTCTTGCTTCAAATATTGCAATTGATAAAAAAAATACTTTATAGTTTCTTTCTTGCTCCTTAAAATGTATTCTTACATGACAACAAGATTCCAATTCAAAGACCAGAAATAAAATGTCTCTCCCTTTACTCCTTGATTCAACACCCTTTACACACACACACACACACACACACATACACACATGCATTTCTATAATGGTTAAATAAATAACAGGCCTCCTTTGGTTTTTCATTATCATATCCCTGAAGAAATTCTTGGCATCATCTCCTACATTTTTCTCCTCATTTTGGCCATTTCCCTGGCCTCCCTACTATTCCCAACAACACTTCTGCCTTTGCAGCCTTTCTTGCTGTCTCCTCTACCAGGAATGTGTTTGGCTATACGCCCACACACTCTCATTTCTTTCAAGTCAGTGCTGAAATACTGCTCTCCATAGTGGCATTTCCAGTCTGTCTTATCTGAAATAACATCACCCCTATAACTCTCTAATCACATACACTGTTTTCGTTTTCTTCACAGCTTTGTTTATTATCTGATTTTATGTCAAGCATCTATGCATTTATCGCACCTTATCAAATAGAATGTAAACTCTGAGTGCAGGAAGTTGATCCATTGTGTTCACTGCAGTGTCTCCAACAATTAGAAGCCTGCCTAGTGATTGCTCTGTAAAGTTTAGTTGACTATATGGAGAAGTGAATTAAAAATCACTGACAACAAAAAAATCACACAAACCAAATTTATTGCTATCTTCTTCATTCTGGTAGTCAGTGATGATCCTCAATGGCCTTGCCATTGTATGATACCCTCCCCTGGACTGTGAGTGAGACTTATAAATTCCTTCTAATGGAATATGGCTACAGCATATGACAATGCTGTAGAATGGGCTATGCAGGTAGGATTGTGCAGATAAAATTAATATCTCTAATCTTCTGAATTTGGCTTAATCAATAGAGAGTTTATTCTGGATGGGCCTGACATATTAGATAATGTCTTTGAAATAAGACTTAAGGAGACTCGACAACTGACTCAGTCCCTGGTGCTGAGAAATCATATCACCATGAGTTCTATGGTTACAAGAAAATTCTAAGCAACAAAGACATGAACCTGAAGAGGATCCTGGATTCTATATGAAGCCACAATCCTAGAAACAGCTTTGAGAAATCTTGAACAAAGGGCTCAGTTTAGTCATGCCAGATGCCAGGCCCACAGATGGTAAGATCATAAATATATGTTATTTTAAGTTACTAAATGTGTGGTGATTTATTATGCAGAAATTGAAAACTGATATAATCATTGATATTACTATTACATCAAAAAATAGAATTTGGCATTCATACCCTAATAAATAGCTAAGCACTCTGTTCTAAACAAACAAAACCCTCCATTCCTTTGGCATAGTTTGGTACAAAGTAAATTTAAGAGATGTGCCAAAAAGACATACTAAGTTTATGTAAAATTTTTTTTCCTGAATTCATTTTCTTTGTAGGCATTTTTAGGTTAAATGTATATAAAATGCTTTCTAAATTACTATAAAACAGAAATCTTTCTCATTTACTCTTATTAAATATTAAAATTATTAATATATTTTAATAATGAACAAAATAACAAGATATTATGTTTTGGTTACATTAGTAGATCATATTCTACTAATGAAGGTTGGAGAAGATTGAAGGCAGGAGGAGAAGGAGACAACAGAGGATGAGATAGTTGGATGGCATCACCTGACTCGATGGACAAGAGTTCAAGTAAGCTCTGGCAGTTGGTGATGGACAGGGAAGACTGATGAGCTGGAGGTCATGGGGTCACAAAGAGTTGGACATGACTGAGCAACTGAACTGAACAGATATACTTATTCATAATATGCACCATCATTATCTGGCTACTATTGATAGATTTCAAATTCTAAAAGATGATACTGTCAAAGTGCTACACTCCATATGCCAGAAAATTTGGAAAACTCAACAGTGGCCACAGGAAAGGAAAAGGTCAATTTTCATTCCAATCCCAAAGAAAGGCAATGCCAAAGAATGTTCAAACTACTGCACAATTGCACTCATCTCACAAGCTAGCAAAATAGTGCCCAAAATTCTCCAAAGCAGGCTTCAACAGTACATGAAACATGAACATCCAGATGTTCAAGCTGGATTTAGAAAGGCAGTGGAACAAGAGATCAAATCGCCAGTATCGAAAAACCAAGAGAGTTCCAGGAAAACATCTATTTCTGCTTTATTGACTATGCCAAAACCTTTGACTGTGTGGATTACAACAAACTGTGGAACATTCTAAAAAGATGGGAATGCCAGACTACCTTCCCTGCCTACTGAGAAATCTGTATGCAAGTAAAGAGGCAACAGTTAGCATTGGACATGGAACAACAGACTGGTTCCAAACCAGGAAATGAGTATGTTAAGGTTGTATATTGTCCCCTGCATATTTAACTTCTATGCAGAATACATGATGTGAATGTCAGGCTGGATGAATCACAAACCAAAACCAAGATCATCAGGAGAAATACAAATAACCTCAGATACACAGATGACATCAGCTTTATGGCAGAAAGTGAAGAAGAACTATAAAGCCTCTTGATGAAAGTGAAAGCAGAGAGTGAAAAAGTTGTCTAAAAACTCAACATTCAAAAACTAAGATGATGGCATCTGGTCCCATCAGCTCAGTTCAGTCACTCAGTCATGTCCAATACTTTGAGACCCCACGGATTGCAGCAGGTCAGACTTCCTTGTCCATTGTCAACTTTTGAGTTTACTCAAACTCATCTCCATTGAGTCAGTGATGCCATCTCACCATCTCATCTTCTTTCATCCCCTTCTCCTCCTGTCTTCAATCTTTCCCAGCATCAGGCCATTTTCCAATGAGTCAGCTCTTCGCACCAGGTGGCCAAAGTTTTGGACTTTCAGCTTCAACATCAGTCCTTCCAATGAACACTCAGGACTTTAGGATGGACTGGTTGGATCTCCTTGCAGTCCAAGGGACTCTCAGGAGTCTTCTCCAACAATACAGTTCAAAAGCATCAAATCCTCAGCACTCAGCTTTCTTTATAGTCCAACTCTTACATCCATACATGACTACTGGAAAAACCATAGCTTTGACTAGACAGACATTTGTTGGCAAAGTAATGTCTCTGCTTTTTAATATAACTTTTATTCCAATGAGCAAGCATCTTTTAATTTCATGGCTGCAATCACCATCTGCAGTGATTTTGGAGCCCCAAATAATAAAGTCTGTCACTGTTTCCATTGTTTCCCCATCTACTTGCTATGAAGTGATGGGACCAGATGCCATGATCTTAGTTTTCTGATATTGAGTTTTAAGCCAACTTTTTCACTCTCCTCTTCCACTTTCATCAAGAGGGTCTTTAGTTCGTCTTCACTTTCTGCCATAAGGGTGGTGTCGACTGCATATCTGAGGTTATTGATATTTCTCCTGACAATCTTGATTCAAGCTTTTGCTTCATCCAGCCCAGCATTTCTCATGTTGTACACTGCATATATGTTAAATAAGCAGGGTGATAGTATACAGCCTTGATGTGTTCCTTTCCCTATTTGGAACCAGTCTGTTGTTCCATGTCCAGTTCTAACTGCATACAGAATTCTCAAGAGGCAGGTCAGGTGGTCTGGTATTCCCATCTCTTTCAGAATTTTCCAGAGTTTGTTGTCGTCCACACAATCAAAGACTTTGGCATAGTCAATAAAGCAGAAATAGACATTTTTCTGGAACACTCTTGCTATTTCGATGATTCAACGGATGTTGGCAATTTGATCTCTGATTCCTCTGACTTTTCTAAATCCAGCTTGAACATCTGAAAGTTCATGGTTCACGTGAACCATGAACGTGAACTTCAGCTTTTTTGCTGAAGCCTGGCTTGGAGAATTTTGAGCATTACTTTACTAGCATGTGAGATGAGTGCAATTATGTGGTAGTTGGAGCATTCTTTGGCATTACCTTTCTGTGAGATTGGAATGAAAACTGACCTTTTCCAGTTCTTTAGCCACTGCTGAGTTTTCCAAATTTGCTGGCATATTGAGTACTGTACTTTTACAGCATCATCTTTTAGGTCTCATCAGATTAGATCAGATCAGATCAGTCGCTCAGTCATGTCCAACTTTTTGCGACCTCATGCATCGCAGCACACCAGGCCTCCCTGTCCATTACCAACTCCCGGAGTTCACTGAGACTCATGTCCATCGAGTCACATCACTTCATGGCAAATTTATGGGGAAACAGTGAGAGACTTTATTTTCTTGGGCTCCAAAATCACTGCAGATGGTGACTGTAGCCATGAAATTCAAAGACGCTTGCTCCTTGGAAGAACAGCTATGACCAACCTAGACAGCATATTAAAAAGCAGAGACATTATTCTGCTGACAAAATCTGTCTAGCCAAAGCTATGGTTTTTCAGTAGTCATGTATGAATGTAGGAGTTGGACCATAAAGAAAGCTGAGCGTCAAAGAATTGATGCTTTAGAAATGTGATGTTGAAAAAGACTCTTGAGAATCCCTTGGACAGCAAGAAGATCCAACCAGCCCAACCTAAACGAAATCAGTCCTGAATATTCATTGGAAGGACTGATGCTGAAGCCAATTCTTTGGCCACCTGATGTGAAGAACTCACTCACTTGAAAAGACCTGATGCTGGGAAAGATTAAAGGCAGGAGAAAAGGTAGATGACAGAGGATTAGATGGATACATTAGGTAGTTAAAATAGGAAAAAGGAGTCCAGACTGGTGATGGCTAAAAGACAAGGATGGGAAAAGCCTGGGAAAAGAGAACAAAGGAAAATCTAAGGACCTGAGTGAGGACTTCAGGTAGAACAAATAGTACTCCTGGCTAGCACAATTTACATAGGGCAGGCCCAGGGGGAGGAGAAAAAACATATAAAATCTTGAACCAAAGGGTTGAGAGTCTCTCCCTCTCTCCTGCTCTCTCTTTCTCTGTGTTTTCTTCACATATTTTAGGTCGGTGTGGCCTCACGCCTCGAGGATATATTTTCCTTTATTTTCTAATAAAACTGAACTATAACACAGATCTGTAACACTGATTCATCCAAGAGCTGTAACGCTGGTCTGTCACTTCAAGATTTTTGTAATGAAACAGAACCGAGGAAATTACACGCTCCCCCGACATCTGTTGTGCTGTGACTCTGATTTACCCTGGCTTAAACAACCTAGGTGCTGCCCCCCAAGGTGGAGGGCAAGCACAGCAGGAGCCCAATTCAGTGAAAGCTCCCATGGTGGGAGCTGACCAAGAAGAAAATCCAATGCAGGGAAAGTGACAAGAAGCCCAGCATGCTGGAAACTTGGACAGCGAAGAACGAACTCAGCAGAAAGCTCACGCGGCTCAGTCTCAGATTCCAGAAGACCTCCAGTTAATGCAGGAGGTCCTCGCCCCGCTGAAAGGACATATGCCTAGCAAAATCTTAATTCCTTTACAATCTCTATTTCTTGTTTCCTTGAATCCTCGGAGAACAGGTGAGTGGCAGTGGGTGCAACTGAGGGACTCTGGCAGGGCCTACTCCTCAGTATGTCCCAAAGGCTCCACTATCTGCTGAGCCCCAGTACCTGTTGCCCAGGTTGGTGGGGGTTCTTCTGTCCTTAATCTTCTTTGTGCCAAGGATCAGGTCAATGAAAACTGTGAGCACAGGTCAGGTATTTAGCAGATTTTCTGGCAGGTTATAAAGGGGATTCTTTGGCATATTTTTCCCACTGCTTTTTCCTCCCGTCCTTCAGATCCTCTCTCCTGGGACTTAAGCCCAGCCAAAACTTGTGATGCCTGGCTTCCAGACCTAATGAAGCTCAGGCTCTGATGTCTCATTGAAAAAATTCAGTTAGAATCACAGCAATAGGTAAGAGGTAGATTTGTTAGGATTCAGAGAGAAGCACACTCTGCAGGGTGTGGGCCATTGCAGAGGGCAAGTGCTTAAGCCATGGAATGTGGTGTGGCTAGGTTTTGCAAGCTGGGTGAACTCATATGCTACTGAGTGGGAGAATCATCCCAACCCTTGGGGAACCACCCACTCCTCTTTTGACAGTGCCTTGGAGCTGTCCTGCCACCTCTGGGTTTGTCATTTAACTTACAAATTGGGGATTAAGGTTTACTTGAATTTGACTTGTCATCTTGGACCCAATTGATTTTAATCTGTTTATGTCATGCCCTTGTGCTATGTCATTCTTTCAAAAGTTGTGCCCTGCCCCCTTCCCTCATGTTTCATGCTCTTTTCTGAGCCCTGTCCAGGCCCACAATGTTGCATCTACAATCTTCTGGAGGGACAACCAGAAAATAGCTGCCCCTTGGGAGGGAAATACTGTATAATATCCAATCCATCTAGATAGTCAGTCCTTCATCTTCCATGTTTTCTACAAAATGTGCAACATCAGCATCTCTCAGTGAGCCCGCTAGGGTGGGAGACAGGCACACAATGCCTGCTAGAAGTCCATCTGTTGGCATCCCTTCAAGGGCACCTGGGCTTCCAGGGATAATGTTTGCCACCCTAGGAGTTAGCCCTGCATGCAGTTTGGTCCCAAACCCTTATGACACTTCTCCTAAAGTTACAAACAAACCCTCAGATCAAATCTCCATTCCACTTCTATGGAACATCTGGTCTGTTGCCTCTTATCAATTTGTTCTTAAACCAATTACAAACTCCTACAACCAGGACCCTGCCCCCCTGTAGGCAACATTGCTCCACCCAGCCTATTATTAAAATAATCTTAATGCCCCTAAGAGGGCCAGATAACCTACTCCTTTGTCATTAATTTCTGTTATTACCTAAAGTGGGTCTATGACAATGAAATGTTTACCACTGGAAACACCCTAAGTTGCTCTTATGGAGGAATAGGGGAGGAAATCAATGACTTTCATTCCCTTAGAGCAGTAAGAGGATAAGGCTTATGACTGTTTCACCAGGTTCCCAGTCTCAGGGCCCAGGCTTGGATTGCTTTATATCATGATACCTATTTCCATCTGCAGTGAACAAACTGCCAATGAGTTAAAATTACAGCCCCTTAACCATACCAGGAGAAAATAACCTCAGATATGCAGGTGACACCACCTGTATGGCAGAAAGTGAAGAATAACTAAAAAGCCTCTTGATGAAAGTGAAAGAGGAGAGTGAAAAAGTTGACTTAAAGCTCAACATTCAGAAAACTAAGATCATGGCATCCAGTCCCATCACTTCATGGCAAATAGATGGGGAAACAGTGGCTGACTTTATTTATTTTGGGGGGCTCCAAAATCACTGCAGATGATGATTTCGGCCATGAAATTAAAAGACGCTTACTCCTTGGAATGAAAGTTATGACCAACCTCAGTTCAGTTCAGTCACTTAGTCCTGTCCGACTCTTTGCGACCCCATGAATTGCAGCATGCCAGGCCTCCCTGTCCATCACCAGCTCCCAGAGTTCACTCAGACTCACGTTCATCGAGTCAGTGATGCCATCCAGCCATCTCATCCTCTGTCGTCCCCTTCTCCTCCTGCCTCCAATCCCTCCCAGCATCAGAGTGTTTTCCAATGAGTCAACTCTTTGCATGAGGTGGCCAAAGTACTGGAGTTCCAGCTTCAGCATCATTCCTTCCAAAGAAATCCCAGGGCTGATCTCCTTCAGAATGAACTGGTTGGATCTCCTTGCAGTCCAAGGGACTCTCAAGAGTCTTCTCCAACACCACAGTTCAAAAGCATCAATTCTTCAGTGCTCAGCCTAGACAGCATATTAAAAACCAGATATATTACTTTGTCAACAAAGATCCATCTAGTCAAGGCTATGGTTTTTCCAGTGGTCATGTATGGATGTGAGAGTTGGACTACAAAGAAAGGTGAGTGCTGGAGAATTGATGCTTTTGGACTGTGGTGTTGGAGAAGACTCTTGAGAATCCCTTGGGATGCAAGGAGATCCAACCAGCCCATCGTAAAGGAGATCAGTCCTGGGTGTTCATTGGAAGGACTGATGTTGAAGATGAAACTCCAATACTTTGGCTACCTGATGCAAAGAGCTGACTCATTGGAAAAGACCCTGGTGTGGGAAAGATTGAAGGCAGGGGGTGAAGGGGAAGACAGAGGATGAGATGGTTAGATGGCATCACCAACTCAATGCACATGGGTTTGGATGATCTCTGGGAGTTGGTGATGGATAGCAAGGCCTGGTGTGCTGCAGTTCATGGGGTCACAAAGTGTCAGACATGACTGAGCAATTGAACTGGACTGAATCCTACCCAGCACTGGTCACACTGGAGACCTTGGGGATGACCAGCTCCAGTCTGGGGATTCATAATCGAGGCTGGTCGACCTGCCTCGATCTGCCTAGAGATCTGGTCCTCAAAAAGATGTCACGCCTCAACCTGCTCAGGGATCTGCCAATTCAGGGGTCCTAGGAGATCATCATGCCTCGACCTGCCCAGGGACCCAATTCTCAGGAGGCCGTCCTGCCTCGACCTGCCTGGGGTTTCAATCTCCAGGAGGCTATCACACCTCAGCTTGCCTGGGGATCTTCACCCTGACCCGAGGATGCCTAGATCTCAGGTTGCAACAGTACTGGGTAAGATAAGTTTCAGA
Organism: Bos indicus x Bos taurus; assembly: GCF_003369695.1. Classification (NCBI taxonomy): domain Eukaryota; kingdom Metazoa; phylum Chordata; class Mammalia; order Artiodactyla; family Bovidae; genus Bos; species Bos indicus x Bos taurus. Next base: position 63,137,747 of record NC_040087.1, read on the forward strand.
AAGACTCACCCCTAAGGAAGTCCAACCATGGAAATAGAAGGAGGCCTATTTCTTGTGGGACTATGCCCAGGCCTCAGCAATAACTTAGGAGCCCAATGAGAACTGCATTGCCTTTCTGGAAAGGCTAAAAGAGGCCCTCCAAAAGTTTACTGATCTGGACTTAGACTTTAACAAGGAACACGTGATTTTAAAGAACAAATTCCTGTCCCAGTGTGCATCAGACATTAGGGTAAAGTTACAGCAGCTACAGCAGCAGGACCCTGCTGCCTCTTTAGATGAGATGGTCCAGACAGCCACCAATAACTTTTATTATAGAGAAGAGGAGAGGGAGGCCAAGGCACAGGAGAGGGAGAAAAGGAAAGATACAAGGCATGCCCAGATGCTGGCTACCCAACAGGGAAGCTCTATAGCAAACTCTGAGTCCTTGAAGGAGGCAAATGCCTAATCTGTAGACAGGCGGGCCATTGGGCCAAAGAGTGTCCAAACCATGACAAGTCTCCTAAAATGGCTTGCTACAAATACCATCAACTGGGACATTGGGCAGCACTCTGCCCTTGGGACCCAAGAGCCTCAAGGTCAAGCACCTAGCCTTCCCTCATGATGGTTCAACAGGACTGAAGCAGCCCACTCCAGCCAGCCCACCTATCACAAATAACAATCATAGGCCTGGATGTGTCAGGTAGGTCTGAGAATTTCTTGGTTGGAGAATTTCACAGAGGCTACCGACTCTGCCCTGACCTCCTACTCCAGAGCCTTTTCCTCCCAAACCATTTTGGGTGCTACAGGGAAAACAATTACAAAAAGATTCACCTGAGCACTTTGTTGCTGGGATGGACAAATATTTTCCCACCAGTTTCTAGTGGTCCCTGACAGTCCTCCTCCCTTATTGGGAAGAAATCTTTCCCTGCCTTCAAAACTTTGCAGCTACTGCAATCCCGATAGAAGATACTTTAAAACTTTATTTTGGGCACAAACTAACTATTTTTACCAGCCACCAAGTGAAACAACTCCTAAGTGGGAGAGGCCACTTATTGATGTCTGGTCAAAGAATCATCAGATATCAAGTAGTGCTGATGGAAAATCCAGACCTCACTATATCCCCTTGTGAGTTTCTTAACCCAGCCACCCTCTTGCCTACCCCTGAGGGTTCTCTTCCCTTTCATTCTTGCCTAGAAACCTTGGACCACTGGACAAAACCTGGAGAGGGATTGTCAAAAGATCCTCTGACCAATCCTGAGGAAATCTGGTACACTGATAGAAGCAGCTTTGTCTTAGATGGAAAAAGAAGAGCTGGATATGCAGTAGTCTCCAACTTTGAGACCACAGAAGCTAAACCTTTGCATCAGGTTCAGTTCAGTTCAGTCGCTCAGTCATGTCTGACTCTTTGTGACACCATGAATCGCAGCACCCCAGGCCTCCCTGTCCATCACCAGCACCCGGAGTTCACTCAGACTCACATTCATCGTGTCAGTGATGCCATCCAGCCATCTCACCCTCTGTCGTCCACTTCTCCTCCTGTCCCCAATCCCTCCCAGCATCAGAGTCTTTTCCAATGAGTCAACTCTTCGCATGAGGTGGCCAAAGTACTGGAGCTTCAGCATCATTCCTTCCAAAGAAATCCCAGGGCTGATCTCCTTCAGAATGGACTTGTTGGATCTCCTTGCAGTCCAAGGTACTCCGTAGAGTCTTCTCCAACACCACAGTTCAAAAGCATCAGTTCTTCGGTGCTCAGCCTTCTTCACAGTCCAACTCTCACATCCATAGATGACCACTGGAAAAACCATAGCCTTGACTAGACAGACCTTTGTTGGCAATGTAATGTCTCTGCTTTTGAATATGCTGTCTATGTTGGTCATAACTTTCCTTCCAAGGAGTAAGCGTCTTTTAATTTCATGGCTGCAGTCACCATCTGCAGTGATTTTGGAGCCCCCAAAAATAAAGTCTGACACTGTTTCCACTGTTTCCCCATCTATTTGCCATGAAGTGATGGGACCAGATGCCATGATCTTCATTTTCTGAATGTTGAGCTTTAAGCTAACTTTTTCACTCTCCACTTTCACTTTCATCAAGAGGCTTTTGAGTTCCTCTTCACTTTTCTGCCGTAAGAGTGGTGTCATCTGCATATCTGAGGTTATTGATATTTCTCCCAGCAATCTTGATTCCAGCTTGTGCTTCTTCCAGTCCAGAGTTTCTCATGATGTACTCTGCATATAAGTTAAATAAGCAGGTGACAATATACAGCCTTGACGTACTCCTTTTCCTATTTGGAACCAGTCTGTTGTTCCATGTCTAGTTCTAACTGTTGCTTCCTGACCTGCATATAGACATCAGGTACTTCAGCCCAATTCTCTGAGTTCATAGCCCTAACTCAAGCTTTAGAGCTAGGAAAAGGAAAAAGAGTAGCTATTTACACTAACCCCAAGTATGCCTTTCTGGTGCTACATGCACATGCTGCTGTTTGGAAGCAAAGAGGCCACGTGACCGCCAAGGGTCCCCAGTCAAATATGGTGATCAAATCCTTAGACTCTTGGAGGCAGTCCATATGCCCACTGAGGTTTCAGTCTCCCACTGTAACGGACACCAAAAAGGGAGCACAGAAGTGGCACGAGGGAACCAAGCAACCAATCAGGCAGTTAAAAGAGCAGCATTACAGAACAATGACCTAATAGGGGTTGCCACCTTAGTTCCACAGACTAATTTGCCAGAAACTCCTTCATATACTGAAGGCAAGACTCTTAAAGCTAAGAATGAGACTTTCAAGAAGATCATTTGGAGTGGTTCCAAAAGGAGGGACTCCTTTTTCTGCCTGGAAACCTCCAATGGAAGTTGGTTAACTCCTTACATGCCACCACTCATTTAGGGGAGAAAGCCCTCCAAAGATTACTAGAAAGGTCCTTTAGAGGAACAGACCTCCAAACAACTACAGGGCAAGTGATCTCCTCTTGTCCCACTTGCCAGTTAAACAACCCCCAAGGAGCTCAAAGACCCCAGCTGGCCCAGCCTGTCCAACAATGAGGGACCTACCCAGGAGAGGACTGGCAGATGGACTTCACCCAAATGCCAGTTTCTCAAGGGTATAAATACCTATTAGTCATGATAAATACATTCACAGGATGGATTGAAGGCTTTCCCACCTGGACTGAGAAGGCTGAAGAGGTGGTTAAAAAACTGCTCCATGAAATCATTCCAAGATTTAGTCTGCCCAGGTCATTACAAAGTGACAATGGGATATCATTTTCTTCTAAGGTCACCAAAGGGGTCTCTAAAGCATTGGGCATTACTTCTTATCTCCACTGTGCCTGGAGGCCTCAGTCTTCAGAAAAAGTAGAAAAAGCCAACCAATTCTTAAAATCAGTGATAAAAAAGATAACCCAGGAGACCTCCCTGGGATGGAAGGAGGCTTTACCAATAGCTCTCCTCCACACCCTTATTGCCCCTAAGGAACAGGTTGGTCTTAGTCCTTATGAGGTGCTATATAGGAGACCTTTTGTTTATGCCATTGACCTCTTCCTAGATCCAGAGGCTCAGACTCTCTGGTCTTATACCATGGCCATTAGGCAGTTCCAACAGGCTATATGCTTGTGGGGTTGTCAACAAGGACCTGAAAGATTCTAAGGCTTCACCATTATATGCTCCAGGGACTCATGTCCTAATTAAAAGTCTGGAAAGATGGGTCCCCAAGGGCTAAACCCCAGCCCACGTGGAAGAGCCCCTACCCTGTAATACTTTCTACCCCCACAGCAGTCAAGGTACCAGGATATGACTCCTGGATTCACTACTCATGAGTCAAGCCATGGAAGAAAACAGAAGAGGACACTCCATATACCTGTGGGCCCCTGGGAGTTCTCAGATACGTATTCAGAACTACAAATGAGTGCCATTCTAATGAATACCCTCAAAATCTAGTTTCTGGGGATAAGACTTCTTAGGACAGCTCTAAAGAGCCAACACAGCTTGGCAGGGGTTGTACTCCAAAATCGACAGGAGATAGATCTTCTGATCCCTGAAAAAGGAGGGACTTGAGACATCCTGGCAATGGGAATTTGTAGTTGGCTAATGCCCCTACTAGTCTTTGTTATGCCGTATTGATGCTGCTTATGATTGTTCCATGTATTATCAATTGTCTAACCCATTTTATCTCTGCCCAGGTCAACAAGCTACAACATGCAGTGCCAGTTCAACAAGGATATATAAAACTACAGCTGACCATGGAAAATATCACTCACCCTTAGATGGACACCACTATAAGGACTCTGAGGCCTGAGACTAGCAAGAGGGGGAGGCCCAATGCCCCTCACCATCCCAGTTCAGGAGGAAGTAGCCAGAAAGGCCTCAATGCCCCTATTACCAAAGAATTGGGCCTCCCATCTCTTGACAGGGGAATGTTAGATACTTAGAATAGGAAAAAGGAGTCCAGAATTGCATGGCTAAAGGACAAGGAAGGGAAAAGCCCAGGAAAATAGAACAAAGGAAGGTCCAAGGACTGAAGAGAGGACCTCAGGTAGAACAAACAGCACTCCCGGCTAGCCCAATTTACATAGGGCAGGCCCATGGGGAGGAGAAAAAATATATTAAAAGAGGAGCCAAAGGGCCGGGGGTCTCTCTCCCCCTCTCCCGCTCTCTTGCTCTCTCACTCTCTCACTCTCTCACTCTCTCTCGCTCTCTCGTGCTCTCTCTCTCTTTGTGTCTTTTAGGTCAGCATGCGCTCATGCCTTGAGGATGTATTTTCCTTTATTTTCTAAATAAAACTGAACTGTAACATGGAGTTGTAACACTGATCCATCCAAGAACTGTAACACTGGTCCGTTGCTTCAAATTTTTGTTGTGACGAGACAGAACCAAGGAAATTACATGCTCCCTTGACAGTTGGATAGCATCACTGACTCCATGGACGTGAGTCTGAGCAAGCCCTGGGAGTTGGTGATGAACAGGGAAGCCTGGTATGCTGCAGTGCATTGGGTTGCAAAGAGTTGGACGCAAATGAACTGAACTGAACTGAACTGGATTGATAGATATGGTAGATAATCCACAATCCAGATAACAGGATATGGTAAAGTACATTTAAGCCTAATTATATGTGTCATTTAAGACTACCAAACTTAGCAGTCCCTCAAATGTGATTAAAAAATGTATATGCTGCAATGGGATACTCAGAATTTTCATCTAGTTTTCTGAATACATAATATCACAATACAGTAAGTGAATCCAGGAAGAGAAAGAGAAAAATGAAAATGTGTCAATGCCGATGATTGACGTCCCACAGATAATATGTTTATTAATGTATAGCATGAAAGAAAAGAAGGAAGGATAAAGTCACCTTTGTGCAGAAAAAAAGATGGGAAAACTAGGGGGAAAAGAAACAGTACTATTCAACAAGATTACATGCTTGTTTATTTCCAGCACTGAAAAAAAAAAAAATTTTAATGCCATAAAAAGATAGTTTATCTGTTATAACTTGAACAGTAGCCAATATATGAATTCTAACTATCACACAAGATACTTATAAAAACCAAATGAGTACAGTAAAGAAAATAGGTAATTAATTTTTAAAAATCTTTTGTTGTTGTTCAGTCTCTAAGTTGTGTCCAACTCTTTGCAACCCAATGCACTGCAGCACACCAGGCTTCCCTGTTCATCACCAACTCCCAGGGCTTGCTCAGACTCACGTCCATGGAGTCAATGATGCCATCCAACTGTCCATGGACTTCAACACACCAGCTTCCTCTGTCCTCCACTATCTCCCAGAGTTTGCTCAAATTCGTGTCCATTGAGTCAGTGATGCTATTTAACCATCTCATCCTCTGCCACCTCTTTCTCCTTTTGCCTTCCATTTTTCCCAGCATCAGGGTCTTTTTCAAGGCACTATACCACAGGCCTTAAAGATAGACATGTTAGCTGCTTTACTCATGATTCTATTTAAAATGCACCGTGTAATATAGATCCTTTCTATTTTTTTTCCGAATTGATGCATGGACAAATTATTAAGTAAATCTCATTAGAAATCAAAGATGCCTTTCTTTTTCCTTTCGTTGTTACAGTACTTATGCTTATAGTTACTGATGTAAATTACCTTAGGTGGGGATTGTCCGTTTTTTCTGAAATGACTTTCAGTAGTTCACTCAGTTTTTACATATAAAGCATATATTCATACTTGCCTAAGGGAAAGGGTATGAACAACACCTGTGATCCTGTGTCCCCACGGTGAGAGGATGTGATACCTGTGGTTGTGAAGGGGTGGTTTTGAGAGTGGCAGACACAGTCAAAGAAAGAAAGAGAAAGAGAGGGAGGGAGGGGGAGAGAAGAGGGGAAAGAAGGAGGGAAAAAAGGAAAGAAAGACTGTATGTGCTAGCTTAGACAAATCTGTTCATCCAGGTGTAAGGTATGCCCGGTGAAGTAATATGCCCAAGTACACCCTGAGTCTTCTGCTAAAGGATGGGCTAAAATTCTTACCCATTTTTCACGTTGTTTTTTGACATTAAGAAAATCGGTTCAAGCAGGCTCTGATCTCAGTTTAGCAGCAATGAAAGATGCCAATACTCCAAAGGGAAACTCATCACCAGGGATATCTGGGCTTTTAATGCATGCTTGATAAAATATCCTTTATGTTTTGGGGAAATACTTAATGCCTCCAAAATACGCTGTTGAAATTGGTAAGCCCATATGGACTCAGACAGCTGGCAAATCGTGTTGTGTGCTTGTGTATGTGTGTGTGTAATACTGAATAAGAAAATTCATATAAATTACCCAAAATAAAAACAGATCACAACAGTGCGAATCAGTGTGAGAATTTACTTTCATGGCTTTGGCCCCAGTGTGTCCTTTTGTGACAGCAATAGTGCTAACCGCTTGATCTGATTTCCTAGATTGTTTTGGTCTATTGCACAGAAGAAAAGGAACTAGCTCCTTCAGAGAAACTAGTTCTTTACCAGGGGAACTTCAAAATTTCTTGAATATGGGGATATTAAGAAAAAATTCTTGACCTCGCACTCATAGTAGCAGGTGGCTATTTAGTTATTGCTTCCCACGTGGTTCTCGTAGTAAAGAATCTACCTGCCAAGGCAGGAGACGTGAGAGAAGCTCTTTAGATCCTTGGGTCATGAAGATCAGAAACATTTGCAAGATTAAATCATAAAAATATATGGAAGGTAACATGGTAAAATATCAAATGCTCTATCAATAAGTTTTGATAAAAATAAAAGAGATAGTTTTGAAAGTTTATTGACTTTATATTGCTGTATAACAAATCATAATAATCTTAGTGACTTAAAACAATATTCATTTATTAGCTCATAATCTATAGATCTGAAGTCTGGAAAGTTGTATTTGCATTCTCTGCTCAGGTTAAAACAAGGTTGCATGTTCACCTGAAGTTCAGGATCCTTTTCCAATCACCTTCCTGTTATTGGAAAAATTCATTTTCTTGGAGTTCAGGGCTATATTCTTGTTTTCTTCCTGCCTATCAGCTGAGGACAGCTCTCAGGATCTAGAGCCTACTCTGAGGTCCTTGTCCTGTGGCCTCCTCCATCTCGGCAAGATGGAAACTTGATCACCTTAAGTCCTTCTCTTTATTTGAATATGTCAGACATTCTCTGTTGTACCAGTTAAAGAAAACTCTGCTCTGAAAGAGCATATATGATTAAGTTAGGTCCACCCAGATAATCTCTGTGACTTAAACTCAATTGAATATTATCTTGAATTACATCTGTGAAATTTCTGTCACAATAAAAGTTTGCATAATAATATCAAAGGGGCAAATATCATGGAAACCACTTTAGAATTATACCTACCACAGAAAACAAACTACCTTCAATAAAAATCATAACAAAGCATAATGTTTTTATCTTATTAATCTGTTATCAGTGATCTCAGAATGTTGGCCAGTATTATTGTGCTTAAGAACAGTGGTGTGTGTGCTTAAATATGTGGCAATTATGAGTTCAAATAAAGTCATCATAAAAGGTTAAATAATGTAAAAATAGTTATGTCAACTTTCAGTCTATCTACTGATCTTCATATATCATGCTAGAATTCAAGTGATGACAATGTACATACTAATTATGCTAATCCAATGATCTATACAGGAGCACTTACATTGCATTTGTCAACTTGCATCCAGATAGAAATGGAAAATGACAAAACATAAAAATCTCTACAGACTTGTGATGAGGTTTCTACTCAGCTACAGCATTCATATTTGTGGAAGACAACATTTATAATTTAAGAAAAGGGAAATTGGGAAATAAATCCATTTGTGTAATGTATTATTAATTTTGTTACATAAATAGATTAATTTGCTTGGAGGACAAATTCTTTTTCTTTGGAATTCTGTTTATTTTTGTTTACCCTTAGAGGAAAACAGTAAAAACAATTATTCTTGTAAATGTATATTAAAATTGAATCAAAACAGATTAAGTGTAAAAGTTAAGTAAATTTCATATTTGCTTAGTACAGGAAAAGTATTACATTGAATGAGCTTCCCCAGTGGCACAGCGGTAAACGATCTGCCCGCCAATGCAGAAGACATAGGAGATGTGAGTTCAGTCCCTGGGTTGGGAAGATCCCCTGAGGAGGAAATGGCAACCTACTCCAGTATTCTTGCCTAGGAAATCCTACAGTCCATGAGGTCACAAAGAGTTGAACACAACTGAGTACTTAGCACACGTTACATTAAATAGGAAATTTTCTTCTGACAAAATAAATCATGAATAGGTTGATACTGCATTTGAACTAGATTGTTTCTATTTTTAAATGGCTTTACTGAGAAATAATTTACTCACTAAAAAACACTCATATTAATGTTCCATTTGGTTTTTCAGGATTAATTTGGAGCTTTGTTATATATTTTATGAATTTTTTTTCTCATTTCTCCTTATGTTCTCATTAAAGAATCATTAATATTAACTCACCTACACATTATAGGAGCTTCCCTGGTGGCTCAGAGGTAAAGAATTCACCTGCAATGCAGGAGTCCCAGGACATGCAGGCTCGATCCCTGAGTCAGGAAGATCCCCTGGGAGTGCATGGCAATCCACTTAGTATACTTGCCTGGAAAATCCCATGGACACAGGAGCCTGGCAGGCTAGAGTCAGACAGAGAGTCAGACACGACTGAAGTGACTTGGCACACATGCACACATTATAGAGTCTGGCAGTGGAGAAGATTCAACTAAAGTATTCTAAGTACAATCAATAGTGAGTAAATGCAGTACAAAATGCAAATATATCAGATTTTTAATTTTAATCCAGGCAGATGAAATTAATAGGATTATTTTTCTCTTTGCCTCACCAATGAAGATGCAGATTATAGTTAAAGTATAATAGTCAAGTCTGTCATATCTTCTATCTAAGTTTATAGATAATGTTCATTTACAATAATTTAAAACAGTTTACTTAAATAGCCCTGTTATTTAAAGTACATGATGATTTCTTATTAAATTCAAAGCGTTCACATTGTAAGCACTTTAGAGAACATCCACGTGCGTGCCTATGTGCGTGCGTGCGTGCAAGTGTGCTCAGTCGCTCAGTAGTATTGGACTCTGTGATCCCATGACTGTAACCCAGACAGGCCCTTCTGTCCATGGGATTCTCTAGGCAAAAATACTGGAGTGGGTTGCCATTTCTTCCTCCAGGGGATCTCCATACCTTTGTGCACACTTTCATCACAGGACTATCCCATGCCTCATTTGTCTATTAAGTGTGATATTTTGTTTGGATTGAAAGTAATAACTCTGTAATTTAAATAAAAATATATGGCTTCTGACACACTGTGAAGAAAAATCAGGACTTCTGTTTTAATTATTCAGAAGAACTACAGTCTGCCGCCTGAAGTTTGCATAGTTGCACTTCGTGAAGCTCTACCACCATTTCCTTTTTAATCACTCCTTTTATGTTGCTGTGTGGTAAGTTGATTCAGTTGTATCGGACTCTGTGACCCCATGAACTGTAGCCCGCCAGGCTCGACTGTCCATGGTATTCTCCAGGCAAGAATACTAGAGTGGGTTGCTGTTTCCTCCACCAGGGAATCTTCTTGACCCAGGGGTGGAAACTGCATTTTTTAATATCTCCTGCATTGCCACTGGGTTATTTACCACTAGCTGCCACCTGGGAATTCAGTTGAGTCACTCAGTCGTGTCAGACTCTTAGCAACCCCATGGACTGCAGCATGCCAGAGTTACTTGTCCATCACCAACTCAAACTCATGTACATGGAGTTGGTAATGCCATCCAGCCATTTCATCTTCTGTCATTGACTTTTCCTTCCGCCTTCAATCTTTCCCAGAATCAGGGTCTTTTCCAATGAGTCAGTTCTTCACACTGGGTGGCCAAAGTATTGGAATTCCAGCTTCAGCATCAGTCCTTCCAATGAATATTCAGGACTGATTTCCTTTAGGATGGACTGGTTGGATCTCCTTGCAGTCCAGGGACTCTCAAGAGTCTTCTCCAACATCACAGTTAAAAGCATCAATTCTTTGGTGCTCAGCTTTCTTTATAGTCCAACTCTCACATCCATACACGACTACTGGAAAAACCATACCTTTGACTAGATGGACCATTCTTAGCAAAGTAATGTCTCTGCTTTTTAATATGCTGTCTAGGTTGGTCATAACTTTTCTTCCAAGGAGCAAGCAAGTGTCTTTTAATTTCATGGCTGCAGTCACCATCTGCAGTGATTTTGGCATTCCCAAAATAAAGTCTCTCACTGTTTCCACTGTTTCCCCATCTATTTGCCATGAAGTGATGGGACCAGATGCCATGATCTTAGTTTTCTGAATGCTGAGTTTTAAGCCAACTTTTTCACTCTCCTCTTTCACTTTCATCAAGAGGCTCTTTACTTCTTCTTTGCTTTCAGCCATAAGTGTGGTGTCATCTGCATATCTGAGGTTATGCCCCTTTCATATTAAATATCTACTTCATAAAACTCTCCTGATACTGTGTATTTGTTTGTATGACATCTTCTTCCAGAGTTAAAAGCTGTGCTTAAAAATAAAATTGATTACTTTAGATCTAGAGTTTCTACAATTCCTAGATTTTAGCTATCTATACTCACTTTTTTGTTTACTTTTTACAGTTCTTTGATTCTTTTCAGGCTATCTCTTGTCATTACTTGGAAAACTTTGTCAGCCACTGTGACTCAAAATCTGCATGACAACCTAAGTGAAATGGAAAAAAGAGAGACCAAATAAATAAGTTTATTGTTTTGATTTCAATCATTGCCTAAATTATCTTAAAATAATTTGTCTCTAAATTTGTAAATTTTTATATTTCATGATGTTAATCTTTAGTTTATATCTTCAGTGATACTTCATATTTATTGTTTATGGATTTTTACTTTGAATATTTAGCATATTTGTGGTATTTTAAAATCTATATTCAATCACAATAATATTTATTTAGGAAAAGTAAAAGTGAAGTTGCTCAGTCATGTCTGACTCTTTGCAACTCCATGGACTGGAGCCTACAGGCTCCTCCATCCATGGAATTTTCCAGGCAAGAGTACTGGAGTAGGTTGCCATTTCCTTCTCCAGGGAATCTTCCTAACCCAGGGACTGAACCCAGGTCTCCTGCATTGCAGACAGACACTTTACCATCTGAACCACCAGGGAAGCCCTTATTTAGGAAAGGGATTATTTATTACGTAGAGTTCCCTGTGTTATACAGTAGACCCTTGGCAATTGTTTTTATATATAGTAGTGTTCATATGTTCAGAGAAGGCAATGGCACCCCACTCCAGTACTCCTGCCTGGAAAATCCCATGGATGGAGGAGCCTGGTAGGCTGCAGGCCATGGGGTCGCTGAGGGTCGGATACGACTGAGCAAGTTCACTTTCACTTTTCACTTTCATGCATTGGAGAAGGAAATGGCAACCCACTGCAGTGTTCTTGCCTGGAGAATCCCAGGGATGGGGGAGCCTGGTGGGCTGCCACCTATGGGGTCGCACAGAGTCAGACACGACTGAAGCGACTTAGCAGCAGCAGCAGCAGCAGTTGACTTTAGAGCCAATTGTTATACTCAGCTCTCTATATCACCATCCTTTCCTAATTCTAAGCAATTCTTTGTCATCTATAAAATTTTTTTTATAACTCATACTAAAAGAAAAACTGAGATGTTATAGTTCTAATTTTTATACCCAAATAGTTTGTTATTTGTCAGTTATTTGCTAAGTCACTGAAGTGACTTAGCAGTTAGCAGTGTGCATATGTTAATCCCAAACTCCTAGTGTATCCCTTCCACCAACCTTTCCCCTTTGGTAGCTTGAAGTTTGTTTTCAAAGTCTGAGAGTCTTTTTCTGTTTTGTAATAAAGTTCATTTATATCATTTTTTTTTTTTTTAGATTCCACATATAAATGGTATCATATGATATTTGTTTTTCTCTAATTAATGTGTGACTCAACTTTTAACTTTCACTGTCTTCTATTTGAAGACTAGACATGTTCTTATTTTCTGCAGATCTAGTAAGCCCCAGGATTCTAGGGTGAATGTATACAAACCTAAAATGTTAGAAAATGAGTTTAGGATAGAACATATATTGTAAAGAATAGTATAAAAAGATTGTTTCATTTGGTTATATGTTGAAGTAGAAATATGTGTAGGTTATAAAGTTGACAAGAATTTTCATTAAAAAAAGAAACTATTCTTATGCCTCAGTTTAAATTTTATGACTGATTCAATAATTGATATGGGACATTTCTCAGAGCAAATATTGCTCTATTTTCTGTATTTTTCACAGCACACTCTTTATTTCCAAACAACATTTTCCCCACTTAAGCACATCTACATGTAGACTCATTTCACCTTCAATTGTGGATGACAGGAGAATTTAAACTAATTTAAATACCATCCCAAGCAAACTGTATTAGAATGTTAATTCTGCTGTACATTTCAATTTGCATAATAAATTCTAAAATCACATACAGATGATTTATGGATTACTAATGTTTCTGATTATTTATTATACTTTTCTATTAACACAAATAAAGCAAGTCTTATTTAGGATTTTTATAAGTAATCTTGAATAAGAAATGCACATTGAATTTGTGATGCATGCAGTATATAACAAGGTTCCTTGGACAGTAAAATGCCTTGTCCATGGGGGACAGACTGCTAAAAAGTGCTCACAGATTTCTGTGTCCAAAAGAAAGACTTTTAGAAGATAAGTTATTTTAGGTTAAACGGCATTCCAGAGGTTTTCTCGTCCCGACCCATTTAAAACAGAAGTGAATTAACATCCAGAAAAGATAAAAATAACATCCCTATTTAGAAATTTGTATTCTTTCTGCTAGTTGACTTTCGGAGAAGGCAATGGCAACCCACTCCAGTACTCCTGACTGGAAAATCCCATGGACAGAGGAGCCTGGTAGGCTGCAGGCCATGGGGTCGTGGAGTCGGACACGACTGAGCGACTTCACTTTCACTTTTCACTTTCATGCATTGGAGAAGGAAATGGCAACCCATTCCAGAGTTCTTACCTGGAGAATCCCAGGGACGGAGGAGCCTGGTGGGCTGCCACCTATGGGGTCGCACAGAGTCAGACACGACTGAAGCGACTTAGCAGCAGCAGCAGCAGCAGTTGACTTTAGAGCCAATTGTTATACTCAGCTCTCTATATCACCATCCTTTCCTAATTCTAAGCAATTCTTTGTCATCTATAAAATTTTTTTTATAACTCATACTAAAAGAAAAACTGAGATGTTATAGTTCTAATTTTTATACCCAAATAGTTTGTTATTTCTTGTCTGTAGTTTTAAAATATTGTTTTATATTATTTAGTGTTTGTGAATATTGGGCTTTCTGTTTGCAATCTTATAAAATACTATATGGAATAAATATTTCTGGCAAGAGAACATTAAGTATTATAATCAAAAACAATAAAGCTACTTAGACACATACCAGGATCTTAGAATGTATGTATAAAACTACATGTGTACTTTGAAGGTCTAATGGCAGCAGAAAGAATTTCTAAAGCTTTCTGTGAAAATATTAAAGGAGCACAAATGTGAGAAATTTTAAGTTCTGTGTTTAAAAACTGCTAACATAACATAACTGCTAATATCTCTGCATTAGAAAAGCACTATGTATTGAAAGAGACAGACATAATTCTACCATGCTCTCCACTCTCTGGTCTCTCAAATCACAAAATGAAACTACAACAAATATCCTTTTCAACTTTATAAGATTTTCTATATAAACTTTTAATAGATACACAAAATACCACATCAGGGTAATATAATCCTATACATGATAATTCTTTAATGTACATTGTAACCAAATTTCACCCTAATATAGTTTATATAACTGTAAAAGCTCTACATCATTTGTAAAGGCAATATGAAGGATACTTGATCATTATGCCTTAGACTTTATTATGGAAAGCATTTAAAATTTTTGCTAATTAAATTTTTATTAAGCCTCCATATTTCCTGTGCAACATTTTGTTCCTTGAGTAATTTATTTTATTCACTTAAGGATTCCAGTAACATGAAAGTATTTTCTAAAAGATATAAATGATGAGTTCTATTTATAAAAAAAGTTTGGTTTAGAAAGTAATCTTGATAACTCTTAGGAATGTTTTTTTATCTTATGTTCTACAGGATGGTAGCCAGATAAATAAGACTAAAGAATACATAAACAAATGTGGAACTACAATTAATCACATTTTCAAATTCTTCAATTTATTTACTTAATAATGTATTTGTCTTCTATGAAAAATGGAAGCAGGAACTACCATGACCTAGCTAATTTTCCCTATCTCAGAGACCTCACTGGTAAAATAGTGTAATTTCTACAGGCCACGAAGCAAAATTAGATAAGGTTACTAAGTACCCTTTGTTTTAATAACTACTTAATTGTAATGTTCATGGGTGTTTGATTCAGACTAAACATAGTTGAAATCTTTGTACTTTCATTATGAACTGTGTAATCTAGGCAATTTGCCTAAACTCACAAAGCTTCTGTTTACTCTTTCAATTGTAAGAAGAAAGATTCTCTCTTCAGATGATCATCAATAGCAACAAATTTAATTACAAGTCTCAAGTATTTAGCTCTATGGACTGAGGAGCCTGATAGGCTGCAGTCCATGGGGTTGCTGAGAGTCAGATACGACTTGAGTGTCTTCACTTTCACTTTTCACTTTTCACTTTCATGCATTGGAGAAGGAAATGGCAACCCACTTCAATGTTCTTGCCTGGAGAATCCCAGGGACGGGGGAGCCTGGTGGGCTGCCGTCTATGGGGTCGCACAGAGTCAGACATGACTGAAGCGACTTAGCAGCAGCAGCAGCAGCATACCACATGTTAAATTAAAAAATCAACGTGTTTCTTATTTTTATTAGTAGAATATATATTAAATATAGCAGTGTGTACATGTCCACTCTAGACTCCCTAACATGGACATGTACACACTACTATAAGAAAGAAAGAAAGAAAGTGAAGTGGCTCAGTCGTGTCCGACTCTTTGCGACCCCATGGACTGTAGCCTATCAGGTTCCTCCATCCACAGGATTTTCCAGGCAAGAATACTGGAGTGGGTTGCCATTTCCTTCTCATATTTAAAATGGATAACCAACAAGGATCTACTGTATACCACATGGAACACTGCTCAATGTAATGTGGCAACTTGGATGAGAAGGCAGTCTGGGGAAGAATGGATTCATGTACATGTATGGCTAAGCCCCTTTGCTATTCACCTGAAACTATCCCAAAATTGCTTATCGGCTATACCCCAATACAAAATAAAAAGTTTTTTAAAAAGTTTTAATAAAAATATATCAATGTATTCTTGAGCAGATCAATCTTTTTTTTTCTTTAGTGATTGTTCTGTTTTTATAGATGTCAATTTATTAAAAAAAAAGAATATATGTTAATGAAAACTGAAAATATAGGCTGTGAGAAGTCAGGCTGTTAGTAGTTACTATGATAAAGCAAAACCAGTTAAGTAACGTAATACAATGCCCTTTGACCAACATCTCCACTTTTTTGCCCATCTAAGGGCCCCTGGCAACAATTCTATTCTTTGCTTATAAATATGAGTGCAGTTTTTTAAGATGTTTTCAATGTAAGTGATCATACAGTATTTGTCATGCACTGTCTAACTTATCTCACTTAGCATAATACCGTTAAGATACATCCACGTTGTGGCAAATGGAAGGATTTTCTTTCTCTTTTATTATGGCTGAATAATAGTCCATCTGTGTATACCTATGTATCTATATCTATGTATCACATTTTCTTTATCCATTCATCTCCTGATGACACCTAGGTTGTTTCTTGGCTATTGTGAATATTGCTGCAGTGAACATGGGCCTGTTTATAACTCTTCAAGATAGTTATTTCATTTCCTTTGGATAATACTCTATACCTCTCTGTTGTTTTCGTGGTAAGTCTAGCTAAAAGCTCTCCAATTTTATCTTTCCAAAAAATTAACTCCCAGTTTTATTTTCCTCTTCTATAGCTGGAGGGGCTCCCCCAAAATGACAATAGGAGAGTCAATTTCAGAAGTCTCTACTGGCATTTTGCCTTCATGCAGTCACAAAGGCTAGGGCTGGTTTTCAGTGTGGATTTCAGCTCTGGAAGGGGACAGGGACATTAGAAATAGAACAGGGAGGGAGTGAGGTGGCTCCTTCCTTCAGACAAACAGGAAGATTTCTGGGGATAAAACTGCAGCAGTGGAATCTGTTTGGGGTTCACAGCAGCTGCACTGGTTCTTTGTTTCTTTGGTGGGAAAAGCTGCTGGACTCCTGTGCAGGGCATGTCACAGGGAATGGCCACCACACCCACCATGTAGCTGCTCATGGTAGTCTGTGCTTTCTACCTCACTTATAGCCATGTCTATGTCTTAGCATTGCAGGTATCTGGATGGAGTGAGACTGAAGTGGGTCCTTCATACACTATCCCAAAGGTTTATGGAAGCTATTTGCTCATCCTTCCCCCCTCCCCCTGAGAGAGGAACTCTCCTGAGCTGGGAAATTCCTTCTTGGTGCAGTTCAGTGTCGACTGCTGGGATGAGACTATGCAGGTAAGACACAGTGGTTCTTCCTTCCTTTTTCATGTGGTTGTTCTCAGGTGTTTTATTCCACTGTGTTGCTGAAGTTTCTTAAGTGGGCTCCCAGAGCTATTTTGGTCTGTGGATAGCTGTCTGATTATTGGTCTTTGCTGGAGGATGAGGCTGGAGGTCTCAACCTGGGCATGATGGTGATACCTTCTATATCACATTTTTCATTTTTGCCAATGGTACATGTAAAATAGTAACTTACTGGAAGATTGTGTCTTTAACATTTTTTCAGAAGCATTGTATACTTATGGAAAAGCACAGAAGTCAGCAGCAAACATCCAAGTTAATTCTAACAAACTGAACACACCCAGGGAACCAACAACGTCAGTACAGGGAACAATAAGAAACTTCCAAAACAAACAAGAACAAAAATTCTCCTATACTGTTTTACCTTGGTAACACCATGCATAAAAACAATCCATAACTTCTAACACAACAGTGTTATTTGTATATCTTAACTTTATATAAATGGAATGATATATTTTGTACTTTTTAGTGACTACCTTCTTTCTTTCAACATTACACTTGTGATGAATATAAATCAATTAAAAACTCTGAGTTTTGCCTTCTCATTCATTTTCCTCTTTCTCTCCAGAGACTCTGAGCATCCTTGAATTTTTTTAATCTCCATATATAAATTAGGCTACATTCCTAATACTGAATAGTCAATAAATCCCCCAACTCTCACATTTTCTAACTTTTTATCAACTTATTCAACAAGGATCTGACACTTAATTTTCTCCCGTCTGTTCTTTTTTTTTCCCTTGAATTATTTAGATAGGACAATGTCTAATACCCACTACATAAAGTATCTATTGCCATGATTCCTTTTTTCCAAACTGTGATTTCTTGTTGCCCCCAAATGCTTTATCAAGAAACCTCTCTTGATCACCTTAGAGGGCTTTAGCCCACCTCACTCCATCATTATTCTAAACAGTTTAACCATTCTGCTTTACACTGAGTTTAAATTACTCTTCCACCTTTCTAAAATTAAAGTCTTATGGGTATTTTTGTTTGTGGTTCATTTGGCAGTCTCTGAGAGGAATGCCAACTATCTTGATTCCTTTTGTATTTCAACTTATTCTGTAATATCTGTACTCAATATTTTGACAGTGATAAATTAAAGGATCTTGCATCACTGAGTAGGTACCTAAACAACCTTGAGATGCATCTTTGCTGATTAAATGGCCTTTAAGTGATAGTTGTATACTGTCCTTGAAACAAGCACCAGCCTATTCCTCATATACTGCATCACTGCTATTCTTCTTTCTATAATTATTCTGTGAGGGACATTCTATCTGACCACACACATTGGCCCCTATAGTCTATGCAGCATTTGATCTGAGACAAGGCAGGGCTTGACACATATGGGAATCTAAGTTGCTGCTCATTGTGATCTCATATTAGATTCTAGTAATTCTACAAGGTCTTGTTACAGACCAAAACTCCAAGGATAGTCCAGAAATAAGGAAACACTTGAATCTGAAGTGCCAATTCCAGTGAAAAACTCTAAGGACCAAAGCCAGATAAATTCAGAATTGCAATGGGCACTAAGGAAATAAAGTAGGCAAATGTTAATGAGGTGTTATAGTCGGTCAGAAGTATGAGTGGTCCAGACTTGAGGTATTGTTTGAAGTGGGGGCTAACGTGTCAGACTGAGCCCTTAACTTATGGGGTGTGCACAAACTCCAGATAGTTGGTGTCAGAGTTGAATTAACTTGTATGACATGCAGTTGTTTTCTAGAGAGCTGAGTGATTGATGTGAGGGAAAAAAAACCTCATATATTTGGTAACAGAAGTTTGGAGTTGTGAAAACATACAGATAGTAGTACCTATACCATGTAGTGATGGACTATTTCCTAAAATTATATCCTTCTGTAATTTAACAGATGAAAAATTTATAAAATAAACTTTTGAATTTGGACAAATAATTTCCAGATCAACTAATAGAAACTGATTCTTTTAACTAAATAGTATAAGACAGTATAAGAAAGTGATGTGCTCAAAAAGAAAAAAAATCGGGTGCATTTTTCAAGAGGGGCCAGAACTTGATAGCTTAGAAAAATGATACCATGAGCCAGTATAAGATGCTAAATAAAATACAGGCCACAGTGTATAGAAATCACAACCATTGCTCTGTGAAATCCTTTGTCATGACCTTTTAAAGATTTCAGGCAGTGCATCGTAGACACTTTCAGCTCTCTAAAAAGAACTTCTAGGAAGCCTTAGTTCATAGCACACAGAAGTCTCACCTCAAGATAGCAGAAGATACATCCAGAGAAGGAGGCAGACAAGAAAAGGAACTAAGAGAATGGTTCTCACTGTCCAAGTCTGACTATAAGCAGTGGGTCATAAAGTTTTTCAGAAAATAATAGTGAAAAGGTTTTCACAGTCTGAGCTAAAACAGACTGAGTCTGCTTAACTTATTATAAAGCAAATCTCTGAGATTCCAAATTTTTACTAGGAAATAAGAAGAAAATTCTGAAATATTTTCCAATGCCTTTTATAGATGTGACCAAAGAGTATAGAAGAAAACAAAAAATATCTAAGGAGATAAAGTCAAGATAAATTTAGGAAAAAGGACTGAGGAGCCACTGCTATGGAATAGTGGGTGCATGCTAAATCGCTTCAGATCAGATCAGATCAGATCAGTCGTTCAGTCGTGTCTGACTCTTTGCGACCCCATGAATCGCAGCACACCAGGCCTCCCTGTCCATCACCAGCACCCGAAGTTCACCAAGACTCACGTCCATCGAGTCAGTGATGCCATCCAACCATCTCATCCTCTGTCGTCCCCTTCTCCTCTTGCCCTCAATCCCTCCCAGCATCAGAGTCTTTTCCAATGAGTCAATTCTTCGCATGAGGTGGCCAAAGTACTGGAGTTTCAGCTTTAGCATCATTCCTTCCAAAGAAATCCCAGGGCTGATCTCCTTCACAATGGACTGGTGGGATCTCCTTGAGTCCAAGGGACTCTCAAGAGTCTTCTCCAACACCACAGTTCAAAAGCATCAATTCTTCGGTGCTCAGCCTTCTTCACAGTCCAACTCTCACATCCATACATGACCACAGGAAAAACAATAGCCTGGACTAGACGGACCTTTGTTGGCAATGTAATGTCTCTGCTTTGAATATGCTATCTAGGTGGGTCATAACTTTCCTTCCAAGGAATAAGCCTCTTTTAATTTCATGGCTGCAGTCACCATCTGCAGTGATTTTGGAGCCTAGAAAAATAAAGTCTGACACTGTTTCCACTGTTTCCCCATCTATTTCCCATGAAGTGATGGGACCGGATACCATGATCTTCGTTTTCTGAATGTTGAGCTTTAAGCCAACTTTTTCACTCTGCACTTTCACTTTCATCAAGAGGCTTTTGAGTTCCTCTTCACTTTCTGCCATAAGGGTGGTGTCATCTGCATATCTGAGGTTATTGATATTTCTCCCAGCAATCTTGATTCCAGCTTGTGTTTCTTCCAGTCCAGCGTTTCTCATGAAGTACTCTGCATATAAGTTAAGTAAACAGGGTGACAATATACAGCCTTGACATACTCCTTTTCCTATTTGGAACCAGTCTGTTGTTCCAAGTCCAGTTTCAACTGTTGCTTCCTGACCTGCATATGGGTTTCTCAAGAAGCAGGTCAGGTGGTCTGGTATTCCCATCTCTTTCAGAATTTTCCACAGTTTATTGTGCTCCACACAGTCAAAGGCTTTGGCATAGTCAATAAAGCAGAAATAGATGCTTTTCTGGAACTCTCTTGCTTTTTTGATGATCCAGCGGATTTTGGCCATTTGATATCTGGTTCCTCTGCCTTTTCTAAAGCCAGCTTGAACATCAGGAAGTTCATGGTTCACATATTGCTGAAGCCTGGCTTGGAGAATTTTGAGCATTACTTTACTAGCGTGTGAGATGAGTGCAATTGTGCGATAGTTTGAGCATTTTTTGGCATTGCCTTTCTTTGGGATTGGAATGAAAATTCACTTTTTCCAGTCCTGTGGCCACTGCTGAGTTTTCCAAATTTGCTGGCATATTGAGTGCAGCACTTTCACAGCATCATCTTTCAGGATTTGAAATAGCTCAACTGGAATTCCATCACCTCCACTAGCTCTGTTCGTAGTGATGCTTTCTAATGCCCACTTGACTTCACATTCCAGGATGTCTGGCTCTAGGTCAGTGATCACACCATCGTGATTATCTGGGTCGTGAAGATTTTTTTTGTACAGTTCTTCTGTGTATTCTTGCCATCTTTTCTTAATATCTTCTGCTTCTGTTAGGTCCATACCATTTCTGTCCTTTCTGGAGAAGGGAATGGCAAACCACTTCAGTATTCTTGCCTTCAGAACCCCGTGAACAGTATGAAAAGGCAAAATGATAGGATACTGAAAGAGAAACTCCCCAGGTCAGTAGGTGCCCAAGATGCTACCAGAGATCAGTGGAGAAATAACTCCAGAAAGAATGAAGGGATGGAGCCAAAGCAAAAAGAATACCCAGCTGTGGATGTGACTGGTGATAGAAGCAAGGTCTGATGCTGTAAAGAGCAATATTGCACAGGAACCTGGAATGTCAGGTCCATGAATCAAGGCAAATTGGAAGTGGTCAAACAAGAGATGGCAAGAGTGAATGTCGACATTCTAGGAATCAGCGAACTGAAATGGTCTGGAATGGGTGAATTTAACTCAGATGACCATTATATCTACTACTGTAGGCAGGAATCCCTCAGAAGAAATGGAGTGGCCATCATGGTCAACAAAAGAGTCCGAAATTCAGTACTTGGATGCAATCTCAAAAAATGACAGAATGATCTCTGTTTGTTTCCAAGGCAAACCATTCAATATCACAGTAATCCAAGTCTATGCCCCAACCAGTAACACTGAGGAAGATGAAGTTGAACGGTTCTATGAAGACCTACAAGACCTTTTAGAACTAACACCCAAAAAAGATGTCCTTTTCATTAGAGGGGACTGGAATGCAAAATTAGGAAGTCAAGAAACACCTGGAGTAACAGGCAAATTTGGCCTTGGAATACGGAATGAAGCAGGGCAAAGACTAATAGAGTTTGGCCAAGAAAATTCACTGGTCATAGCAAACACCCTCTTCCAACAACACAAGAGAAGACTCTACACATGGACATCATCAGATGGTCAACACCGAAATCAGATTGATTATATTCTTTGCAGCCAAAGATGGAGAAGCTCTATACAGTCAGCAAAAACAAGACCAGGAGCTGACTGTGGCTCAGACCATGAACTCCTTATTGCCAAATTCAGACTTAAATTGAAGAAAGTAGGGAAAACCACTAGACCATTCAGGTATGACCTAAATCAAATCCCTTATGATTATACAGTGGAAGTGAGAAATAGATTTAAGGGCCTAGATCTGATAGATAGAGTGCCTGATGAACTATGGAATGAGGTTCGTGACATTGTACAGGAGACAGGGATGAAGACCATTCTTATAGAGAAGAAATGCGAAAAAGCAAAATGGCTGTCTGGGGAGGCCTTACAAATAGCTGTGAAAAGAAGAGAAGTGAAAAGCAAAGGAGAAAAGGAAAGATACAAACATCTGAATGCAGAGTTCCAAAGAATAGCAAGAGATAAGAAAGCCTTCTTCAGCGATCAATGCAAAGAAATGGAGGAAAACAACAGAATGGGAAAGACTAGGGATCTCTTCAAGAAAATCAGAGATACCAAAGGAACATTTCATGCAAATCGCTTCAGTCATGTCCAGTTCTTGGGACTCTGTGGACAGTAGCCTTCCAGGCTCCTCTGTCCATGGGGAATCTGCAGGCAAGAATACTGGGGTGGGTTACTGTGCCCCACTCCAGGGAATCTTCCTCACCCAGGGATTGAACTCAAATATCTTAAGTCTACTGCATTGGCATCAGGGTTCTTTACCACTAGTGCCACCTTGGAAGCTCGCATGGAATAGAATCACTGTCTGTAGAAGGGATAATTCCCTTTCCCAGAATAGACACTCAGACAACTCTAAACAGCACGATTTAAAAGTTACTATGGACAAATTTTATATCTTTGTTCATACTTATTTAGAATCAAATGTTCATTGTGCTTATTTTGCCTCTAAGTGCCATGAAGTGATGGGCTTATTCACTATTACATTCTTTGGATTTGTTGAGGGGAGATGTCTTTTGGGCTCATATTTCTCCAAATTAAGATAAGATTCATTTAGACTTCATGCTGAGCTGATTAAATGGAATCTTGTGGGTCTTAGTAAATAATAAGCTTGGTTTGCATATAAATGGGATGTGAAAAATTGTGCCCAGAGGCCAGAATATGACAAATTCATTTCACTCTGGGGGTGGCGGGTTGGGGGGGGATCCAGTCTTCATTTCTTCTTGGATCTCTGTCTTTTGATAAATTGTATTGCAGTTCACTAGGATCGGTCAGTTCAGTCGCTCAGTCATGTCCAACTCTTTGTAACCCCATGAATCGCAGCACATCAGGCCTCCCTGTCCATCACCAACTCCCAGAGTTTACTCAAACTCATGTCCATCGAGTCAGTGATATCATCCAGCCATCTCATCCTCTGTCATCCCCTTCTCCTCCTGACCCCAATCTCTCCCAGCATCAGAGTCTTTTCCAATGAGTCAACTCTTCGCATGAGGTGGCCAAAGTATTGGAGTTTCAGCTTTAGTATCATTCCTTCCAATGAACACCCAGGACTGATCTCCTTTAGAATGGACTGGTTGGAACTCCTTGCAGTCCAAGGGACTCACAAGAGTCTTCTCCAACAGCACAGTTCAAAAGCATCAATTCTTCGGTGCTCAGCTTTCTTCACAGTCCAACTCTCACATCCATACATGACCACAGGAAAAAACATAGCCTTGACTAGACGGACCTTTGTTGGCAAAGTAATGTCTCTGCTTTTGAATATGCTATCTAGGTGGGTCATAACTTTCCTTCCAAGGAATAAGCGTCTTTTAATTTCATGGCTGCAGTCCACCATCTTCAGTGATTTTGGAGCCCCAAAAAATAAAGTCTGACACTGTTTCCACTGTTTCCCCATCTATTTTCCATGAAGTGATGGGACCAGATGCCATGATCTTCGCTTTCTGAATTTTGAGCTTTAAGCCAACTTTTTCACTCTCCACTTTCACTTTCATCAAGAGGCTTTTGAGTTCCTCTTCACTTTCTGCCGTAAGTGTAGTGTCATCTGCGTATCTGAGGTTATTGATATTTCTCATGGCAATCTTGATTCCAGCTTGTGCTTCTTCCAGCCCAGCATTTCTCATGATGTACTCTGCATATAAGTTAAATAAGCAGGGTGACAATATACAGCCTTGACATCCTCCTTTTCCTATTTGGAACCAGTCTGTTGTTCCACGTCCAGTTCTAACTGTTGCCTCTTGACCTGCATATAGGTTTCTCAATAAGCAGGTCAGGTGGTCTGGTATTCCCATCTCTTTCAGAATTTTCCACAGTTTATTGTGCTCCACACAGTCAAAGGCTTTGGCATAGTCAATAAAGCAGAAATAGATGTTTTTCTGGAACTCTCTTGCTTTTTCGATGATCCAGCAGTTGTTGACAATTTGATCTCTTGTTCCTCTCCCTTTTCTAAAACCAACTTGAACATCTGGAAGTTCATGGTTCACGTATTGCTGAAGCCTGGCTTGGAGAATTTTGAGCATTACTTTACTAGCATGTGAGATGAGTGCAATTGTGTGGTAGTTTGAGCATTCTTTGGCATTGCCTTTCTTTGGGATTGGAATGAAAACACCTTTTTCAGTCCTGTGGCCACTGCTGAGTTTTCCAAATTTGCTGGCATATTGAGTGCAGCACTTTCACAGCAGCATCTTTCAGGACTTGAAATAGCTCCACAGGAATTCCATCGCCTCTGCTAGCTTTGTTCATAGTGATGCTTTCTAAGGCGCACTTGACTTCACATTCCAGGATGTCTGGCTCTAGGTGAGTGATCACACCATCGTGATTATCTGGGTCATGAAGATCTTTTTTGTACAGTTCTGTGTATTCTTGCCACCTCTTCTTAATATCTTCTGCTTCTGTTAGGTCCATACCATTTCTGTCCTTTATTGAGCCCATCTTTGCATGAAATATTCCCTTGTTATCTCTAATTTTCTTGAAGAGATCTCTAGTCTTTCCCATTCTGTTGTTTTCCTCTGTTTCTTTGTATTGATCGCTGAGGAAGGCTTTCTTATCTCTACTTGCTATTCTTTGGAACTCTGCATTCAGATGCTTATATCTTTCCTTTTCTCCTTTGCTTTTTTGCTCCTCTTCTTTTCTCAGCTATTTGTAAGGCCTCCCCAGACAGCCAATTTGCTTTTTTGCATTTCTTCTCCATGGAGATGGTCTTGGTCCCTGTCTCCTGTACGATATCATGAACCTCCTTCCATTGTTCATGAGGCACTCTGTCTATCACATCTAGTCCCTTAAATCTATTTCACTAGGATGGTGGGGTCTAAATCCTTCACTTTTTGATTCTGAATTTGGCCATTGACTTTTTTTGGCTAATGGGATCTCAGCATGTGTGACACGTAAAATTTTCACTTCTGTATTTCAGCCTGGAAGTATGAGTAGACTAACCTGCCTGGAGGATGAAAGACACACGACCCAGTCATCCTTATAGAGCTAGATGAAAGTTAGGTTATCAATATAAATATGTGACTGAGCTCAAACAAGCAATGAAGAGGCACTCAGCTGAGTCTCACATAATTAAGTGATTTATAAATTCATGCGTTAATAAATACATTGTTGACCAAAAGTTCATTCACATTTTTCTGTAAGATGTTGTGGAAAACTTTGGCCAACTCAATAGTTTTTAAGCCTCTGAGTACTGGATGATTTATTATATAGCATCTTGCAGTAGGTAACTGATAAATAAGGCCCATATTGGGATATGACATTTTGAGAAGAGACCTGAATGATTTTAAGAGGAGCATTTGGGCAAAGAAATACAGTTAGTGTCATAAGAATAGAGAGTGGTCCTTCTGAGGGGGAGAAAAAAAGTCGATATATCTTGAGAAAAGTAATTAAAGACAACTAGTAAAACAATGGCACCCCACTCCAGTACTCTTGCCTGGAGAATCTCATAGATGGAGGAGCCTGGTGGGCTGCAGTCCATGGGGTCGCTAAGGGTCAGACATGACTGAGCGACTTCACTTTTACTTTTCACTTTCATGCATTGGAGAAGAAAATGGCAACCCACTCCAGTGTTCTTGCCTGGAGAATTCCAGGGACTGGGGAGCCTGGTGGGCTGCCATCTATGGGGTCGCACAGAGTCGGACACAACTGAAGCGACTTAGCAGCAGCAGTAGTAAAACAATAGACTGGTAAGTTAGGCAGGAGCCACATCATGTGGGGTTTTGCAAACAGGTGAAGTGTCTCTATTTTAAGTGTATTGGTATACTTTTGGAACATTTTAAGCAGAATTTAATATGATTTTGTTACCAACCCAGTGTTGTTGGCCTCTTTAATCAATGGAAATTGATAACAGGCCAGACAAGAAATTCAGCCAAAGTTTTATTGCTTGGGAAGCAAGGGAACAAAGGAGCAGAGGTGAGCTGGTTCCTTAAATGGGTTGAGGGTGGGGTTATGTCCAGGGGATGGCCAGAGGAGTGGCTTGGGTGGTTTGCCCACCCATTAAATGGTAAGGTGGCAGTGGGGCAAGTGTACCTTACTTTTGCTCCAGGCTCTTCAAAAGTGATAGTTGAGTTTTTATGGTCTCTTTGTATCTTTTGCCCAGAATTTGCCCCAACTGCAGCATGCATTCAATTATTTTTAGTCCTTTATAGTTTTATTGTATTTTATTGCTCAAGGAGAGGTGTGTCCAGGTTCAAGCATTGAGGCACAGTACCAGTGAATCCCAGGTCCCAACCTCTCTCAGTTTAAATTTTAGAAATTAGTTTTCTGTGATTTCCTATGAGGAATGGTTTTCAAGAGAGCAAGAATAGAAGTAGGGAAACCCACTATGAAGCCAGAATTCATATGATTGCTAATTGGACTCTTCAAGATGTACCATTTATGGCATGCCTTCAGAAAGTGGAAAGTGAAAAATATCTCAAAAGATAAAATCTAATAATATCTCTGGAATATATAAACTGTTGTGTTACATTTTATTCATATCTTTCATTTAAGAAAGAGTCATTAGTTGGAAGAATAAATATTTGTGATGTTATTTATTTATTTTTTGGGGATCTTAACCACATTCAGAGTCTGAAATATCACAGACATTATCTCCTGAAATGTTACATTTATTTTTTTAATTATGTTTATAAATATTTGAAAGCAGTTCTTGCTTACATATCTCATTTTTATATATTCTATCTCTTTCTGTCTGAAACAATGTTGTTATTTTAATGATATATATTTTAATTTTCCTACTGGATACATACAAATGATTTGACTTCCCTTTCATGCCATTAAATACAGTCAATAAATTCTAAATTGTTGATTACAAATGACTTTATTAAATTAAGTTAATATTGAATTAGAATAAAATCATTATGGTGCTACTCAAGTAACAAGGACAGTTTCTCATAATGTCTTCTGGAGTAGTTACTGTTCCTGACAGAAGTATTTAGTTGGAGATTGTTTGTAAGAACTTAGAAAGTTGCTAAAATGTACAGACTTTGCACTTAATAGGTCATTCATTCTATGTTTTAAATATTACCAATAATTAAAATTGCATTACTGGACTGTAGTTTAAAAGTTATTTAATTTTTTTCTTCAGTTTGATGATCTTGTCAAAACATGAGGGTCTTACTGCACATTCATAGACTTACTGCATTCAGGAAAAAAGTCTAAAGTGCCTGTACTGATCACAAGGTCCTGTTTCCTCTTACTTCTGTCTGTCTCTAATATTTCCCTTTTTCTAACTCACTATAAGTGAAGATGTCATTTGTACATAATGTTCGTGCTACAAAACTTCTTGACATCTTATACTTTGGGAATAGGGCATTCTTTCTTTTTAATTTTATTTAATATGACAAGGAAGTTTGCATAGTTTACAGATGGAAATTTTAAGGTTATATTCTTCAAACATAATCCTAAAGAGTATTAAGTGTCCTATAAATTACTCCATTTTGTCAAAGGCAATCTGTTTCTTTATATGCAAAGAGGAGTGATCAGATTCAGTCTTCTCTCTTTCCACCTTCTGCAAATTCAAGGGAGGTTTGCTTGGAGCTACTTAAGGCATTGCTGTTGTTTAGTTGCTAATTGTGTCTGACTCTTTGCCACCTCATGGACTGTAGCCTGCCAACCTCCTCTCTGTCCGTGAGATTTCCCAGGCAAGAATACTGGAGTGGTTTGACATTTCCTCCTTCAGGGGATCTTTCTGACCCAGGGATAAAACCCCTATCCCCTGCCTTGGCAAGCAGGCTCTTTACCACTGAGCCATAAGAGAAGCCCACTTAAGGCACTGGAAGATCATATAAAACCCTAAGATGATAGGTAAAATAACTTCTTTTTTCACAAAGTGATTCTGAATTCAGATAGTTTTAAAAACAGTTAAATCCTTATTTAAGTTATTGACTCAATGTTGATTCTAATATACTGATGTCTGTAATCACTAGAAATAGAAATATAATTTAATTCTTGCCTTAATTTTCCCGTTTATTTTTTAGTTGTTTCTTTTCTTTTTTAGAATTGCATTTTTTTCATTTAATAGGGTTTTACAGTGGAAAAGAGCGAAGGCAGTTAGGAGACTCATGGAGGAGACCTTGCAGGAGTTACTGGTCACTTGTGCTATTCCTGTGGAAGAAGAGATGGATGGGAGCTGACAAACATAAAATATGCTGTGTACTAGAGTTTACAGATGCGGTTTATTTTCAGAATCTAAAATCAGGAACTAAAGATGCACTAAATGGACCAAAAATTTTTAAATCAACATCAAAGTAGATATCAATACAGAACAGTTAGACTAGCCTTCCATCTTAACACTCAAGTTTTGCTCAAAATATGTTTTAGAAAAAAAAGGAAGACTTATGTTGTTGAATCCTATATAAAAGAGAAAATGAAACTGTAAAAAATGTTTGCAAATGAATGAGTAGTGCAAGCCAGTGTGTGGTTTGGCAAATGTTTTGTGTCTTAGTTTTAGCATATTCTAACCACATGAACTCATCACAGACCTTTAAATAACATGTACTCTTTCTTTTTTCTAAAGCTGTAACATTAATAATAACATTTACTTTAACAAACCACTAATTTGTTCTGAAGGTCATGTAAAATAAATGGGATACAATACTTTGGGTCTCATACTGTTTGTTTTGTTGTTACTTGCTGTGGTGGTAATTGTAGGAGCACAGGTGAGGCTAGATGTCACAGACTTTGTAAAACAAAAGAATATTCTGTTGACATTTTGAAAAATGAATATAAATATTTGTGCAGATTAAATTTGCTTAATTGCACGTTTTGTTACTGTATTTTGAAATTAAAAAAAAATTACTATAGAAGCATCACAAAGAACAAAGCTAGTTGGAGGTGATGGAATTCTGACTGAGCTATTTCAAATCCTAAAAGATGATGCTGTTAAAGTGCTGCACTCAATATGTCAGCAAATTTGGAAAACTCAGCAATGGCCACAAGACTGGAAAAGGTCAGTTTTAATTCCAATGCCAAAGAAAGGCAATGCCAAAGAATGCACAAACTACTGCACAATTGCACTCATCTCACACGCTAGCAAAGTCATGCTCAGAATTCTCCAAGCTAGGTTTCAACCGTATGTGAACCTGGAACTTCAGATGCTCAAGTTGGATTTTGAAAAGGCAGAGGAACCAGAGATCAAATTGCCAACATCTGTTGGATCATCAAAAAAGCAAGAGAGTTCCAGAAAAAACATCTACTTCTGCTTTATTGACTATGCCAAAGCCTTTGACTGTGTGGATAACAACAAACTTTGGAAAACGCTTAAAGAGATTGGAAAATCAGACCACCTGATCTGCCTCTTGAGAAATCTGTATGCAGGCCAGGAAGCAACACTTAGAACTGGACATGAAACAATAGACTGGTTCCAAATAGGAAAAGGAGTATGTCAAGGCTGTATATTGTCACCCTGCTTATTTAACTTATATGCAGAGTACATCATGAGAAACACTGAGCTGGAAGAAGCACAAGCTGGAATAAAGATTGTCGGGAGAAATATCAGTAACCTCAGACATGCAGATGACATCACCCTTATGGCAGAAAGTGAAGAAGAACTAAAGGGTCTCTTGATGAAAGTGAAAGAGGAGAGTGAAAAATTTGGCTTAAAGCTCAACATTCAGAAAACTAAGATCATGGCATCTGGTCCCATCACTTCATGGAAAATAGATGGGGAAACAGTGGAAACAATGAGAGACTTTATCTTTGGGGCTTCAAAATCACTGCAGATGGTTATTGCAGCCATGAAATTAAAATACACTGGCTCTTTGGAAGAAAAGTTACGACCAACCTAGACAGTATATTAAAAGCAGAGACATTACTTTGCCGACAAAGGTCCACCTAGTCAAAGCTATGGTTTTTCCAGTGTTCATGTATGGATGTGAGAGTTGGACTATAAAGAAAGCTGAGCACAGAAGAATTTATGCTTTTGAACTGTGGTGTTAGAGACGACTCTTTAGAGTCCCGTGGACTGCAAGGAGATCCAACCAGTCCATCCTAAAGGAGATCAGTCCTGGGTGTTCATTGAAAGGACTGATGTGGAAGCTGAAACTCCAATACTTTGGCCACCTGATGTGAAGAGCTGACTCATTGGAAAAGACCCTGATGCTGGGAAAGGTTGAGGGCAGAAGGAGAAGGGGACGACAGAGGATGAGATGATTGGATGCCATCACTAACTCCATGGACATGGGTTTGAGTAAACTCCAGGAACTGATGATGGACAGGGAAGACTGGTGTACTACAGTCCATGTTTTGCAAAGAGTTGGACATGTCTAAGCAACTGAACTGAACTGAACTGACTGAGAAGTATTGTACTTGTACTGAATATAACTGCATTTGAAAAGAATGAAGATTGTAACTTTGAAGGTAAAAAGTCATTTTATACTTCTCTAATTTCCTTCCAAGTTAAATCTTGATTTTAATGTATTATTCCACATCTACAACAAATAATTATGGTTACTTTGATTATGTTTTGATACTATGTTTGAAATCTAGTCAGGTTTTCTCTTTTTAAATATTTTCAGAGTACCCTCTGTCCTTCTCATCTGAAATGGAAGAATTTTTACATAGTGCTCAGAACAACAAGGGGCAAAAATGGCTTAAAGTACCACTGCATGCTCAGTCACTCAGTTGTGTCTGATTCTTTGTGACCCCTTGGACTATAGCCTACCAGCCTCTCCATCCATTGAATTCTCCAGGCAAGAATACTGGAGTGGGCTGCCATTTCCTTCTCCATAAAGTATCATTGTGTATATACAAATAAACCAGTTAAACCTAAGTATTCATTCAACAAAAAATTTTGTTGTTGAATGTCTACTCTGTATTAGACAATTTTAAGTAGTTGGAGCTCATCAGTAAACAAAACAGACAAAATTTCCCGGCAAACTGAGTATTGACCACTGACTGAGCAATGCATGTTATCAGTCACATCAGCAAGAGCAAATTGGCAGGAAATTCTTCTATTAAACTGGGCTTAGAAAAGAATAAAACATCACAGAATAGGATAAAATATTTTCAAATCATGAAGACAGTCTTGCATCCAAAATATGGGGATTCTTAAAACTGAATGACGAAAGAAATAACCCAATCAAAAATGAGCAAAGGATTTGAATAAAGTTTTTGCCATAGATGGCGAACAGTCCTAATTTGCTGGAGCTTTCCTGGTGGCTCAGAAGGTAAAGATTCTACCTGCAATTCAGGAGGCCTGGGTTCAATCCCGGAGTCATGAAGATCCCCTGCATTAGGAGATGGCAACCGACTCCAGTATTCATGCCTGGGGAATTCCATGGGCAGCAGAGCTTGGCGGGCTACAGTCCATGGGGTCACAAAAAGCTGGACGTGACTAAGCAAGTAATACTTCCACTCTCTTTTCAATAACTTGCTGATAATCTTTCAAATGGATCACTCTGGGTCCTTGAGAAAGAGAGTTCTCAGTTGTAAAACTATCAGGAGGTTTTTAAAAACATTAACATCACAAAGAATTAGATAAATAATTTGCAGTAACACATTTTTAAAAGTAAATATATTCCTTAAAAAACTGGAAATAAAACTGCCTTATGATCCAGCAATCCCACTGCTGGGCATACACACTGAGGAAACCAGAAGGGAAAGAGACACGTGTACCCCAATGTTCATCGCAGCACTGTTTATAATAGCCAGGACATGGAAGCAACCTAGATGCCCATCAGCAGATGAATGGATAAGAAAGCTAAGGTACATATACACAATGGAGTATTACTCAGCCATTAGAAAGAATTCATTTGAATCAGTTCTAATGAGGTGGATGAAACTGGAGCCTATTATACAGAGTGAAATAAGCCAGAAGGAAAAACACCAATACAGTATACTAACGCATATATATGGAATTTAGAAAGATGATAACAATAACCTTGTATACGAGACAGCAAAAGAGACACTGATGTATAGAACAGTCTTATGGACTCTGTGGGAGAGGGAGAGGGTGGGAAGATTTGGGAGAATGGCATTGAAACATGTAAAATATCATGTATGAAACGAGATGCCAGTCCAGGTTCGATGCATGATACTGGATGCTTGGGGCTAGTGCACTGGGACGACCCAGAGGGATGGTATGGGGAGGGAGGAGGGAGGAGGGTTCAGGATGGGGAACACATGTATACCTGTGATGGATTCATTTTGATATTTGGCAAAACTAATACAATTATGTAAAGTTTAAAAATAAAATAAAATTTTTAAAAAAAGTAAATATGTTAAGAAAAGGGAGAAGAAACCTCTAAGGTTAAGACATCTGAGTTCTGCAAGAGACAGAGGAAGACGGAAGTCATTGGTTAAGAGTCAGGAAGAAGCATGTCCAAAGTTCAGTCAAGCTGAGGGAGATATTAAGATCAATATACATTATTTATACCAATGTCACAGAAAGCTACAATACGACATTATTGTCTTTCTAACTCCTACGTGAATCTTCATGATTTTAAGAGATCTGACAAAATCCAAAAGGTTATTTATAGTAAACTCAAGATTCAAACTTAGTTCTATTAATGGCAAAGTATTTTTTCCTAAACAGAGTTTTTTGATTAACATAAAACATGACTCTCTGAATTTATATTTTCTGTTTTCTGTGCCGTCTGAATCTAAATTATATATATATATATATATATATATAAATCCGGGTAAAAAACAGGAGACACTAATAGACTCAAAAAGCTGTAGAAGTTCCAAGAGAGATTTGAAAGGTTAGGGATCAAAGACCTTGTGTTTTCAAATTGCACATTATCTATGCTGAATCATTATACTAATGAGTTCCCACTGCAGAGCTAGCATTTACAGACATGGGTTTTCATATTACAAATGTAGAGTCAGATTTTCCTAATGCATTTCCTTTTGCTATTGGAAACAGCCTTAACTCATTAAGGCCGTAAGGGCATTAAATCCTAAAGCTGGCTCTCTTTAAATTGATAACTTTATTAAAAACATGTCTGCCAGGAGAGTTTATTATAATATGAGATACTCATACCTACAAACATTTTTCCACCATCACAGTCCCATTACCTTGGGGGATGTGCTCTACTTTGTCCCTTTTCTGTGTGTGTTATACTCATTTATCAGCGGACTCTCCAGGACTTCAGTCCTCCTTTCATGCTAATCCACATAAGATGCTAGCCTGTCTTACCCAGTGAGGTCCAAGAGTTTACGCTATTATTAATGGCTTAACCTTTCTTCAGATGCACTGTTATATGTCAAGCTAATATATAAAGCAAACTAAAACTTAGTATCTCCATTTGGAGAAGGATTTGGACTCAAATCTTCCTGTCTATGACTAGTACCTTTCACTAAAGCCTGAGGCACTTTTGCAAGAATATAATATTCCATGGAAATCATTTAGAAAATCAGTTATCTTGTATAATTTCCACATATTCAGATAAGTAAACTGAAGGAAAAATGTTAGTAGTCCATATCTTGCTTTTTATAAATAGTATAAAATAAAGCTTTAATCAAGCTAGTCCTGGTCCTATGTGATTTCCAGGTTTACTACTTCTCAAATTATTAGAAATTCATATAGAGGTAAAATAAAATTTCAAATTGGAATTGTTCAAGTACAAAAATGTGTGCCTTCCTAGACTTCACAATCAATAAAAGTCATTTATTTTATTTCCACACGCAGATGTTTATTATCATATTCATTAAAAACAGAAACATGACATAAAACTGGTGAAACTAATGACACTTCATCCTTATTTCAAGTGCACCCAATTCCCAGCTTTTGGTCTTCTCAGACTAGTTAGCATCGCTGATTTAACTTTTGGGATCTACTATTGTCAAGAATAGAATCTCCTACTTGGAAATCTAGAAGATTATGTTATCAGAAAACCTGGTCACAGAATTGTTATTAATTTGTTACTTATTTATTAATTCAACTTCAAAATTACCTGGACACTTGATCCTTCCTCTGTCTAGTTTTTTTTTTTTTTTTTTTGCCCCACTTGATGACTCTGTTAATTTACAGTGTTACACCATTCATTTACCATTATCTCATCTTTATCTATGAAACAGTATATCTCATCTTTATCAATGAAGTTTTAGGGTTAATAAAGAAAACATGTGGGTCAAATATGTAACCTTCTAAGTCTATTCTAAGTCTAGCTTTTAAGTCTAGAGCTTCCAATCTATTTGGAGTCTCCTTTAGTTAGAGTCTCCTGTTGCGGCCCTGTGTTTTTCTCCTTTTCGTCAGTTCCTATCTATTCATACCAGCATACTGCTGCTAAGTCGCTTCAGTCGTGTCTGACTGTGTGCGACCCCATAGACAGCAGCCCACGAGGCTCCCCCATCCCTGGGATTCTCCAGGCAAGAATATTGGAGTGGGTTCATACCAGCATACTCCTCAGTTAATCTTTCATTGTTGGGTAATATTATTCTGATTGTGATGATAGAAATTTCTTTACTTTTAATGTCTAGTCTCTGGAGGACAATCTTTGCCTCTCTGAAAAATTTAAAATATACTTCTTTTGCATCTAAACATTTTGAAATATTCTCAATAATCGTATCCAAAACCAGTCTACCAATAGATTTACTAGTAAAAGTAAAATGATTTGTTAAAGCATCTTTCTCAGTTATTTTGGGCTTCCCTTGTGTCTCACCTGGTAAAGAATCTGCCTGCAATGCGGGAGACCTGGGTTTGATCCCTGGGTTAAGAAGAAGGGAAAGGCTACCCACTCCAGTATTCTGGCCTGGAGAATTCCATGGACTGTATAGTCCATCGCAACGCTCTGATCCTATAGTGCATTTTATGTTCTACAACAGCATTTTACATTCTACAACAGGTCTGTGGTAAGTGCAGTTAATAACTTTAAGGAACAAACTTAGTTTTCACATCTATACAATATTTTCTGAGAAAAGCAGAGATAAAATAAGTTTTGCACAATCAATGTATTTTCATGGCTAAGATCTTAAACATTTACAACATAAAATGCTGAGATGGATGTCAAGAATCAGGAATTTGTTCATTATTGGTAGCAATGAATAGGTGGGACACAAGGGATTTTAGAGTGGCTAAACTACTCTAGTTGATACAGTAAAGGAGGACACATGATATGCATTTAATCAAAATCCATGAAACTATACAACACAAAGAATGATAGCTAATGCAAATTATAGATTTTCATTGAAAATAATGTATTGATATTTATCAATTGTAACAAATGTACCACACGAATGCAAAGTGTTAATAGTAAGGGAAATTGTGGAATTGGGAGAGAGGGACTAAATGAACATTCTCAATATAGTATAGCTATAATTTCTTTCCATTTTGAGCTATACAGATATATAGGTTTGGTGGTGGTGGTTTAGTCGCCAAGTCGTGTCCGTCTCTTGACCCCATGGCCTGTAGCCTGCCAGGCTCCTCTGTCCACGGGATTCTCCAGGCAACAATACTGGAGTGGGTTGCCAATTCCGTCTTCAGGGGATCTTCTCGACCCAGGGATCAAACCCAGGTCTCCTGCATTGCAGGCAGACTCTTTACCAACTGAGCTACAAGGGAAGATAGGTTTATAGATATATAAATACATAGATATTTGTGCCACAATTCCTATAAAAAACCCAGTGAAATGCTTTTTTAAGATACAAACACGGTTACTTTAAAATGCATTCGGAATAACAAAGGAACAGGAATAGCTAAAACAATTTGGCAAAAAAGGTGTAAGCTAAGAGAAATCAATGGACCCGATTTCAAGGCTCAATATAGAGTGAAAATAATTAAGACGTTGTCCAGGTTGTTTTGAGCAAGCATACAAAGATAAATGGAAACAGATAAACTGGAAACAAAGATAAATGAAATGGAATAGAGTACTCAAAATAAACCCAGATAATTATGCCCAATAGTGAAGTCGTCCAGTTGTGTCCGACTCTTAGCCACCCCGTGGACCGCAGCCCACCAGGCTCCTCCATCCATGAGATTTTCCAGGCAAGAGTACCGGAGTGGGGTGCCATTGCCCTAGTTTTTGACAAATATGCAAAATAAGTTGAATGCAGAAAAGATAATATTTTTAACAAATGGTGCTGGAGCTATTGCACATCCATCGGTGGGGAGAAAAATAATCCTGAATTAAATTTCCACTCGTATAAAACAACTAACTCAAATGTTTTGGGTCTTAAAGTTATATAAAAATGTATAATTAAAGAAAATATTCAGAGAAAAATTTTACAATCTAGTCTAGAAATAGGGAAGATTCTTAGACTTTACAACAGAACTTGGTTCCATAAAATGGAAAAATTGATGAATCTGACTTCATTAAAATTTAAGTCTTTTGTTTTGCAAAAGGCTTTCTCATCAGATTCAGCAATTGCTGACTGGAAGAAAACATTTGCAGATGGCATATCCAACAAAGACTAGTACCTAGAATATATAGAGAACTCTAAACTTAACAGTTAAAAAAAAAAAAAAAAGAAGAAGAAGAAAGAAAGAAAATGAGCAAAAGACATTATTTAACATTTTACCAAAAAGGATATACAGATAGTAAGCACAAGAAAAGTGTATTAAACATTATATTAGGAAAATGTAAGTTAAAACCACAATGAGTTATCAGTGTGCACTTATCAGCATGCTCAAAATATAAATAAAGACATAAGCAAATGCAGGTTATGATGCAGAAAGATTGTATCACATACATGTTTGGCTGGAATCTAAAATGGTGTAGGTATCCTGAAAAGCAGGCTAGGTATTTCTTAAAACCTAAACATGTAGCTATTACATCACCCAACAAGTACACTTTGGGGCACTATTAAAAGGAAATAAAAGCTTGTAATTGAATGTTTATAGTAGCTTATTAACTGTAGCCCCAAACTGGAAAAACCAGAGCTGTAAAACAAGTTATAGTAGGTCACATCTTGGAATACTAGTCAGCAATAAAAGGAAATTAACCACTCACTGTACACATACAAAAAAAATCTGTGTGACTCTCTAGAGAATTATGCTGAGTGATAAAAAGCCTTTCTTCAAAATTGTCCAGTTGTATACTGTATTATTCCATTTATATAATATTCTTAAAGTGTCAAAGAAATGCACAACAAATTCTTAATAGTAGTTGTTAGGAGTTAAGGAAGAGGTAGGTGTGGAGGGGAAATAAGTGTAGCTAGAGCTGTACAACATGAATGATCCTGTGTTGATGGAAATAGTCTGTATCCTGAATTTCTCTTAACTTTAAAAAAATTAATTTCTATCTTGACTTTCTCATTAATAATATCCTGGATGTATTATTCTACTATAATTCTGCAAGATTTTGTCATTAAGGGAAATTTGGAAAACCTTAAAATTGTTAATTTGGCAAAGTTAATGAGCATCATCAAGAAGAATCCATTAGTATAATAACTACATATTCTATATGCAGTTTAACATTGCAAGCAAAATTAATTCCTATATATATATATATATGTTTAAGAGATTAAATTTTAAAAATTTATATTAAGGCATATATTTAGATATTCTAAAAATGTTTTTAGTACTTAATATCATTTTACTTGGATAGTGTGTAAGAACTGTCACTTTGATTTTAAATATACACAATCAATTAAAGTAACTTTATGATAATAGCTAAAATCTAATTTCTACAAAATATGGAAATATAAAAAACTATAATATGTGTTTAATTTTTTGGATTTATAAACGTTATTTGACTACTCGAGACTGTTTTATTTCTATGTTAATTGAAATACAGTGAAGAAATGAAAAAAGGAATTTAGCATATTAACACTATAAATGTACTTTAAAATATTCAAAGTTTAATTAATGAAGTTTATAAATGGACTTTGTGTTACTTAAAGTACCCTTACATGTAATTCTTAATACTTGCTTGACTATAAATTTTAGCCTGAATTTAAAAGCTTAGTAAATAAATAATTTTCCTTATAAATTAAATCTTCATCTTTAAAGTTGCAGTAAATTTCTGAATAGTCCTCTCTGAATATACCCACACACATATGTAACACATATAAGGTATATAACAGAGTCAAGAAAATTCAGATCTGCTGTATCATGCCTGATGGAATGTCACAGAAAGCTCCATAGAGAATGATGGAGTTAAACGTGAAGTAGCCCATGCTAATGTAATACAGGATAAAAAGTATGAAAATACATGAAAGTGAAAGCTGCTCAGTCGTGTCCAACCTTTGGGACTCCATGGACTATACAGTCTATGGAATTCTCCAGGCCAGAATACTGGAGTGGGTAGCCTTTCCCTACTCCAGGGTATCTTCCCAACCTAGGGATCAAACCCGGGTCTCCTGCATTGCAGGCTGATTCTTTACAGCTGAGCCACAAGGGAAGCCCAAGAATACTGGAGTGGGTAGCCTATCACTTCTCCAGTGATCTTCCCCACCCAGGAATCCAACTGGGGTCCCCTGCACTGCAGGTGGATTCTTTACCAACTGAGCTACCAGGGAAGCCCAATAATATGGGGTAGGGGAGTAATAAAAGTAGAGTATGTAGCATATGAAGGATTGGTGGAGAATCAATTTTCAGAGAAAGAATAGCTAGGGAAATACACCAAAATTCATCTCTTGCTTTCCATTATAATATAAAATTCTGAGATGAGATCACTGTGAAAAAGAAGTCTAATGAGGCAAAAAATGAATTTCTGTGCATGCTAAGTTGCTTCAGTAGTGGCCAGACTCTGCATTGCTATGGATGTAGCCCACCAGACTCCTCTGTCCATAGGATTCTCCAGGCAAGAATGCTGGAGTGCCCTCT
Organism: Bos indicus x Bos taurus; assembly: GCF_003369695.1. Classification (NCBI taxonomy): domain Eukaryota; kingdom Metazoa; phylum Chordata; class Mammalia; order Artiodactyla; family Bovidae; genus Bos; species Bos indicus x Bos taurus. The sequence continues at coordinate 63,177,112 of NC_040087.1, forward strand.
CTAGGGGATCTTCCTGAACTAGGGATCCAACCCATTTTTCTTATGTCCCCTGCTTTCGCAGGCAGATTCTTTACCACTAGCACCACCTGGGAAGCCCAAAAAGGAACTTATAAGAGTTTTAAAAAGGTAAAGATCAAGGAAGTAGGATTAAACTGCTAATTCATAATATATGAATCACAAACAAAATAGACGTGGAGATAAGTCATTGAGATTAAGAAAAAAGCTAAGAAAATTCTAGTGAGTCCAAAAGAAAAAGGAGAAAGATTAAAATTATTAAATAGATGATGTCATTCATACTAAGAACAGACATAGAATATAAAACATTTGGAGAGTTGAGGTTTTTCAGAGCTCTAATATTAGAGAGCTCTAATCATGGAGAGGCAAAGAGTCCAATATACGAAGGAATGTTTTCATGAGATGAAGTAAGAAATGAATACATTCAGAGTAAAAGTGCACACTTATTTAGAAAAACAACCTAACCTGACTTAAATCATTGAATTTCAAGGATAAAGAATAAAATCTATAGATAAGCATGAAGAAAAGAAGCCAACTTAAAATAGGAGAAGTTCAGTCTGGATTCTGAATTCTCTTTATAGCAATTTTCAAAGCCAGATGGGATAATATATGGAGAGAAAAATAGTCTATCTGAGAGGGCTATTCTCAGCCGAATAGTCTTAAAACAGTAAAAGCAAGAGAGAAAAATCTTAATTATACAAGAATTCAAGGAATCTAATACACATGAGCTTACATTGGAGAGGAAAAATATAACTTAGTGACAAAATCCAGGCAACTAATAAATGCAGAAATAATAGGTGAGATATCTAGTGGCAAGCTTTGGATAAATCTATTGTAAAACTGACGCTAAGAAAGAAAATTATAGGAAAAGCTTTAGTGTGATGTTTATTGACTTTTACAAATAAAAATATACACAGTTGGTATGGAGACATGAAAGAATATCTTAGTATATTAATCTCATTTGGGTGTGAGTTAATATACAATACATTTATTGATAAATGATAAATAAGGGCATTCTATTCTATTGATTTAGAGAATTGCTATTAGAAATCAACAAAAATGTATCCAAAAAACAAGTAATATCAATAGCAGCTTTCTAACCATCTATTAAAAAGCTGCACGCACTTACACTAACAGAAGAGGGCACTCTTGAGCTAAGAATCTTAAGTAGTAATAGTGTATTAGTCTCTCAGCCCTGTTGGACTCTTTGCAACCCCGAGAAGGTAGCCTGCCAGGGTCCTTTGCCCATGGAATTCTCTAAGCAAAAATACTGGAGTGGGTAACCATTTCCTTCTCCAGGGGATCTTCCCAACCCAGGGACTGAATCTGGATCTCCTGCATTGCAAGCAATTTCTTGGCTGTCTGAGCTACCAGGGTGTCCCAAATTACCCCAAAGTAACAATTCTTGAATGGAGGGATTTACATGTATACCAGAAGTTGGGAAAATTTTTCTGTTAATGACTATTCAATTTTAATAATAAATATGTTCAGTTTAGTGGCACATTTAATTTATGTCACACCTACTCAATACTGCTGTTATAGAATGAAATCAGCCATAGAAAAAACATAAGCAATAGAGGCAACTTTATTCCGTTAACTTTATTAACCATACTGGTGCCAAACCTAATTTGGCCTGTTGATTGCTTGTTTGCTGAGTCTTATTCTCATATTAAAAAAGGACTCTTATTCCACTCTGAAAAGAAAAAGGGCAAGGAAGCCTCCACCCCAAATAATACTAATTAGAAGGAAATATTCAAAAATGAAGTAAGTACTGCAAAATTAAGTAAACATCCTTGAACAAGTATTTAAAAATCACCATGAATCCTAAATTCAAAATGATTTTAAAAATTCACAAAAAGCAGGAAAATGAAATATTGAAATCAGGAAGAAAAATACCAAAGTTAGCAAAGTCTGAAATGAAAATTACAAGGTGGTTAGTGAAGAATAAATTCCAAGGAAAATTGGACGTGTATTGAACAAAGAATAAGAAAGCAAGTATAAGAGGAAACAGTGTCAAATGAAAGGCAAAAAGAAAAACAATTATAAATGAAATTCTGATAATAAATTTAAATAATGAAAAATAATATTTACATCTATAATCTAAAAAAAAAAAAATGTGGAAATAAAGGAATACTTCTTGAGGCTACCGTGGTGACACAGTGGTAAAGAATCTGCCTGCAATACAGGAGACAAAAGAGACGTGGGTTCAATCCCTGGGTTGAAAAGATCCCTTAGAGGAGGAAATGGCAATCCAGTACAGTATTCTTACCTGAAGAAGACTATGGACAGAGGAACCTGGAGGGGCTACAGTCCATGGGGTCGCAAGATAGTTGGGCATGCACACATAATCTGAAAAAAAATATAGGACAATTTACTTGCAACAGGAGCTGAGACAATTGCTATTAAAACTATTCAATTTTAATAACAAGAAATAGGGTGACTTTAATGATGAATAACCCTCAAGGTTTCCAGCCCTCCATCTCCATCCCTCCCACTCCAAAAAAAGTTTAAATAATTTACATAGAAAAGAGAATTATGCCAGTATAAGCAGCCTTCTCAAACACAACATACAAAGTGAAAAGACAATGGATCAGAATATTCAAGGCATCTAAGGAAAGCAAATGTAAACAAAGGATTAGGCATCCTCTTGAAATTGTCCACTGTTATCCAGGGAATACAAAGCAGTTTTAAACATAAAAAGACTCCAAGAAGACTATTCTTAAGCACTTCTCAAGAGGGAGATCTTCATCCAACAGAGGAATAAGTAGGAAAATTCAGACAAAGAGACTGAAACAGAAAACAAAAAAATAAATATATTAAGAATAATCAGAGCCAGGTTTTTTACTTTTGTATAAGAAAGTTACAAATATGAAAAGGAAGAAGACTAGAAGAACACATGTGACTCTGGATTTGAATTGGATTGGTATGAACTCATTGTTCTTGTACAGAGGGATAGACAGGTAGGTAGGCAGGTAGCTAGATAGATAGATAGGCAAGCAGAAAAACAGGCAAGTGTTGAGAGGGTAGGTGGATGAGTGTATAGTTATGCAAGTAAAAGAAGTCAAAGTGTTAGTTGCTGTCATGTGTGACCCTTTTTGACCCCATGGGCTGTAGGCCACCAGGCTCCTCTAGCCATGGAATACTCCAGGCAAGAATACTGGAGTGGGTAATCATTCTCTTCTCCAGGGGATGTTCTCCACCCAGGGATCAAACCTGGGTCTCCTGCATTGCAGGCAGATTTGTTACCATTTGAGCGACCAAGGAAGTCCAGGTATGTAAGTAAGCATGTATCTATTTCCAAGCTTTGTTCTTTGAAGGGCTCAGAGGCAATGCCACCCAATAGCAATAAAACATACTTAAGACCCAGATCCTAAATTCTATGTACCATTCTCCCATAAAAGACCAAGGTTTCTTTCAAAAATGTTGATTCCAAGTTTGGAAAGAAAAGTACATGAGCCCAAAATATCTTATTGTATTAGAAAGTAAGACTATGTTGAAAAAAAGATGAGAAACTGTTGTGACAAAAGAGATTAAAATGGCATTAAATTAAAATAAAGACAATTAAAAGATCATAATCCTAGAATAAAATCATCTATGAGTCCACACTGATAGAAATAAATCCAGAAATAAATAAACAGGATAGAAGAAAAAGCTCTTTAATACAATATAATTTTAAAATGCCTGTAAATATTTGGCAAAACTAATACAATTATGTAAAGTTTAAAAATAAAAAAAAAAAAAAAAGAAATGAATTGGAAAAAAAAATGCCTGTAAAGGAATGTAGGAGTTGATAAGTCATTACTCGAAAGCCATCTTTGTAATAATTATCTCATGAAAAAACTCTCAATGGGTGATAAAACAAATGGATGAAATTTTAAGATATAGAATATTTTTATACTCTTAAAATATATCCTCATAAATTAATTATTAGTAACAGTGGGGCAAAGTAGTAAATTCAGAGTCAAACCTAGCAAACACTACCTTAATCAAGTGATCAAAGTAAAATCAACAGAAAAAGGACAAATAAAAACCATGTGCCATCTGTTACAATGCAAAACAATAGACCCAGACTCACTTTTGTTTGTTTCCCCAAAAAAAGATACCCTAAAATTTATTACTAAGAAATGTCAGACTCATATAGATGAATATTTTACAGCATAACAGGTAGCGTAAAATGGCATGCCATTGTGGTTTTAAACTTGTACTTTTTCTATTATTTATGAAGTAGACTAAAATTTCTGTCCATTTGTTTCTTCTCCAACAAAATACCTGAAATTCCCTTACTTAGATTTTTTATTAAATTACCAGCAGTTATCTGTTACAATATTACTTTTGGCTCAATTCACTGAACATACTTGCTTCAAGTATTTTGAAGTATGATATTTACTGTAATAGTATTTATATACATTTTTATCAAGCATAAATTTCAAATAATGTTTAAAATATCTCTCCCTATTCCAAAATAATAAATATATTCTGTGAAACTTCTTTATGTTTTAAATCTTTTTTTTTTTATGTAGCTTTTAGTCTTTACCTAAATTTCTTTTTCTGTGTGATAGGAGAAAAAATACAATAGAAAATTAATTGTCTCAGCACCATATTATTTGAGGTGTTCTATAAAGATAATTATATGAAATACGACATTTTTTATTTTTTCTTTTCAATACTTAGATTTTTACTCCATTTTACTGTCTTACTGCATTGTCTAGAGAAACCATTCACTAAAAAATTAAATGGGAGAGAGTTGGTATATTCTAGTGCTCTTGATTTTAAAAAGACTGCTTCTGACATTTCAACATTAAATATGATAATTACACTAGATTTTGAAGTAGATATCCATTATTCAGTGTAGAGAAGTTTTCTGCTACTCTTGGTTTATTAAGAGCTTTTATGATTAATCAGCATTGCACTTTATAGAATGTACTTTCTGCTTTTAATGAAAAGATTAAATGGTATTTCAGTTTAATCTTTTAATACACTGTAATTCCATAATAGATTCACTGGTAGTAAACCAAACTTGTATGCACAGGATAAAATCAATTTGTTAACATATATTATATTTTTAATAGTTGTGTTCAATTTGAAAATATTGTCTTAAGGATTTTTTTCACCTATTTTCAGGTATTGGTTTGAATTATAATTTTCCTTTTCTTGTATAGTTCTTATCTGGTATTCTACAGAGAAGACGACTTCAGTGAGATTACAGAAAGCTTAGAATGGGGTTCAGGCATTGAGAAAAGTCCAGAATCATTAAACATATATGGCAGCATCAGATGAATTTGAAACCTGAAAGCAACCTTTGCAAAAATAAGAGCAACTTAAATTCAAATTTAGCTCATTTTTGAATATTAACCCAATTTCCCATGTTGAGATGACAGATGTCCATTCCCTGTAAAGCACTATTACCTGGCTTCTCCTGTTTTACATGAGATATATGTTATGCAGTAAAAATTTATGAGACAGAAATACAAGAAAACTCAATAGTCATGAGAAAAAGTGGTTAGCAGAACAAAAATCAGAGTTTATTTAGATTTTAGAACTGTTAGACATAGACATGGAAAGGATTCTGATGAATCTGTTAAACAATAGAGTAGAAAAGTAGACCACTGAAATGAGCAGGTAAAGAATTTTAACTGAGTAGGAGAACTAGAAGAAATAACTGAATGAAAATACTAGGAAAAAGCTATCAAGCTCATCATTGGATGTGATACAGTTGAGGAAAGAAGTAGTGACAATGAATTTAGGCCAAAAAAATTACCCAAAATTAAAAAGAGTGAAAGAGTGTTCAAAAAATGTTCTGGTACAATATCAAACTCTCTAGTGTATATATATATATATATATATATATATATATATATATATATATATAAAATCAGAATCCTAAAAGTACCTTCGACTGTATGGATCACAATAAACTGTGGAAAATTCTTCAAGAGATGGGAATACCAGACCACTTGACCTGCCTCTTGAGAAACTTGTATGCAGGTCAGGAAGCAACAGTTAGAACTGGACATGGAACAACAAACTGGTTCCAAATAGGAAAAGGAGTATGTCAAGGCTGTATATTATCACCCTGCTATTTTAAATTATATGCAGAGTACATCATGAGAAACACTGGGCTGGAAGAAGCACAAGCTGGAAATAAGATTGCCAGGAGAAATATCAATAACCTCAGAAATACAGATGTCACCACCCTTATGGCAGAAAGTGAAGAGGAACTAAAAAGCCTCTTGATAAAAGTGAAAGAGGAGAGTGAAAAAGTTGGCTTAAAGCTCAACATTCAGAAAACAAAGATCATGGCATCTGGTCCCACCACTTCATGGGAAATAGATGGGGAAACAGTGGAAACAGTGTCAGATTTTATTTTGGGGGGCTCTAAAATCACTGAAGATGGTGACTGCAGCCATGAAATTAAAAGACGCTTACTCCTTGGAAGGAAAGTTATGACCAACCTAAATAGCATATTGAAGAGCAGAGACATTACTTTGCCAACACAGGTCTGTCTAGTCAAGGCTATGGTTTTTCCAGTGGCCATGTATGGATGTGAGAGTTGGATTGTGAAGAAAGCTGAGTGCCAAAGAATTGATGCTTTTGAACTGTAGTGTTAGAGAAGACTCTTGAGAGTCCCTTGGACTGCAAGGAGATCCAACAAGTCCATCCTAAAGGAGACCAGTCCTGGGTGTTCTTTGGAAGGACTGATGCTGAGGCTGAAACTCCAGTACTTTGGCCACCTCATGTGAAGAGTTGACTCATTGAAAAAGACTCTGATGCTGGGAGGGATTGGGGGCAGGAAGAGAAGGGGACGACAGAGGATGAGATGGCTGGATGGCATCACTGACTTGATGGACATTAGTTTGGGTGAACTCCGGGAGTTGGTGATGGACAGGGAGGCCTGGAGTGCTGTGATTCATGGGGGTTGCAAAGAGTCAGACACGACTGAGCTACTGAACTGAACTGAACTGAACCGAAAAGTGAAGAAAAGGAGAATGCAGTAGAAAAATAGTTGAAGATATAAGAGCAAAGATACTTTTTAAAAAGTATATGCAATACATATATAAGAATTATGTACAATCTCTATATATTATAAACTATGTATATTATATGTATCGTATGTGTGTATATATGTGTGTGTGTATATATATATATATATATATATATAATTGTAAAAAGCACACATTTAAAATTTCAAGCAGGATATATAGTACACACCAGAGGAGAAAGGGAATGCAGTAGAATAACTGAAGAGGTAAGAGCAGATATTTTTCCAAGCAAATTATATGTATACATATGATTATATGTATGTAATGTTATATATACATATGATTATATATATAATTATAAGAAATACTTATAATTCCAAGTAGGATATACTGTACCCACACACATGCATACAACACACCCCCAAATTAACATACTTATGGAAACAAAAAGTGCATACTTATGGAAACTAAATTGAAGAGCAATTTTTGAGGGCACCTATGGAAAACTGACACATCACATGAACAGGATAAAGATAAGAACTATTGACTTTAATAGTCAGCAGAATTAATACCTACAGAAAATAAAGAGTGAACTTTTGTAAATTTATCAAAAGGAAAATTTATCAAGTCAGAATTTTTTATGCATTACGATATCTTTTGAACTTAGAAGCAAAATAGAAAACTTTTCACATGCAAAAAATAAATAAATAAATAAAAATGTATTGCCAGCAAACCTGTGCTATAATGTTAGAAATTTATTCAGGCAGAAAAATATTTGGATCTTCCCAAAGAAATGGAGAGCCTTAGAAACAATGAAAAATATAGGTAAAGATAAAAAATATTTTTCTAATTTTTAATCATTTAAACGCATTTAAAATGAATGCATTTCTAAAATAAAAGGAAATACAACATTGCAAATCAACTATACTGCGATAAAATTTTTAAAAATAAAAGGAGTTTTAACATATAAGGCAGTTTATAATATATGTATAATGAAATATATCACCATAATATCTCAAGTTATATATAAGAATTGGAAATATACTTTTGGAATGTTCTTATCATATATGTCAGTGGTATAATATTCTGCTTAACATAAGTTAAAAACAGGTATTAAACAGATTTACATCCTGCTTGTGGCAGTTTGACAATATGCATGTGTAAAATCTCACAGAACTGCATACATAAAAAGATAAATTTTCCTATAAGTAAATTACACTTCACTATAAAATGAGTAAAGGAAAAAAAAAAAGAAACCTGAGATAAACAGAGAGAGAGGGAGATGCTATGGTTTGTTGAATAAGAAATGGAGGCTTTGGTAACTGCTTTTCACTGTCTCAGTTCCTATCAGTCAGTAATCTAAAAACAGTGGGTCATAACATCATTTTGGACAGGGAAAGAACTGGAGAATGTTATAAGGTAAATCCCCATCTATCTCAAAAATAAGTCAGTTAATGATAAACATATTAAGAAAAACAATGAATAAACCTGTTTCTAAAGAGCAGTATAAATTCATTTAGAGATGATGAGGTCATCTACAGCATAACTAAAAATGTTGTTTAGTTGCTAAGTCATGTCCAGTTCTACGCAACGCCATGGACTGTAACCTGCCAGGCTTCTCTGTCCCTGGGATTTCCCAGGCAAGAATATTGAAGCAGGTTGCCAATTTCTTCTCCAGGGGATCTTCCTGACCCAGGGATCAAACCTGCATTTCCTGCATTGGCAGGTGGATTCTTTACCTCTGAGCCATGAGGGAAGCCCTATAACTAAAAAATAGAAAATTTTAAAATTGTATAACAGGTGCACAGCACTCTTGAGACATGGCAAACTTGCTTTTTAAAATAATTTCTTTCTCTAAAGTTTTCAAATAGCATGCATGTAATACTTAGGAAAAAATTAGATAAGCTGTTTTAACAGAAAAACATGTACATTGTGAATCCTACCTAAAAAAAAAATAATAATTATAGAGATGTAACAAAAAAGTCCGTAGTGCTTAGAATCATAAATATACTCATACATCTGAAAGAGGGCAAGAAAATTTAAAAAAGGGAGTTCAGTTCAGTTGCTCAGTTGTGTCCGACTCTTTGCGACCCTATGGACTGCAGCACACCAGGCTTCCCTCATCATCACCAACTCCCAGAGTTTACTCAAACTCATGTCTATTGAATTGGTAATGACATCCAACCATCTCATCCTCTGTCATCCCCTTCTCCTCATGTCTTCAATCTTTCCCAGCATGAGGGTCTTTTCCAATGATTCTTTGCATCAGGTGGCCAAAGTATTGGAGTTTCAGCTTCAGCATCAGTGCTTCAAATGGATAGTCAGGACTGATTTCCTTGATGAAGGACTGGTTGAATTTCCTTGTAGTCCAACGGACTCTCAGGAGTCTTCTCCAACACCACAGTTCAAAAGCATCAGTTCTTCAGCACTCAGTTTTCTTTACAGTCCAACTCTCACATCTACCCATGACTATTGGAAAACCATAGCATTGACTAGACAGACCTTTGTCAGCAAAGTAATGTCTCTGCTTTTTAATATGCTGTCTAAGTTGGTCATAGCTTTTAGTCCAAGAGACAAGAAATTTCATGGCTGCAGTCACCATTAGCAGTGATTCTGGAGCCTCCCAAAATAAAGTATCTCACTGTTTCCATTGTTTTGTTTCCCCATCTATTTGCCATGAAGTGATGGAACTGGATACCATGATCTTAGTTTTCTGAATGTTGAGTTATAAAAGGGAAATATACAACAAAAAAATCAACTTTCAATAGAATCATGAATACAATTGTATTAGCATAAGCTTTTGAAATAGCTCAACCAAAAGGTGAATATTATCAAACTGGATAAAAGTGGAAGACCCAAACGTATGCTCTGTACAAGATGCCAATTTTAAATACAAATGCATAGGCAGTTTAAAACTAAGTGTTCTTAATGATATGTGTATACTGATACCTTTTCAATTTTTTTTTCTTTATTTTTGCATGACATTTCACTGGGTATTGATTTCTAGATTGACAATTTTTGTTTCTTTGTTGTAGATGACCTTGTGAATTTCACCTCGTGCTAGATATATTTGTAGTTCATAAATATTCCATAACTCTGTTCTAGAGTGTAAACTACCTGAATCTGTTTTATGTCTTCAGGTTAGGCATTAAAGACTATTAGGTAAGAAGAGCACAGTATTAGTATATATTTAAATTGCTTTAAGATTAAGGCAAGACCCTCCTGAGTAATCTACCAAATTCTCAATGAATTACAAACTTTTCCACCTGGTGGGAATTAGGTATGATTTCCTACCTGGTGGTAGTGAGGCATGATTTCTAGACCTGTGTGAACACTAAAGATTATTCCTTCTTTCCCCTTAGATATTTTCTTCACGTACATGTACCAGTCAATATTCTGATGAATATTCTAGTGGACGTCTCTGAATATTTCTGGACTTGCCCCTGTGTTCAGCTCTTTAAATATGCCTAAACCCTGGTACCTCAGATGGTAAAGAATTTGTCTGCAATGCAGGAGACCTAGATTCAATCCTTGGGTTTGGAAGATTCCTTGGAGAAGAGAACGGCACCCCCCTCCAGTATTCTTGCCTGAGAAATGAAAAGACTGACAGGCTTCAGTCCATGGGTCACAAAGAGTCAGACACAACTGAGAGACTAACACTTTCACTTTCACTTGTCCATTTAGATTCTTAACTCTGTCTCAACAAATCAAGAAATTTGGAGTTCCCCTTCTTGATTCTCCCTTCAGTTAGAATGTTGTCTTGAAGCATTAAATTAGGACAGTTGAAGGCTTATCTCAATTTGTTTACTCTCTCTTGGGGACTATCATCCATCATTTTGTAATATATTGTGTTTGAAAACCACCATTTCATATGCTATGTCTAGTTTTAGAGGGTTATTTCATATGGAAGAATAAGTCTGATCTGTTATTCTATTTTGAAAGATGTGGACAGGATGGTCATATGGATATTTTAAGAAAGAGCTTCCAGGCAGAAAATTTAGTTTTTGGAGCAATAGCAAGGAGTACACTTAGATTGGAAAGTGAACAGAAAGCTTTATATTTTTTGAACAGTTACTTCTGAGAAAGGGTAATGTTTATATTTAACTGGAGTTCTAAACCAGCCTCTTGGAAGCGAACTTTCAAAATGATTGCCTTCAGTAGTGATGTATAACACATGTGCATCAGGGCATGAGGAGAAAGAGACAGGACTGTATCTACAGTGATGTTCTAGAGAACCAAAAGTTAAGCGTTAGCTAAAATCTACTGAGACTTACTGTTTATTTGAGCACAAGCAATGAGCTACTTTCCTGGTGAATATTCCATTTGCTTTTATGAAACTGTCTTCATTGGAAATCCTTATTGATGTTCAACATATCTCTCATCATTTAAATTGAGGTGTTAAAAGTTTGTTCATTTGCATAAGGAGTTACTAAAATGCAAGTGACAGTGAACAGCATATGCAGGAGCTAACCTATATCCAGTATATAACCAAAGGTTTGATTTCAGTATTTTTTTTTTTGTAAATTTCATTAAAATGTGATAAAAACAAATGACATATCCAGGCTTTGACTGAAATTCCTATTTTCATTTATATAAATTCAATTTTAATTTTAACTCCCAAAAGGGATGAAGATTTAAATATTCTCTTTTTTTGGCCAAAAATTTGTTCTGAAAAGTGTTCAATAGTCACTCTTAATGAAATCTTTAAAACCTATAAAATAACCCAAAGTGAAAAAGCTGACTACGAAAACAAAAAAAATGTTCTTTTCCCCAGTGTCTCCACCTTAGGATCTGCCATTGATAGTAATTACTGTTTATGAAATATCATAAAATTAATTTTTTAATGTTTCTTCTGCTTATGGTATGTGAGACTCCTTATTGTTAGACAGGTTACCAAGCACTGAAAATACTGAATTATTTTGTTCTTCTTGGAAACAGAGGTGATTCTTACAGGAAAATGATTTGGATAATAAAACAAAGTGTATATTGAAATTATAAATATAAAATGCATATGTATTAACAAGTTGTACAATTAAAGGTGATATATTTGGATAAGTCACAATAATGTTGTATAATATAGGCATTCTAGTATTAATCCAGAGTAAATATATTTTTAAAGTAGCTACAAGCTCTATTTAGATGACAAAAGACAAAAGCATATCAATTTAAAAGACCATTAGATCATCTAAAAATATTTTGAACATTAAATCAATGACAAATAAGTTTGTATTGAAATTTATTATATGTCAGATACTGGTTATTCATGAGAGAAGAACAGCTAATCAAAAAATACTTGATATTTAGAGAGTCTAAGTGTACAAAGAAGACACACAAGAAATTCCTTTTTAAAAATGTGATAAGACTTTGGCAGGAGGAAAGAGAATTGTTAAAGGAATGTACCTAAAAAACATATATTAAAGTCAGAACATAAAAGATACTGGTAATGACATGTGAGCTGATAACTGAACAATACATAAAATTAGCAAGGAGATTCAACATATGCAAATGCAGAGAAAGACAGATTGCATGGCACATTTAGAGATATAAAAGAAGTTTTGAGTGGTAGAGGAAGAGGGTGAAGATTAAAGAAATAGAAATGAGTTTTACCATGTCTTGGACATGAAAGTGATTATAAAGCAAATACTGAATTTCCCCAAGGAAAGCTTATAGAAAAGTTAGATAATTAAATCCGCTCAAATGTTTTTGTAAAACATGGTGTGATGAGAGTAAAAATGAAGTCTAGAAGGCCAGTCAGACAGTTGGTTAAGATTTATTTTGAGATGACATTGCTGAGGACTCTGATGATGACAGAGGATGGTAAAAGAAATAGATTAAAAAGATACTGAGAATGGTGTTGTGGTGATTATGAAATGGAAACTGAGTGGTACAGAAAATAACACAATGAAATCTGATTCTCAGGTGTCAGATTAGAACAACTGGTGTCTATAGCTGAGACAAGGAAATCAAGAAGTATTTTATTAGTTGTGAATTATTGTAATGACAATGTAATAATACTTTAATAGATCATATGCTTACCTCTAAAAAGAGAACTATATAAAAAGATAATTATTTTTGCATTATCATAGACTCCATTTTTCATTTTTAAAAGAATTAGAAAAAAAACATTTAGAAATGTATCTTCAATACTAAAATCTCCACTATCTTGGCTCCAAGATTTCCTGATTCTAGAATTCCTACTACATATAATGATTATTATATGTAGTATATATGATATACTACATATATATGTACGTACATATATATGTATATACAATGATATAATAAGTAAGAAGTTTCCAGCTGACTGAATCCCATCAATATTTCCATATTTTTTTATTGCTAGGTTCTTGGTATTCATATGACTATTTGCTTTTTTAAATGGTGTTTTAGGAAAAATTAAAGAAATGAATCTACATATTAGGAAAATCAAGTTTGAAGTAGTAAAAATCATTCTCTTAAGTAATAAAAGCAAGACATAGATGGAATCATCCCCCAGGACTTACATTACCACATCAGTATGGCTGCTGGATAACTATAGCAGATTATAGCTGACAGATGGGCAAGACACATACTGTATTTAGGGAGAAGAAAAACACAAAGACACAGAGAAAGTTGAAGCCTTTAGTAACTACAACTACACTAAGGCTTAAAAGCAGCCCGACTCTTAGCCAGATTAACATACCTCACAAAGGCCTTTTTATTCGCTTCCCATTACCTGATACACCATGTTCAGCTTTTAACAATATAACCAAAAGAATTTTTTTAATTGAAGAAACTAGACAAACCTAAGAAACTAGAACTCAGATATGATGCAGTTTTGAAATTACCAGATAGAAAATTTTAAATAACACTAGTTCATATATTAAGGGCTCAGGTGAACAAGGTAGACAACATTCGAAGAGAGAGAGAGTATGATAATATAAACATAGATATGAAAACATTAAGAAAAAAAATGAATGCCAGAAATATAAAAACACTGGAATATAAATCAATCATACATTTGCTGAGAGCATCAGGAGACTTGACACCACTGAGGAATGAATCCATGAGTTTGAAGATATGTAAAACGAAATGTTACTACCTAAAGAGAAAAAAATAAAAATAGAGTTGACCATCTGTGTACTGTGGAATAATATCAAAAAATGTATCATATGCATAATTGGAATACCAGAAGCAAAGAAAAAAAGGTGAACAAGAAATATTTGACTTAATACTAGCTGAGAACTTTCCAAAATTAACTGCAGACCTGAACGATGAACCAAGTAAGTTCAGAGAACAACAAAAGGTATAGATAAACAAAGGTAGAAAAGCAAAGAGAAAACTTTGAAAGTGGTCAGATACAAATAAACAGACCAACAAACAAAAATCTTCCCTATAGAAGAACAGAGGTAAGAATTACAGTGAACTTCTCATCAGATCATGCAAGAAAGAACAGTAGATGAAATAACAACATGTTTAAAGAAAAAAACAAAACAAAATACCAGATTCCAAATACATAACCAATGAAATTATCCTTCCAAAGTGAAGAAGAAATAAATTTTCTCAGAATATTACTGAGGGAATTAATGGTCAATGGATTTGTCCTGTAAGAAACGTTAGAAGTAGTCCTTCCATAAGAAGGATAATGATAGAGGTCAGCAACTCACATCTACATAAAGCAATAGTGTGGGGAAAAGAATAAATCTATTATTTATCATATTGTTTTATCTTGAAGATACATATGCTACATAGATTATTTTAAGAAATACAGTATTACTGACCATATCATTCATTTGGAAACATAGCATTCTATATCATTGCAGGTTATTTTATAAAACTTTCTAATAACTCATTATAGCACAAAGTATGAGTTTGTCATATTTCATTTCATGATCCAAGACCACAGCATGTAGCCAAGCTGACTGTGCAGTACCTTATTTCAGGGTCTGCGGGTCATACAGATTGTGCTATGTAAGGCACTGCACAGCCCTGTTTTTACTCCAGATCAGTTCAGTTCAGTTCAGTTGCGCAGTCGTGTCAGACTCTTTGTGACCCCATGGACTGCAGCACACCAGGCTTCCCTGTCCATCACCAACTCCCAAAATTTAGTTAAACTCACATCCATCAAGTCGGTGATGCCATCCAACTGTCTCATCCTCTGTCATCCCCTTCTCCTCCTGCTTTCAATCTTTCCCAGCATCAGGGTCTTTTCAAATGAGTCAGTTCTTTACATCAGGTGGCCAAAGTATTAAAGTTTCAGCTTCAGCATCAGTCCTTCCAATGGATATTCAGGACTGATCACCTTTAGAATGGGCTGCTTGGATCTCCTTGCAGTCCAAGAGATTCTCAAGAGTCTTCCCCAGCACCACAGTTCAAAAGCATCAATTCTTCAGCGCTCAGCTTTCTTTATAGTTCAACTCTCACATCCATACATGACTACTGGAAAAACCATAGCTTTGACTAGATGGACCTTTGTTAGCAAAATAATGTCTCTGCTTTTTAATATTCTGTCTAGGTTGGTCATAACTTTTCTTCCAAGGAGCAAGTGTCTTTTAATTTCATGGCTGCAGTCACCATCTGCAGTAATTTTGAAACCCCCCAAAATAAAGTCTCTCACAATTTCCACTGTTTCTTCGTTTATTTGCCATGAAATGGTGGGACCAGATGCCATGATCTTAGTTCTCTGAATGTCTAGTTTTAAGCCAACTTTTTCCCTCTCCTCTTTCACTTTCATCAAGAGGCTCTTCAGTTCTTCTTTGCTTTCTGTCATACGGGTAGTGTCATCTGCATATCTGAAGTTATTGATATTTCTCCAAGCAATCTTGAATCCAGCTTGTCTTCATCCAGCCTGGCATTCTGCGTGATGCACTCTGCATATAAGTTAAATAAGCAGGGTGACAATATACAGCCTTGATGTACTCCTTTCCTGATTTGAAATCAGTTGTGTTCGACTCTTTGTGACCCCATGGACTGTAGCCTACCAGGCTCCTCCGTCCGTGGGATTTTCCAGGCAAGAGTTTGGGAGTGAGTTGCTATTTCTTTCTCCAGGGGATCTTCCTGACCCAGGGATCAAACCCAGATCTCCTGCATTGTAGGCAGACGCTTTACCTTCTGCATCACCAGGGAAGTTCAGATACTAGTGGGAAATTATACATGATTAAATGCTTCACAACATCTACATTTTTATAATTAAACAGTAGAAAACAAAAAAGCTTTACTATGAAATATAAAGTTTTGGAAAACTTAACCTATGTTTTTCCTAATATTTATTGTTTCATACATGTTAAATTATAAATTTGGAAATAGAAGCTTATTCTTCAAAATTATATATCATCCCAAGTGTTATATTTTCACAAATGACAAAAATGGAATCCTAAGGATGGCATTTCTAATATAACAAATTTCTCTCTAGAATACTTCCCTCTATGAAACTACCTCTATGTGAGCAGTTTCAGTTTTTGTGGGTTACATTTAAGGCTCTAATATCCTAATAGGCAACTAAAAAAGTGAATTTAATGGAAATTTTAAATCCTTCAATTAAAATTGCTTAGAAAAACTAGTACCAAATATACTACCTTGCTTTTGGCTAAAGTTTAATGTTATTTCCAATGTGATTAGAATACGTTAATCTATCAATAAATAAGTTACCTGTTTTCCACAATATTTGAGGTTTTGAAATCAAATGGTTCATATGTAGTAAATCTATTGTGTAGCTCATGTCAGACAGTTTGCTTGAATAAAGATCATTACTTTGGCTCATTGTTTTCACTTATTAGTTTGAATAAATTTTCAATGTCCCTATTGTGGACCTAGTGCTATCTCTATAGAGTTCTGTTCTCATTTTTCAGCAAATGAATAAATGCATGGTTAATTTCATGTGTAAATTTCAATATTGCTAATGGGAGTTAGTAACAGAGGTCTCTTTGGCTGTATTTCTCTGCAATTATTAGTGAAATGTTTCCTTTGTTCTTTAGATTTCAATCCACAGAGCTTACATGAATCTTTTCTAATTCAAATGCACAATTAAATAAAATAATTTAACTTCTAGCAGTGCCTTTTACTTTGCACTACTGTTGGTGCAAAAAAAAAATTATACCATGAGTTCATAAAGCTATATTGATATTTGTGAAGGTTTTTATGTGCAAATCAAAACAAATAAAAGCTAAAAAAGTTTAAACAGTATTCTTACATAAAACCTAAATTATTTATCCTGGTATAAATTTGATTAGATCTAAAAGGTAAATATAAATATGACTTGCCATATAATCAGTTTGTGTTCAATGGAATGCTATACCTAGGAGCATGATTGTTTATGTTGTACTAGCTCTTCTGAACAAGGAAATGCTAATGCTTGGGTATACTTCAGAAATAAGAGCACAGCACATGTTTGGGGAACTCATAGCCTTCTTGATATATTTGCCAGGTTCATTAGTCACTGCTACCCTGGTGGCTCAGAGGTTAAAATGTCTGCCTGCATTGTGGGAGACCTGGGTTCCATCCCTGGGTCAGGAAGTTTCCCTGGAGAAGGAAATGGCAACACACTCCAGTATTCTTGCCTGGAGAATCCCATGGATGGAGAAGCCTGGTGGGCTAGAGTCCACGGGGTCGCAAAGAGTCGGACACGACTGAGCGGCTTCACTTTCTTCCATTTTTACTTTAGTCACTGCAAAGCCTAATTTCCCCCATTTGATTTATTTTGAAATGAAAGCCTGAAAGAAATATGAGCATTATGCCACAGATTCAGCAGGAGATAATAAATGCCTCTTGATGAAAGTGAAAGAGGAGAGTGAAAAAGTTGGCTTAAAGCTCAACATTCAGAAAACGAAGATCATGGCGTCCGGTCCCATCACTTCATGGCAAATAGATGGGGAAACAGTGGAAACAGTGTCAGACTTTGTTTTTGGGGGCTCCAAAATCACTGAAGATGGTGACTGCAGCCATGAAATTGAAAGACACTTACTCCTTGGAAGGAAAGTTATGACCAACCTAGATACCATACTGAAAAGCAGAGACATTACTTTGCCAACAAAGGTCCATCTAGTCATGGCTATGGTTTTTCCAGTGGTCATATATGGATGTGAGAGTTGGACTATAAAGAAAGCTGAGTACCAAAGAATTAATGCTTTTGAACTGTGGTGTTGGAGAAGGCTCTTGAAAGTCCCTTGGACTGGAAGGAGATCCAACCAGTCCATTCTAAAGGAGATTAGCCCTGGGTGTTCTTTGGAAGGACTGATGCTAAAGCTGAAACTCCAGTACTTTGGCCACCTCATGCGAAGAGTTGACTCATTGGAAAAGACTCTGATGCTGAGAGGGATTGGGGGCAGGAGGAGAAGTGGACGCAGAGGATGAGATGGCTGGATGGCATCACCAACTCGATGGACGTGAGTCTCAGTGAACTCTGGGAGTTGGTGATGGGCAGGGAGGCCTGGCGTGCTGCGATTCATGGGGTCACAAAGAGTTGGACATGACTGAGTGACTGAACTGAACTGAACTGAACAAAGGAAACTGAAAGGATCCCCATTCAGCCTGGAATCTTTGCATCATTAAGGGATTTCTTTACATCCACCAAGAGCAGAGTGGCACTTCGGATTTTAAATTTATAAGATTTCATGTGAGTATTAAAGTTGACCTGACAGAATGGGAGAAACTGTCATTTATGAAGATCACAAAGGGTGTGTTTTTAAACACAGCAAGTCTTCTTAACACTATGTACACTCTTTTGTAATTATTAGAGAAATTATTTGGAAATATGATATGAAATGATTTTGGAAGAATTGCATAAAAAGTGTCAGGTACTAACTATCCAAAAATAAGCAATGATAATATTTTAGATGCATACCCTATTTTTGTAGAGACTTTTGTATTATTATAATGTTATTGAAATTACATTATATCTCTCTCATTTATAGTTTTCAGCCCTTAACCCCTTCAACCATCTTCCTCACCCCCTCAAACCCCTGCCTTCTGGCCACCATCATTTTGTTCTCTGTATCTGTGACTCTCTTCCTTTTTATGTTTTCTTTGCCTGTTCATATTTTACTTTTAGATTCCATATTATCAGTAAAGTCACAATACTTGTTTTTCTCTCTCTGACTTATTTCTCTTAGCATAATATCATCTACACCCATCTGTGTTGTCATGAAGAGCAAGATGTCTTTCTTTTATAGCTAAGTAATATTCATATGTATGTGTGATATTCTTTATCCATTAATCTATCAATGGACATTTAGGTTACTTCCATATCTTGGTTAGGGTTTCTCTGGTGGCTTGAGAGCCGGGTTCCATCCTTGGGTCCGAAAGATCACCTGGAGAAGGGAATGGCAACCCACTCCAGTATTCTTGCCTGGAGAATTCCATGGACAGAGGAGCCTGGCAGGCTACAGTTCCTGGGGTTGCAAAGAATCGGACACAGCTAAGAAACTAACACTTTCACTTTCATACCTTGGCTAATACAAAGCACCATGAGAAACATATATCTTTCACAATTAGTGTTTTCACTTTTTTTGAATAAAACCCCAGACATGTAATTGTTGACTCATATCTTAGTTCTATTTTTAGTGTTTTGAGGAACCTTCATTATGGCCATACCAACTTGCATTCACTAAAATGTACAAGTGAAAGTAGCTCAGCTGTGTCAGACTCTTTGTGACTCATGGACTATACAGTCCATGGAATTCTCCAGGCAAAAACACTGGAGTGGGTAGCCTTTCCCTTCTCCATGGAATCTGCCCAACCTGGGCATCAAACCCAGGTCTCCCACATTGTAGACAGATTCTTTACCAGCTAAGCCACAAGGAAAGCCCAAGAACACTGGAGTGGGTAGCCTATTCTTTCTCCAGTGGATCTTCCCAACCCAGGAATAGAACCAGGATCTCCTGCATTGCAGGCAGATTCTTTACCAACTGAGTTATCAGTGAAGCCCAGAAAAATGTACAGATCAGATCAGATCAGTCACTCAGTCGTGTCCCACTCTTTGCGACCCCATGAAACGCAGCACGCCAGGCCTTCTTGTCCATCACCAACTCCCGGAGTTTACTCAGACTCAGGTCCATCAAGTCAGTGATGCCATCCAGCCATCACATCCTCTGTCGTCCCCTTCTCCTCTTGCCACCAATCCCTCCCAGCATCAGAGTCTTTTCCAGTGAGTAAACTCTTCGCATGAGGTGGCCAAAGTACTGGAGTTTCAGCTTTAGCATCATTCCTTCCAAAGAACACCCAGGACTGATCTCCTTCAGAATGGACTGGTTGGATCTGCTTGCAGTCCAAGGGACTCTCAAGAGTCTTCTCCAACACCACAGTTCAAAAGCATCAGTTCTTCGGTGCTCAGCCTTCTTCACAGTCCAACTCTCACATCCATACATGACCACTGGAAAAACCATAGCCTTGACTAGACGGACCTTTGTTGGCAATGTAATGTCTCTGCTTTTGAATATGCTATCTAGGTTGGTCATAACTTTCCTTTCAAGGAGTAAGCATCTTTTAATTTCATGGCTGCAGTCACCATCTGCAGTGATTTTGGAGCCCAGAAAAATAAAGTCTGACACTGTTTTCACTGTTTCCCCATCTATTTCCCATAAAGTGATGGGACCGGATGCATTGATCTTCGTTTTCTGAATGTTGAGCTTTAAGCCAACTTTTTCACTCTCCACTTTCACTTTCATCAAGAGGCTTTTGAGTTCCTCTTCACTTTCTGCCATAAGGGTGGTGTCATCTGCATATCTGAGGTTATTGATATTTCTCCCGGCAATCTTGATTCCAGCTTGTGCTTCTTCCAGTCCAGCGTTTCTCATGATGTACTCTGCATAAAAGTTAAATAAACAGTGTGACAATATACAGCCTTGATGTACTCCTTTTCCTATTTGGAACCAGTCTGTTGTTCCATGTCCAGTTCTAACTGTTGCTTCCTGACCTGCATACAGGTTTCTCAAGAGGCAGATCAGGTGGTCTGGTATTCCCATCTCTTTCAGAATTTTCCACAGTTTATTGTGATCCACACAGTCAAAGGCTTTGGCATAGTCAATAAAGCAGAAATAGATGTTTTTCTGGAACTCTCTTGCTTTTTCCATGATCCAGCAGATGTTGGCAATTTGATCTCTGGTTCCTCTGCCTTTTCTGAAACCAGCTTGAACATCAGGAAGTTCACAGTTCACATATTGCTGAAGCCTGGCTTGTAGAATTTTAAGCATTACTTTACTAGCGTGTGAGATGAGTGCAATTGTGTGGTAGTTTGAGCATTCTTTGGCATTGCCTTTCTTTGGGATTGGAATGAAAACTGACCTTTTCCAGTCCTGTGGCCACTGCTGAGTTTTCCAAATTTGCTGGCATATTGAGTGCAGCACTTTCACGGCATCATCTTTCAGGATGTGGAATATCTCAACTGGAATTCTATCACCTCCACTAGCTTTGTTTGTAGTGATGCTTTCTAAGGCCCACTTGACTTCACATTCCAGGATGTTTGGCTCTAGGTCAGTGATCACACCATCGTGATTATCTTGGTCATGAAGATCTTTTTTGTATAGTTCTTCTGTATATTCTGGCCATCTCTTCTTAATATTTTCTGCTTCTGCTAGGTTCATACCATTTCTGTCCTTTATCGAGCCCATCTTTGCATGAAATGTTCCTTTGGTATCTCTGATTTTCTTGAAGAGATACCTAGTCTTTCCCATTCTGTTGTTTTCCTCTGTTTCTTTGCATTGATTCCTGAAGAAGGCTTTCTTATCTCTTCTTGTTATTCTTTGGAACTCTGCATTCAGATGTTTGTATCTTTCCTTTTCTCCTTTGCTTTTCACTTCTCTTCTTTTCACAGCTATTTGTAAGGCCTCCCCAGACAGCCATTTTGCTTTTTTGCATTTCTTTTCCACGGGGATGGTCTTGATCCCTGTCTCCTATACAATGTCATGAACCTCATTTCATAGTTCATCAGGCATTCTATCTATCAGATCTAGGCCCTTAAATCTATTTCTCACTTCCACTGTATAATCATAAGGGATTTGATTTAGGTCATAGCTAAATGGTCTAGCGGTTTTACCCACTTACTTCAATTTAAGTCTGAATTTGGCAATAAGGAGTTCATGGTCTGAGCCACAGTCAGCTCCTGGTCTTGTTTTTGCTGACTGTATAGAGCTTCTCCATCTTTGGCTGCAAAGAATATAATCAAATCTGATTTCGGTGTTGACCATCTGGTGATGTCCATGTATAGAGTCTTCTCTTGTGTTGTTGGAAGAGGGTGTTTGTTATGACCAGTGCATTTTCTTGGCAAAACTCTATTAGTCTTTGCCCTGCTTCATTCCGTATTCCAAGGCCAAATTTGCCTGTTACTCCAGGTGTTTCTTGACTTCTTACTTTTGCATTCCAGTCCCCTCTAATGAAAAGGACATCTTTTTTGGGTGTTAGTTCTAAAAGGTCTTGTAGGTCTTCATAGAACTGTTCAACTTCAGCTTCTTCAGCTTTACTGGTTAATGTTTCCAACGTTCACCAGTGTTACTGGTGACATTGAATGGTTTGCCTTGGAAAGGAACAGAGATCATTCTGTCGTTTTTGAGATTGCATCCAAGTACTGCATTTCGAACTCTTTTGTTGACCATGATGGCCACTCCATTTCTGAGGGATTCCTGCCCGCAGTAGTAGATATAATGGTCATCTGAGTTAAATTCAACCATTCCAATCCATTTCAGTTCGCTGATTCTTAGAATGTTGACATTCACTCTTGCCATCTCTTGTTTGACCACTTCCAATTTGCCTTGATTCATGGACCTGACATTCCAGGTTCCTGTGCAATATTGCTCTTTACAGCATCAGACCTTGCTTCTATCACCAGTCACATCCACAGCTGGGTATTCTTTTTGCTTTGGCTCCATCCCTTCATTCTTTCTGCAGTTATTTCTCTACTGATCTCCAGTAGCATATTGGGAACCTACTAACCTGGGGAGTTTCTCCTTCAGTATCCTATCATTTTGTCTTTTCATACTGTTCATGGGGTTCTCAAGGCAAGAATACTGAAGTGGTTTGCCATTCCTTTCTCCAGTGGACCACATTCTGTGAGATCTCTCCACCATGACATGCCCATCTTGGGTTGCCCCACAGACATGGCTTAGTTTCATTGAGTTAGACAAGGCTGTGGTCCTAGTGTGATTACATTGACTAGTTTTCTGTGAGTATGGTTTCAGTGTGTTTGCCCTCTGATACCCTCTTGCAACACCTACCGTCTTACTTGGGTTTCTCTTACCTTGGGCGTGGGGTATCTATCTCTCCACGCTGCTCCAGCAAAGCGCAGCCAATGCTCCTTACTTGGACGAGGGTTGTCTCCTCACCGCCACCCTTCCTGACCTTCAACGTTGGATAGCTCCTCTAGGCCCTTCTGTGCCCGTGCAGCCATGGAATGGGGTTGGTTCTCCTGGCCACCGACCCTGGCCTCCGGAGTGGGGTTGCTCCTCCCTGCCGCCACCCCTGGCCTCGGGCGTGGGGGTGTGGAGTAGCTCCTTCCGCCCGCCGCCCCTGGCCTCGGGCTTAAGGGTGTGGGGTATCTCCTCCCGGCGGCCACCCCTGACCTCAGACGCTGGGTATCTCCTCTCAGCCACTCCCCCTGACCTCGGACATGGGGTAGCTCCTCTCGGCCATTCCTGCACTGTCGCAGCCTGGCACTCTCGTCTGCTGCCCCTGACCTCGGACATGGGGTTACTCCTCTTGGTCGCCGCCCTTTGGGCATGGGGTCCTCCTGGCTTCTGCCCCTGACCTCAGAGGTGGGGTAGCTCCTCTTGGCCACACTTTAGCGCGCCCATCGCAGCCGCCTGCGCTCCTTTTTATTCACATTCTTCACAACACATGTTATTTCCAGTCTCTGATAACAGCCATTTTGACAGGTGTGAGGTGATATCTCGTGGTTTTGACTTGCAGTTCGCTGATGATTAGTCCCTTGGACTGCAAGGAGATCCAATCAGTCCATCCTAAAGGAAATCAGTCCTAAATATTCATTGGAAGGACTGATGTTGAAGCTTAAACTCCAATACTTTGGCCACCTGATGCGAAGAGCTGACTCACTTGAAAAGACCCTGATGTTGGGAAAGACTGAAGGTGGGAGGAGAAAGGGATGACAGAGGATGAGAGGGTTGGATGGCATCACCAACTAAATGGGCATGAGTTTGAGCAAACCCTGGGAGTTGGTGATGGACAGGGAGGCCTGACGTGCTGTAGTCCATGGGGTCGCAAATAGTCGGACATGACTGAGCGACTGAGCTGAACTGATGATTAATGAAGCTGAGTATCTTTTCATGTGCCTGTTTCCAGTCCTGTTGCACAAGGGTCCACTTGATTTATTTGAAATGCCCTTGTTGAGGGTGTGCTGAGGGCTCTGTGTTCCACAAGGAAGAATCTCATTTACCACCTTTTTTCAGCCTCACCTTTATGCAACAGCTAAAGGATGCCAGACCTTTAGGCAGCAGCCTTTATAGTATGCAGAAATATACATATGTGTGTGCTAAGTCACTTCAGTTGTGTCTGAGTCTTTGTGACCCCATGGACTGTACACCTTCCAGGCTACTCTGGTCATGGGATTCTCCAGGCAAGAATACTAGAGTGGTTTGTCGTGCCCTCCTCCAAGGGATCTTTCTTACTCAGGGATCAAACCCACGTCTCTTATATCTCCTACACCACCAGTGAAGTTCTATGAACTTCCCACTAGGGCCACCTGGAAAGTTCATAGAGATATACAGCCCTGCTTAATTCTAGACCCGGTGATCTAGAGGTGTCCCCTGGGTGACAGTTGCAAAAAAATGGAGCTCTTAATGTGTGTGTGTATAAGCTCCTTCAGGGTAGGTTCACTGAGCCTTAGTGAAGCTTAGAGGTTGTCTCTTGGAGTGCCTCCTTAGCCTCTTGGTGTGTGAGCAACCTGAAGCCTGTCCCTAAGGGTAACGCTCTGATTGAAGTAAATAGGCCTTTTTTCATAGGAGAACTGGGACTGTGTTTCAGTCTGCTCTGTGTGCAGTGCCCCAGGGGTGGTGGCCTGTCAAGAACTATCTTTTCCAATTGTTATGGTCTTTTGGTACTCAGGAACTCAAGCCTGATTGCCCACCAAAGTCAAGTGGTCAAGAAGTGTGCATACCTGTGGGGATCAAGCTTTAGCTGGGTAGCTGGGTAGCTGGAAAGTAAAAGGGAAGAGCTTGTTTCTGGTTTCAGGAAAGCATTAGGAACATGACTATTGCCTGTGCCCATGGGCTTCTGCAGTGGAGCCTAGGCGTGCCTTGACCTGGGCTGGAGGACCCCACCACAGCTCACACTAACTAGTTCCAGCCAGGAAGCCAGGGAATATCAACTGACCTTAGACTGAGAGAAGGATAAGACATGCTGTCACAGCTCCCACTCACTAGCTCCACCTGGGGTTCAGAGCACTGTTACAGCCAACCCCACACAGACTTTAGCTAGGGAGAATGACATGACTATCCACTCTATCCCACCTCCACTCCCTGCCAGCTGGGCAGCAAGGGCATATTGCAGCTTCTGCTGTTCCCTGGCTTCAGCAATGCAGAGGAGTAGTATTGCAACTACTCATCCCAGATCCGGGCTCACCCACTGTCTTTGCAAGGTTAGGTGAGGAGTGCAACAATGGTGTCTGTCAGTGCCTCTGCCATTGGATGCAGGGAAGATTTCCATCATCCTCTTGCCCCTTGAGCCGTGTTTTTAGATTTGCAAATCACTCTTCACATATGGGGCTTCCCAGGTGTCTCAGTGGTAAATAATCCACCTGTCAGTGCAGGAGACTCCAGGTCGATCCCTGGGTAGGGAAGATCTCCTGGAGGAGAAAATGGCAACCCATTCCAGTATTCTTGTCTGGAGAATTCCACAGCCAGAGGAGCCAGGTGGTCTACCATCCTTGGAGTCCCAAAAGAGTCAGACATAATTTAGCAACTGAACACACACACACACTTCTTCACATACAGTCTCAGCACTTTTCAAACTGCTGTTATTTCTATGGGTCTCAGGGGAAAAGAACTGCACTCGAGCTCTTTGAAGGGGGCTCTCAGTTTCCTTTAGCACTTCGGGACCCCAGGACATCAGCCCTATTGGCTTTGTAAGCCAGGCATTTGCGGGGCTTGTCTCTCCAGTCTAGATTCCGAGAGTTGAGATGCCCCTCGTGAGTTGACAACCCCTCAGTCTTCTGGGAGCAGTGTCGGTTTGATCAGATCCCTCTCTTATGTCTTGCAATACAGGGTGTATTTGGGTAAGAGCTTTCTCTGCCTCCTGTCCATCTCGGTGGAGTCTTTTTTCATCCTGTCATGTGTTCAACTAGTTCTCAGGTTCTTTTCAGAGGCAACTGATTCATATGTACGTGTATATTTGTTGTGTCCATGGAAGGAGTTTGAAGTAGAAATTTCTCCCTTTTAATAAGTCCTGAGGTCCGTCTAGTCAAGACTATGGTTTTTCCAGTGGTCATGTATGGATGTGAGGTTGAA
Organism: Bos indicus x Bos taurus; assembly: GCF_003369695.1. Taxonomy (NCBI): domain Eukaryota; kingdom Metazoa; phylum Chordata; class Mammalia; order Artiodactyla; family Bovidae; genus Bos; species Bos indicus x Bos taurus. The sequence continues at coordinate 63,203,531 of NC_040087.1, forward strand.
CTGTGAAGAAGGCTGAGCACCGAAGAATTGATGCTTTTGAACTGTGGTGTTGGAGAAGACTCTTGAGAGTCCCTTGGACTACAAGGAGATCCAACCAGTCCATTCTGAAGGAGATCAGCCCTGGGATTTCTTTGGAAGGAATGATGCTAAAGCGGAAACTCCAGTACTTTGGCCACCTCACGCGAAGAGTTGACTCATTGGAAAAGACTCTGATGCTGGGAGGGATTGGGGGCAGGAGGAAAAGGGGACGACAGAGGATGAAATGGCTGGATGGCATCACTGACTCGATGGATGTGAGTCTGAGTGAACTCCGGGAGTTGGTGATGGACAGGGATGCCTGGCGTGCTGTGATTCATGGGGTAACAAAGAGTCAGACACAACTGAGTGACTGAACTGAACTGACTGAATTGGATCTTTTATGTATTGTAATGTTTTTTGTCATTGTTTAGTTGCTCTGTCGTGTCCAACTCTTTTGCAACCCCTCCCAAAAAACCCACAAAATTGGATCTTCATTTATTTTTTTTATTTCAACTACCCAATTTGTAATGTCGAATCAAAATTGTTTCTCATTTGGTGACTAAAATACTATACTCACTATTTCATCATTTCCAAAGACAGTAATATTTTATACAATTAATCAAGGTCACTTTGAATACTGAAGGGAAAAATCAATCATGTTTTGAGGCAATAAACAAAAAGGATAGAATAAAACACAAATTTTGATACTTGAGACATAATTAAAGTATTATTTGTGTTTAAATAAATTATTGTAATTTGATTTTTTTCTAAATTATTCTTTAATAATTTTTTAAAAGATTAAAATTTTTTTTTTAATTTTTTAAAAGATTTAAAAGATTTTTCAAATATGTTTCTCGAGGATGTTAAGATGTGTTGTTTTTTTTTTAATTGATAATACTAGTCTTCACCTTATTAGAATAATGTTCCACATCTACCCACTTGAAGTAAGAATAAAACTATCTTGTAGCATGGAGGGAAAAAATTATGAAGAGTTGATTGAACTTTTTAAAATCTTAGTCTGAAGTCAGTGATTTCTTTAAAAGGCAATGAAATACAATTTAAAAATAACATAGGGATAAAACTAAAATAAGAGTTAATATGTAAATAAACATCAGCTAATTTTGTTGCTAATAAAAATAATTGCTTAAAGTGGTATGTCTTTTCCCTTCAGTGTTTCAGTGTAAGCAAGAAAACTTCTATTAAATATTATTTTAGCATTTTTTCTGAAATTGACTCCAATGTGTATATGTCACATTTATTTTTATTCTTGATTATAAATTATATAGACACACTTCAGATTAAAATAGGACTAAAAAAAAAACTTAGAAAACCACTATTACGTTGAAACTTTGTCAAACGTAGGAACATCTTTACTATAAGGTTGGCCAAAAACTTCAGCTTTTTCCATACCCAAATGAACTTTTTGGGCAACCAAATATATTTGATGTGATTCTTCTGTCAATTCTTAAAGATTATTTATGAGAATATAGAATTCTGAGAAGTCATAGTATGTAAATAATCAAATAAATCACTTATACAATTTTTTTTTAAAGTGTTCACTGGTTTGGTTTTCTCCCTAAGACTTTATAGACTGTTGAGTTACATTTCATACATTTTGGATGTATATAGAAACTATTTGTCACCCTTATTTCTACTGAATGGATCTTTGCTCCTATTGACATCATTGAATAATTTTCCAAATTGAATTTTAGTTTACAAATTTAAATAATATATATTTCTCAAGGACATAGATATTATTAGCAAATAATATCTCTTTGGACTTACCTCCAAAGAGAGCATTTATTTTAACAGATAAACACATTTGTTAAAATAAATGCTCTTCAGGAAAATTCCTCTTTAGTATGTATTAAGACTTAGCATACATGTCTTCATCATTTCTGCCAGTTAAAGAAGGTCTTTTCAATTATCTGTGAAAATATTTGTCACGGCTTTCCCAGTTGTGAAACGTGAGCACCTTAGCCACAGCCCACCAAACATTACAGATGTGCACCTCTGCCCATGTTTTCTTCTAGGAAAATGATCTGCCCACTGGAGAAGACGGTCCAGTTGTAGCAGATAGCTGTTCTTGTGTTCTGTTCCCATACAACCTCCTTTCAGTGCTTCAAAAGGATTGACTTCACTTCCTGAGCTCCCACATTTATGTCAGATTTAATTCCTCTAATATATTCCTTTTCCTATAATATTTAGTGTCATTCCTTCCCTGAATGAACTCTGACTAACATAATGATTAAGGCCTAATTTATTAGTTCTCTGTACTCATCTGTTTTTAAGATAAGTGTCCTCTATGATGGTAGAATACATTATTGAATAATACTTAAAAATTATTTCTAAGCATCCTATCCAGGAAACGCATTTCACATGCTGCTTAGAAATATACAAAGAAAGGAATTTGGCATTGATATTGAAAAAATAATAAATTACTTCAGATACATTTTGTGCTTCATATATACAAAAGACATAATTCATGGCTCATCTGATTAACTTTTATAGAGAGCAAAAGTGAAAAAAATGAAAAACAAAATTACAGTGTCTGAATCTTAACCTAAGAGGATAAAGAGGCCTTTGGAAGCAAGATAAAATCTACATTGGGATTAATTTGGATTCCCAGAGATTGTATAGGAGAAGAAATAAATGAATGGTTCCCATGGAAGTGTGGGTAGAGTACTCCCTAGAGAAAGAGAGGCCTAGAAACATGTAAGTTCTTGTCATGAGAAGTTTTGCCAATGAGCGAGAAGACTCAGAAAAAATCAGTGGATGGTGAATTGGGAATCATCAGTAGACAAAAATGGTTGTTACATTTGTTGTGATAGACTGAGTCAGAGAAGCCTAGCAGAAAAGCTGTAAGGAAACCAAGAAGATGCCCAAGTTTAGAGCCATTAAACATAATAGTTTAGCCAGACATTGTGATTTTTTTGTCTTAGAAAAGTCTGGAAAATTGTTAAGAATCCTCTAAGTGTCAAGACTGAGTGAATAGCCACAGACATTCCTAAGTGCACATTTGGAAACAGAGGAAAAATATGCCTAGTAAGAATGTTTAAAAAGGACACTATTGAGAGAAAGCAGGGGTAGGGGAGGAGGGAGGAGAAAATAGGCAAGAGGAAAAAAATGACCTTATAGATACTAAAAATTACATCTTTTCAATGTACTGGTTATATATTTTTCCTTGCACATTATACTTTGATTCTTTCCAAATTTAGTAGAAATCTATTTCCTTTAGAATAATTCCACCATAAACAGAGGAAAATTCAAACATAGGCTTGTTGATAAGGATGACTTGAATAAAACATATGGAAATATAAAACCACTAATTGAAAAGTATTTAGAAGAATCATAGAGAATTTGAATCAACTTTTTCAGAATCATCAACAGTGTGATTAAATACTTTTCCCCATAGTAGGTGTTTAATTACCACACAAAAATTTGCCCGAGCATTTAGATTTTACAGTTTTTGTTTTCTAACCTAAATTATAGTACTGGACATCATAGCAATAAATCATTGAAAATAAAAGGAACAAATTCTAAATTATATAGGCATAAGCAAGTTAGAACTTCTGCTTTTTTACAAAGTCTGTTCTTCACTATTCTCTATGTTTATTAATCTAAATATTTAAAAAAATTTTCACCAATATTTTGTCTTGGTCAGCATGCTTATCAGTAACCAACATTCAGTGCTTTTAAAGTAACTTGCCAGAATAACTGTGATTTTTAAAAATATAGACATCAGTAGTTGGATTTACTTTATAAATTTGAGGTTTTGGGGTTATGAATCCAAAGTTTAGTGTAGTACCTTTGGCAGAGGAAAACATTCAATAATTGTCCAAAATCTTTAAAATACATAATATAGCTTACACTAATTTGAACACACCATTTCTTGTAGTAGACTGGTAGTCCCTTATGTGCTTTTAAGCAACTGTCTGCTGATTTTCTACAACATGTTACATATTATGCTAATTTATATTATTGTGGTACTTTATGCATCAGTCTATAGCTAATTATTAAATTAGACATAGATTTCATTCTGCAACTTATTCAGAGATCATATGAAAATGAAACATTGTAGAAAATATAGAGATGGACTATTTAATTATTTCATGCTGTTTACTTCTTACAAAAGTCTACTGAAAAAATACTACAAACTGAAATAATCTATAGTCACTTGGTTTTCCTTTCCATGTAAAATGAAATCAATAAAATACAAATTTTTAGCATTATGTCCTTTTAGAAAAAGTCAATGCGTTTATAGCTGCACTCTGTTTCTAAATGCACACTAAGGAATGTGTGTAGATTTTCAGCTCATTCTTGAAACTTAGAGGATCCTCAGTTCAGTTCAGTTCAGTTGCTCAGTTGTATCTGACTCTTTGCGACTGAATGGACTGCAGCACACAAGGCATCCATGTCCATCACCAACTCCCAGAGTTTACTCAAACTCATGTCCATTGAGTTGGTGATACCATCCAACCATCCTACCCTCTGTCAACTGCTTCTCATCCTGTTTTCAATCATTCCCAGCATCAGGGTCTTTTCAAATTAGTCAGTTCTTCACATCAGGTGTCCAAAGTATTGGAGTTTCAGTTTCAGCATCAGTCCTTCCAGTGGATATTCAGGACTGATTTCCTTGAGAATAGACTTGTTGAATCTCCTTGTAGTCCAAGGGACTCTCAAGAGTCTCCTGCAACACCACAGTTCAAAAGCATCAGTTCTTCAGTACTCAGCTTTCTTTATGGTCCAACTCTCATATCCATCCATGATTACTGGAGAAACCACAGCTTTGACTAGACAGACCTTTGTTAGCAAATAATGTCTCTGCTTTTTAATATACTGTCTAGGTTGTTCATAACTTTTCTTCCAAGGAGTAAGCATCTTTTAATTTCATGGCTGCAGTCCACCATCTGCAGTGATTTTGGAGCCCCCAAAATGAAGTCTGTCACTGTTTCCATTGTTTCCCCATGTATTTCCCATGAAGTGATGGAACCAGATGCCATGATCTTAGTTTTCTGAATGTTGAGTTTTAAGCCAAATTATTCACTCTCCTCTTTCCCTTTCATCAAGAGGCTCTTTAGTTCTTTTTCACTTTCTGCCCTAAGGTTGGTGTCATCTGCATATCTGAGGTTACTGCTTTTTCTCCTGGCAAACTTGATTCCAGCTTGTGCTTCATTCAGCCCAGCATTTCTCATGATGTACTCTGCATAAAAGTTAAATAAGCTGGGTGACAATATACAGCCTTGATGTACTCCTTTACCTATTTGGAACCAGTCTGTTGTTCCATAACCAGTTCTAACCTCTGCTTCCTGACCTACATACAGATTTCTCAAGAGGCCAGTCAGGTGGTCTGGTATTCCCATCTCTTGAAGAATTTTCCACAGTTTATTGTGGTCCACACAGTCAAAGGATTTGGCATAGCCAATAAAGCAGAAATAGATGTTTTTCTGCAACTCTCTTGCTTTTTCCATGATCCAGTGGATGTTGGCAATTTGATCTCTGGTTCCTCTGCCTTTTCTAAATCCAACTTGAACATCTGGAAGTTCATGATTCACATACTGTTGAAGCGTAGCTTGAAGAATTTTGAGCATTACTTTACTAGCATATGAGATCAGTGCAACTGTGCAGTGGTTTGAACATTCTTTGGCATTGCCTTTCTTTGGGATTGGAATGAAAACTGACCTTTTCCAGTCCTCTGGCCACTGCTGATCCTATGGTTACCTTAAATATTTTTCAGACTCTCCTAAAACCAGAAATTATAATATCTGGCTAAAACTATTAGCCCAATCAACTAAGGGATCAAAACCAGGTCTTGTGAACTTCAATCAGCTTCTTTACCAGCTGAGCCACAAGGGAAACCCAAGAGTACTGGAGTGGGTAGCCTATCCCTTCTCCAGGTATATTCCCGAACCAGTGTCTCCTGCATTGCCAGCAGATTCTTTACCAACTGAG